>NC_132935.1:1208558-2408558 GCF_034638445.1 Ciconia boyciana
ACAAACAGCCTGAAAAACACTCACCTTGGCTCAATTGGGCCAGGCCTTGCCATTCATCAACCCTTCCGCATGCATCCACCACCACCAGGGCCTCGGCTCTGCAGCCCCGTGCACCATGCTCGCCTCCAATGCCCTCTGCAACATCCAAGTCCTCTTTCTGCCCCTCCAACACTGTGCAGAGAAGTGGCCTCAGCCCTCGGCACTCACCCCAAGTAAAGAGCCCAAAGGCCCTTGCTCAACAGCCTCTCCTGCCTGCCGCTCACACTCCCACTGCCCCTCTGCCTCTCGCCACACTCCTGGGCTCTCCACAAACTCACCTGCCCTTGCGAGGTGATCCACATCAAGCACCGTGTCTGCGCCACAGCCCAGGCTGCAAATCTGCCGGCCCCAGCTAAGGGCAGCGCTACCCAGGGGCCAACACAAGCCCCTGGGGAGCGGGGCAGGGCTCCCCACATCACAAGGCTTGCCAGCTCTCAACCAGGGCTGCCAGGACCACGGCCTGCTCTCCCAAGCACCCCTCCTCTGCCTGCTTGCACTGCCACCCCCAGGGACGGCACCAGGGGGGAACAAGCCCAAACGGGCAGCCTCCTTTCTCCCACCTACAACCTCACAAGCCACAGAGGCACCAAGACACCCACAGAGCACACTCAACGGGAAAGGCCAGGCCTAAAGACAGGCTTAGCGAGCTGGCAGCACGGCAAGGACGGACCCAACGCCATGGAAGGGGCAGCACCTCACACCTGGCACACCTCCAAAGCCCAGACCCACCTTCCAGGCCTGCGAGGAAACGGGGCCCCTCTTCACAACAAAACCCCAAACCACGCTACACGAGCGCCACGGGATGACCTCACCTGACGACACCCCACCTCTCCTACGCGTTGGTGGCGTCTTCTGCCCGCCCTGACACGCGCCCAAACACCAAGCCTTTGGCCTCTAATACTCGCACTTAAAAGCTGCCGCCCGGCGCAATTGGACACGTCCTCAAGAGGAGGACGTGAAATTGCAGAATTGCGGGAAGGAAAACACACCCCACCTCACTGCTTGCCAGCCTCTGGCATGCAACAGCTGCTTGCTGCACGATGCTCTCATGCGCAAAGGCTGTCCTGCCCCTCGGGGACCAGCATAAAAGCCGGCCCAGCGCCTCTCTCCCTCACACACTTCTCCTCACGCCTTCTCCTCCGCCGTCAACAAGGTGAGTCTCAACACCCTTCCCCTCCTTCTCCTGCCCCCACACCTGGCCCGTCTCTTCCAGCACGCTCTGGCTCCCAGCCTCAGCAGCCCTCACGCCTCCCCACCGCCACGCTCCCCACACACCCACACCAGGCCTCCCCTGGCCTCCCTCGCTCTCCTGCAACACCGCTCCTCGCACCCCCACGCCCCTCCGCTTCCTCAACACCCTCTCTTCCAGGGCCCCTCCGCACCACACACATGGCCTGCTACGACCTCTGCCGCCCCTGCGGACCCACCCCGCTGGCTAACAGCTGCAACGAGCCCTGTGTCACGCAGTGCCAGGACTCCCGCGTTGTCATCCAGCCTCCCGCCGTGCTGGTCACCCTGCCAGGACCCATCCTCAGCTCCTTCCCCAGAGCACCGCCGTCGGATCCTCCTCATCCGCTGCTGTGGGCAACGTCCTCAGCTCCCAGGGAGTGCCCGTCTCCTCCGGCGGCTTCGGCTACGGCTTCGGAGGCCTGGGCTGCTTCGGCGGCAGAAGAGGCTGCTACCCCTGCTAAGGGCGCTCGCCACCACCCCTGACACCAACCCCACACAGCCTGGAAGCCGCCTCATGCATTGAGGAGACGCACCTCCCGGCCATTGCTGGCACATGGGCCCCACTGTCCACGGCTCCTCCTCCCAAGGCACAAAGCCAGCAGGGAAGGGGCCAGCCCGGCCTGCCTGGAAACATGGCCCATGTACCTCCTTCTTTGCATCCCCCCTTCTGCTATGTCCAGTACTCTCCGCTGCAACCGCCTTCTCACAAGCCAAAGACCACCGGGGACCTCCAGAGTGCCGCTCCCACTGCGGAGCAGGAAGAGCTTGGTGCTCTGGCAAGATCTGTCTCACACAAGAGAGAGATGTGGGCTGACGGTCGCCCTACTTGCCCCTCACACCGCCTCCCTTCCACTTGGCGCTCCTGCCTTTTCACTCTTTTCCCTCAATAAAGTTCTCCTGCATCCCAGCCCATGACGCCTCCACTTCCTTTCTTCTCCCAAGGCTCTTCCAGCCTCACCCAGCACAAAGACAGGGCTCAAGAGCCCGTTGCGGTAGGTGGAAAGGGCTACAAGGCCTCTCTTGGGAACTACGTCCCCAGCAACACCACCACCACCACCACCACCACCACAGAGCAGCACACGGGGGCTTCGAGCCCCTCACACAAGCCCTTCACTTGCCCAAACAAAGGCTTGGACACGCTAATGCACTTCGACCCTTGCCTCTGACCCAAGCTCCCCGTGGCAGCACGCACTTGAACCAACTCTCTTCCCAGCACGACTCTCTGGCCATCACAGCAAGCAGAATCACAGCAAACAGGAACCTCTGGAGACCAACCAACCTGCTCAAGCAGGGTCAGCTCCAGCAGGCTGTCCACGACCATGTCCAGTCAGGTTTTCAGTAGCTCCAAGGATGGAGGCTCCAACACCTCTCTGCCCAACCGGTTCCACTGTTTGACCACCCTCACACTGAACAAAGGTTGTCTTCTCTTCCAAGGAAATGGCACGTCTTTGCAGCTTTCTCCATTCACCCTTGCCCTGCCCGTGGGCACCCATGAGAAGAGTCTGGCTCCCCCGTCCTCATTCCCTCCCGTCCGTGATATACACACAGTGATGACATCTCCCCTGCGTGGCCTTGCCTCCTGGCTCAAAAACCTCACAGCTCTCTCAGCTTCTCCTCATACGAAGGATGCTCCAGTTCCTTCAGAGTCCAGGGGGCCCTGCGCTCGACTCGCTCCACTAAGGCCATGTCCTTCTTCCACTGGGGAGCCCTCCACTGGACACAGGACTCCACACGGGGCCTCACCAGCGCTGAACAGAGCGCAAGAGCACCTGCGCCGACCTGCTGGCAACGCGCTGCCCAATGCCGCCCTGGAGACTCTTGGTCTCCTTTGACCCAAGGCTGCATTGCTGCCTCATAGTCAGCTTTTGCACCGCCAGCACCACAAAGTCGTGCTCAGCAAAGCTGCTTTCCAGCCTCTTGGCCCCCACCACGTCCGGCTGCCCACCACTATTCCTCCCCAGGCCCAGGACTTGGCCTTTCCCTCTCTTCAACTCCAGCACATTCCTCTCCGCCCCATCTCCAGCCTCTCCGCATCCCTCTCAATGGTGCCACATCCAGCCGCTGCCTCAGCCACTCCGCCACATTTTGCACCATCTGACAACTTGCTGAGGGGCACTCCGTCCCGCTGCCCACGTCATTGTGGAGGATGTTGAACAGTGGTGGCCCCACGGACCCGAGGCCAGCGCTACACCGCTTGAGACTTGCCTCCATCTCGACTCTGGGACACTGATCACAAGCCTCTGGGCCCAGCCCTTCAGCCACTTTGCACTCCACCTCACTGTCCACTTACGCACCCCGTACTTTCTCGCCTTGTCTAGGAGCACGCAAGGGGAGAAAGCGTCAAAGGCTTTACTAAAAGGTCGAGGTAAACACCAGCCACGGCTCTCTCCTCGTCCACAAAGCTAGTCACTTCAACGGAGGAGACACGGAGGTCGGTCAAGCGTGATTTCCCCTTTGTAAATTCACGCCGACCGCTCCCCATCACCTTCATGTCCTTCCTGGGCTCGGCCGTGCTTTCCTGGACAATTTCCTCCATCACCTTTCTCGGCAATGAGCTCAGGCTACGCAAGCTCTAGTTTCCCACATGGTCCTTCCTGATCTTCTTCAAGGTAGAAGGGCTAGGAGCTCTCTTCCAGCCATCAGGAACCGCTCCCAGGCACCATGACCTTCACAAGACAATGGAGAGTAGCCTCCCAAGGACATCAGCCACCTCCCTCTGCGCTCACGGCTACGACCCCTCAGGCCCTACGCACTCGCTGACCTCCGCACGCGCAGCACTCCTTCCTACCTCCCTTCATCTTCCTCAGCAACAAGCACTGCTCGCCTGACAAACAGCCTGAAAAACACTCACCTTGGCTCAATTGGGCCAGGCCTTGCCATTCATCAACCCTTCCGCATGCATCCACCACCACCAGGGCCTCGGCTCTGCAGCCCCGTGCACCATGCTCGCCTCCAATGCCCTCTGCAACATCCAAGTCCTCTTTCTGCCCCTCCAACACTGTGCAGAGAAGTGGCCTCAGCCCTCGGCACTCACCCCAAGTAAAGAGCCCAAAGGCCCTTGCTCAACAGCCTCTCCTGCCTGCCGCTCACACTCCCACTCCCCTCTGCCTCTCGCCACACTCCTGGGCTCTCCACAAACTCACCTGCCCTTGCGAGGTGATCCACATCAAGCACCGTGTCTGCGCCACAGCCCAGGCTGCAAATCTGCCGGCCCCAGCTAAGGGCAGCGCTACCCAGGGGCCAACACAAGCCCCTGGGGAGCGGGGCAGGGCTCCCCACATCACAAGGCTTGCCAGCTCTCAACCAGGGCTGCCAGGACCACGGCCTGCTCTCCCAAGCACCCCTCCTCTGCCTGCTTGCACTGCCACCCCCAGGGACGGCACCAGGGGGGAACAAGCCCAAACGGGCAGCCTCCTTTCTCCCACCTACAACCTCACAAGCCACAGAGGCACCAAGACACCCACAGAGCACACTCAACGGGAAAGGCCAGGCCTAAAGACAGGCTTAGCGAGCTGGCAGCACGGCAAGGACGGACCCAACGCCATGGAAGGGGCAGCACCTCACACCTGGCACACCTCCAAAGCCCAGACCCACCTTCCAGGCCTGCGAGGAAACGGGGCCCCCTCTTCACAACAAAACCCCAAACCACGCTACACGAGCGCCACGGGATGACCTCACCTGACGACACCCCACCTCTCCTACGCGTTGGTGGCGTCTTCTGCCCGCCCTGACACGCGCCCAAACACCAAGCCTTTGGCCTCTAATACTCGCACTTAAAAGCTGCCGCCAGGGCCAAGTGGACACGTCCTCAAGAGGAGGACGTGAAATTGCAGAATTGCGGGAAGGAAAACACACCCCACCTCACTGCTTGCCAGCCTCTGGCATGCAACAGCTGCTTGCTGCACGATGCTCTCATGCGCAAAGGCTGTCCTGCCCCTCGGGGACCAGCATAAAAGCCGGCCCAGCGCCTCTCTCCCTCACACACTTCTCCTCACGCCTTCTCCTCCGCCGTCAACAAGGTGAGTCTCAACACCCTTCCCCTCCTTCTCCTGCCCCCACACCTGGCCCGTCTCTTCCAGCACGCTCTGGCTCCCAGCCTCAGCAGCCCTCACGCCTCCCCACCGCCACGCTCCCCACACACCCACACCAGGCCTCCCCTGGCCTCCCTCGCTCTCCTGCAACACCGCCCCTCGCACCCCCACGCCCCTCCGCTTCCTCAACACCCTCTCTTCCAGGGCCCCTCCGCACCACACACATGGCCTGCTACGACCTCTGCCGCCCCTGCGGACCCACCCCGCTGGCTAACAGCTGCAACGAGCCCTGTGTCACGCAGTGCCAGGACTCCCGCGTTGTCATCCAGCCTCCCGCCGTGCTGGTCACCCTGCCAGGACCCATCCTCAGCTCCTTCCCCAGAGCACCGCCGTCGGATCCTCCTCATCCGCTGCTGTGGGCAACGTCCTCAGCTCCCAGGGAGTGCCCGTCTCCTCCGGCGGCTTCGGCTACGGCTTCGGAGGCCTGGGCTGCTTCGGCGGCAGAAGAGGCTGCTACCCCTGCTAAGGGCGCTCGCCACCACCCCTGACACCAACCCCACACAGCCTGGAAGCCGCCTCATGCATTGAGGAGACGCACCTCCCGGCCATTGCTGGCACATGGGCCCCACTGTCCACGGCTCCTCCTCCCAAGGCACAAAGCCAGCAGGGAAGGGGCCAGCCCGGCCTGCCTGGAAACATGGCCCATGTACCTCCTTCTTTGCATCCCCCCTTCTGCTATGTCCAGTACTCTCCGCTGCAACCGCCTTCTCACAAGCCAAAGACCACCGGGGACCTCCAGAGTGCCGCTCCCACTGCGGAGCAGGAAGAGCTTGGTGCTCTGGCAAGATCTGTCTCACACAAGAGAGAGATGTGGGCTGACGGTCGCCCTACTTGCCCCTCACACCGCCTCCCTTCCACTTGGCGCTCCTGCCTTTTCACTCTTTTCCCTCAATAAAGTTCTCCTGCATCCCAGCCCATGACGCCTCCACTTCCTTTCTTCTCCCAAGGCTCTTCCAGCCTCACCCAGCACAAAGACAGGGCTCAAGAGCCCGTTGCGGTGGGTGGAAAGGGCTACAAGGCCTCTCTTGGCAAGTACGTCCCCAGCAACAACAACACCACCACCACCACCACCACCACAGAGCAGCACACGGGGGCTTCGAGCCCCTCACACAAGCCCTTCACTTGCCCAAACAAAGGCTTGGACACGCTAATGCACTTCGACCCTTGCCTCTGACCCAAGCTCCCCGTGGCAGCACGCACTTGAACCAACTCTCTTCCCAGCACGACTCTCTGGCCATCACAGCAAGCAGAATCACAGCAAACAGGAACCTCTGGAGACCAACCAACCTGCTCAAGCAGGGTCAGCTCCAGCAGGCTGTCCACGACCATGTCCAGTCAGGTTTTCAGTAGCTCCAAGGATGGAGGCTCCAACACCTCTCTGCCCAACCGGTTCCACTGTTTGACCACCCTCACACTGAACAAAGGTTGTCTTCTCTTCCAAGGAAATGGCACGTCTTTGCAGCTTTCTCCATTCACCCTTGCCCTGCCCGTGGGCACCCATGAGAAGAGTCTGGCTCCCCCGTCCTCATTCCCTCCCGTCCGTGATATACACACAGTGATGACATCTGCGGTGCGTGGCCTTGCCTCCTGGCTCAAAAACCTCACAGCTCTCTCAGCTTCTCCTCATACGAAGGATGCTCCAGTTCCTTCAGAGTCCAGGGGGCCCTGCGCTCGACTCGCTCCACTAAGGCCATGTCCTTCTTCCACTGGGGAGCCCTCCACTGGACACAGGACTCCACACGGGGCCTCACCAGCGCTGAACAGAGCGCAAGAGCACCTCCCCCGACCTGCTGGCAACGCGCTGCCCAATGCCGCCCTGGAGACTCTTGGTCTCCTTTGACCCAAGGCTGCATTGCTGCCTCATAGTCAGCTTTTGCACCGCCAGCACCACAAAGTCGTGCTCAGCAAAGCTGCTTTCCAGCCTCTTGGCCCCCACCACGTCCGGCTGCCCACCACTATTCCTCCCCAGGCCCAGGACTTGGCCTTTCCCTCTCTTCAACTCCAGCACATTCCTCTCCGCCCCCATCTCCAGCCTCTCCGCATCCCTCTCAATGGTGCCACATCCAGCCGCTGCCTCAGCCACTCCGCCACATTTTGCACCATCTGACAACTTGCTGAGTGGGCACTCCGTCCCGCTGCCCACGTCATTGTGGAGGATGTTGAACAGTGGTGGCCCCACGGACCCGAGGCCAGCGCTACACCGCTTGAGACTTGCCTCCATCTCGACTCTGGGACACTGATCACAAGCCTCTGGGCCCAGCCCTTCAGCCACTTTGCACTCCACCTCACTGTCCACTTACGCACCCCGTACTTTCTCGCCTTGTCTAGGAGCACGCAAGGGGAGAAAGCGTCAAAGGCTTTACTAAAAGGTCGAGGTAAACACCAGCCACGGCTCTCTCCTCGTCCACAAAGCTAGTCACTTCAACGGAGGAGACACGGAGGTCGGTCAAGCGTGATTTCCCCTTTGTAAATTCACGCCGACCGCTCCCCATCACCTTCATGTCCTTCCTGGGCTCGGCCGTGCTTTCCTGGACAATTTCCTCCATCACCTTTCTCGGCAATGAGCTCAGGCTACGCAAGCTCTAGTTTCCCACATGGTCCTTCCTGATCTTCTTCAAGGTAGAAGGGCTAGGAGCTCTCTTCCAGCCATCAGGAACCGCTCCCAGGCACCATGACCTTCACAAGACAATGGAGAGTAGCCTCCCAAGGACATCAGCCACCTCCCTCTGCGCTCACGGCTACGACCCCTCAGGCCCTACGCACTCGCTGACCTCCGCACGCGCAGCACTCCTTCCTACCTCCCTTCATCTTCCTCAGCAACAAGCACTGCTCGCCTGACAAACAGCCTGAAAAACACTCACCTTGGCTCAATTGGGCCAGGCCTTGCCATTCATCAACCCTTCCGCATGCATCCACCACCACCAGGGCCTCGGCTCTGCAGCCCCGTGCACCATGCTCGCCTCCAATGCCCTCTGCAACATCCAAGTCCTCTTTCTGCCCCTCCAACACTGTGCAGAGAAGTGGCCTCAGCCCTCGGCACTCACCCCAAGTAAAGAGCCCAAAGGCCCTTGCTCAACAGCCTCTCCTGCCTGCCGCTCACACTCCCACTCCCCCTCTGCCTCTCGCCACACTCCTGGGCTCTCCACAAACTCACCTGCCCTTGCGAGGTGATCCACATCAAGCACCGTGTCTGCGCCACAGCCCAGGCTGCAAATCTGCCGGCCCCAGCTAAGGGCAGCGCTACCCAGGGGCCAACACAAGCCCCTGGGGAGCGGGGCAGGGCTCCCCACATCACAAGGCTTGCCAGCTCTCAACCAGGGCTGCCAGGACCACGGCCTGCTCTCCCAAGCACCCCTCCTCTGCCTGCTTGCACTGCCACCCCCAGGGACGGCACCAGGGGGGAACAAGCCCAAACGGGCAGCCTCCTTTCTCCCACCTACAACCTCACAAGCCACAGAGGCACCAAGACACCCACAGAGCACACTCAACGGGAAAGGCCAGGCCTAAAGACAGGCTTAGCGAGCTGGCAGCACGGCAAGGACGGACCCAACGCCATGGAAGGGGCAGCACCTCACACCTGGCACACCTCCAAAGCCCAGACCCACCTTCCAGGCCTGCGAGGAAACGGGGCCTCCCTCTTCACAACAAAACCCCAAACCACGCTACACGAGCGCCACGGGATGACCTCACCTGACGACACCCCACCTCTCCTACGCGTTGGTGGCGTCTTCTGCCCGCCCTGACACGCGCCCAAACACCAAGCCTTTGGCCTCTAATACTCGCACTTAAAAGCTGCCGCCAGGGCAAGTGGACACGTCCTCAAGAGGAGGACGTGAAATTGCAGAATTGCGGGAAGGAAAACACACCCCACCTCACTGCTTGCCAGCCTCTGGCATGCAACAGCTGCTTGCTGCACGATGCTCTCATGCGCAAAGGCTGTCCTGCCCCTCGGGGACCAGCATAAAAGCCGGCCCAGCGCCTCTCTCCCTCACACACTTCTCCTCACGCCTTCTCCTCCGCCGTCAACAAGGTGAGTCTCAACACCCTTCCCCTCCTTCTCCTGCCCCCACACCTGGCCCGTCTCTTCCAGCACGCTCTGGCTCCCAGCCTCAGCAGCCCTCACGCCTCCCCACCGCCACGCTCCCCACACACCCACACCAGGCCTCCCCTGGCCTCCCTCGCTCTCCTGCAACACCGCCCCTCGCACCCCCACGCCCCTCCGCTTCCTCAACACCCTCTCTTCCAGGGCCCCTCCGCACCACACACATGGCCTGCTACGACCTCTGCCGCCCCTGCGGACCCACCCCGCTGGCTAACAGCTGCAACGAGCCCTGTGTCACGCAGTGCCAGGACTCCCGCGTTGTCATCCAGCCTCCCGCCGTGCTGGTCACCCTGCCAGGACCCATCCTCAGCTCCTTCCCCCAGAGCACCGCCGTCGGATCCTCCTCATCCGCTGCTGTGGGCAACGTCCTCAGCTCCCAGGGAGTGCCCGTCTCCTCCGGCGGCTTCGGCTACGGCTTCGGAGGCCTGGGCTGCTTCGGCGGCAGAAGAGGCTGCTACCCCTGCTAAGGGCGCTCGCCACCACCCCTGACACCAACCCCACACAGCCTGGAAGCCGCCTCATGCATTGAGGAGACGCACCTCCCGGCCATTGCTGGCACATGGGCCCCACTGTCCACGGCTCCTCCTCCCAAGGCACAAAGCCAGCAGGGAAGGGGCCAGCCCGGCCTGCCTGGAAACATGGCCCATGTACCTCCTTCTTTGCATCCCCCCTTCTGCTATGTCCAGTACTCTCCGCTGCAACCGCCTTCTCTGGCCATCACAGCAAGCAGAATCACAGGAAACAGAATCACTGAGTGTGCAAGGTACCTCTGGAGATTATGTAGTTTAACCGATCTCCTCATCTGGGTCAGCTCGTGCAGCCTGTCCATGACCGTGTCTGCAACACTGCCCCCCTCACAGCCCCATTCCTCCACCTATCAACAACTTCGTGCTCTCGCAAGCACCCCTCCTCTGCCTGCTTGCACTGCCATCTCCAGGGAGAGCACCAAGTGCAAGAAGCCCAAATAGGCAGCCTCCTTTCTCCCTTTCTCCAAGGATGGAGACTCTACCACCTCTTCCAGTATTTGACCAGCCTCACACTGAAAAAGGCTTGCCTTCTTTCCCCATGGTATTTTATGTATTTTCACTTGTGCCCATGGCCTCTTGTCCTGGTAGTGCACGGTAGTCAGAAGAACCAGGTCCCTCGACGTCATTCCGTGACATCAGGTATTTATACACCTTTATTATATCCCTCCTGCGCATTATTGTCTCCTGGCTAAACAGTCCCAGCTCTCTCAGCTTCTCCTCATAGGAAGGATGTTCCAGCCCCGTCAGGATCTTGGTGGCCCTGTAGTGCTCTTGATCCACTAAGTCCATGTCCTTCTTACACTGGGGAGCCCAGAATTGCGCACAGCACCCATGGGACCTCACCAGTGGAGGAGATAGGAGCTGAGGAGACAGGAAGGTTCACCTTCCTTGACCGGCTGGCAACACTTTTCCTAATGCCACCCTGGAGACTGTTGGCCCCTTTTGCCAGAAGGGTTCATTGCCACCTCAAAATTCATTTGTTCTCCACCAGGAGCACAAGGTCCTTCTCTGCTAATCTGCTTTCTATCCAATTGGCCCCCAGGCATTCCTGCTACCTGGAGTGACTCCTCCCCAGAAACTGCACTTTGCATCTCCCCTTGCTCAACTCCATGAGATTCCTCTATGTCCAGTGCAAGGAAATCAGGTAGCTCCCTCAGCATTTGTGGCTTCAGACCATCTTTCCCCATGGACTTACGTACATCCAATTACACAACCCCCTCTTTCTAGGGAGGCAGCCATGAGTCCACTGGCACCCCCAGCACAACCCAGCATGCCTCTTGCCTGCCAGGCACTCCAGCACCCATCCACGCAGAAGCACAGATTCCCTTCCTACCTCACCTCATCTTCCTCGCCAACAAGCACTGCTCACACAGTGAATAACTCACAAAACACTCACCTTCGCTGAATGTGGGCAGGTGTTGGGAGTCTGGAGAGGTCCTCACTGAGTGGAAGCTAGCAAACCTTATTGCAATTTATTAAAAGGCCATGAGGGAAGACCCAGGAAACTGCAGTCCTGTTAGTCTAACTGCAGTACCTAGAAAAATTATGGACAAGATCATACTGGGTGCTACTGAAAGACATTTAAAGGACAATGCAATCATCAGGCACAGTCAACATGGGTTCACTAAGGGAAAGTCGTGCCTGACTAATTTGATATCCTTCTATGATAAGGTCACCTGCCTCGTGGATGAAGGGAAGGCGGTGGATGTAGTTTTTCTGGATTTTAGTAAGGCTTTTGATCCTGTCCCTCACGCATCCTTCTGGACAAGTTGTCCAATTGTGAGATGAGCAGGTACACACCACGCTGGGTGAAGAACTGGCTGAACAGCAGGGCTCAAAGAGTTGTAGTGAATGGGGCTACATCTGGCTGGCGACCGGTCACCAGTGGTGTGCCTCAGGGCTCCATTCTAGGGCCAGTTCTGTTCAAGATTTTTATCAATGATCTGGATGCAGGAGTTGAATGCACCATCAGCAGGTTTGTTGATGATACCAAACTGGGAGGTGCTGTTGAGTCTCTTGAGGGACAAAAGGCCTTGCAGAGGGATCTCAACAGATTGGAGTATTGGGCAATCATCAATGGCATGAAATTTAACAAGAAAAATGCCAAATTCTGCACCTAGGACGGAGTAACAGTGAACACAAGTATAAATTGGGAGAGGAGTGGCTGAAGAGCAGCCCTGCAGAAAGGGATCTGGGGGTGCTGGCTGACAGCAGGCTCAGTAGGAGTCAGCACTGTGCCCTGACACCCAAGAGGGCAAACCACATCCTGGGGTGCATCAAACACAGCATAACCAGCCAGTCAAAAGAGGTGATTATCCTGTTGTATTCAGCATTGGTGCGGCCTCACCTTGAGTACTGTGTGCAGTTCTGGGCCCCACCATTTAAGAAGAATGTGAATGTCCTTGAATGTGTCCAGAGGAGGACAACGAAGGTGGTGAAAGGGCTGGAAGGCACGTCTTCTGAGGAACGGCTAAGGACTTTGGGCTTGTCTAGCCTGGAGACAAGGAGACTGAAGGGCAACCTAATTGCTCTCTACAGCTTCCTGAGGAGGGGAAGGGGAGAGGGAGGTGCTGATCTCTTCTCCCTGGGATCTGGTGACCTGATTTGTGGGAATGGTTCAAAGTTGCATCAGGGGAGGTTCAGAATTGACATTAGGAAACATTACCGAGTGGGTGGTCAAACACTGGAACAGACTTCCTAGAGAGATGGTTGATGCCCCAAGCCTCTCAGAGGCATTTGGACAAATAATGCCCTTAATAACATGCTTTAACTTTTGCTCAGCCCTGAAGCAGTCAGGCAGCTGGATTAGATGATCACTGTAGGTCCCTTCCAACTGAACTGTTCTAGTCTAGTCTAGTCTATTCTGCTTCATCAACCCTTTGGCATGCAAACATCACCTCAAGGTTCTCAGGTGCACAGCCCAGCATGCACACCTCCCATTTCCCCTCCACTACATCCAATCCCACTCTGGCCCCACAAACACTGCGCAGAGAAATGGCCTCACCCCTTGGCACTCACCCCAAATTAAGACCCCAAAGGCAGTTACTCACCAGCCTCCCCTGCCTGCCGGTCCCGCTCCCCCCAGGCCTCTCATGGGCCTCACCAACTCTCCCAGAGCTCACCAGCCTCAGCCCCACACTGCAGCCTTCCCTCAGGACAGCCAGGCTCTCCCTCAGCACCCTCAGCTACCAGCCAATCAGGAGGCATCTGACAGGCACCAGCTGCTGCAGAAGCCCCTGGAAGCTTCCAGAAGGTGCCTGTCAGGACCCCAAAATCAACCCCTCCAGTACAATAAATAGATAATCTTTACCAAACGGCCCCCAAAACAACTGCTGGGAGGGGTGGGAGGTGAGTGAGGGAATGAATGAGTAGAAATGCTGCTGAAAACCAAACGCCTCACACAAAAGCAGTGAGGGGACTCAAGAGGGGTAAGATGGAGGGAAAATGCCCTGATTAAATAACACCCCCCAAAAAAAGCTGCGATCAATAAATATGACAGACCCTGTGTTTCTTGCCCGTGCTGCAGGGTGCCAGGGACACCCATGTGGGGTCCCCTGTCATGGCCCCCCTTTCTGCTGTCCCCAGGTCAACTGCCTGGCAATCCCCGTGACACTCTTCCCTCACGGCGGGGTCCCAAGGCCACCCACACAGGGGCCCATGTCCCCATCTCCCCTTGCTGCGAGGACACTGGGCAATCCATGCAGGGTGCCCAGGTCACACCCCCCTTGCTGTAGGGTTCTCAGCTGACACAAGTCTGGGTCCTTGTTGCACTGCCCGCCTGGCTGCATGGTCACCATTCCACCTACGTGGGAGTCCCCAGACCACAGTCTCACCTTGCTATGGGGTCCCCAACTGATCCCTTGGGGGAATCCCGAGGCCAACATCTCCTCTTCCCTCCAGGGTCCCAGAGTGACCCATGCAGAGCGTCTCCAGACCACCATCCTCCCTGCTGCAGGGTCTCTGGACCACCTGCACAGGAGACCCCAAGCCACCATCCCTGTGCTCTGACATCACACAGAAAGCCCCCTGTGTGAGGTCACCATCCTCCTCAGTGTGAGGTCCCTGAGGCACAGCATGGGGCACTGAGGACCAGGTGCAGGAACAATCCTGTGACCCTGCTCTGCTGTGAAGATGGGGTTCCTGTGGGGCTGAACGGCCAAGGAGCTGGTGGGGTGGGCACATTCCCTTATGCCACCCTCCCACCTCTGTGCCTCCTAACTTGGGCACTCAAACCCAGATCTTTGTGTACCAAAGATCTTTGGTCCTCCCCAAATTGCTTATCATCAATGCTGTTCACTCTTTCTTCTCCTTTGTTGTTTTTATTTTTCACTCTCTGTAAGTGAAAAATAAAAGGCTCCTGCAAAACAGGTGAACTCTGGGCTGAGACGGGAGCTTGCAGTCTCCAGGGCTATTGGCAGCACTGAAATATTCATCAAAAGCAAACTGAGAGAACGTCGCCAGAGCAGCTGGAATCCACAGTGCCAGAGAGCTCTGTGCACAGCTGGAGTCGGCCTCGTTTCAAAGACGAAGCTTTTGCCTAGGAACAAAGCCCTTCCCTAAAATCAAAACCAAACATCACCTGCCTCGGAGCTGGGCAAGGAGAGAGGGAATGGTTTTGGATCTGTTTGGCCTTTTTATCCTGTGATTTAGTGTAAATAGCGCATCTCCCCTGCAGACATGCTTCATTGGCCTTGAGGGGCTTACTTCAGCTCATCTTAAAGTAATGTCGAATCAATAGAAGACAAACTCAAGTAATACATGCTCTTATGAGCGATAGTTGTTCACCTTGGAGTTCAGCCAGCTTGACATCAACCCTTGGACTGAAATGGGTGCAGGATCTCACCTCCCCACAGCCCTGCGACATGCCTGAGCAGCCAGGCCCGGCGGGATGTCTGCCTCATGCTTCAGAGCATGTCTCAGCCCAGACTTGCTCCAGAGCCGCTCATTTTGGGCACAGTCAGCTCAGATGGTTTCAAGGGAGTGCTGGGAGGAGGCTCATAGCCACATTGTCCTCTGCCCAGAGGATGGATGGACCAGCACATGCCTCTCTCCCGTCCACCCTGGTGGGGGGGAAGCCAGGTCCCTTCGGTTGCCCCCTGCCCAGCTTTCTGCACCCCATCCTTAGGAGACCCCAAGCCAGGCACGCAGCAGAAAGGACGTGCTGGAAGGCACCCCTCCAAGCTGCGAGTGAAATGGGTGGCACCTCTCCCAGTGTCTGACTCCCAATGGAAGTCTCAGCCACCCAGCCAGGACCCCGCTCTCAGAGCAGCCCCAAAGCCCATCATGGAGCAGTCGCAGCTTGCAGCCACACATGGCCTTTTCCCTTGTCTTCCTCCTTCAAGAGGACTGGACTCGGCAGGGCCAAATGCAAAGCGATGACGGCAAGGACGTTACTGCACAGCAGCTCCTGCCGATCCCATGAACCAGGAGTCTGCAAGGAGTCGAATTCGTTCCTATCCCACCCAAGTGACAAATTTTCCATTCGAGCTGCTCCTGGTTCATATTTCATATGCTAAGAAACCTCCCATCATTAGCAAGAGCAAGGGGGTATAGGAAAAGCTGTGGCCATCGCTCCTGTTCCCATCCCAGCCTTCCCTCTCTGTGGCTCTGCAAGACTGTCCTGTGCTTTTGGACAACTATCCCATTGCCAAGGAGCTGCACATTGGTGGGGAGCAACCCCCAACCCCTATGGAAACTGGTGGGAGCTGGGCTGCTTGGGACAAAATGGACTTCAGCCAGCCAAAATCACACATGGAGGGAGGCACAGGCTGTACTGCAGGACATGACCTGGAAAGGGGCTCACTGCTGGTGTGCTGTCTACCTAAAAGCATAAAAAAGAGCCACAAAACTGAAATCCAAGTGAGAGAGGGATGCTTAGAGCTGGTGTGTCTCACCTGGGCTCCTGGAGCTTGGCTGCAGCCATGCAGCATCACCACGAGCCGACTTCCACGCTGGGATGGGTTGCGTTTGGGCAGCTCATACCCATCTGCCCCGCTTTTCTGGGAGGAATGGGGAGGGCAGAGCAGGGATCATGGCTGGAGCCAAAACCAGACCAGTTCGAGAGAAAGAGGTCACCCACAAGGAAGCTTCGTTATGGAAACAACGCGTCAGATGAAGCAGTGGTTCTCTGATGGTGATGGGATCTGACCAAGCCACCCCAAGCTTTATCCTGCCCGCTCCAAGGTCCTGGGCGGTCCTCTGGTTCGTGTCATGCAGAAGACCTGCCCAGTTGACCTAGTGGGTCTCCTCCAGGCTTTCATCCTTAGCTCACAAGATCTTGCTAGATAATATGAGAAGCCTGGGTGATATTTCATTAACAAGAGAGTCCTGCTCCATCCCATGTGGTCACTGCAAGTGTACACCTCTCCCCTGTGATCTTCCCTCATGCCCTAGCATTGCTTTGGTAATTAGCTCCAGAATTACCATATTTAAATCCAGCACCGTGGTTATTCAGCTGCCGCTGCAGCAGCTCTGGCTGCGCCACCTCACAGCAATTCCTCAGCCGAAACAGGGGTTACACCTAATTAGTCTCGGAAGTTCTCAGGATGCAGCAGGAAGCCCTTACCCTCCCTCCGGCACCTGGAAAATCTTCCTTGGCCTTTTGCATTTCCCTAGCTTGTCTAATGGATGCCCCATTGTTGGAAGTGTTCAAGGTCAGGTTGAATAGGACTTTGAGCAACCTGATCTAGTGAAAGATGTCCCTGCCCGTGGCAGGGGGTTGGACTAGATGATCTTTAAATGTCCCTTTCAACCCAAACCCTTCTATTCTGTAATTTTACCATGCGGTGAGCTGGAAGCGTGGATGCAGCTGGATGTGGGGTGGTTGCGATTCATCCCCCTGCCTTGAGCTGGTGCAGGTAGAGTGGGACATGCAGGAAACATCAACATGAGGTTTCTTCTTGCCAAACCTTGGTGTCTCACAGAGGATTAAAGAGGTGATGCTGTTTGCAGGGCAGACATGGGATTAGCCAGCATGGAGAAGGAGCTTTAGTGCCTCATCCTTGGCTGCACATGTGAGATCAGCCAGGGCATCCTGCATCATGAGGGGGAAAATAGCGCCAGGACTGGAGTTACTCATGGGAGCGGAATTTTGGAGTTGGGAAAGCCCTGGGAGGGCTGGGGACATGCTGGGACTCACCCAGCTGGGAAAGGGTCTAGACATTTCCATGGGACACAGCTGGTCATGAACACAAGGTGACATCTTTTGATGTGCAGGAGGAAAAAATGACACACACACCCCTCCAGGAAGGGGTTCCCCAAGGATTCAGCTTTTCCTGAGACTTTCCCAAAGGAAAAGGGCATGTTCCTCTTCCAGATCTTACCCAGGAGAAAGGAGGAGGGAGAAAAGGAGTGAAAAAGCCGTGATATCCTACTACTCCTCGACAACAGGGCCATATCTCTTTTGGGGGAAAAGTGGGAATTCCTGGCTGGGTCTCCCTCAATCCCATTCTTCACCATTTTAATTTAGAGCAGTGCAAGGCCCTGCCTTTGCCGCACAGAAATCCCGAAGGAAAAACCAGCTGGAGGGGGGGTGTCTTTGAAACCATCCAGCGGAAAGCCCTGCTCATTTTTAATCTCAGCTTAAGTGCATTAAAGATGATTAAGCTTTTTCTCATGGAAATCCCTTTTGACGAGCCCTTTGTGTTAGGGAGGAGGGGAGGGAACCTGCGCACCCCCTTCCCTTCCCCTGCACCCCTTTTCCCTGAACCGCTGCGTGCAGGTGTGCAAGTGCCTGGCCTTGCTCCAGCACCCCGGCCTTGCACCAGCACCCCCATGCAAGTGATGGGTGGCGGTGCCGGTGTCCCCGTGACCGCTGTGGCAGGTCCCGGTACCGGTGACCCCGGGCGCGGACTCCATTTCCCGAGGAGCCGAGCGGTGGCGCCCGGTGATGGCGGCGGGGCGGCAGGAAGCGCGGCCGAGCCCAGCCGAGCCGGGCCGAGCCCCGCCGGGCCGAGCCGAACACAGCCGAGCCCCGCCGAGCCGAGCCCAGCCGTGGGCGGGGCCGAGCCGAACCCAGCCGAGCCGAGCTGAGTCCAGCCGAGAGCGGGGCCGAGCCGAGCCGAACTCAGCCGAGGCCGAGTCGAGCCCAGCCAGGGGCGGGGCCAAGCCGAGCCGAACCTAGCCGAACCCAGCCGAGCCCAGCCGAGGGCGGGGCCGAGCCGAGCCGAACACAGCCGAGCCGAGCCGAGGCCAGCCGAGGGCGGGGCCGAGCCGAGCCGAACCCAGCCGAGCCGAGCCGAGCCCCGTGCAGGGGTGAGACGGGACCCCCCGCCCCATTAAGGGGGTGTTTGCGGGGCACCCTCCCGCACACGCGGGGGTGCTCGGGGGGGTGTAGAAGTGGGGGGTCCTCGGGAGGGGCACAGGACGGAGGGGAGAGCCCCAGGGGGTATGAGGGGTCTAGGGGACCCGCGGTGGGAGGTGCTGCGGGAGGGGGGGCTGTGGGTGTATGGGGGTCGGGCCTGGGGTTTGGGGTGCGGGGAAGAGTGGGGTGCAGACCTGAGACGCGGGGTGCAGGGGAGGCGTGAGGGTCAGGCCTGGGATTTGGGGTGCAGGGGGAGGTGTGGAGTGCAGACCTGGGTGCAGACCTGAGATTTGGGGTGCAGGGGGAGGTGTGGGGTGCAGACCTGGGTGCAGACCTGGGATTTGGGGTGCAGGAGGAGATTTGGAGTGCAGATCTGGGGTTTGGGGTGCAGGGGGAGGTGTGGGGTGCAGACCTGGGGTGCAGGAGGAGATTTGGGGTGCAGACCTGGGACTCGAGGGAGGCATGGGGTGCGGGGTGAGCCTCCATTTCCGGAGGCCGGGCAGCGCCATGTGGCAGCATCTGGCCCAAGCCCAAGTGCCACCTGCACACAGGGAGCCCACGGGCCACCAGCCAGTTTCATTAATTAGCAACTCCAGCTGACGAGTTTCTGCTGCCCTGGCCGGGCCACGTCACCTCCAAACACAACACTTCTGCTTTACTTTTCACTTTTGCTGGCAGAAGTGGGTAAAAGCCCCCCCCAAAAAAATAATCCCACCAGCCTGGCATGTGGCTGATGTTCATGGGTGCCCATGCCAGGGTGGGGGTGAGCTCAGTGGTCCATAGTGGGGTGCACCCCGAGGTGACCCCAGCTTAGCCCCCCCGCTGCCTGCAGGGTTTTGGCCATGACGGAGGCGGCGGGGCTGGTGCCGAAGCGCATCCTGGTGACGGGTGGCACCGGCCTGGTGGGGAGAGCCATCGAGAAGGTGGTGGCTGATGGAGAGGGGCGGCCGGACGAGGAGTGGATCTTCGTGTCCTCCAGAGACGCTGACTTGACGTGAGTTGACCGTGTGGGTTTTCACCTGGAAAACCCCCTGGTCTGCTGCCTCGGCACTGCTGAACCCCAAAATTTCCCATCCCAGGAATGCCAGGGAGACCAAAGCCCTGTTCGAGCAGCACAAGCCCACCCACGTCATCCACCTGGCCGCCATGGTTGGGGGTCTCTTCAAAAACATCCGCTACAACTTGGATTTTTGGGTGAGCGCACGGCAGATGGGTCCCTGAAGATGCTGCAACCCCTGCCCTCTCTGAGCCGGGACATGAGGACATGGCTTGCTCTGCTCCCGGGGCCAAACCAGAGCTCCTCTGGTTTCTGGAGTTATTAATGAGTTATTACCCATAGGGTGCAGGGTTTTGGGGGGTCCCCACCCCACAGATCTAACAAACCTCTCCCTCCCCAGAGGAGAAACGTCCATATCAATGACAACGTCCTGCACTCGGCCTATGAGACGGGTGTGCAGAAGGTGGTCTCCTGCCTCTCCACCTGCATCTTCCCGGACAAGACGACGTACCCCATCAACGAGAGCATGGTGAGCATCTCCGTCCCCATGCACAGCCAAGTGGGGGTCCCTGCCCTGCTTAACTCTGCTCTCTTGTCCCCAGATTCACAATGGGCCACCTCACAGCTCCAACTTCGGCTACTCCTACGCCAAGAGGATGATCGACATCCAGAATAGGTGCGGGGGGGGAACATGGGAGAGCCCTTGTGGGCTGTGAGCACCCTCCGGTTATCAGGGCAAGGGGAATCCCCCGCGGCTCCCAGGAATTAAGTGGGGCTGGGGAAGATACCTGAGCTCAGTAGATGGAGATGCTGCTGGCTGGGGTCTTCTGGGGACAGTTCTGTGCTGGAGGGTGGGTGACTGCGGCTGGTGGACAACCCACCTGCACCCCAACACTCTCACCCAGGGGTTACTTCGAGCAGCACGGCTGCCGCTTCACCGCCGTCATCCCCACCAACGTCTTCGGGCCGCACGACAACTTCAACATTGAGGACGGCCACGTCTTGCCGGGGCTCATCCATAAGGTCTACCTGGCCAAACGTGAGTGCAGCAGGACTTCTTATGGCTTTTTTGGGGAGGGTTGGGTTATGTTTGGTTTTTTTTTTTTCCTTCCCCTGCCTGCTCCATGAGCTCTGCAGGGTAACCAGGGTCAGTGGAGGTGGCTCTGATGCTCATGGACATGCTCTCCTTCCTCCCGCAGAGACCGGCTCAGCTCTGACTGTCTGGGGCACAGGCAAGCCCAGGAGACAGTTCATCTACTCCCTGGTATGCGTGGCCTCAGGGAGCACTTGCCTCCCACAGCTTGGGGAGGGCAGCGTACAGGGCTGGGGGGGGGCAGCGCCTGGACCCCAGCAGGGTCTGAGCCCGCCTAGGTTGTCCTGGGCAGCATTGGCCATCCTCAGGGTTGGGTCCCCTTGCAATGGGAGGGCTGGGGGACAGCAGCAACCCCCCAAGAGCTGTCTGCCCCTCCGCAGGACCTGGCCCGGCTCTTCCTTTGGGTTCTGCGGGAATATGATGAGGTGGAGCCCATAATTTTGTCAGGTAAGCCCCGGCTGTACCCCCATAACTCCCCCTCCAGCCCCTTTCCAAGAGGATGGAGGAACAGCCACAATCATGGCCCTTCTCCACAGTGGGAGAAGAAGATGAAGTCTCCATCAGGGAGGCAGCAGAGGCGATTGTGGAGGCCATGGACTTCAGGGGAGAGCTTGTTGTATCCTTCACCGCAGGCTGACCCCCACAGGGCTGCTGCAGCTTGGGGGGCACCCCACTTTCTACCAGCAGCTGTAGGGCTCCAGGAGAGATGCTGTGGCCCAGAGCAGCACCCCAAGAGACCTGGTTTTCCCCCTTTGGTTTCCCTTAATCCCTCCCATGCCAGTTTGACACCACCAAAGCAGACGGGCAGTTCAAGAAGACGGCCAGCAATGCCAAGCTACGGCACTACCTGCCCAGCTTCCAGTTCACACCCTTCAGGCAAGGTGAGATGAGGGGCTCCAGGAAAAAGGCAGGTCCTCCATCCACTGCAGTTAGCCTTGGTGGCATCAGGGTGGTCCATCCTTTCAATACCTAAAGGGGGCTGGTAAGAAAGATGGGGACAGACTTTTTAGCAGGGCCTGTAGTGATAGGACAAGGGGGAATGGTTTTAAACTAAAAGAGGGGAGATTCAGACTAGATCTAAGGAAGAAATGTTTTACGCTGAGGGTGGTGAAACCCTGGCCCAGGTTGCCCAGAGTGGTGGTAGATGCCCCATCCCTGGAAACATCCAAGGTCAGGTTGGACAGGGCTCTGAGCAACCTGCTCGAGTTGAAGATGTCCCTGCTCATGGCAGGGGGGTTGGACTAGGTGATCTTTGAAGGTCCCTTCCAACCCAAATCATTCTGTGATTCTATGAACAAACTGCATTCCCAATCCCAAAACCCATCCCATCTTCTCCCTCCCCAGCCGTGAAGGAGACCTGCGCCTGGTTCAGCGCCAACTACGCCAACGCCAGGAAGTGACGGGTCAACACAACACCGGGACCGGCATCATCCTCTTCATCTCAGGGTTGTCCTTTGCTGGGGCAGAGGACGGGGCTGGGGGGGTGTGACAGTGACATTTCCAAAGTAAAAGGGGAGCCAGAGTGCAGTGAGCAGCCCCCACATTCCTGCCGCTGCTGGGAGCGGCACAGGAGACCCAGGGCAGGGGGGGAAGAAGGTTGGGGCACCCCGAAGGTGCTGGGACCCCAGATAGGGTGGTAGCAACTAACTAGAGCCACCACCACCACGGCGGCCATGTGCAGGAGGCTGGCAGCTCCTGCTGAGCTGTAATGGGCTACTCCGCTAATTACCTGTAATTAGGCTGTAATAAAGGGAAGGTGATCAGGGTTGTTGCTTTTGGCACATGGGGATGGTCCCGAAGCCCCCAGCAAAGCCACCCCTGTCCCAGCATCAGGATGGGGGGGAGGGACCAGAACGAGGAAGGCTCCAGCTGTAAATATGGCATTTATTAAAATATATGCAAATAGAATAAAACTGGTGGGACGAGGAGCATCTGCCCCACAGCATGGTACCGTACCCATGTTGAATGGCACCTTAGGGTCCTGAGCACCACCACGTGTTCTACACCAGGATCTGGAAGAGCCAAAAAAAGGGTTTAAAAACCCCTCTGGGAGGGGGTAGAGGGTCAAACATGGCAGGGTGAGTCCATGGCCAAGCTGCTGTGCAAGGCTCAACCGGTGGTGTGGACGTGGCAGAAGTCCTGCCCAGGGATGGCTTTCTTCCGGCACCGCTGCCCAGCCCTGGTGAGTCCCTGGCATGGGGACCGTGGGGACAGCAAGGACCTAAAGAAGAGAGACCCATCAGCACCCCAGGAAGCCCCTAGTGGGGCTGTCCCCCCACTGTCAGGTCACCGGCTGCACCCTGAGGTGACACCAGCCCCAACGTGTCCCTGGAGAAGGGATGTCCCCTATAGTTGGCACTCACACATCGCTGGCCAGAGACTGGCTTGGGTTGTAGGGTTTGGGCTCCCAACGCTTCCCAGCACCCAGGGCCAGCTCCGGCATCGCCTGGTCAGGGAAGAAGGGGTTCAGACATGGCATCTTCCAGTCCCTGGTGACCCTCCTGTCCTGCAGGGGATGTCCCTTGTCCCCTGGGGACATGTAGGTCATACAGGATGGGTCCCTTGGCCATCCATCCTTGGAGGACACCTCCCTCCACCCAAAAGTTCTCCCTTGGGCATCATGTCCCCACAAGCGCTGCAGCACCAGCCCTGGCCCCTCTCCCAACAGAGCATCCAGCACCCAAAGGTGCCGTCATGTTGAGGACACCCCAGCCCTAGAGGACCTGACCCTCAGAGGGACCCAGCTGGCCCCCAGGAGCAAGGTCACCCAGCACCTACCCCCAGCTCAGGCTTACCCTACATGAGCTCAGCTTTGTCCTCCAGCCACCAGGAATGGATGACACCCGCCCTGCTAAGCTGGGGAGGTCCCCTGCCATCGCTGAGGGCGGCTCCAGGCACGAGGACTCTGCAAGAACATGGCATGGGTGGTGACACACTCCCAGCACTGCTGTCCCCCGCTGCCGTTGCATGGGGACACCCTGGGGTGCTGCACATGCCCTAGCATAGCTTGGGGACACTCTGGGGTAACATACATGCCCCAGCACAGGATGGAGACATGCTGGGGCTTCAGACCCCTGTCCCTACAGCCAGCACACTTCCCACCTCATGGTCATCTCTCCCACGTCCCCTTGCCCAGACAGCTCTCACCTTGCAGGCAGCTTATCTCCATCCTGTCCAGCTCCTCCTGCAACAGCTCCATTTTGCACTCCCTACGTGGGAAGAAGGAAAACCAGGAGCCCCATTGCCTTGGCAGCTTCTGCGTCACCATCATGATGGCAGTCCCCTCTCCAGCCTCCTCACACCCTCCTCTGGGCAGAAATAGGGCAGGGAGCAGGGATGAGGCACCCAAAAGCTGTGGGCAAGCTATCAAGACATGTCCTACCCCCTCCTGGGGATGAGCAGCCCACCCTGGGGACTTCTGCCAGATGGCAGCAGGACGGGACATCCAGGATGGGTGCCCAGGATGGGTCCTAGCAGCTCCCAAGGGTGCCATGTCTGTCCCCCCGCAACCATATCCTACCTGTCTGGGGTGGAGGTGAGCCGGTGACGGGGCTCCTCCCAGGGAAGCACCAGCCAGGCTCCCCCAGCACCACGGCGGGCGGCTGCCACCAGCCACTGCCCTGCGGGGAAGCGAGAGGGTGGGAGAGGGCAGAGCACCCCCAGCCCACCCCCATAGCGGTGAGTCCCCAACCAGGTCCCCCCATACCCGTCCCCACCTGCCATGGCAAGGGCCAGGAGAGTGGAGAGTGCCGGGATGCCAAGGAGCTCGCCGAGGGTGCTGGAGGCGAGGAAGAGGAGGAGGAGGATGGCACGGGGTGGCGTGGGCACCAGTAGCACAACCACCAGCACAAAGCAGGAGCTGTGTAGGATGCCAGTGGAGATGGCACTTGGGCTTCGACCTGCAGGACGGGGAGCAAGAGCCCGGCGTTGGCACCCACCAGCACCCATCTGCCCTCCAGCACCTGTACCCAGCTCACCGGCTGGGTCGAGGACGGCATGGAACTGCTGCAGATGGTTCTCCAGCCGGCTTCGTGCACCCTCCATGGCCACCAGCATCAGCCCCAGGCTCCGGTTGACCTGCCGCAGCTTCTCCATCACCTCCTCCATCCGGCTCTGCTGGGCCAGGAGAAGGGTCAGGTCGCTCTCTGCACGTGGAGGAGATGGATACAGCGTTGGGATGAGCTGGGGAAGCTGCACCCAGGGGTGTCCTGGTACAAAAAAGAGCTGGCAATGGGGTTTGCCGTGTTCCCACCTAGTTGGGAATAGACATCCCGAGTTCTTTCCTGTGCACGGTGGAGGTCGGACAGGACAACCCGGTGCCCTTCCCAGAGCCCTGTGGCCCCACGGCTGCTCACGTTCCCTGTAGGGAGGCACAAGAGGTTGTGTCAGTCCCCAAGGTGGGACACGGGGACGTAGCAGCATCCCAGACGGCAGCTCTCACCCATCCGCCGGGTGATGTCCTCCATGAGCTGGGCTACCTGGCGCTGCCCACTGGCAATGAGGGTCTCATTCAGTGCCAGCTGCTGCAGGTTGTGGTGGACGGGGGTCTCCAGTGTCGGCCGCAGCCACCCAGCCGGCCGCTCCCACAGCTCCTTCTGCCCCTCCTGTGGTGAACATTGGGGGGGGATGATGGGGGTGGCCCCACAGCCCCCCACAAACCATCACCCTGCGGTGATGCCCACCACCACGTACCAGGTGGATGCTGGCTCTCCCCATGGGCACTCCCTCAGCATCCCAAAATGAGCCCCCAGTGTTTAATCTCCATCCCACGGTGCTGGGGGAAGAGATTTTGGAAAAGCCTTTGGAAGCGAGCAAAGCTGGGGGTGGGAAGGGGATCAGGAGCAGAAACCCCCATCTGCCGTGGGGGAAATGGGCTAAACAGGGCTGGTTTTACCCCAAAATGAGACTGAGAGGCTGAGCAGAGGTGGCTGGGTGCAGCTCAGGCTCTGCAGCTACAAAGTTTGGGATGGGGGGGGGGGCATTGCATTGGATTACTATAGGATTTGGGGTGTCCTGCCCAGGCACCTTACCATGTCTGGGGTGCAGGGGTATGTCCGGTGACCCTCAGCACTGGCCTGGCGGTTGAACAGGTCCACCCCCAGCTTGGCCTCCTCCTCCTCGCTCAGGTTGGCGCAGGACGAATCGAGCCACACCATGACCTGGCGGCAGCACGGGTGTCAGCAGGGCTCAGCACCCACGGGTGCTCCCAGCACTGCCAGGGTGGGGGTACAGAGGGGTGGGTTTTGGGTGGGAAATTAAGGGGAAAGGTGTAAGCCCAGCCCAGCACTTGGCCTTCACCCCCCAAAACCATCCTACATGGACATGGGGCACCCCAAAGTAGCTGCCCAGGGTGGGGGCTCCCAGGGACCCCCATTTCCCAGCCTGGAGGGGGGGTTGGGAGCCCCACTGCCACACCTGATCATGGCAGGAGTCTGGGGATGGCAGCTCCCCGCACGTGGCTTCAGCCTGGAACCGCTCATCACCCGTGGTCATCTCGAAGGGGTCATGTGGGGGGACCCCCAGCTCCTCTGGGGGGGTCCGCAGCTCTTCTGGGGGGCTGCTGAGGCCCAGCCACCCAAAAAACCTGGCAGCAGCACAGAGGAGTAGCAGAGCCCAGCAGCTCCGGGACAGCATGCTGGGGGGGTAGGATGATCCTGCCGGGAGAAAAGGGATAGGGAGCACCCCGAGGCCGGGAGCAGCCCCCCAAGTCCAGGAGGAGGCTTGGGGGACCCCCCCCATTGAGGGGACCCACCCCATTGGGGGAGACCCCCCCAATACACCCAGGGGTGCCAGGAGCCTCGGCTGCAGCCCAGCCCCGGGGCGGTGGGAAGGGCTGGGGACCGTCTCCCCCCTCCCCATTTCCCCGCCGTTTGGGGGGGGGGGGGAGGGGGTCCCCACGCGTGGACCTGGGCGACTCCACCCCGGACGTAGCCACCACCCCCACGTAGCTCCCCCGCACCTGCGCAGATACCCGCCCCTCATCGAGGCCCCGCCTCTTATACCCAGTACCGCCAATCGGGAGCGGGGGTGGGCAAGAGCGCTGCCAATGGGCGCTCGGGGTCGTAGCCGGAGGGGCGTGTCCGTGCGGCGGCCGGCGCGATGGAGGCGGCGGAGCTGCGGGTGGGGTTCGTGGGCGCCGGGCGAATGGCGGGCGGCCTGGCCCGGGGGCTGCTGCGGGCAGGTACGGGGGACCCTGCCCCACGGAACGATGTGGGGACATGGGGACAGCCCTGTCCTGTCCCCCCTCCCCGGGGTGCCTGCCCTCCCTGGGGTCCCTGCCCCACAGATCAGTGTGGGGGCACAGTCCTGTGTCCCCCCCCTCGGGTGTCCCTGGTTGTCCCTGCCCCATAGCGCACTGTGGGGACAGCCCTGCCCATACTCAGAAGCTGGGAGATGGCCCCTGCTTTTGGGGTCACCTCCCTTGTCACTGCACCGTGACACAACGGGGTGCCTATAGCTGTCCCTGTGGGGTGCTCATGCCGGACTGGCAGGATCTGGCCCCGGCCCCCTTTGCTCCACGTCCCCCAGGCTGATCAGGCTGGGGTTGGAGGAGAGAAGCACATCCCGGCTGAGATCAGGGTGTCCGGGCTGCTCCGGGGTGTCCCCAATGCCCTGGGGCCACCCTGGCCGCTCACTCTGGTCCCTGTATTCCCCAAGGGAAGGTGCCAGCCAGCAGCATCCTGGCCAGTGCTCCCTCGGACAAAAACCTGGACGCCTGGCGGGTGAGTGGGGCCATGGGGTGACAAGCCACCCTGCTTGGCGGCCGTGGAGGTGGGAGGCATGTTGGGGTGTCCCTCGCCATGATTTAAGGGCACCTTTTCTCCCCACGCATGGCTTTGGCTCATCCTTCCCAGGTTTGGGTGAAATCCAGGCAGAGCCTCGGTGGCTTCACAGCCAGAGCGAGTCCCCAAGCCGTGTCCCCGTGTGTGAACGGGCCTTGCCCATGGGGGTGGGGGGTGCCAGGCTGTGACACCTCTCCCTGCCCGCGGGCAGGAGTCGGGCTGCCGGACCACGCACTGCAACCTGGAGGTGCTGCAGGAGAGCACCCTGGTCTTCCTGGCCACCAAACCCCACGTCCTGCCAGGAGTCTTGCAGGAGATCCGTCCTGCTGTGGGGCCCCACCACGTTGTCGTCTCGCTGGCGGCCGGTGTCACCCTCCAGACACTGCAGAGGGTGAGCCTCCTCCTCTTCTTCCTCCTCCTCCTCCTCTTTCTCCTCCTATTTGCACCTGGGCCCGTGGAGAAGGACATGCTTCTGTGGCTCTGTCCCCACCTGCATCCCCAGGTCCTTCTCCATGGACCATGCTTCTCCACCAGCCCCAGTGGGTGATACCCACCAATGTCTCAGGGCACCCTTGGGCGCTGCCCGGAGCTGGCACCTCTCTTCCATCCCCATCTCTCCCCAGCTTCTCCCTGCCGGGACCAAGGTGCTGCGGCTCATGCCCAACCTGCCGTGCGTGGTGCAGGCAGGGGCAATGGTCTTTGCCCGAGGCAGCGGTGCCGGTGATGAGGAAGCTGCCCTGCTGAAGAGCCTGCTGTCCTCCTGCGGGCTCTGCGAGGAGGTCCCCGAATCCTACATCGACATCCACACAGGCGTCAGTGGCAGTGGGGTGGCCTATGTAAGCACCTGCGCTCGGTGGGCACCGGCTCACCAGTGGGACATGGCATGCCAGCAGAAATCCCACCCATGCGGGGTTGGGGTTTGGGGTCCCCCCTTTTGCCATGCTCACCCCTGATGCTCTTCTTCCCCAGGTCTACCTGTTTGCCGAAGCCTTGGCCGAGGGAGCGGTGAAGATGGGCATGCCGGGTGGCTTAGCCAGCAGGATCGCAGCTCAGACGCTGCTGGTGAGTTGGTGCTGTCACTTGGGGACACCCGGCATCACTCCTCTCCCTCCTGCCCCGCAGCTCCCACCCGGCTTGGGCACCCTGTCACCATCACTGCCCTGGGCTCTGCAGCACCCGGCAGGGTGGCAGAGCAAGGGAGGAGGCACTGGATGGCCTCTTGCCTCAGTTTCCCCTCTTGAAACCAAAGATGAGGCCACCAGGAGACAGCGAAGGGCATGGCGATGGGACAGATGCTTTGGCACCTTGTCCACCCCCACAGGGTGTGGGCGATGGGAGGATGCTACCATCCCCCTGGGCAAGGAGAGGGGGGGGTTTGGGAGGTCCCCTTCTCTCTGATCCACCCTGGTCTCCTGTAGGGTGCAGCGAAGATGATGCTGGAGACAGGGGAGCACCCAGCAAAGCTGCGAGGAGATGTCTGCACTCCTGGGGGCACCACCATCCACGCGCTGCACCAGCTGGAGAAGGGCGCGCTGCGGGCCACTGTCATGAACGCCGTGGAGGCAGCCACCAACCGGGCACGCGACATGGCCAAGGACTAGCAGCCTGGCTGGGGACGAGCCCCTCTGTCCCGTCCCCTGTGGGACCAGACTGAACCCCTTCAGGGAGCAGGGGGACCCTGACACCTCCAGGAGACCCTGGCTGGGGGTGGGAGATGGTGCGGACCCACGTCCACACCACGTGCTACCTCGGCAGGGCTGGGACCGAATAAATGTAGGCAGCACGATGGCGGGCTTGGCTCTTTCTGGTCCCTTCAGTCCTGGGGGGCTGCTGCACCCAGCACGGGGTCACCTCCATGGGGAGGTGACAGCCACGGGTCCCTGGGCCAGCAGGGATGGAGCTGATTCCACGTTGGCTCTACGCTCACCGGCGCTGTGCCAGGATGTATGGCACTGGGGACAGGGATGGGGACAGGGTTTTGGGGATGGGCTGATCCCAGATCAAGCCTGCTGGGGCTGGGCAGAGCGGCCGCATCCCTGCAGCAGGAGGGAAGGACCATCGCAGGTGCCGTGAGGATGCCAAGGGACCTCGAGAAGTGGGGAGCTGGCAGGATGATGCTCTGGGGGTGAGCACAGACCTTCGATTTCCCAACTCAATGCCGAACAGGGGTGCTCAGTGCTTGGGTTACACGTCGGCACTGATGCCTGCTCCTCTGCTCAGCTCTGGAGATGCGTGCATGAACACGGAGCTGCTACCCACATCCCAAAACCACGGGTGAGAAGTCAACCAGCCAAAAATCCTCCACCTCACACCCCGGCCAGGCACCAGCATCGCACCACGGTCCTACAGACAGGTCTTGCTCTGGCAGCGAGGCAGTGGGATGGAAGCCCAGACCTGCTCTCAGCCCCAGGGTGCTGCACATCAAGGAAGTAGAAACTCAACGCTTGCCTATCTGGAGAGGATCTAAGGAGCCTTTTGCATGCCCTAATTAAGCTTCGTTTGCCTCCCGGCACCAGCACAGATGCAATTAGTGATGATTTGCAAACTGCTTTGAAGATGAAAGGCTTTTTCTGGGCAAAACATCGCTGGTGAAACAGCTGGATGCTGAGCCTCCGGCTCCTATGGCTTTGACCCTGACCCCAGCGATGCCGTCACCCCAGATGCCAGTCTCACCAAGCCAAGAGAGATGCCGCAGCCCTATGGGGCTGTCGGGTCACGCCAAGGCATGGCCTCCCTGGGCACCTCCTCAAGGCACCTAATTAATTAGCAAAGCTGCACAAAAGCTGGAGATGGAGCTCAAGCCTGCCTGTCTCTCCTGCCCATCTCTATGATTTGCTGTGTAGCCAGGGAAGGGGCTCATGGCACCTACATGGTGCAAGGAAGCAGTGGTCTTCAAGGTTTCCAAACCACCTGGTAGCTCCTTTGTCCTTCTGCCTGCTTTTGTCCCTGTCCTGTCCCCAGGTCCCCCCCCAGGCGATTCTGCCAATCTCTCCGAAACATGCAGCCTTCCGATTTCATTCTTGGGCGTCTCCATCTCTTCTGTGTCCTCCACACCACTCTAACATATCTGGCTGAAAAGCCTTGGCCAAATCCAGCCCCACTGCTTGGGATGCCCCTGCCCATTCCCCATCTCCATGTGTCCTCCTAAAGGCTTTTGAGCTTTGGGTTTTCAGGTTGGCTTAACGGCACATTCAACCCCCAAGCCAGGATGCTGATGACCACCATCATTTTGCTAAGTGCTAGTTTTAACAAAAACGGCTTAAATTCCATTAAGCCAGCACTCACTGCAGGTAAATTATTGCTACTACCTTACTGCTAGTACCCCTGCCTTCAAGAGAGGCATCTCATCCTGCCCAGTGAGATCATGGAGCAGGTCCTCCTGGAAGACATGTCAAAACATACGGAAGGCAGGGAGGTGATTAGAGACAACCAACATGGCTTCACCAAGGGCAAATCATGCTTGACAAAGGTAGTGGCCTTCTGGAGTGACTGCATTGGTGGACAAGGGAAGAGCTACGGATGTCATCTACCTAGACTTCTGTAAGGCCTTTGGTATGGTCCCACAGAACATTCCTGCCGCTAAATTGGAGAGAGATGGGTTTGATGGATGGACCATTAGATGGATCAGGTATTGGTTGGATGGCTGTGTCCAAAGAGTTACAGTCAATGACTCAATGTCCAAGTGGAAACCAGTAACAAATGGTGTCCCTCAAGGGTCTGTACTGGGACCAATACTATTAAATATCTTCATCAATGGCATAGACGGTGGGATTGAGTGCTGCCTCAGCAAGTCTGCAGATGACACCAAGCTGAGTGAAGCAGTTGATTCCCTTGAGGGAAGGGATGCCATCCAGAGGGACCTTGACAAGCTGGAGGAGTGGGCCCATGCGAACCTCATGAAGTTCCAACAAGGTCACGGGCAAGGTCCTGCACCTGGGTTGGGGCAATCCCCAGTATCCACACAGACTGGGGGATGAATGGATGGAGAGCAGCCCTGAGGAGAAGGACTTGGGGGTACTGGTGGGTGAAAAATGGGACATGAGCTAGCAATGTGCACTCGCAGCCCAGAAAGCCAACTGTATCCTGGGCTGCATCCAAAGCAGCGTGGCCAGCAGGTCAAGGGAGAGGATTCTGCCCCTCTACTCCGCTCTGGTGAGACCCCCCCCCGGAGCACTGCGTCCAGCTCTGGGGTCCCCAGCACAAGACAGACATGGACCTGTTGGAGCGGGTCCAGAGGAGGGACACAGAAATGGTCAGAGGGCTGGAACACCTCTGCTATGGAGAAAGGCTGAGGGAGCTGGGGTTGTTCAGCCTGGAGAAGAGAAGGCTCCAGGGAGACCTTCTTGCGGCCTTTCAGTACTTAAAGGGGGCTGATAAGAAAGATGGAGCAAGTTTTAAACTGACAGAAGGTAGGTTTAGATTGGAGATAAGGAAGACATTTTTTACAATGAGGGTGGTGAGACACTGGCCCAGGTTGCCCAGAGAGGTTGTGGATGCCCCATCATTGGAAGTGTTCAAGGTCAGGTTGGATGGGGCTGTGAGCAACCCCCTCTAGTGGGAGATGTCCCTGCCTATGGCAGGGGGGTTGGACTAGATGATCTTTGAAGGTCCCTTCCAACCCAAACCATTCTATAGTTTGATGTTCTCACCTCCCCAAACCAGGCCAAATGGTGCCACAAGTGCACCCAGGCTGACCTACACGAGAAGTGAAGACCTCCAGCCCCGGTACCTTCTGCTGAGCTTGGAAACATTTTTTTCAAACAACTGAAAACTCCTTTAATTCACAAACTACTGCTTGCAGTGAGCCACATCCCAAGCTCTAAAATGTTTTTGTTGAGGTTTTTTTGGTGCAAAAGATTATAAAAATAAATAGAAATGTGGTTTTACATGATTACAGCCCATTGGTGGATAAAAGCCTGCATTCAAGCACGGCAGCATCAAGCCCCAAACACATACCAGTAGGAAACCAAAGCTAAAGGAGAAGCATGAAACAGGCGAGACACCATGCAGCATACCGGCTGTGAACGTGGCAGAAAATGAACACCAGAAATTGAGGTTGGTTGGGTTTGCAGGGAAAAAAAAAGTGCATTTCTCCCCTAATCCAAAGCATTTCTTGAAATTGGTTCTCCAGTGGAGTTTCAGGATCGGAAAGGACAAACCTCAGCTCCTAATTTGACTTTTTGTGTGGTTTTTCTCCTTGCTGCTCCCTAAATTCCCTGGCAACCTCCTTTATTGGCAAGTTAACCCTACTAATAAAGTTAAAAAGTCAAGTTGGGGAGCAGCCGCAGTGGCTCGGGTGCCTGCCTGGCCCTGCCACGTTAAACGGGCTGCAGAGAGGCAGGGAACACGATGGAGAAGACCACACTGAGAGGACACAACCGCATGGAGGTCCCCCTTGTGCCACCCCCCATCCCGCTGGGATGGCTCCACGTGACTGTTTACAGACAACAACCCCAAAGTGGGAATAAAAATCCATTTAATTTTCATAAACTCTGAAGTTATGAGACAAAGACCCGACAAGTAAAAACACCCACCCTGCCTGCTGACACGGGGCATGGCAGCACTGATGAGTTATTTTTATTTTCCTCCTTTCAATAATTTGACTAAGCAGGCTAAAATTTAATCCAAATCAGGTCAAGAGCTGCTAAATTCACATCTGATGCCTCCAGTATTTCAAGGCAGCACCGGGAGCCCTCCCCGCTCCCATCTCAACTCGCGACGCACGTCATGCCAGCAGCCATCTCCCCTGCACCACGAAACGTGTCCTCCAGCCCCAGCCGCCCCGCAAACCCTGGCGGGGGGGCACCTCAACCCCCATCCCTGGAGCCTTCGGCTTCGTGAGGATGCTCGGATGATGGTACCTGTTTCAGAAAGTCTCCGTGGTCTGGGCGTTCCCGGGTGCGGGGCTGTCATGGGAATAATGGAGGTGATCCTCTCCAGGGAGCCACAGCTTCTTGAATGCCACCCAAGTGTCCCTGTCCCAATCCAGTGCATGAAGAAAGTTGTCTTAAACCAGCCCCAAACCTCCCCAGTTTAACAGGACTCCGTTTTGGCAGTGGGAAGGGCGTCACCAGCCTCTTCCAGGGCAGAACGTTTGCCTTACAGCACCCCAGGAGCGGTCCCTGTCCAGGTGGCTGTCCTCACCTCAGCCCTGCTCCGAGATGTGGGGAATTACTTAGTGTAACTTCCCCCATCGTCCCGGCTCCTCATGGTGAAGCCAAGCAGGTCCCTCCCTCGCCCCTTCTCCCCACAGGGTCAGGGGGACTGGGCAGCACGGGCCGTATCCACCCCCTTCTAGCGGTGCCAGTGACCAGGGGGCCACCCCCGCTCAGTCTCATGGGATTTAAAAAATAGCACCTCCTAAATATACTTAGGGTGAGGAACAACCCTCGAATACGCAACGTACAGAGGGGTTGTTGCACCAAAAAACCCCCGTTAGCCCTAAATCGTAACCCCCTTAGCCGTGGTGACCCAGGGGTGTTTGGGCCTCCTGAGCCCCGGGGACCGCCCGTGACGGAGGGGTGAAGGGAGCTGGCACCTCCGCCGCCAGCCCCCTGGGACAACCGGGGTGTCCCCAGCCCCGTGCCCCAAACCCCAAGCGGGGCGGTTGGTAGCCGAGAGGTCGCTGGTTGCCCTGCCCTAGGAATGGGGGCTGCCGCCGCGGTGCAGCCGCTGGGCCATGCTGATGAGGGAGCGGAGCTGCACCAGCTTCAGCGGTCCCACTTGCCGGGGGTCCTGACCCTCCAGCCAGCGCAGCGCCGTCTCCAGACCTTTGATGGCTTCCCGAGCCGTGGGCAGCAAGGCATCCCCTCCTTCCCCACCCCTTCTACCATCCCCATCTCCGGCAGCTGCCTCCTCCTCATCCTCCTCTGCCCCACAGCCCCTGGGGCCTTCCTCCTCAGCGTCCTCTTCCCCATCGTCCTCCTCCGTACCCGGGGCTGCATCATCCAAGTGCAACCAGTCGGCCACCTCCTCGGGAGCCAAGCGCTTGTAGGCCAATGCGGCCAGGTGGGTCAGGTCACTAAAGACTTTGCTGTCCCCACCGCCTTCCTCCCCACGCGGAGGGTCTCCGTGCTCTTCCTCCCCAGGCTGAGGCTCGAAGGCAGCACGCAGCCCCAGCAGCCAGCACTTCTCAATGGAGCCAGGGGGGATGAGGTCCCAGGAGAGGCCAGCCAGGTACAACATATCCTTGAGGAGGAAGGACCGCACAAAGTCCATGGGGCCACTGGAGCCGCCGCCGCCGGCCGCACACGACACAGCCAGGCGCAGCAATTCCCGCTTGTAGAGCTGCTTGAATGCAGACACCACGCCCTGCTCCAGCGGGGCTGGGATTCGGCCTCCTCCTCCGGCCGAGCCACTCCCGGCAGGGCCCTTGGAAAGGAAGAGGGCACGGATGGAGCCGTCGGGCGTCTGCAGTGGGGGGGAATCCTCGGGGCCTGTCCCGGAGGGAGGTGGTGGGGAGCTGAGCAGCAACACAGCCTTCTGCTGCAGGCAGCTCCGGCGCAGATAGCGTTTGACGCCCGGCACAAAGTCCTCAAAGAACCAAGCCCGGAGAAGGGCCGGCCCCAGTCTGGCTTCGGGGCTGTAGCGGTAGCAAGCAGGGAATTTGTCCTGGTTGTGATGGCGGAGGCTGGGGGGATCGCGAAGGCCCCCAACCACCAGTGGCTTGAGCTTGTGGGAGCCGGTCAAATTGGCGGCCAGCAGCACGGTGACCCGCTCGCGGGGAGCCGGTCGCCGCCGTGCTGTTGCTGTCACCCCGCCGGCCTGCCCTGGCAGCAGCTTCCAGTAGAGCCCGGTGACATTGGCATTGTAGATCTGCTCGTCGCCGTAGCCCCCAGCATCAGCAGCCGGCATCGGCAAGGTCTCAGGACAGGCAGCAGGAGCCCGCTCGGGCTCAGCGGGGAGGCCGCCTTCACCGTAGATGCGCTGGCTGGAGATGCCGTGACGCTTCTGCCAGCGCCAGAACCAGCCGTGGCTGGCCTTGAAGGTACACTCGGGACCGTAGATCTGCCGGGCGAAGGCCTCGGCCTGGGCCTGGATGAGGGGCCCGGAGAGGGGGACGCCATGCTGGCGGAGGGCAAGGAACCAGGCGTAGACGGCGCGGTCGATCTCCTCCTCGTTGGCCAGGCGCATCTTCTTGCGTTGGGTGCCCACTTCACCCCCCAGCTGCTCCAGGAACCACCGTAGCTTGGCCTCGTCCTTCAGCCAGCCCCTCAGTGTACCCCCCGGCACCCCGAAGGCCCGGCACACCGACGCCTGCCGCTCGCCCTTCTTCACCCGCTCGATGGCCTGTAGCTTGTCCTTGATGGAGTAGGCCCGTCGCAGCGCCATCTTCACCGACACCCCCCCGGCTGCGCTGCTGCCGCCCCGCCGCCCTCCCGCCATACCGGCCGGCCCCCCACCCGCCTCCGGCTCCCCCCCGGGCATGGAGTAGCCCCCACAGCCATGGGCCGGCGCGGTACCGGGAGGGGGGCGCGTTATAACCGGGGCGGGGCGGGGGGGTGGGGGGGGGGGGGCGCGGCGCCTTTGTCTCCGCTCCGGCCCCGAGCCGGCCGGTAGGGCGGGGCGGCGCGCAGCGCGCATGCGCGCCCCCCATAGCGATTAGGTTGCGCCGCTCACCTCCCCCCTCCTCCTTGCCCGGTTGGACTCTTCCCCGCAGCTCCGCCACCGCCTCTGGGTTGTACCACTCTGCGAGGAGGGGGGGAGCGCGCCTCCCCGCTTCCCCCCCCCCCCCACCTTACCCGGCTGTTCCATAGTGGGGAAGGGGAGGGGGGGAGGAGTCCCGCGTTGTGAGTGCGCCGCGTTGTCTCCCTCCGCGCGGCCGTTCTTTTCCCCCCCCTCCCCCGCCGCGCGTGGTCCGCGCCGCCCCCACACCCCCCCGCGCGGCGCGCGGCGCCTCCCTTTGCCTGGTGAAGGCCGAGCGGAGCGAAGCCGCCTGCGGCCTGCCCGGGCCCAGCGCTGCCGGTGAGTGCTGCCCCCCTCACCGGCCCGCCGGGCGGGCTCCCCGCTCCGTGGGGTCCTTCATCCCCCACCCCCCGTGGGCCTCAGTAATGGGAGTTTCGGGGGTCTCTAGGGGGTCCCTTGCTCCTTTTACAGCCCTGGGATGGGAGGTGTGGGAGCCCCTCGTGGGGCTCCTTTCCTGCTCAGGGGCCAGGAGAAGGGGTTGTGAGGGCTCCTCACGATCCGTGGGGACCCTTTTTTCTGTCACAGTCCCCAGGAAGGAGTTTATGATCACCCCCCTGTTATTTGTGGGGTCCTTTCCTGCTCATAGGCCAGGGGAAGGGGTATTTGGGGGTTCCTCGTTGTCAGTGGGTCCCCTTCCTTCACAGTGGCGGGAAGGGGGGAGTTGTGGGGGATTCTCATTATATGTGGGAGTCTCTTCCCCCATTACAGTCTCAGAGAAGGGAGGTTGTGGGGTTCCTCCGTCGTCTGTGTGGTCCCTTCCTCTTCATGGCCTCGGGAATGGGGGTGGTCACCCTCCATTATCTGTGGTGTCCCTTCCCCCCGCCCCCAGAATCCTGAAGCAGAAGGCTTAGGATGCCCTTGCTCTTTGGGATTACTTTTTCCCCGTGCTAAGTCCCAGGGAATAGTGTGGTGATACACTCCCCATGCTCCCCACAATCTCTTAGGTCCCTTTCCTCTTAATAGGTCTGGGAAAGGGGTTGTGGGAGGCCCCCCCATTCCCTGTGGGGTCTCTTCTCCCCTCACACCCTAGGAAAGGAGGTTGTGGGGGGCCCTTATTATCTGTGAGATCCCTTTTCCACTCTCAGGCCAAAGGGGGGTTGTAGGATTCTCCCCTCTGTGTGGGGTCCGCTTCCCCTTCGCAGGTTCTAGGTAGGTGGTTGCAAGAGCACCCTGTTACCTGGTGTAAGAGCTGGGTGGGCCGATGCTGGAGGTCTCCCTAAACCTGTGCACCTTTTGGGAGGGGCGCAGGTTCCTTCTCTTTTGGAGTGCTGATTGTAGGGATACCCCTGCTACATGGAGCTTCACCCCTTCAAGTCTCGGGGTCAGTGCAATTCCTGCCCTGGTAGGAAGGGGAGTTTAGGGGACCCCCTGTCCCCAGCAGCTCCGAGTGCCTCGGGGGTCTGCTCTTTTCCCCATTCCTCATCTTGGCAAGGGTTTCTTGTCGAGTCGCTTACTGCAAAGGGAAACTTGAGCTGCTGCCCTGACCTAGCACAGAGCAGCTGGCAGCTCTCTGTAACTGAAGCGGCGGCCTAATCCAGCCCGTGGCTCAGCACCCTTAGCTGTCTCTCCAAACTTGGTGTGGAGCTGGGAGCCCTGTAATGTTAGGCCTCCCTGTCGTCCTGCCTTTGCTCTGTGGGTGCACCTGGGCTTTGCTCATCTCGCCTCTCTTGCTGTTCTCACCCCCTCTGTAACCTTAGCAGTGCCTCTGGTAGCCTGTCCTGCTCTTTCTGCTTTTCCTTTTTGTCTGAATGACAGCTCACTCGGGAAATATCTGTTTCAAAACTATATTTAGGAAATGGGCAGAGCTGGGGAGGAGTGGTTGTGCAGAGGCTGCTAATGTGCTGTCTAGGGGTTTGTGAAGGATTACAGCGGTAGCTAAAGTTGCTGAGGCTGCTATGGTTTGTCATTCCTCCCCGCTTCCCCTCCCGGTGTTCACCAAAATCAATATGGATTTGTTCTTTCACATCTAGATCATTGATGTTTTGGAATTGATTGTAATCTGATGTTCACAATCCTGTCAGGCTCAGTATGGAGGAGAAAATAACTGTGCTTGGCTGTATAGCTGTAATTCTTTCCTCTCCTTTTCTAGGTGTGCCCTCTTTCTCCCTGACCTTGCAGGTATGCCTTTTTTCTCTTCACCTAAGCTGGTTTTTTTCAACTACTTTGCTTTTTCTTGTGAAGGTGACTTCTTTCCTGTCTTTCCCTACTGCCGATTTCCCATGTCCTTGATTATCTCTTCATTAGCAATCATCAGCGTTCTTGCTTGGAGCAAGGAGTTGCATTTTTAGGTGATCAAGGTTGGGAGCCATCGTTTCCCTGGCTAAAGGTTAGTGTGGAGCTTCGTATTATGGCAAAGGCAATGAAAGCGGTCCCTTTCCTGACTCTGTGTCCTGCTGCTTTGAGCCACCGTGAGTTGAAGAAGAGCCAATTTATGGAGCTAAACCAGCAGAAGAGCAATACTACACAAGCATTAATATTTTTTTTTGCTTTAGCTATATTGACTCAATGCCAGCGCCAGTGTTGAGGAGAGGGTGGATTTGCTCCCTTCAGCTGCAAGAGGCTATCAGACTCTCTGGTGTGAAACCAGTCTGGGTTCTTTTAACTCTGAATCACCAAAAAGAAAAAATCAGGAGGTGGGGCAGGGTTGATGCCTTTCCTTTGCTGTAGAGCAGGTAGGTACGAGGCAGCTGTGTCTAACTGGTGTCCAAATGCCTAGCTGAAATGGCTCTTACTTTTGTGCAGGACTGCAGCAGTAGCAGTTTTGGGAAGAGGCGAAGCATTTCACTAGGAAGGCGTGGGCAGTGCAGATGTCTTGAGTGTGGCATAGCTCAGGTGCCGGTCTGAGGCTGTAGAAAGGAACAGACTGGTGCCCGTGGGCCGCCTTGCTCCTCTCTCTGCTCTCTCTGACATCAAATGGGCCCTTTCTGCGTTTTCTGGCATTTATTTTTCTGGCTGCTGCTGGGATGAGTGTTCCAGAGCTTCTGGTGGGGAGGCTGGTGTGACATGCGATAGGGACAGGAGCACTAAATATATAACCACATTGGCCTAGTCAAAATCAGCTGTGCCAGGGCACGTAAGCATATATGTAGATGGAGGATTGGGATAGAATCTCCTGCAGTGAGAACCCGTCAGTGCTGGGCTGGGGGAAGAGCAACGGGTATTGGCTTGGTTGCTGCTTGGACCTGCAGAAATCAGGACTTTCCTGCCTAACTTTTGGGTCTGCGTCTGTAGGGTGTTTTTGGAGTCGAACCACAGGAAGCTGCCCTGTCTGTATCACCCTGTGTCCCCTGGTGCCACCTGATGCCCATTTTTTGACATCTTCCCTGAAGAAGGGAGTTGAACTATGACTGTAATCTTGCCCTCTTGGTTATGGCTTGCAGAAAGCAGCTGTCATGTCCCACCAGAAATCGGTGACGGATGAGATTTGCTGCTCTTGCTCATCTAAAGATACTTTTTCAAGTCTATCAGAAATGTTTTAAGCCACATCAAACTGTTAAATTATATTTGGGAGAGCTGCTTTCAAATCGTGGTGCTGCCTGACTTGCTGTGCCTTGTTGGGAGCTGACAGGTCAGCCTGGCACACAACTGAAATTAAAATCAGTTCAATTCCAGTGCAAGAAATTGTGCAGGATGGAATTGAGGTCTCTGGGAGGCTGTGACAAACTTAATTGTAAGCTGACTCCCCCCAAAAAACCCCTCACGTTTATTTTATAGGCCTCTCAATTCAGGAGAAATGTAACTTTCTCATAGACAGAAGAGAAAGAGTGGCTTTCATTAACCAATAAATGGAGTTGACTTAACTTTCTTTTTTTGGCTACAGCCTTAGGGTAATGTATTGTATGCTTTTGTTTTACTGACTTTTTAAAAAGTAGTTAGGCTTAAAGGGATAATGCGGCCAAATAGCTGAAGTCCAAAGCTTATTTGGGATTTACAGAACAATAGAGACCTTTTCATTGCCTATTTTTAACTTTATGCATTTTCCTGCAGCGCTGGAAGTACTGTACAGATTTGTTCTGGCTTGAAGTACCCAGGAAGTGGTGACAAGACAGCACCAAGCACAAAGCTCTGAAGCAGTAGCTATGATTAAAAATTCTTCTTTCAGGTTTTTGTAAGCCCTCTGTAGTGGTCCATGGGAGGCCTAAACATTGACCTGTGATTTTTTTGTTGCTTGGGACTATTTGCTTATTTGGCATCGATAAATATTAATAACAACATTTGCCTTTCCAGTGGCTTTATGCTTTGTGAAGCACCTGATAGATTGTCTGCACCGTCACTGGAAAAACAAAATTGTCCTGGGTATGCAGGAGCTAGTCTCTGGTGCGTGCAGTAAGAGCCCTTCTTACATTTTTCTACTCCAGTCACAGATTTGTGTTTCTTAAGCATTTTTAATGAAAAGTTTGCTGCCTCTGTCTCAAAGTATTAATTGATCTTCGTGCTAAAAACCTGCTAGTTAAATGAAAAACTGCTTTGCTTCTGAAAAATGTTACTAGGCAGCAGATGAATGTGCTCTCGGGAGTGTTTTGGGGGAGAGACCTTCTGAGCTGCCAGCTTGGTTCTGAGTGTGCAGACTGAGCTCTAGTTTCCGTGCTCTGATTTTTCCCAGTGGAGAGTGTTCATACAACTACTTTTTTACATACAACTACTTCATTATATTTACTTTTAATTGTAAAACTTTCTGTGGGAGGAGGTGAAATGAGTAGTTGAGAATACCAGGTGGAAAGCATTGAAACAACCATGCAGGCTGTGGTTTGGTGCAGTGGTAAATCTTAGCTGCCTCAGACCAGCCTGTGAGCAGCATGGTGTATGGTGCAGGCTCTTAAGAACTCCAGGTCGGTTTAAATTTCTTTCAAAACCTTTGAAGAGGTGAATTTGTCCTTCCAGACTGTCAGATCAGGTCTACTCCCTTCACTCTTCGTACTGTGCTTTGGCAGACTTGGCTGAAGCTGGATTGTGAGCTCCTGTTTTGTCTGGAGTAAATTTGTATGCTGGGAGAACTGGTAGTGCTCTGGTCTGGTGTTAATGGTCTGCAGCTCACATCTCTCATCGGGCTGTCTGTGCCAGCTAAGGTGATGGTTTGTGTATTAAAATCCTTGTATATGCCTTTTCCCATGTTCCTCTGGGAAAATTTAGGAACACAGAGTAGAAATGACTTTTTTAAAAAAAATTTTTGCTTGTGTTTGTAAACTTTAGTTCATTGAAAATCTGGTCTTTATCATAACTGAACCTAAGGTTTGGCCCCTCATGGAAACAAATAGATGTTGCAAGTATCTTGGACTTGTTTTGGGGGAAAATGATATTGCCCCTTGTTGTGGTAATTTCCCTTTAGGATTATTTTCCCTGGTAATAATCTTCGTAACAAAAACAGCACTTGAATTCCTGTCAGCCAGATTTGATGGGGAACATTTGTGGTCACTTTGGCTTGGGGGTTTGTGTGGCTTCCTTGCAGAAATACCCTTTTTTACATGTAATGTTGAATGGGTGACATGAGAGGCTGTGTCTCGTCAGGCTTCGTAAGTGTAGCCTCATAGGTATGGTTCTTAAATTCTTAAGTCTTAAATTCTACTGCAGGTGTTCACGTGTCATATTGATGCTTTTCCTGAAAAATTAATAGCCTGAGTATTGGCGCTAGTGTTTTATTTCTGTCCCGTTCTTAGAATGTTGTACAGATCGCTAACTTCTGGTAGAAATAACTACAATTATGTGAATTCATTATTTGACATTATAATTGTTACATTTTCAGATTTCTTTCAAGTATTTGCTATTGGTGTTTAGTTACCTGAAACTGGGGGACCTGAGTGTCACTTTTGCACCAGCTACGGTATTGGTATGGCAGGTTGGGAGCCTCTCTAGCTGGTTCCCTGTCATGATGGGTAGATCCTTTTAGATATGTGTATTTTTTTATGGCTTGTTATTTAAAATTAAAAGTAACTGAGTGTCTGTGGTGTTGGTTGATGAAGGTAATGTAGTTCTGGAGAGTTAACCAGCTGTAAGCTTAATTAAATGTATTATGTATGGGGGGAGTTAACTATATGGTAATACATTTGGCTGTTGTCATTCTCTGTCCTTGCTGAGTAGCTGCTGCATCTCTAGAACTGGAAGCTTTCTCTAACTTTATCTTTTTTTCTTAATGCTATCATAGGAGCTAAAAAAGTAAGTATTCTCTAGTTATCATGTGGGTTTTGCAGTTTCTGGAAAACCAGGGGAATATAGGCACTGATCTGATACTTATTACTAGACAGCTTATTGCACGGTTTTCTGATTTCCACTGGAAAGAAGTGTATCTTTACAGGTTGGTTTATTAAATTCACCCATGTTTCACTTTGATTCAAGACAGGTCTTTGATTCGAGAGAACCTCCTGATAGTTGGAGTCCTCAATAATGCACCTCACCCTTGAGATGAGCGATGTGGGGGCTGCAACTCCAGTGCTTGAAGCTGGTTAAGGACTTGAGCAAAATCAACCTATAATTAAAAAAAACCAATACTAAACCGCAAATTTTAGTTTTGTTTTTGTCAAATGGTTGTGCTCTTTCTATATGAATTGTTAATGGTTGTAATGCAAATTAAATATTTAAAGGTGTGACAGTTTGAGCTGTATTGAGTCACGTCCGGGTTTCTTGTTACACCCACTAGAGAATCTTCCTGAAATAGTTGAAGTCGTAACCTCTGAGTATAACACCACCTGCACTGGGTTGATGAAGTATTCTCAATAAAGGATCTCCTTGAAGGCTATAGACTATGATTTTTCCTTGGGCTAACTTGAATCTGAATGTAGAGCCAAGTAGAGCATGTCAGGCAAATGCAGAAATCTGATGATCTGTTTAGCAGTCTTTATTGACCTAAGTAACATAAAAATTCAAATGTATTGCATTCACCCTTTTGCACGTCCTACCTATGTATTTTCAGTTGTGCACTCTGCTTTTCCCGTGGATTTTGTGCTGGCAGGTTACTGCACTAGATCCGGATGGCCGTTATTGTAGAACGTGTGCACCGCAAAGCAGTGCCTTTGTGCGCAACACTTTTAATTTGCATCACTTAATCCTTTTCCAGTCTGCCAGATGACTGAAATGCAGGTATTGCTCTAGCAGATGTTGCCTTGTCTTTGATGTTACCCTCCAAGAATCCCATTTAAATTGGCGTCTCCTGTAAAGATTATTTTTTTAAGGGACATGCTGTTTGCCATGTAAGAATATAAAAATATCTTAAATTAATTGTCCAGCAGCTGAGACAATCAGGAGTATGAGGCTGCCTCAGTGGCTGTTTTTTTTTTTTTACAGCAGGAGCATATCCTTGATCCTCAAAATAACTTGTGTGGGCTCTTTAGTGGCACTGGCTTGTCTTTTGTCCGCATGATACATGTGATGTCATTTTTCACTGCTTGATGAGAATGCTGTGGAAGCTGTAGTAGCAGAGCTTATCCTGATGAGCAAACCCGAGTTTCTGCTTACTCGTAGCATTGCTCCTACCTTGCAATGCGTATGCTTCCAGCTGGGGTGGTTTTGATGTTGATAGTAACAAGTAGATTAATGTTTATTGAAAGCACTGGTTTATTTCTAGTTGTCTGTAGTAAGAAGTGTTTTAGTGCTCCATAACTGGTGTAAAAGGCAAGAGAAGAGTGTAAAGTAAAATAAAGACTTGAAAATAAGTGTCAATTTAGATATTTTTAAATGTTTTTAGTTGTATCATAGTGTTTTCAGCAGCTGGTGAAGGAGCAGTTTCACAGCTCCAGGAAGAAAAATATCTACTTTTGCTTTTCCTAGTAATTTTTAGAATTAAAATATAGTATTACCTTGCTTTAATATTTTAAACTATATAAATTTAAACTGAAAGTTGAAAAAGGCAAAAGTGTTTACTTGTAATAATGGTTTATTTTTACTGGTCTGTCAAGCCCTGGACTTGAGGCTTGTAAAATCTTCCAGGAATGGTTGGAACTGTAAGCCATCAGCTGAAGTCTGGAGGATATTTCAGCTGTATGTGAATTTTATTTGGCAACCTGTCACAGATAAATTTGTAGCTATAAAACTTGCAGCTGTCGGTAGCTAAAGAGACAGCTGGCTTACAGGTATTTAATTTCGGACCTTTTTTTTTAACTCTAGGGATCTGACCACGGAGTGTTTGGCAGAGAGGTAGTTACCTACCCATTAGATATTTGAGCAGTATGGTAAATTCTGTACTTGGAAAGGTATTTCCTATACCATTTCCAGTAATCTACACATACTGGGAGCTGCTTGATTATTTTTTTCTCCAGTAAAGTATGACTAGGGCAGGAAGACACAAAACAGATGCAATATTTTTCATTTCAATAGCAGATCTTTTTGATAAGCTAAATTAATCATGAGATCTCCAGCTTTTGGTCAATTTTAATTTGCCAGGAACTAGGGTTTTAAACCAAAACTGAGTCATAGTTTTTCACTCAGCTCCCTCTGCTGGCTTTTTAGTAGGAAAACACAAATAGGCGTGAGCAATGACCTCTAAAGATACTCAAGAACTGGGGCATCTTTCTTTAGCCTGTCTTCCCAAAACAGTGCCTAGTTGAGAATACCTAACAAGTAGTTAAGGACTAATCTACTAACTTGGAAGAATATCTTAGACATTACCAGGGATTTGAACAAAACCTCATCCTTTTTTTTTTCCTGCCAGCTGTCTTCAGAAGTGAAATTTGAAGTGCTTTCAGCCAGTGCTTTTATTTATAAATAGTAATGTGCAGAATACTTGTCAGAACAGCAGAAGTATTTTAGGAGGAAGGTTGTTTTGACTTCAGAAACTGGACGTGTTTAGGCAGTTTAATTTCTTTGAATTAAAATTTATAACAAAGGAAAAATCAAACTAAATGCTTAGGCTCTTTACCATGATTAATAATGGCATGATAGCTTTTGATACTCTTGTATTACTTAAGAAATTACGAAAGTCTGATGCATGCCCTTGCTTTATTTAGTTTTGCTGCAACTACATTGTTGTGCTTATCTTTTAATGCTGCCACTCTTTGGAAGATGAGGACAAGGAAGCCTCCCTGCCCAGTAGAAAAAGTGTGGGTAGACAAGCACAAATACGATGAAGCAGAGAGACTGCATTACGAAAGAGAAGCGATGCTAGCTGCTGCGGCCCCTGAGGAGTGCCCGGAGGTAGAGGCTGTAAACGGAGTCTGCAATGACGACTCTGTTGAAAATGAATTCAAGGGAGACCTGAAGAGAGCAAGGAATGGAAAGAAACAAAGGAAACGGAAGCGTTCTCCAAAACCCAAAAATGTGGCCTCCAAGTTAGACTCTATTCTGACTGGTTTGTTAGCTGACCATGTGTGGTTTGACAAGCCTTTCTATGATCACGCTGAGAGCGTGTACAGGAAAAAAATAGTGGATTGTCAGAATGAGGAGGCACCTGAGACTGCACTAACTGCTGAGCAGTCCCCTTTAGTGGCCAGGTCAAAAGCTGTCCAAGATGTTCCTAAGCCAAGGATGCTTTCAGCAGCCCTGCCCTGCTCCCATGGTAATCTGTCTGCATGTCACCATGTTGTTCAGGATGTCTGGGTCAACAAGTTTGACTTTGATAAGGCTGAGGAGGTGTTTATTGAAAAATCTCAGTTCTTTGTTCCTCCAAATGTCCTAACTATCCCGTCTGTGTGGTCAAATGCTGGCAACGTTGGGCTGAGAACGCCGGATGAGGGCTATGTTACAGCCCTGCCTACTCCTGCTACGCCAAGCTTAGCTCCAGATGTTGTTGCTGATTCTGCTACTTCCTTCGTTACCAGTTTGCCTGGCTCTGTACACCAGACAGTAAATGGTAAGCCGCACATTTCAAGCTTGCAGGCTCTCATGTCGGAGGTGTGGTTAGAGAAACCTCTCTATGACGATGCTGAGAAGAGCTTCTACGAGAACATGTTTGATGGTCATCCGTCGGGCAAAGTCAGACAGCAGCACCGTGGCTGCCCCGAAGCATTGAAGAACCACGATGAGGACAGGAAGAACCACAACGTTGGAAAGCAAGTGGCCATCAAACCTGTGGAAATTGCCACTGACTCTCTGCTTCCCAGTGATGCTGAGCAACCTCCGCCTACCTGCTTTTTTCTGCATGAGGACAGTGAAACTGTGTGGCTTAATAAGCTGACATATGACAGTGCCGAGTCACGATACTATGCAGCCGAGGCTCTGAAGATGTCAAGAGCGGGAGAGAGTACGGGAATGCAGGAATCCACAGTAGTAAAACCCTCCCAACCAGCTGCTTATGCTTCAAGCGTACCTGCGCCAGAAACGAAGTAGGAGAAGTTTATTCTGGGGTAACACTCACACATGCAAAACTGCCGGGTCAGGATTGAGCTGAAAGAATTTGCATGTGTAGAAGACGGGCATCCTTTGTGTCTGCAGGACCGAGCGTGCATGCAACTGTAGGGAGACACTGCTCCTGAGCCAGGGAGCCTGTTCGTGGGCAGGGTAACTGGGGGAAACTCCTTCAAAGAACCCCCTTCCGATGAGTGCTGATGGCTAAAGGTGGTATTTGCGTGGTGCCAGAGGTTAAGCTTTTAAAGTCAGGGCTGGTAAGTGAGCTAGGTTTGACCCCCTCTTTACATGGGGGAAGCCCGGGGCTGTGCCCCTTCTGGTATTCCTATTACATACAAAAAGCCGTAAAAGTGAGAAGTTGGAGGGAGTAATCACATGTTTTAAACAGGCCTGCTGAGACAGCAGAGGATGCAGTGTTTCGTCTTTGAATTTGAGAAATTAGTGGTGGTTATTTGCTGTGTTATTTCTGTTAAAATACTGCAAGGTCCTTCAGTAGAAGCTGTTATCTCCAATTCTCTTGCAGAGCACATAGGCTGGTTATTGAGCTCTATGGTCATGACTACATTTGAGCGGCACTACCAGCATCCAGCTTGGCGAAGGCTTGGGGACAACAGTGAAATACAATTTAGGGCATCAGTCTGGCGTGAGCATGTGCTGTATTTGCTTCATTGCGGGAGAAGATTGCTTTTCTAATTTGTTAGACCATTTGGTCTGGAAGCTGCTGTTCATTTTGGGACAGGGCTAGCTGGATTATAGCTTGTTTGATGTGCATGTGTGTAGCTGGGCAGGAAGAGTGCGTTCTCAAATTGTAGATGACCTTCATAGCTGTAACTTGCAGTTATAAATTGGTTTACAGACAGTCAAACATTTAAAGGCTTCTTTTTAAGTCCTGGATGAGGTGCAGTATGATACCACGCTTTCTGTGTTTAAAAATGTGCTTTTATATATGACTGCCTGAAGTCTGCTGCACGGAGGACTGTAATGCTCTGGGATCCTGTCCGAAGGCCAGTGCTTAGATGTTATTTTGCAGTGACTGACCTCCTTGGAAAAAAGGCTCTTGGAGCATCAGTCCTTATTTTTGACACTTTTGATCCTTGAGTTTCTTAGGATTTGTTCGAAAGTTTTATGATCTTTATGTCAAGTGATACAGGGGGTTACAGACAAGCTTTAGAGCACACATGCCTTTCCCCCTGTCTTACTTGGGATAATTTTCTCTTTAGTTGGACAGAACTAGCTATTTGGTCACCCTTCCCTGGGAAAGTTCATGTGTCATTGTAAAATATGTGGCATAAGTTTGTTGGTAACTGGGATTCTGTATTAATGATACTGGTTGGCAGCTCAAGCAGGGTCTTGGAGGGTTGAGTGCTGGGAATAGCTTCAGTGTAGACGACCTGTATGGTATGGTGGCCTCTGGTCTCTTCTGAATGGGTAGAGGAGAAGGGTGCTTGTTTTACAACAGACTCATCTGTTGGCTTCCATGGAAATGTTTTACTGGAGAGCTGCGGGGTTTTGAGCTGATAAGGAAAGGGTTTGCGGGTTGCTATTAGTTGCTTTCTTCACGTTGTGTGGTGGAACCTGGTAACGGTGTGGTTTCGTTGTAATGCTCTATCCCTGCTCTTGCCACCCTCTCCAACTGATGTTGGCTCTGTAGCTGTCCTGTGGCTTGAAATAAGGGCACATCCTCTTCTCTTACTGTTGCAAGCGCTGCATCGTTTGCCTTCAAGTTAAGAAATTAAACAACCTTTGGAAGCTGCTGGACTGAAGAAGGATAACACCATTTCACAGCAGTGTTAGGATGTTTTATGCTGTTCCTCCTTGTAGTGACAGGTATCTGTCCCTTGCAAGTGTTGCATCGCTGATGATTTTAATTTCTAAACAGTTGCAGCAGCTTCCAAAAGGGCACGTGTGCAGTTAACTGTGGTGCCGTTGTAAATCGTGTGTGTATCTGGATTTCTGGAGGCTGGTCGGTGTCAGGCGGTATGATGTGCCAGGCTGTTCCTTACAGGAGGATTTGGTGGTGCACCTAGTGAAGCATGGCGTGACCAGGTAGACACATGTACTAGCCTAAGACAGCCAACAGTTGCTGTCAACACAGTTGAGTCGTGTTCAAGGAAGACTGAAATGCGTTTAAGTTCGTGAGCTGTAGTGTCAGGAGTTGCTTGTCTCATACAGAGTGCTCCCTCGTTGGCGCGCTGTAGTGTGGCATGTGCTGCTTGGAGCTGCGTATTCTTCCGTCTTTGGTTTCATCGTGGCAAGGCATCTTAAGAATTAAAAGCATTATTCCCTTTTTGATTCTCATACACAAGACATCTTCCTTAGCAGCAGATTCCCATGTGTCTAGCATGATCTAGAAAACCCTGCTCTGAAAGCTTTTTTGTGGAAGAAGGTACAGATCAGCTGATTTATTCTGTCCCCACTTGGTGTCCTCTCACTAAATGCAGGTCAGGCCAGGCAGACGGGTGGGTGATTAGACTGCCCTGCTTTCTTAATAGGATCCTGTTTACTTAAAGCTTTCCACCGGAGGGGAAACCGTCGAGCAGAATGCTGCAGGCACAGCTCTATGGGGGAAGAAAATGCTCTTCTGACAAGCTCATTGCAAGCTGCTAACCTTAAATACTTTTAGGAACTCAATTTGTGGGTGGTTTTTTTTTCCTTTCTGCAGAAAAATGGCAGTCGACTACTTTTTGCATGAGAAGATCTGGTTTGAGAAATACAAGTACGACGATGCTGAGAGAAGATACTATGAGCAGATGAACGGGCCAGTTAGCAGCTCTTCACACCAGCAGGTAATGCTTGTTCTCAGATGGGGTTTAGCAGAGTGCTGGAGCTTTAAGAGGTAGTACAGAACGTGTGAGAGGACACGATCCACCTAGCCGTGCATTTCTGTATTATTTCCACTCTGGGCGCTGCTTTTTTCCAAGTGAGAGAGTCTTCTCTGGAGCTCCTTAAGCCTACCCCCAGTTATGACCCCTTTTGCCTTTTGAAAGACCATCTTCGGTGGACTGTGAAGAATTTCTCGAGTACCACCAGTGTACTGTGAGATCAGACACCCTTGTAACAACAGGCGAACCAGTTACAGGTTGCAGCAGTTGCTCCTAATCTTTTCAGGCTGCTATGGCAGAGCACGGATGGATCTGTGATCTATTGGGGGCACAGTTTGAGCTGTGAAGCCCCAAGAGCTGCGATTCTGTTGACTGGGCTGGGCGGTATGCTGGGCGAAGAATTGATCTGTCCCCATTCAGCCAGGGAAGATGTGGTTTTGGAGCAGCTAAGCTTTCCTTGGCAAGGGATATACTGGGTATATATGAGATGCTTGATGTTTGAAGAGAGGCACTGTGGCTCCAAAGAGACCAGGAATTATGTGCCTGTCTTTCTATCCCTTGAAATATTCAGTGTGCTCCTGCAGAAGACTGCATCACAGTACTGGTGAGTTGGGGGGAGCAGGTGGAGGGGAAGCATGGTGCTGCTGCAGCACACCTGAGCTGAAGTAGTTCAGGCTTAAATATTAGCCCGAAATTATTGCTATTTAAAGCTACAGAGCTATTGTAACCTCTTCCTGCCATGTAAAGAGCTGTTAACTGCTTATGCATTTGGTTGGTTATGTAGAAAGCTGCTTAGAGTTTTAAATGGCTGTCTTGCAAGCGTTTAAGGGGAAGCTTTTTGCTTAAGTAATAGCTTCTAGGCACACTCTGTCTATTCCTGCTGCCCATGCTAGTATAGTTGTGGCACAGCACCTAGGACGTGCATAAAAATTAGAAGCTATAGATAAGCGCTTGAAGGCGATGTTAAAGTGCAAACCTCTGCAGTGCTCTTAGAAGAACAGTTAGACTACTCCATGCCACGTAAGGAGCTTCCAGTGAAGAAGTTCTGCCTTTGAGAGGTGGTGTGAAGGCTCTGGGGGAGATTCTGCAGCAGTTTATCAGTCACTTCTCCACTAAGGAAAAAGATCCATGCTCCTTAAAACCTTCCTGCAACCTGGAAGTGGTATCCACATGTGCCTGGACACGTGGATACCAATGTGTCCAGGCTGTTGCTCTTCTATGGTCTATTTGACATGGGGTTTTGGGCTTGTGGGCAGTTTTATGTCTCAGATCTTGCTTGTGGGGTTGCAGTCTGGGAGAGGCAAGGAGTGAATGGATCATGGAAACTGAATTTGTGCCCTAGGAGGGGAATCTTCAAATCCAGGCGAAGGCACGGCAGCAGGAGCATGGGTGGGGGGGGAAACTTGTGCTGCTGTACTCTGGGTCATACCTCTGCATAGAAGACTTCAGTTAGGGCTGTCACTTCTTGCCTGAATACGATGACAGGTAATACCACGACAAAGAGCTCCCTAACAATTGTTCTTTAAGGAGTACTGAAGTGACTCCAGCCCTCTGCCTGACTGGCAGCTGTCCAGACTATTCAGGGTAATAGCAGAGAATTTCAAAGCTCTTGACTCGATGATCTTCTGGACACGTGGCCTGATGTGACCAGGGATTGCAGTCGGTGCTGCCTGATTTAGAACCAATCCTCCTTGCAGCTAATTTTGCACTACTTGCTGAATCATTGGAAGGAACCCTCCCCCACTCTTACCCTCTTTTTTTTAACTTCCCTGACCAGTTTCCCATGTTTAATTTCTTTTAAAAAAAATCTTGGTTCTTTCTGCACTGTTTGCAGGAGAACGGAGCCAGCACGATCCTACGCGACATTGCCAGAGCCAGGGAGAATATCCAGAAATCGCTGGCCGGAGTGAGTACCCAAGCTCTCTCACCAGCTGGCTACCTGCAACCATTTTTAGCTGTGGTGCATCTCACAGAACTCCGCTGTGACCACTTCATAGATTGTGTGGCTACTTATTTTTAAGTTAGAGGAGAAGACTAAGGTGTGCAGCGCTGTGTACCACCAGCATAGCTCCATCTGATCAAGAGCACCGTTGCTACTAGAGTGCATGCTGCTTACCTGCTTGCTAGCCTGCAGTGCTTTTTAAAACTAACTGGATTTGGGTTAAAAGTCTCCAGCTGTGCATTTCTTTACTTTTTCTCCTGGTGGAATGCTAGAGTTTGTTCCCACAAGCCTTATCTAACAAGTTATGAGTCACTGTTAAAATAACCTTGCTGAGTAGCAAAGCACTGAGCTGCCAGCAGGAGTATGTATGTCTCTCTTGGGGTACACTGGGCTGCCACCTTCTCTTTCCTGTTTTGCTTTCAGTTAGGGTATGTGCAAAAAAATGGCTATCTTCCATCTGCTGCATCTAGGGAATTCAGCTTGGCTACTAGCTCTAAGTCTGGACCATCCTGTAGAAGTTCAGTCACATCCTTTCTGGAGGCGTTTTTGTGCCGATATGTACAGACAGCACTGTTAAAACTCTTAATTTTTCAATAGGAAGCTGAGTTCTTAAACTAATAAGGTGGACTGGTTTCATGAGTGAAGAAAATTCACAGAATACAGCCCATGTGTCTTGATTTCTTACCTCTGCAGCGGGACTACTACACACCTGTACATACCTTCCATCTGAGGGTATCCATCCTTTATATTGATTTGGCCTCATAACTCCCTTTTGGGGTATTTACCACCCTCAGTTTCTATTTAGATTAGTACAATAACCGGGAATTGAGCCTTTCTCAAGGGGAATACTTCATATTCCTCAACACAAGCAGAAAGGAGCCATACATTTGGGGTGAATGCGAAGGAGTTAGGCTAATTGCTTTCCCCATGGTGGTCTCGCTGAGCCTGTTGAACTCGACACTACAAAAGCAACTTCTGCGACCGCTCATGGGAGCTATCCAAGATACTCAGTACTGCACTGGAAACTTGGAAGTGGATGCAGGAAGAGCAGGGCAAATTTGATGAAAGGATAGTGGGAGAGGATTAAATTTGCTTTGGTTAGATTCAGTGGTCCTGAATACAGCATGGGAATCACTGGGAAGTTGGGACATCTTAGTAATATTAAAAACAAACCAAAACATGTTGAGGAGGAAAATACTTGAAAGTTTTCTAATGTGAGTTTCTCACTTCAGCATCAGTATTTCAGCCAACAGCTTAGGGAATATTTTCCTCCTGAACTGGCTCATTTAAGTACAGATCTGAAACAACATTTGGGCTTTCAGTAGAGACTTATCAGCCCCTGTCGAAGACTTTTAGTTTGGTCTTCAGTGAGGCAAGCATGTGGGGAAATGAGCCCCCATCCCAGACAGGGTTGGAGAACTTTTTGCACAGTGTTTAATGACTTTGGAAAGACTTTTTCAAACTGGGCAAGGTCTAGCATCAGCTGCTTCCTCCAAGACCTGCCTCCTTCAGGAGCAGAGACTGGATGTGGTGAGTAGGGGCAGGAAACCTAAATACAAATCACCTGGCAGTGCTGCTGGTCTACCCTGAAGGCATGTTCTCATCTTGCTCGATGGTCTGTGGTTTGCCAAACATGAGGAGTTTCTTGCCCTGGCCTGTGACTCCTGTTAGAGAGCTGCTTTTTGTGAGAAGCATGCAAGTTTGGATTGTCCAGGTCCTGTCATGGGGAAGACTGGGAGAACTGACAAAGCACCAGACCAAAGCCAGAAGAGAAATTTGAGAATATAAAGTCCTTTGCACCCCTGTGGCACTTGTTGGAGTTGGTGCTGAATATAAAAATTCACCTGCTGGATTTTTTTTGTTCCTGTGAAGAAAGCTTGGTGGGCTTGAGGATTTAAGGTCAGGACTGAGCCATAGGGCCTTAAAACTGGAATCTGGGGTGTTGCAAGAAGTGGACAGAGACTCTCCAGTGAAGGCTTGAAGGAAAAACTTTGCGTTACTGCATGACTATTAGGGAAAGCGTTGTGCACCCTAATCCACATTGCTGTCAGGGACATGCCGTGGTAATTTAACCTATAGCTGCCATTCTGCTCTCAAAGTATGCAGCTGCTTGGATAAGTAGAGCACGTGGCAACGGTGACCTCCTTACTGTTTTGTAATCCCATTTGACTGACCATTCCTTACCCTGGTTTATACGATACCCCGGAGAGCTCACCTTTTTAGTTTTTCCACACATTGCCACATCTCTGCCTTGGAACCTGAAGCGGTAAACCATGGTCGGATCTTCTGTGTTAATGTGTGAGTTACTGAGCTGTTGAGAAACAAGTCTGAAACATCAGCTTTTGTAGCTTGCATTTTTGAAGGGTCATCATTGATATCGGACAGCTGTGCCATAGAGCAGGCTTGACTTTAGAACACGCTTAAACTTTGGTTTTATGTTTCAGAAAGCCAAATTTATACTGTGTGATCTATAGAACAATAGCGAAGCATGTTTTTTGTAGTCAGGATTTAGTCTTTCCTTCCACCTGAACACAGAGTTCTTGTTAGGAGTCTAAAGATGTAGCAAGTGAAGAGTTGGCTCTTATAAGATGGGAAGAGGGAAAATTAGTGCCTTTCTTTTGCTGTGAAATTCGGCCAAAGCTGGTTTCAGATCTGCTTCAGCTGGATAGTGTTGTTCTGAAATGTGTGAATGAGCATTAGAAAGGTTGAGGCAGTGGTTTGTACCTCCCGAAGGAGGGTACAAAGCTCTGATGCTGGAAACATTTGTTTGCACATACCTTTCATCCTGCTTTGCATGGTCATCTCTGCTTTAAACAATCTCTCCAGTTGACATCTGCTTGATCGCTAATGTTTTCCTAGATATAAAGTTGTTAATATGTGCAGTACTGCAGCTGGTGGCATTGAGACTGCAGGTGGTGAGAGATGTTACAGCTGAGGACCTGAGGCATGGAAAGGATTGACTTGCCCTGAGATCATAAGCAAGTCCAACAGAGCGGGTGACTGAACTCTCACTTCCTACACCCTTCCCACAGCCTGTAATGAAAGGGATGGCGCTGGGTAGGCGGCTGGTGTGGAAGTCTGAAGCTCTGTTATTCCCCTCTCTGCCCAAGCTCCCTCTTACAAAGGCTCTGTATTTGTGCCTTTCCTGCGTGTGGGTTTCAAACAAGAAAAACTCCCAGAAAACTTCTGATCTTGCTAAAGTGTTTAGAGGCCACATTCAGAAACGCATCTGTGTGCAGGGAGCAGTCGTATCTTCTGTAGGAAATCAGCCAGGATCCATCCTGCTGGTCTTAGGAGGGGGAAAGTCTCTTCCAGTTCTTCAACATCATTTCCTCACAGTTCAGTTTTGTGTCTCTGACCATGGCTAAACTTTTCATGTTTCCAGAGCTCAGGTAGACCAACCTGAGGGGGAAGGGTGTTGTATCTCTGCATGCACAAAATAGGTTTATTTTTTTGGATGAAGCTATGAGTGCTTTGTGAGCTCTGGACTGGAAAACCTACACATCCCATCTGTAACCGTGCTTGTAAAATCTGCATGCTGTTCTTTGTAACTGGTTAACTCAAATTAAGGGAAGAGGGTTGATACCTCCAGATACTTCTTGTAGTGAGGGAAGTGCCAGCTTTCTGGCTGTGTCCGTTGGTTGGGCCTGACGTACCAAGGGAAGAGATTTTACCTGTAGTTGTCCAGACAGATTTCTTTCAGCTAATATGGAGAAGTGTAACTTTTGCCGATTTTTTTTCTTCTTCTTTAGTCAGTGTTCTCATTTCTGATTTTTAAAGTATGTTTTAGTCAAACTTTAGAGAGAGACAGATGTTGAAAGCCCTTTGAGGCTGAGGCTAGATTCTATTTTCTACCCTTCATAAGCAAGAAGTCCCAGGGTTTTCATTTGCTTGGATAATTAAATTTATATGCAGTCCTTGGTGCAGTTCCAGGCTTGCTGAGTGCTTCTGCTATGCAAAATATTTTGAATAGGTTGCAGCACTGGTCAGTGTATCACTAATGTGGGTTCAACACAAAAACTATGGTTTAAGCTTAGAAAAAACAAAGGTTTTAAGACAATGCACAGGAAATGACTGAGGTGATGCTCTGGAACTCCCCACCTTTGGGATTTTGAATTACTGTCCTTGATAAAATTCACAAACACTCATGTCGAGCTGCCTCTTGGCATAGTTGAGTCAGAAGAGGAAATAGTGCTTGGCTGCGCAGACGGAAAAAACACACTGTAGGTAGTGTGTAGCTTAGGTTGGTGACCACGTCTCTAAAAGCTTGAAAAATCCTCACCTCAGGGGAAAGCCCACAGTCTCATAAAGGCAACTTTTCCCACAATTTCTGAAAGTGTGGCTCGGCCACCTCCCAGAATTGGGAACTTGGTTCAGCATTGTGCCTCTTAGCCCGTGCTTTACACAGGTTACAGGTTCCCAAAGGACAGCTGGCCTGGTTTGTGAAGACCTTTAATCTCTTGTTTGCCTGAGCTTGGGGCAGGCAACCCTCTCTTCTTGCCAGCAAAAGATGGCTGTGCTCAGGCTCACCTTGCCCTGGGGTTGCCCAGGACTAACAAATGTCTGAATTCCACGATGTGTTGATTTAAATACTTTGCTGTGCCACGTCTGTGAGCACTGTCAGCCCCCTTTGTGTTGTAAACCTCCTTTTTAAACAGGCGGGAAAAATACAGCACGGAGGAGCAAGTGAGTTCTGGTTTAGGATTAGCTTAGCTCATGTAATATGATGAATCCGTTCGTCCAGGTGCACAACACTGAACTATTCACATGAATCTTGTGAGCGTTTAACCTGTAGGTGCATCCAGGTTCTTAACCAGTCTTGCCATTTCCGCAGAGACCTCAGTAGCAACTTGCAGCTGAGAAATCCTGGAGGTGAGACGACTCCCCACGGAGCCACCCAGATACCTGTGCTGCAGCTCCTCGAGCGCCTGTGCTACCTGTATTACCGCATACTGATGGCAAGCGCATACTTAAACGCCCCACTGAGAATGCTGACTCTCCTCTGGGCTTCATTATCTGTAGTTGCAACCTTAACGTCATCTCACCTGCAGGCTCAACGTAAGCTGGCAAAGGAAGGCTGAAAAGGGAAGGAATTTGTGCATTGTAGAGCTCTGCTTTGCGCAGTTCCCTGGGTGCTATGCAAAGCTTTAGAAACAGCACCGGACAGGAGTATCCAGCTAGATTTGTATCCTAGTATTTTATACTACTCAAAAGGTCTGTTGAAATAACAAAATGGCATTTTTCCATGCTCTTCCTTGTTGAGAACAGCTTCATGCAGAGCAGAGTGTTTCGAAGTCCTCTCACCTTGCTGTTGCAAGCCATAGCTACAGCGTTTTTGGGGCAAATGGCAGCGATTTTCTCAAACTCTTCCCCTAAATGATAACAACCACACAAGGCTGGCAGGTTTGTCTTGAGCTGGAGGCCTCCTGCCAAGCTGTAGATGTTTTTCCTGTGGGACTACAGGGAGGAGCAGTGCTCACCTATTCTGTGTGAGACTCCAGGATGGCAACTGACAAGTGTCAAGGTAGATGGTACTGCCTCAATTTGAATTTTTCATCTTTGAGGGGTTATTACTAACAGGGAAGAGAAATGTGGAGGTACAGTTGGCTTCTGTGGAAAATGCTTCCACTAAACATGAGAGCCAGGGTTTAAAAGCAGGCTGTTCTGCAGCGCCGAATAGCCGTAGCAGTCTTGCAGTGTCTTGAACATCAACGGTCGTGCGCAGGATAGCCAGTCACCAGGGCAAACGCAGACCCTGCTGAAATGTGTCAGCATTTGGCTTGAAAATGTAACTAGGGCTTCAACCTGCCAAATATATGTGGTGCTTGCTGCTTAGCTGAATCAGCAGGCTGCTTTTGGAAAAGATCCCAGCTGTTTATCTCTTTGCAGGTGAGATAGCTTCTGTGTTTGATCATGAGTCTAAACCAGAAATGCTTTTTCAAGGGGCGGGGATGGATGTGACTATTGCCAGAATTCACTTTTCACTGAATTAACTTAGACCTCGGCCCTGATGGTGTAACTAGAACAGGAAGAGGTCAGGCAACGAGTTCATCTTAGGTTTCATTTTCGTCCTTGGTGTATAAGGCTAGGGCTAGCCTGGTGTGATGAGCCCACCGTGGCTAGCAGCCTCTGTTCTGGTGGTGCATGTGAGGATGGAAGCCCATGCAGGGGTCTCCTCAAGTTGTTAGTGCAGACTGGTGTTTACTCCTCTCTAGGAGAGTTGCATTAGTGGTAACTGGGGACTTGTTAAGAGTCTTGGTAACTTTGTCTGTGTTTCTGCATCTGTCAGGTATTAGATTTTATCTCATGACAGGAGAGCTAGTGGAGATTGCGGTGCATGCCGCAGTAAGGCATGCACCTCTTCCTCTGATTTTACAGGTGGGGAGATGACTGAGACCATGATTGACATCTAGAACTAGATTGACATCTCAGTCTAGTTCTGCCAGCCAGCTGCATGACCTTTCTGCAGGCACTAAGATGTTTAGCAAGAAGGTGGCAGAGTTCATGGATAAATGTTTCTGTGCGGTGTGTAGTTGGTGTGAGGCTGTATCTCGTTGCCTGACGATTTGTCCTGCATGTGGATCTGCTTCCTGCACTTGAACTGCCTCTTCCAGCATGAGTGAAATCCTTTTCTATCTTCCCTGTTGAACCAAACGTCCCCCAAACCTTTTGCCCTTTGCAGCAGAAGACAGTTCCTCGTAGCAAAGAAGCTCCTTCTGCCCGTCACAAGAGGCAGTCAGGCCGCTCAACTGTAAGTCACCTGCGCACGGATGGAGCAGGTTGTAGGATTTGAGAGGAGGTTGTAGGGCAAGGACAGCCCTGCCTTGGAGAGATGGGCCAACTTCTCCTTCCTTAACGATGAGAAGCATTTGTCCTTTGGCACGTGGTCGTAGCTCAACCTATATGAGAGGATCTTACAGCAGGGCATTTAGGTCTCCCAGCTCTGCACTCACTTTCCTGAGCCTGCATCCACTGCAAAGGCTGCGTTGGAGATTGATTTCATGGTGCTTTTGACCTCTGGCCCCTGCCCCTTTTTGGGTGGGCGGGGAAGGGTCTCTTTGAACGTCCTGCTAGGGGCAGCTCGCACTGCTCCTTGTGTCTCCCAGGGCCAGGCATCTCCCAGACCTCCTTTCTGTGTGCCACATATTCCTCATCTTAACCCCTGTATTTCCCTCTCTCCATCTTGTGACTGCTGAGATCTCAGAAGCGTGTCAGCTGCAACAGAGAACCATGTTATAATTATATGCAGGGTGCACTTGAAAGAGTATAAATTATTTCCTCTATTGTTGCATTCAGTTATAAATGACACTTGAAGCAAAGCGTGAAGGCCTGTTATTTTCTTTCCCTTTGCTGATTTGAATTTGTAGATAAGGGCCTTCTTAAAAAATGAAAGCTCTTTTTTGCTGTTAAATACTTCTGAAGCTGGATTGGTATAATTGCTCCCTCAGGATGTGTTAAAGTAGGTTTAAGTGGTTTTGAGAGGAATTAAAGGCTGGACTGTGAAAGGTGGGAGTATAGAAATGCCGGGATCTCTTTCCAGCTTTCACAGTGACTTGCTGGGTGACGTTAGGCAGGTCACTTCTGTGCTCTGTGCCTCATTTTGTCTGTAAGAGGAGACCAGCTGCCCCATTTAAGGGGTTTAGCATGAAATTTTCAAACCTTTTTGTGTGTTTAGTGGCAGTCTGTGATCTGAGACTGCAAAGGATGACTTTATCCTTTGCTCATCAGTGCCAGCTGAAATTTCTTGAGATACGTTCCATGCTTCATTCTATAGAGCTAGTACATTATTTTTATAAAACCTTTAGAGAAAATGTCCTTGGTCTTAGATTAGCTCTCAAATTTTCTTCTTCCCTGAAGGCATGACTGTGCTTTGCTTCACTGAACCACTGAGCTTTGGAGTAGGCGAACAGATTTGTTTTCATCTCGGTTTTCCTTGTTGCAGAGTGCAAGCACAACCTCTTCTGGGCCTGCTGGTGACCAAAATGAACTCCTTTCCAGAATTTCTCACCTGGAGGTAGAAAATCAAAACCTTCGCAGTGGTAAGTAGGAGAACCTTCTGGCATGAAAGCAAAACTGGATGGGGTCCTGCTTCTGTGGGTTGTATCCCTTACTGACTTTGTCTGTCACCAGGTGAGCACATGCCAGTATCTTGATCAGAGCTTTGCAGGCTTCCCTCTGACTGGGGAAACTGTTTTTTTTTTTTAAAGCCCACTTTGAGCAGAAGCAAATTTGTCCTGACTTGAGAGCTGATGCAGAGCCTACAAGATAAGGTTCTTTTCCCCCTCCCTCCCTCTTCTCGCAGTTGTTGCAGACCTTCAGATGGCCATCTTCAAGTTGGAAAGCCGCCTGAATGCTCTGGAAAAGTCATCTACCTCCCACCAGCCCTCACCGGTTCCTCCAACCCAGGTGAGCCTTGGCAAAGTGCTGTTCTTAAATGCTTCACAGTCACAAGGTGCCAGGTTATTTCCGAGGTCTCCTGGTTGTCTACTGAGGATGGAGATAGGCTCATAGTTAGGATGAGTTTGCAGCTTTTCCAGCAGTTTTGGCACCTGCCTCATTATCTTTCCCAAATAGTATGTGTAGCGAGGAGTGTTCTGCCCTAAGACCAGCAAAGAAGCTACGTTAGAGATTTTAGCTAGGGAGAGCTGGTGCAGATCTGTAGAAGTTTGGAGTTAATGTATACTTGATTAGCATGTAGCCCACGGTGCTGTGAGTTTCTTAGCACACACCAGGTACAATGCCACTTCATTACAATAGATAAGCATAATTGGTGATGCTTTTTTTTAAACAAATGTCCCCTAAAAGAATGTATTTAATTTAATGTGGGAGCTGAATGCGTGGCACCAATTTGATTGATTCTTGTTGTAAGGGTGGAAGACATGCTACCAGTGGTGCTGGTGGTCTCTGCAGTAAGCCTACAGAATGTGTAGGCTGCTAGGGGAAGACGCTTGGTTGCGTTCCCAGCTGCTGTCCCACCCAGACTTTTATGGGCTAGATATCCTGAGCCCTTAGGAGAAGGATCAGCTCTTGGCTACATGATGGTTTTTGCTCTAGGAATATAAGTGCGGCCATGCTGGGCCCATTCAAAGGTCCATATGGTCGAATGTCCTATTTTGATGGCCGATAGCTGATTCTTCACAAAAATCACATGGTGTGGGCCATGTTCACTGTCTTGAGCAATGTAGACTTCTGTTCCTGAGCTTCTCCTGAGCGCTGCTCTGATTCAACTTCAGTTTAATCTTCTCCCCTTTTTCCTTAATGCAAACTTGAATGCGCATCACCCCAATGAAGAAAGTGGAACCATTCAGTGTTCCCTCCAAGAAAGTGGAACTCCCACCTGCTTCACCAGCAAAGAAAGTTGAACCAGCTGCTGCAGAGGAAGATGACGATGATGACATTGACCTTTTTGGTAGTGATGATGAAGAGGAAGACCAAGAGGCTGCCAAAGTCCGAGAGGAGAGACTGCGTCAGTACGCAGAGAAGAAGGCCAAGAAACCGGGTCTTATTGCCAAGTCTTCTATCCTTCTGGATGTGAAGCCAGTGAGTAACTGAAGTGGGATTGCTCCTGCGTGAAGCCGTATGTCTTGTGCTGCAGGGGGCTGTAAATCCTCTCACTTGCACATCTGAGTGGACCGGTGAAGATAGGACCTGCAGATTTCCAAACCAAGGGGTCAGAGCGAGGTGGGATATTGCAGCTGAGATCTGTAGCCTTTGCACTGCTGCCCTGATCCTTGCACCGTGGCAAGTGCAGGTTGTTATTTGAGGTTCTCCTGACCAGGACTAGCCCTTTTCTTTGAAGAAAAGACAGGTAATAAATGCCCTAAAGATGGGAATAAACCTGTCTTTGTCAAATTGTCTTGGTAGAAGAAAAACTCTGGGCTGCCTAGTGCTCTGAGAGATGCCCTTGGTAAAAGTCCCTTTAAAGTGAGCGCTCCAAAGTGGTTGTGTTGCTGCAGGAAGAATCCCCCTTGCATCTGCAGTGCCTATAGGTAGAATGGAAACAACGTGCTATGCAGCATTGCTGCAAAGTCCGATTCAGCTTGGCTTAACCCATCAGTGAATTCTGGTGAAAATAGTAGCCAAGAAAGGGGGCAACTTGGATCAGCTGAAATGTCCCGAGAGGAGTAGTGTTGAATTTTTAAGTCGCTGGATACCTCTTGGGGCTAATGGTGATCTCTAGAAAAACACTAAAGTTCATACTTCACGCTTTTGCAGTGGGATGATGAGACTGACATGGTGAAGATGGAGGAGTGCGTCCGGTCCATCCACATGGATGGACTGGTGTGGGGAGCTTCCAAGCTGGTCCCAGTAGGCTATGGCATTAAGAAGCTCCAAATCCAGTGCGTAGTGGAGGATGACAAAGTCGGGACAGACATCCTGGAGGAGGAGATCACCAAGTTTGAAGACTACGTAAGTCTTTCAGCGAGCTGCGTAATGCTGGGTGCTGCCTGACCTGCGGGGTAATTTTTAACTAAGGTTCATTTGCAGATTTTGGCAAGCTTGGATTTTTAAAAGAAAACCACGTGGAATTGATGGTGTCTGCCTGCTGAGACACTTGTATAGTATGTTGAAATATATTTTTTTTTTTTAAGGCTGGCTGATGCAGATACCTTGCAGATATTTTGTAGAGCCATTTTGCAGACTCTTGCTGCTCATCCAGCCCCCACTGACTGTTACTTTGGGGAACCCCTGCTTTTACACTTAGCCTGGGCAGCACCGGGGCAGACACACAAATGTTTAACCTTAGTGGCTGGGGCTGGAGATGTCTCCATCCCCATCCTTCCTCCTTCCATGGAAATGATAGCAGGAGCTCCAGCCCTGTGCCAGGTAATATGCAAGCTCAGTAATGTTCCCAGTCTCGCTGTTGGGAGAGCAGCAGGCCAGATATCTGTTTTTATTGATGATCTTTGCCTATTCTTTTGTTTATATTTAGAGTAAATCAGGAACTTTAATCTTAATGTTGCTAGAAACTCCTAATGTGATGTTCTTCGTAGGCTGGACTGTCTATAAAGATTTGTGCGCAGTAACTAGCACAGTGCAGTGTCCTGTTGTGACTGATGTTGCAAGGAATATTAAATAACAGTCCTTAAAAGTCCTCTTACCACAGTCGGGGACCTGGCCTGAGAGACCTGGGCCGTGCTTGATCTGTTTGAGCATTGCTAGCCCATGCTGTGAAGAAATCCCCGACGGGAGTGCGTTCTTTGTTGTGAATGTCTGAAAACACCTTGGTGATCTTAGCTGCTGCTTTTGTTCTCTTTCAGGTGCAGAGCGTTGACATTGCTGCTTTCAACAAGATCTAGAAGCAAAACTGTATCCCCTCTGAAACTGTAACTAATAAAGATCGAGAGTGCAGACTGGATGATGTTTGTTCTCTGCCAAGTGCAACTTCTCCGGAGTGACGTGTTGTGAGACTTGGGGATATTTCCCTTCCTTGTCTCCTTCATAAAAAGAAAGGCCTTGAGATGGGGGTGACCTGCATTTCTGGGTTGGAATGAAGGTCTGAGCGGCATCCTGTCCGACTAGCCTGTGCTAAGGGTGTTTGCACTCACCTTTTTCCCAGGGTAGAGGCCTCAGTCAGCCTTTATAAAAATAAACCCAGGATGAATCACCAGGAAGCATTCAGCATTGCTGGTTTGGGGCTGAATTTCCTCCCTCGTTTCCCCTTGCTGCTCTCGATACCTTGCGCAGGTCACTTCAGCTGATCATTTGGATCATTAGGAGCCAGGGCCATGCTGAGAGTGGCCTGTGGAAAGGGGAGGCAGGTGGCATTTCTAGCCGTAGGCGCACATGGTGCGTCGCAATGCCAGAGTCCAAGGCCGAGGCGCAAGTTGCACAGTGTGAACACTGAGCAAACGGGGAGTGCCGTGGGGTTGCGCTGCAAGCGCCGGACAAAGCCACAGCAGCGCCCAGCCTGGGCGGTACGCAACAGCCAAGTGATGATGACTCCAGTGCCAGCTTTCCTGGCTGTGTGCGTGTGCCCTGTGAGGATGTGCAGGTGCCCAGGGAGCCTGGTGTTGAGCGGTGCCCTGCGCACGTAGCGCCTGGTGTGCGGGTATGTCTGGGGCCTGGCTGCTCTGTGCCTGCTGTGCCCCTTGGGGCCAGTGTTGGCGTGCGCACTGCTGGTGTCAATGCATGTGGTGCCTGCTGTGCATCGTGTCCCTTGCCCCAGTGTTGGTGTGGCCAGTGTTTTGTCACGCCTGGTGTGTGGCACGTGCCCCGTGCTTGGTGTTGGGATACCTGGTGTGCCTGCGCTGATGTGCCTGGGACTCCTTGTGCATGGTGTGCTGTGGGCTGCTGTCCCCAGAGCCCTGCCTGCCTGGTGCTGGGGGTGCCTGGTGGCCTGTGTGGCTGTTGTCCCATGTGCTGCCATCCCTAGAGCCCTGTGTGCTTGGTGTCCCATGTGCCTCTTGTCCCATGTACTACCATCCCCAGAGTCCCACGTGCCTGGTGCTGGCGCAGCTGTGGCCATGTGTGCCTGCTGCTGGGCAGGCAGTGTCCTATAAGCCTGGTCCCTGGTGCCCTGTGTCCCCTGTGTGCTGCTATCCCTGGTGCCCTGTGTCCCTTGTACCACCCTTCCCCATGCCCAGCACACCGCATGCCCGTGTCCTGTGCACCCCCCTCCCTGCTATGGCCCATGTCCCCTGTGTCCTCCTGCATGCTGCCTTCCCCCTATGCCATGTGTCACTTAAGCCACCAGTGCCCCATATGCCTGCTGTCCTGTGTGCCCAGTGTCCCATGTGCCTGGTGCTGGGGATGCCAGGTGTCCTGTGTGTCCAGTGTCCTGTGTGCCTGGTGCTGCCTGTTGTCCCACGTGCCCAGTGTCCTGGGTACCCAGTGTCCCGGGTGCCTGGTGTCCCATGTGCTGCCATCCCCAGAGTCCCTGGTGTGCTGGCACAGCTCAGGCCATGTGTGTGCAGTGTCCCGTATGCCTGGTGCCCTGTGTGTCCTGTGTGATGGCATGCCTGATGCCCTCTGTGCCCTGTGTACCCTGAGTGCCGCCATCCCCGGTGCCAGGTGTGCCCTGTGTCCCCTGTGTGCTGTCATCCGTGGTGCCAGGTGTGTCCCCTGTGTGCTGCAATCCCTGTGTCCCCTGAGTGCTGTCATCCCCGGTGCCAGGTGTGCCCTGTGTCCCCTGTGTGCCGCCATCTCTGTGTGCCCTTTGTCCCCTGAGTGCTGCCGTCCCCGGTGCCAGGTGTGCCCCGTGTCCCCTGTGTGCTGCCATCCCTGGTGCCAGGTGTGTCCTGTGTCTCCTGTGTGCCGCCATCTCTGTGTGCCTCGTGTCCCCTGAGTACTTCCATCCCTGGTGCCAGGTGTCCCCTGTGTGCTGCCATCCCTGTGTCCCCTGTGTGCCCTGTGTCCCGTGTGCTGCCATCCCTGTGTCCTGCCGTCCCCGAGTCCTGCCATCCCCGTGTCCCCTGTGCGCTGCCCTCCCTCGTGCCCAGTGTCCCCTCGTACCCCCCCCCCCACCCCGTGCCCAGCACCGCCCCACATCCCCGCTGCCCCCGCTCCCCGCCCCGCCTCCCCGCGCCCACCCGTGTCCCTGACCCCCCCGCGGCGCCCCGTTCCCGCCGCTCCCAGCCTGCCCCGCGGCGGCGCGGCCGGGCCATGGCGCCGCTGACAGACCTCTACCAGCTCACCATGGCCTACGGGCACTGGCGGGCCGGGCGGCACCGCGCCCCCGCCGCCGCCGAGCTCTTCTTCCGCCGCGGGCCCTTCCGCGGCTCCTTCGCGCTGGGCGCCGGCCTGGCCGAGGGGCTGCGCTGCCTCCGCGCCTTCCGCTTCTCCGCCGCCGGTGCGTGGGGACCGGGGACACACGCACGCACACGGGACACCTCCGGGAGTCCTTCTTGGGGGGGACCTGAGGGACAGAGGGGGCTATGGTGGGGGAGAGGGACAGCCTTCGGGGGGGACCTGGGGGACAGGGATACCCCCCCAGTGGGACCTGTGGGAGGACAGAGCCAGCCCTCAGGGGGACAGGGGAACCCCTCAGGGGGGGACTTGCAGGGGACCGGGAGAGTTCACAGGGGGACTTGAGGGGACAGGGACATCTCTCAGAGGGATCTTGGGGACAGGGGGACCTGGTGGGGACAGGGACAGCCCTCAGAGGGACCTGTGGCAGGACAGAGAGATCCCACAGAGGGACCTGAAGGACAGGGACAGCCCTCAGAGAGACCTGAGGGACAGGGGGACTCTTGAGGGGGACACAGGGTGGGACAGGGACAGCCCTCAGAGGGACCCGAGGGACAGGGGTACCTGGGGCAGGAAAGGGACAGCCCTCAGAGGGACCTGGGGTGGGACAGGGACATCTCTCAGAGGGATCTTGGGGACAGGGGGACCTGGTGGGGACAGGGACAGCCCACAGAGGGACCTGTGGCAGGACAGAGACATCCCACAGAGGGACCTGGGGGAGGACAGGGACAGGGGGACCCTTGAGGGGGACACAGGGTGGGACAGGGACAGCCCTCAGAGGGACCCAAGGGACAGGGGGACCTGGGGAGGACAGGGACAGCCCACAGAGGGACCTGAGGGACAGGGGGACCCTTGAGGGGGACACAGGGTGGGACAGGGACAGCCCTCAGAGGGACCCAAGGGACAGGGGGACCTGGGGCAGGAAAGGGACAGCCCTCAGAGGGACCTGGGGTGGGACAGGGACATCCCTCAGGGGGACCTGTCAGCGGGGACTGGTGGGTTGGTGGGGAGAGGGACATCCCTTAGGGGGAGAGTAGGACACCTTAGGGGGACAGGGACATCCCTCAGAGGGACAAGGAGATCCCTCAGGGGGATCGGGTGGGGACAGTGACATCTGTCAGGGGAACCTGGAAGGACAGGGAAGGCTAGAGAGGGACAGGGGGACCCTTGAGGGGGACACGGGGTGGGGGGGGGGTCATGGACATGGACAGCCCTCAGGGAAACTTGGGGGACACTGGGACACCTTCCAGGAGGACAGTGCTCCCATGGACAGTCCCTCAGAGGGGACTTGGGGGGGCCATGGTGCCCTCCAAGGGCTGGGGACAGCCCTGTCTGTGAGCTGTCACCTGCCCCTGGCATGGGGGGGGTGGGGAGCACTCCCTCCAGCCTGACCTGTGCCACGGGACCGCAGCTCGGGGGACCACCCACCCCGGTGCTCACGGAGTTCTGTCCCCGCAGACGTCGCCTACCTGCGCTCTGTCCTGCCCAGCACCACCGAGGACGCCTTCTTCGATTACCTGGCCACCCTGGATGCCTCGGAGGTGACCCTCTCTGCCGTGCCGGAGGGCTCCGTCGTCTTCGCTAGGGTGGGATGCACTCAGTACCCTCCCTTGCTTTGGGGCTATTGGCTCCTGTGTCCCCGGGGAGGACAGGGATGTCACTGCCCGGCTGTCCCCACAGGTCCCGTTCCTGCAGGTGAAGGGGCCGCTGCTGGTGGTGCAGCTGCTGGAGACCACGTTGCTGTGCTTGGTCAGCTACGCCAGGTAGGGATACGGCCTGCTCCGGTCCCCCAGCTGCCGGCGACCGCATTTGTCTCCGCGGTGCCAAACCCTTCAAGTTCCGTGGTGGTCCCTCCCACGTCCCCGCACGTCAGCTGTGGTCAAGCGGAGAGGGTCCCAGAGTCCCCCCCGGCCCTTGGCTGCGTGCTGGCTCCATGCTCAGCCTGACTTGGTGTGACCTGTCCCTTCCTCCCCCAGCCTGGTAGCCACGAACGCCACTCGCTTCCGACTTCTTGCTGGCCCGGATATGAAGCTGATGGAGATGGGGCTCCGTCGTGCTCAGGGGCCGGACGGTGCCCTTTCAGCCTCCAAGTATTCCTACATTGGGGGTGAGTGCTGCCCCATGGCGCCCCGTGGCGCTGTGGCCACGCCGTCACCCCTGTCCCTCTCCTGTCCTTCCTCGCAGGCTTCGATTACACCAGTAACGTCCTGGCGGGAAAGCTCTATGGCATCCCGGTGCGTGGCACCATCGCCCACTCTTTCATCATGTCCTTCACCTCGCTGGAGGAGGTGCAGCCCCGGGTGAGCATCACCGCGGGCAGGGGATGGGGATGGGATGATGCTCTGCCCGTGGCCGCGCTCCCGGCACTGTGGAGGATGCCACGGGGTGCACAATGCCTGTGTCCCCTGGGCAGGAGCTGCCACCGCTGGCAGGAGGAGAGCCCGTGGATCTTGTGGCCCTGGCCGAGTTGTGGCTGGGGCAGGTGTGTGAGCTGCTGCAGACTCCCCCTGAGAAGGCAAACCGGGGTGAGCTGGCTGCCTTCGTGTCCTACGCCATCACCTTCCCACGGGACTTCCAGGGGCTGCTGGACACGTATTGTGTCAGGAGGTGAGGACACTGGGTCCCCCCAGGGTGGCTTTGCCACTGTGGCAGAGGGGATGGACCTGTCCCTCCTTGCTCGGTGACCTCGAAGGAGGGATGTTTTCACCTGGCAGCATCCCCGTGCTTCACTGTTGCATGATGCAGGGCTTGGACCCGCTGCTGGACCTGCCCCGGGTCCCTGTCCCCCCAGGCAAGGGACACTAACCTTCTCCTCACCCATGCCAGGAGTGGCTTGCCAAACTTCTGTGCTGTGGCGCTGGCCCTGCACCAGCTGGGGTACCAGGCCATCGGGGTGCGCCTGGACAGCGGGGACCTGGCCCAGCAGTCCAAGGAGATCCGCCAAGTGCTCCGAGCCTGCGGTGCTCAGTGAGTCCTCCACCAAGCCTGGGTTGGCTGCCACCAGTCCCTGGCTTCCCCACCTTGAGCACTCAGCACCTTGTCCTGCCGGGGTGGGAGCCCTCGCTGCTCAGGGGAGTGCTGCAAGCAGAGGCAGGGGTCCCCCCCAAACCCTCGCTCGCTCCCTTGCCCCTCTCCAGCTTCCAGGTTCCCTGGTTTGAGACAATCCTCATCGCCGTCAGCAACGACATCAGCGAGCAGAGCCTGGAGGAGTTCAGCCGGGAGGTGAGGTAGCTGCTGGAGGGGCTGGGACATCACCTTGGCTTTTTGCTGGCACTGCTGAGGTCTGGGGGTGCGTGGGGTGGACGTGAGAGTCCCCTGGGACTTTCTCCCTGGGTGAGAACAGAGAAGAGTTTCTAGGCTGGGGAGGAAAAAAAGTTTCTGGGTGGGACAGACAGGCAGACAGGCACCGCGCACCTTCAGGCAGAGCATCCTCTGGCCTGCCCTGTGGCTCTGGTTTTGGTATGGGCTTAAAAAACAGTGGTGGGGCTGGGCTGTTGATGGCCACTGTCTTCTCTGCTGCACCAGGGGAGCGAGATCGACATGATCGGTGTCGGGACGAACCTGGTGACGTGTCCCCTGCAGCCGTCGCTGGGCTGTGTTTACAAGGTAGGGGTGGCAGCTCTCTGCCCTGCTTGGGTTGGGTTGGAAGGGACCTTCAAAGATCATCCAGCCCAACCCTCCTGCCATGGGCAGGGACATCTCCCACTAGATCAGGTTGCTCAGAGCCCCATCCAACCTGACCTTGAATGTTTCCAGGGACGGGGCATTGACCACCTCTCTGGGCAACCTGGGCCAGGGTTTCACCACCCTCATCATAAAAAATTTCTTCCTTATACCTAGTCTGAATCTCCCCTCTTTTAATTTAAAACCATTCCCCCTTGTCCTATCACTACAGGCCCTGCTGAAAACTCTGTCCCCATCTTTCTTATCAGCCCCCTTTAGGTATTGAAAGGCCGCAAGAAGGTCTCCCCAGAGCCTTCTCTTCTCCAGGCTGGACAACCCCAGCTCTCTCAGCCTTTCCTCACAGCAGAGGTGTTCCAGCCCTCTGACCATTTCCGTGGCCTCCTCTGGACCCGCTCCAACAGGTCCATGTCTGTCTTGTGCTGGGGACCCCAGAGCTGGACGCAGTGCTCCAGGGGAGTCTCACCAGAGCGGAGTAGTGTGACAGAATCCTCTCCCTCGACCTGCTGGCCATGCTGCTCTGGATGCAGCCCAGGATACAGTTGGCTTTCTGGGCTGCAAGCACACATTGCTAGCTCATAGCCAATTCTTCACTCACCAGTACCCCCAACTCCTTCTCTTCAGGGCTGCTCTCCATCCATTCATCCCCCAGTCTGTGTGGATACTGGGGATTGCCCCGACCCAGGTGCAGGACCTTGCACTTGGCCTTGTTGGAACTTCATGAGGTTCGCATGGGCCCACTCCTCCAGCTTGTCAAGGTCCCTCTGGATGGCATCCCTTCCCTCAAGGGAATCAACTGCTTCACTCAGCTTGGTGTCATCTGGAGACTTGCTGAGGCAGCACTTGATCCCACCGTCTATGTCATCCTTCTTGGAAATAATGGTCATGAGACTGCTGTAACAAGAAGCTTGCAGGCAGGAGGAGACAGATGTCCAACTTTGGGATGGTTTGAGGGTTTGGGGATTTTTTTGCTTTATTCAGCTGGTTTGTATCAGTGGCCTCCCCACCATGCAGGGACACATATAGAGGGGACAGAGCTCAGCTCGGTCCCCAGCACCAGCATGAGCTGGTGAGTGTGACAAAAATAAGGTGCCCATCCCCCATAACCTCTTTCTTCTACAGCTGGTGGAGGTCAATGGATCCCCATGCCTGAAACTCACAGAAGATGAGGATAAGGTTACGATCCCAGGGACTAAGACGATGTATCGGCTCTACGATGCTGCTGGTGAGTTGGGACGCCCTTGCCATGGTGCTGCCCCGTTGACCTGTGTTCCCCTCCTGCTGCATAACCCTGTCCCCGGTGTCTTGTGCACCTGCTGGCCCCTAACCTGGCACCCCTGCAGGTCACCCCTTCATGGACCTCATGGCCCTGGAGGAGGAGCCCTCGCCCAGCGCGGGGCAGGAGCTGGCGGTCCGTGTCCTGGGGCAGCTCGGTGAGGCCAGCAAGGTCGTGCCTACTGCTGTGGAGCCCCTCCATCGCACGTACTTCAGAGACGGACAGGTTAGGGGCGGCTCTGCCTTCTGGTGCTGGGGTGTCCTCCCCCACGTTGGGTGAAGGACCAAGCCAGGGTGGTGGCATCTTGGCAGTAATGGCAGTATCAAAGGGTTAAACCCCAGCATTCCCTTGCATCTGAGATGTCCCCTGTCACAACAACCCAGGTGCCACCCTGCACATGGTGGCATTGGAGTCCAGCCTGGAGCTGACTCGTTGGGGATTGGGGCTGGGTGGCCAGCACCCCACATAGACATGGTCATGCATCTCCATCCTACAGGTGTGTGAGCCACTGCCCAGCCTGCCGGAGGTGAGGAGCCACGCACAGGCATCCCTCAGCCTGCTCAGCCCTGCTCATCGACGGCTCCATGAGCCACAGCCCTACCCGGTATGTCCACCACTTGCCAGGCACCATTGGTACACACCCAGGAACCTTGCCTGGCCTCGGTGGCCTGAGCAAAGCCAGCGTGGCTCCACCACAGAGCTGCAGTGGTGCGTGGATATGGGGCTGCAGTCCCCCCTGGGGAGTGCACACTCACCATCCCCTCTTGCTCCCATGCCAGGTGGCCATGACAGAGAGGCTGCACCATCTCCTCACCGAGCTGCTGCAGGCCAGCCAGTAAGGGGGTCCCTGCTCACCCCTCCACCCTGTGCCAGCCCACGCCGGGCACAGCCCCTGCCTGGGGCCAGCTTTTGCTCTGTGCTCTTTTGAAGACCAGGTGACTAATTGGGAATTAATGGTTCTAATGACGTTGCTGCTGCATGGTGCTGAGCCAAGGACCCTGCAGGAACTGGAAGTGCTCCCTGGGATCCCAGTAGCAAAGCTGGGCACAGAGGGATAGGGCAGGCAGAGCTGGGAGGCAGCTGCCCCTGCGTCCTCTGGAAGCGACGGTCCTTCCCTGCCTGCTTTGGTGGCCTTGCCAGCCCTGCACTTTCTGCCATGGCAGTGCTGCCCACAGTGGTAGTCCTGCCAAACCCTGTGCCTTATGCTGTGGCAGCGCTGCCCGCCTTGGTGGCCCTGCCAGCCCTGCACCTTCTGTGGTGGCAGCCCATGCTGACGCTCCTCAGTGGCACTAGAGCCCAAATCTTGAGTGCACAAGAAGGGGTCCACCATGGGGAGGGCCAGCCTGTCTCCCAACCCATGTCCTGTGGGACATCCATGGCAGATGCACTTTGCGCTTCCTATTTTAGGCTTTGGCTCTGTGGACACATTTTTATCTCGTTCCATTTTGTATGTGTTCCCTGGGGGCTGGAGGCCAGCTCCAGGTTGACACCAGCTCCAGGTTGACGCCTGCACTCTCTAACCTGATGTTCATAGACCAAGTGTGGCACTAATCCCCGCAATTAACTTCATCCTAAGCAAAAAACAAAATAAAGGCCTTTACCCACTATGGCTACGGCCACACCGTGTGGCTGCCCTGGTCTTTCAAAACTTTCTTTGCCTTCAGCTTGAACATTTAATTCAACATCTTTTACTTCATGAGAGCTGACCCATGAGAGCACCTGGGGGTGGCCCCAGCAGGTGCCTCACAGCCCCATTTCATGACATCCCGTGACCCTAATTCCAGTGAAAACCCCTTTGTAGCTCCACTGGGGGTAGGTCTCATGCCCAGGCAATGACTGTTTGCAGGCTTTATCAAAACAGGGGCAAGAAAAGTTGTTGCATGGAATGGAAAAAAAACTGCACAGACTGAATCTTCTGAGACACGCATATTTAGGCACGATTAGAGATCAAGGCCTGATGGTCTCGTTTCTAAAAAAACCAAACAGACTGGACCTCCCTCTATGCAATGCTCCAGCTGTAGGCACTGTATCACACTTAATATTTTAAGAGGAAAAAAAACTCCAGGAAAACCGAGAGTTTGCTATTAAAACTTACATTTTTAGAGCAGAAGCACCAGAGATATAAGAGCCCAACCCCCAGCGTACCTGAGTAGAGATTGTCCTGAGTTCTTAGGAGAGAAGGAATGAAGAGCAACTTTTAAGTAGATGAAGAAAGACAGTGAGAGAGCAGCACCTTCCAGCCCCTCAGCCCTCTCTGTGGCCACAGAGGATCAGCCAGAGGGCAGTAAGCGGGAGCAGGGTAAACCCATCCTCAGGACGATCCATCGCTAGGTCTGCCACCATCTCTCCTACCCCTAGAGAGAGACTTCAACTGCTGCTGCTTTGGCTTTGCCTAGGACCATTTTGAGTATCTCCAAGGATGGAGACTCCACCACCTCTCTGGGCAACCTGTGCCAGGGCTTGTCACCCTCCTGATGAAGAAGTGTTTCTTGATGTTCAGAGGGAACCTCCTGTGTTTCAGTTTGTGCCCATGGCCTCTGGTCTTGTCACTGGCCCCCATGGAGAAGATCCTGGCTCAGTCTTCTTTGCACCCTCCCTTCAGGTATTTATAGACATTGATGAGATCCCCCAGAGCCTTCTCTTCTCCAGGCTGAATAGTCCCAGCTCTCTCAGCCTTTCCTCATAGGAGGACATGATGATGAGTCCCTTCATCATGTTCGTGGCCCTTTGCTGGACTCTCTTCGACTTTCTTGTACTGGGAAGCCCAAAACCGGACCCAGTACTCCAGGTCTGGCCTTACCAGTACTGAGCAGAGGGCAAGGATCACCTCCCTTGACCCACTGGCAACACTTCTCCAAATGCAGCCCAGAACATTTTTCACCTTCTCTACCACGAGGACACATTGCTGCCTCATGGTCAACTTGGTGTTGAGGCCCAAAATGCTCAGGCAACGACATTTGGAAGCTGAATTGGACAGCACTGCTTTCAAAACATTAACTGTTAACAATCTGGGTTCATTACACACCAGCTGTCCTTAGTAGCCACCACATACAGAAATAAGGGACACACCAGAAAGCTGATACAGCCATCAAGCTGTTGAGGTCCCAGTTAGCATCACAACTCTGCTGTCAGCAAAGAAGATCCTAAACCATGTGTATCGCGTGGCCCAAGCCAACAGAATCGATACAAAGCTACAGGCTGCATCTTACAACTGCTGCACGCTACATTAGAGAGGGGAAAAAAAAGCAGGAGGAAGATTACAGCTGCACATGTGGGGCTCCTGGATGTGTCCCTCAAGGTTTTGGTGTCCTGTCAGTGCAATCTGGAATCTGGGCAACCCAATTCATAGCCCTGACTCCTGTAACAGCTTCCCACTGCCATGACAGCATGTGCTTAATGGCAGAGAACCCCCAGTTTACAGAAAGTTATTTAACTTAAGGAATACCAGTTCCCACCCAGAGACCCTAATCCTTACTGCAGTCACAGCAGAAAATCCAAGAGTGCTCATTTTTTCCATTTTTGCCCTTGGAATTCTGTTATTGGTCTTCGGCACAGATCTCAGAAGTGGACGCAAAGATGGGACAGTAAGTGCTGAAAGCGAGGTTAAAACACCTGATCATGTAGCAATAGTGCAGACTTTGCAAAAAAAGAGGAAGGACCTGTTCCTCTGCTCCATCTTTCTTCCAATTTTGTTCTTACAAAAATATGTCTTTTTAAAGCATATTTGCAGCTCAAGACATCCAATTAATCCCATGGTTGAAAATAAGGGATAAAAGGGTGGGTAAAATAAAGGTGGGTAAAAGTGCCAGAGTATTAGTGCTGGATAAGGGAAGTGCAGACTATTCAGGGACCCAGCTTTAGGTGTGGGGTCACATCCCAGACCTCAAGAAAAACCCTCATCCTGACCCATCTCTTAACCACACCGGTGCAGCTCACACCTCCTGGTCTTCTCACTCCGCAAGTCCACGTGAGGATGTCTTATGCCAGCGAGGCTGTGGTTTTCTTGTGCTCTTTGCAAACCTGAAAATAACTGCTCATGTTTTGATTAGATGCTGGTCCTCAGCTTTGGAGGGAAGGGCTGGCAGGGAGAAAAGGATGTTGGGGAGGACTCTGAGGTAGGGCAGAGCTCTGCAAAGTGCCTGGCAAGAAAAGGGGGTGGAAAGGGAAGGTAGGAAATGAGAATGAATTTGAGTGGAAATAATTCAGAGTCCAGGTCTGCCGGAAGTACAAACTATCACTCGATATACAGGATTTAACAAACCCGGACAGGCTGATGTGGATAGCTTGATACCAGACACTGGAAGAGGTAAGAAGAGGCAGAAGCGCAAGCTCGGTGCACCCAGACTCGGCTGCTTTCACCGATTATGAGCTGCAGGGTTGATCCAAGCTCCCGTTTCCGATGCCTCGCTGCTCTGCGAGACTAGCCCAAGGCAGTGTCATTTGTAAAGCGCCATCTTCTTGCTCTGGTACATGTACATGTAGGCGTCACAGAAGAGGCGCTTGGCCACTCCATCCATGTCCCGAGGTTGCTCCAGGGCCAGCACAGCCAGTGGCAAGTCCAGGTATTTGGCAACTTCAGGGCACAGTGTTACCATGGGAATGTTGAAACCGTTTTCATCACCTATCAGAAAGAAGGAGAAAAGTCCAAACCAGGTCCCGGGGGACGAGTACCTACAGCTCAAGCAGATACCATGACACTTGACAGTAACATAGTGCCTTAGCTGAGAGATCTGGAGGCTAACAACAAAGTGGGGAAGGACAGGAGAATGGTCCTCACCCACACAGCAGCCAGTCCTGGCTGGCTCAACAAGTCCCTTGTTTGAACACAGCCAGAGGATGAAAGCACTAGGAGGAACTCACACGTGCTTGGCCTGGCCATACTCTTCTCTGGGGTCTACTTAAATGGTCGCTGTTGGAAACAGGGTCCAGAGAAAGCCTAAATCGTGTAGGGGGCTTCAGAGGAAAAGGCGGACTGACCAGCACCTATGCAACGAGCGTTGCAGACCCTCACAGCTGCCCACCGTGCAGCGCCTGGCTGCAATCAAAGCTCTGAGCCCACCACCATGTCCTCACCATGCCTGTCAGCCATGCTATCAAAGAACATCCAGTGTTCGTTCTCGGGGCCATATTTCACAAAGGAGACGTAATGACTGGTCTCGATGCAGAGCACCGCGAAGAGCTCCATCTTCTCGCGAGGGACCTGCTGGCTGCCCCGGGGGTTCTGGCGGTGAAACTCTTCTGGGACGTGCAGCCTAGTTGGCTTGTGCGTTTTGCGTCGGTAGTGGGAGTGAACCTGAGGAGAGATGATGAGGTGGCACTGCTGAGCGGGCAGAACTGAACCTGGCCTGCCAGAAAGAGGACTGTGCAGGGGTCAGACCCCCAGTTTATTCCCCACTGACCTGACTCCCATGGTCCCTGCATGCCAGGGAATGGCATTGTGTCAACAGGCTGGCAGCAAGAAGCTGAGATGGGAGCCCACCACCCTCCAAAGAAAGGCCAGAAAGCTGGAGGACTGCTCCTGGTGAGACAGCATGGAGGGCCCAGCACTCATTCTGTGCAGGATCAGTGCTTATTTAGGCTCTATGTAAGCAGAGGGTTCAATAACGTGTGGCACCTAACCCCGCTCATGCAGCTGATGCGGGCAGTGGGACTGATGCTCAGGAAGGGGCCACTCTGCGCCCAACCTGAACGGCTGCAGGGACAGCAGGGGAAAGGTGGGTATTTTGGGGGATTCAATCTGCTGTCAGCCACCAAGGCAGATTTCGTGAGCAGCTAAAGAAAATGAATACCTGTCTGGAGCAGGAGCTGCAGAACTGCTTCAGGCCCACAGCTGCGAATACTTTGTCTTTGAAACACTCCGAACACTCCAGGGTGGCGACGTCGCCGCACACGCAGCACTCCCTGGGACCTGCAGGGGCAACAGGGGTGAGAGGATCTGTCTTCTCCAGATCTCACCTGAAATCCAACTTGTCCTGCCAAAACTGGTGTTCAGGGAAGAAGAATCACACCATGATTCCACCTTACATCTGCTCACAACCCAAAGAGGTGAGACCTGGTTGCTCACAGTCCCAGCCGGCAGCTTTACCATTGCCCAACAACTTACTGTCAAGCAGCAGATCTGTTATATCCAGCTCCAGGGAAGGAATGATTTTGCTGAACATTTTATATTCCTTCCCAAAACGTGGCATTTGGATAATGAAGCAAGATGGGATCTGGGAAAAGAAAGGCAAACGAATCACCCTGCCAGAAGAGACAAGCCCTAGAGACTCTTCTCTCCATATTGCTGCTGGGAGTAAAGACTTTCTGCTCCGGTTATTTACAAGACAAAATGGCAACAGGGAAAGCATAGCCCTCTTCCCAGGTCACGCTCAGATTCCCCAAGACCTCTCTCTTGTGGCTGTATCCTGCTTCTTTGCAGTGTTGGATATAAGACGTACTAGACCCACTGCAGGCTCACTGGCAGGCACAGGTACGTTGGAGGAAGCAAGAAAGAGGCAGCAGATAGCAGCATAGGCGGAAGGTAGCTGGGCTCACCTCCACTAGCTTCAGATCGGAGGACAGGAAGGAGTGTTCCACTAACTGCTGCACGTCAGGAACCACCAAATCCTCCTGTTTGTCCATAAATATCTGGTAACAGTAACAGTCCTGCTCCTTCTGGCCTCCTGACCTGCAAGGAGTGGTCACGGGGCTTGTTTACGTGGTGCCACAAACATCTGAGCTCCCAGAGGACATACCGGTTTTGTCCTGCAAGAGCTTCTGGGCCCAAGGCACTAAGGGCTGCTTGGTGCAACACTGACACAAAGCACTTTTTCCACCCAGAAATACTAAATACGTGTCATGAGAGGAGGATACAAGTACCATCTTCAGTCTCATTATCCCTCCATAGCATCACATCCTGCTCCTATGAGCAAAACTCGGTTTCTCCTCATCAATGTAAATATTAAAAGACATTTCAATATTTTAAAAATCAACTGCACTATGGCACAATCAGCAAACTCCTTCTCAGGTGAAAGATCTATTTATAACTGCACATACAAAAGTTAGAGAGCAAAACTTGGTGCATTTGAAAGGTGAGTTGTGTGCAGAACATCTCCCACTACCCCTAAATCCCTGAGCCAGCAGAGAAAGGATTTCCTTCGCATGACCCTCTGCAGGGGAGCTGCAGTACAAAGTCATCTTTGTGTTCAGCCTTTCCGAGACTCCACGATCTACAGCTTGACTGACGTCTCAACAAAGGAGCACAGAAACTGAACAATCCTCTTCTATGCTCGTGAACAGCGCAGTTATTTTTGGCTTCCTTCAGCCTCTCATCCTCTTTGTAGAGTGCTGAAAAACTGGGACTGCATCCATGGACTGCCTGTTTGAGAGGCTGCAGGACCTGAGCCAACTTGACAGTCTGGACACATCCCAAATGCATCCAAAGGCTGTCAGATACTGCTGGCTCTGCACTGAAGTTGGACACTACATTTCTCAAACCACTGCTGGCTCTCCCTAAGGATAAGACAAGGTTTTTATCATCATTTTCTGAAGGCGGCACCTCCAGGGAGAGTTTAGAAGTGTCTTCTCCTGGATGCGTCACCTGGGACAAGATCACAACAAGCAAGATCACACAGACAGCAGAGAGGAGCCGCACACAACTCACTGAGCTGTGCCTCCAAAGCCTCGATGAAAAGGTACAAGCAACATGCAGTGATCACGAGGTGGATAACTAATGAGCCTGGCCTGGGTAAATTGTATCGCTTAGATATGGAAACTTACTGCAGTTTCAAGAGTGGCTCTATTCCCAGGATCTGATGCATGATGAGATTGAGGAACTCCTCAGGATCTAGAAAGTCAGAGAAAAGCATGGGTCACACCACACCAGGAACGCTGCCTTGCCCCACTGCATCCAGAAGGCAAAAGCTGCCAGATAAACATGAGCCAGCATTTTGTGAACCTGAAATCTCCTCTTTTACTCTAGGTAAGGGGACAATTGGGCTAAAAGCTGAAAGCACTTGGTTAATGCATAAATCCTAGCATGAAAAAAGCAAACCAGCCCTCAGATGCTGCACTCTTACAAGCCAGGCCATCACAGCAACACTATCTCAGAGACCTTAACAGACAGTTACTGCTAACACCTAAAGTATAAACTCAAAGTGAAATCAGGAACAGCTACGGAAATTGAAGAAACTGAACAATTAAACTATCCCTGGCTAAAATAAATATACAATAGTACAAAACACAGGTGCTGTTCACTGAGAAGATACCTGCTGTTTCTGGAAGAATCAATGCCACTTGTTTAGTATCCAGGTACTTAGAGGTTGTTGCAGTGATGTTTGGCATTGGTGTAATCCGTTTCCTTGTTGTAAACTATATGGGGCCTTGCTGTGCATGGATGGGAACATGGCGATTGCAACCAGAGATTGGTGGGTTTCGGCTGTAGGTGTTTTCTGTCTTATTTCAACCAGACTACAGTCTTTGAGGAACCTCAAATAACTTATCAGAACTTAAAGACAAGTTGATCTCGGCAAAATGATAAATCAAGCTGGATTCTAGCAGGGACTTCAGGGATGGACTTATTAGGGTATAACTCAAAGTATAAAACGTCAAGGAAATTTCCTTTGTTTAAATCCTGCTCACACAGATCTTCCTCTTCCCTCCTGGCAACAGCTGCCACCAGGTAGAGACCATTCCCATCTTTCCATCAGGCTTCAGGACAAATTTCAGTTGAAAAGCCTGCAGAGTTTTAAAAGCTGAAAGTATTTTACATGTGCATTTTTTTACGTAAACGAAGAGCACAGCAGGCACATTAACGCACGTGCCTGGGAGAAGTATACAATTAAGTTGTCAGCCTGGTGCCTGGATGAGGCGGCGCACAGCGAAGCAGCCCTGGGAAGGCCCCAGAGAGCACATTACCTTTCTCAGCGTTGGTAAAGCTTGAACACTGGCCTTTTTCAGTTAACTGCTCCCTAAGGTGCATCACACTCCCAGCCCTGACGAAGCCAGTCCTAGAAACAAGAAGCAGCTGCAGATGATCTCTCCAGTTTATTTACATCATAGAATCATGGAATGGTTTGGGTTGGAAGGGTTGCTTGGGTTTCAAGGTCATCTAGTCCAACCTCCCTGCAATGAGCAGGGACATCTCCCACTAGATCAGGTTGCTCAGAGCCCCGTCCAACCTGACCTTGGATGCTTCCAGGGATGGGGCATCCACAACTTCTCTGGGCAACCTGGGCCAGTGTCTCACTACCCTCAGCGTAAAACGTGTCTTCCTTACGTCTCATCTAACCCTATCTTCTTTCAGTTTAAAACCATTACCCCTTGTCCTATCACTACAGGCCCTGCTAAAAACTCTGTCCCCATCTTTCTTATCAGCCCCTTTTAAGTACTGAAAGGCCACAAGAAGGTCTCCCCGGAGCCTTCTCTTCTCCAGGCTGAACAACCCCAACTCTCTCAGCCTTTCTCCATAGCAGAGGTGTTCCAGCCCTCTGACCATTTCCATGGCCTCCTCTGGACCCGCTCCAACAGGTCCATGTCTGTCTTGTGCTGGGGACCCCAGAGCTGGACGCAGTGCTCCAGGGGGGTTCTCAGGACATTGGAGTAGAGGGGCAGAATCCCCTCCCTCGACCTGCTGGCCACATTGCTTGGGATGCAGGCCAGGAGACAATTGGCTTTCTGGGCTGTGAGTGCACATTGCCGGCTCATGTCCAACTTTTAATCCCCAAGTCCTTCTCTGCAGGGCTGCTCTCAATCAAATCTCAGCAACGCAGAATGCTCCAGGGTTGTATTTCTGCAGCCAGTGCCAGGACGCCAGTCCTCAAGGAAGATGCTAAAATGTCTTATGTTCAATCAGCTCTCCATGCCTCTCTTCCACATCTCTCTAGGGAGGATGAGGAAAGAACCTGGTATCGTTGATCCAAATTCCAGAGAATTTAGCTCTCATGCCATGGTCTAACCCCCATCCAGTTTGGCATTGCATACTGCCTTTGGGACTAACTGCTGATTAAAGCAATGCCCTTGCTTCATCAGCTCCAGGGTTCCTTCACAGAGGTGACCTCAACCCCAGGAATCCCCCTTTCATCCCTTCACTGAGAACTACAGCTCACAAGGCTTCCTTCAAAGCAGGAGAAACTCACGCACATGCAGTAGGAGTCATGACAGCCTCGCAACCTGGGGAAGGGAACTGGAAGAGAAACCCAATATGAAGACCTTTGGATGTGGCTGGCAGGAGAAACCCTCCAGGTAACCCTTTCCCTCAGTGACAGATACCATCTGGCAGGGCAGCAGAGAAGGTATGAAGGCAGATGGACAACTTCCAGGATTCCCACATACTATACTCACTTTCGAAGGGGATTAACAATCTCATCCCGCAGAATGCTCTGGACGTTCCTGTCACACAGCGGGAAGGGCTTGAAAAGCATGGAGTCCAGCACAGACGTACAGGAGAAGAGGCTGTGAAAAGAGTGTGCTGTGTAAGCCCAATGGGTTTGCAGCAATAGTTAGAACCAAACCATCATGCCTGGTGACAGTTGGTGGCTTTTATTTTCAACAGGCCATGCATGCAATTACAGAAGGGTGAGTGACAGCGCGTCTCCACAGTGAGATAAGCCACATCTGGTTTAATGAACACTGGTACTAAGCAAGGAAACAGCTCAGAGAGAATGAAATCTCATACTTTGCAGCCAAAACTGCTCATGGGGGGGCACCACTGAGTCTTTTCCTCTCCAAACAGTGCTGCACAGTGAAGCTGGGACCTCCCGGGCAGTTTCTTTGAAATGTTTCCAGCCATTACCTCCAGTGACAGAGTCAGCACAGTCCAAGTCCAGAGAGCTACGATCTCTCACCGCCCTGCATGACAGACACACGGGTACCTTAGGTACTCACGAGGGGTATTTCAGGGCCTGAGAACCTACCAGATTAGGAAGGAGATCAAAAAGCAGCAAGCATCGAGGCTGCATCTCCGCACAGTTATATTGTACTCTATACCGGGTAAGTTTCCAGCCACCTTGGAAGTCCAGGGAAGCGTTGCAGTTTAGGGCTCTGCCCAATTAAAAAAGCACTCATTTAATGAAACGGCACCACCCAAGCAGGTCCTTACCTGAAGAGAGCTGCGTCCATATAGCAGGAATTACAGTGGCCTTGGATCCCCTTCATCCGCCCTCGTAGGACATGCACCGCTGCCTCGTTCCTGAGGGGAGGAAAACTGTCTGAAGCCTGTGGAAGAACTTCCTGTCCTCCTGCAAAAGAAGGAACAGAAGCAACTCCTTTTAGCTTCCCACCTCATCTGGGTCAGCTATGCCCTTCCCTGATGCCCCAGAGGTCTGCTCCGCTCAGAAGACTGCACCACGCTCTTCTGCGCTGCTCCTGCTGGGACTCAACCCTGCTGGGATGAAGACTTGTCTCTTTAGTAATCCATCTACTGGAAATGGAGACAAAAATCAAACCACCTCTTCTTCACCAGAGACATGCCCTAGCAATCCATCCCGCCTCTGCCATCATTATGCCTAGTATAACGAAGACAAAAAGAGCTACAAATGAGCTGGTGCTGCGTTATATGCAAGCTTGGGATCTCTCTGTTGAAAGACTTGTGACCCCAGTAGCAAGGGGACAAACAGGCAACTGTGCTTTAATAGCCTCATCCCGCTGGCCTGTCATCTCCTTAAGCTTCAAAGGTGGCTTTCTCAATCTGGTCTTTTCTGGTTTCTTCAGCATTCTCCCCTTGTAATTCAATCCCCTGTCTTAAGACATTCTTCCTTGTCCCTACTCCCAGTTTTTGGGCAGTCCCTACAGGAATCCTGTTTTCTTGTTTACAGTGATCTCATTTACAGTTTCTAAATGGCTAGTTCACACTGTGTTCTCTGCTCTGGAGGAATTTCTTCCTGTTCAAATGAAAATACTGACCTGTTCTTCCCTACATCTTCTTGTGAATGTCTTATCGTCACATCAAGCTCTACATTAAAATTGATTTAAGCCTCTCTCCCTTTCCAAGCTTCCTCTTATTTCTCAGTCCCCAGGTCCAACACCGTTATCCCCTGACATCCTGGCCATGGGCCTGAGTTACTCCCTCCAATTCTCCAGAGCCACTACCCTGAAAACCACAGGCAGAAGAGCCCTGCCTTCCTTGCAGCATTCCCAATGCCTTGCAAAGACTTGCTCTGGACTTCTCTCCTCTATTAACCCCCATTTCCTGCCAGCTTCCCCTTCTCCAACACATCCATGCCACCGAGGCCTCATTTTTAGAGCCACTCACAGTATGTTGCCTTATATTCAGTGCCCTAGTCTACGTTATCCCTGTATTAAATTACTTACCATCTCTCACACTTGTGGGGCATTCCCTATAAATACCACCATGGCAACCTCGGCATCCTTAAAACTGACATCTTTTGGAACACTCAAAGAAAGTGAAGAATATTAAACCACTGATTAAGACACTGCGTATGAGGCTTCTCTGTAGCGTGCCTTGTCCCAGCACGGCACTGTCTCCCCTCTCCCCAGAGAACTTACTATAATCCACGAGGCTCAGGTCACTGTTGTGCAAACACTGGAAGCGAACGTCGGGCTGGCAGGACTGCAGCTTCACAAAAAGGCCACGCTTTGGAGCGCAGTGGAAGTAGTATTTGCCCAGCCATTCGCCAGCAGTGACCCCCTTATCTTCATCCTGGGATAAGAGCATTGAGGAATAACATGGGAGCAGGCTTTCCACAAATTTGGTGCAATCCCCCATATGGCCATTTAATATCTTAAGAGCTGGGTACAAGTTTGGTCCTGTTTTGTTGACTGTTTTCATTTATTCTGGTTATGTTTTGAACGTATTGATGCCGCTTGTAGGATTCATGATTATTCCATCCCACATTCCAATAACATTGCTCTAGAAGAGAGCAAACCAACCCTCATAACCTTTCCGCAGGCTCTCCTCCCCAGCCTAAGGGCATGATTAGTGCCCTCACAGTTCACACTCTGACATGTCAGAGGCCCAGGTCAAGCTGTGAGATACACAGCCACAAGCTGAAGGACTTCAAGGAGAAGAGAAGAGCAACCAAGACCTGCCCGTTCTGATATACAGTCTCATAGCAGGAAGTATTTTGCTCCTTACCAGTTCAACTCCTGCCATTTTGTGCTTAATCTGGGGCAGGTAACCCAACCAGCGGATGATTCCTGAAACCTGATTTCCCTTGTCCAAGGTGATCTGGACCATGGAGTTCACCTCCAGGGATGAATTCCCACTTTCACACTCTTCACCGCTCTCGCTTATCTCTCGTTTCATTTGCTTTGTGTGTCCCAAGCCCATGTCAGACTCGAACGGTGAAAACAAACCTAGTGGGCAATACAAAATGTCAGGTGAGGTAGGAAGTCAACACCTAATGACAGACACCTCTGGATCTCACCTAATACCAGGTCTATTTTGAAATTATAGGCCACACGGACAAGCATGAAGCTGAGCACCAGAGACACAAGGTGTAATTCCCAGTGATATGGCCAAGCTGGTCTAACAAGCCGAGAGGGGACAATCCTGCTCCTCATTTCCCCACTCAAGGCTGCACACTCCAGCCTCTTGCTGGCCCTGGAGCTAATCCAGCCCTTCACAGAGCCATTTCAGACTACTGAAAAGGGAGCAGGGGGGTTATTTCCAAATTATTTTTCTGCCTTTAGTAAGATGAATCAACTCAGTGAAGAGTCTAATGACGGCTCCCCTCAGGCTGGCCCTGACAGCTGCACAGTGTCTTTTGATGGCAACAGAGAGATTCCACTAATTTCTTGTCTTGTCCAATGACTCACACCATCGCTGCTGGCATCTGTGCTTTTCCGAGTTTGTCTGGCATCAGAATGAAGCTACTGCTCCACCTTCTACAGCTAAATGAAAGACTCTTTAACCAGTGGTGCCTTCTCCCCTAGGAAATACTTCTGCACTGCAATCAGACTCTCTCTTCTTCTTCCTGATAAATGGGGGGACTCAGCTTTAGTTGCCTAACAGAGAGTACCAGAACTCGAGACTTTTCTATGGACCTTCTCTGCCTCCTGAACGACTTAGTTTTTGTTGGACTTTCAGCTCATCAGTACCCTGCAGAGAAGAAATAAATGCTAAATCCCCAGGAACGTACACAGGGCAGACACATCTGATGATAACCTACTTTGCAAGCTTTCCTTCACAACAGAGTCCATAGGGATTTCTCTGAAAATGTCAGTTGTTCCTTCTTCTTCCTGAAAGGAGAGAAAAACCTATCAGCCAAATGCTTTATAAGACATAGGGCATTCCTGGAATACAAACCAATTTTTCAAACAGGCCTGGAAAGTTTGCATGTAACCTCATGTCCCTTTTGGACATTCCTTCCACTTCTCTTTTAACGTCCCACCATAACATAGTTTTTAAAAAATCCCCCAACCCCAAGAAAAGGCAGCAAGACTGCTCTTACCGGACAAACTTTAACGAACCATTGGGTTCCCTCCCTGTAAACTGCCATCGCTATTCCTTTTGTGAGGACCTCGTCCACGTAGAAGCTAACTGCATCTCCCACTTTCACAGGAACCCCCTCCTCCATGTCCGATTTTGGCTTCTGTTTCACATAGTCGTCGTCTGGCATGGGAGTAAACTGGATTCTGCTAAATGGCAGGAAGATCCCACAGTTCCGCTTACACTTGAAATACTCGGTGCCATGGTAAGATCCATCGCTGCGCCCTCTGTTTTCACCCTCGCCCTGAAAACACACCAGAAAGGCATGTTACATACACAAACATAAAGCCAAAAAAAGCAACTTACTTTCTCGGCCGCTTTACCTGTAACTCCACGCCGAAGAAGAACGGAGACAGCACAGGTGAAGTGTTTTTGTAAATGCTCCCAATGTAGCGGATGATACCAGGGAAAAGTTGCCGGTCGACCTCCACCATCACTTTTTGGCCTGGCACGGCCCGCAGAGCTGCTTCAAGGCTCAGCCTCTCCAAGAAGTAGTTCAAACGTTCGTTGTGGCTGCCGACGGCCAGGAGGAAGACGGCCATCTCCTCACGCACAGGCTGAAGGATTTCTATGTTTATCGTGACGGTGGAGCTGTCATCCAGCATGACGACTTTCAAGAAGCAAGCTGGGGGCCTGTCATCGGAGAAGTTGCGCAGGTAACTTCTCTCGCTGCAGAAGCACATGTTCCCAGCTTGGAAGTACTTGCTGCCATAGGCACAGTCTTCTGTCAGGATGTAATAGCAGTTTCCGTCCCCTGCTGAAGGCAGGAGGCTGGTCATCGTCATTCCCCTGGGTTGTGAGAAAGGAGAGAGTCACACCAGTGAAGGTACATGCACGATATCACAGGATCTCAGAAGAATTCAGGTTAGAAGAGGTCTCGAGCCCAACCCTGCGCTCAAAGCAGGTTGCTCAAAGCCTCACCCAGTTGAGTTTTCAGCATCACCCAGTTGAGTTTCGAGCATCTCCAACGACAGAGATCCCACAGCCTCCCTGGTCCCTTGTTCCAGTGTTTGATCACCCTCATGGTGGAAAAGAAAAAATTCCATCTAACCAAGGTTTCCCACGTTCCTGCTTGTCCCCGTTGCCTCGTCTCCTCACTGTGCATCCACGGGATGAGTCTGGCTCCGTCTTCTCTACTAAACCCTCCCAGTAAGAAGTTGCACAGAGTGGCATCTCGTCTCTCCTGTTCTCTGCAACACTGTACAGCCAGAACGGCCTCATTAAATTCCACCTCCTGCTTTATTTTCATACTTACTTGCAGGAGTGGGGCAAAGGCTAAATTCTGCCTTTTAAAAATTGTCTAAAAAGGGAGTTCTAGTCTGCGACTAGAGCTTTTCGGTGTTGGGTTAAAGCACGTTAATACTCAAAACATAACGCAAAGCACAGCACCTACTGCATTACTATGCTGAGGCACTAAAGATCACTGTCTTTCAAAACAAATAGATTGAAACAAATTCAAATATCTAGAATCAGAAGTACGTTTTTGCACTTATTTTCTAGTTAAATAAGTCGAGTTAAATTTTCATGCAGTTGTCCCCTCCGCATCTGACTTTTGACGATACCACGCACAGCCAGGACCCAAACTTTTTGTTACAAGATACAAAAGGGGTGAATACAGAAACTTCTTCCTGCAGGTGGACAGGACTGGTTGGCCCAACGTGGCCAATATAGAGAAAATAAGAGGCCTGTTTCTAGACCATGGAGGAACTTAAGAAAGGAAAAAAAGATGTCTCCACTATGGGCTACCTAGTAGAAGTTTCATAAAAGTTCAAAGTGGAGAGAGGAGGAATTGAGCAGATGCAATTAAGGGAAGTAGAAACACACTCGGGGCACTGCGGCAGGAAGCATGAATGCAGCTGTTGGCAAGAACAATAAACAGGTGCGTTGGGAGGAAAACGTAGGCAGAGCTTGAACAGAAAGGCTGTGCAGAGCTCAGCAAGGAGGAGGGCAGCGTTACTGGGGACTTCACTAGAGATTAATATCAAGAGAGCTCATTTTTTAAAGTATTAGGAAAAGATAAATCACTGCTGGTGTTGGAAGAAATCACCCGATGCCTGATCAGATCCTGGAGCTTTCCTTGCGTTTGGGCTCATTGCGGCAGCTTCCTACAGGAGCCGTCTCCCTTTCACTCTTATTTTTTAACCTTAGCGGGTGGGATGATGGCTCAGAGATGTGATCCAAATGCTGCTGGACTGCTTTTGGGCAACGCTCGTTTGCTGTGGTTGAAGGTCTGGTCTTCAAACGGAATAACCCCCCAGAAAACTGTGCGTCTCCTCAAGTAGCATCCACTTGGGTCTGCCATCGTGGCTAATTTCACGTGTATAGCCAGAGATTCAAGAGCCGAACGCGCAGCGCTGGTGGTGCAAACCACGCTCACGCTCTTCCTTCTTTCTACCGAGGAGGGACTCCTGCCAGCCGAACACCACATCTGCAGGGAACTCAGCGCAATTCACTCCGGGATGACCACCTCAAAGTCATGGGCCACTACAGGGGTACCCGGGAGCGGCTGTGCCAGGGCGAGCCCCCCTGCTTTGCAATAAGCAAACTGGGAGGCGACAGCAGGCTGTGGAAGAAATCCTGTGGTGCGCAGCCGTTCCCTTATTTCCCATCCACGCAACTCACTGCTGACGTTTTATAACTCTGCCGGCGGAAGAAAGGCTTAAAATTCTGTGATTTTTTTAAAGGATAGAATTAAAGAATAACATTATGTGTCCCAAGCCCCCCTGTTCAATCTTCCATTTTCAGGACCTTGGTTTTATTTTACTTTTTTTTTCCAAGTTTTCTCTCCACAAGGAGTACAACAAACCTCACTGTGCTTTAAATGCTGCTCAAAGGGGGAAACGAGAATAAACTGTTTTAGTCATAAACAAACTAGAATAAACCACTTTCCTCATCAAAACCAAGAATAAACCGTTTTCCTCATCAAAACCAAGAATAAACCATCTCTTAAACAACAGAATATGCACAATTCCCTCCCAGGTTAATAGAAATAAAAGCACATTCAGGCCAGTGTGTGATATTTGGGTTTGTGGCATTTTGAACAGCTCTGAAACCTGACGGATTACACTGAGGGGAACCTGGAAAGCGCCAGATAATTGAAATTAAAGCGAAATCAAAGCAGTAAATTGAGGCTGGGGTGGGGGAAGGCTCTTCAAGGGCCTGCCCCTGAGGTGACGGGGGGGACACGGGGCTGAAAGGGCCCCACAGGGGCCGGGGAGCGGAAGGGCTGGGGGGCAGCGGGGGAAGGCTCCGCTGTGGGGCGATGGCCGAGGAGGGGAGGCGGCAGGGAGAGGCCATGGGGGGGGGATCCCGGCGCGGCCCCCCCCCGACCCCCCGCTCTCACCGTCTCCCGCCGCCGCCCCGGCCCCGCTCTTCCGCGTCAGGGGACGCCACCACAGAGCCACGGGGAGCGCGGCCCAGAGCGGCGCCACCACGCGCCGGCGCTTCCGGCCCGCCCTGCTGCCGCTGGCTTGCTAAGCCAATAGGAAGAGGCAGAGGCAAGGCAGGTAGCCAATGAAAGGGAGAGGGCGGGTCTGGCGGCTGCACCGCCCGCGCCCCTGCTGGGCGCTATGGGGGGCCGGGAGGGGCCCCGCGGGCTGTGGGCGGGCTGCGGTGTCCTCATGGTTCTGTCTCCTGTGTCCCCATAGCTGTGTGTCCCCATAGCTGTGTGTCCCCATGGTCCTGTGTCCCCATAGTTCTTGCGTCCCCATAACTGTGTGTCCCCGTAGCCCTGTGTCCCCATGACCCTGTGTCCTGTGTCCCCATAGCCCTGTGTCCCCAGGACCCTCTGTCCCAATGGCCTTGTGTCCCCGTGTCCCTATAGTTCCTGCATCCCCATAGCTGTGTGTCCCCGTGTCCCCGTAGTTCCTGCGTCTCCATAGCTGTGTGTCCCCATGGCCCTGTGTCCCCGTGTCCCCATAGTTCCTGCGTCCCCATAGCTGTGTGTCTCCATAGCCCTGCGTCCCCATGGCCCTGTGATCCTGCATCCCCATAGCCCTGTGTCCCCATGACCCTGTGTCCCATGTCCCCATAGCCCCGTGTCCCCAGGACCCTCTGTCCCAATGTCCCTGTGTCCCTATGACCCTCTGTCCTGCATCTGCATGGTGCTGTGTCCATTGTCCCTGTGTCCCCACACCCCTGTGCCCTGTGTCCCCTTGGCTCTCTGCCTCGTAGCCTGTGTCCGCTGGCCTGTGTCCCCCTGGCCCTGTGCCCTGTGTCCCATGTCCCCTCCCCAGGTGGCCCTGCCCACCACAGCACACACATCTCATCCACAAAACCACACGCTGCCCTGGTGTCCCTACTGTCGCTGGGACACATCATGGGGACAAGGGTGACACACTGAGCTCAGGGGTGCAGGACCACTGAGCCACCACCCTGGGGACATCACCCACCCCAGGGACATTGGCGCTGTGGGCAGAGCAGGGGGGGACCAGACCACAGCGACGGGGTATAAATATTGGCTAAATAGATTTATTTTCGTACAAAGAATACACAGATCCCCCCACCGGGACACCCCGATCCTGCTGGACACCCCCAGATGTCCCCAGCCACCGTCCCGCTGGGCACCACCTCCGTTAGCTTTACCGGCAGGATCTGTCCCTGTCCCCAGGGTTTGGTGCCAATGCTGATGTCACCTCAGGGACATCCCTGTCTCCTCTGGGGCCACCTTGGTGCCTGTGTCTGCCCGGTGCCCGTTTGGGCCACCTTGTCACCGGCCACCCTGCCCTGTGGGGCACCCCCAGACCTGGTCCCCTGCTCCCTCGTGCCCGTCCCAGGGGCATCTCCGGACATTTTGGGGTCCCACCCCGTGCCCTAATACTGAGGCTGGTACAGACCCTCCCCTCCCCGCGCCATATGTACACGCTGGATAAAAGAAGAAAATACAGATATTTATAGCGGGGGGGGGGCAAAATGCCCCCCTACACCCCCCCCCAAAGTGTCCCCTGCATCCCCATCCTGGTGCCTCACTGCCAGCTGGTCCTGTCCCCTCTCCCCAGGATGGAGGTGGCCGGTCCTGCCCCATCCTGGGCCGGCTGGGCACCTGTGCCTCAGTTTCTCCATTGGTTGTGGGGCTCATCGCCCCTCCCTGCCATGGGGTGGTGGGACATGGAGGACGTGGGGTGAAGATGAGCCGCAGTGGCCACCCCATGGGGACAGGGATGCGGCCACCAGCCCCAGGGAACATGGGACGAAGCCGGAGGTGCCCTGGATTTATGCCAGAGCATCCCACCTCCTGCCTCGCCCCGATGGCGAAATGTCACAGGCAGAGCTACCTGAAGTCCCCTTTTGTCCCCAGATTTGTCACACCGCTATCACCCAGCCCTGGGCATGGGAGGGGTCCAGATCTGGCCACCCCACCTCCCTTTGCAGCAGGAGAGGAGGTGGCGGGGGGGGGTCCGCAGCGGGCTGGCAGGCTCATGTCCATCCAGCTCAGCTGCGTTTGGTGACCATTTGCCGGTCCCTCTTCTTCTTCTCCATCAACCTTGTGGGGAGCAAGGTGGTGGCCTTAGGGACCCTCCTGAAAGGGACCTCCTGAAGGCACAGGGAGGGGACACTCACTTGCGGTTGCGGACTTCGGTGAGCTCCATGAGCCGCTCCTGTGCCGCCCGTAACTCGTCGAGGCGCTGCTGGTAGCGGGAGTCACAGCCGTTGGTGCGCTCGTAGCTGGAGACCTGGCTGGAGAGCTCGCTGGCACGGTCCCGTAGCTGCTGGATGGACGAGTAGAGGTTCTCCTCGTCTTCCTCCTGCTCCAACACAAGGGTATGGGGCTGGTGGGGTGGACAGGACACCCCAGGGTGCTGTTGCCCCCCTGCTCCAGCTGGGGGAACTGAGGCATGGGGTTCCCTGAGCCGCCCGGGCCACCTGCCTTGGCATTGATGATCTCGATGTGGATAAGGAGGGCGGCGAGCTCCAGGTCCTCAGTGTAGCTGTTCTTCAACGGCACCGACCGGTAGCCTGGACACCACACCATGACACGAGCTCAGCCCCATGGCAGGGTCTGAGCCCCTCGCCATGGCCAGATCCCCAAGAAGATGATGATGATGATGATGATGATGATTGCAGGGGGGTTGGACTAGATGACCTTTAAAGGTCCCTTCCAACCCAAACCATTCTATGACTCTATGATTCTATGATGATGATGATGGTGGTGGTGGTGCGGATGGAAGGACCATACCTGTTTTGAGGCCCTTGACGGGGAAGGTGGCTTGTGCCAAGAAGTTGGGGTCGCTGAACATGTCCTCCTCGTACACCACAAAGCGGAGGAAGGCGAACTCAGGGTTGTTGATGTCGAAGACAAACTGCTTGAAGAGCCAGACGGGGTTGAAGCCGTTGTCGGCTAGGGGGCGAGGAGAGAGCGGGGAGGGTCAGAGCAGGGCTAGACACATGGACATCACCAGCATGGCACCAGCACGTTAGTGGGAGATGTCTGTCCTCTTCACTCCTCCATGAAACCCAGCCCCATCACTCACATGTCCAAGAGGACCCCAAAGGGCACAGCTAGGGTTGTCCTGGCATCCCCGCCTGTCCCCAGGGCGCAGGGGCTGGGTGGGAACATCACCCGCATGGATTCTCACCTACGACGTCCGTCTTGTTCTTGCTGTTGTCGTACTCGGAGCCGCACACCTCCACCTCCACGAAGGGGCACACGATGCTCCTCCCATTCTTGGGTAGGTGCCGGGCACCGAGGATCTGCAGGAGGAAGAAGAGGGTGAGGTCTGGCTACGTCAGATGAGGAATGACTCTCCGGGGCAACCCCATGGCTTGGCTGTTTTAGAATCATAGAAAGATAGAATGGTTTGGGTTGGAAGGGACCTTTAAAGACCATCTAGTCCAACCCCCCCTGCAATAAGCAGGGACATCTTCAATTCGAGCAGGTTGCTCAGAGCCCCGTCCAACCTGACCTTGGATGTTTCCAGGGATGGGGCATCCACCACCACTCTGGCCAACCTGGGCCAGTGTCTCACCACCCTCAGCATAAACAATTCTGGGTGTTTTGGGCTTGCCAAAAGCTTCATGGCCATAATTAGCCACGCCACACCTTATTTATGATCTTGGATCGGTTTTAGCTTGATTTTAGGTGTATCCACCAAATTATTTACAAAACCTTTGCTGGATTCATGTCACGCTCAAGACTCAGGTGCCTACAAACCCACCCATCCAAGTTCTAACACCAAAATTACCCAAGGGTTGGGTAAGGTGCTTCTGGGCTTTTTTTAGCTACTTTACCCTCCACCTTGCTCCTGCTCAGGTTGGGCTCAGCTCTGTGCAATTTTGGGGTTCTCCCCTTGGAAAAATGATGCTGCAAGTGGAGAAAGACCAACAAACTAAAGAGATCATGGGGTAACGATCTCCATGGAGCAAATACGGGGCTGAAACATGTAAAAACCACTCCCAGTTGACCCAAAATAGAGGAAGAAGCAAGCCCCCATCTTGATGGTGACCACCTCAGGGTTGACTTGCTGTCCTCGCCCACTTGCCTGCAGCTGCACTGTGATGGGCTCCACAATCTTCAGGCTATTCTTGTCGAAGGGGTCAAATGTCTCGTCCCTCATGATGTCAGGCTGCAGGACGTAGCCGCTGCGGCCGCCGAGCATGAAGAGTGCCTGGTTCAGCTGCATTGGCTTGTCTGCGGTCGTGGGGACAGAGCAGCTTTGAGCTGCGGGGCTCAGGGACTCCCTGAGGTCCCTGGGCAGCAGGTCCTGTCCTGGAAACCCCCCTGCTAAGAGCCCCCAACCCTGGTTGGAGAAGGGACACAGCTGGGTTTTGCATGAAGCACCCAAGAATTGCATGGAGATGTCCCCATCAGGATGAGGGCAAAGGTTGGAGAAATCATCCAAACCACCTCCAGCAATAGGACCCAGGGCAGAGCCACCAGGGATGGGGATTTTGGGGTGACCTGTGGGGATGAGCCCAGCAGCGACCCCAGCAGCAGGATTTACCAGGCGTCTGGAAGTTGAGGGCCACGAGCTGGCTGCCACAGATCCACATGGGCAACGGGTCGTAATTGGAGGAGTCCAGGCGCTGCCCTTTGGGGTAGATGCGGCTGAGCTGGCGCCGGTTGTACTGCAGGAACTTCTTGCCCTTGCTGCGGTTGGCGTACTTCTCTGCCTTGGTCTCCGGGAAGGAGGACATGTCCCGGTAGCATGCCTTGTCCGTGCCAATTTCTGAAAGCACCAAGGTGGCCATCAGTGGAGGACATGGGGAGTTGGCCCACCACGACCACTTGGTTCCCCCTACCCATCTCTTCCCATGCTCATCCCATCACCCCTCTTCTGCAGCTCTTACTGTCCTCATCAAACGGCACTGGGCGGCAATACACAACCAGCTCAGAGAGCTCCAGTGCAATCTTCTTCCTCCGCTCCATGATCTTCCCCTCTTGCATCTGCACAAGGGAAAACAGGAGCTGAAAGTCTTCCCCCAGGCTTCTCCTTTGGAGATGTTGGGGACCATCCGCTGGGGGATGGGACCGTCCACCCCCATCCTCTGCACCCTGGTGCCCCTCACCCTGGCATCGGCGTTCTGCGTGGCCTCTCGGATCTTGGCCACCCACTCGCTGAGTTCCTCTTGCGTGTCCGCGGCCACGTCCAGTGACTGGGCTGCGTGGGACATCTGCTGGGAATGGATGGTGAAGACAAATGGTTTGGAGCTCCTCCCGTCTTTGGAGATAACTATAAGGACATCAGAGGGGGGCTTTACTCGAAGACATTCCCAACGGATGGCTCTGTGGAGCAAATGAAACCTCAGCGGTCCCGCTCCCGGGCCCCCACCAGCCCCCCTGGCACCCCACCAGCTGTTGGGGTCCTCTTCTTGTGAGGGTCCCATTTTTCTAATGAATGGTTTCAGCTTTCCACGCTGAAATGCATTTTCCTTTCAGCCAGGGGTAAATATCCCCCAAACCATCTAGACTTCTAAATTCCTCCAAAACCCCCCAAAATCAGCCCATTTCCTCTGAACCCAGCCCCGTGTTGCTCCCCAGTACGTTGTGCCAAGCATGAGCCTGGCTGGCAATTGCATGATGAGTTTGGGGAGCCTCAGCTCACGGCACCGAGCTTCAGCACGGGGTGCACGCCATCCCAGAGAGCTCCCGCAGCCGCGGTGGGGACGTGGTGGGGACACTCACCTACGTGGCAGGATGGCACGTCGATAAAGCCCTTCAAGAAGTTCCCCAGGGGGCTGTTTTCTGACGACTGCAAGACAGGAAGGAAGAAGGGGTGGTGAGGGGCGGCTGTGTGGGACTGAGCCCAGCGCCCGCTCCGTTTGGCAGCCTCCCTCCAGCCCTCTGAATTGGCCAAGTCTGAGCAAAAGCAGAGAAAAAACACCCTCTCGGCATGCTCTGCTCCGCGGTTGAGCATCTCCTAGCCTCTGGATAAGGGTCTGGGTTGGCGTGTGGCCAGGAGCATCCTCCAGCCTCCGCATAAGGGTCTGGACTGGAGCGGGGCTGGGAGCATCTCAGGCAGCCTTGGTCCCAGGTGCATGGGGACAGGGCACTCACGGCCTCATCCTGCTCCTGTGCTTGCATGCTGACGATCTCCTCCACGTAGTTGGCTGGGAACCACAGTTGCTTCTTGCCCCCGTAGTCCCCCCGCCACCTGCAAGGGGTGAGAGGATCAAGGCAAGTGGATCGATCTGGGGTGGGACAGGGGTGTTCATGCTGCATGCAATGTCAGGGGGTGGTCGGAGAAGGGGTGGGGGGACAGAAAAGGAGGCAGTTAAAACCTACCACAGGACAACCCACGGGAAAACCCAGGGCGTCCCCTCCACCTCCCACCCACAGTGATGCCCACCCGGGGGCCACCCAACTGCCCTCACCAGCCGCCGTCCTGCTTGTCAACATTGTGGATGATGGCCTGCTTGCAGAACGACAGCTCGTCCTCCCGTTGTGCTTTGTAGTCGTAGAGAGCCTTCACTGTGCACTGGACCATCGGGGAGAGGGACACATGTCACCACCCAGCGCCCGGGGACACTGGCAGGCAGCGTGCCCCACTCAGCCTAGCTCCTCAAGCCCTCATGGTGGAGCATGGGGGCTCCTGAGGGTCCGACACCCCAAGTGATGCCCCCAAATTGCCCATGCCAGCAGTGAGACATGTTAGAGGGGACAGGAGGGCTGCAGGGTGCCCGTGGTCCTGTAGGACCACCACATTCAGTGCAAAGCGGGTTCCTCTTCTGGGTCCCCCAATGGTTTCTCCTGGTGCACTGAAGGGGTTAATCCCCTGATAGTCCCACACTCCCTGGAAAAAAACTATTTGGGTTAAGCTTTGCCATGTCTGGTCTTAGCCTGAGAGCTGCTCTGCTGCAATGGGACCTTTAAGGCACAGCAGCGTTGGACCATGGCATCGTAGGATCACAGGGAAGGAACCTTGGGGTCCAGTCCAGCCTCCTCCAGGGTAAGCTCCAAGACCAGCCTGGTCCCAAAAACTTCTGAGGATGGAGACTAGGTCAGCTCCAAGAACAGCCGAGTCCCAAAAACCTCTGAGGATGGAGACGGGGTCAGCTCCCAGACCAGCCTGGTCCCAAAAACCTCTGAGGATGGAGATTGGGTCAGCTCCGAGACCAGCCCAGTTTCAGAAACCTCTGAGGATGGAGACGGGGTCAACTCTGAGACCAATCTGGTCTGAGAAATCTCTGAGGATGGAGACTGGACCAGCTCTGAGACCAGATGGATCACTCCAAGACCAGCCCTGTCCCAAACACCTCCAAGGATGGAGACAGCACCACCTGGGAACTGACCCTAAACCTGCTCTTTTGGGGTTCCCTAGTGCAAAGGGATCCATGGGGGTTTCCTCACTGTTGGGGCAAACTTGTGCCAGGTCCTTGCTTCAGGCTGGGATCTCTCCAGACCTCGCCCACCACGCCATTACAATGCTGTTGCTGGAACTCGGACTGTCCCCAAATGACGGGGAGGCGGAAAGGTCCCACCAGCTCCAGCATCACTCAAAGGTCATAAAAATGCAGCAAAACATCACCACTTCTCAGGTCAGTAGTGGGAGATGTGGTGGGTCTGGGGGGACACTGCCCAGGAGCCCCAGCACTAGAATCGCCATGTCCCACCACCCTCCATCTCCCAGGGACACCAGCTCAGCCCCTTACCCTGGCCATTGGCATCTTGTTGGCCTCTACGTAGAAGTGGGGGGTCCGCACCTCATACAGGGCTCCATAGTCCAGCTCCTGCAAAGAAAGACACCTGAGTGGGTCACCTGGATGCAGGCAGGGGCTACAAGGGGATGTGGTGGGAGCTGGGCCACCACAGGTGATCCAGAGGATGTTGAGAGGGACCTAATATCCCTTTGCAAATCGTTGGAAGTGAATTACAGTGGAGTTATAACTGTGGGCATTGGCTGTGGAACGAGCTTGGCTGGTTCCAGTTGGGCTTCAACCAAAAGCCTGGAGGAGCCCTTCCCACCGTGGTGGAGCTGGGGACGGAGCTTGGTTGCCTGTGGCACAGAGCCCCTATCCCCACCATCCCCACTGCCCAGAGCACTCACGGTGGTGCCCATCTTCTCCAGGGTCTCCTCATTGATGGGGTAGCGCAGCTTCATCTTGCGGTAGAGTGGGTGCTTCTCATAGTAGCTGACGAGGTCCACAAGGCTCTCAAACTCAGCCGAGCTGCCCAGCATGAAGAGTCGACCTTCCTGCTGGATGCGGCAGTGCTTGATCTTCCCCTCCGCCCTGGGGCCAAGAGAGCCAGGGGGGCCATGAGGTGTGGCCAGACCTTGGCTCCATGATGGGGACGGGCAGGAGGCGATGCCCTGCCTAGGCAGGGATGCCACTGGGGTGACCGCCCTGAGGATGTGTCTTTCCCATCACCACAGCCTCCCCATGACAGCATCTTGTGTCCCACCGTCTCACCCTGCTGACCCAAAGCAAACCCCCGCCACCTGGCACGGAGTCACAGCAGACATGAGATGGGCAGTTCTCAGCTCGGATGGCAATGTGGGCACCGTGGCCAAGCCTGACCGGCTTCAGGGTGCCGAGATGGCCGCACTCACCGGAAGGAGATGGCGTAGGAGTTGGGTTCACTGCGCTTGCGCACCAGGAAGGCTCCGTCCCGCGGGACCCGCATCAGCATGTGCTCAGCCTGCAGGCGCGTCAAGCTGGCGTGGTACCACCTGGCCGGGCAGAGAACGGAGGCGGTGGGCTGGTGCTGGCATCCCCACATCCCGGGGGGCACCCAAGACCTGACACGAGGGATGGAGGAGGCTGGTGGACCCAGGGGACCAAGGGGATGGGGATGGGAACCATCCTCACTCTTTGCTCTCGTGGGCATTGGGTTGGGGGACGGGGTCGGTGAGGCGCATCTCGAACTCGTTGCAGCGGAGCGGCACCTCACGGTAGTGGCAGATGAGGCTGTAGAGGCTGTCGAAGACCAGGTTGTCCGTCAGGTAGAACTTGGTGGCGCCGGCCTCCTGCCGTGAGTGGATCCGGCAGTGCTGCACCCGGCTGGACCTCCTGCCACGGTGGTGGGGGGAAGGCGGGGGTGAGTCAATTCAGGTCCATGTCCCCACCATCCCACGCTTGGGGGTCCACGTGCTGTGCAAAAAGGTGGTGTTTCCCCCCAAAAACGCCATTCCACCCACCAAACCAAGGAGCGGCTGGAGGGCCGACGCCTGGCTCAGGGAGGGTGGGATCCTGCCTCCCCCCTGGGGCTCCTACCAGAAGGAGAGGGTGTAGTCACCCACGAAGGTCTCACTCTCGCGCACCAGGAAGGTGCCATCCTTGCCGCCCGTCTCGGTGCAGTACTCGTGCAGCAGCTTCTCAGCAATTTGCCGCCCGTCGCGGCCACCTCCCAGCTTCCCATGAAACCACTTCTCCGTGAAGTGCAGCTCGTTGTTGTTGAACTCCTGCGAGTTCACCCCAAAATGGGAGAGATGCCCTAGGGTCAGCATTCCTGCCAGCCATCGGCATCAACCAGGCCGTTGCCACCCTCTCTCCCTCCCCACAGAGTCCTCCCTAAAGCCCCCTGCCCCGTGGACGCATCCTGCCCCTCATGCACCTCCTTCTGCTCCACCTCCTCCTCATCCTCGTTGAACTGGTAGCGGGATGTCTCCTCTGAGTAGTAGATCTTGTTGCTCGTCAGGACAAAATAATGGGGGCTCCAGGTCTGGAAGGGAGGAAGAGCATCACCAGGGTGGGAAGGATGATGGCATGGAGGGACAGGGCTTAGAGACCCCTTTTTCTGACCCCTCCTGTCCCCCACAGCATTGCAATGGTCTAGGAGAGCCCATGCCCCATGCCCAACCCAAACCCCAGCGCTCATCCCTGTCTGACAGACCCCACTTGGCCCCTGGCTGCCATTGGCAGGGAGCCCCTTACGTGGTCGATGGGGTCTTCGAGGTAGAGGATGCCGTTCTTGATGGAGTTGCTGATGTCGTTCTCCGAGTAACTGGCGGTGGAGACTTCCTCGTACAGGTTCCCTTCGACCAGCTTCTTGTGCTGGGGACAGCCCAGGGAGGGGAGCTCAGTGGTGGGCACGGTGTCCCCATCACACTGAGCTCCCAGCCCTCAGGCCATGCTCGGGCTCCTGCAGGTACCTCTCCACCACCCCCTGTTCCTCTTGACCATCTCTTGCAGTAGGACATTGGAGAGATGTCCTACTTGTGCACAGATCGATATCACTTGAGTCCCAGGATTTGGGATAATCCCCATCCCTCCCAGCCCAACGTGGTCCTTGTCCCTCCTGCAAAGAGAGGCTCTAGGGTGGTGCCCACTCCACACCTTGATTAGGATCTTCTTCTTGAGCTGGGTGGGTGAGGGCAGCTCGTCGGCATTGATGTCCACCGGCTTAGTGAGTAGCATGTCCCCGAAGACCTTCTTGAAGTGGGAGGCCATGTTCCTCTGCTGGACGATGCTGCAGTGGTCTTCGATGGAGAGGATGATGGGGAACCTGGAGGAAGCAGGTGGAAGTGGTGGCTTGGGACGAAGGTGAAGGAGAGGGGAATTTGGGCAGGGGATGCCTGCCTGTCCTAGAATTGGGGTGTCATTGAGGGGCTGGGGCTTACTCAGAGGTGACAAACGCATGCTCCTTGATGGTGTGCAGCACATCCAGGAACTTGATCTTGGAGGTGAGCGTGTGGCCATGGTAGATGATGGGGAGATCGTCTGGGCCATCCCAGCAGTCCACTGAGTGGGGAGACACCTCAGTTAATGCATACCAGTCACCGACTGTGCACCAGGGACCACGTTTTGGGGCCCCCAAAGGACATGGAAGACCTCCCACTCAGTGCCATGGGATGGGTGCAGAGGACAGTCTGTCTGATGGACTGTGGGGTGCCAGGGGGGACTGAGCATCACCGTAGGCTGCTGGGGGGACTCACACTCAATGCAGCGGCAGCCCATGCGGAGGCAGCGGGCGTACGCCTCCAGGGAGGACTCGCTGGAGAACTGGTCCCCGGTCAGGTACCTGCAGAGGAGCAAGAGGGACCATCAGCAGCCAAGGCTGCCCCAGCTGGGGTGATGGGATGCTCATGGAGGTCCCCGAGGAGAGCCCACTATGTCCTTACGTGTTGTGGGAGGAGGAGATCCAGTACTGGGACAGGGGGTGGTTCATCTCCTCGGGCACCACGCGCTCATACTTGGCATCCATCACCATGTTCTCCTTGGAGAAGAGGTACGTGAGGAACTAGAGGGGAAACAGAGAGGTCAGAGCCTGCTGGGGCTGGAGAAACACCCCTGGGTGGGTGCTACGTGGGGCCACCCACCTCGTCCAGCTGGAAGGAGGGGTCCGCCGCCTCGTTGGAGCCCTCCTTGAGGTAGGTGCACATGTAGTCCCGCACCATGCCCACGTCGCTGGCCCAGGGTTCCTGTGGTGCAAACGTGGCTGCCGTTATGGGGGAAACTGCGCTGGGGCATCCCATGGGGGTGCCCGAGGTTGGGGCTGAGAGGGATGCTGCAGAGGTCTCTAAGAGCACCCACCTTCTGGTCGTGCAGCAGGAACTTCTGGAAGTCGTAAAGGGAGACTTGGCACAGCTCAGGGCGGTCCACGTTCCTGGGACATGGAGCAGCCATCAGCGAGGACTGGGAGCAGGATTTGGGGTAGACCCCATGGAGGAGTCGAGGCCACCAGTGTCCACCTGCAGCTCAGCCCCCCGATGTCCCCCACTCCTGCCCCATTCCTGCCAGCAGTGGCAGCTGGCAAGGGGCTCGGGAAAAGAACAGGCCATGGGGGTGCAAGGGGCAGCTCGAGCTGTTGGGTGCTGCTAGAGCAAACACTCCCAGTGTCACCCTGTGAGTTGGGAGAGGCGGGCACACAGCTGGAGTGTGCAGCGTTGCCTGAGGATATGGAGCGGAGGGCAGGGTGACATGTCCCTACATCCCAGCACCCATCCCTACTCACATCCCTGCTCCTATCCCTACTCCCACCCCTGCTCACATCCCTCCTCACATCCCTCCTCACGTTCCTGCTCCCATCCCTGCTCGCACCCCTGCTCATCCCTGCTCCCATCCCCTCTCCCATCCTGCTTTCATCCCTGCTCCCATCCCCACTTCCATCCTCGCTCCTATCCCCACTTCCATCCCCGCTCCCATCCCCACTTCCATCCCCGCTCCCATCCCTACTCAACCCTGCTCCCATCCCTACTTATCCCTGCTCTCATCCCTGTTGCTATCCCTGCTCCCATCTCCACTCCTATCCCTGCTCATCCCTGCTCTCATCCCTGCTCATCCACACCCCCATCCCCTCTCCCATCCCTGCTCATCCCTGCTCCCATCCTCGCTCCCATCCCTGCTCACCCCCGCTCCCATCCCTGCTCCCATCCCCGCCCTGCAGACCACCCTTGCCATCCCCACCATCCCTTCCACCCCAAACCTGCCCCGACACTGGGAGATGCTCCGGGGCCACGCACACCACCCGGACCCTCCGCTCTCCCCCGGCTCTGCCCCGCAGCCCGGCTGGATTGCCCACCCGATGGACCCAACCTTCGGAGGCTTGGCTGGGATGGGAGCCACGGGGCTTCTGGGTACTCACCGCAAGGGGAAGGAGAGCTCCAGCTGCTCAATGACCTGCAAGGCAAAGGAGGGGACTGGGATTAGCTGGCCAGGGACACAATGCACCAGGCGGGGGATGCTTGGGAGGACAAGCATTGGTTCTTACCGACTTCTGTGCATCAAACATCAGGTTTTTGTAGAACTGGATGAAGTGGGAGAAAGTCATCTCATTCCTGGCTTCCACCTCCTGCCAGAGAGGGTGCTGCATGAGAGCAGGGCCACCCGACCGGAGCCAGCGACACCAAGGCTGGCTCCAGCCTGGCTGTGGGGTGCCTTGAAGACCCTCTCCCTGCATAGTTGGGGTGCCTGGGGGGTCCTTACCACGAGCTTGTCCCGCAGGAACCTCATGTTGGGGACGCGGTAGTTCACCTGGGGCAGCATGGCCTTCAGGTCCTTCACCGTGATGCTGCAGGAGGGTGAGCCAGCATCAGGGCACCGGCCAGACCCCGCAGAGGATGGACAACACCCGGATGGGTCTCAGCTCCTGACATTGAAGGTCCCACCCCAAATTCTGGTGCCAGCATGGTCTCTGGCGTGGGGCTCCCACCCTACTGGGCTGTGGATCCCTGCAGTGGCATAGGACCCCCAACTACAGGGGGTCTGGCACAAGCATGAGCAAAGGGTGGAGGAGAGGGAGCTCATCCAAGAACCCATTGGGTGCTCTAAGACATCATCCCATCTGGAGGTGATGCCCATCACCATAATCATTTAAGTCCAAATTCACTTGATTTGGGGTTTTTCCTGACTTGGGAAGATGTTTATGGGCTGCATTAATGATCCAATCCCTCCTGGCACGGGTGGAAATGTAGCAGTGGCGATGGGGGCATTGGGGTCCCCATGGTCCCCACAGCAGCAAGGAGGGGACTTGCACTTGAGTCTCTGATTTTTGGTGCCTTCAAGAACCCCAACTAACCTGGTACTACCTTTCCCCACAAACCCCACTCCCAGCCTGGCTCAGCCTCCAGATCTGGGGTGCAACTGGGGGGATACGGCCCTGTCCAGCCAAACCCACTGGCCGCTTCCCGGCATGTGACTATGCCAGCGCTCACCTGCCTTCCCGTGACCTGTCCATCCCATCAAACTGTTTACGCAGCCACCTGGGAAGGAAGGGATGGACATGGTGCTCAGCCCCAGGGGGGGACCAAACCCAGGGGGGGTTTGTCCCCCAGACGGGGACTGGGAAATGGGACCCACTGGCCCTCCTCACCTCTCGATCTGCAGCGGGGTCTGGGCTTTCTGGGTGTCCGCCACCAGCCAGTTGAGGCCTGTTATCCACAGGTTGATGTCCTCCTCACAGAAAGCTGGAGGAGGAAGAGGAGGATAGTGAGGCCAGGATGGGGGAAATGGGATGCTGGGGAGGGGGTGAGAGCCCAAGGGTGGCGGGGAGGAGTGGGAAGGGAGCCCACGCACCTGCCACGCTGAGAGTCCGCAGCCTGAAGTCCATCCCGTAGAGGATGATGAAGCACATGGTGAAGTCGAGCTTGCGAGCGTCCTCGGGGTAGCGCTCGAAGTCCCGCGAGTTCTTCCCCAGGCGGATCTCCTTGATCTCCCGAATGTCGACTGTGGGGAGAGAGGGACATGGGACAGTCCCCTGACATCCTGCCACCGCGGACCCATGTACGGGGCTTGGGGAGGCTGCAGGAGGTGGGACTGCCAGGAGACCACATGCCCTCTGGGGAGGCTTGTCCCCAGGATGGGGTGTCCCCATGACACTGCCCATGGGTGTGTGATGACATGGGGGTGCCATGGCCATATGTCCTCCAGGGAGATATGTCACTGCAGCCCTGCAGTGACATGTCCACTAGTGTGATGGCACCATGGCTTTGCATGTCCTTCAGGGAGCTGTGTCCCCAGGACAAGGTGTCCCCATGGCACTGCTTGTTGGTGCATGATGGCATTATGGGTGCCAGGCCCATGTGTTCTCCAGGGAATCATGTCCCCAGGACTGGGTGTCCCTGCAGCAGCTACGTGACAGCACTACAGGTGCCATGGCCATATGCCCTCCAGGGAACCGTGTCCCCAGGACAGGGCATCCCCACAGCACTGCTGTAGCTGCGTGACAGCATCGTGGGTGCCATGGCCATGTGTCCTCAAGGGAACTGCATCCCCAGGAAGGGGTGTCCCTGCAGCACTGCTGCAGCTGTGTCACAGCACCATGGGTGCAATGGCCACGTGTCCTCCAGGGAGCCATGTCCTCAGGACAGGGCGTCCCTGCAGCACTTCCCCCAGGTGTGTGATGGCACCTCACTCCTGTGTGTCCTCCAGGGACCCGTGTCCCCAGGATGTGGCATCCCCACAGTGCTGCCCACCGGTTTCCTGGCTTTGTGGGTGCCACATGTCCTCCAGACTCAGCCTGCCCCATCCCAACCAGAACATCTCCAGCCACCTCTCCCCTGCCTTCTCCTCCCCAAGACAGACCCTGCTCTGGGGCAGGCTGAGCTCATCTTTTAATTGAAGACATCTGCCCAAAGGTGGCAATTTGGAGCCCTGGCAGCCCGGACCACAGGGCGTTTCTTTCCTGCCGTGCTGCTCTCTCATTATCTCGCTATATAAAGCCCTGCTGGCGGCAGGAGGGCTGGGTTTCCGGACCATGATCTTCCTCACCGCTATGCCGCCGGGGGAGATTTCCAGCCCCTGGTTTTGCCAAGTGGACACGTCCCACCAGGAGGAGAAAAATAATATGATGATATTAGTAATAATACCCAAAGTTATTCTTGATACCATGAGCATCACCCCTGGGTAGTTTTGCCCTCTGGGGCTGAGGCACCGGCACCGGAAAGGGCTTTGTGTGGCTGAGGGCGGCCAGACCACCGTGCCGGGGTATTGTCCTGCCGAGGAAATGGGTCATTTCCCGGAGAATTTCCAGCCCAGCCGCGTTTCCGATGCGGCAGTGGGGAAGGGTGCAGGCGTGCTGGTGCCTCGACAGAAACCCTCAGCCTAATCCAAAGGAGATAAATAAAAGCCAAGCACAGGGAGGAATAAGGGATGGGGGAGAAATTGGGCTTATTAAGCAAGAAAAGAGGTGCAGAATAGTTTTTCTTGGCAGAAAAGCTACGGAAAACACTGGAGGCTTTATCCAGCCTTCCCTCGCTGGATGACCACAAGCCAAATTTCACAGATTGGGGTGGGATTTTAGCACACATGATACACAGAAGGTCTGCACCCCTGCATGTGCTTTGTTTTGGGACTAGATCTCAAGAAATGAAACCCTGTTGCTGTCTCCGTGCAGCCCCCATGGCTTGGAGCAAACCCATTTTGGTATAAACAGGCAGATATTTGGGGGTAAAAATGGGTTTATAGGTTAAAAACCAGCTGCTCATCCCCAAACCTGCCCATGCACAGGGCACTGGAGAGGGGTGAGAAGCTGGTGGCTACCGGGGCTCCACCAACAAGTTGCAACGCAGCCATCCCCCTGATTCAATGCTGCTAGGATCTGGCCTTGGACCCAAACCTCTGGGTGCTGCCAATAATCATAGAAGCATCAAATGGTTTGGGTGAGAAGGGACCTTCAAAGGTCATCTAGTCCATTCCCCCCTGCAGTGAGCAGGGACATCTTCACCTCGAGCAGGTTGCTCAGAGCCCCGTCCAACTGGACCTTGAATGTTTCCAGGGATGGGGCATCGACCACCTCTCTGGGCAACCTGGGCCAGGGTTTCACCACCATCATTCTAAAAAATTTCTTCCTTATATCTAGTCTGAATTTACCCTTCTTTAGTTTAAAACTTTTGCCCCTTATCCTATTGCTACAGTCCGTCCCCATCTTTCTTATCAGCCCCTTTTAAGTACTGAAAGGCCACAAGAAGGTCTCCCCGGAGCCTTCTCTTCTCCAGGCTGAACAACCTCAACTCCCTCAGCCTTTCCTCACAGCAGAGGTGTTCCAGCCCTCGGACCATTTCCGTGGCCTCCTCTGGACCTGCTCCAACAGGTCCATGTCTGTCATGCTGGGGACCCCAGAGCTGGACGCAGTGCTCCAGGGGCGTTCTCAGGACATTGGAGTAGAGGGGCAGAATCCTCTCCCTTGACCTGCTGGCCACGCTGCTTTGGATGCAGCCCAGGAGACGCTTGGCTTTCTGGGCTGTGAGTGCACATTGCTGGCTCATGTCCAGTTTTTCATCCACCAGTACCCCCAAGTCCTTCTCCGCAGGGTAAATAGCCCAGCCCCACGAAGAGCCGAGGGAAGAGGGAGCGGCGCGGGGCTGCACAATGCAACGCGGCCCGTGGCTTCCTGGAAACCACATCTGCAGCGGATTTGCAGCGATCATGTCAGAACTATGTCTCCAAACTCCTCCCTGCATTGTCTCAGGGGTCCCGGGTGATTAAAACACTCTGGAAGTCGGTTTCAGCTGCGAAAATCCCTTTTCTCTTCTAATGCAAAGTAAGCAGTGTGGTGCAAAGAAGGTTTTAAATATAGGGATGGTGGGAAGATGATGTAGGACCAGGGTCTGCCCGGTGGCTTTTAGGGATGCTGACAGCCTGGGAGTTTTCTTAATACATTAGGAGCAAAGCAAAGCAAAGCAGTCAGAGGGAATGGTTGTGCTGGGAAATCCTGCTGGCCTGGACAGAGCTACGGTGGCACGAGCCACGTTCCCTCATGTTCGCCTCAGTCACCTCTTCTTGCAGGACACGTGGCAGCTCAGACCCTCCTGTACGTGGGGAATTGGGCGACCGCATCCCCCAGGGCTCCCTGCGGTGTTGTGAAGCTGATTTAAAACCTGAAATAAAAGATTTCCTCCTGGTCCAGTGGCGTTAAACCCCATCTGGAATTTCTCCTCCCCAAACAGTCCTAATTCTAATTATTTGGCATTAGCAAGGCTGGAGGTGTGATCCCAATTAGCTGTCGTCGTGGCAAACCACCCCTCTGAAATGCTCCTGGGTTTGCCAAGCTGCCTTCACCCCTATTTCTTTTAATTTCTTGTAAAGATCCCTTTTGGGCTGTTTTCCGCTAGATTTCATCCTTGCACTGGGGACCAAGGTCTGCCGAGGGCAATGAGCTGGAAACCCTGCGGGATGAGGTTAATTTTGGAGGCGATGCTACAGGCGACCCCATCAGCACGGACACGCGTCCATCGGCTGCTTAACGAAGCGTGTAATTAGCTTCATGGTGCAGGGCGTCTCGGGGAGAGCCAGGATCCGTGTCCTGGCCCTGCCAGTCTGTAACAGAGACATCAGTGCTGTCGGTCATCCCCGCTAATCCCCCTGCAAGCAGGGCGCCTGGTTGAAGGGGGGATTTAAAATGGCCCGGGCAGGCGTGAGGTCAGGCGTGGGGTGGGAGCGAGACCCCAGGGATGAAAAGGAGATCCTGCTGCTTCCATAAAATCACGGCAAGTGGGAGGACATGAGGGCATGGAGCAGGGCTGGGCCAGGGGGTAAAGATGCTCCAGCCCAGCACCAAGACTGGGATTGCTCCCACCCAGGGCTGGGGAAAGTGGGTGGTGGGGTTGGATGGCAGGATTGTACCATTTCCAGAGGGATCTTCCTTTTTTTTCCCCTTTCTGGATGACCTTGGAGGATGCCCACTCATTCCCAGGGCGGGGGGAGTTTGGGCTGTCGCATAGGAGAAACCAGATCCCAAGGCACCGGTGGGGAAACTGAGGCAGGGCATCGGGAGCGACCTGAGACCCTGACGTGGTGATGCGTGGCGGTCCCAAAAAAAAGCAAGGAGCTGGAAACGCTTTATTTCTGTGAGCGGAGAATGAGCTCTTCCCCATGAGGACCAAAACCACCTCTCCAAAAATGGGTGCCCTTCCTCTCCTCGCCCAGCCTTCCTCCTCCCACAAATCCTCTCCTGCACCCAGTAGGTCCTGACAAGCACAGATCCTGCTCATGCCGATGCTCATCTCCTTCCTGTGCCACCCTGCTTCCCAGCTCAAAGCCTCACCATGGCTGGCAGTCCGGCTCAGGGTTGGCCCCTCCAAGCAGGAGCTGAACCTTCCTGGGGATTTTGCTCTGTCTCGCACAAAATTAGCAGCGGGTGGTGATTTTTGGGTGAGTGATTGGTGATTTTTAATGACACCCTCTGAGCCCTCCCCCAGGAAAAAGGCACCTCTCATGTCCCAAACCTCCAGGATGGGCTTTGCCATTGTCCAGGTGAGATGATACCCCAAAACTGGGTTCCTCCCCGCATGGGGATATGGGATGAGGCGATGGTCTAGCTCCATGTCACCCCAACCCCGTGTTTTCATCCATTGGCTCTTTTTATCTCAATTTAACAGGAGGTGCAAGCCTTGAGGTAATGAGCAACCAGCTAACAAGCACCAAGGCATGGAGCCCCACTGATGCTCTGTGGTGGGAGTATGCCTCAACAGCCTACTAGCCACCAGCGAATCCACAAGTAAGGGTGATTTTTATTGATGCTCCAGTGGGAGCATCTCCTGTGCCGGACGCCAGTGCCACCAGTCCAAACTTTCCATTGACGTCATTAATGCATGTGGGGCAGAGCCCAGCTGGCCAAGTCCTCTCATGGAGCCACCCCCACGCTCCACCCCATGCTGCTGCCTGCCCCGGAAGCCTGAGCACCCCATTTTTGAGGTTAAAAGCACCATAAGCAGGCAAGGTGGTGGCCGGCTCCTTTACCTCCTTGCCAGGGAGGGTATAAAACCCCAGGGATGAAATGGCAGCAGCTTGAGCCCCATGGCAACTTATGGACCTCGTGAGCTGGCATGGAGGAGGTGAGGGCTGCTCAGCCCAGCAGCTCGTCCATTTATATCTCTGGGCATCCTACCATGGCCAGGCATCCCACCAAGGAAGGGCACCCCACCACCATAGGGCATCCCACCATGGTAGGGCATCCCAGTATGGCAGGGCACCCCACTGCATCCAGGCACCCCACCATGGCCAGAGCCCCCACTGTGGTAGGGCACCCAAATATGGCCAGGACCTCACTATGGCCAGGCTACCCACCATGGATGGGCACCCCACCATGGTCAGACATCCCACCGTAGCCAGGCACCCCACTGTGGCCGGCCATCCCACCATGGTCAGACATCCCACTGCAGCTGGGCACCCCACTGCGGCCAGGCACCCCACTATGGCTGGGCACCCCATTGTGGCCTGGCACCCCACCCTAGCCAGGCACCTCACTATTTCCAGGCACCCCACCACAGCCGGGCACCCTACCACGACCGGGCAGCCCATCATGGCCAGGTGCCCCACCATGGCCAGACGTCCCACCAAAGCCGGGCATCCCACTGTGGGTGGCCAGACCACCATGTCCAGGCACCCCATTGCAGCCAGGCACCCCACTATACCCAAGCACCCCACTGCAGCAGGCACCCTGCCACAGCCAGCCACCCCACTGTGGCTAGGCATACCACTGCAGCCAGGCACCTCACCACAGCAGGGCACACCACCATGGGCAGGCACCCCACTGCCAGGCACCCCATCATGGCTGGGCACCCCATGGCCAGTCACCCCACCACAGTAGGGCATCCCACTACAGCCAGGCACCCCACAACCAGGCAACCCCACCACAGTAGGACATCCCACCATGACCAGAAACACCACGGCCAGGCACCCCACTGTGGGCAGTCATCCCACCACGGCCAAGCACCCCACGGCCAGGGACCCCACCGTGGCCAGGCACCCCACTGGCACATCCCCAGCCCCCAGTGCCGCTGCCGCTCATACTCACTGTCCCCTTCCACCTTCTCGGGTGTCCGGCTCCAGATGATCTGGCGGGTCTCCAACTTCACCTGGAAGGTCCTTCGCTCCGGCCTCTGTGACTTCTTCTGATAGAACAAGGTGAGGACGGTGCCCATCTCCAGGCAGCGGAGGATCCTGCCCATGTCCCCTGCCTCCATCCTGCCGTCCTCCAGAAAGCCATTGACGCTGTTGAGCCTGGCCACGGACATCTTCACTGCACGGCCATCGCCCAGCGGAGCCGCAGAGCCAGGGTTGTCTCATGCAGGAGAGGACGAACAAAATAGCTGAAACCTCCCTGGGGATTTTCTCCACTCGCCCTGGGCACGGGTTTCCTCTACGGCCGATGTCTCCTCTGCCGCACCACGGCCGTGGCACAGAGTCAGACTCAGCAGCGGTGGGGAGGAAAAGGGTGGGCTGGAGGTACCGTGACCTTCTCGCCGAGGCTGAATCCGGCCCCGGCGTTGGCATCCAGTGGTGGTGGGAGAAGACGGGCAGCGCCAGCAGCGATGGCCTTGCGGTTCAGAGCCAGTGGGGAGAAAAACCATCAAGCCACTGCCAGATGGTGGGGGCACCTTTGCGGGTGAAGAGGGTGGCGTGGGGGGGGGGAAGCCCAGCCAAAAAAAAAAGCAAAGTCACCCCAAAACTGATGGTGCCTGCGTTGAGGTGGCAGATCCCCCCCCCCGGCCTCCGGGCCAAGCGGGGCCGGGGTTGGGAGAGGGGTGCGGCGATGGGGTGCCGAGGGGTGCTCGGCCAGCCCAGGGAGCAGCGGGGGTCCCGGTGGGGTGGGATGCGGGATGCGGGGTTGGGGTGGTGGTGGGTTGAGGGGGGGTGGCTCCTGCTGTCTGCCCGCCGCCCCTCTCCTCCGCTCCTTAATTTCGGGCTGATGAAATGGACGCCCAGAGGAAACTGCAATCACACATGGCCGGAAAGAGATCAGAAAGGAATTTAAAAAAAAAAAAAAAAAAAAAATGCAGGATCTTGGAGAAAGGAAAATCCGAGCCGGGGAAAAGACGGTTGAGGGTGACATCTAGAGGAACTCAAGATGGGGACTGGCTTTGTGGGGGTGCCCCAGGCCCTGCTGCCGGCTGGGGTGCACCCTGGGACGGGGATGGGTTTGCCCGGGTGGAAATGTGGTTGGTTGTTTGCCAAAAAAGGGTTAAAGATAAGGAAAGCGGCTGCTGTGGCTTTAGCTCCTGGCTGTCTCCGCCGTGACGCTGATCTGGGACTGAAGCCTCATGAGTGACCGGGACTGGCGTCACTGCTGTTATGAGTTTTGTCCTGCCTCAAATATATGGGAAGAAAGGGGCTGGAGACTCCAGTGGGGGGAAAGAAACACAGCCAGAGAGAGGGGGGAAGGCAGCAGGGGACAGGGCTTGGTGTCACGGCCTCTGATTTGTCCCTTTGATGGGTGCTGGATGGGCAAAGACCCGCTGGTGCTATGGGGGCAGATGCTTTGTGCAGGGATTTGGGGGAGGCAGGGGTGCAAGGCAGGACCAGGGGTGCAGGGGGTGGGCAGGGGCTTCCTTCCCAACCCCACGCTTTGAGAATTAGGACCATGAGGGGATCTTGGGGTGCTGGGACTCTGAGAATCCTGGAGCATATTGGGGTCCCAGTGATGGAGGCTCAGGCACCTGGGGGTCCTGGTGATGGAGGCTCGGCAGAGCCAGGGCTTGCCACCAGCCCTGGAGGGAGAGAGGACACAGGATCTGCCATGAACAGGGAGGTGTGCAGACCATTTAATGCCTAAAATCCCTGAAAAACCATTTTACTCATTAAATATGGGACATGTTTAGAGTTGGTCTGAGCCCTCCAAAATCCTTATTCCTTCCCCAGAGGCTGCCAAGGTCCTCCTGGCTTGCAGGTTCACTCCCTGCTTAATTTCTCTCCTCCATGGAGAAGTCGTCTTATCCTTATTTTAACTCTCATCTTGCTGGAAACACCGCCTTTCCCTTCCCTCTACCCCAGCCATATCTGATCTTCTCATCCCAGAGGAGCCCAGAGCCCTGCGGCAAAGCAGGAACAGCTCAGCGTTGGCCACCAAGCAAGCGACGTGTCCCAGCGTTGAGGAGGATTTAGAGTCAGAAGAAACGTCCCATCCGCGTGCGTACCCATCCAAATTGCAGCAACAAGAGCTGAGGAGCAGCGATGGCCCCTATGGTGGTGGCACGTACGGACCCACTGGAAACCACTGGGGTCCCCAGTGTCATGGCATGAGGTGGCCGACACATCTTGATGCTCACATGTGTGCTCAAGGGGCTGCAAATTAAAGCAGTTTGTACCTTCACCCCTCCAAAAATACAATGGTGGCACTGGTACTTTGGAGCAAAGCACCATCTCACCAGGTTTTGCCGGTGCTGTCTCCAATTGCTGTTGCAGGGATGGAGATTTTGGCAGCCCTGGCAGGACTTGGCCCGTGAGAACCTCATGAAGTTCAATGAGGCCAAGTGCAAGGTCCTGCACCAGGATCGAGGCAATCCCTAGTATCAGTACAGACTGGGAGATGGATGGATTGAGAGAACCCCTGAGGAGAGGGACTTGGGGGTACTGGTGGATGAAGAATTGGACATGACCTGGCAATGTATGCTTGCAGCCCAGAAACCCAACCAACTCCTGGGCTGCATCCAAAGCAGCGTGGCCAGCAGGTCAAGGGAGGGGATTCTGCCCCTCTACTCCACTCTGGTGAGACCCCCCTGGAGCACTGCGTCCAGCTCTGGGGTCCCCAGCATGACAGACATGGACTTATTAGAGCTGGTCCAGAGCAGGACCACAAAAATGGTTGGAACCCCTCTCCCATGAAGAAAGGCTGAGAGAGTTGGGGTTGTTCAGCCTGGAGAAGAGAAGGCTCCGGGGAGACCTTCTTGCGGCCTTTCAATACTCAAAGGGAGCTGATAAGAAAGATGGGGACAGAGTTTTTAGCAGGGCCTGTAGTGACCGGACAAGAGGTAATGGTTTTAAACTGGCAGAGGGTAGGTATAGATAGAACATAAGGAAATGTTTTATGATGAGGGTGGTGAGAAGCTGGACCAGGTTACCCAGAGAAGTTGTGGATGCTCCATCGTTGGAAGTGTTCAAGGTCAGGTTGGATGGGGCTTTGAGCACCCTGATCTAGTGGGAGATGTCCTTGTCCATGGCAGGGGCGTTGGACTCAATGACCTTCAAAGGTCCCTTCCAACCCAAACCATTCTGTCATTCTATGACGTCCAGTGGGGCTGGACATCCGGGGAGCAGCTTTGCACCACCTGGCAGTGGCTCAGCGAGGATTGGGGCATTTAGGCTTTTACCCCCATGAGGGTTGGTCCCACACTAAGGGCCTTGGCTGATTGGAGAGCAGGGAGAGTTCTCCATCGTTGCACTGGCTGACTGCAAAACTCCCCTTTCCCAAAGAATTAGGGGACATATTGGGTGAAAATGAGATCCTGAAGGGTTTTTTTTTTTTCTTTATCCATGAATTAACTTCTATTTTCCTCCTTCTCTGGAGCAGAATAAGCTTTTGTCTAAGGCAATAAGCTGCAGAGATACTGGCTTCTTGTGTTTATGTTTTCCATTTCCAGGCAAATCCCATTTTGGAGCCCCCTGAACGCGAGTCTGGGAACTGAACATCCCGACCACAGCGAGCTGCGGTGGGCTGAGGATCAGAATAGAAGATTGTTTTTACACAGGGGATTTAACAGCCTGGGTTTGGCTTCTGATGTCCATCCAAAGCACGCGGGCGGAGAAGGAATGCTCTGTTTTCAGTCTGCAATGGAGTCACTGTTTTAATTTTAGCTTCTCCAGAGCAAAGCTGTAAGCAAGCCGTTACCAAAGCAAAGCACCCTATGGAGGCTGGAAGGGGTAGAGGAACTGGAGCCTCCCTGCTTGCCTGCACATGGACCCAAGGGTACTGGGGGGGGCCTCCCAAACTGGTGATGCTGAGCACCCAAAATCCATGTATCCCTCGCAAAAACCCCAATGTGACTCATCTGTGCAGGTCAGAGGAGGTGTTGGGACATCATGGAGCTGCCAGTGCTGACGCCGGGAGGGCAGAGCTGCACTCAAGAAGGAGCCATGAATGCACCAAAAGACCTTTGTTTTGCAAGAGTAAAGCTCCATCAAGAGGTGCCAATAAACCCCCACCAAAACACAGAGGAGCTTCAGCAGGTGCAATTTATGTGTATGGCAGGAAAAATTGATCCCGGGAGGAATCAAGCAAGTTTAATTTCCTCTGCGGCTTTTCATGGTGGATAGTTATTGCTGGATGTGAACATCAGCGTCTGCTTCACTCGCAGCTCACTGATGTTCCGGTGTGTCAGTGCTGCCCGCAGTGCTCCCAACCCCCTGTTGGGAGAGCAGCCAGGTCAAAACAAACCCAGAAAGGTCTCAAAATTTCACCACCTTCTTCCTGAGCATCCTTTCCTCTCTGCCAGGGCTTGCAAAGAAATAGCTGATGCCACTTTTCCTTCAATAGCTGCTGTAAGATCCAGCAAATGCCACTGCTCAGTCACTAACTCGCAACTCAGTATTTGCCGAGAACAGATTGCTTCCCCTCTCTTTGGTGGTACTGTGAAATTCCCGAAACCTTGTCGCACCGAAAGGATTTGCAAATGCTTTTAGGAATGAACCGCTGAGCGGCAGGTCATGCAACATGGGAATGTTGCAACGGCAGCTGGTGTTGCAATGGCGCTGGCTGGGGACAAGCACAGATCTCCGGCTGGGCATGATCTCCATCCAAACTCCACCAAGCAATGCCAGTCAGCCGTGCAGGCTGAACAGGCAAACCGTATTTCTAACACAAACATTTACAATTGTCAATGTATAGATTTCTTTCATAACCTTTCCAAGCAGGGAAAAGTCCAATGCCCAAGCGCTTGAGAGCAAAGTCCTCCCCCCTTCATAACTGAAGCTGGATCAATATGAATTTTTTCACATGAACAAATATTTATGGAGATGGTCTCATGCCAGGTTGGTCATACCCCTTCGAAAGGAGGCATTCACCGCAAGGGAAACAGCCACGGAAACCAGGAGCTGGTGGGGTCCCGCGAGTCACCGTGGTCACAGACACCTCCTTACTCAGTAAAGGCAAATGCATTTTGCTGTGGGGTGTCATTAGCCTGCAGGATCCCCTGCCCCACAGAGCAGAGGGCTTGGGACGTCGTCGGATTAATTGAGATGTAGCTGCTCTTGCTGCTTAGAAAAGTTTATGGTTTGTGGTTGGTCCTTGCTGCCTCCATGCAAGCAAACCATCCCGATTTCAGAGGGTGACCATGGAGGAGAAAAAACAGGCTTTGCTCTCTGTCCCCACTTTAAATATCTTGGAAAATAATCACCCCGACTGGGAATGACAGTGACGCGGAAGCACACAGATCATCACTCTGATTTCTCCCCTTCCCCAAATACATGTATTTAGGTCTGCATGCAGCTCATGCACCAGCAGCGAGACTGCAGGCAAGAAAGAGGGCCAAAAAATAGACATCACAGCAGAAAACTAGTGCCCACTTGATAAATGACAGTGGCTTTTCTTTTAGGATCATGCAGCAGTTTCTTCTCCTGTTACTGACATTTTCCTCTCTGTTTTCCATCTAACCCAAGAGACATCTTCTTTCCCCTGAGCCCGCGCTCCTGAGTCTTGCTATTATCAGCAAAAATGCGTTTCTAGAGTTTGTTTGCCCTTGGGAAGCACTTTTTTTCCCTCAAGTTAAAATAGCAAAAACTTTTAGGAGGAGAAGTAACTTTCTTCAGCAATAAATAGCCACTGAACTCCTCTCACAGCTGGAGGCTGAGCATGTCTGTGGGTTGCTGTACGAGCGGTGCTCGCGCTCCGAATTGCAGCAGCACATGGACCCCAAGGTGACATCAGGAAGGGCTGAGACTGATAAGCTGATGCTCTAAATGGGTTAAAAACAGAAGTGAGACACAAAAAGACACAAAATAAGCTCCTGGATGGTGAGCCTGGGAGGAAATACTGCCCAACTGCCTGACCATGGGCAAGGTGGTTTATTTGCATGCGTTTGCATCTACATCAGGTCTCCACTGCACGGCAGGGTTGCAGGGCTGCAGGACACAGGGTGAAATCTCCTTGGAGCCTGAGCTCAGTCCTCTGCTCACGTCTTCCATATAAACAAGTGTGGTTCAGGCTCTGGTTCTTAGGATGATTAGAGGTGTCTATTTAGTTTCAAGCCTAAATGTAATAATACCATACTATCTTCTTGTGTGCAAGATCCTGCACCTGGGTCGGGGCAATCCCCAGTATCCACACAGACTGGGGGATGAATGGATGGAGAGCAGCCCTGAGAAGGACTTGGGGGTACTGGTGGGTGAAAAATGGGACATGAGCCGGCAATGTGCACTCACAGCCCAGAAAGCCAACTGCATCCTGGGCTGCATCCAAAGCAGCGTGGCCAGCAGGTCAAGGGAGAGGATTCTGCCCCTCTACTCCGATGTCCTGAGAACCCCCCTGGAGCACTGCGTCCAGCTCTGGGGTCCCCAGCACAAGACAGACATGGACCTGTTGGAGCGGGTCCAGAGGAGGGACACAGAAATGGTCAGAGGGCTGGAACACCTCTGCTATGGAGAAAGGCTGAGAGAGTTGGGGTTGTTCAGCCTGGAGAAGAGAAGGGTCCGGGGAGACCTTCTTGTGGCCTTTCAATACTTAAAAGGGGCTGATAAGAAAGATGGGGACAGAGTTTTTAGCAGGGCCTGTAGCGGTAGGACAAGGGATAATGGTTTTAAACTGAAAGAGGGTAGGGTTAGATTCGAGACAAGGAAGAAATTCTTTATGATTATGGTAGTGAGACACTGGACCAGGTTGCCTGGAGAAGTTGTGGATGCTCCATCCCTGGAAGTGTTCAAGGTCAGGTTGGACGGGGCTCTGAGCAACCTGATCTAGTGGGAGATGTCCCTGCCCATTGCAGGGGGGTGGACTAGATGACCTTTGAAGGTCCCTTCCAACCCAAACCATTCTATGATTCATTGATTCTTGCTTGAATAGGTCTTCCTTTTCCTGCAATATTGCCTTCTTCCTCTGACACGTTTGCAGGGAGCAGCTGTATCATCTCTTGGTGTGCAAGGCTGAGAAAACTCAGCTGTTTTGGACACCTCTATTGAGAGGCTCTCCATTCCCCAGAGTCTCTCAGCAACCATTCCCTACACCTCTTCCAGCCTGAATTTATTTATCTAACACAGCCATGGCATCGTGCACACCATTGCACATCAGTTTTCACCACTGTCTTGTAAAATAGTGTTACTTGTTCCTCATCTCTAATGGAAACCTGTCCTACAATCGTCTCCACGGTCAATTTTCTCCCCTTTTTGGTTTGTTTTTTTTTTAATCTTTGTATTGTTTGAGTCTAGCCAGCAAGCTGCTGCTGCTACTAAAATTATCTCGTCTGTCTGCTGCTTGGCCTGTGTCACGCCTCCTCCTGAAGCTTTGCATCGGCTCCTGGTCTCCTTCCACGGCAAATTCAGATGCCCCATCTTCCTCCTAAGTGCCTGCACAGCTGCCACTGGCTCCTCCAGCTGGGCAAGCCCCTGCCACCCAAGCAACGCGTTTCCCAGAAACAGGCATCTGGACAGCCATGAGACTGGTCCAAGTAGGAAGCAGAGGTTTCTCAGCAGCTGGAGCTTGGATTTAGGTCTTCTTTCTAAATCAGGGGCTTTCATCTTGTGATCAGCCGGATTCAGAGCTGCGGGCATTCTAAAACAGCATGGGTTTGTGCTCGGGTTAGAGCAATACAGGTCCATGCTACTGCCTAGAATGGAGGTCCTTGTGCTGTTCTCCTCCCATGGACCTCTGTCCCATTGTTTGCACTCCTGAGACGGCATGGTGAATCTCATTAGAGACCAGATCAAGCTGAAAACTAAACCAGAAGGGAGAGGAGGAGAAGGAGAAGGAGAAGGAGAAGGAGAAGGAGGAGAAGGAGAAGGAGAAGGAGAAGGAGAAGGAGAAGGAGAAGGAGAAGGAGAAGGAGAAGGAGAAGGAGAAGGAGAAGGAGAAGGAGAAGGAGAAGGAGAAGAAGGAGGAGAAGGAGGAGGAGAAGGAGGAGGAGAAGGAGAAGGAGAAGGAGAAGGAGAAGGAGAAGGAGTTCTGCAGCCAGATCACATCCCATGAGTCCATGCCGTGGCTTTACAAGCACTGGTGCTGGCGCAGGAGAGAACTGGGAACTCAGCTCAGGACTCTTTTCTTCACGATGCTTCAGCAAAAGGATGCAGGAACTCAACCACTGACATTGGGACTACAGATGCAAGATGCCACGGAGCTGACAAGAGTGTAAAAACAGAGGTTGAAAACAAGCTGAGGAGGACACCTAAATCAGAGCCCCCAGCAGGGTTCTGCACGTATCAACCACCCCAGGAACACACTTACCTTAAAGCTTCCCATCTTCCTCAGGTAACCTCTTCTCTGGAGAGTTGGAAAATTTTTCCTGAGCTGTAATTTGAATCTCCTTTGCTGCAAATGAAGCTAATGCCTCCTTTACTACCACCAGTGAACATCAAGCATGCTTGATTAGATATCTATTTCTAATATGATTTCCCTTCTTTTTTTTTTTAATCAAAACCTGAGCCTATTTCAGCTTTTCTTTATAGGTGATGTTTTTAAAACCTTTACTGTGTGGATTTTTCCCTTCCTTTTGGATTCTCACCAATTTTTCTACATTTTTATTAATGTGTCTCCCCGAAAGCGTGATACAATACTCCAGCTGAGACTCACAGGTGCCCCAGAGAGAATAATTACTCTGCTGTCCTATACATGATGCTCCTGTGAATGGATCCCAGGTGGTGCAGGGTGTTTTAGGCAAAGCAGGAGGATCCGGGGATCCTAGGAGATCCCTGTGCTTTTGTAAATCCGCTCGTGGGAGCAGGCGGCAGAAACACCAGTGCCTCCCACTCACCTTGTCATCAGGTCTCTGCAATCTGCTGGTGCAGCGCTTAACGAAGTTTGGTGTTTTAGCTTGTCTCAGCAAGTTTATGGAAAGCCATCGAGAGACTCCAGACTAAACCAAAGCTGATGAGGCCATGATTTCAAACGTGTGAGCAGCTTAATTGGGTCCTATTGCCCGCTTGTCACTGGATCTGCAGTTCGGGTGATGTTTAAGGCCATTAGAGGGATTAGCACCATGTTTATTCTGGGCTGAATGAGACAATTTAATTTCTCTTAAATGTGCTGCCCTCCCTGGGGTGTTTTCTCACATGCAGACACCCTGCCAGCGCAGCGTCAAAAACCTGCACTTGCTTTTTACTGGTTTTTTAATTAAATTTGACTTACAAACAAGTGTCATAACAAGCGTAGTGCTATGAACAAAGAACAAGTGCCGTGAATTCTTGTAGCTTTCAGATGTGTTGCTTGTAACGGGCATCGAGAGATGAGGCAGCTGAATGGGTAGTGCTTCCTCACGGTGGGCTGAAAAGAAAAAAAGTGTTTATTTTAGTGATGCAGCATCCTTCTCTCTCCTTTGCCCTCCGCATGCATCTCGGGGGAGATATGTGCAAGTACTGCATGCCCTGAGGCAGGGTGCTCCTCGCCATTCCCTAGAGAAGATCCAGTTCATACTTAAAAAACTGTGTCCCCACTCCTCTGGATGCTGCCACCCCACCAAAATTCTCCTTATGGGAAGCACCCAAGGAGCATCTAAGGAGGATCACAAGTGGCCTGAGACCCTCCAGCACTGCCTTGCCCCATACTTTGCTTTTTCTAGTTAAATATTTTGGTGTAGATTGGCAAAACAGGGCCCACTGCTTTTAGCTCACTCTTTCCTGAGGTTGGGTTTTGTGGGAGTGGTGGATACATGGCTTCCCTATGTTAAAAATTAGCTTTTCCTCTGCGTGTGCTGAATTAATTTTAATTCAGAGCAGCCCGTTCTAGCTCATTTATGCAAGCCACTCGAATCCTTGTGCCAGCACAAGGGAGGGAACGAGCAGCTGGGAGCGGAGGAGGCTTCTTTTGGCAGAAGTGCCAATTTCTGCCAGTTTAAAGTGGTTATGAAACTCTGGGTGGGGCTTTGCGATCGATTGAAGCTGATCTGAGGCCCCGGAAAGGGAGAAGATCTGCCATCTCTGCCCGCCTGGTCCCCAGCCTGTTCCCATACATGCAGGACTTTGCAAGAAGAGAGGCTGCAGGGGTTTTTTTTTGCAGTCTTAGGCCTTCAGAGGAGGCTAATAAGGGCCAGGAGGCTCCCCGACTGCTTTGTATTTTGAAGCCTTTGCTACCATTCGCACAAAGTAGTTTATTCCTACGGGCTGGTTCTTCCCCATATTCCACTGCTGAATTGCTTTAAAAGGCCACTAAACACACTGTAAATAATTTACTAAATCCACCTTTCTGAGCAGGCAAATCGTGGGCTTGCCCCAGGGACGCTATTTGATCAGAGCTGGGACAGGCAGAGCTCCCTAACTGCGACGGGAAGTGAGATGTCCCAAGGGACAGCTTCTGTTTTAAACGATTTGAGGTTGATGATCGGTTGCTTTCATAAAGTTCCCATCATGGGAGTGTTTAGAAGGAAATAGCGTTGTGCTGGTACAGCTACTTGGCTCAGCTTTTTTTCCCCAAATTGTTTAAAAAATAATTTTAGACCGTTTTTTTATCTCCTTTGCAGACTTGAGGTTCTGTTATGGCTTTGTTTAAAGTTATGGGTTTTATTCTCTTAGGGAAGAATGAAATTATTCAGAAAACAAACTCCTTAAGGATAATGTCCATATAAATTACGTTTTCTGATTGTGGTCTCGACTGGATGGACACACTTCATGGATCCTCCTGATTTATACCGGTAACACGGGGCCGTCTGACTTTCAGGATGGGACACGTGCTCCGGGGGTACAGTTCAGGTCAAAGAAAGTCTTTTTAGGGGAGAGGGACTGGGATCAGACCTAAGAAAACTGCCTTCTGCTCCTGGATTTGCCCCTGGTTTCTAGGAGGAATCAGGAAACTGGGAGGAACAGGAACCATCCTGACAGCTGCCAATGAAATGTGTTACAAAACGTGACTTGCAGAGCCACTCACACCCTTTTCTTGCTTAATTAGAAGGTGCAAATTCCCATGCTCAGACGATGTCTCAAAATTACCCCGACTGCAGCAGCTATTTTGCTCTGCTGCTGCTGAAGCCTTGCCAGCACATCTAACGCACGACAAAGACTTTAAATTAGGAACCAAACTTGCCTGTTCTTGCAGGAAGCATCTACTGTTTTCTCCAGTAGCACAAGTAACCTTTGCAGCTCAGCTTCAGGACTAGTTCTCCTGCAAAACATTTTAAACAATTACAGCCAAAGTATGAGAAATAAGGACTCGCAAGGCTGATGTGTGAAATTAAAGTTTTCTTGCTGGATGCCATGGTCCTATGGTGTCACCAAGAAATCCTTCCCCTTGTGTCTGCAAGCGCAGGCTGGAGCGGTGGTGGGCTGGGGGCTGACACTGGTGATGGGAGAGGGCAGAGATGGGCAAGGGGGGCTGGCGGGGCAGGGGACAGGGGATGGGGACAGGGAGTGGCTGGATAAGGCTGGGCAGGGGACAGCTGGGATAGCCCAGGCTGGGGACAGGAGATAGGGACAGCTGGACGAGGCTGGGATGGAGACGGGATGGCTGGATGAGGCTGGGCGGGTGACAGAGGATGGGGACATCTGGGCCAGGCTGAGACTGGGACAGGGGATGGGGACAGCCAGACCAGGCTGGGCTGGGGACAGGGGACAGCTGGGACAGCCCAGGTTGGGGGACAGGGGATGGGGACAGACAGACCAGGCTGGGCTGGGGACAGAGTCTGGGAACAGCCAGACCAGGCTGGGCTGAGGACAAGGGACAACCAGGACAGCCCAGGCTGGGGACAGAGTCTGGGGACAGCCGGACCAGGCTGGGCTGAGGACAAGGGACAGGGGACAGCTGGGATAGCCCAGGCTGGGGACAGGGGATGGGGACAGCAGGACTGAGCTGGGCTGAGGACAGAGTCTGGGGACAGCCGGACCGGGCTGGGCTAAGGACAAGGGACAACCGGGACAGTCCAGGCTGGGGACAGGGCATGGGGACAGCCAGACCAGGCTGAGCTGGGGACAGAGGACAGCTGGGATAGACCACGTTGGGGACAGGGGCTGGGGACAGCCAGACCAGGCTGGGCTAAGGACAAGGGACAGCTGGGACAGCCCAGGTTGGGGGACAGGGGATGGGGACAGACAGACCAGGCTGGGCTGGGGACAGAGTCTGGGAACAGCCAGACCAGGCTGGGCTGAGGACAAGGGACAACCAGGACAGCCCAGGCTGGGGACAGGGGCTGGGGACAGCAGGACTGAGCTGGGCTGAGGACAAGGGACAACCGGGACAGCCTAGGCTGGGGACAGGGGATGGGGACAGCTGGGACAGACCAGGCTGGGGACAGGGGCTGGGGACAGCCAGAGCAGGCTGAGCTGGGGACAGAGGACAGCTGGGATAGACCAGGTTGGGGACAGGGGCTGGGGACAGCCAGAGCAGGCTGGGCTGGAGACAGAGGACAGCCGGGACAGCCCAGGTTGAGGACGGGGGCTGGGGACAGCCAGAGCAGGCTGGGCTGGGGACAGCTGGGACAGCCCAGGTTGGGGGCAGGGGATGGGGTCAGGAGACAGCCGGGCTAGCCCGGGCTGGGGACAGGGGGTGGAGGGAGCCGGAGCCGGCCGGGCCCGGCGGCCCAGGCTCAGCCCAGGCCCCGGGCCCCGCCGGGCCGCGCAGGCCGCGGCTGCCTCCGTTGCCAAGCGACGGCCGCCGCGGCTGCGGACGCCACGTGACGACGGCTGCTCACGTGACCGGCCAACGGCCGGCGCTGAGTGATGACGCCGCGGTGCGGGGCGGTGCGGGAGCGCTGCGGGGATGGAGGAGAGGGAGCGGCTGTGGCGGCAGATCCGCCTGCTGCAGGGTAACAGCCGGGCCGGGGGGCCGGGACCGGGCCGGGAGAGCGGGGGCCGCTGGGGGGAATGGGGGAGCGGCTGGTGTGGGGGGACCTGGGAGTGCGGGGGGAGGGGCGGGTTGTGAGGAGCCCCGGGAGTCCGGGGGAGGGGCGGGGCTGGCTGTGAGGGGATCCCGGCGTCCTGAGGGGAGGGGCAGGCTGTGAAGGGGACCCCGGTGCGGGGGGTTGGGGAGGGGCGGGTTGTGAGGGGGGACCAGGGAGTCCGGCGGGTGGGAGGGGTGAGCTGTGAGGAGACCCCAAAGTCCGGGGGGGGGAGGGGCGGGTTGTGAGGCGACCCCGGAGGGGGAGGGGTGGGTTGTGAGGGAGGACCTGGGAGTCGACGGGGGAGGGACGGGTTGTGAGGGGGGACCTGGGAGTCCTGGGGGAGGGGCGAGCTGTGAAGGGGACCCTGGAGTCTGGGGGAGGGGCGGGTTTGGAGGGGAGACCCGGGAGTCGGGGGGGGAGGGGAACCGAGAGGACCCCAGAGTGCTGGGGAGGGGGAGGGCTGAGGCCTGGGAAAAAGGCCTGGGGGGTGGGGGAGGTGGTGGGGACCCAGGAGTCCCAGGTGGGCCAAGGCAGGGAAGGAACAGAGGCCAGAGAGTGCCGGGAGGTTTGGGGGTCCCCACGGGGGGGGGGGAGGGAACCCCACGCTCCTGGCCCCTGCAGGGCCTGTGCCCCTCCTGGCTGAGGGGAAAGGAGTGTCCCCTGCCCTGCAGCCCCCAGGGCTGGTGGCCCAGGGTTAGGATGTGCCCTTCGCCCTCTGTCCCTTGACCCCTCGGCATGGCGGATGGTGTGTGTTGGGGGGATGTATTTGCGCACCCTTTCCTAGCTCCGATGAACGTCAGCGCTTATTTCTTAGCACTAACTCGCTCTGTTTGTAGACCCCAAGGTAAATTTTCCTCGTTAGTAAAGCCGTAAACTCTGCTTGGGCCTTGCGGGGGATCTGCCTCTGTCCAGGAGCTCCTATGTGGGGGAGGTGTGATGTGAGGGAGAAAAATGTGGTCCTCTCCTCCTCCAGGAAGGATCTGCTAACGCTGCTCTTCCAGCAACTCTGTGACCCCTCGTGTGGGAAAACCTCTTAAGACACGTGCCTAAAATATAAGGCTCAAAAATCCTTTGATAATCCCTTTTATGGGAAGGGGTTTCTAAACACCGAGGCTTAACAAGCGCAGACCCTCCCTAATTGTCTCTTCTCCCAGGTAACAAGTGATAGGATGAGAGGAAATGGCCTCAAGTTGCACCAGGGGAGGTTTAGGCTGGATATTAGGAAATTTTACTTCACTGAAAGGGTTGTCAAGCATTGGAACAGGCTGCCCAGGGAAGTGGTTGAGTTCCCATCCCTGGAGGTATTTAAAAGCCGTTTGGATGAGGTGCTTAGGGCCATGGTGTAGTGGTGGGCTTGGTAGTGTTAGGTTTATGGTTGGACTCGATGATCTTAAAGGTCTTTTCCAACTATACGATTCTGTGATTCTGTAATTGACATGTATCTATTATCCAGACGACTTTGTTAGTAGACCAAAGCACCGGGGAGGTGTGGTGGCTTGGCAGAGGGACGTGGAGTGACTCAACAGCAAAGCTGGGGCGGCCTCGGAGCCTCCTCGTCGCTGCTTTGAAGAAGAAGAGCTATGAAGCTGGTGAAGGGTCTGGAGCACAAGTCTTATGAGGAGCGGCTGAGGGAAGTGGGGTTGTTTAGCCTGGAGAAAAGGAGGCTGAGGGGAGACCTTCTCGCTCTCCACAACTACCTGAAAGGAGGTTGTAGAGAGGTGGGGGCCGGTCTCTTCTCCCAGGTAACAAGTGATAGGATGAGAGGAAACGGCTTCAAGTTGCGCCAGGGGAGGGTTAGACTGGATATTAGGAAAAATTTGTTCACCGAAAGGGTTGTCAAGCGTTGGAACAGGCTTCCCAGGGAAGTGGTGGAGTCACCATGCCTGGAGGTATTTAAAAGACATTTGGATGTGGTGCTTAGGGACATGGGTTAGTGGTGGGCTTGATAGTGTTAGGTTAATTGTTGGACTCGATAATGTTAAGGGTCTTTTCCAACCTAAACGATTCTTTGATTCTATGCTTTGTATTTGGGGCTGGTGATGGCTGTGGTGGGCTGCATGCGTGAGCAGACCCTCAGAGACTGCTCTGAAAAGATATCGGGAAATAAAATTAACATTTTTTTTTAGATTAGACTCCAAAAACAATAATTCAAGCATCTGTTTTTTGCACATAAAAAAGAGCATAAAGGAGCAAAAGGTGGCTGACAGCACTAGTGCAGTGTGTTAAGGGTCTGTTGGTGAGTCTGTGGTTCAGACCTGCGTTGAGCTGTCCTGTGAAATCGCTTTTGTTACTGACTTTCATGAAGATTGAGGGAGATATTTGTTTTAAGTTTTTCCTTCCAGCACCGGTTATCTGAAATGTGGCCTGTGCAAGCCTGCGTGGAGCGATCGCCCGCATTGCAGTGCGAGGAAAACCAGCGCTGTGATGCTGTCAAACTGCCCTGGGACCGGTGATTAACAGACGCTGTCTTCTTCTCCTTAGGTCTCATAAACGACCATAAAAACACACATGGGGATGCACCGCGGCCACTGCCATCCGCGCCGCCGAGGTGGAACAACCCCTGCCAGCCTGCCTTCAGCAGGAGGGGGGCATTTTCGGCCAGGTACCCCCAGCAGGCTCCTAGGGATTTCCAGCTGCGCCAGGGTCACTCCTGGAAGAAAAAATACTCCCTTGTCAACCGGCCGCCAGGATCGGTGTATGACATTGGAAGCAGTGGAAGTGCCAGCACGTCTCGGGCTTTTGGAAGCCATGGAGACAGCCAGGCACCCGAGCCACCAGAATCATCCCCAGAGAGACATGTGGACTTAACCACAGATGGTAACATAGTTGTGGGGATCCAGCTGCCACAGAGGGCTGGCCCGTTTGTAGATACGAAAGGTTTTGCTGATGTGGGTTCTTACTGTGAGTTTTCTGGGCTGAAAACGGTGGTCGCTGCTCCAGGTGACAGTAAAAATGTGCAGAAATCTCCGTACGCAAGCCGAAATGAAGAGAGAAGACCCTCTCTCTCAGTTTCATTTAGTTCATCTCACCGATTCGTGAGTTCAGCGTACGTGAGCGTGTCAGATAAGCCTAGAATGGTACGTCTGGCCGGCGACGTGACCAGGAGCTCCCCTGCCTCCTGCAGAAGCACCAGTGAAAGCGCCGTGACGCTGAAATCTGAGCCGCAGCAGCCTTCAGTGTTGCCAGATCGTGAGCCGGCTCGGCACTTGACACGGAGGAAGGCAGAACCACCAGCTCCAGGGCAGTCTAGTTGTGAGCAAGTTGGGGATGCTTTCAGAGAGCCGAAGCTCCTTGGAAATGGTGAGATGCTCTCTAGACCTGCTCAGGCTGCGACTTCAGTGGTTGGGATGACTCCAATGAAGAGCAGGTTTTCCGTAGTCCCCAAAGCTGCCGGTCTCCAAAGAGCTGCCTCAACATCTGTCTCCAGCAAAGCTCCAAAGTTCAGGAAAACTAATTACACGTGGGTTGCAAACCCTGGTAAATGCTCTCGTACTGTGAAGAGATGGGTCAGCCCTAGAGCTTCTGAAAGTGCTAAGAAGGTTGCTGGTGGAGCAGACAAAGGTGCTAAACTATCACCAAAAGCAGACTTGGGAGCAAAGCTGAAGAAATCGGGACTGCAGGCCAAACTGGGTGTTTCTCCCAGCAAGTATAAGTGGAAAGCCTCCAGCCTCCAGACCTTGCCCTCCACCTCCAAGTCAGCATTCAGGTGGCGATCCGAGGATCAGAAAAAGCCTCCAGCCCCCAACCTCCCTCGAGCCGGCACCGCCCCACCGCCTCCGAGCGCTGCGTCTGTTGGTCTCGGCGGGGTGAAGTCCTCCTTCAGCGATGCCGCGCTGTCCAGTTATAAAGTGAAGAGTCGGACAAAAATCATCAAAAGAAAAGGAAGCTCGGGGTAAGTTGCTGGTTGTCTTTGGAGTGGTGTCGTTGCACTCGTATTTCACGTCCATTGGCTTCACATAAGTCGTGGCCATATGTACGAGTGAAATTCCGATGAGGGTTGTTGTATACTGGAAGGTATATTTGCCTTTCTCTTTCCAAGTGTGGTGACTTTGTTCTGGGTGGAGGCATTCCGCTTTGCAGGGTTGGAACGCCTCAGTTTTTAATTGTTTTAGCAGTCTGTGTAACTCTAACTTTCACTTTTCAAACAGAGCTGGGATTTCTTCTCATCTCCCATCCCTGTTCTCTGAAGACTTTGCCTCAGCACTTAGGAGACTCCTCCTTGACCTGAATAGCAGAATAATATTCAAAGGGAAGGAAATAGCTTTCTTCCTTTATTGATTTATTTTCGAACTCCCATAACCTTGTTGCATTGGGGGCTGGGGAAAGGAGGAGAAGCGGCTTGAATCGTCGTATTGTGTATGGTCTGTCCTCGTAAAGCACTGTGCAGACCCTGGGATGGAGCAGGGATGGGAGGTGGGCTGTGCATGCCGGGAAGAAGTGCTGTCCTTGATGCTCTGCTGGTACTTTCCTCCCTTGGGTGCCATCCTTTTGTCCTATCCACCAGTAACCCAAAGCATCCTCCCTGGAGGCTTTTGCTCTTCCTTCTCCTTGTCGAGTCAGTGACAGATCTGTTGGCTACCTTGGGAGAGCGTGCTGTGCCAGATGAGCAGATACTCCTAGGGTCTTGTGGAGCGAGTTCTCCCCCCTGGCCACGTCTGATAGGGACAGAGTACAATGGGAAGGTTATAAATGAAGCTTGGCGGAAGGAAAAGGCGTGTGGGCTGAGTTATCTGCAAAAGGGGTTTGCACCGGGCTGGGAGTCGAGGGGAAACAGATAAGAGATTGGGACCAAACTTTCTCTGAAAGCCGGTGTGTGGTGGAAGTGCTGCGAGGGCTTCGTTACGTTGTGCTCCCGGTGGGAAAGCTGTGTTTTGTGCTGCTTTTCTCGGCAGGGCTGGATGCAAGCCCAGACTGTGCTGCAGGGGAGGAAAAAGAGGGATGGAGTGAGGGTTGGTTGCACAGCTGCGTGACCTCTACTTTACCAGTGAAGTCAGAGATACCCTCAGCGTAGTGGACGTGTGGTTTGGCTCCTTTGTCACTGCAGTAACTCCAAGCCTGAGCTCTTGAAAATTGAGAAACATGGCCTAAATAACTAAGTGACGCAATGAGCTGGTAACATGGCACTGATTGAGGACCTGGTACTCAATTCCTGCTTCTGTTTCCCAGATCCTCCGCTCAGCGCTTCACTGCAGGTTTCTGTCCTTGCCTTGCCCTCCTGGGTTGCTGGGGGACACGTCTGCGGGTGGGTTGTGCTGGGAAGATCACTCTGGAGCAAAGTGCTTGGAGAAGCTGGGATTGTATTGGATTTTTGGCAGTCAGGGAGATGAGACCCCCCCTCATCTCACTAAAGGGCAGCATCCTCTCCCCTACATCTGTTGAGCAGAAAGCAGAAGGGAATGAGTTGTTAGGCTCTCACATACCTCATTCTCCATCTGTACTTGGCTAGAAGTTCATCACACTTGCCTATTTACTTGCAATTTTCTGTTCAGTGCTTCTTCTCACCCTTGGGTAGGGGAGCAGCGTGGAGCTTGGTGACTCATCTTCTCAGCTCTGGGGAAGGGGACCAAGTGAGTTTCGGTCACCTCTCTACCCTCTTCTAACCGTGTGGTGTTCCCCTTCGCAGTTCCCCGACAGATAAGAAGAACAGCTCCTCACCCACCACGCCTCTGAAAAGCCACTTCCATCTCAGGAAGAAAAACTCCTTGCGGGGGAAACCTTCTGTGACTCTGAAACGCTCCTCGCCCAAGGGCCTGGTGCAGATCACCAAGCACAGGCTCTGCAGGCTGCCGGCCACCAGGATGCAGGTCTCCACCAAGGAAGGTAGGAACAGCCGTCCCAAGGGGTGACTGATGGTGCTTGCTGACCGTGTGCCGGTGAAGTGGTTCCAAGGGAGGCTCTTGGATTTGAAAATGGGTTACCAGGTCCTCCAGGAGGTGAATCTGCTGTTGTTGGTCCCGGAGCAAACACTGAGGAGCAGAAGTTTGGCTGGAGTAAGACTTCTGCCTTACCCCAGAGCTCTCTTGTGCTTTGACATCTCCAGACAAGGCCATTTTAAAGCTGCTTCTTGCTTTTAATGTGGTTTTGCTGGACTTGCAGGCATCAAATAGGAAGGTGCTCAATGAAGGAAGAGGATGGCAGAGGCAGTAATACATCTGTAAGACTAATCTCTCTTTTTTGCCCCGGGAAAAAGCTTGTGCATGTCATGAGATACTCCTCTAGCAACTACAGACCTACCTAATGCACCTATATCCCAGTGCGATGTCTGCGGGCGTCTAGGTTTTATATGTAAGTTGCTTAAAATTCCAATTGTTGGAGGAATACTGGGTCCGTCGTGTTTGTGAACAGGTAGTCCTGCTGCCTTGCGTTGGCAATGGTCAGAGCAGATATCGGCTGCTTGGGGCTTGGAGTGCTCCACCTACGCGTGCCTGAAACTTTTTTGTGATGTTTCTGGCTCGAAGTCTGGTTCTGCTATTCACTGGTGACGTTTATCGTAGATAAGAGGCTTCACCTCTTTTCAGGTGAAGTTTCAGTTTTCTCAAACGTATCTGAAGCACATTTTACTGATGTGCCTGCGCTGTGCTCGTTGACGTATGGCAGAGTGGCCAGTGACGCTGCGGTAGGCATCGCTTGAGCGGGGAGGGCTGTTTGAGCCACGACGGAGCTGCGATCTGCCTACAAAAGTAAAGCTGTTGAGCCTCTGTTTTCAGGAAGACAATTCTGTGGTTTCCTGCTCTGCACTTCACACTTGTAAACTTGCTAGTTGATTATAGTTATTTCGTGTTCAGACAAATAGCTCTGCCTTGAGATGTTGCTGTGTTTTGGCAGATGAAAAGACAAGAATGGAGGCTTGCAGTTCAGGAAGGGGAAAAGCTTTTTGTGGGAGGAGAAGAAAAAGATTTTTCTCTTCGTGTGTGTGTTTGAAGAGGGGTTTGGAGAGATGGGGGGGGTCTCTGGCAGGAGAATTTTGGATCTGGTGCTTTAAGAGGTGGGCAGTGACTCATGGGAGAGGCAGGTGCAGGGAGAACAAGATGTGCATTTGTGCCGTTGCATTGATGGTGCAGCATTCAAGCAGTTGCCTGACTTTGGGGCTGAGTCTTGCTCCATTTAAAGGTGTCGGCAAACCCTTTTGTGTCTGGAGAGGCGTGAAGGCTGCACCTCCAGACGCTCTGTGTTGGAAGTTTTCATGCAGTGCGTGAAGGCAGCACATATGGTTGGAGATCTCGGTCATACTTGCGCTGTGGTTGCTCTTCTGTGATCTCTGAAACCAGGGGTAGTGGATATATGCACGTGCCCAGATCCAGCTGTGATGGTGACGTGGGGGCAACAAGGCTTTTCTTCCTTGGGTGATGGTGATGTGTGGGATGGGGAACGCAGCCCTTCAGCCCCCCAAGAAACATCCACTACCTGTTCTGGCGTGAATTTAGGACTCAGACCTCACAAACTGCTTGGTGGGGACCTTTCTCCAGTGTGGCATGTCCAGTACGAGTCATTGAATAAATCTTTATGCTGTAAAGCTCCTTTTTAAAGAACTTACTGTGCTTGCTGAGAGCCTGATCTGAGCAGCTCTGCTGTGGCTCTGGAGATACAGAGCAATTTGGGGTTGCAACAGCGTTTTACATATGAGGAAGTTGAGACACTGCTGGTTAGAGGGATATAAGCTGTTTGAGTGATCCAGGAACAGACCTGAGGTTATACCAGATCCTTGTTCTCCATGTAGCTCCGTGTTTTTTACGCAGAGCAGAGGCCTTGCTGTAGCTTGCTCAGGCTGTGCGTATCGTAGAGGAGGTCACAGCACTGAAGCTGCTGCCTTGGGAAGGTTCCTAGCACCCATTGAAGCTCGCTTGACTTGGCAAACATCTCTTCTTTTTGGAAGCTGTCAGTAAAAACTTGTGCCCAACCAAAGTGAAGCTTCACATAGGTTAAGAATACACAAAATGGATCAAAATCTTCTGTCCCCCTGGGAGCCTGACAGGCAGCTGCCAAAAGCCCGTGTCTTTTGCGAACATATTCTGAATCCTAGTTCCTTGATTGAAGGTAATGGTCGCATGCTGAAAAGATTTTTGATCTTAAACTGCGTAGGGCTGAAAATATGTAGATAGAGCAGCAATATGGTTGTGCTCCTGGCTTTGATCAAAGTAGAAGCTGGCAAATAAAAAAGTTTAGAGAAAGTAGGGGGGGGGGGGGGAAGGAAAATAGGTCTGGAAGTGGCTTTGGGAGAGCATGTAGTTCATTCCCTGTCCCAAAGCGGATCAAATTATCAAACCATTCCTGACAGATGCTAGCCAAACCTAGCACAGACAAAACCCAGGTTTATAAGAGTTGTGAGTTATCTGTGTTGAAGTGACTTAGGTTATTTTCCAACTTGGATCTTTGCGCTTCGCAGTCTTAGCTCAGAGATGTGAAAACGAGTATCTGCTTTAATAAAACTTGGTGACCGTGCCTTGTGGCTCTTTTTCTTTGCAAACTGCAGTACCTGCTGTAAAAAGGTGTCTTGATTTGGTTCTTAAAATGACTAAAAGCAAAAGGAAATGTCCTGCCTGCCTTTTCCTGTGCATATATGTGTATGTGCACATGTGAGACTACTCTTCCTCACTTCATAAATGCCACAAATCCTTCTTTTCCCCGTGCCTCGCTGTGCTAGTGGGAGCATGGACACTGATGCCTTAGATGGTGAATTAAAAATGCTTCCCCGCCATAATTATGAATTAACTTGTAAATTTCTTTCTTGCTTTCTGCAGTGGAGAGGAATTATACTGCGGTAGATGAACCATTATTTGGACTGGAAAATGGCCTGGCAAGTGGCACTGGGATCCATTCACTTGATGCTCTGTAAGGACTCCTTAGGCTGCCTTTCTCCTCCCCAGGGAGGAGGGTACAAGGTTGTTTCTGCTGTGTTCGCTGCTGCTTTGTCCAGCCTCTCTGCAGAACTGAATTAAATATATCTTTCTGCTAGGAGGACTTCGTGCAGTTGAGATCTCTTGCTAGGTATATTTTCTGTTGATGTGGTGGCTGTGAGAACCTGGCTGTGTGTCCTCTTCCTGGAGAGGTTCTCTAAGATGCGATGCGACGATGTAAGTTCGACAGTTCTTGTCATCTTTTCTCTACGGCACTTGGAGGCTTTCCCCTCGCTGCTGGGATATCGAGCGCTAAATGCTGATATCATACAGCTAGATGGTTGCTGGTAATCTAACCTCTGTTGTACCATCATCTCGGGGGATCCCAAAGGACTTGATTTGCTCCTTCCCGTGCCGTTGGCAGCTCTGTGAGGCAGCTGCTGAGCGATGCATGGCTGCTTTGCTTCTCCAGTTAGTAGAGAAATTCAGCAAGAGTCTTGATGGCTTTGAAACTGCAAAATGAATTTTGGCAGGGTTGGTGCTGCTTGCTGGGCATCTGGTTAAGGCTGAGGACTAGCAAGGTGCCTGCCTCACGCATTCCTGCTTTTACCTTCCTCTTGGCAGCAGCAGCCTTGCCTGTAGCATGGAGGTTGAGCAAGTAAGTCCAGCAGACCTTCACCCTTCATGCTCACCTTCATAATTAGCCTGTGGATTTGGTTCCTTTGATTGGAATGGAGTTTACAGGTTTGAATCCCTTATACCTTAAGGCTTTTGGTTTTTTTGAGAAGGTTCAACCCAGGCAGCGTATTTGTGGCTTAATGTGTTGAACTATTCTCAAGTTCTGGGTTTCTACAGCTGTTGAATTATTGGTGGACTGTTCCTACATGTGCTTGCTAGGACTCTTTTTTTTGCCCAAGGAGACATTTATGGTCTAGTACGAAGAGATTGTTAGATGCTGGATGGGGCAGGGATATTTTCAAGGCAGCATCCCAAAATCTGATAAGGGAGAGCCTAGCCACTGATAGGGCTTGGACCAGCTCAGACATCACCCACATTTGGTGCCCCTAAATATATAATTATGTATATAGTGGTAGGCGTCTTCTGGTTTCACAGCAGTCCTATAGTGAGCTGGGAGTAAGTGAAGGCTTGTGGGTTCAATTCCTGGCTCTCAGGTTATCTGAGAGGTTTTGGGAGGGTTGTTTTTATTTCTGTCTGCTTGTGCAAAGTGAGGGTATTAATCGGATGGTGGAGTTTTAAGTCTCGCCATTTCTTACAAGAGAAGTGTGAGGGAAGTGGGTGGGGTACAGAGGTGCTACTGGGAGCAGAGTGGGGCACGAATGGAGCAGTGAGACTGATGTTAAGTCTCTGGCTTGATGCCGAAGCAACCAACACCCATTGCGTCTCTTGCTGGGAGCAGACCAGTGACAGTCCTGGGCCAACCGAGTGGCTTACATCTGATTAGTTTGTCGTCTTGAGTCTGGATGTGCACAGCCCAGCTAACAAACCGATTAAAAAGCCGGATAGTTCATGCTGGGCTTGTGATCCCGCTGGATGGATGTGGTCGCGCTGGATCCTGGATCCGATGGGCGCTCATGCCTGTGTGGTGAGTGAGCATCCAGCACGCTTGCATTCCCAGGGAGCTGCGAGATCCCACGTCAGACGCAAACAGTGTGTGTGTCAAGGCTGAGGATGGAAGGACGGCTGGGGAGGAGCGTGCCCTACTTCATATACTGCAGCGTGGGTGCAAAAAGCTGGGTCAGCCCCTTCCTTCCCCGTTGATGTGGGTAGCGTTGTGATGCAGCTTTGGTGTTTTCTTGTTTGTCCTGTTAAACAGGCTTTTGGGATACGTGGCAGGAGCTCTGAGGTACGTACCGAAGGCATTGGTCCTGCGTTTCGCAAATGTGTAATGCAAAGGCCTGTCCATCTCCTGACTCTCCAGTTCCCTTTTCAGACCCAAATGGACCTGAGACTTGGTGTTTCCCAATGGTCTGTATTTGGAGGCGCTTGCCTCTGTGGGAATCGCCGTGTTTTCATTTAAGGATCAGTGATCGTACTAGAGAGAAAATGGGAAGTGGCAGACTGGTAGCAGTTCTCTTGGGATTATTTGGGCTGCTCTCGTGATGAGTGTTATACCTGCAGCTGTTATCAGTTAACTCCAAAATAACTCATCTGGCTCAGTGGAACATTTAATAAGCACTCGGAAATTGAGGTATGTCCCGAATTGAAGTTGCTCTGATGGGACAGTGGAGTGGCAAAGCATTTCTAATGCAGTTAGCGGTCTGTTCATCCAGGTATTTTAACGCAGGGCTTGTGCTGTGGCAGAATGCGTGTGTAGGAGGAACTCAAGTGCTTGACCAAAGCAAAGAGGAATAGAAAGTGTTCTGTTGCTCAGCGGAGCCAAATTAATGTTGATAAAACAGCCTTTAGATGTTGGACTTCTTGACTGCTTCGTACTTAATATTAATGTGCCATTAATATTAAAGAGTTCCTTTTTTTTTTTTTCTTTCTTCCCATTTAACTTCCTAGGCTCTTTTTGGAGGGAAGGAGAACTTGGAGATAATTGCTTTGCTGGGAGTTCTGACTCCACTCGGGTAACACGCCCCTGCTTTGGGCATGGTCTGGAGCCTGATGAAGCTGCTGGCCTTCCCCTCGTTTGAACTATCTTCACAACTTCTGCGTGGGGTCTGCTTCATTTGGCACCTGCGTATTTCAGACTTCTGTCTGAACGTCAGGCTTCATATATACATTTGTGTATACAAGTAGCAGATACAGGCTGTCTTGCTTGCCTCTGGTGTAGGCAAGACAGTTTGGATCTGAGTCAGGGATCTGGTACAAGAGGGATAAAAGGCAGGGGTTGCTTCTCTCCTTATCCAGGGAAAAGCTGGAGAACCAGCAAGGATCATCAGGCTGCTGAATATGGTCCTCAGGCCACTGGTGCCACTGTGGTGCGTAGAAATAATACAGCCTGTTTAAATGCAAGCTGAAGCGAACTATGCGATTTCTATTTTTTTCTTCAAACATATATATATTTACTTTTTTCAAATGACTTACCGTAATTGGAAGTGCTCTTACAGCCTGAACTTTTAATTCCCGTATTAACTGTGTGGGAGTCGCGCTGGGGAGGTTGCTGCCCTCATACTGCAATCCCTTTTCGGATGCAAGAAGCAGGGGGAGGCTAGCTGGTAATTAAGATGTGGGTGATGTTTCCACAGATGGCAATTCCCCCAACCATCTTTTTTTTGGCGTCTGAACCAAAGGATTTGATTTGGAGAATAAATACCGGGCTCCTGCTCTGTCATTTGCCGAGTAACTTTCCTGCCAATAATGGTATGTTGTAATTATGTTGTCTAAATGGCAAATGTCTATCCTGAATTGGCTTTCTGTTGCTTATTTGTTACAGCAAATGGCCAATATAATCAAATCGTGGTGCATCCGTTGGGACAACACCGCTTCCTGCTGCACTTTTTGACCACGTGCTGTCCGATTTGCTTGGGCAGCCTTTATCTGCTTTCTCCAAACTGGAGATGGGGTTATTCTCGAAAGCGCAGGGGCGTGATCTTTTTATCACCAGTTTTAAGGGAAAATACCAACTTCTAAGTGAGGCTTGACTGATCCTGATCCAGATGCGATGGCAGAGCGATGTGCCCACTCCTCCCGTACTACAAGCCCTTTGCCAGCAGTGCGGATGTGGGAATACCCCCCCTCTTTCCCAACAACCTTTTATTCCCAGCTCTAGCTCGTCGCTTATTTGAAGTCTTGCAGGATGAGGCCCTTTCTCAACTCTTGTTTTTGATGAAAAACAGGTGAGTGCTTGCAGTCATGAACCTTTAATCACCCCTGCAAAAAAAATCAATGCTGTTGCCCTCCTTGGCTGCCGCAGCTCTTGCGCAATGCCGCTGCGCTGGTAAGTGTTCACCCTGCTCGGGCATTCGGCATGACAGCGCTGTCATTTCTTATTCCTCTGGCTTTTTCTCTAAGAGAAACTAGAAGTAAGTGCTTAAAATTATGATTTTTTTAAAGATTTCTTTTAATGTCAAAGATGTAGCAGCTCTATGGATGGGGAGCAGCACCGTTACCATTCGCTGCGTGTCCGGCACGGGAGCGGTGGCTGTACGGTGTACGGTGCGCTCTGACAAGCAGGAGAATTGGGGATTTCGGGGAGTCTCTCGTGCCGCCCTTCCCTCCCCGCAGCCCTGCAGAGGGCACTCGTGCCCCTCGCATCTCCCCGGTCCACCTTTTTCTGGTTATTGATGGCCTAATTTCGTTTTTATGTGAAAGAAAGCAGATATCAAGTAATTTGCAGCAATAACCTGCTAATGCTGGGCCAGTATCAAAACTCCCATGTTCATTTCAAGTGGCAGATAAAACACTAATATATAATTATCCTTGCAAATTGGATTGTTTTAAATAACCAAAAGGCTATGGCCAGGAGAAAACTATCCCATTTCCCTTGAGTTACTATTGCAGTGTAATTGCTGCGTTCAATCAATTTCCTTGGCATTAGAAATTCCATCACAATCAACATTAAGCTTTATTCATTGTGATGGCTAAGAGCCGGGCCATTTCTCCTCTTTTCCTTAACTGGCAAAATTAATCAGGGAAAAGATTTTAAACATTTACCCGTGCGAAAGAGGTCAGCTCTGCCACTATATTGCTCAGCAGATAAGGGGGCTAATAAAAAGAAAATTGAATTACTAATGATCGCCAGGAACAGAGTATATAAAACCTGGCAATCGCCCGGTTCAGGAAAAAGGAGAATCAATTTTCTTCGGACAAGGTGCGCTCATTTTTTATTTTGGCGCATATTATCAGCAATTTAATTTGAAAGCGCATAAACAGGAGGAAACAGTTAGAAAATAATGAGCCTGAAGGTGTAAAATGCTGCAGGATATATGCTGTACACAATTTATTTGGCACAACAGATAATCACTTTAATTGAATTCAAAACTGCATTGTTCAGCAGCAGTGCGGGCTGCCCGCCTCGCCCGGGGGGATTACAGAATATTACAAAGATGCCGGCAAGAGGCTCCTCGGTGTCTTTTCCCCTCTGTAATGTCCCCTTCCAGGCAGGACTTCTCAGCCGTGTGCCCGGGATTGCTTAGGCACAGTCACAGCTGGCTGAAAGCAGAAGATGAAGAAAAGTGAGAGGCAGATTTCTCTAGGGACCCTTCCTTATCGTATCGCTATGTGTATCTGTTTCTTAAATAATTTGATATTTGCCAGGTTTGATCGTTCAATGCAAGATCAACACGTAAGCGTGCAGTGCAGAAACCGGTCATGTCGTCTTCTGCTTCAGATGAACTTATTTCGCTGTGTCCCAGCTGAACCTCCCGAGTTAAAAACCTAGCTACCTCCTCCTACTTGTGATCTCCTGGTCCATATATTAAACTAGTTTTTAAGTGAGAGCTTTTGGATTATGCCTGGGAGAGGCGGGTGGCAGGAGAGACGTTTTTGCTGCTGCAGGTCGGCACGGTTGCCACGTGAGGAGCTGCGCTGCGAGGGATGTCTCTCCAGCTGTGCCGCGGAGGTTCACCCTTTAATTTCTTTTGTTCTTTGGGTTTGGAGAGCGGAGTGGACTCATGTTGGGGTGGGAATAATACCGTTACTCAGTACTTTGCCTGTTCAGAGCGCTTTGCAGGCATTAACTAATGAAACGGTGGTTTGGGAAGGTGGCACAGGAGGGGAGGCGTTACCATCTCCACCGTACACGTGCCTTGGCAAAGAAAGCCACGTAGATGAGGAACCGCAGCAACAGCCAGTCTGTGGCCGTGCAAATCTGTGGCTAGAGCAGGAGTAAATTTTGAGCCTGTCCTTTGTTGCATCCACTACATGCACAGCTAGGAGACTAGTTTTTGTGTTTTCCTTCCTTTAAAATTTCCTTTCCTGTTTATCTTTGCCTTTCTCATGCTCCAGACTGAGATAAGACAGCAGTTCGTGTTACCGGTTTCCCGCTTGTCCTCTGTTGCCACCACCAGCACTGAAGCTGGCTTCCCTGAACGTGCTGAATAGAAGGAAATCCTGTTTATATTTGTTTCTTTGCAGAGAGAAATTCCATCAGAATTTGTAAGACCTGCTTCACCCTGCCATCTGCAGAAGAGTTTCTACAACTCTTTAGTTTCAGGCAGGGTGATGGTCACCTTCCCAAAAATTCCCTAAACTCAGATTTCTCTTTCTGCTTGCCCAATAACGTGAGCCGTGCGGCATGAGGGTGTTGGGATGGGCAAGGGGCGCTTGCTTGGAAAAAGGCTGGCGGCAGAAGTGGAAGGAGCTGGTTTGCATTACTCGTGCCCAGGCGAGTGCAGAAAGTAAACGGGGCGTAAATGGTGGGGAGTAAGTTATGGCTGGCATCTGAATGCTCAGCTGCTGTTAATTTTATTGACATGGGGTGTTTGTATCCCTTTGGCAGCTTTGAAAATCTCAGCAATGGATTTTATACCCCTTTCTATTTTTTTTTTTTTTTGTCTTATGCAGTGAAGGCCAGTCAGTAAATATTTCTAATGGGGAGATTCCTGTTGGGGCACTGTGGTTCGGGGTTTGTTTTTTTTTTTAAGCTGTATTCCTTGCTTCGTAACTTTTTTTTCTTTTCAGTGAATTGCGCAAGGTGTTGCTGCTGTTTGTGAGGTGACATCTCAGATCACATTACGTATGAGTTAAGCTGGTGTGACGTCTCTGTTACGTCTTATTAGAAGGAGTCAGAGGCGGTGATCCCTGCCCTCGAAGGAAGCCCTTGTATCATGCACGGCACTGCTCAGGACCCCTTGGAGTTTGTCGTGTCTTTTCTTCTCTGCTCCATCATTAGCCTCGTCTTTCTGAGAGGGTCCTTCCTGGCTTATCCGAACCCTTTACAGGTTCGCCGCTCGAGGCTAGCAAGGCTAATGTCATTATGCTGTCACACGTAGGTTTGACCTTGCCCATAAATCATTACGTTGTCAGGTCTCTCTTCTCGCTTTCTCTGGCTTGTCCTTGGGAGCCAGGGGTGGAGTGTGGCTGGCGAAGTGGCTGCTCGCTCCTTCGCAGTAATTGGGAAAAGTTCACGTACTTGGCTTTTTGCCGGCACCGGTTACGTCAGTGTTCGTAAGTAACGGTTTTGGGTTTCTGGCTTTACTTGGCATTTACAGGTGACTTGTCCCAAGCTGCAAGAGGAGCTGCAGGCAGCCAGCAGCAGGGATTCTGTTTTCAGAGCCCTCTTTTAAAAATAACAGGCTGCTTCGAGCGAGGGAAGTCAGCCTTGCTAAACGAGGAGGTGTCACCATGTAGACAGCCTTCTCCCCAGCGCTCAGCTCGAGTGCTCCAGCATTTGGATTTGGGGTCAGGTAAAATAGTGACTGCAACAGGGGGAACATCCAGACTGAAATGCGTCAGAGATGTGACCTGAAGGTGATAGTGTGCTTCTAGATAAAGATGAGTGCAAGGTGCTCCTTGCACGGGTGTGAGACCTGTGGATAGACCTCTGCCATGGGTAAAGGTGCGGACCAAGTGATGAGGGTCTGGGGAGCAGCAGGCGATGGTATATAAAACCACTCTGCTCTTCACGTAGAGTTGCTTTAAATTATTCTTCGTTTCTGTGTCTGCTCTTTCTCCCTTTTCCTGCAGAATTCAAACTGTGTGCTCAATTTAAGGTTGAAAATCACCTCTCAATACCTGTCTCCCCTATTTCCGACACTCTCCCGTACCCGTGTGCGGTGCCAGCTACCATTTGATTGTGAAATTCTGTTAGTAGCAAGCAGCTCTTTGGGGAATAGTATATTTATACGCTAACAGGAAAAATATTTGGCTTTGGGGATGCATGACATCCTTTCATTGGCTGTGACCCTTGATATTTTCAGGTCCGTGGGGGGCTTTTCTAAGAATTCAAACCTTTCAGGGACGGCACGGTGCAGAACAAAAATAGAACAAAAAAAAAGAGGGAAAAAAAAAATAGAAAACAGAGCAGTAGGTCTTAGCACAGCGGTATGCGCTTCTCGCTCGTCCTCCTGGGGCTCGTGTCATGCCACTTCTTGATGAGTGCCTGTAACCTGTTACTCCAAGTAGCACATCCTCAGATCAGGGTGGCACAGTGTAGTTTCAGTCATCGGTGCTTTCTTGTTGAATGCTGGATGTCTCTCCTTGCTGTTATTTTTACGGTGAAGCTAGTATTCATTGCTGGAAGGGTAGAGAGTTGATAAAGAGAGCTTGCGCTACTAAAGAATAGCGGCTGGACGCTCTTGTGCTGACTTTATGAATGCATGGTGTGTGATTTCTGTGCTGTTTGGGATATTTTTTTTGTTTAGAGTGGTTGAAAGCTGCAAACCTTGCTTGTAATTCTGAGCTGGGTTAGTCCCTTGCTTGTCCCTAGCAAGCGTTCGCGTGAATGGGTTCGTCTTTGTGTGGATGCTCAGGCTGCGTACTGAAGCTTTTAAAACCATTTTCAACCTGTCTGGCTCTCTTTGCTGCTCTAAATTGTGCTGAATTTCAGTGCTGCTACCTCTTATCCCCTTGGTTGTCTTTCCTTGGGCTCTTAAAGTAAAAATAAAGAAAATAAAACTTGGCATTTAAGGCACTTAAAAGAAATACAAATGCTTCTGTAACCTGAAGCTTGACAGTGAGTCTCTTTTTCCTTTTTTGTTTCCTCCTTTTGCTATTTCCTTTCATCTAAGACACAAACTGACTGAAGGTATCCCCGGCACGGTCACAGTTGAAATTACTGATGTTTCCCATGCTGTGAACTGATGCTTGCGCGGATGATCGGAGTATCCTCTGCAGCGCTGTCGGGACTCCCCAGATCCCGCCCCAGCAGATGCTCGACTCCCTGTAAAACCTGGGTAGATTTCTCTGTTCTGCTTTCTGCTTCCCGTTCTTCTTCAAATCCCCATTTACAAGTCTTTTTTTTTTTTAAATTTTCTTTTGCAAACACTTCCCATTTGATTTTCCTAGTAACAACTCACAAGCTTCGTACGGCAATTCCTCTCTATCGCTGCTGAGCTGAGTTAGAAGCCGTTCATTCGAGGACTTGCCTGTTCACTCTGTGTGCTCTACAAAGTGATATAAATGAGTAATACCCCTCAGAATATGTAACAGATGCATAAGTGCACCTGGGGTAAGTGCTTTGTGGACTTGACAACATCTCACGAGTCCTACAAAACTGTGCTGTTGCAGCAGCTTTTGCGGTTTCAAGTTTCTGCTGTAGTCTAAGGGATGGGGAAATGCATTTACTTCAGTTGTCAACGGGAATTTTGCTATTGCCCCCGGGAAATTTGAGTTCGAGGAACGTTTCATCCTCCCTTATGCCTCTGTATAATCCACACGCATGCGGTTTTCGGCAGACTTCTATTTTGGATCGTGCTCGGGGTTGTTTTGAATAGTATCAAGGAAGGGTGTTGTGTGGGTGTACCGACACGGCCGGTGAACTGTGGGTCCAGATCTGTTCTCAAAACTGATCCTACATGTTATTAGCCCTTAAGCCTGCCCTTGGGGGCTCTCCGGTGGAAAAGGGCACGAGCATACTTGGAACCTTAGCATGGGCTATTAACTCCCGTGTCGGTCGCGATGGTGAAGCGCGTGCTGTTGCTCACTGCACCGGCAAATATCCTGGGACATCTTGTCCTTGGGTGGGACAGCGAGTGCCTGGGAAGCATCTGCCTGTAGGTGGGACATGCCATACAACTTTGGTTTTCCTTGAAGAACCTTCCCAAAACAGGTCTTGTGAAGCCCTTGCGGTAAAACAAACAAGCTGGTGTGTATTGGCACCCCATCTGTAGCCTGGGTAAAAAGCAAAGAGCTCTCTTGAAAAAAGAAAAATAAAAATCAGTAATTGCTGAGCTTATTGGAAGGTGCAACGCCACTGTGTAACGAATGGCTTCAGGTTGTAGGAGGGAAGCAGCCACACGTTTTGTGGAGAAGTAAGGGAAGGTCCAGCTCAGGAACTGTGTTGAGAAGGTCCAACGTGGTGCCAGCTGTCTCGGGGCAGCCTGCCTTCGCTGGAAGGGCTGTAGACCTTTGTGCGCTGCAGGATGTTCTGGTGCATCTCCCGGTAGCCTCAACTCCGAGCTTTTTGAGGTGGTAGGGACACACTTGAGTCAAAGGGTCCAGATCGAACAGCTTCAAATACTGCTTTTGGGGGGGTAGGGGGGGGAAGACATGACCTCTCTCCTTTTGAAGAAGCTGTTTGAAGAAGAGACCAACCTCTCGCCCAAATGGTGTTTTTTCATGGCTGGGTCATGGTGATTGGGTTGATTGGTGAGCTTAATCTAGCGATGATGACTTTGAAATGGTTTCTTTGCAAGGCGATTGTTTGCTTGGTTATTAGGAAAGCAAGGTTCTCAGTGTGGAAGTATCCGTTATCAACGAGAAAATTCAAAAGGGGATTTGATAGGGTGAAACAAGTTCATCAGAGATACCACTCAGTGTATATATATATATGTGTGTATGTGTTTTTAAAATAAGATTTACTCTACTGTCTCAACATTAACTGGGGCATTTTACAGTGCTCCCCTTCTGTGAGCTTCCGCGATCCATCATTTCCCTGCTAGCGTGCTGTAGTGGCTGTTAGATTTTACTACACCAAACACTGTAAAAGGGCATTAGAGCAGTTAAATCTGGAGTCTTGCTTTCATAAGGAAAAAGAAAATGCTGAATTAGGCAACGGAAAAGGCAACCACAGCGATACTTTAATCTTGCATAAATTATCAGAAGAGTCAGAGGCTAGCAATTTTATGTATTGTTATAGCTCTGCTAATTAATTATTCCAGAATAATCGATGTTTAGAAGAACCAAAGTTTGGTCCTTTTCTGTCTTAATGGACTATGGTATTTACTTTCAATATGGCAGCTGTATTTTTTTTTTTTTTTGATGTGGGAACACTTTAACTTTACCCCCCCTAACCATGGGCTTAATGCACTGGCTTTCCTAAATATGAACAGTCTAAATGATAACCAAACAGGGAAATATTACTCCACAAATTGTGGGTCTAACTCACAGCGTTTGCTTTGGAGTGAGACATTCCTGATGTCCAGGGAAAGTTGAGTCTCCACCATGAATATGTGAAGGATGAGGTGCTCTAAAGAAGCAGGGGAATTATTTAAGAGGCTATAAAATGGTCTACAAATTGAGAGGAAATGGTCAACACGCTGAGATCTGTGCAACTGGAATGAGTAAGTTGATTTTTTTTTAAATAGATGGTGAAATTCTGGCCCCGTTGAAACTGGGCTTAAACTTTTACCCTTATGCTTCATGGTATATATGTTTTAAACCCTAACGTTTGCTCTGGCTCATATACTGGGGCTAGAGTAACGACGTGTCACAGGTTTTTATCTCTATGTGTATAGATAGAGATAGATAAATATAGATATATAGGGAAGTGAGTAGGGGAATTTGGTAAACTGTGTTACATTAACATTGCTATGTCAACATTCTGTTAATGTGACGGAATTCACGACATTTATTAAATTTCTGAGTTAGGGATCAAACTAAAGACAAATTCCACATATGGAAAATTGAAGTATAAACCTTTCAGAAGTGGAACAGCGGGACTTGTTGTCATGTAAATAATTTCTTGACAGTTGGATTGTTTTCTTAATGTCATGCTTTGTAAAGGGTAAGTAGAAAATCACAAGACAAGAAGAGGTCTCTGCCAGCTCATTAAAAAGACCCGTTTTGCCCTTTTAGCATGCTTTCTTCATGTGCTTAAAATAAAATCTCGGTGCTTTGGCATGGTGTGCTTCGTTCAGGAAGGACCCCCTTGCAGAAGGATGGTGCTGACTGTCTTGGAGCACTTCTCTGCCTCATCTTATCAGAAAGAAGAGGGAGACAGTTGAGGGATGCCTGGAAAAGAAAAATGCAGATTAGAGAGGATGATCAGGACTGTTATAGTTGAGATGTAATTAAATATTTAGTATTTAAACCGTGTCTGATGTTTGCCTAGTAAGAGTTAAGTCAGGACGCTTGCTTTGGGAAGGTATATTGAAAAAAGTAAGTACTTTGCTGTGCGTTGCAGTGCAGGGAGCAGTTGAGCCTGCAGCTTGTCCTGGTCTGAGTTTCTAGACTTGGCAAGTTATTGTCAACTTTATGCTTAGTTTTGAATATTCTCTTTGATAGAAAGAAATTACCTTCCTCTGAATGGTGGAGTTTCACAGAGCTGCACATTGACGTATTCATCTCTTTCTGGAGAGTTTGGATTCATTGTTTGCAAAGGATTTCAGATCCCAATAAAATCTGTGCCCTGAAACGGAGTTTAGAAAACCTATAAACACTGAAGTCCAAGTGTCCTTGGAGAATGTGCACTTGACCCAACGCCCTGCGAGGCAACTGGTTCAGTAGTGTCTCTGCTAAAAAGGGGCTGGGGCTGTGCTGGACCCTAAGCTGGAAGCGCCCAAAATGTCCTCTCATTACAAACGGAGCAAACTGGATTGGGTGATGTTAAGAGGAATGTGTCCAGCAGATTCAGAGATGGTATTAGCCCTCTTTGTGGCACTGCTGAGGCCGTACTGGTATACAGCTTTTGGTTTGGGTCATCCCAGTTCAAGAAGGATGCGAAGAGACAGTCCAGTGGCAGAGCATCTTGGGATGACCTTGGGCAAGTGACCTAAAGTAAGAAGTTGAGGGCACTGGGTGTATCTCAAGAGGCTGTGGAGTCTCTGCCCTTGGAGGTATTTCAGATCTGGGTAGATGAAGCTGTGGCTGCCCTGATCTGGTGTTGGTGATGCTCATGCTTTAAGCAAAGGGTTGAGCCGAAGACCTCCAGAGATCCCACCAACGTTTCTGTGATTCTAAGGTAGTAACTTATGTTATCTGCTACAGTGCTGAAGTTTTCACTTTAAGCACCAAAATCCCTGTGCAGCTTACTAGGTTTTACAGAGTTTGTGACTGATGTGTCAAACCCAGCTGATAAAACCATCCAATTCCTGTCCAGCTGTGAAGAGGTTATCGTCAACAAGACTGGTGCAGAACTGCCACTGTGTACTCGCTTCGCAATCACATCTGCAAGGACTTTGGAAACTACAAAGGTGCCGGAGGTGCTGTGCCAAAGCCCTTTTATTAATCTTTCCTGAAAAGAATGAAAGTAATTGTAAGATTCTCAGTGTTAGGAGTTGATTCTGGAGCATCATCGTAAAAAAAGGAAATTGCTTTTGCAAGTGATGATGGTACCATGTTCTCAGATGTGAAGTTAAGGACCAAAGCAGGAGCAAATCCAACGACTTTATTTCACTGCTTGAGAGGACCTTTAATCTAGCCAGTAGTTCTAAGTAAACCCAGCGCTCCCAGACCACAGCAAATGAAGATCTTTTTTATGGACTCAAATTAATCTTATATTCACAAAACTGAGTGTTCCACTTAGCACGATTGCCTCACAGTAGCCCCGCTGTGGTTAGGGCTTGCTTTATTTTTTTGTGCTGTTGTTCTGTGCCGTTATTCATGCAGCGCCAAGGCTGTAAATTACCCTTTACAGTCAGGAAAATGTGCCAACCAATTAATATAACCGGTGTCCTGAAGAGCTGGTGATGGAAGGAGTCTGGGAAAAGAATGATGCAGAAGAAATGCTGGTTAATGAGCAACTAGGTTGGCTTGTGAACAGGTAGGGTTTGCTGTGACGCGCTTCTAAAGATTGTACTTAAGCGAAAAGATCTTACAAAGAAAATAAGGGCAGCATCCGTTCCTTGTAACAAGCAGTGTGTCTCCAAGCTTTGAGCTGGTGGTCCCTCAAATAGCCTTGTGAATCAGTTGAAAGCGTATGCAGCTTGATGCAAACTTGTCTTTACTTTCATTATTTTACTTACACTCGGAGTCTTTCCATTTCCCAGGAGGGAAAGCTGCCTTGCTTTTTCTGGGTTTTGCAAGACTGCGTGTAACCTGTCTTCTGGTGCCAGAGGAGAATGAGGATCACTGTAGAGCCTCAGCAAGGACATGGAAATACCCCTTAATATATGGTTCTCTGCTCTCCCTTCCCAGCTGATGGCTTGTGGCACATCCATCCCCATCCACTGCTTCCCCAGTGTCCTCCCATGCTGCTGCCTGTTGTTTGGAAGGAGTTTTGACCTCCAAGATGCTGTAGGTGCCTCTCTGGGATGAGGGCTGGTTCTCGCTCAACGCTGGTACATCACGACCTGGTGGGGATCTTTCCCCTTGCTGCTGAGATCAGCGATTAAAAACATGGCTCCGCATGGGCAGATTGGGCTTTGCAGTTTCTTTCCGGAGCTCGGGAAACACCTGCTTTATGGGGTTTTAATTTTTCTCCCTAGGACATCCATCCCTTCCCCAGCAAATTTTAGGGCTGGGGAAGATGTGTGCTGCAGAGGACAGGTGAGGACAGGGCAGAGCGGTATGCGAACAAACACTTGTTGAGCCGAAGGGGTTAGAAAAGCCAGGACATACAATGCCAGTAAAGCGATCTCTGCTCCCGAGCAATTCCTCCTCCCCGTACCAGGGAGATACCCAGCCCCAGCGACTCTCCCACTGTCACCACTTTCCTTCTGGGGCTGGGCAGGGCGTGGGTGACATGCCAGTGCCTGGACATTGCATGGGGAAAGCAGCTTTGTTGAAAAGAGTCCTAAACTTGATATCCTTGTTTATCTCTTCCCAGTCCCTGCCTGGCTCCTCTAGATAAACAGGTGCCAGTGCGTGCGATTCCCAACAGCCACTTCGCTGCCTGAATAACGCCGGGAGCAAGCCGTGTCTACACGGGGAGTTATTCCTGCCTCCTTTCAGGCTTGGAGCATCCCTATGGCAAACGGGCCGTGACTCTGGAAACAGACCCAGGACCTGGAGTTGGCTTGAGGAGGCTGGTCCTGGAGGTGTCCGTGGCTGCTGCCGTGCTCGAGAGCTTGCGGGATATTTATTTTGGAGTGGTTACACTTGTGCAGGCAAGCTGTCAGGCCTGTCCGAGCCGGAGGAGGCAGTGTGTTGGCTTTCTAATAAGGATAAAACCTCCTTGCTGTGCTGAAAAGATCTCATATATGGCTAGAAAGGGTGCTCTGACTGACAGCTCCAAGGCTATTATAGGACAGTGAAAACTCCTCTCTATTAGTGCTGCAAACCTCTGCAAAACGAGTTGTTTCTAGGTGCGTGTAAGACAGCCCAGCCATTTAGTCTCATTGGTAACTTAAAAAATGCCATTTATTATTTTGCTTTATTTCCTCTCTCCATGCCTTGCGAGGATCCCCACTGCCAATCCCCGCACCGGCCGAGCGCTCGCACAGCTTGGCTTAGCACGGTGAAGCTGCAGCACCTCTCCCGGGTGCTCTCGGCATTGCTTACGTTCCCCGAGATGAGCCAGCGGTGGGAAAGCAGTGCCCCGCTGCGGGGTTGTTTAGTGTCTCGGCTTGAAGACATTGCTGAATGAAACCCTCTTAATTCCCACCTGAACGCTGTGGTAGCGACATAAAGCCCAGTAATAAAACGTAATGAAGAATACCAGCGTGAAATCAAGATGTTAAACCTCTGCTGGTGACAGGCAGTAAATCTGCAGCCTGGTGTTTCCCTTTGCTTTTTAATATATATTAAAGCGGGCAGCTTGTTTTATGTCTTCTTGTCTCAAGGGCTCTTAAGCGGAGCAGTGCTCAGTGCTGGGTGAGCGGGACTTTTTCTTTTCCCTTTCTTCCACGCTGTACCTTGCAACTTTGGTCTCCTACTTCAATGATTCCCCCCCACCAGGGACTCCTGGCTTTCAGAAGAGTTGCTCTTTCGCTCCCGTGTGTTTTAAAGGCTTCAGTGTGTGGGAGCTTTCCTTGTTGCTGCATGTGAGCTAAGCTGCCAGTTGCTTTTCAGAGCAGCAAACGGTGTTAGATCTACTTGGCTCTGTGTGACCCCTTGCTCTCACACTCTCTATGTCGAGGCTAAGCAGCAATGGTTGGAAAATGTGGACATACAACTTGATTTCTTTTTCAGAGAGGTTCAGATTTATTATTATTACATTTTTTTTATTTCTTAATGTTGTCTCGGATTTTTCAGGCTTTCTGGTAGTACGTGGTAGGAAACATCAGTTCAAATAGTTTTTCTTTAATACGTGCTGTGGCTTCGTGATTCCCAGACGGTTTTACCTTTAAACTGAAGGGACATTTTTCTCTTTATTATGTTTCCCTTAATGGATATTCAATCTGGGTCCGCTTTCTGTTGCGTGGCAGTAGCCGCGTGTGCCGAACGTGTTGCTGAAAGGCTGGTTTCATACTAAGTGGTGCGGGAAAGGACCTTGCCTTTTCCACTCCATCCTCTTAAAAAAAAAAAAAATCCAAAACAAAAAAGCCCTGGACATCACACCAGCCACTTTGTGTGTGCTGACGCTTCCTTTGTCCTGTCCTCTCTTCTCGAAGATATTAGTGCACATCCCGGGCTGCTTGGCTGCCTAATGCTTTGCGCTTTTTCTTTTAAATATTCATGTGAAGCAGAGTGGCTGGGTTACTTAATGGAGCAGCGTGGTCTTTCAGATCCAAAGCAGAAGTGGACTTGTTGTCAATAGCTTTTAGAAACTTTTCACTAATCTGGCGGATAGCCTGTCAGATTGACATATTTCCCCTCTTTTAAAGTTTAAATGAATTCTGGTGCAAGAATGGTTGCTGCTTACGAACGTGGCCTTGATGTGCTGCCTTGGGAGAAGGACAGCCTCCGTAAAAGAGAGGAAACTACCGATCCCTCACTAGGCAAGGAGATTTTCTGCTATCGAGACGATCGCTGACATGCCTGAGGGATTTTTGGTGGGTTGCTTTACCTGTAAACCCTGGACAAGAAAGTAGTCAAGGTAGTAAGAAAGCAATTCGGAGGAAGAGAAAGTAGGGTTGAACGGGTATTACGAATATCTGCAGCGATGTGGTTTAACGAACCCTTGATTGAAGAGGGGAACGAGCTCTAGGCTGTCGTGTGTTGTGTAAACTCCCTGCAGAACAGTAACTCATCCTTCTCGGGAGAGGACTTTCCCTTTGCTTTCTCCCATCTTTTCTCCCTGCGGGGTCTCGAGATGATGTCCGTGCTGACAGGTTGTCGTTCCGGTGATGTCTGTGTGCAGTGCAAATGAGATGCAATATTGTTTGGGGCTTTTGAGCGCCCTGGTAGCACGAGCAGTCATGTCCACCTCTCATTTCCATTCAGATTTACAGTTCTCTGCATCTCTTTCAGGAAGCTGAGGATCTTTTGCACCTTGCTCCCTCTTTAAGCGTAAAACCCGTCATCTTTTCCCACTGTCACTGGAGAACTGACTAAAGATTGAAGGAGTTGAATGCTGTCCTTTCTTCTGCAGCTTCAGGGCTCACAAAAGTTCCTCTCTCCAGCTTGTTTTATTGGCTTCACTCACCAGTCACCCATACCTTGTTGTGCAAATGAAGGATTTAACTCTCCTGGATTTGTCTGGTAAGTGAGGAATAGTAACACTATGGTGTAGAACAGTAAAAAAGGCTGGGCTGGACCTAGGACGCTGTCTAGTCTCTCCCCTGCTCAAGGCACAGCCACCCATCTACATTGTTCCTGCCTGGTGGACATCTAGCCCTATTTTAAAGGCTTCCAGTGATGGAAGCTCCACATCCTCTCTGGGTAACTTTCTCCATTTCTTCTTTGGCTGTCACCGATGCTTTGCGAGCTGAGCGGAGGTGGAGGATTACAACCGGCTTTCCTGTTGATGCATCCCGCTCTGAAATTTGCCTTTGTGCAACCGCATGACCTTGTCAGAGGATGAGCGAATGCTGAACGACATAGTGACAGAGGATTTTCACTTGCTTTGTTGTTTGTTAGCACTTCCTATGCAGCTCTCGTAGCAAGGGAAAGCTTTTGGGAACGGCTCGGTGCTGGTGTCCTGTGGTGGTGGTGCAAGGACTGAGGAGGCACCAGGTTTTAGATCCTCAGACAGCTTCTAAAAAGTTGGAGAAAGGATGCAGAGAGGTGAAGTTAGAGGGATTAATAGGGATTAATGTTAATAGGTGTTTGGTGTCTTATTCTCCAGTTTACTTGTTTTAACCTGATTTGAACCTGGCTTTCATCCACTGGTTTGCTGGAGGCCATCTCCTGTGCCTCTGGGCTACAGAATTGCTGCGGTGCCAGTACCGATTAGCGTGTGCGTGACCGGTCGTACCTGGGACGTCAAAGACCAAATTGATTTTTCAGCTCCGGGAAAGGATTTCTCCTACGTGTGCTGGTCAGGTAATGTGAAGAGGAAACCAACTCTGAGCTGGAGCGATCGGACCTGCTCTGGGAAGACGTATCAGCCTCTTGCTCTGCTGTTTCCTATCACAAGAGATCTCTCTGCGGGTGAGGAAATATGTCTCTCTGACTTTTCCTTCTTCTGAGTGTGCTGGGTATGTTCCTCTTGGTGACTAAGTGACCAAATCCGTTTTACTCTTTAAAGTCATCAACTGCTGCTTCTCAGAAAGGATAAAGGTGAGCCGCTGCAAGGAGCTAATGAGCCTAGAAAAAAAGGATACTGAAGGAAGAATCATCTCTTCGTGTCAGACAGGACTATCTCAGGGAGGATCAGAGTTTGCTCATGGCTCTGTAACTTTGGGCGAGTCATGTAATCCTGATGCTTTCTTTTTTTTCCCTCTTTGGGAAGGTGTTAATAATACCTTTACAGTAGAATCTGGGCTCTATTCAGTATTTGCAGCTTGCTTTGAGGTGCTCTAGAATATCGCTTGGGTTATTTGAGAGTAAAATAACATGCTGAAGGAATGTCAGAAATTTGTCAGGGAATGTTTTTGTTTCTTACAGCTCTGCCAACCAGTCTACTCCCACTGCATTCAGGTCACTGGTAGGATGAGGGCTGGAAGTCTGACTCTCCTGCTGTTAAAATAGCCCGTAGATTTAGGAGATCGCGCCTGACACATGGCCTGGAGAGCATAATTTGACGTGGCAGCTGAGTGAAAAACGCTGGATACGATTTTTATTTTCAGTGCATGCAGATGCATGAAGTTGGTTTTTTTTCTTTAAAAAAAACAACCTACAAACAAACTGCAAAGGAAAACAAAACAAAAACAAAACTCCGCCCCCCAGACCAACAACAAAACTTTTGTGTTAAAATCCACCGGGGTCAAATGGGGATTCAGACAAGACACAAGAAGAGAAGGGGGATTTCTTTTCCCACTTCTGTAATTTTTGATGTCCCGAAGAGGTCTTCTCTGCCACTTGGTAATACTCTTAAATTTGAATACCAAACATCCCTGTAAGACCCAGGGAGTGTCCTTCAAATACATTTAGAGTTGATTAAAACCAAATAGCCTTCGCTGCCTCTGGACGGAGTATTATAGGCGATTCTGCAGGCTGCATCAGTGGAGGCTAACAGTTCCTGGCTGGTGGTGTTGCAACTAATTTTCAAGCCACTTTCAACCTAATTTTCAAGGACAGAAGCAGGCATTTCAATTACCTGAATAATTGGAGGGGGGGAAAAACACTTGCGTGGGGAAAGGGGCCTGATAGAGCAGGCTAGGAGCCAGGAGACTTTGTTATTAATATGCACTTCTGCTGCTAATTCCCTCTGTGACCTTGGGGTAAACGCTTTTAATGGTGTACCTTGGTTTTGCTGCCTTTGTGATGGGAAGAGCAGACCCCAGCGCTGTGAGATCTGGGCAAAAAAATCACCTATGAAACAACGGCTGCTGGTATTCTTCGCTACAGACTTTGCTGCTTGCATCTCAGCAGGCCAAAGAGGGTTTGCTGTAGGCTCTGTATTAGCTCAGAGGGTTTTCGAGGCTTTATTCCCTAATGTGAATCTGATGCCAGGTATGACTGCTCTGCTGCAAAAAGTGAGAGGTTTGGACTTTGAGACCTGATCCAGCACAGCTGGTTGCCTATTGACTGTGCTGTGGTCCGGGTTAGTGGGCAGATCTGGATGAGAGCCTCAAGTTTTGCCTCTGCCCTCTGTTCTCCAGGCTGGGTAATAGCTGATGGATGGGTTGAAGGCTAAGGTGATGTTCTCGGCAAGTAGAGCAGTTCCTCTTCCTAAGACCGTGTGGTTACGTGGTGGAGGAGAGGGTTAAGCCCAGGGCACTGGTCTTTCTGTCCCACCCGGAGGAAGGCGATGGTGGGTTTGCAGGACTGCCTGGGGAATGCCAGGGCTGAAAGGAGATGCTGAGCCAAGCTAAGCTGAGACTTGTGCAACCTCAGGTTTAGTCCTCGACTCTGCCGCATCTAAGCGAAACCAGCTACTGCTGCAGGAGCTGACTTGCCTGTGTCTTTACTTTCTGAAGGCTGGAAGCATCAAGAGTGCCCCAGGTCGGGTGCTGTGAGGTCCAGAGCCAGTCTACAAGTCCTAAATAGTTTACTCCCCCTCTAAGACTAGTCTGGGGTCACACTCGTGCTCCTGGAAAGGGGCTTTGTTTTCCCATAGTCCTGTCAAGAGCAATCAGGCCATTGCAGGGACTTTTTCCTGTCCACCCTGAGCGCTCCTGCCCTGGGGGTTGCAGAGTTTTATGATTATGCAAGTTATTAACTCACAGAAGACACAAGGGAAACTTTGCAGAAAGCCGTGAGAAACGTTCAACTAATGTGGTTCCCCCCCGCCCCTGTTTCGGAGCGGCTGTGATATGCCAGCAGCCAGGTACCGCGGCTCAGCTCATGCACAGTAACTCATTGGCCATGGTATTTCATTGCCTGCCTTGACGGCAGGAGAGGATTGGGATGAGTAATCTTTTGTTTTAAACCCCAAATAATCAAATTGCAATCTGAAATAGCTGTAACAGCATAAAACCTGTGCGCCGGTCTCGTTTAAACCTGGATTGGGTCTATACGGGAGGTCCAAAGCCTTAATGTGAGGATAAACAGATTATAACCGTACCCACGTGAAATGTAGGTGCACGCCGGCTCTGAAAGCACCAGCGCTCGCAGGAATTGGGCCTGCGAGCACTCCCTGACCTGCTTCAGTCAAAATGAGCTGGCTTAGCAAAGACATGGTATTTAAACCGTCTCGGTTAACGCGGCTTATATTGACTGATGCTGATTAAGGGGTGCTCAAGTGAAGAGGAAGGTAATTTCTGGTGTGGGAGGGATGATGCTGGTGGATAGCCGGGAGCGGACTGACAGCCGTAGCTTCTTGCAGGTCGCAAAGCGAGGTCCGAAAAAGCTGCTGAGCCTGGTAAGCCGAGGCTGTTCCTGTCCCTCTCCTGAAGATGCTACTGCGGGGGAGAGCTCGGGGTTGCTTTGCCCGATGTCGGCTGCTGCCGTAGCACGTGTGTTAGCCTGGAATAAACACAAAGCTGTGGACGTGTGTCCGGGCTCTGGCTCTGTCTGCTAAAGAGCTTAATGTTCCCTGCTGGTTTTTGTACTTGGCCGATCTCAGACAATATCAACAGATGGACAGAGGTGGCAGAGACGGTACATTTCTAAAGGTTTAATGGAAATCTGCTGGGCGTGGATAAGTACTGATTAGTACCCTGGAAAAGCAAAGAACCCTTGCCCTTCTCTGTGGGCTGCCTGGTCCATGTACGTGCAGCATCAGGTCAGCCCCGCGTCCAGCCAGCACGCCTGGCGTGGGGTGTTGCGGCGAGGTATATGGGTTCGAGAGCGACCCAACGAGTGCTTGGAAGGGTTGCATCTATTGAGGTTACTAAATGCCTGATGTTCATCAGGCTGAGGAACTCCCCTGTGCTCTTGCTCCTTCCCGGGTGCCTACTTGTGGTTGTTGTTCCTATAGGTCATTATTCCTGTAGGAACAGAGGGTTTTTGGGGAGATAAAGCATAAGAAAATGGGGAGAAAACCAAAGGGTTTGGGGGATGGCAAAGGGGAGTGGATGAGGGCCAAAGAAGTGGGGAACTGGAGGCAGAGAGAGAGCGCCGAGTGTATCTGTGGACTCTCAAATTAACTGGGGGACCAAACTCCATGGAGCTTAACATGGAGACCAAGACCATGGGCTCCTCACCAATCCTGGTGGGAAGATCTTCCTCAGAAGCATGTTGTGCTTGGATGGGAAAGAAGGGGATGAAGCGTGCACGAGCTCCTAGATCTGTTTCTGAAGAGCGGTTTGGAGGTGTGTTGGTGCGATGTCCTCCAGCCTGCTCAGGTGGTGGTGGGGTGGGGCTCTGAGAAGATGCTCTTTGGGGCTGGAGGAGGAGAATGAGCAGGGACTTGGGGTCAGTGCTGGGGGGAGCTCGGTGAGGGCTGTATCGGTGAGAAAGAAGAGGCTGAGGATGTTGGATAAGCCGGCTTTTAAGGCGTGAGAGGAAACTCAGAGGCGATGCACTTCTCCAAGGGATGCGGGAGGGAGCTGTGCGATGGGGGGACCCAAGGAGGAAGGGAAAGCATTGAAGTGTGGGGTCCTTTGTTTTTGGTTTTTTTTTCTTTTTTTTTTTCTTCTAGCTTTCTCCGAGTTTGGAAAGTTTGTTTCTGAGGCAGAACAGGGGAGCAGCATTCTTCCAGTGTGTAGTGGTGTTAATTGGTTTTTGTTTGAAATATTTACTGGATGGGAACATCAGTGATGATCAGCTCTCCCTCTAAGTGCGCCTAGGGAGCAGGCGTTGACAGGTGACATTCCCGAGCAGCTAAAAGTCTCTGCGGTGCAATCATGGGTGTATTTTAGAAGTGCTGACTTAAAAATAAAAAGGTTTATGTATCAGCCTAAATCTTGTCCAGCTCTTCTGTTTTCTTTTGGATTTCGTGGAAATGTTTCATGTGAACTGTTTAATATTTTTTGATCTTTGCAAGTTTTCTTGTTAAGGCTAGTTCATCTCAAATACAGTGCAAGGTGTTTTGATATCTGTAAAAGTCCGTTAAAAATATTTTCCAGCTTATTGGTTGTGGTCTCACTGATATCCTGGTACCTCACACACATTCGCAGGAGAGGAGAGATGTCCTCCCTAAGGCAGTGAAGATGAAGGATTTGCTTCGGGCTCTTGGACAACATTCATCACCATCATGTATCCAAGCCCTTTGCAAGGGCTAAAAATCTTCTCTTAGAATTTAGGGAAATATTCTTTTAACCAGTTAAGTAGGATGTGATGATAGGCAGGATCTCTTTCTCCCAGTATGAGGAGAAGATGCATTTTTAGGGGCCGGCATGTGTTTGGTACGTGTGCCAGCCCTTGCGAACAGCTGAGCAGTACCGGAGGGCAACTGTGACCCCGGAGGTGCTGAACTGCGCACGTGGCTGAACACTGTAAAACAAATGGATAGGCAAGCCTGCACCTGAAGACGTGGAAACATCTTAGAAGGGAGTGTTGAAGGAGACTGTGGTTCTCCTATTGATTTGTTTTGCAGTTGCAGGTGGAGCTTTTTTTGCCCTGGATTCCGAAGATTCCCAATTTTCTGAGAACCTGGCTCTCTAACCCTACTAATCATTCTAACACAGGGTTGTATTTTACACAGGTCCTGCAGCTGCAATGTTCATGGGGTTGCTTAGAGCAGGCAAACCCCTTGTCAAGAGGTGCTCAAAGCTTGGTTTTATAGGTTTGGGCATTGCAACCTCAACAAGATGGAGTTGATGGAGAGGAATGATGTGCTGGGGGCGAGGAGGCAACGCCATTGCCTGGCTGATGCTGGTGAGGAGTACAGCTTGGGTTGCACCCATCTCCGGCAAGTGCGTGTCCCTTCTGATCGAAGGGGTGCTGAAACTGGAGGGCCTGGCCAGGGAGGATCCTTGGAGTGGACCGATATCAAGCTCCTTCTTGCGAGTCCCCCAGGGCTTTTCTTGCCTGTGCCTTGTGGCCCCGTGCTGTTGTGCCACCCGGGTTGTTTTCGGCGCTGGGAAGCTCACTGCATGCATCCAGTACGTTCCTCGGGAATGTGGGAATGCGGTAACCCCATTCCTTGGGAATACAATTTGAGCTATGACATAATCCCTGGAGCAAGTGAGGAGCCATTAGCAGCTTCTTCCTTACCGCAGTTGGTGGAGCGGAGCTGCGCGTCTTGGGATTCTGCTCATTCCTGGGTATTTTCTCATGCTCCAAACACTAACAGGTGGCACCCTTCACGGGGGAATGGGTGGGGGTGAATTATGTTTTAAATCATTCAGCACCTCGGCATGGCTTCCCCTGTTTGTCTGAATTATAGCGTTGACCTCCAGAATTCATTATGAATGTGCCCTTAACGTCAGCTCAAACTTGAGACTGGAGTGCAACAGGAGAACCCCGTCCCGGAGCATGACATTACCTGCGTCCCATCAGCTGTCCGAAAGGGCTTGTCTTGACTCTCTCGGGAAAGAGAGAATTGGGGTAAATGTGAATGAGAAGGAAAAGGAGCTTGAGATGATCCCAGTTAGAATTACAACTGGGTCGCAAGTGTTTAAAAACATTTATGGAGAAGAAGGTCTGGGACCACGTGTGGCGTGCTCTGCAATGATGGGTAGGGCTCAGCACATTTAGGTGCCGGTCTCCAAGCTGTTCTACAACGCCTGTTAGGGTGTGGGTCCAAGGGTCCATGCCTGTTCTCCTCTTTGCCCCCATGGGTGAGCATCACCTCTGTCTGTCTAGCTTTACCTTTGAAAAATCAGGCTAAAAATTAATTACTTTAATTAGAGATGTTAGCGGAGGATCTCAAAGCACTTCACAGCTACTGGGTTGAAAGCGAGCGGTGTGGTGTGGCATCAGGAAGGGAGAAAGGCTGCAGGGAGCAACACTGGCATTTCCTTCTTAACTTGGAATTAGGGAACAGTTGGGTTTACGTAGTCAAAGTGCTGCTTCTCTCAGCTGTCCCTGCTGCCAGCGAGTCTCTTTCCAGAGATGGGATTTTCTCTGAATTTCCCTCTCTGAAAGCAAATATACATTGAAACCCTGAGGATCTGTGTGCTCAGTCCTTCATCACCCAGTTCCTGAAGGTTTTTTGGTTACTTCTTCCACAGCACCAGAGAAGAGGGACAAGATTTAGCTGGTTCTTGTGAAGTTTATTGCTAAACCTCTTGGCCAGTGGGTCCCCGGTCTGTGCCCAGAGAACAGCAAGTTGCTTGGGAAATGCTCGTGGGAAGTAAAGAGCTTAAAATGAAGGTCAAGGAGAAGAGTAAAATGAGAGATCTACCCGCAGCATGCTGCCTGCCTGGGATTGCTGCCTGCGGGGTGCTGCCCTGAGCGGTACCCTGGTGGTGGAGCATCTCTTGGAGCCCGCGTAGACAATGGGAGATGGAAAGTGGCAGCACCTCTGCTAATACTCCTTCCCTTGCTATCTCTGAGAGCTGCCTCCACGGGTGAAAGGAGGGGGAATGGATTAAAAAATACGTAATTAGTGCAGCTAGAGCTCTGCTGTAGGCTCCAGTGTGCATTAATTAGTTGTCCTAGCAATTGTTGCATTGTTAGGAGAAATAAACTCATTAAAAGCTTTTTGTTTTGTGTTTGTTTGGCACCTACCGTGATGGGATCCTGCACAATGACCGCAATTCCTCTGTGTGCCGGCGTCGCAGGCAGAAAGCACTGGTGAAGGAAGGCAGACAGGACTGCTGAGCGGCTGCCAGCAGCCTGGGTGATCCCATCGAAGTAATTCCACCGTAAAGTGGATCTAGAAACCTTGCTGCCAGGGCCAGCGTGATTTTTTTTTGTGTTCTTAGTTTTTAGTGTGTAGCAAGGCCTTTTCAAACCAGGGCGATATATGTAGGGAGACAGAACCATCTAGAGGATGCTGCCTCCTATTCATCACCTTTCCCTGCCTGCATTTCTTGGAAGGATTAGTTTGTAACCTGTGAAACCTTACGTGAAGCTCTTCTGCCTTCTTTAGAGTTGAAAAATACGTAGATCTCTTCTCTGATTCAATTCCAGCTCTGAAGACTGTCCCGGAAAGTTTTTCTGTTACTCCCTGGAGCATCCCCAGCTCCTTCCATGCTGTAGCAAAGCAGTGTCATGTCATCACCCATCTGTACAGGCTGCCTGAATTTAAGGAACAATATTAATAGAGCATCTCCCTTTTAATACCTTACCTCTCCCTTATTTTCCTTCCTGTAAATGTGCTTTTGCTTGTGCTGGTCTCCGCGCCGTCCCTGCAGCTTTCTGTGATGGGCCAGGGCTGCGCGTGCGGTGGCAGGAGTCTCACCCCTGTTAAATGCAGTTCATTATCTTTATTTGCTCCCAGATGTTTTCTGCTCTGGGTCACTGCTCCCTTCCTTCCCCGACACCTCTGGGGGAGCACTCTGCCCCGTGAACAAATGAAACCGTACGTCACTCGCTAACTGTTGGGGAATCATAGGGAAACAGCCACTCGCTTGGAAAGCTCCGAGTATTTTGCATCTATGGAAAACAATAAGTGCTGCTTTCTTGGGTCTTGTTTCTGGTGGCATTTCAGGGGATTTTTGTGCAGCGGGGGGAGCGGAGGTGCAGCTTGGTGGAAGAAGCATCATCTCTGCCTGTGGACACTTGCTGTGACTCCCTTGGATGCTGCTGGTTTTGTTGCAGCCAAGCTTTGATATCTCTAATATTCTGCACTTGCATAAATATCTGTATGGGAATTTCGTCCTGCAAACGCTAAGTCATGTAAATAATTATCGTGATTTACTTATTTATTACTTATTTCCAAGTCTCAGTTTGGCAAGCCAGGGAACTAAAGCCCTTGCTTACGCGCAGGATGGGCAGAGAGGAGGCACAAGCTAGCGCACGTTGGAGGGTCAGCTCAGGCATCAGCTGCCCCGAAACTCTGATGTGATCTTGGACAAGACGCTTGCTACCAGATTTTGAGGGTACGTTGGTATCTACAAGTGCAATCAGAAAACTTTAGAGGTCTGCTTGAGCCTATCAAAGGAGGCAGTAATAAAGATTGAGATAATTACCTAATTAAGGCAGTAAGGCAGTATCCTAAAATGTGTTCAGTGCGCTGAGACAAGGAGGTTGCAGGAGGCAGCAGATGAGGGCTGTCCTCCTGGAGGGATGTGTTTAAAGGCTGTACATCAGCACCTGAAACAATCCCAAACCTGCATTTCTTCCAAGAGCTGCTGGCTGGTCATGCTTTTAATCCAAAGGTTTGCTTGTTGGAAGACGTACACGCGTTCATCCTGTGCACGGCCGGAGGGTGCGGGCAGGGAGGTTACCCGTGGTCACGCACGGACCGGGGACAGAGCCAGAATTAGAACGGGCATTCCTGCTTCTTGGTCTCTGGTCGTACAGCTCTCCTCTCCCTGGCTCCACCTTCGCCCTTTGTTCAGGGTTGAGTTTAGGCACTTTAGATGCTCAAATGACAAGTTTTGCAGCAGTTTGAATGATACAGATAAGACCTGGATGCAATCTGCCATGGACGTTTCTCTGCACGGTTCAGGCAGTTTGTAGGCAGGGTGGTTTTTGCCCTTTCAGCTTAGCTAAAGCTTGTAGTAAACCAACCAAAAATATCCTCCACCCTGGAATAAAGAGCCTTTTCTACCTGGTAATGTGCAACTGAGTAGTATATTAGATTTTTATCAGGAATTTTTAGTGCATAACAAATTGAATCGAACCGAGGCTTGCTTTGGCTCTGGATGACTGCAAGGGCCCTTGAAAGCAATGTGTGCGCAGGCTGTTACTTGCTTGGGGATTAAATCAGTGCAGGAAACCCCTGATGTTTTCTTTGCCTCTTGGTGCTAACTCTGGTCCCTTCCCAAAGCTATGGTTGTGACCCACATCTCTTGGTCCTTGCAGGTCCTTGGTTCTCTCAGGGCTGCTGCCTCCTCTTTGCTTGTTGTAGAACAAAAATTGGGTTGGTGAAGGGCTGCAGTTGGTGGCCGGAGTGGTCCGCCTGCGTGGTTGTGATGCTCCAGCAGTTTGTCAGGATATTCTCCTCTCAAATTTTCCTGGATAGTACAGTAGCACTAAGCAGAGATGAAGAAAATAGAGCTTGGGCTTTTTTTTTCTCTTTGAGGATGCTTGAGCATCCATGGAGGAAGAGAGCTGGGAAAGGATAAGGGAGCATTGCAGCTCAAGGTAATTATTGTGTTGTTATTTATGTCGCTGAAGCAGTGTCGGTGTTGCAGATCCACAACCCAGAGCATCCTCGTCCCAGAGTATTTGCAGGTTTGAACTGTGAAATGACAGAGTACAGGTGGATGTGGCAGGTACGGGAGAGTGTTGTAAGTCCTTGTAGGAGAGGACAGGCCTTTCTCTTTGTTCTAGCAGCACTTAAGGTAGTTACAACTCTTGCTAATTAAGACTTATTTTTCTCCCTGTGCTATTTGTTCTAATTTTTTTTTTCCTATGAAGCTGTCCTACGTTAATGGATTATGTTTTCTGTAGCTTATATGCCATGAACAGTAAAGAACTTTTCAAGAGTGTCACACATGGATGTTTTTGAGGTGACACTTATGATTCTTACTCTTTTGAGTAAGAAATACTCAGAATTTGCCACTTCCCCAACCTCTCGTGATACCTTTTCCCACTAGCTTATTCTGAAAGAAACATCAAATTGGGAAGATCGGGGACACGGCACGCATACATCTTTGGCACCGGCCTGGAAGAGTGGCTGTCAGTGCCACCGCTCTGCGTGGGTCTGCTCTTCTCCAGTCACCCAACTCTCGTGTTGGATCAGCCCATGGAAAATGAACGAGGGATGTCCTGAACTGCTCCTTCGCAGGGCTGTGTCTTGCGTTTGACTCCTGGAAGGTGGTTTCTGTGGGTCATGGAAATGCTTCAGCTGAAATCCTTAGTGAAAGCACCTGCTCCAGCCATCATCTTTTCTACTTCTTCCCTTTTCCATCTCTTGTGTCCATATATAACAGCAAGTGCTTCCAGCAAGAGTGATGATAATTACTAATTAACTGCCTGTGAGAAAGCAAGGGAATGCCAGCTGTGAGCAAGCCACTTCTCCCTCCCCAGGCTCACAAGTAACTCTATCCCCTTCCCAACTTGCCTCCCAATGCCCCGGAGGACATACCCAACCCAGGTGGGTGTATCGCTTATGGGGGAGAACGGGGAGATGGCACACGAGTAAGAGGGGAGACAGGGAACAAGAGAAACTTCAACCGAAGGTTTATTCTGGTGTGCAAGAGCTATCTTTACCCATCTTGGCTCAAGGCGGCACTTCCATTTGTAAAGTCCCTACAGAAGCATCCAGCTTGGCATCTGACTCATGACAGGCATGTCGGCCCTGGCTTGGCCTCCTTGCCACAGCTTCAGGAAGCTTCTTGCTCCCTTCACAGGTGCCTTTCCAATTTTAAGATTTGGTTTGAATGCGTAGAATTGATGGAATTTGTAATTGAAAGCTATAGTCAGATGCAATTACCGTAAATTAAAAAAGCATCCAGGGCCGGCACGGAGAGCTGTTGGCGTTGGGGGCCTGGAGATCGGGGCTCTTGAGGCCAACGGGGAATCGTGTGGTATTAAAAAGGGATTCGATGCCTGACACCTCCCTTGGTAATTTTTGCTGTGATGATCTCACCCCAATCCTCTTGTTGATTTGCCACTTGGCTCATCTGATTCCTGGTGTCTTGACCCCCTCCACCCTTGTCTGTCAATCTGCGTGGGCTGTGAAGGGTAATTAGTTGCAGGAGCTGATGGAGGGCATGATGTTATTGCTACAGCCGTGCTCCCTTCTCCCTTTCCCTGGATAAAATCCCTGCTCACTATCAGGTTGGTGGCACTTGCCTTCCTGCAGGTCTCCCTCAAAAATCAGATCTAGTGGTGGGGAAAATCTCATGAGGTCATGCCACCAGGGCTGGTTTGGGTGCAGACATGTCCCCGCAGTGCTCAGAGCTCCTCCTGGGCTGCTGAGCTTGCATGTGAGTCTGTTCCATATGCCTGGAGGGGCTTTCAAGGCACCTTCTCTAATGCTGAGGAGTTTCTCCTTGGGTTTGGACCTTTATCTGCTCCATGGTGGATGTCTCGAGGAGCGACCTGAGGGTTCTGCTCCCTTCCCAGGTGGCTGCTTCTGCCTGTCTCTCAAGTAGCCCCCAAAGATCAGCTCTTAAATCCTTCCTTTGAGTTAGGAAGGGGTGTTTCCATCCTGCTGTGCCTTCTCTCACCGATAATTTTGCAAGGCTCTTGGCACTTTGGGATGCCTGTGGCCTGAGAACTGGCAGCAGAGCTGAGCAACGTGTCCAGGCATCTCAGCTCTTGGTCCCATCCTACCACACGGTTATGGTCCACCATGAGATTGGCCTCACCATCAGAAAGGATGCTCTGGAGAGACTCCTTTTTCCTTTTTTCACCCTCAGCGTGTCTAGCAGTGACCATTCAGAGGCTGGACATGCCAGTCTGATTTGGGTATCGCCTGCTTAAAGTAGTAGTAACTAAACTTAAAGCCCTGTAGTAACAAGGGCTGCCCAGGTGCCTTCTCCCAAACGCATGTTACTGAGCCCCAAGAGGCAGCTCTTCCGACACCACCTATACCTGCAAATCTCCACTGGTTTTTTTTTCTTTTTTTTTTTTTCTGGAGCCTAATCCAAAGCTCTGAAACAAATGGGAAGCTCTCGATCAGCATCCGCAGCTGTCTGTGTGCTAAGCCCGGCAGCTTGTGATGAGCTGCAGCTTGCAGGAGGCAAACAAGTGGTGTGGGGTTTGTTTGTTGTTTTTTGTTTTTTCCCCTTCTCCTCTTTTGCCCCAAGGAATGCAACAGGGCTGGACAAATCCAGGTGTCTGATTAGCCACGCTTAATTAAGAGCCCAGTATTCTGGAGTGAGCCTGATGGACTCAGTGCCGTCTCAGCAGAAGGGAGCCTGGAGGAAAGGCTCAGCTTGTCCCCCACGGGTACGATGGATCCGGGCTGCCCAACCCTTTGGGAGTGCCGTGTCCCCGATCTTCCCAATTTGATGTTTCTTTTGGAATAAGCAGTGGGAAATGGTATCACGAGAGGTTGGGGAAGTGGCAGAGCACAAGTCGTCGTTGTTGCTGGCGGCGGAGCAGAATGTTTCTGTGCCCTGTAGGAAGCACAGAATGTTTCTGTGCTCCGCGTTGGCCGTGCCCCAGTTTGTGATTTGGGATAAACCAGGGTTGCTGTGCGTGTAAATACAGTGATTTTTGGCTCCTCAAATTGCACCAGGAAAACACCGTGCCCCCTGCCAGACGGTGCATTTAAAGAGAAACGAACATCCCCCTCCCCATCCTCGAATGCTTCTCTGGCTTGCTTTTGTGTCGGGATATTTGGTTACCGTCCCTCCTTGCTGGAAAGCCTCTCCGTGCTGCTACCGTACACCCCGTCCTCTCCCCGGGACGGGAGCCTTCACCTTGGCAGCTCCTTCAGGCAGGAGCAGCCTCTCTGCTTTTTATTTCTCTGCCTCATTGACTCCCCATCTGTTTTCAGTTGCCGGCTGCAAACGTACCTATTCCTTTTGGCTTTTGCCTCTTTTTCCCTTCCAGTTTTCATTGTAATCGTAGCTGCGTTGTTTAACTCAGCACGTTCCCAGTGCTGAAACGCGGAGCAGCAAGGAAAGAGGTTTGTGAAGGGGAGGGCGGTCAGTGAATAAGCCCCCCTGGGGTTTGCTTGCTGGGAGATGGGCTCAGCTGCCCCTGAAAGGGGGGGGTTCAACCCAGGGGATGGTGAGAATAAATCCTAAAGACATCTTTTTTTGAATGATTTTTAGAAGTACCTGGGCTCAGCCCAGCACCACCAGCTTCCCCGACCACTCTGGGGCAGTGAACTTAACTCCCTGTATGGCTTGTTCCAGCGAAAGCAAGAAGGGGGTCCTTTAAGTGGGTTCCGTAGTTTGGGATCAAGCTGGGGTTTAATTACACATCTCCTAATTGGAAAGGAAAATTCTGAGCAATACGTAGCTACCCACAGCCTGTTCTGCAAAGTTTTATATTCACGTATGCCTTTCTCCCCATCCCGGCTTTTCAAATTCTTTATATATCATGTATTTTCTAAAGCATATTCAGGCACAGGCATGCAATCTATGGAAGGAAATGGCTTCTTTTTTTCCTCCCCTCTTTTTTTCCCCTTTGGATTTAGAAAAGCAGATCCAAAGCCTGGCACACGCGGACCCTCGCGCGGTGTGGACCCTCGCATCGCCGGGACCCGCGGTGGTACCCTCTAGGGGGCACGATGCACCCGCGTTCGCACCGCGCACCGCCGGCGAGACCTGTGCCGTTTTTGCAGAGAAAGGTTGTGGGTTTTTTTTTCTGTAAAAAAAAACGACGGTAGGGAAATGAACTGAGAGTTACAAGAAGCAGCAAAATATCCGTGTGTTCAGCAGGAATAGCAGCCTGGCCAGAGCTGGGTGGGCTTTTACCCGTTAGTGATGCTCTGCTTTAATTTTTGCAGTGATTTAAGATGCGAGGCTTGCAAACGCTCCTGCGTTTGGTTTTATCAGTCCTGGAGGTTTAAACATCACTCAGAAAGCAGCTGCGTTTTGAAGCACTGTTGTTTTAAACCAGCAGAAGTACAAAGGGCAACTTTTAAAAAGCCAAATGCTGCCAAATAAAGAATGTGGTTGTGCAAAAGCGCTTGTGCCCCTGCGAGAGCTCTGGCACCGGAGAGGGGACAGGCAACTACATCGCTTGCATGGGAAGCCTTGAAAGACTCTGGCTATCCTAATTTTTTTAAGACAGGCAGCACACGTGGGATTTCTGAGCTGGCTTGTTGGGACTTTGCGTCTTTCTTTTTAAGACAAACCTAATTCAACCCTTCTAGCCCCAATAAAGTGAGCGCTAAACCAGGCAACACTTGTGACCTCCTCTTTGGTTAAAGACCCATGACTATCACCGTGCGTCCAGGATAACTCGGGGTCTGTGTCGAGGGGCAAGAATTTAATTTAAACAGCGTGCTGGGTTTTTTTTTAACTATTACATAGCCCGTATTATTGAGCTGCTAGGCACGAGAGCTAGTAGCATTAATACGCGGAGAAAATGACCCTATGCGCAGTAAAAACCTGAGTAAATCCTGTTTTCCAGTGCTCCTGTAATTACCTCTTGCCTCGCTGTGTCTGATTACTGCGTTAGAGATAGAGCTTGCGTTGCTTTTGTGCTGCCTCCGTGATATTTCCTATACGGTGCTGATTTCTGCCCCGTTAATTGATTCCTAATACTCATGTGAATTGACCGGTCATTTTTATTTGGTCGTATTATTTCAATAAAGCCGGCACCCTGCCTTCCCATGCGTTTGGGAGCGTCACTTAAACTTGTCACTCTGTCTTCTCTGCTAGACCGCGATTAATTGTTTGCCGCATTAATTGCTCTACCAAGCAGAGAGGAGATGGTGTGGCATCACCTCCGGACCCTGCGGTGAGGCTCCGGTCCCATCTATACAGGATCGGTACTTGAACACAAGAGCAGAACAGCGGAGGGAAAGGCTCTGCAGTTTAATTAAATGCATCTTTGCCAATCGGTCCCTGCCGACCTGGATTGCCTCGGATTAAGACGGCAAATAGCTGTCTTCGTGCCAGAGATATTTAGTGACTCTGACCAAGTTAACGGGCTAGCAGAGGGCTGGCAATTGTTCCCGCTTGTCTAACGCCGCCTGCGATAGCCCAACAAATACAGTTGTGCATGGTGTAATTCCCAGAGGCAAATCAGTGGCATACACAGTGGTGTAGATAAACCTGGGTGCCTGGATGTTTTGCTTTCTGGGTCGGTAATTACACAGCGGGTAACGATGCTGCTGGAAACAGCCCGGGTCTTTGTTATCCCCGTGAACCTTTTGCCGAAGGGTGGCTGCAGGAGTGATGAGATGCACGTATAGGACAACAAGAGGAGGGGAGGATCCGCAGCCCCCTCTTTACAAGGACAAAAATGTAGAATTTAAAAAACCAAACCAAACCATCTTAGTGTAATTTAATAAGTGCGAGTGTTCAATTTTTGTAGCATAAAATTCCTTCAACTACCAAAAAAAAAAAAGCAACCCCCAAAACTCCTCCAAACCCTCACTTTTCCATGAAGCATCCTTTAGCTGGGATTTTTTTTTTTTCCTTTCTTTCTCTTTTATATTTGCCCGTGAGGATTTTGTTCTGGAGAGGAGCACGGCGAGGCACAAGCACCGTGCTGTAACTCTACTCGAGCCCGACGCTGCTGCATCTGTCTCCTCCCCGACGCATCCTTCCCGACTTTTTCTGCTGGTTCAGTTTTTCTCCAGCTAGTAATCGTTTTAGCAGATGGTGGGATAAAGTGATGCTGACCAGGAAATTACCTGTAAGCTGAGAGCAACGGCGCCTTTATCCATCACAAAGCACCGAAAGTCAGTTTTTGGCACTGCTTGACTTGTCCGAGGAGGGCATGGAGTTATGGAAAGGGATGGGAAAAGCTCTCCAGGCTCTTTCCTGGGACTGTGTTTAACAGCACAAGGGTTTCTTGGGGAAAAGGCTGTATTGGTGATTTAAGACTGCTGTGTTAGTGATTTAAAGTGTTTTTGGTGATACGCTGCAAAAAGCAGTGAAGGTTTCCGCAGGGCAAAACTAGGTGCTCCCGTGGCTTCAGAAGCCTGATATTTGGTGTGGGAGAGTGGGATCTCCGGAAGATTCCCAGAGGAGCAGGGCAGACCCTTTGGGATGTGTTGTCCTGCCAGCGCAGGATTCTGCAGGGTACATTTCTCCCATGATTTTAGCACCCAAAAGGGAGGAGACGAAAGACGGAGTGTTGCATGCGATTAATCTCTTCCTCCCTCCTGCCCTGTACCCCTTTTTAAAGGATATCAGCCAGGCAAATGCTGCTCGGGGAAGATGAGGCTCTGCTCCCATCTCCCCGGCGCCTACCCAGGGCTCGGCAGAATGCGGCATAGCCGGCTGCGGCGTCAGTAACGCGGCGCGGGTGGTGTAGCCGGTAAGTAAGATACTCGCCGGCTCACTACATTGTGAAGTAATGAAGTGGAAATGAACTCCCTGCTTGGCGAGGAGAGGGGGGGATTAGCTCCCGACAGCGGCACTCGGCTGCGGAGATTGATGGGATGTGCTGACGTCGGGTACCAAACACGACCATCTCACTTTGGCGAGCAATTAATCTAAAGGTTCGGTGATCTGTCATCCTCTCCTACTCCCTAAGAGCCGGGAAATTTGTTAGAAGAGTTTGAAAAGAGCTTCCACGTTGCAGTTTTTGGCCGGCTGCTCCCTCCCCTCTCTCCTTCAACCTGCGGAGAAAGAGTCGAGGCGAGATGCAAAGGCATCTTCTAGCTCTGCTCTGCTGGGGCAGGTTCAGGTTTTTTGTGGGACCCCACGTCTCTGAGCACGTGCCTGGGCATGTTAATTCGATGACACACATGAATCTAAATGTGCTCAAGTGCTTGGATGAATCTGCATGTATAGGAATTGCTTGATATTTTTAAATAACTGGTTTACTTTTTTTTTAAAGTGTGGGACCAGAGTGGAGAAGGGGTAAGGACATATATAATCTCCAACTTTTTGCTGTTCCCCTTGTTCCTTTTGAGCTGTGGGTGTTAATGCGGTCGTTCTCTGCCTTTCCCAAAACATTTCGCGGACCCCTGAAGATCTACAGACAACAGGTTGAAATGATGGGATGAAACATTACTGTGCAAGATCTCCCACCCCCCTCAACCTTAAACCCAAACTCCTCATCCATGGAGACATGTCCCTTACAACTACACGCACAGTTTGACATCTCTTTTTCACTCTGCACTTGCTGCAGCCCTTTGCAGGGCATTTTTCCAGCCGTTGATTTAAAAATATGCATTGAATCTGAAGGCAGGAAGGTTGGTGACTGCAAAAGTGATGGCTCAACTGTGCTCCCGGTACCAGGCCGGTCTGCAGGGTGAATAGCTAATGCATTAATCCGCTGTGCTGGTGAGACTGGGGCGGGGAGGGGGGGATGATTTAAAAGCAACCAGCCCGCTGCTCCACTTAGGACAGTCGAAGAAATGTCAAAGCAGCTTTGGAAGGAAGAAAAAGGTTAGTTTGGGGCTTTTTTTTTTTTTTAGTTTTATCTTTGCTTCTGCTGTTGATTCCTTTGTCTGGTTTAGGAAGAGTCTGTTCGTCTTTCCCTGTCTCATAAGTGGGGGGAGAAGACTTCTGGGAGGTCGAGGAATGATGTTAAGAAATTCCTCCGAGGTATCCTAAGGGAAGGACAAAGTATTCTCTGTTGCGCTCATCCCTGAAAGATACAGCGAGAGAAGGTGCCTTGGGATGGTAAAAGCTTTGAAAATAATGTGCAGGTGGGAAAAGATTGCTGAAAACATGAGAAATAATTAAGGCGGGGAAAAAAAGGAAGAAAAAAGTTGGCCCTTAAGTTCAAACATCACTTTTAAACTGATTGCGCAGGGTCGGTGCGCAGGTGCTACCCAAGCACACGCGACTTTTCGAGACCAGGGGCTTATTGACCGTGAGTGGATTTAATGGCACATAATACGTCGATGGCTATTAGGTACCATCGAGGCATTGCCTTGCCCATTTGGGAGTTACCACGGGCAAGCAGGCAGCTGCCGGCACCGAGACGGGTGCTCCAGGTAATGGCTGGCTGGGTCTGCGTGGGTTTTGCTGCCATGCAGAAACGCTGCCCGTGACTTTCTCTTTGTGTGCTGAGATGGATCCTGTGATTTTTGTGCTGCGAAGCTGGAGGAGCCTTACTTAATTTTTTTGGGTAGCACTTGTGCAAAATTAATTTGCTTTTGGGAGGTGTTGGAGGATTATCGATGTGGGATTAATTTGATACATGGTTTTTGGTCCCAAGTTAAATTGGCACTGCCTTTTAATCTGCATCTCAGCTTGGCAGGGGCTAAAGCACCTTTAAACCTCAACTAGAGGTTTTTCTGTGTGGGTTTGCAGCAGAATTAAACCCAAACACTGAGTAAGGATCCAGGTTAACCATGTTTTATTGGCGAATCTTGGGCAGTGGAGGGCTGAGCAGTCCCTAGAGCCTGGGACCTGAGCTGGGGCTGGTACTGGTATTAACAAAAGGGCAGCACAGTCATTAGTCCAGGCTTCCTGCACACAGTTGCTACAAATCCGGAGGCACAACTGGCATGCCATGTTAATGTCCTAACGTTTAACCCCCCCGCCAGAAGGCGAGGATGCCTCACAATATTAATAGCTGTACAGTTTGTGAATTTACACGGCTGTACCGAAACCCGACGCCAGCCGCTTTCCCACATGTCGCCCTGCAGATGGACAAAATTACTTCGGAGAGTTGCTGCGAGCTTGAAAACACAATGCTGCTGTTTCCAGAGCCGGCAGCCCCGGTGGGGAGTGAAAACTGCAGCCCTTTTGTTTACATCCCGCTTTAATCCTCTCTCCTCTCCTTCAGACCGATGCGTGGAGGGGGAATGGATGTAAAATTGGAGCGAGGGGAGTCCTGGAGATGAGAGCATCAATGATGTTTTCCACCATGGCTTGCAGCAAGTTGTCCTGGCCACTTGCTGCCTCAGTTTCCCCATCTGATCAGTAGGGCTATCACCTTAATGCTGCTGAGGATAAAGCCAGTAACATGCTGTAAGCTGCTCAGATGCTCTGGTTTTGAAGGCAAAGGAGCATGCTGGGGTGGAAGAGCAACCGCATGTGTTGCAAAGCTGCGTGGTACTTCGAGGCTGAGCCCTCCCTGCAGCCAGGAGGTTTCTTCCAGCCCTTGCAGCTCTGATTTCTCCTGCCTGCGATGGAAGCAGCGTTCTCCTCTTTGCAGACCCTCTTTTCCCGAGTAGGTGCCCCGCTCTCCATCCCTTGCTCTGAGTAGGCTTCTGTTCCCAGAGGCAAGGGAGCAGCAAGCCCTTCTTCCTAATCACCCTGCTTAATTGCCCCCAGGATGCCCTACGCTGCCTGGATAGATGATTTTCTCCTTCCTTCAAGGAAAAGCAGCTTTCTGCAGGGGGCTGGAGCCCTGAGGAACAAGTCTACATTGGAGATGGGTTCAAGTATCAGGTGGCAGAAATGGTCCTTCAAGGAAGCAGATGGGTGGGTTGACACCTCCCTGTGGCCCCTTTGCTGGGTGCTCCTTTCCTGGGTGGGTTCCTGCAGCACAACTGTCCCATGCCGTTGCTTCCTGGGCTGTTCTGGTTGCTTCAGACGTCCTCAAGCTGCAAAGTTCATGAGGTCCTCCAGCGCTCGGCACTGGGGCTCCGCTGTGGCATTTCTGCAATGCCGCCATAGTCACGTACCTCGGTGGCCATTTGGTCCTGGTGTTTAAAAGATCTCAGCCTGCATCTTGGGTAATTATCACTTATTCATCTCCAGGCAAAGACACCCCTGCACGCAAAGCCAGGGGTTTCTTTGCCTTGAGACGTTCTCCCCAGATGTTATCACTGCAAATTCATGCTCATTCTTCCTTTTTCTTTCTCAGCTGGCTCTGCAAATCACCATGTAAATGCTCTGAGAACAAGAACTCAGACCTACCTCACCTTTTATGCCTTTGCTGCTGTACAGTTAACGCTAAACTGGGCTTTGCTGCTTTAAATATTGTGTGATTGCAACCCCCTCATAATAATTAGACACCATCAAGGAATCGTGTGCGTTTTAGGGTGATTTCAGAGAACATATCATCTCGAAAATGCCGTTGCAAAAGCAACCGAGTTTGAGGAAACCTGTTTCTGCTACCTCGGCCAGAGTGAAGGGTTTCTCTCCGGGAGGATTGCTCGTCGGCTTGGGGGAGCGCTGCGAACAGTCCTTACCCGCATGGCACCGATGGGATGGAAGCGAGAGCCATTTTGCAGCTGGGCAAAAGCTTATCACTTGCCCACGATGACAGTAATAGCAGCTGTCAACCTGCTCGTGGCTGCTCTCGAAAGCCGTGATGATAACTTCACGTGGGTTTCCCTTTGACGGGAACAGGATGAGAGGGGTAAGCCCGTGCGGAGGATTGCATTAGGAAGGCTGGCCGGTGAGGGCTCGCTTGCAGAGTGCTCCTTAGGAACCTCATTTCACATATTTTTCCCTATAAACTTGGCAAACGGAGGGCCGAGCTCTGCTATTTTTTGCTACTTACTTTGTATTGCCTTGCACCCTGCTCCTCTTTATAGAAATAAATACTCTGGAGGTATATTTTGTCAGTGGTAAGTATTGCCATTGCTTTGCATCGAATGTGGTGCAAATTACTGAACCCTGTATTAATAATTGCTTCCCAGGTTGTTATAAATTTCCATGTAGCTAAATATTGATATTCCACTCCAGCTTTATTGATAGGCATCCTCCTGGGCTGCCATATTGTTCCAGGTTTTATGAATATGAAAAATCAAAGGCAGTTTATTATTTTAAATAGCTTTGAGCTGGGTTGTATTGTTTTACGTCTGAAACCACTTGCATTAATCAAGGAGGAGGTTTGGGGTTTATTACTCTGTCAACCAAGAGCTTTCGCTACGTGACGTTACGATACCGACGGAAGGCAGCAAACTCTCGTGCTTGAGATAACGGATGGTGTTATCCGTGGGGGGATGCAGAGTGATGCTGGGAAGCAGCGTTGCAAGTTAACAAAGAAGTTCTTGAGCTCTGAGCAGGGCACAGGATATCTTCGCCCACCTGAGAGCAGCTTCGGCAACTTGTTGGGAGCCTGCAGGCACCGTGTACCATTTCGTGTCATCCTCACCTTGAATCTGGAGGAGCTGCTGGAGGGGCTGGTAGATCCCTGGGTGCAAACGAAGCTCCGCGTGGAAGGTGCTGCTCCCCGGGTACCTCTTCCCGTGTGCCTCGGGGCTTATTGCTGAAGCGGCTGGTGATCCTGCGGGCGTCCTCCCTTCTGATAACCGCACCCAGCAGGAAGGGAGAAATTAAGAGGCAGAGGATAAGAGGAGGAATCTGCCTTGTGCTGCTCTGCTCGCTCTCCCCAGCCTCTAATTGCTTGAAGACATGGCACTGGTGCTGTCTGTTCCTGGGAGCCACCACCCTGAAGGAGGCACGTTGCTTCCCCAAAGAGCCAGCCGACGTCTGGGGACCTCTTTGACGCATCTGGGACTTGCACAGGTACATCAAGAGAAGAGAATCATCCCCGAGAAGCGTCTTTGGAAGGTTTTGCTGAGCTTGTAGGAAGATTTTGCTTAATTGATTGTCTTTTATTATTCTCAAGTATGTTTAGCCCCCTCTGGAAGACTAGTTTGTTGGGCTGGAGCTGACTGAACGAGGAGTTGGGCAGACACTGGGGACAGCACGCATTTAGCTCCTGGAGAAAAACAGTCAGCTGCAACATGGCATCCCAACGCTAGAGATGCAACGGTGTTGGTCTTGCCTCCCATCTAAGGTGCAGTCTGCAATTTCTGGGCTGCCCTGGGTCTGGCCTAACTGAGCAATTTTGCTTTGATCGAAGGTCAAAACTGTCTGGCAGCCTTTTCCCTCCAGCAGAGAGACAGCGGGCAAAGCCCACGCTGGGGTGTTTTGGCTGGCAGACAAATCAGTTTGACCCTTATGTCTATCTACCATCAGGCATGAGTGCCCAAGGAAGGTTTTCATGTGAGATTGTGTCGCTTTCTGCCTTGAATGCAATAATGCTGGTGGTAAAGTGACCATGAGCTTGGCTATTTTTTCTCAAGCCAATCTTTGCAGTGAGCTAGGCTGCTGTGTATCTGGTTCCCGAGTGCAACGGTGGCTCTTCAAGTTCCTTTTGCAGCCACCGAGTTGTAATTCTCAGCTTTTTTTTTTTTCCCTGTTAATTGTTTTAATTACTTTTAAAACCTGGTCCCTGATAAGGGGACTAGGTAGACACACTGGCTAGGTTTTATTACAGAACCTGCTCTTGCTAAAGAAGTTATTTTTGCTGAAGGCTCCCATCAAACTGCTGAGTCAAGACAACGGCTTGATGGGATAACATCTTCTCCGCTACCTTCTGTTCAGACCCTTGAGCCCCATTTGCCTGGGTAAAGACGTTGTGTTTTTTGGAAGGCAGCTCGTGTTAAAGGAGCCCTCAAGCAAATGCGGCGAGCTCTTGCTGGAGGAGACAGCGTGCATGTCTATAGTCGGAGGGTTTGACCCTAGATCCATGCATGACGTACCCTAAAGCTGAGGGTGATGTGATGCTGCCGCAAGTTGGGTCCCCACGTTGACCATTCCTTGGGGTCCACCAAGACCTGCAAGTGGTTTGACTTCTCCACTGGTCTTGGAGCTGGTCAGTGCTTTCCTCCTGGAGATGATACCACCTCAGAGCTCGGTACCGGTGGTTAGCTGCTCTTAACTTGACTTTTCAAGCCGGGGCTTGGCCAAAAGGTTACGCCACTCAACGGAACCATCCACGAAGGGTGCACGGAGAGGCTTTGAGGGGGGTGCGCGGGGCTTACAACAAAAATAGTTATGCATCAGACTGAAATAATTAATGCCTGTTGCCCGCAGAGACTAATTAAGGAGAGCTGCAGCTGTTTTTGGAAGCACTTTGTGGGGATTACACGGCGAGCGCATGCTGGAGGAGCTCTCAGAGTGTGAAACATTAGGCAAGGCGTTTCGTGCCGCTGCGTGTGCAAGCGCTGCGCCCCGAAGAGCTCGGGGGGGCTGCGGGGAGAGTGGGACAGAGTTTCCCAAACTGTTTGCTTGGAAACGGTTTGCTTTTGTCCAAACAACAGGCTGTGAGTGGTGACAGCCCGGCTTAGGCACTGACAGATCGTGAAGCCTGGGCATCTAATGAAAAAGGCTAATAAGGTTTCCCTCCTGCCTCCCCCTAAAAACCTGCTGCCTTTTCCATTTGCCTCGTGCGGGCAGCAGAGCCGGCAGGCCTGCGTGTGCGGTGGGGCAGCTCGGAGCATTGCTGCTTCGCTGTTGTCTGTAAACAGCCCATGGGAAAGACCTCGTGTTTGCTGTTGCACTTGGTTATCTGCCTATCCGTGTTAGGACAGTGCCAAAATAGCTGCATGCTCAAAGCTGGAGGGTAAACAAATCCATCTGAGCTGGTTTTGCCCCCGCAGCGTCAACGCCTCGTGCCTGCGGTGTAATGCCAGGCTGCTTCTCCGCGCCGCTGGCTGCAGCTGCTGCTCGAAGCCTCCGTTGCATGTCGCGTCCGAAGAGGTATTTCATCACGTGCAGTTGCATCTCTGCAGGGCTCGGCTGCCATCCCAGGAGGGTCCAGGACCGTGCTCCTGCCTGTTGATCCTTGCAATCCTCTGACCTCGCAGTTCACGTACCAGCAGGTGGTTTTACCTGTCTTAAAAAGGCAAAGAAACGTTGTGTGCAAAAGCTCCTGAGATCTGTGTCCAAAGAGCACTCCGTGCTGGTACTTGAGGACTAGGAGTATTAAAGCTGCCTGGATAATCAACATAGTTTCTAATTTCAGTCACTTTATTTCAGAGCTGGAGTAATGCGAGTGCCCTGCAGATCCCTTGGGTGTGCTTTCGAGGGTGCTCTGCCTCCCAGCTCCAGCCTGGCTCCTTGTTGTCGTTGCTCAGCTGCTTTGTGGGTCTACAGAAGTCCCTTTCATGCGTTGTTCATCTCGGCGGCATTGGCAGCACCTGGAGCTTTGCCTAGCCTGAGCTGGCCCCGGCGGCGTGCAGCCGTCGTTCCTCCATCACCTCTCCTGGCGTGCAACTCCCGATGAATTTAACCAGCCAGCAAGGGCAGGTCTCAACCTCATTTCAAAGGTTGGCTTATGTTTGCTGGGAACTCTCTACCCCATCATGCTTAAATTGTGTTGTACAAGATTTCCTTTATTCCTCCTTTAGAATTTTCTGGTTATTTTATGTACTTATGTATCTTGGCTTCCGTAAGATTGTTTTCTGCATGTGGGGCATAAAAGTGTAGCCTTTAGCTCTCCAATACTGTGGCTCACGTTGGATTATTGTAAAAGAAATTATAAGGATGCTTTGTAAAAACTTGTACCGAGTTGCTTGGGACTCTTGAACCTCACCTGAAATCTTTCATTCCTTGATCTTAAACCCTCACAAAACAGCACAGAGTTTGTCATACCAGATTAGATCGTAAGGCCGTATACTCTGGCCCCGTGCCTGTGCAGTAGCCAAGGCACGGTTCTTCTGGGAGCTAACGTGAAAACTTTGGGAGGCGTTAGTGAAGTTGAGAGTTGGGCTCGGAGTCCAGCTATTCACACGCCTTTGGTGAGCTGCCTGGTGGCATGCGCAGAATCCCGATAGCGCTGGGGATTACGGTTTTATGGTTTGCACGTGGGATTTGCTGTGAGCTCCTGGTTCTTTTTATAGAGAGACTATTCTGATGGTATTTTGGCGAGGGGTTTTCTGACCTCTGAACAGAAGCCATAGGGTCGTGGAGTGGCGTAGAAAATCCAAAGTGACTTTGCTGGTGGTCCTTGTTAAAAATTCAGCCGTTTCCCGGTCTAGGATGTGCTTTTTGTGGTGATTTGTTGTTGCCATATGCTGGGGCTGTGCTGAGAGGTCTGTTTTGGTGGGGTGGCCTCTTGGTGTGCTTGTCTCGCATCTTGGCGTTGTCAGATGTGGAATAATTGCTGGAGGTGACTTAGAAATTAAATTTATATTCACATTTTTAGGTAAGGTAAAGCATTGAAGAAGCTTCCAGGGTGGAGTGCGGCTGACATGCAAGGAATCCATTCCACGCAAGTTCCCTAGGCCTGCAACCTTAGATGTCAGCAATGCCAGGAGAACTTGGTGTGTTGGCTCTAAGAGGAACTGCCCGGAGGGTGGAGCGGTGTGGAGATACCGCGGCCAGGCTCTGTGATAATATGGGAACTTGAAGGTACCACAGAACTGATAAGCTGCATATTTGCTACCCTGGGCCAATAGTCTGTCATGTTTTTGACAAAATGCTGTCCTTTGGTGAACTTTGCTCGTTATAACATCGTTATAATACCAAAACACACCTCCATCCCAAAAGCTACCCGCCTCCAAGGTGCGACCACCCCTCACTGAGCTTGCGCTTTGAATTTTTCTAGTTTATACCTCTAAAAGCGAAGTGAGAAAATTTTACACCAATCATAACAGAGGTATGTATGACTAGAGTCACTCAAGCTCCACCTGAATGGTAAAAAAAGTAGTATAAAATAGCTTAAGAGAGAGAGAATGTTAGGGAAGATGCCATCACGTACCATGCTGACTTCTGGGATCAGTCGATGGGCTGAGCCTCTCTTCCCCCCGCATTGGGACGCCTTTGGGTAAGATTCGAACGCTTGGTTATACCAAGTGCCTCCCTGGGAAACTTAGGAACCTCTATAGAGTCGCTTTATATCTTTTAACGCATTTGTAGCCAGGCGGTGTTACTCATACTCTTGGTATTCGCACGTGCTTTGCAGACAGTGAATTTATCACCGGTAATCCAAAAGAACTTGTGTATCTGTTGCTTTAATAAACTGCACTCTTCATTAATCTAGCCGTGGTAGTTCTCATTGAACACGAGACTCTTCAAGTGTGGCCGTGGTAGCTCATGGAACGCGACTAGACTGAAGGTGTATCACGTTATTTGTGCATCCGTAATCGTGATAGGTCAGTATGCTGAACGCGACCGGACTTATAACGACGAATTGGGCATCTGCCAAATTACTTTAACCTTTTAACGCAACATCAGAGAGGGTGCAAAAGCCCTGACACCCCTAGGAGATTGTTCTCCTGGAGCCTGCAAAGAGAAGCACCTTCAGGTGAACTTAAATTAGTAAAAGCCCTTTGCAGAACAGAGTTATGCTGCAGGCCAGGAATTCGGTAGCATGGATTTGGGTATTGATCCAACGGGGCTGGTGGTAAGTCTAAAATAGATGATAGAAGATGAGGCAGGGGAAGAAAAAAAAAAGCATGGAGAGGGTTATGCAAATAAGAAGTAACCTAAGCAATGGAGTATTTTATTAACTAATAATACTCAGCACTAATTGTCTTTATGAGACTGTGCAAACATTAATTAAGCTGCTACCACCTGTGAGGTGTAGGTAAGGAGGAATACTCGGTTTTATGCGCAAGAGAGCCGATGAGGCTGCGCTTTTGCAGGATACTGAAATCTGGGCCTGTTGTAGGGCACTGAGGAGTCCCGTGGGTTTTGGTTGGGCTCTTTGCCAACATCTGCACAAGATGCCTCATGCGATGTGTTGCCTGTAGGTTGCCTTCTGGTTTTTAACCAGAAATGGGACTGCTGATGTAGTTGGATATTTATGAACTATTCGAAGGTCCGTTTTGAAAACAAACCCACAAATTGTATGGTTTTCTTTTCAATTATAAGCGTCCACGCTTTGTATCAGAATGGGATGCTGGCACGACATCTTGGCAGCGCCATGAGCAGTACCAAGAAATTATATCTTCTTAAGAAGAAGAGGATATATCTTAAGAAGATATAGCTGTGCTCAGCAAGGGAAAGGCTGCCTTGTTTTGGGGAGACGCTGTAGCGAGGGTGTGAAAACTGGCTTCATCGAGGTGGGAATCGGAATATTGTCTGAGCTGAATGAAAGCCACAGAAGCAAGGTGGTCCATAGGGGAATTAGATGAAGAGAAAATAAAGGTGAGCTTGTTCAGGACCCTCAGGGCTGTGTGACCAATGGATAAGAAACTGCAGGTCAACTTTTTCTAGTGGCTCTTTGCAGGAGGAGGATGCTAAGGAAAAGAATGGCAGGAAAGTGGTTTGGCTTTTCCCATATTCACCCCAAGCTAGAGCTAACACTGATGTTAGCAAGAGAACTATCCTCCTCCTTATGGTATCATCTCTCTGTCCTTTGGTAGGTGGGAGATAAGGTAACAAGGAGTTGGAAACTTCCTTGAGAGAGGTGGATTAAGGAAAGAAATTAAAGGTTTGGGGGAGATCTTGCGCTGGAAACATTTGTCTGCGTTTGTCTATATGGCATTCCCCTTAAATCTCTCCGGAAGTGGAAGATGTAGGGGAAGTAATTGATATTGCAATAAAGTCTTACAGCTGCTCTTTAAATCTTGTGCATGTACCTGTTGTCCTGGGCTATCAACAAGTGTGATGGGGCTGTGCTGCTTCTAATACCATGACGGTGCCAAAAGACCCCAGGTGGGATGTGACGTGGTGCCTTAAGTGTCTTGGCCAAAGTGGAAAGAAGACCTGAATGGGCTGTCGTGGTCATCTTGGCCATCATGGTGTGCAAGTGCTGCACAGGGACCTCCTGGGAAGCACCCGTTGGCACCACAGCAGCACATCTTCCACAATATCCCTCTGCATCACCCGGGCAGGCTGCGAGAGGACCTCCTGGCCCAAAGAGCTGAAACCACCGGTCATGAGCGTGGTGAATGTCAAGAGGCCAAGGATGCAAGTCATATTGTTGGACCGATATGTATGAAGGAGAAAGGAGCAGGTTTTCATCAAAAGGTCTGGAGAAGGGGAGACCCGAAATAACTGTGCTGTGAACTGGGACAGTTGTTGTTGCTGGAACAGCTCGGTAATAGTAGGAGGCTGGTCTGGGAATGTGGAGAGTGTCACTCCTGCCAGGGTATCAGGTTGTCATTTGTTAGTATTTGCCTTTGCAGCCAAGTTTCTCTTCTGACTTTTTGGATGAACTTGGCGTTAAAAGGTGGAGGGTGGGATTTTCAAAAGCACATCTCTGGGGGGTTTGCTCACCTGCCTCTCACAAGCTTTTTAGGAAACCATAGCCATACTCACTAAGGGGTTGTCACTGAATGTAAATTTTCCCGGCCTCTGTCTTTAGTCTCCTACTGGACTTCACAGTTTGAAAAACAACAGCTGACAGTTGTAAAATGGAAAAAAAAATGCAGCAAGGCTTCAGCTGAGCCCATGCTGGGGAGCAGAGGACTTTCTTGGATTTGCTGTTTTAGGTGCTGCTGATTGGAGTGATTCCTCACCAGTTTCTCCTTCCAGCCTGTCGTTCCTAAACCTGCTTCTCTCCAAATGCTCTGAAAAAAATAACTTGCTAGAAATGATTAAGCTGAACTGGATCGTCTTACACAAGGCAGGCAGCAGATAGCAAACACAAACAGTTACACTCATACATCTGGTGCAGGTTGGTCATGGCAATGTCCTAATGCTGGTGAGATGCAGCCAGAGCATCTCACCGTGTCCCATGCTGCCGTCCTCGTCACTGAGCAGAGCCTGGCTGCTCCTGTGGGTCTGGAGACTGAAGAGACACTGCTGCTCCAACCTGCACTGTGGAGACAGTTTTCTCCAAAAAGGCTTTAGAAAGGCTGGTCCTGCTACCTTTAGTATGGAGGGTGGGTTGTGCCAGGTTCTCCTTGGCTTAGGAATTACCATCCTCTTGTAAATAATTGTCAGAGTGAGAGGTTTGAAAAGAGTATTTAATGATGAAACGGAGACCTGGTAGTTCTAAGATTCTTGCAGTTTTTTCTCATTTGCACTGCTATCAGTGGTATTTCTGGCCCTACTTTAATTTCTTTTCCTGGATCGAATGTTCATCGTACTGGGAAGTTGACACCTTGGGCTTCTCTCCGTGTGACCTTTCCCCAAGTGCAGTAACGAAATAGCAAGGAAAGAAGGGCTTTAAGGGAAGACTCCTCTAACTTAAATTATCTTTGTTTATTGATTTAACCAACACAAAGAGAAACTATGTTCCCTCTCCCTCTAAAATGGGTCAGCATTTCTTGACCTGCTTCCCCTCTGCAGGGAAACACTGACAGTGCAGTCAGAACAGAGGATACCATCATTTCCCTTCGGAAATCCTTTTTTATTTTTCCTTTTTGATAGTTCTTCCTCTTCCAATCGTCGATGCTGTTCCTCTGCAAGGCATGGTGGAGCTGGGTACTTTGGGACATGGCAATCAATGGGGCTGTCATGAGCTTAAGTGCATGCTGCACAGCCTCTGGGGAGGGCAGAGGAGCTCAGTACCAGCTTGGGCCTGACTTAGACCTGCAGAAATCACGGGAGGATGCCTGTTGGTTTTAGCAAGACTTGCCTTCACCCATCTCTTTGGGCTTGAGCAGAAGTTTTGCTCCGTGTAGTGCGGAACATTGGCCTTTTGGCTGGTGCGGGGTGCAAAGAAGTAACATCCCTCTGAGAAGCAGAAGTTGTGCCCGTTCTTTATAAAATGGTCACGGTTTTGTTTCTCCTGCCTGTCTTGCTCCTGGGGGAAATTTAGCATTTGCCATGGCTGCCCATACTCCGCCCCTCTTTGTACCTCTTCCTTTAGTGGAGAAGCAGGAGGAGAGCTCTGGTTGGCCTTCATCCCAGGTTCGTCTTCCCTCCATCATCAAGATCTGGTGGTAGCGCCTGTCCTGGGTCAGGATACAGGCCCTTGTCCCTTGCGGGCAAGCGTTGCGCTCGAGGACGAGGGTTGGTGTGACTCCTTGCATGGCCAGGAGCTCGATCCAATGGCCTCACATGGTAGTTTGGGAACCACCACCGAGGTGTGACTCCGGTGGGTATTATTAGAAATGATGTGGTCACACTTAAGCCACAGAGAAGTCTCTTGGCATTTGAGTACTATTCACTGTAAAATTATCCCCCTAAGAGAGAGGGGGAAGCACGGTCGCTTGGGTGGTGAAAGGAGACACAGAGCTAGCGGTGGTTTCGGCTCCGGATTTGTGCTGGGGAGTTTCCAAGGGCACTGCGTGGTGAACCGGGCTGCCATGCGGCTTGCGTGATGTATGGAGTTACGCAGGACTCGTACCCGGAGGATTTATTTGTAGGCGGCGGTGGATAATAGCTGTTTCTCCATCTGAAATATGTATTTGGTTTAATAACAAGCAAGAGCACATGCCCTTTTCCCTGAGACTACAGAAAACCCCTGTAGCGCTGTCAATAAAAAGATTACCTGACAGCCTTGGAAGGGAAATGAAAATTTATCAAATATTACCACCCCTGTCTAGGACGGCTTGTCAAACTTGGAGGCAGGAGAAGCAAGATTTCTTGTTCTTCTTTCCCTCTCCCACGCTGACATCCCTGGGTGATCCCGAGGATGGTACAAGGGGAGCGCTCTGCTTGCCTGTCACTCAGGGTTTAGAAAATTAGGTGTTTATTGGAGGCAGAATCTAGGCACTACCGGAGGTTTGTAGTCACAGAAGATGCCATTTCCTTCAACTTGTGATGTCAAAGAGGCCAGGGTGACTGCTTTGGCCTGCAGGGATGGAAACCTGAACGTATAGCTCTCTCGATTGGAGGGTAGAGATAGGATTATTGACATGTCGGGTAAAACAGCGTTTGTTTTCAACCACAGATGCAAACTTTTCTTCTCCATTTTGCTCCCTTCTTCGTTAGCAGCCTTGGATATAGCAAAGTTAATTGGGACCAGGTGACTCGGAGGTCTGAGCTTTCCTTATTGCGATGTCTCTAACTTTATCGTTGACTTCAGGAGCTAAGAAGGCACCAATGCCTTTTTGCTCCCTTTCCTAAAAAAATGGTGTGGGGTCGTCTTTGTGCCTTTATGCTAAGAAATCATGTCTGCAAGGACCTTGAATCAAAATTAATGCACACTCTCATGTGGTGTGGTGCTTATTTCAGATTTCCTAATGAGGAATGGCTCGCTTGAGCCATCCAGGTAGCCAATGGAAATGTCCTTCTTGTAATCCTCTCTTATGTTTTCGACACCATAAATTTAGGTGATCAGAAGCCCCATGTGGACTTCAACCAAGCGAAGGTCTGGTCGTCATGTTTCCATGGTTTAAGCTTCCCTCTCACTACCCCCACCCCAAAGAGGGCCATTTATTTGGATCAGACCCATGAGAAGATTTCATCTCTGGTGCAGAAACAGTGATTTTGGCTCATTGGCTCCCACTTTAGACCTGGTGGTGTCGGTTCCTGCAGCTCTGACCATGGGATGGGATGGTGGGGTAGGGTTTGGGTGCCTCTCGGTGCCATCTAGCCCCACACCGAGCATCCAGAGCTGCCTATCAGTGGAGTGCCGGAGGGTCTTTTCTCCTCGAGTGCAGATGAAGCCGTGGTCTTTGGGGAGGTGGAAGAAGTGGATGCGTGCCAAAATCACCCAGCTGTATCACCCAAATGGGCAATCCAAGCAAATAAACCACATGCACTGATATGCACTTGTGCATAGCTTAGGCTGTGAAAGTACTTATTTATAGTAACTTAACGGATCCTGTAGCTGCTTTAAGCAAATGAGGACATTTCTTTAAAGCAACAGCAATGTTCTTCCTCCTCCCCTCACCCCTCCAAACTCTCTTGAAGTTCTAGTATATGAGTTAGCACGTGCATTTACTGCTGGCTGCACGCATGTGGTGGCAGCCCTGAGTCTCTGGTGGCAAGCCACACGTGTACTACTTCCAAAATAACTGATGGTAAAGTGGCCCCAACCTTAGTTTTGAGAGTGGTGCTTCCAAGGAGCAAAATCATTGCTTGACGTGTAAGCTGGATTTGGGAGCAGCATCTATCCCCAACTTTGTCTGTTGGAAGCAGCTCAGGTGAAAGGATTTTTCCCCAGTGAAATGAAAACTGTGTTGGAGAGAGGTTGCAAAAATCGGAGAGGCCATGTCATTGTGGTCTCCTCGATGGACATGCAAGTGGAGGTGCTGAGAGAGGTGGGCAGCCACAACAACAAAGTAGGCTTTGTTCCTTGGGAGATAGCTCCTCCTCTCCAACTCAAATTTCCCTTGGTACAGCTGAGTGCCTCCTTAGCTCTTATCTCCTTCCCTTCATGCCTCTTTTTATGGCTCAAAAGTAGCTTCCCATCACCCTCGGACTCCCTTCCTTTATGCCGTTGGGAATTCAGTACAACATCCCCAGAGCTCAAAGTTCACTCCAGACCACGTGTTTGTATTCTGGGACAAGACTTGCCTTTGGTGCCCACCCAAAATTTCATCCAGTCCTTCTCTGGGAGTGAAATGAAATAAACTGATGGATGGTGTGTTAGATGGAAACAGGACCCTGTGCGGTTTGTTGGTTGTCTACAGCAGCAGACATCTGCGTGGACAGAGATGCTAGCAGTGCTAATGTCTTATCGCCATGGGGTTTTTCTGAGGGGACGCTGAAAAGCGATGTAATCTCAATAGCATCGGGTGGGCATGAATTCTTCCTCCATTGCGATGCTGCAGCCGGATGGGCTGGGTTTTCTGCTTCTTTCCCTAAATGCAGAGCTTTGACCCTGGGGAGGAAGGGAAAGAGTTCACATGGATAAACCCGCGCCGTGCTGGCAGTCCTGCGTCTTGAGGGTGCCTTGCGCTGCTACCTGCCGCCAGGATCAGCGTTTGGTGATTTCTTTCCAGCGTAATCCCCTGATCTGTCTACGTGAGCATTTCCATGCAAGGACATGCTCCTAAAGCATCACCCTGGTGTTAGATTCTTGTTGGGATGATCCGAGTACGGCTTGTGTGCTAGGAGATGTGCGAGTCGGAGGAGGCAGGTTGGTTTTCCCAACCGGGGAAGCATCCTACAAGCGGCAAACTTCCAAAAGTGGCTTTGAAGGTAAAGAGCTGGGATACAAAAGGCACCTAAGTGAAGGCGTACGCTTTCCTCTTCTTCCTTCCCATCCATTCTAGGCTTTGTAGAGCGATGGATAAAAGGGGGGAAAAAAAAAACCAACCCACCCACAATAATCTATAGCAACTGTCACCCAGCAAACTACTCCCATTTCATACGGATAGGTTAGGTGTCAGCGCGCGATCGATGGCTCTCGTACAATAATTATAAAAACTAGCGGGTTGTGTTGCTTGAGTGAGTTTAAGAAGAGTAGGGTCTCAATCTTTCCTCTAATAGGGCTTTGACAGTCCGCAGCGCAGAGGCTTCGTCTTAGTCTGACAGTGTTGTCATTAAACACCAGGTAGCGTGGAACAACAGAGAACACGGGTTCGGAGCGCCAGGGAACACGCGGCTTTGACAGGAGTTATTTGTCATCGAGGAGCTGCCCAAACTCCTCAGCCTGCAATACGGACGGCTGCTTAAAGTGACTTATTGCCCCTGTCTGCGGCTGCAGTTGTGATTTGATAATCGGTAAATGTTTGTCAAAGATGAATTCCCTCCCTGATTCAGTGCTGTGTTGGAAAAGCAAATGAAAAGCGGGGAAAAATATATTGAATGGATTAAAGACTGGGGCAGGATGAGGATGACGGAAACAACAGGTTTCCCAGCTAACTTGCCCTCCTTTCTTCGGGGAGGTAAAGCCTCAGGGCTCGGGATGCTGCTGCTTCGCTGGCGCGGTGGGATGGAGGCTTGCCGTCGGCACGGGTGCTGGGGGACCGGGAGAACTGCATCCATTACAAGGGTGGTTTTTCGCAGGCTTCGAAGCTCTTGGAGCTGCAGGTTGCATTCCTGTGCTTGGTCTCAAGGGATCGCAGACCGGTGCGGAGCGATGGTGGTGTTCTCCTTTGCTTAACCACATCACGGTGTTTCTGACTTTGGCTCCGTTCTTCTCTGCCGGTCACTGTCCTGGAGGTTTCAAGAGTAATTTTTTGGTAAGGAGAGCAAAGTCTTGATTTTTTTTCTTTCCATCGACATGGTGCTCATCAGGCCTTTTGGCAGATAATTCCCTTGGCAAATGCGTGTGCACGTACTCAGTGGTTACAACTTGTAGTTGAAACCTTTTGTTTCTTGTTCAGATGGATTTGGAGCCTGTCCGTTGCCTGCTTTATACAGAAGTTTAGAAAGGAGAATTAAAAGGATCTTAATAAACCTGCTGCCTGCAAAGTTTTCCTCTGTTCTCACAGAGTTTATACAAGTTTCTCTGCTGATGCCGGAGTTGGGTCAGAGTCTTTTTAAATGGATAGTTAGGAAAGGTAAAAGCCGGGTGGCCTTCAGTTTGATAAGTGGCTTTGAGGGTGGGGGAATACCTAATGGATTCAAATTTCTCCTTGTTAAATTAAAAAAAAAAAAAAAAAAGTCAGTCCTAAAGCATGAATGCAAATGGATTTCCAGCCCGACAAGTGCTCCCTGTCATTTCCCAAGGCAGAGCCACCTCTCTCTGTGCCACGGCGAGGCGTTAACACGAGATCCGTGAATCCATTTGATTATAGCCGGGGTTTTTCTAGTGTCTGAAGTGCTGAAAACGATCAAGAGCAGGAAAAGTGGAGTGATTTATTAGACTCATAAAAATTCATACTTTGTTATTCCAGTCGTCTTCCATCTGCAGCTTGTTAGAACGAGAACCCCTGGCAGCTCCCGCCGCGAGGCCGGGGGGAGGAGGGCATTTATCAGCCTTCCTCCTGCCATCCCGCTCTCATTTAGAGAAATGGACCCGGCTCCTGGAAACACATTAATAATCATTCACTGAAGGAAGGGGGGGAAAAAAAAAAACCACCACCCTCTTTTGTTATAATAATAAGGGTTGTGTTTGAACAAGGTCCAATGCTCCAGAGGCCCATTCAGGCTCTTTAACATGGGCTGTAGCTGGGAAAAGTGTTTAGTGCGTTAAGCGTGACCACCTCTCGCCGGTCCCAGCGGAGAGGTGGATAACGTGGTCTCTCCCCATCCTTAGTGGGCTCCTCTGCTCCCACGGTGTTTGGATGGGGCCACCCCCGGGCCTCTTGGCAGCGGGGATGGGGATGCGGCAGGGTGATGGGTACCAGTGGGTGAACCCCAGGGTGGGGATGTTGTGCCCACCCGCTGGCTGCTGAGAGTGGGAGCATGGTTTCAGGACCACGCGTCTTCTTGGGTTACTGGGAGGTAGATGGCAGGTGATGTGTCCTCCTGTCCCCAGCAAGACCTTGCTGGAGTCCATCTGTCAGCCTCCCTCTGTATTTTGTGATCGGAGAGATTAAATGTCGATATTTGCCATGTTACAGTTTAAATATCGATATTAAAATTGTAGAGCTGAGTCACAGACGCTCTGTTCTGCCCGTTATTCCCCGTGGCTTCCCAAATGACCTGGCTTCAGGTGCTGGTGTTGCTCTGAAGCGTGCCGACCCAGACTTCTTTTCGGAAAGCAATACAGCTTGGTCTTGCGTGGGTAATCGGGCTGGCTTGTGGCAGCCACGTGGGACCACACAGGCAGCCATCACAGGGATATATGTTTTATTACTTGCTGGTGTGTCTGACAATGCTGTAGCCATCACCTATTTGCTGTGGCTAATGCAGCGTTTGCAAATCTGGCTGCAGCCAAAATTCATTTGAAAATCACTGAGCATCCCAAGGAGGCAGGGAGCCGTGGAAGAAGCAATCTGTGGGTCCGGAAGCACAGCCGGACTCTGGGAAGTGATTTCCATCCCGCCGCACTTAACTCAGGCTTCAGCGTGACGATGGTCCTCGTGGAGCTGCCCTTTTCTTTACGGATGGAGGAATGGAGATGCCACAGCACGTGGCTGTGTCCCAGTCCTTCCCCGCTGTAGTTCAACTGGAAAAGTTAATCCTTACTACCATGACTATAAGGGATGGAAAACCCTGTGAGCAACCGGATGGCTCCCTGCTGGCTGGAGGAAGGGGAGCACAGCCTGTGATGTATAACATGCTGACGATTGGTGTGTAATGGGCTACCAATCATCAGTAAAGATCTACATGTATTAAATCAGTGTTAGCCTTTCCAGGACCGGGAGACATACATCATGAATCTTCAGCACTGTGTGCAAGATTTAAATGCCTAATTTAATATGATATATAAAAAAAAAAATATCCCCAGTGGTGTGGTCCAGGGGAATGGTACTCACAGAGTCACAAGCAGAAAGTGTCTCGCTTGTTGGGATTTTGTGGCGTGCTGGTTCGGCTGGTGTAGGGCTCGCGGTGGCTCCTGAAAACTGCACTGAGGATTCAGTCTGTGCCATTCTGCTTGTCGGCTCTGGCAGCGAGGCGCTGTGTGGCATGGCACCTTGTGCTCGGCAGCCCGAGTGAGTTGTTAGCAAATACCTTTCCTAAATGGAGATGCTGACCCTGAGCATCTTTAGTCTGGTGCTGGCAAAAAACCCCCAAACAACCCAAAGAAACTGGATCCGATAAACCTCCTTTATATGCTGCGTCTCATCCACGGATGGCAATGGGGACGGGAGGCTGCAGCCCGCGCCTGGGGTGGGAAGGAGCAGATACTTGCCGTGCTGCTCAAAAGCACCCACTATTCCCAGCATGTAGCAATAAAAGTTTGCATTTTTCCCCATTCCGTGGAAAAAAAACCCAACCTCCTGAACGACCAGAGGTGTCGCACTTGGGCGGCAGACAAATTGGCAACAACACTTTCCGTAGGAAGATGCTTGTATCGCGCCATGTCGGTAGACGGGTCACGGAGGGATGTGTGGAGGAGATGGCAGCGGAGTTGGGATAGATGAATCAGATGGGTGGGTTGATCAGAAGGGTGGATGGGTTGATCGGAGAGGCAGATGACCCAACTTTCTCGGTGTGAACATGCACATAGATGTACACCACGGAGGCAGGAGTCCCAGCTAACAGGGGATGCATGGTGACGTCTTTTCCCCTAGTTTTTGTGCAAAGGAGGTATCGTGATCCTGCTCCTTAATCTCAACAAGGAATTACCAGCCTTGCCTGATGCTGCGTGGTTTCCTCCTCTTCATCTTGTTCAGCATCAGCCACAGCAGTGGGCTGAAAGGGGAGTGCAGGTCCTCAGCCTTTCGGGAGGCTGATCCTGAGTGTCTTTTGCAGCAGCATTTTTCCAGGGAGTTTCTTGGAACTCACAGACTTTCACGTCTGCTTCTTTTCATTCTGCTGCCTCCCCTTCTCTCCTGTCACGCTCGCTGACGATGTATTCTTGCTGTGCCATCCCCAGCTTCTCCAGATGCTTTCCTCCTTGCTCCCCTTCTTTCTGCTCTTCTCAACAGCCAAGGGATCACCTGGTTCTCCCACGCCGTCTCCAGATATGGGTTTTGGATTATTTCTAAATAGGGAGCAAGAGATGCTCTTTCTTCCTTTACGTTGTGCTGTAAGCTTTGACGCTGTCTAACGGCCTTTAAAGTATATAATCCCAATGTAAACATCCTCTGAGTTCTGCTTCAGAGCATCTAGATGTTGACTTGGATTAGCATGTTGGGTCCTGGCCAGCAGCTGGAGGAGCTTTAACCTTCACCAGGTCCTGCGGGGGTATGAGATGCTGCACACACAACGCTGCTGATGGGTTCTTGATGTGATGAAGTGTGTCACATCTGGAGAGAAGGCTCAGGGAGGATCTTATCAATGTCTATAAATACCTGAAGGGAGGGTGCAAGGAGGACGGAGCCAGGCTATTCTCAGTGGTGCCCAGTGACAGGACAAGAGGAGGCTCCATCTGAACATCAGGAAACACTTCTTCACTGTAAGGGTGATTAAGCGCTGGCACAGGTTGCCCAGGGAGGTTGTGGAGTCTCCATCCTTGGAGATATTCAAAAGCCATCTGGACGTGGTCTTGGGCAGCTGGCTTTATGTGGCCCTGCTGGAACAGGGACTTGGACCAGATGATCTCCAGAGGTCCTTTTCAACCTCAACCATTCTGTTATCTCTTTTCAAATAATTGTTTTGATTCAGTAATCACAGCTCAACCATGTTTAGAGAAAGTCAGCCATTAAAAAAAAAAAGAAAAAAGGTTGAACAAGTGGGAAGGTGGGGACAAGCTACTGAAGGGTCCAGGTGCTGTGGTTAAAATGAAGCTTGTTCTCCAGCACTGGAGTTCCTTCAGGACAACACTACCCAACCCAACCTGATGGTGACAGTGGGTCCATGCCCGTACCAAGGCACATGGGTGTATCTTGCTGTCAAAATGCGTGGAGAAGACATTGGAGAAATGTGGAAGCAGCAGTCACCCTTCTGCTCTGTGGTGGACATCATCGTCACGTCCATCATCTCTTGTTCATGGGTCCGCACCCAGGCAGAGGTGGCAGGATCAGTGTGGGGTTTTGCTCTGGGGAGGTGTATGAAACAGGTGAGCTCTCCCCGGCCCTGGGTGCAGGGGGAAGGCGCTTGGCCTGGCCATGTGAAGAGGGAAGAGGGGTTGATGTTAAGCAGAGAGTTGGGAAGTTTCTGAGAGTCATGATGGTTTCAAACTGGCTCTGGAGTTTCTCAGTGAGCGGTGAGCTGTGTTTCATGGGCTACGATTAGGCTTGCTTTGACATCTGGAAAAAGCCCTGCAATCAAATGTTATTCCAATTCCCATCATGCAAAGATTTTACTCCGATCCTGGTGTGTGCTTGTGCCATGCTCTTAGTCAGTCCATTGCCAAAAAATCTGGATTAAAAGCTCCTAATTGAAGCTGGTTTTGGGAAGTGTGATTGCTTGGTCTGTGCCCTGCAACTGGGAAAATGAGGTTGTTCTCTGGTTTCTTTAAACTTTGTAATGAATACCATTGATTGAGCAGTGCAGCCTTTCTCAGGAAGATGGAGATGGTTGCAACCGTGACTCCAGTAAGAAGAAGCAGGCTGTCTGATGAATGAGGAGAATAAAGTCGTCCTAATACGAAAACAAGCTTTTTGTGAAAGCTTGTAAGGTTTGTTTTTATTTGCCATCTCCAAAGCAAGAGGACGTGGGTTGGTGTCCTGAGACCTTGAGCTCGTGTGCGATGAGAACACGGGAGTGAGGCTTTGAGTCCTCATTAGGTCTAAGGCAAGCTGGGACGTAACTTTTAATAAGTTCTCCTTTAACCACATCCAGTGGTATTTCCGTGTTGAAATGTTTCTTTTCTGGAAACAAGTTTCCCCGAGGCTCTCTCTAGGCTTCTCAGGTGCTAATGAACTTTGACTTGGTGAGCTTTTGATAATCATCGAACCACAGAATGGTTGACCTTGGAAGGGACCTTTAAAGATCATCCAGTCCAACTCCCCTGCCATGGGCAGGGACATCTTCAACTAGATCAGGTTGCTCAAAGCCCTGTCTAACCTGACCTTGAACGTGGCATCCACAACTTCTCTGAGCAACCTGGTCCAGTGTCTCACCACCCTCATTGTAAAAAATGTCTTCCTTATGTCCATTCTAGCCCTACCCTCTGTCAGTTTAAAACTTTTGCCTCTTGTCCTGTCACTACAGGCCTTGGTAAAAAGTCTCTCTCCATCTTTCTTATCAGCCCCCTTTAAGTATTGAAAGGCCACAAGAAGGTCTCCCCAGAGCCTTCTCTTCTCCAGGCTGAACAACCCCAACTCTCTCAGCCTTTCTCCACAGCAGAGGTGTTCCAGCCCTCTGACCATTTCTGTGGCCTCCTCTGGACCCGCTCCACCAGGTCCATGTCTGTCTTGTGCTGGGGACCCCAGAGCTGGACGCAGTGCTCCAGGGGGGTTCTCAGGACATCGGAGTAGAGGGGCAGAATCCCTTCCCTCGACCTGCTGGTCGCATCTCTTGATTTTTCCCTTGAAGCTGGGCAATGCTTTCCCCATTGCTCCCACTCCATAGTTCCAGGAAACAAAAGTTCTGTTCTTTTTGCTTAAAACCAGGACTTTCAGGTGCATACTCAGACACATGCAATTCATTTGAATAGTATATGTGGATTTTAATACCTTCCCTGCTAAAATGCGTATTTCCTTACGGTTGATCTCTAGCAAGTGCCACCGCACCAATGCACTGTCGTGCCTGATGCGTTACGTTGACTTCATCTTTGCCTGCGGTCCGTTCAGCGTAAAGGAATTAGCGAAGCAGATTTGGTATTAATTCCCCAAATGTTCCCAGCTGAAAGCGGTTGCCGTGCTAAGCAAATATTGCAATGGGTTTGGAGCCCGCTAAAATGTTTCAGCTGCAAAGCCCGTGCTTCTCTTGTCCTCTGTGAATATTACAGCCTGAACAGCAGTCTTGCTTGGGGTCACAGGTAAAGCACTTTTGATCAATTGGATTTATTTCCTATTAAGCAGCAGTTCATGATCATAAACCATCGTTTACATTCTGGCATAAATAGCCGTCGCTCTTGAAAGAGCTCAGAACTGAATGAGTGTGAAAATTAAATTCTCCTCTTAAACCGAAGGATGGTCCTTTTGGAAGCTGATTCCAATAGCAATATAATTAACCTCTTGCTGTGCCATTCTGTGTGAACATATTGAACATGCTCTGTGATAATCATCCCGTAATACTGGTGTCTGCTTTCACACTAAATTCGTAACAGTATTACAGTAATCCCAAATCCTTTTGTTAACTCTAGGGACTTGGCCAAGTTGGTAGCCAGAACAAAAAGCATCAGCGCCACGTGGCTCATAGCTGATGTTTTGCAGGTGCTTTTGGTGAAATTGGAAACACCAAAACGATTTACTTTTGCGTGTAGGAGCTGTAATGAAACTTTACTCAGGTTCACCCACAGATCTATCCTTGTTGCAACGTCACTTGATACATGATCCATTAATATAACTCTTGAAAGATCCAGGTGGGGATTGAGTAGGTCTACAACCTCTTCTGGAGCTGTACAGGGGGTTTTTTTAAGGCCATTGGAGGCAGAGCTACGCTGGCTTTTAGTGACTTTCAGCTTTTAACTGCTGGGACCCTTCCTTTTTCGTGCATATTATTCAGTGTAATTGCTATTATATGCTCTCTGCTCCCGTGTCCGGTCCCCAAACCCAGCTGCTGCCTTTTTGTTTTAGCCCATCTTCTCTCTGTCTTTCTCATTTTTTTCCTCCATGTGCTGTGTCCTTCCCATCCGCAGTATTTCTGGAAAGTACGTGGTGTTGGGGACGGGGGTATCCCCAGGGACTTTGGGTGCCGGGGTTTTGCTTCTGCCTTTGCACCCAATGGTGAGAAGTCTCTCGGAGAAAGCAACACTTGGCGAAGGGACAGAGAATGTTTCTTTACATTCCTCTGTCTATACCGGGGTAGTTCACCCTCCTGGTTTCAGGGAGGATGCTGTGGACATTGCTGTTTTATCGGCGGCTGGTATCAGCGTTATTTTTCATGAGGCTCTCAGTGCATCCTCAGCGGCCTCGAACGTGATGGCCACAGCGTGGGACTGGCAGGTTGTGCAAGCACAGCACAGCTCACGGCATCCAGACCAGCACGTTACTCTTCAAGTGCTGTTTGCAAAATACCCATTGCTGTGCACAAGTCCAATATTGGAACAAGACGGAGCTGCTGCCCGGTTTAATAAAAGAAAACAAAACTCACCCCAAAACTGGATCCAACCTCTGCAGAGCCCCTTGCCGTGGAGATGTGCAGAGCTGTCTTGGACCTCCTTGGTGAACCCCAGCCGCTTGTGTCACTGCAAACCCCATGGTTCCTCAACTCAATGCCGCTCTCAGTCTTGATCATAAGTGCTAAAATATTTGGGATTGTGTTTTCTTTTAAAAAATATCGGAATCCCTAACATGCTTGAAGGGCACAACGTTTTAAAATTCACTGTGTTTAAGGAAAAAGAAAAATAACTGCGTGGCACATCCTGTCTTCAAAGTGCCTTGCAAAGTTTTGTTGCAGACCCTACAGCAAAGTGGTGTCTTTGTATGTTATTTTGTTTTCCCCTCAAGAAATTGAGCTTAAGGTACGCCTCAACGAAACCACCTATTTCAAAATTGAGAAAATAGAAATGGGAGAAGTGGCATGTAGGCTTTTAAATTCTGGGATTTTTAGCTTTCCTCCTGTTAGCGTGACATCGCTTCTTTTTAGAGATGAATTTTATAGCAGAAATTAAGGTCTCAAGTCCTTCACTAATGAATAATCGTCGAGAAAGTGTTGTCTCCACTGTGGTAGGAAAGCAGGTAGCACGAGGCTCTAGGTTGATAACAAGGGCAATAGTTGGGACCCCAAAACCACGTTTCTTCTCCATGTGCACAGAGCTGTCGCAGCAGGAGGGGAGCTGGTGCATCCTCGCCGTTGGAGCTTCCCACAGTACTTTTGCTGTTGAGGTCGCTCCCGGCTGCAAACCCCTCTTCTGCCACCAAATTTGCCCTCGCCTGCTGGTGTGGGCTCACCATGGGGGTGATGGAGGGACGAGGGTGATGCTTGGAATTTTCCCTCTATCTTACCTCTGTCTCCCCATGCTGTTGTGCTGAGAAGTGGTGGTCTGGTGGGTCTCACAGCTCCAGTATCTGAAGCTCATCTGCACGGCTGCTCCGCTCCCAGGAGCCGGCTGGATCAATGCCTGTCGCCAGCTGTGACCCTGCACCCCTCACCCTCCCGTTGTACTGCATATGGTGCAAAATAGCTTCTTGCCCAGCGTATCCAGGGAAGCTACTTGAGATCCCTTCCCAGGCCATTCTTGATGGGACGGCAAGTTCCTGAGGCTTTTTCAGCCTGCAGAGCCTCTTGCAGGGAGGGCACCAGGCTCAGCGGGGCAGTGACAACCTCAGCAAGGTGTAGTGAGTCACTGGCTTGCAATGCGGATGAGAAAATTTCTCTCTTCCCTGGCACGCTCTTGTTAAACTGCTCTTTGGTAGTGCTGTACGTGCCTCCAGTTTACCCACATTTTGGCAGTTTTGGGGTCGGACTGCTACAACCAGCTCCTTGCATGCTGGAAAAGTTTCTTGCCTCTGTCGTGCTTGTAAAATTTCCTTTTCTAAGAGTCCTTGATAACTTAAGCTCCATGTTTCCATTTCCCATGTATTTGAGATACAAAGAGCTGAGGAGTTTGTGGTGGATTTGTGTTATTGCTGCTGTTGTCTGGATTCTTTTCAGCTTATATTTATCAGCCTGATATTGAGTTGTCCTGAAGCTGCACATTGCGTTTTAGACTAGAATAGTTCAGTTGGAAGGGACCTACAGTGATCAATCTAGTCCAACTGCCTGACCACTTCAGGGCTGACCCAAAAGTTGAAGCATGTTATTAAGGGCATTGTCCAAATGCCTCTTAAACACTGACACGCTTGGGGCATTGACCACCTCTCTAGGAAGCCTGTTCCAGGGTTTGACCACCGTTTCGGTAAAAAAATGCTTCCCAATGTCCAGTCTGAACCTCCTTTGATGCAGCTTTGAACCATTCCCATGTGTCCTATCACTGGATCCCAGGGAGAAGAGCTCAGCACCTCCCTCTCCACGTCCCCTCCTCAGGAAGCTGTAGAGAGCAATGAGGTCACCCCTCAGCCTCCTTTTCTCCAAACTAGACAAACCCAGTGTCCTTAGCCACTCCTCAGAGGACATGCCTTCCAGCCTTTTCACCGGCTTTGTTGCCCTTCTCTGGCTGCTTTCAAGTACCTTCACATCCTTCTTAAATGCTGGGGCCCAGAACTGCTCACAATACTCAAGGTGAGGCTGCACCAATGCTAAATCTAGTCCAGCGCTAGTTGGCAGTTGGACTAGATGATCCTTGTAGGGCCATTGCAACTGGAACTCTTCTTCCTTCTTCCTTCTTCTTCTTTTTTCCTCCTTCTTCTTCCTTGTTCTTCTTCTTTCTCAATACAGTGGGATAATCACCTCTTTTGACTGGCTGGTTCTACTGTGTTTGATGCACCCCAGGATGTGGTTTGCCCTCTTGGGTGCCAGGGCACAGTGCTGACTCCTATGGACCCTGCTGTCGACCAGCACCCCCAGATCCCTTTCTGCAGGGCTGCTCTCCAGCCACTCCCCTCCCAATCTGTACCTCTGTTCACCGTTACTCCATCCTAGGTGCGGAATCCGACACTTGGACTTGTTAAATTTCATGCTGTTGATGATTGCCCAATCCTCCAATCTGTTGAGATCCCTCTGCAAGGCCTCTTCACCTTGAAAGAGTCAACGGCACCTCCCAGTTTGGTATCATCAGCAAATTTGTTAATGGTGCATTCAACTCCTGCATCTAGATCATTGATAAATATATTGAACAGAACCGGCCCTAGGATTGAGCCCTGAGGCACACCGCTGGTGACCGGTCGCCAGCCAGATGTAGCCCCATTCACTGCAACCCTTTGAGCTCTGCCCTTCAGCCAGTTCTTCACCCAGCGTGGTGTGTACCTGCTCATCTCACAGTTGGACAACTTATCCAGAAGGATGTGGTGAGGCACAGGATCAAAAGCCTTACTAAAATCCGGAAGAACTACATCCACTGCCTTCCCTTCATCCACGAGGCAGGTGACCTTATCATAGAAGGATATCAAATTAGGACACGGTCTTGCTGGGGCTTTACAAAAGGGAGGGAGTTTTGGTCCCATGCCGTCCCGGAGCATCACTCCATGTGGGTGATTTTCCTGCTGCTGCAAGCCGCCTGCTGCCGCAGTGTGGGTTTGCTTTGGGTAGCAGGTGAACGGCAGCTTCGTTCTGGGAGCTGAGGAAGAGATAACGGTGGTTTTTGCTGAATCTTTACTTCCAGACCTGGAGCAAATCCCGCGGCGAGAATGTTTGTGGGATTCATCTTCATGTTAGAAAGTGTTTGCTTTCAGAATACCCTTCGGCAGAGGTTTTCAGTTCTTTTTGGAGCTGCTTTTGGTTTCGAGTGCATGTTTTTTAAATCTCTGCTAGCAGCAGAGCCTGTATCAGGAGTTATGGCATGCTGGTGGCATCCTTTGCACATGTACTAATAGTCCGTAGCCCTTTATTTTTCTTCCTAATGACTGTCTTTGAAAAAGCAATTCAGTTTTATCAGGTTTTTGGCCTCTGCTTTGCTTTTTTCTTAGTGGACTTGTCATGACTGAGTTAAAAGGGCCCCTTAGGGTGGCCCTGCTGCATTGCTTTGCATCCCCAAGGTTTCCTCTGGAGCCGAGGACAATACCGGCACTGTATCAAAGGTACAGCTTCTGCTCCCCAATTTGCATTCATTCCCGCTGTCATCTCGCTTCTAAGTGCTGGAAGATCAATGTACCTGTCACTCATCGCTTCTCCGGCTCGCCTCGGAGAGCGGTTTAACAGCAGCGGCAGCAGCTCGGCACTGAGCCGCTGGTGGTCCAGCATGCCCCGGCGGAGGCTCACACACGGGGAGGTTTGTGGTGGCTGATGATTGCGGGTAGGAGACCTGGCAGGGACTCAGGTCATGTCATGGCCCACAGCACCGATTACTTTTCCAATTCCTGTGCAATTCCCGTGCCCACATGGGAAGCTTTCTCTCTCCCACATCCTTTTCCAAACGCAGCAATAATCTCTTGAATTTGGGAATCAGCGCTCCTTGCTTATTTAACTTTCTTTTTCCCAGCAGGAGGTGGACAGGATTTACTCCACCAATATTGCAGTTTCCCTAATCCACCCCGAGCAGCAGCATCTTCCTCTTGCTGCATGGACATGCACGCTTGCTCGTTAGGGCTCGACTGGCTGACAATGCTGGCCCGTCCCTGGAGAGATGCTGTAACAGCACAGCCACACAGAAATAAATGGCTCAGGCTGTGGCATTCCCCACCGCCTGCGTGCCAGCCCCTATGTTATTGTAGGACCGAGATTATAGGACCTGGTTCGATTGAGAAGCAAAGTTAGCTAATATCTGCCTCCTCTCTGCTCATTTTTTGGCAGATGTAGAGGATTCAGATTTGATGGGGGCTTATAGGGATGAAGGATTTGGACTAAGTAAGAGCAGGGTCAATGTTCCCCCCGCATTTTTCTTGCCGTGGGGATGAACGCATGTTTTTACAAAAGGTTGTACTTTTTTTTGTTGAAACTTCCTTGCAAGTCATCTTAATTCTCCACTTTGTTTTGGGGTTGGGAAAAAGCGATCACCTTTAAATATTAAAACATCACTCATTTTGGGGAGACACAGAATAGAAATAAGAGGCAATGTGGAATGGTTGGAGAGTATAAAAGTTTAAGGTGCGGTGGTGCTTATATGTTTTAGGGATGCCGGAAAGTGAGTTGGACCTTGTGCTATTTCCAGCTGTCCTACAGACATCCCAGGAGCCAGCCCTGTTTTTGCCCTCCCTGCTTCACCTTCCCTGGGGGTTCAGTTCCTGGTACCTCTCACGGCAAAATAAGAGCAGAAATACGGATCCTCATAACCGTGTTGCATTCAACCCCTTTCCTAAAGGATGCCTGCGCTGGTGGGTCCCAGATCCCATCTGCTCAGAACACTGTGGCAAGAGGTTTTGACAGCAAATTGCCCATCTCAAGGTCAGCGTTGGAGTTTGCACCAGGATTTTTTCCACGGGCATGGTAGGTGTGAGCGGTGCCCGGGGCATGCATGGCTCCGAATAAAGCACCAACCTCAGCAGTGCCCGGCCCGTTGTGATGGGCACAGGCTGCGAGCCCTGGCTGATAAATGATGCTCATATCCCATTCAAATATGATGCAAGCAGTTTTTTTGTAGTTTGTCTTCCATTGCGGTAGTAAAGTTTTTAATTAGGAAAGCTAATGAGATCGATTAGTCATTAGAACTGACCTCTGGATCTCTGTGAGGAGTGTGCATGTGTGCGCTGGGCTGATAACGGGGGACGCTGGGGTATTGTTTGTAATAAAAGCGTAAAGTGTTTGATTTGAGTGAAATGTGCCACGGGGAATACATCATGCGGAGAAAAAAAATTACAACCCTGGGAGCCTGTAATGAAGGGAATTAAACCAACATCCTATCTAAATAACATGATTATCTACACAAAACCCCTCAGCTAGCAAGTAATAATAGAAAACTGAGCTCTTCGGAGAGTCTCTTTCAGGAGGTGGTTAATGCTGGAGCTGTGCGCGCAGGCACTTTCAGAAGAGCAGCTCCGGCATGAATACACCATCCAATTACCTCCGGGGAATAGAGTTTACCAGGTGCCAGCCCGTCTGTGCAAGGAGGGGGGGGACGCCTGCAAGCCACAACAATTTGGGACCTCTATTTCTTGTGTGACCGTGAGGCGGGGGACGATGTCAGGCAGGAGTTTGATGAGGTTCTGGGTTGATTAGTGGCAACTAGAGCTTGCGTAGGGGCAAAAAAAAAAATTGTTAATAATGTATTCAACAAATTCCCAGCTTAATAATTTTGTAAGGTCGGAGCGGCGGAGGGAAAGGGTCAACTCCTGCTGTCGCTGTTTGGGGAGGATGCGGGTTTGCGGCTCTCATCCCTTCCCTGGTGCGAAAGAGCTGCTTTGGGTACGTGATGGATGCTATATCCATGAGAAGCTGGATGCGTCCACGCCTCATGGGTGGCAAAAGAGTCTCATAGTCACCAGCCTGCACCATAGCTGGGATTCCATCATGTGTGTGCAGCGTTGGGCCATGCAGGGGTTTGCATGTCTGTCCTTTTGTTCCCATTTTACAATCCTAAATACAGTGCTCTGAAGCAAAACGCTCCAACTTTGCCGGAGCTTGCGAGCAATTATAATTGTAATTAGAGCTTCAACCTTGCAAAGGGCTTTAAAAATACATGCAATGGTGCAGTTGTTGCGCTGAAGAATTTAGTCTGATACAAAAAGTCCCAGGACAGGGAAACAGTGATGAAAACCCATTTGCTTTCCATCTTCTTTCCTCTCTCTTCTTGCCTCACCTCTAAAGCGATGGGTGTCTGCAATTCCTCTGGTCATCAAATCATCGAATGGTTTGGGCTGGAAGGAACCTTTGAAGATCTTCTAGTCCAACCCCCCTGCCATGGGCAGGGACATCTCCCACTACATGAGGTTGGTCAAAGCCCCGTCCAACCTGACCTTGAACACTTCCAATGGTGGGGCATCCACAACTTCTCTGGGCAACCTGGTCCAGTGTCTCACCACCCTCATTGTAAAAAATGTCTTCCTTATGTCCATTCTAACCCTACCCTCTGTCAGTTTAAAACTTTTGCTTCTTGTCCTGTCACTACAGGCCTTGGTAAAAAGTCTCTCTCCATCTTTCTGATCAGCCCCCTTTAAGTATTGAGAGGTCACAAGAAGGTCTCCTCAGAGCCTTCTCTTCTCCAGGCTGAACAACCCCAGCTCTCTCAGCCTTTCCTCACAGCAGAGGTGTTCCAGCCCTCTGACCATTTCTGTGGCCTCCTCTGGACCCGCTCCACCAGGTCCATGTCTGTCTTGTGCTGGGGACCCCAGAGCTGGACGCAGTGCTCCAGGGGAGTCTCACCAGAGCGGAGTAGTGTGACAGAATCCTCTCCCTCGACCTGCTGGCCACGCTGCTCTGGATGCAGCCCAGGATACAGTTGGCTTTCTGGGCTGCAAGCACACATTGCCGGCTCGTGTCCAGTTTTTCACCCACCAGTACCCCAAGTCCTTCTCCTCAGGGCTGCTCTCCATCCATTCATCCCCCAGTCTGTGTGGATACTGGAGATTGCCCCAACCCACGCGCAGGACCTTGCCCTTTGCCTGCTTGAACTTCATGAAGTTCACATGGGCCCACAAAACATCTGGTTTTATTTTAATTTCTTTTATTTTAATTTTTATTCCAAATCACCAAAAGCTCTTTAAGTTACTGGCGTTAACTTCCTGGCTTTTCAGTTTGTTCAGCATTTACCAGTTGACTTAACGCACCCTTACTTGGAGCGTACTTTGTTGCACTGCTGGTTTTACGGATGCTCGCTGGTTAACAGCAGCGTGCCGGTCTTGAAAGCATCATCAAAAGTGTGCTGCTTACTGCGACGCCACAGAAAATAATTTCCATGGAGGCATTATTTTGATGCATTAATTAAACAGGGGTCCCGCATAGGAGTCGGAGGGATGGAAAAAAGCCTCTCTCAAAATAACCGTGTTGGTGTGAGGATCTGGCTTCATGCATGGTGCAAAGAGGGAGGTCCCATACGCTGCAGTGTGGGCAAGTGCAATGCCAAGTTAAAGCTGGCCTGAACGCCTTCCAAATTTTATCGCAGCCATATAAAAGAGATTATTTGCGTGGTGTTGTGAGTGTGCTCGGGGCTTTATAGGCGGCGTTGAAGGCTGTGAATCCCTCCATACGCTCCTTGCTCGGTGATCGTTTATCTTACAGTATAGTGTCAAGGAGCATCATCTTTACTATGAAAAATTCCAGTGGTTCTTCTGTCGTGGCAGAACCTGCTTTTCTTCTACCCCCCCAGCAGAAGTTGTAACTCTCTGGCTGAGTTTGGGAGTGGAAATTCATGCTGCCGGCTGCTTGATCCCTCATGAACCCGATGTGCGACACTGGCTTGCTTGGGAATGCACAAGAAAGAAAATATTCTCCGTATTAATCACGGATCACCGTTACCACTGCTGCGGGGAGGCGGGGAAGCTGCTCCCTCCGTTCTAGGGAATGAGATCGGCTCTGAAATGCATTTCCCTGTTTTTCTTGTTTCAACACAGATCCGACATCCTGAGATTACCAGTTTACCTGGGAAGCAATACTCTTCTCCCTTCTCTCGCAGAGACAAACATGGGGACGGGTACAACATTTTCAGGGGAAATAATGATTCGGCTTTTCCCCTCTCAACCTTGCAATAATTTTAATTAGAGTATCTCCAAGAAAAACAGCCAGCCCTTTAAATCAGTTATAAAACCAGAAGACTTAGTCTCAGCATGTAGTGTCAGCTTTAATTATCTGGGCAGTTATAGCTGTATGTTATAAAAGTCGGGCAATTAGATGCATTCCTTAAAGCCGCGGAAAAAATTGCTAGCTATCAAGTGGAGGAAAACCAGAGTCAAACATATAACTGTTAATTGCATGAAACATTGAGCAGAATAAATTGGCGTGTAGATCATCCTGCAAAATATGATGAAAACGGGAATGATGACATGTATAAATCTGTTTCCAATGTAGATGTTGGGGATCAAGGTATTGTTGGTGAATCCATGATTCACCTGGTAGAGTTTTGCTGCCGGGCTGGTGAAGCCAAACACCCCCAAACCCATCAGAGCCTTTGTGTTATCATCACCCATGGTGGTCCCACTCCTGACGCACCCCAGGGGTCTTCTGCCCCTTTTGCAGGTGCAAAAGAGTTGGCTGTAGGACCTACGTTGGTGAGGTCCCTTCTGCCCCATGCACACCTGAATTTCAAGCCCTTTTTTCCTTTTGCTTTCTCGTAGGAGCCAACTTACACTTCGTAAGGAGCCCGCCAGCCAACAAGGTGATAAAGACACGCTACAGGATAGTGAAGAAGAACGTGGTGTCTCCAGCCTTATCGTCCTTCAGCAGCCCCATTCCCAACTGGAAGATGAGGCGCCCCGTGACATCCAGGTAATTCTTCCATCCCTTGAATGCAGCTGGTTGGGACGCGGGAGCTGAGGGAGCTCCCATGTTGGCTCTGTCTTATTACCATTGCATGTTCGTCGCTTAATTTCTCTATTTGTTTAGCCACTTCTACGCAGTTTATTGACTTAAAGTGTAAAATCGTATTAGTAATCACGTTAGCCTGAGCCGGCGGCCAACAGCTTACTGCAGTCTGTGGCTTCATATATATTCCCTGTTTGAATTAATTGTTTCCATGAAGCAGTTAAATAAGCTGTAAGGAAGATGAATCAACGCACACAGCTTTTTACATCAGACCTAAGTAAACTTCCTGCTTCTTTTGGAGATAGACGTGGCCTGTTAATTAGGGATGGTCAAGCCTGCTAACGGGGCCAGATGTTCCCTCTGCTTTATCACGTTATTGTGTATGTTGGTGCTACAGAGGAGCTTATTGAAAGTGTGTTGGAGGCAGATGCCCCAAACCTACACCAAGAGGTAGGTGTAGGCACAAACTTGCTTCTTCCCAGGTTATCTGGACGGGTGGAGCATCAGCCCGGCCCTGTAGCAAATAATTCGGCGTGCCAGCACCCGTCTGAAGAAGAATGTCACCAAAGGATGGTGCTGTAGCTTTGAGGCTGACTCTTCCTAAATCAGCTGTGTTGACATCCGTATTTCATCTACGAGTGAGTTGCAGCCACGTTAGCTGGTGGAGATGTTACCAGCGAACGTCTCGGAGGCCAAGACAAAGTCTGAAAGTTGTGTATAAGCAGAAAAGTCATTACGGTAATTGGTGCTCTTAAAAAAGGTGCTATTAGAACTGATGGTTTTGGTTATAACCCAGATTCTGGCTATTCTTAGGTTGAGAATTACTTCTCCCATCACTGAAATGCTGATTTGCCACTGTCACAGGCAATATTTTGGGCGAAGAGAGCCTGCTCTGCTCCGCTATGGGCTTGTTCGTTTTATTATTCATTCCAGCGTAGCAAACCCGAGGAGCTGGGGGATGCTGCGGGCTGTCCCCCACCATCGGCTCCTCTGGTGGAGCAGCGACACGGGTCGGCATCAACGCCCTGCTCCAGGTGGTTTCTTCCAAAAATTATTTCTCCCAGCAATGCCCCAAGGGTTGACGGCTTTTATGGTGGGTGCTGCGGAGAGACAAAGATTGCAGTGATTGTTTTTAAAGCCTAACTTCACCTGATTTTTGCCTATACTAAGTGAATTTGGCTTTGAGTTTCACAAATATTGGTATCTGAAGGGAGGGTTGGTTTTGGAAGATTTCAGGTTGATGAGGCAAAGTACCAGGTAAACGGAGAGATTTAAAAAAAAGGTGTTTATTTTCAAACTATTTTTTAAAATAGAAAATTAGGTCTATTATTTTGTCTTGTTTTTTTTAAGCTCTTAGCTGAGAAACTCCTCGTCTCGTGTACTACACCGGCCTCAGTTTCAAAGTGCTTCTTCTCGTATGGAAACTTTGGGATCCTTTTGGGCTAACAGCTGATTTCCACCCAAATTTTTTGCAGTCAATCTTACCTGCACCGTCTCCTCCTTCTTCTTCATGCCTTCGATATCTTCCCACCTGCACATCATGCCCTTTTATCCAGTCCCGAGATCCACACGTCTCCTCTTACTGCCCTCCAAAAGCGGATGGTTTGCCTCCTCCGGTGCAATTACTGCTCTGTTTGTAGGTGCCACCTCCATTTGCACATCCTGGAGGCCAACTTATTGTATTTCCCTTTCCACAAACAAACCACATAGTCCTTTTCTTGCTCCCTTATCCTACGTTTTCGCTGAATCAAGTGTCTGTGTGCATCTTACCTGCCAGTGAGAGTTCTTGCTTGCTCACCGCTCTCAGGCTACGATAGAAAGCCAGACCATCAAATAAATAATTGTTGTGTTTCTTCTTTGGCCCCAAAAGCAGCTTTTTAAAAATATTATTATTAATTTTTCAAAGTATGCCTTTTGCATTGTGAATGTAGAAGTATGTTACGGTAAAATCTTAAATTGTATTGCTTCTTAGAGGTTCATAATTTGCTCTGGTAATTATGGCGCCTGGTATTTTGCGTGCAAATGAAGATTTGTTTCTTCTTGTTTCTCTCGTGTGGCTTTTAATCTCCTGTTTTCTCCTGCAGTGTTGGTGTAATGCTGACTTTGGTTCTAGTCACTCCTGTAGCTACGGTCACTGATGTGCTACTCAAATTGCCTCTAATGAGCGCATTGGCATCCGCATCGACATGCGTCTTGCCCTTTCCCATCCCCAGCTCGGTTTGCTGCTTTTTTGGTCCTGAACCAGCTGTTTTGAGCAAATCCTTCTCCTTTTATTTAGGTGATAACAGCTGCTGCTTTCTGTTCCTGGTACAGGCAGTCCCGTTCAAACGACTCTTCTTCCTCCGTCACTGCCCTCACTGCAAATCCTGCCCATTTCTCAGAGAAAAGATTGATTTTTGTTTCTAGTTTTTGTGACGGTGAAATGTTCTGCGACGGATCTGTGCAAAACTGCTGCTTTAGTGTCTCTCCGCCGTTAATGCGCCTCGACCGGGACCTTGAAAGAGAAAATGTGAACCAGGCAAGGCTCGCCTTACGCCTGCTCCATAATCGTCCCAATTTTATTCCTGGGAGGGAAATTTGCATCTTGTACCTGCTGTCTGTTGGTGGATTCGGTTCTGTAATGGCTTTCCCAGCCAGTGAAACATGATGATGTTTTTGCCACCTGATGCTCTTTACAGTGAGAATCATTGTGTCCTACTGTGACATGACACTGCCCAAAACCGTTATCCCGTTGATGTACGAGCCCAACTCGCGAAACTCTTTCAGGCATCAGTGTGATCATCAGGGAGAGAGAGGCTTCTCGTAGCCGTATCAAATTTGATCCGCTGCCCCTTGATGATGTGCAGGTGCATGTGGTTAATCCAGTGCTGTAATAGTTGCCTAACTTGGTTGCCCAGAGAGGTGGTGGATGCCTCATCCCTGGAAACATTCAAGGTCAGGTTGGACGGGGCTCTGAGCACCCTGATCGAGTTGAAGATGTCCCTGCTCATGGCAGGGGGGTTGGACTAGATGACCTTGAAAGGTCTCTTCCAACCCAAACCATTCTGTGATTCTATGAACTTCAGTCTTAGTTAATAGAAAACAACTCGTGCTCCGACTGTTTGGCTCAGGTTCTTCCCTCGCAGCTTGTAACTCCAGATCTGGATGGTTCATTGATGGAGAACCCACGGTGAGAGCCGAGGAGGGCAGGAGCTTCAGGCAGGGGATTCAGGCAGGGTTAGAGCAGGAGTCTCCGGCTGCTGGGTGGTCGGTCTTGCTCAACCAGGCAGTGATTTTGCGGAGGAGCGACCTGGTTTTGCTGCTGCAATTGGCTGAGAGCTTCCACTTGTAGAATAATTTTATCCGTATTAATCTTTGACTTCATTAAATGATGTAGTTTAGATCTTACGGCGGTTTCAGACAAATCTTGATAAAATGCCATCAGCAAATTAAAACAATTATATTTTAAAGAAGCAATAAATCTCTTACTCAGTCTCCCTATTACCTTCCTTGTGTGTGATCAATCATCTGGACTGTCTGGAGGAAGCACATAGCAAATGCTTCTACAGTTTTTACTTTTTTTTTTTTTTTCCTCTATCGTTCCTAGCATCCTCTTGGACCTATAACAAGGAACGAGCCGGGAGCTGCTTTCTCGCTGCTTTGCTGTGCCTGCAGCACTGGTTTAGTCACCTTCTCATTTTTATCTTTTGGTGTGCGTCATACTGAACGGTCAACTATTTATTTTTAATATCCGTTAAGCCAGAGGTGTGATGTTAAAAGGCTGGTGGTGCTGCAGTCAAGTTCTACTCCCAAATTGGTTTCTTGCTGATGCTAAGGGGAAGTTCCTACTATGAAATCCAGGTTTTGGGGAGCCCAAAAGTGATGTGCAAGGGTTTTACACAGGCACCGATCTTTTCAGATTTAATATGCTGCCTTAATAAACTTTAAGCCGGAGCTGTGTTCTTGTCCATCTTGTGAACTTGCTGTCATTAAAGGTGTTTATGAGATTTCCCCCCTCTCTTTTTGGGTATCTGTGCTGCAGTTTGCAGCAAGAAATCTTACTGGGGCATCTGGGTTGTCGCCCTTGTTGCCGACAAACTCTCCCAAGTCAGCAGGCTAAGACGAAGACAGACATGTCTTTGGGAAATGAGTGACAGGAAGAGTCGCTGCAGGTCCGGAGGTACCCGGTGCTAATCCCTCGGTGATGAGTTGCGTTCTCCCCTTATTGCTAGGTTGCATTAAACTTCGCCCTGCTGCTGACTTTTCTTAGAGGCGATAGATGGGAGTATATTTTAAATTAATTTTACTACACTTTTTGTAATATTTTTGTTTTAAATAGATTTATAAGCATCTTGGGGGCTATTTCTCCAAATTTATGAAGATAATTTTCACTCTCTTGATAAGGTTAAATTTACACCTGCTATTTCCATATTAATTCACATTGCTAAGTGGATCTAATTTTCTTCCGTTCTTCTATCTAGCGAGTGTGGCCTTTCCTAATGCAATTTCCCCCTCACTAAATCACTGTGATCGGGAGTCATGATCGAGTTAAATTAACTTAAATTAATTTACTTAATAAGAGCTCCAGATCATTGTGAATGAGGTTAAGATTTATTGATTCTCCTTTTCACTCCTCCCCCTTATCTCTCTCTGCTTTGCAAGAGCGCAGCTCAGAAGGGCTGTGATTTGCTTGCCTTAAATTTCATTTGCTCCTATTGACATTGCGGTTGGTCATCGCTTAGAAATCGCGGGGGGATGCCCTCTCCCCGTGCAGCCTTTCGCCGCCAGGAGGGGGCTGAGCAAGTTGCTACGGAGGAGTCGCGATGGATGAAGCGGCACGCTGAGCGACGGTGATGATGCTGCTCCTGCTTCCAGCCTCTTTCCATGGTTCACGTGGTGTCAGCAGATGCGGCCACCAGTAAACCAGGATGTCCAGGTTTCATAGATCCTACCCAGAGGCAGCAGAAGCCTTCTGGGGTTGAGGGTGCTGTAGGATTGTGGAAACTGCTAGAAAGGTAGGTGGGGTGTCTGCCGTTGTGGCTGGGATCCTCCACCCCAGCGCACCTTGGCTGGAAGGAGCAGATGAGGGTAACGGCAGGAGGATGCTCCTGGCCATTGCAGATACACCCCCTTGCAAAGCCACGTGCTCCACCGAAGGGACAGTCTTCTTGCAAGCGGACCAGGGCAACCGGGACAAACCTAAATACCGATGAGCATCCATCCCAAGGCAGCAGTGGGAAATGTCCGTGCCCCCGTATGGGGGATGACGTGCCCATGATGGGCTCAGCCATGAACCGTGCCAAAAGCAACAGAGAGCATTGGCCGGGAGAAGGAGCGTGCACCAACGCCTGCAGGAGACCCCAGCTCACCCTCTCATGGAGAGACAGAGCTACTTTAAGACACGTTTTTGGGAGCAGAGAGACCTATGTGTAGCGGCTGATGTTGTGTTTATAGACCCCCGCAATGGGTGAGTTAAGCACTGACCCACTTTGAAGAGTTTTATTCTAAAACACTGATGCATGTGTTTAAAAGAAAAGTAACCTGTCTGCAAATATAGTCTGGCACTGATGGAGAAGCTCAGATATTTCCTTCAGAAAACTTAGCAGCACCTCTTGAGGGACAGTCCTACCCCTCCAGCACTATAAATAAGTAAAGAACAAGATAATATAACATTTGTCAGAGAAATGCCTGCTCAGTAGAAAAGACTTGTCAGCAGAGGATAAGCTTGTGTGGTTTAGCTTTGTTTTCTTCTTTTCTTTCTGTTCCTTGGCCTGGAGCATGTTGAATGGACTGATGGAAACGAGAGCCTTCTGGGCTTGACTTGGCACCTCGCCACCCATTCCCCTGCAAAGCCTTTAGGGTTTTGCACCGAAAGGTAAAGTGGGTGATGCAGGCTGTGAAACGGGCTGGTGCTCAACCACAGTGTTGGGTGCAAGTGCCACTTCCCCAGGGCAAAGGGACATATGGCCTAGAGCCCAAGAGGAGGAGCAACCACTGTCTCTGCCAGTCACCGTCTTTTCAGGAGGTTGAGATGCTGTGTGCCGGGTGGCTTGGACACACCGACCTCCCTGTCTCATCCCTTCCTTTCCTTCACGGTGGCTGAGTTTTTGGTTTCCGATTTCTTTTTGCTCTCTTGCCAATGGTTTTCAGATATCCATTGCCAGCTGGTCAACCCAACCCATCACCCAGTTCATGGAATCATAGAATGGTTTGGGTTGGAAGGGACCTTTGAAGAGCATCTAGTCCAACCCCCCTGCCATGAGCAGGGACGTCTCTCAGTAGATCAGGTTGCTGAGAGCCCTGTCCAACCAGACCTTGAACACTTCCAATGATGGGGCCATCTGATGCTGCCTCTCTAGCTTCTACTGACCAGCGAAGGTATCTGCTGAGGGTGTGTGGAGGCCACCATTCTCCAACGCTGTCCCCACGCTTGGTCTCCTCTCTCGTGCAGCGTCATCATTGGCTTTTCCCACAAGTCCCATGCTGGGGTGCTGAGCTAATTTCATGCAGCCCCTGCCGTCCCTTCCTGAGGAAGCCTTTCAGATTTTCCTTGCTACGTGATCCCATTTTACTGACATGTCCTGAGTCCCGTTACATGTTTCCTTGCAGAAATCAAATAGTAGTTTCACCTCCTTGCGACAATGCTATTGTGTGGTCAGGAAGGGTGCTCGGCTTCCCCTTCTGTGGTGGAGTATTTTCCATGGGTGAGTGGAGCCGCAGGTACCAGTCTTGGTGTGCTGTCGGCGTGTAAGTTAACTCTTTCTCCCTAAACCCTTGGGGAAGGGAGACACAGTTGAACTAAAGTCTTGGGTTGCAAGACAGAGGCACGCATACCCCGATGGGTGCGTGCCAGCACGGCTTTCCCAGATCAATTGCTATATCTAATTCCTGCAGAATGCAGAACTGTAGTGTGGGCTTGCTGTGAATACTAGTTGCATGGCATGAACATGAAAACTCAATATATCCTCTTTTTTTTGAGGGAAGAGCATATCCTTGTGACTTTCTGGGGAAGCTGTCTCCTCCTCTCTGCATACCTCCCGTTGCGTTGCAGATCAGGGTGATGCAGAGCGGCTGAGTCCCCGTGGTACAGCACCTTAAACCCAAGTGTTTCAGTCTGCACCGAGTCGTCTACCATAATCCAAGTTGATGGGCAGTTACGTGTTAAGCCACAGTAATTCAATCTCTTCTGAGCTTTTTGGTTGCACTCTAAGGCTCCCCAGGAAGTCCATCCCTTCTGGAAATGGGATGGGTTCACCCAACTTTTGTGACATCTCTTGGAGACCGTTGAGAAGTGTTTGAGATATGTCGATGCGTGTTGCTTGTCCTACAACCCAACACTGAGTAGCTTTGCCTGTGCTGGCAATTACAGAGCCAGAGTGGCCCCTGTGGGGAATTTATTCGGGCCCGGTTGGGCATGGTTTAGCCCTCATCTCACCTGTCAGTGTTAGGGGAAATCCCTTCTCCGCTCGGTTTGCTTTGCCAGCGTGGAGTTACGATCACCAGCACAGCTTGGGGCTTGCTGGGGAATTATTTCCTGCGCTTGGGGAAGATATTGCTGTATAGGGTGAAACACCACGGGGCATGTTTCTGGAGGCTCAAATGATGGAGAACGTCCTTCTTCTGCTTAAAAAGCCAACTTTGGGGAGGAAATGAAGATGCCCTTTTAAAATTAGCTGTTATCTAAGAATTGGAGAGAGCAGGGGAAAGGGCAGCCCCAGTTGTGCCGGTTGTGCTTTGAGGGCTATAAGGAGGATGATCCCATAAATTCCCTATATGCTGACTGCTTCTTCTGAAAAGCGATGTGAGGATGGCAGCAAATGTCCTAAAAGCCTAATTCCCCTAACAAGACCCAGTGATCGTTAGAAGGACAATGCCAAAGCATCCCATGCGAGAACCACCTTGGTAAGTCTCCACCGCAAGGTATTAGTTTGCTGGATTTTAAAATACGAGGCTTTGAGAGCAAAATCTACCTAGAATTATGTTAAATATGTAGATTTGTAAGAGACATCTCCCCGACTGTCTTTCTGCAGTTTCCTATTTGAGGGATTCACACCTCTTCTGTAAAAGCATCTGGAGTTGGTGGCTGTAGAAACCAGATTAGTCCATGAACCATTAGTTTGATCTGGAGAGGACTTTTTTAATTTATTCCTGATAGGGCGGTGAAAATACAAAATCCAGCAGCGACACTATGGGACGGAGAGCAAAAGGTGCCTCAATTTAGTGACGGGTGGTGAAAGTAGGTAGAAGTGGGTTGGCGAAGCGGTTTTCAGTGCCGGCTCTGCCCATGGTGTGCTTTGTGCCGACAGGATCCTTCTCTCTCCATCCCTAACCACCATCTCAAAAATCTGAAGGAGAGGAAGCCAGAGACAAATAAATGAAACCTGATTATTTCTCCGTATTGCTAAGCAGACGCTGCTCTCATCTATTTACTTCAACACACCTCCAGCAGAAGTCATCAAGCAACTTTGGAGAGCGAAGATGCCTCTCTCTGTGCGTCTTTGAGATCATGCAGGGTCTGGAGATGTTTGTGCAGTTCTCCAAGAGGAAGGCGTGTTAAATCATGGCGCGTTCCTGATGCCGGAGGGTCAGTGATTGAGGGTGAGAGCTGAGAGTGGGGTTTGGGGCCGTAATGCACGATGGATGGAGCGAATCCATATTTCTCTGGTGCTGGGGTATCATCTCGAAACTTGCAGAGAAAAGTTACTTGCAGAAAACTGTTAACGTAGGCTTCTACCGTTGATAATTGCTGAGTGCTCTGACGGGGGAAGTTTTAATCGAAGTTATCATTTATTGTGAACAGACAGGGATGGTTTTTTTTTTAAAAATCTCGGCAAAGGCTCTCTTCTCTCCTCGCTTCATTTATTTTTCCCACCGGTCGGTACCTTCGCTTTAGCGGGGAGAAGAGGTCCAAGGGGTGGGATCCTGACCTGGGGTGGGAGCTGGGGTGGGAGCCTGCAAGGACCAGACTGCAATATCCAATTTTTTTTTGGGGGGGGGGTTCAATCACAGCTTTGTAAGTTATTTATCTCATTCGGATGATGCTCCGGTGGGATTTTGCCTCCTCTGCTCCCAGTGCCAATTGCTCCTGGATCTCCTCGCACGTTGGCGAAGGATCCTGAGCATCGTAACCCCATGGGCAGAGGTTGGGGCACCAAGAGTTAATTTTATTTTATCAAGATGATAAAATACCCCTCCGCCTCCCTGGCTTTTGATGCGTTAATCTGAAAAGGGAGTCGAAATGTGACTAATGTCCTTAAAGTTCCTGTCAATTTTTTTTCTTCCCAAATTCATTTGACATGAAAGTGAGAAGTAAACAGAAAGCCTGTGTTTAAGCAGATAACTTGGAAAGCCTTTTCCATCACATTTAAAAACGGCCGTGTCATGGATTCTGCGAATTGGCGGGTTCTATTTTGTTTTATTTTATTTTGTCTGTGTGGTAAATTTTCTTTTAATAATCTCGACGTGGTTTTACGAGGTTTAGGGCTAAGATTTTTTTTGAAGGGATGTTAAACCATTCTCCAAAATGACATCTCATTAAAGTGAAATTCATCTGCCGGGATTGGAGACATTACAGGCAGGAGGAAACTGTGGCTCCCATTTGAAAATACATTTTTTTTTTTTTTTCCTATAGGAAGTACTTTTAATCTTTTTAATGAGGATGGTATGAGATACACAACCCCGTATTGTTTCTGAGAAGCCCTGACATCTGGCCTAGCATAATCCAGTTTCTGTTAGGGAGTAGTTTAGAGGCTTTAAAAAACAATGTCGCCTCTTTTGGGCAAAGCTTGGGATTAATCTCATACGCTCAGCACTCCCCCCTTGCAGAAAGACAGACACTTTATAACACTCAGTCTTTTTTTTTTCCTTTTTATTGCTTTTTTTGTTTTTCTGTTTCTTTTTTCCCCTCTTTCCCCCTCTTTCTCTTCCCTCTCTTTCTTTTTCCTTTTTCTTTTTTTCCTATTTTTTCTTTTTCTTTTCTCCTATTTTTTCTTTTTCTTTTTCTTGTCCCTTTTTATCTTCCTTTTTTCTTTTTCTCTTTTTTCCTTTTTCTTTTTCCTTTTCCCTTTATTTCCTTTTCCCTTTTCCCCCTTTTTCTCTTTTTTCTCTTTTTTCTCTTTTTTCTCTTTTTTTCTCTTTTTTCTCTTTTTTCTCTTTTTTCTCTTTTTCTCTTTTTTCTCTTTTTTCTCTTTTTTCTCTTTTTTCTCTTTTTTCTCTTTTTTCTCTTTTTTCTCTTTTTTCTCTTTTTTCTCTTTTTTCTCTTTTTTCTCTTTTTTCTCTTTTTTCTCTTTTTCTTTTTCCTTTTTTCCTTTTTCCCTTTTTCCCTTTTTCCCTTCTTCCCTTCTTCCCTTTTTCCTTCTTCCCTTCTTCCCTTCCCCCTTTTTTCTTTTTTCCTTTTTTTCCTTCCCCCCCCCTTTTTCCTTTTTCCCCTCTTTTTTTCCCCTATTGCTTTCCCCCAAAACAGAGCTGACAGCTGGTTGCTTTCCCACCCAACAGCCTGAGCAGCAGATTCGAGATGGGCAGCGTTGCAGCGGGACCCGGGAGCTGCACCAGCCCGCTCCCTGCCCGGGCTGTCCCCCCCGTCCTCCCAGTCCCCCCAGTCCTGTCCTATGCTGGGGCAACCTCAGTTGTATTTTGAGCTGCCTTTGCATGAATTCGAGGCTGCTGGCATCGGGGGGAGCGCTCCGGTTTCCTCCTCGAAGGGTCGGCCGCAGTAATCGAACTCTACTTTGGAGGAACTAATGAAAACAAAATAAAAATGGGACTCAGAGGTTAACTACCAGCTTTAAATGCATATGAAAATACTTAAGAATAATGGGATTTTCTTTTTTTAATTTTGGTTAATGGAGTAGTCGAGTTTTGAATGGATTCTATTAAAAATAAAACTGTCACATCCGAACCTGGGGAGGCAATGATGGGTTATTTACTCAGCAGGGTGTTGTGTTGATCTTGGATCAGCTCTTCCCCAGAGCCTGGAGCATCCTTCTTCGGGGAGCCCACCGTTCCCTAAACCCGGATCTTTTCCTGCTGGGAGATCTTGCAGCCTCATCATGTGCTGGATCTGTGTTGGTTGTGAGCAGAAAAAGGAGATGCTTGACTAGTTTGGCTGAAAAAATGGAGAATTTCTGCCTTTTTTTCCTCCCTTTCTGAATTAGTGGGGTATAGCTGATAGCCCTCCCCTTATGTTCTTTGGGGGAATTGCCTTGCACTTCCTGCAGAAGTAGAGAAAATAACCTTTTTTTCCTGTGAGTGTAAGGCACCTCGGGATAATCTGGATTTTTATTTGGCTGCTGAAACATGCTTTAGATCTGTAGCCCAGCAAACGTCTTGCTCTTTGGATTTAGGGGAAGAAACGCAGAAAGCTGGGTTTTGGCCGTCGGGAGATCATATGGACACGGAAACGGTGAGCGTAGTTGAGAATAAAAGCAATGTCTTCTCGTTTAGCATAATCGGGGCATAGTTTTACTTTTGTAATACTTAAACCCAGCCAAACACAGATATATCCCATAAATTAAAGATATGTAAAAGGTGGTTTCCACCACCAGGCTCTTTCCCAGCATCTGCCAAGAGCCATCCTCCTGGCAAACTCCCAGCCTGGCGCCAGCTTTCTGCTGCATGAGATGTTGAACTCACCGCACCCTCTTGGCCTGAGATACCCACGTTGGATGGAAATGAGCGGGAAGTCAACTCGTCTGTAGCTTGGATGACGTATAAATGGAGGGTCTTCCTTCTCTCTCATTTTTTTTATCCCTGAAAGCAGAGTTTGATGGTGCCAAACCACTGGAGAAGAGCATGGTATTGTCCCTTGTGGCAGGCAGCGGCTGCATCCCCAGCAGGATTTTCGGCTGGGTCAGGACAACGTTTTGAAGTTGGTCTCCTGAGCTGAACATCTCCAGTTGTTGGGCTTCAGGTGACTTCACAGACCAGTCTTGGAGGCTCAGACTCAACCCCTTGTAGATGAAACCAGTCCCAAGGATGGTCTCCAGTTGCTGGTGGGCACTGGGTCATCAAGGCTGGGCAGGAGCAAAGCAAAGGACATGTTTTTGCTGAAATGAGTTTAATTTGTAGTGTGGATGTTGGGTCCTCAGCACCAGGTTGCCTCTACAGATCTGCTCTGAAGGGTCCACACTACTTGCTAGAAGAGATACAGCCAGCGTGGGTCAACGGTGTGGGCACCAGCCTGGGCCCAGGAGATTTTGGATCCATGCTGATGTCTGTGAATGCCTGCTTGATGCAACCTCTTTCTGTTTCCAGCCTGCCACCTTTCCTCTATCTCCCTGTGAGAATTAATCCTTCATGCTGTGTCCTACCACAGGGTAGAGAGGAGAAGAGGAGGTTCCCTGGGCCAAGTGATTTCAGCTGTAAATGTTCACCCAAATGCCAATTCCTAGAGAGCTGAGTGGGCTTGCGAGCGAGGCATCGTTCTGCACAGGGAGCTATATTACATCCGTGATGCTTGTTGGACCAAAGGGTCCTATAGAAAAGGATAAACCAAAACGATAATTGAGCTAAAAAAAACCGAAAAGAGAGGCTCTGCATTTCAGTAAGGCTGCAAGAAGCGCTCATTTTAGGGGGTGCAGGGGAATAACACAAGCCCACCATCTCCCAGTTGCATCGTGGGGCTGCACAAGCTTTACCAGCTCCCAAGGTTGGACAAGCCAAGTGGAAAGATCCCTTCGGGACTAAAACCAGGACGTAGGGCATCGCCTACATTGTATAACAGTGCAGACGTGCTCACAACTGTTTGCATCGCTTCTCAACAAGCTACCGGTCATCAGCAATGTCTTGCTGACTGGCTGCTCCCACCCCATGGCATATTAAGCTAATATGTTTTACTTCGTGTTTATAATAGGCAGAGAGCACACGCACAGTCGGTTAGTAGAGGATTTGCTGATGAGTGGTAATTCATTAGCCGGGATTTTTTTCCCCCTCTTTTGTGACCGCCTCTCCTTGCATTCAGAGTACAGCAGCTATCAAAGAAAAGCAGAACATCCTTAGCGAGGAGGTTTATACAGATTAAAAGTTGGGAGTTTTCAGCTGCGGATCAGCACTTTTGAGTCAGGGCTGAATCATCTGGTGCAGGAACTCAGGTGGGAGATGGGAAAGTTTGTGCCCAGGCAACCCCAGAAGCCATCTCCAGGGTTGGGGAGCCCATCTTCGGGTGCTGGGACACCAGATTTGAGATGGTCCTTCCCAAGCCATGGCTTTGCAGAGGGTTTGCTGCCCCTCTGCACCGTTGGGTCTACATGTCATCTCCTGGAGCCTCAACCCAGCAGCTCTTGAAATGATGTGTTGGGGTGGCAGTGGTCTTTGCATGGTGAAGGCAGCAATCGTTTCCTTCCTCTAGGTTATATCCAAAATACCCTAAATGTGATGGTGTGGACATGACCGGTAGGTCGGGGCTTGCCCTTGCTTTTCATTGACTTGGAGTCCACGTTGAGGATCTTGAAAATGCAGCGCGGAGGTGGAAAAAGCCTTTTGAACTCAAATTGTTAACTCTGACAAAAGCACAGGGAAAGCTTTAGTGGAAAAATGTTAATTATGGATGTTATAATGTTATTTATGGATTAGCGTGCGGGTTCTAGGATGGACCCCGGGCAACCAGGACAGATGCCACATGGAAGAAAGCGGAGGGTTGACACCCTCCTTGTCCAGTCTTGGGGACACGTCTGCTTGAGGTCACGCAGGGATTGAATGTGGTGACATGGGGAATCGAAGCAGGTCTCCAAAGCCCTTTAACCCCTCTTGATGCTGCTCACTCTGTCCCAGGGCATCAATTTCTTCCTGCCTGGATGCTCCAGGATAAAATATCTTGTGGGACCATGAGGTTTCAGCTAGTGCTGTTCCTTTCGTCCATCCAAATGCCACAGATGCCAGCTCTAGCTTTAAAAAAATAAATAAAAGTAATAATAATTAAAAAATTATATGATAGTATTCACCCTTTCTAACCCAGGTTTCAGCAAAAAAATATATTTTATATGATTGTATTCACCCTTTGTAACCCAGGCTTCAGCAGCAACTGAGTAATCTGGCCAGATGAAATCTGCTTGGGGATATAGTTTTCCAAATCGCACACATGCCGTATTTAAAACTCATTTTGAAGCAGTTTTTAACCTTTGGAAGTGGTTTTTCTAAGGCTAATAATCCCTCCTAACAGCATCCTATTTTGAGAATATTTTTTCTAGCACTGGGTATTTACACAGTCACCGATTTTTCACCTGACAGTGACAGCTGCAGGAGTGAGTGATGTATTTAATTTCTAAATTTCTACCCTACTAAGAGATTAGTAACGGGAGAGCTTCTTTTTTTTCCACCCCTTCCCCCAAATGGTTTTTGCTACGAAGGGTCATAACTTCTCCAGCCTTTTAGCAGATCGATCTGAGAAGTTTTCCTGTGCTGATTCCGGTGTGAAAGTTGATATTTAAAAAGAAAAAAAAAAAACACAAAAAAAGAGGAAGGGGGGAGTGCAGAATGGCTGAATGGCAGCTCCACGCCGCAGAAATGACCCGAATCACTTCTTATCAGCTCCCGGTGACGGTAAAATTGTGATACCTTTGTTTAAACCTTGCCGCGAGCTGCTGCGCTGAGCCGAGTCCAACTGCTGCCGGCATCTGGGCTGCCCGCGCCAGGCTGTGCCCGGGCAGGTCTCGGGGCTCGGGAAAGAGCAAACTGGTTTGCGGGGGCAGAGAGGTCACTTGGCAAATGCTCGAGCATCGTTTTCAACTGATTAATTCTTTCCAGGCTAAGTAAACATTTAGTCTTCTTTCAGGCTGAAGGATGGATCCATCTGTTTCTTCCTGGCGTGAGAAAAAAAATACAATACTCTAAAAAGGCTGGAAGGGACTCTTGGATTAGCAAACGCAGAGGGATGCACGCATCGTGGGTGCTGCTCCTGCTCTGAGCAAACCCTTTGCTGGCAGCAGTCGGGCTGCAGAAACCAAAGACCAAGCGGGTATCTCGCTCTGCCGCTTCATTAATCAGCTGTCGGTTAAAAGCGCGGCTATTTCCATGTCCTTATGGGTGAAAGCTAAGCGGTAAAATAGTCTAACAGGATATGAACCTCAAGTTTGGAGGATGGCGTGGGGCCGGCTGGCGAACAGGACTGATGCCTTCATAAATAAGATCTCTGAGAGCTTTGCTGGGCAGCAGGAGCCCTTCTCTGGGGGCTGGAAAGTGCTTCGTGCAACGGGGGGAAGGAATGGAGGAGGGAGATGCTGCGGTACCCACAGCAGCAGGCTTACGCATCTCTCCTGGAGTAGGTTGGGCGTGTTTTGCCCTTGGGCTGAGATAATGAATATTTCCAGTTGAGTTTAAGAGTATGTTCTACTCGATATGGAGACAAATACCTAAATAATGTTATATTCATACCTTACTGTACACTCAAAACCTACATAATCAGCTTTCTCAATCCCTGGGCATTTATTTCCTTCTGCTGCCTTCAAAATAAACAGAATTAGCTCGTTTAGTACTGAGTAATACCGCTCCTGCCAGGTTTAATTTCTCCCCAGCAGAGCACTGCTGTTTCCTCTTTGTACACCCAAATTCTCTGTCTGATGGAGGTTGCTCTGGGATGAAGCCGTGGTGTTTCCTCCAAACCTCTTTTTTTTTTTTTTTTGTTAGGGGGTGTGTGGTTTTCATATCGGATGATCTTTACTGAGCAAAAGTAACGCGAGGACTTGTAAGAGGTGCTTTGGATGTCTCTAACCGCTGCGAGGAACTTCTAAATTAATTTCTTTTACCTTGCCTAGCTGCTGTAACATCAAGTTGGGGAAATAATTTGTGGATTTATCCTCTTGCCTGTGTTACCCTCTTCCTTCGAGGTGAAGCCAGAAGTGCTGCTTACGGCTTAGGCTTTGCAAAGCCTCTTGCCCCCGCTACCGGGCAGGAGCATCCTCTCCTTGGCTCTTCCCTGGGCCGGATCCTGGCACCCCTGTGTGTGGCAGAGCTGGGTTTCAGCGCGAGGCCGGATTCACGCCCGCCCTTGGCACAGGTGCCCCTTCGGCGGGGCTCACGGCGAAGCCGACCATCTGCGCCCGGCAGCTTCCCCGCTCCCCGTCCGTCCATGTGTCCATCCCCGGGCTCCGGCCGGGCACCACAGCATCTGCAGCTCACGCTGCCCGCCGGGCTCGCCTGGAAGGAGGATTTGCAGAAGGATACGGGGAGGTCTGAGAGGTCACAGCTGTTAAAGCTGGGAAAGTGGGAAAAAAAGGGCAGAGGGGTTCCCGAACTTGGCACGAGTGCTGCAGCCACCTGTCCGCGAGCATGAACGGTTTTCCAAGCCAAAATATGTTTTGATTGCAAATAATTTCCTTTAATCCCCCCCCCAAACAAATCTGGATTTAATAATCGCTTCTCGAATTATTGGTAGCAAATTCAGATCGGTGCTGCTGCAGACGTTCCTGCGGCATGGAGAGGAGTGTGTGAACGGAGGCAGCAAGGGACGAATCTCCGGGGAAAGCCCAAAGCCGTTCTGGTTCAGGATATTTTATATGGAAAAAGGTTTTATGACTCGGGAAGGAGGAGCAGGGGGTGCAGAAGGCAGCATCTCTGCTTGCTTTAAATTCCTTTTTAAATGTAAGAATAAAAGGGGGCAAAGGGGAAACATTATTTTTGGCATGGGAAGGAACTTTCTTTGCGGGAGTTGTGTTCATGAGTGAGACAGCGGGAATGTTTTCCTGTTCCTCCTAACAAATTCCCAGTCTCTTCTGCACCTAAAATAACCGTGTTTTAACCCGAAACAGGGCTCGGCATCGCTGCAGCGGGGATTGGGGCATGGGCACGTGCCCTTGGTTGGGTGAAAGAGGTGGGAAGATGCTGGGAAGCTCCAGCATGGAAGTCCAAAAACACGAGTGGGTTGGTTTTTTTTCCATCCATGTAAAAAAATTGCGTGGGACAGGGCGATGGCTTTGGCAAAGTGAGCTAAAAAGTTGTGTTTCTATTTTTATAATTTATATTAGGTAAAAATCTCCTTCTGCTGTTTTTGTTAATACTTGGCAAGCCTGAAATTTCCTTTTAAGCGTGAACAAGAAGGATGGGAATTCAGGCAAGCAGCTGAAGGTGCTTCAAAAAAGGAGCACAGCCTTGAGGGGTAAAGAAAAAGCTGCTTGAAAAAATAAAATACGAAAAAAATGTGCATCCGGGTTGCTTCTGAGCACTTAACCGTCCCCATCTTGGACCTTTCTACAGGAGGGAATAGTTTTGCGTCAGGGTTATTTCTTTTCTGCATGTGAGCAGCGCACTTGCATTGCTCTGAACAGGGAGGGTTTTGGTGATGGAGGTCGTGGTGGGAAGCCAGGACTTTCGTATTCTGTGATCGGTGGGATCCACCTCTTAAATGTTCTTCAGGAGCTTGGAATCATCAAATCATAGAAGGGTTTGGGTTGGAAGGGACCTTTGAAGATCATCTAGACCAACCCCTCTGCCATGGGCAGGGATATCTCCCACTAGATCCTGTTGCTCAAAGCCCCAGCCAACCTGACCTTGGTTCTCCACAACACAAGACGATGGGCGGATGGTTTTCTCCTTGGTGGAAATGTTGAAACGTAGCATTTCTATGTGGATCTGAGCATCCTGTAGTGAAGGTGCTATAGAAGTGTGTTTTCTTTTTATTACGCTTTTGGCCATGGTGCTGTTCTGAATTCCCAGGGCTTTAAGAATAAAAAGCCTGATGAGTAAGAGAGGAGAAAAAAAACCTCCTTGGGCAACGCGTGAAACTGTGTGGTTGGGACTAATGAGGCACGCTGTCGCTGCTTGTAAGCACGGAGGTTAATCCTTTATTATCAATGGGTTTGCGTTTGGGCAGGGTGAGTGTTAGGCAGTGCTGCCCTTACCCCCGGACCTGCTCCCCGGTCCCAGGGCATCGCAGCGGGCACTTGCCCGCAGGTTTCCGTCACTCCCACCTCTGCACAGGTCGCACGAACCAGCTTGCAAATGCAAGGAAGGGCAGGGTTTACGTTGGCCGTGTCCAGAGCTGTGGCATTGCACTACCCGAAATGCTCTGGAGGCTGGGGTCTGGCTGGGAGGGTTTCTCGGTAGAGCCTCCGCGTGAAATCGGGTAGGAAGCGCTTCGGCGAGCAGCTGAGAGCGCTCTGCCTGCCCAGGGAGCAGGGCTTTGGGCTGCTGGGAGACTTTTTGCCTGCGTTTGTGAAACTCTCGGCTCCTATTTTGCTTTTTTTCTGTTGGCGATGCTGAAGCAAGGCTTCCTCCGGCAGGTTTTTTAAAATTTTATTTTATGAGAACAGTCGGTTATGACTCCCCAAGTGCCGTAAAAGTTAATGTGATAGTCGCTCTGCGCCTGTGCTCATTTTTATAATTTTTTATTTTATGAAACAGGACAGGGAGCTTAGTGACTTATTACTATTCATTTCGTTTCAATGCGGTAAATATTGATTCAGTTGGGGGTTTTCAATTTAAACCACTCGGCGATTATATAAAATATTACTAGCCTCTGAAATTATGCTTACCGATCCCTTCGGCTGCTCATTAACGAAGGAGTGCAATTTTTAGATCCCTTTGCTTTCATCATTCTAATAAATGGGCTAAGCTCCCTTTTCGCACGGAAGGTGCTGTAGACTCAGCTAGCAGGGGCTTGACAGCCTCGATGCAGCTCTTAATTTGGAGCCGGTTTCAAAGGATTTTGTATTTTATTTTTTTTATTTTGAGACATGTAGGTCTCTTCCTCTGATTCTTCAGCCGTGACGGAGCTGGGGAACGACAGCTGGGATAAATGGAGCTGGTTCGTCCCTGCACTGTTCAAAGTGACATGTCCTGGACTTCTCCCACCGTTGGGTCCTTGGGTATTGCCTGAACTCAAAGGACTTGTTTACCTGTGTCGTGAGGAACGAGAAAAGAGATGTGGGAAGAGGGAGAGGGGGAATGAAGCTTGACCAGTGTAGTTAGCAATGGTAGAACGGTCTCATTAGCTGTGGGGAAGCTGGTTGCTTGGGGCTTTCTACGGACGATTGGTATTCTCATGGCAAAGCTCTACGTGTAACCAGCTCAGTCAACTTACAAAGTGTTGCTTCAACATTGCACGGAGGTGTTGAAGCGTATCCTTGTAGGGATGGGGTTAAATAAGCCTTCGGAAAATTTCTTAGGTGCCACCAGGGGCTCGGTTGCAAGCTGGTGGTGGTTGGGCTGTGGGCTGGGGATGTTTCCCGTCCATAGATGAGCCTGTTTGATTTTGCAGGGACTTTCCCTTCCCGTTCTTGGACCTTTCCATCCCCACAGTCTCCTGTTGAGCCCTTTGGAGTGTGAGCTCCTTGCCATGCTCCTCCTGGCATCTCATCACTAGAAGGACATGAGACCATGATGTCCGTGTGCCACTTGCCCTGAAAAATCAGGGCAAGCTTCTTCTCCAGCTTGCCTGTCCTGAGGCCGTGGAGAGCGGGACAAGGGCGGATGCAGTCCTGATGGGATTTGAAAGAAACTAAAAAATTCAGAGCCAGGGGAGCATCCCCACATGCAGCAGTTGAGTGTTGTCAAATTTTGGGGTTAAGCAGCTGGGCAGGAAAGATGAAAAGTGTTAATGGATGGGGAAGAAACCAGCTGCTTGTTGCAAAGTGCCTTCAAGACGAGAAGAGGGGAAAGCTCAGACTGGCCTCAAGTTCTCTGCTCCTTTTAGATGCAACAAGAATATGCGATGGCCAGGAGGAGACTCAGAAATCATCTGGTTTAGCAAGAGCTGCATTAATTGGATCAATGCTAATATGTGATTTAAAATACATTGTCAATGGAGCAGAGTATTTGGCCGAGAACCTGGTGTGACGGCTGAGTTACGATGTTGTATCTCTTAGGGCAGAGACATTCTTCACGTTGTGCTTTGCGCAGCACTTAGCCCTTTGTGGACTTCCCCGAAAATAAGTGATGATGTGGCCAAAAAGAACCTGGATGAGACTTCAAGTCAGAAATGAAAGAGCTAAAACTCCACTGCTGTGCACACTGCCGTGTAGCCAACTTACCTAATTAAACACTGTTTTAAATACCACTTTTAGGCCAGTTTTAAGGGTGGTAGTAAACTACCTTTACAATAATCAATAGATTTTTAGACTACTTGCATATTTCAAACTTGCCAGCCTGATCTCCCTGAGTGTTTAATAGCTAATCTTACCAATTTGTTGCAGCATGATTGAGACTGTTACAGTGAAGGTGACCGCAAATGGCTTTGCCAGAATGCCTTTGTGTGAGTGGATTTTTGTCTGCTAAATTCAAATAATTTATCCTTTTTTATTCAGTCTCTTAGAGTAATACGCTCATCAGGTTGTTGGGTACCCATTGCTGAAGATAAATGCGTATTACTTTAATACTAAGATTCAAAAGGAGTTTCTGAATTTCTGCTTGAAGTATTCGTTGTCGATATTTGAGGACATAATTTCTGTGTAACGGTAGGACGATCACGTGGTGTTGCAGTACTCGGCACGCACTTGGAGTTTTGGAGCAAGGTGGACAGCTTCCACCAGAGACCAACAGAAGTTGGGTACCAGCTTCCCCAGATCCCCTTGAAGTCCCCTCTATGAGCTTCAACCACTTTAGGATTTTTAATTGCTTTGTAAAATCATAGAATCATCAAATCATGGAATGGTTTGGGTCAGAAGGGACCTTCAAAGATCACCTACGCCAACCCCCCTGACCTGGGCAAGGGACGTCTCCCACCAGATCAGGTTGCTCAAAACCCCATCCAACCTGACCTTGAACACTTCCAATGATGGGGCATCCACAACTTCTCTGGGCAACCTGGGCCAGTGTTTCACCACCCTCAACGGAAAAAATATCTTATGTCCAAAACTACCCTCTTTTGGTTTAAAACCATTGCCTCTTGTCCTGTCACTACAGGCCCTGCTAAAAAGCCTCCATCTTTCTTATCCGCCCCCTTTCTATATTGAAAGGTCGCAAGAAGGTCTCCCCGGAGCCTTCTCTTCTCCAGGCCGAACAACCCCAGCTCTCTCAGCCTTTCTCCACAGCAGAGGTGTTCCAGCCCTCTGACCATTTCTGTGGCCTCCTCTGGACCCGCTCCACCAGGTCCATGTCTGTCTTGTGCTGGGGACCCCAGAGCTGGATGCAGTGCTCCGGGGGGTTCTCAGGACATCGGAGTAGAGGGGCAGAATCCCCTCCCTCAACCTGGTGGCCACGCTGGTTTGGATGCAGCCCAGAAGACAACTGGCTTTCTGGGCTGCAAGTGCACATCGCCAAATATTTTGGTCTCTTGCAACGATGGTAAATAATGTACCAGTCAGTTTGCGTTCTGCTGGTGTGGTTTCTCTCATATGCCAGGAAACCAATTTGGGCTTCTCAAAGCGAGGCAGCAAGCAGGAAATTTTCCTTTAATATTGCCAAGCCAGGCAGTCGCTCTCGTTTGTGCCACCCAGGAACACGATCCTTTTATTGCGATGGAGACTTGCGAAGTCATTTGTCCTTGTTGATTGAGTATTTATGATGGGAGCTCTGGATGGTGTTTCCCTTAGATTGAATTTCAGCAGCTGGCAAGAATTGCTCCAGTCCTCCCTGTAGGTCGCTTTTCGCCTGTCAGGACACGTCGCAGCATCTTACCTGTTTATTCTTGTCCTTTGATTTAATTCCTGGCCATAGGTACAGCCCGAGCATGAGGATCTTTGGAATTTCTATACTGCTCTGTACATATGTATGTATTGGCTTTCTCCTCTCCTTTTATTTTTTGTATTTTTTAATGCCTGCTCAATATTCAAGGAACATAAAAACGTTCACCACTTATCATGAGCTGTTATCACAACAACTCTTCACAATTATTAATAATAGCGCTTAGTTTCGTGTATTGCTTTTCATTATAGCTCTCGAAGCAAATAATAGATGCAGGGAAGTATTGCTAATGGTCGGGTCGCAGGCTGGGAAGCAGCAGAGCTGTCATTGCCTCTTCGTGAGAGCAGGAGAGCAGGTTTTGAGCCATTTCTGTGGTTCCTGGTGGTCACCTACCGAAGGGGAACCTCTTGGACATGCTCCTCTGCACCGTGCTGTGTCCTCCTTACAGACTGTGACTGCGTTTGGACGCTGATGAAGATGCTCTAGGATCTGCAGTGGGCATTTTGGTACCCGCCTTGCATGGTTCTTCCCCCTCTTTGGGGGAAGAACGGGGTAAATGTGAGCAGGTGATGATGTGTCCTGGTGCAGCTAAGTCCTGGGCAGGTGATGTAGGCTGGCCAGTCCCACCAAGGTGCTGGGGAGCCCTAGAACCTCCCAAGCGTTTGGGGTGTGAGTCTTCCTCCTTAGAGATATTAAAAAAACCCGCCTAGACACAGTCCTGGGCTACCAGCTCTGGGTGGCCCTGCTTGAGCAGGAGGTTGGACCAGATGACCTCCAGAGGTTCCTTCCAACCTCAACCATTCTGTGGTTATGTGATCTCTCCTCAAGACCTCTGGGCATTGCTGTTGCCGATCGTGGCACATCATATCTTCAGGCACCAGGATGTCTGGGGGTATTTGAGTTTTCACATCAAAAATTAGCCCTGGGCAGGTGGTTGGACTCGCCTGCTGCAAGCCTGAGATGACTTGGTCTCGCATGAACCCTGGGAGACCTGGAGTTGCTGGTGGGTCTGAGAGCTCCTGCTCCCATCTTTGCTCTGCAAAATAGCTGTTTCCAAACCCACCCTTGAATTCTCCATCCCGTGCTCCTCTCTGCTGCCTCGTTTTCACTGCTGAGTGGTGGTTGTCCTGAGCATGAGTCCAGAAAGTAGTAGGCACGTAAGGTTTGGGTGATGAGCACCATGCCGCTGGGAAAGGCGACTTGTTTCTTTTCTTCTGCAAGTTAGTGGTAGTTTTTTTTCCCTTTGTTTTGGGGATTGCTTTTATTTTCTCTTTTCCCAGCTCAGCAAGGTTCAGCGGTTTGGCCTTGCACACCTCAAGGCGTAAGAAACACCCGGTTTAATTTGCGGTTAGATATCTGTTAAGATTGCATCCACTTCCCCAGTCAGCACTTAATTGGCAAGTCGCTTGATTTAACAGCGTGGGAGCCGGCACCGGAAAAATGGCTTGAATAAATCACTGCCTGACGCCAGAAAATAGATATAATCTCAACATTAACTACATTAATAGTAGCAGGAGCCGAATTAAGAAAGCCATAAAGTATAGGCAGGAGAGTATAAATTATAGCCATCTTGCTGTCTTCTTCTCCACACTCTGCTTTCCTTCCTCCCCCGGACCCTTGCCCAGCCGGTGACACCTGGTTGTGCCGGTGTTGGCTCTTGTTGGGGACCGGTTGTGGTTGTCTCCGTTGGGGACAGGGAGAGGAGCAATGCCCCCAGCCCACACCTTTCCCAGTTCGTTTCGCCTCTTTGGGGACACCACCAGACTTGGCCTAATCAGTTTTAGTGGCTTAGTATTGATTTTGAAAGGATCCGGAATGGGAGGTAATTGCTCTGCTGTTGCAATCACGGGTTTCATTTCTTCCCTCCTTGGCCCTGGCCACAGCCATGGGTCGTTTATGGCCCTCTGATCACATATCTTTTTAACGTGATTATTTTGGGCTGGGCAAGGGGAGGCAAAACACTTTCTAATGATATGGAAGGAAATCTTCGTTAGGGTACCGGCTTCGTGCATCTGCACGCGGTGAAGTGGCCATCCCCCCAGGTCCTGGAGAACCCATGGCAGATCCCTCAGCTCTTTGCTTTTGGGTGTCCATGCTATTGTTCCCAGGGTGTTTTGGGGAAAGCTGTGTCTTCATTTCCCATCTGTGAAAACAAGGGAAAGCAACTCGGGTAAGCGCCGTGAGGACTTGTTTTCCCCGATGCTGTCGCTGTGGGAGAAGGTGGCCTTCACAACTTCTCCTGCTCTTCAGGAAAGCCTGGTGAGACCCAGGGGAGGTGTCCCTCCAGCTTTTGCATGCCGTGGGGTGCAAGAAAACATCTCAGCTCTTCCAGCTGTTGCGTTTTCCATTTGTGCTGGTGTCAGCGCTTTATGAAGTTGGAAGCACATCTGTTTGGTTGTTTCTTTTTCTTTTCAGTCAGGCGTTAGGTCCACCTTTAGTTTGCAAGATGACGCTTTTAGGTTTTGCTGTAAACATAGTGGAGATACTTGGGAGTCTTGGGATGGGGGTGGTGGCTGAGCATCTTTGCGAGGACCAAAGCCTGAGCGGGAAAATGAGCTAGAGGTGCCAAATTGGTACCTGCCTGCTTGTGAGCTTCTGCCTTTGAGAATCATTAATATCCTTTTTCATCCACTTGTGCACAGAGGGGGGTGATGTCAAGAGGGGGATGATGATGCCATGGAAGTGACCGTAAGTGTGAGTTACATCCCACCTTAACGTGTCTGTGGAGGGTCGTGTCGGTGCTGTGAGCTGGACGCTGGTTTTGGGTTTATTTAGGAAGTTTTCCCCTTTTTTTTTGTTGTTGTTGTTCTGGAGCTGTGAGTTGCTCTGGGTCTGGTGCCAGCAGAGGGAGACAGCTCTGTACGAGTCCTGCGCTGGGAAGGCTGACGGCTAATTTAGTTTTAATGAGAGAGCAAGAGTGAATTGTTTCGGTCTTCGCATATACGTTGAACACACATCGCTTCGCAGCACCGACGTGCTGAAATTGGGGACCGGTGGATTTTACGCCTTGGAGCTGTCAAAATCCATATAACAGAGCAATCTTATTAGAGATGTCTCTGCATCCTGCATCAGGAACCCATGTAGGTTCACAGCCCGTATTTCCCAACAAACGCCACGAACGTTTTGCACATCATTTTGCTTCTGTGCTGGACCCCCCTTTTCCTAATTTCACTGCACAGTCCCTGATTAAGGGCGTCTCTGTGCTGTTTGGAAGCACACAGACGATGCTCTCGCTGCTGGGGCTCTATCTAGAAGCCGTGCATGAGCGACGGCTTCGGCAGACGATCAGCCAAACACCTCGGAAACATATTGAATGCCTGCTCTGCCTATATGACCAACGTACGTGCTTTTTTCCTAGGTACCTGATAAATCGGTCCGAGAGGCACACAGAAATGATGCGGCTGTCTTGGCACCTATGGAGTTGTCACCGTGCTGAGATTTAGCGTGCTGACAGCTTGGCACGGATGAGGTTCCCCAGCAGGCTGGTAGATGACCAACGTGGCTGAAACATGCCACGCGGCCGTGTTTTTTTCTGCAGGAGGTCTCTTTTAAGCGCTCTAACTAGCAGAGCCATCTCGGAGTTAGTGGAAATGCTCAGAAACTCCTCTGAGCCTAATGGTTTGCCCGGGATGATGCCGTCAAGCAGTTGATTTTAGAAGCTGGATTCTGAGCTCAAGCGGGCGATTTTCATACTAATTGGTAGCGGTTTTACTATTTCTCTGGCCTGATCTAAGGGGACTGTGTTTGTAAACGGCGAGCACGCACATAGAGATGCTGAGTGTTGTCAGCAAGACTCTGTTACACGATTACGTGCGGATGCTTTTTCCTTATTGCTTCCGTGAAAGCTGGAACGGTGCTTCCCAAGGTAGGGGAAGCTCTAGGAAACATCGACATTAATTTAGGCACGGCTGGACTCTGGTTTATTGTCACTCTGGTGTATGAGGCAGCCGGTGCTTTGCTCGCCCGGCGCTGGGCTTTTCGGTGCTGGCGAAGCCTTTTCCTTGCGTGGGACTTGGCACAGCGCATGTCAATGAGCCACTGGTCTATACTGATAGGCGTGTAGTAAATATTAACATTTATGCCTCATTTCTGACCACAGAAGGATTGTTGGGAACCCCAAGAGTTGGTTTTTTTAGTGGGGTGGAGGCCATACCTGGTCTTTCCTCTGCCCTGCTGCATTTGAGGCATGGTCCTGTGCTCGGGGAGAATCATAGAATCATTGAATGGTTTGGGTGGGAAGGGACCTTTGAAGGTCATCTAGTCCAACCCCCCTGCCATGGGCAAGGACATCTCCCACTAGATCAGGTTGCTCAGAGCCCCGTCCAACCTGACCTTGAATGTTTCCAGGGATGGGGCATTGACCACCTCTCTGGGCAACCTGGGCCAGGGTTTCACCACTCTCATCATAAAAAATTTTTTCCTTAGATCTAGTCTGAATCTCCCCTCCTTTAATTTAAAACCATTCCCCCTTGTCCTATTGCTACAGGCCCTGCTAAAAAGTCTCTCTCCATCTTTCTTATCAGCCCCCTTTAAGTACTGAAAGGCCACAAGAAAGTTTCCCCGGAGCCTTCTCTTCTCCAGGCTGAACAACCCCAGCTCTCTCAGCCTTTCTCCATAGCAGAGGTGTTCCAGCCCTCTGACCATTTCCGTGGCCTCCTCTGGACCCGCTCCAACAGGTCCATGTCTGTCTTGTGCTGGGGACCCCAGAGCTGGACGCAGTGCTCCAGGGGGTTCTCAGGACATCGGAGTAGAGGGGCAGAATCCCCTCCCTCAACCTGCTGGCCACGTTTCTTGTGATGCAGCCCAGGATACAGTTGGCTTTCTGGGCTACGAGTGCACATTGCTGGCTCATGTCCAGCTTTTCATCCACCAGTACCCTCAAGTCCTTCTCCGCAGGGCTGGCACGACCTTCTCAACTTCTTAATTTCCAGCCTTTTGGTTCGGTTGCAACCTGCTTTACAAAGTCCCAATAGTTCCCCTTGAAATGGATTTTTAAAAGCGTCATCTTACGGTGAATTTTCCTTTCCATCTTGTTGTTTATTAGGCTCTTAAAGGGAAAGCTTGTAATGCATCCATTGATCGAAATACCAATTGAATAGATGTGAGCACATAAAATAGTCCCGACCCTTTAATAATGGAGCAATATCATTTGTAATGTAGGCAATGCAATTAGTATTGCTAACCAATACACTGCCCCTTGATGGGTGCCTTTGAATCATTTTTATACATTACAGTATATACCGAGTCCGAGCAGACTTCCTTTAAGTGTCTGCCTGGTGAATATCTTACATACTGACGCTCTCAGAAGTGTTGGACCTTTTTTTCTTTCATTTGGAAGTAGATCTAAATTCTTTATATACATATATTTATTTATAAAACATCCATGTATACCCTTATTTAAAAAAAATACGTGGAAGTATATATACTTATCCAGGCACACGCAACACTTGTATTAATATATTTACTGCCTGGATCGTTTGATTACAGGGAAGCCAAGAGTTCATGCTAAGGAATCAGAAGCTGACAACGCTGCTTCAGTTGTTTTGTGGGTCAGCTTGTAAGAGATGCCTAAAAGCTACAATACAGGGTATATATATTTGGATATGTAACAACCGCCTGCTTTAAATTTAGAGAAGTAAGCCTGCAGTAGAAACATAAGCTTGTTATTTGTTCCTTAGGATAATATAAAGGCAGCAAAACCAACTCTCTAGGGGAAAAAGAAAACAGAAGCATTTATACGCTGTTTTCTATGCCTTAGTAGGTAAATTAAATTTAATTTTAAATATTCCATTGCCATGGATATGTATCTATCCCTAGCCAAAGCCCCTATAGCCATGGGCACGCGGCTTTCCGGAGCTGGCCATGAGCTGGTGTTTTCTCGGCGGATAATTCCCTTAAGTGCAGCCCCGCTGAACTTCTTTAACCTTTTCCATGCTGAGTCAGTGCCTGATGCACGGGTTTCCATTGAGCCCTGCTGCCTGACCAAGGTATTAGTTTGCTTTAATTAAAATATATCAGCTGTTCTTGCTCTTCTTAGTATTATTACTATTTCCGGTGTGAGAAAAAGAGCATTTAAAAAGAAGCCGTCTCTGGAAAAAAACAATTATGCTAGGTATTTTTGGAAAGCAGGCAGGAGGGAAAGCGTCGAGTGGGATTTGGCTATATGTTTGGCTGATTATTTTGGAAAATATTTGAAGTTGAGGCTGCTTCGGGTTTGAAGGTGATGCAGATGGTTCTGGCCACTTTCGAATTAGCAGGCAGTGCCACCGGCGTACCGTTGTGGGTACGGATGCAGCGTCAAAATGGTTTTGATCCTCAGCAATTAGCCTTGTGGGTTGAGCCTGCTGTTTAGCATTTCCAAAATCAGCTTATGCTTTGCACAGCGTGGATATAACTCGATCGTTGATCTACTCGGTAATGCAAAATGTAGGAAATGCCTGCTGCACGGAAATGCACGGTGTTTCGATCCAAGCGGTGACGGTGCTTGGCGTTTGCACGATGCTTCGTACAGATTTGCGCATTAGAAAAGCAAGTGGGAAGGTGCAATATTGCTGCACTTGGAGCACATCCAGAGATCTGAAATACGGTTTACAATGCTCTGGTAAGAGCAGATGAAGGAGTATCACGTCTGTGCCAGGATGGAAGAATGTCTACGACCTGCTCTCGCTTTCCTTCTCGTTTTAGAGGGCTCTGTAGCCCATCACCGAGGGTGGTAGGATGCTGCCTCAGAGGGGGATTAAGCATTAATGCCCTATCCCACGTGGATGTGGGACCTGGTGCTGCCCAAACAGTGTCACTCTCAGCGTGGGCACCTGGCTGGAGCACGACTTAGGTGCTAAAGCCAGTAACACCTGCCTGTCTCGTATGCTGAAAGAGATCCATTTCAGCTAATCAGAATTAAACCGTAATGAACTTTGTCCAATCGTCTGAGCTAATGGGGGTAAAAGGAATCTAATTAATGGGACAATGGTCCCTGGTCTTCCTGGTATAATTACTGATCTGCTGCAGCATTAGAGCGGCAGGTTGGAAAGCTGTGTATTAGGGGTTGTCAGCATTTCCATTCTCAATCTTAGCTTAAGCGGTTTAACGGGACGCTGTCATGGATTTTAGGCTGAAAGTTGACCTACCTTGAAAACAGCTTCATCTGGGCAATCACATCTTCTAGAACAGGTCTTTTGTCTTTTCTTCGGGCCAGTGTTGCAGTGGAGAAGTTTTTATAGTGGAAACTTTGCTGGAGAACTTTAGTAACTTTGAAATGTTTCAGAAGATCCTTCTATGGCTCTCCATGGGTGAGACTGGATGCCTTGCTGGAGAGAAGCCAAGCAAGGTGGTTTTGAGTTGGTCTCCTGGATGAGCCAGGAGTGAGCAGAGCTGCTTTGGACTGGGGTTGGTCTTCTGAAAGATGGGGAGGAGGTATCTAACCACCTGGAATCTCTGGAGAAGGGGCATGCAAGAGCCTAAGCACAAGGAACTGAAACAGCCAGGGAGATGTAGGATGAAGGGGGAACCGAAGCTATGGATTATTTAGGCAGCATTTCAGAAATTGTGAAGAAAGGGATGTGCAAAGATAGGGGGAGCAATGAAATGGGAGAGAGTAGCCAGCAGAGCAGGAGACCTCAGCAAAAACCTGCTTAGTCCCTACCTGAACAGAAGAGTCCACTGAGTCATTGGAGCAGACACGGTCTTGGCCAAAAGCACTGTGTAGAAATCCCTGTGAAACTAAAATCCTGGCAAATAGTCTGAACGCAGTTGTCTTGGCTGAGACCCTCTGGTCATGAGGTAGCAAAATAAGCTGAGCTGTTGTCGACCACGGGAGAAGGTTGTGGGTGAAGACAGAAAAGAAGAGGCCGGTGTAATGCCCGCCACCCTTTAGGAAAGCGAGAGCCACAAGAAGATGAGTGACTGAGACCGCAGCAGCTGTTTGCTTTCAGGAACGATGATGAAACATTAATTACAGGCAGAAGCGGCATCCTGCCGAGAGTAATATTGTCCTACTGGCAGCTCAGCAAAGATGCATTTAGCTGGTAGAGTCGGGCACCTTCGCAGGGGTGAGGCTGACGTGATGGGGGTGAGGAAAGTGCAGAAGGAAAAACCATACTGGAGCCTGGTTGCGGGTCTAGAAGGTTTATGGCAAGAAATGAGATGGGTGGCATAATATCTCGCACGGGATATGTACAATATGGAGGGACAGCCAGTATGTTGGGGTGGCTTTGGCTGGTTTCTGGTGCTTCGGAGGTCTCACAAATTAGAATACTCTTAGGAGAGGTCAGAAGTGATTTTAAAAGACTGCTTAACTTGGATGTATGGCTGCGTTCCTGTAGTGCTGGCAAATCTTGGAGTGAGTGGATGGAGAATCCCATCGGGGCGATGAACTTAGCAGGGCATGTCCCCCAGCCAAAAAGCCCCAAGGGAATGGGTTGGTGTTTTAGGGACAGGGGTTTTGATGCATCCGGTAACAAGTATGATCTTAAACTAGTTCTGTATCAACCGATGGCTTTTTGTTTGTCCCTCTGTCACCAGTGTCTGGTTACTCAATTTCAGTTGCATTAGGAAAGGAGAACACCAATTAAACTTGTGGCATTAGCAACACTTTCCATTTTAACAGGAAAACTCTCTTGCTATCCCCAAGTAATTAAACCCTAAGTCAATATCCATCTCCAATAAACCTCTCCGGCTGTACTGGGGGGTTCTGTGAGTCGGGAAACTGCCCGTGGAGAGCAGCACTTCCTTCATGGATCGGCTCTGAGCTGCTCTGCTTGTGTTGGGTCAGCAGCCGAGTGATGTTTCGCATTAGCTTCTTAAATATCCCACCACCTCTGGGTGTTGGCACTTGCTGGCCCTTCCCGGCATCGTTAGCTCACCGTCTTTTAACATCCCCTTATCCGATGCTCTCCTGCCTTTGCTGAGGACGGTAGGAAGCTGCCATGCTTGGACCGCCTTCCATCGTCATTCTCACTGGTATCAATGCGTTTTTCTTCTTATCTTGCCGTCCCCTCCTACCCTTCAGTTGCGAGCTTGTTTAGACAATACGTCTTTTTCTAACTTGCAAAAAGAAGAAATAAAACTAAAGATTGCTGATCTCCAGAGCTGGGAGGATGGGGATGAGGCAGGCACAGAGGTGGAAACAGACACAGTGCCCTGAGCCTCTATATAGCCTTGTATCTCTCCTTTGCATGGGGGAAATGTAAAAAAATGGTATTAAATAACTAACCTGGGAGTCCCTCCCAGTCTGTAAACCTATCTCCCAGCCTGCCAGCGTTGGGAAGGGAAGTGCTGCTGGGTAAAAGTGTCTTCCAAGAATTTTGAAGCATTTATAAATGAGAAAGGACCAGTCTAATACACATAAATTACCTAAATACACAGTTCAAGCTGTATGCAACACTGCCTGGAGCGGGAATAACAGCAGACGCGGTAGCAAGCCGTAGGGAGGCTGAACGTGTCATGGGACATTAAAAGTTATTTGTTCCTTTCAATTTGTTGTTGCTGCTCAAGCCATTAACCTCTCCTGTGTTCTTTGGCGGTCGTTGACCAACAAGTGATACCATAAGCAGATACAGCCTCAGGGTAGACGTTGGTGCTGAACGTACCAGCTCCTTTCTTTGGCCTTCCCTGGAAAAAGGGGTTGAGACATCAGGTGAGGCTTAGCCTACGGTTGGATACAACTCACTGCCAAATCACCCGTCTGAGGGTGGGCTACATGGGCAATTGGGCCAATGCAACCAAAGCTGGGATCTTTACACCTATTTAAATGGAGAGGGGACATCCTAAGTGACTTGACACCCAGCCTGCATTGGATTTCTTTGTGTAAAATCTATGCAAATGATTTCAGCTGACTTAATGAAATTGGTGAGTGTACCCGTACCAATGGTTTTGGGGTATCTGTGTTAGTTCACACAGAGTGGTGTGCTGTCCAAGAAGGCTCTTGGTGCTTTGGCTTTGTGAATCTAAAAGGGGTTTTTGCAGCCTGCAGCTTGATTAGGCACCGGGTGAATGCATTGCTTTCAGAGTGTGGGGCTTAAAACCCTGAAAGCACAAATCCGTCTGCTTTTGGTTTTATTGTAGTCTTGTGTGCTCCCTTGCAGTGTCTCCCACCGGTCTCTGAAAGCAATCCAGGGTTAATGGCAAGGATGCAGGATTCTCTCATTTGGTTTCCTTGGTTAATTAGGTAGCAATCTTTTGGCCTACGTTTATTAAAATCCCTCTTCTGTCCTCTGGGTTTCCTCTGCTTCATAGATAACTTCATCACTTGCTCTTACAGGAAGATGTTTGCAAAAGAAGATGGCCATGCCCGTTACCCACTCCTGATCCAGGACTCTCATTTTTTGGTTGCTCACTGCTGTCTGGCATGTAACTCAAATGGAGCTACAGGAGCAAACTTTCTCACGAGAACTTTTGCTGCCCTTCTTGGTGCTGTGACCCCCCACTTTCACCCTCCTCTGAATGAGCATCCCACCACGCTGCTTGCCTAGGGGAGTGAGGGAACAGCAAATAGTTTGGATAACTAGAAGATGGATAAAAAGGGAGGGAGGACTCAGTCCACTGGGATGAAAAAGAGAGTCTTGAAGTCTCCTGTAGGTGAAACAGACTGTGTGGTTGCACCATTTTCGGTGCTCTCCAGACTACCTTCCCGACAGTCCAGCTCCAACCCTCTCCGACTGCTACTGAAGTGCAGTGAGCTGCTCTGAAAAGGCCCGATCCCTCCCTGCCCTCCCCTTCTGGCCATGATGGTCCTTCAAAGCAGCAGGTCACGAGGCAGATGCTTTTCTCGGTTCTCCCTGCATGGCATGCAGAGCTGGTTTTGCGGCCAGGCTCTTCATCTCTCTCGCAGGAATGAATGGGGTTGCAAACAATAGCAGTGATTTAGTGAACAGGAGTGATTTTGGGCAGGGAGAAGAGCTCTCCTCTGTAACACTGCTGTAAGCTCCTTGAGGCAATAACTATATCTCCTCTGTGTTTTGTAAGGTCCTGGTGTGATTTCAGTGCTTTCCCTGGCACACGGGTTCAGCCTCGCCAAGTGACTGAGACCGTGAGCCCAACGCTGCAGGGCTGCCAAGTGCAGCGTGAAGCCTTCACTGTGACTTTTCTTGGAGGCAAGCAAGAAAAGAAAGGGAACGCCAGCGTGGGGCTGAAATGCCTTCAAGAGAAAAACGGCAATAAATCCAGCAGGAGGAAATAATGATAGGCTAGAGGGAAGGGATGCCATCCAGAGGGACCTTGACAGGCTGGAGGAGTGGGTCCATGCGAACCTCATGAAGTTCAACAAGGCCAAGTGCAAGGTCCTGCACCTGGGTCGGGGCAATCCCCAGTATCCACACAGACTGGGGGATGAATGGATGGAGAGCAGCCCTGAGGAGAAGGACTTGGGGGTACTGGTGGGTGAAAAGCTGGACATGAGCCAGCAATGTGCACTCGCAGCCCAGAAAGCCATCCGTATCCTGGGCTGCATCCAAAGCAGTGTGGCCAGCAGGTCAAGGGAGAGGATTCTGCCCCTCTACTCCGATGTCCTGAGACCCTCCCCGGAGCACTGCATCCAGCTCTGGGGTCCCCAGCACAAGACAGACATGGACCTGTTGGAGCGGGTCCAGAGGAGGCCACAGAAATGGTCTGAGGGCTGGAACACCTCTGCTATGGAGAAAGGCTGAGGGAGTTGGGGTTGTTCAGCTTGGAGAAGAGAAGGCTCCGGGGAGACCTTCTTGTGGCCTTTCAGTACTTAAAAGGGGCTGATAAGAAAGATGGGGACAGAGTTTTTAGCAGGGCCTGTAGCGGTAGGACAAGGGATAACGGTTTTAAACTGAAAGAAGGTGGATTTAGATTGGACATAAGGAAGATATTGTTTTCCTTTGAGAGTGGTGAGACACTGGATCAGGTTGCCTGGAGAAGTTGTGAATGCCCCATCGTTGGAAGTGTTCAAGGTCAGGTTGGATGGAGCTTTGAGCAACCTGATCTAGTAGGAGATGTCCCTGCCCATGGCAGCAATGTTGGACTGGATGATTGTTGAAGGTCCCTTCCAACCCAAACAATTTGATGATTCTGTGAAAGCCGCTCAGTTGCGGTGTTTGGCCAGTGAAGCCCCTCGTGCGAGGGCAGCACAGTGCTTCAGCCACCTTGTGCTCCTGGTTGGGGCTTTCAGGGAAAGGAAGACACGAGCTGGCTTCTGGCTTGCTTATGAACCATGAGTAGCCCAAACTGTATCTTTTTCTGCAGGCTTAATTAGGCCTTTTTACAGACCTAATACTCCTGTTTTTAATCCCCTGCTTGGAGTAGGATTTATGACACTGGGGACATTTCTGTCTCTGACTCTTCTCCCAGGCTGTGTGGGTGGTGAAGAAGGATCAATGTGGCTCTTGCACAGAGCAAAAATGTGACATATCTAAACCCATGGTCAAAATAGGGGGTGTTGAATGAGTCTTGGAGCCCAGATGGAGCCGGTGCTGGGGTGTTTCTGGGGTGGGTATAGAGGGAACATGTGTTGGCTGCCCTTCAGGGTCCAGGACTGTCCCCAAACCAGCTGTGGGGTGAGGCTTGGCTGTACACCAGCATCTCAGCCTGCACCATGGGGTGACCCTACCTTGGAGAGTTGCCACTGACAGTGGGTGAAAAGCTTGAAGCCTGTGGAGACCTGTCAAATCTCGCCTGTCAAAACCCAAAGATGTGGCTTATGGAGATGTGTCCTTCTGCATCTTGGACACAAGGACTCTGTGTGGATCTTGTCCCTTTCCTGGTTCTTCAGCTTCCAAGGAGGAAAATAGTCCAGAGAAAAGGATGAGAAAAACTGGGGAAAAGCGGAGCAGAAGCTGATCCTTGAAACAGGTCAGGAACCCCAAAGAATTTCTGCTGGTTCTTTCCTTCTGTCAGCTCTTACCAGCCCGCAGTAAAGGCTTCCTTGGTTCACCCCATCATCATCTCTAGCTGGAGCTGCTCTCATCTGGGATGGGTACTGGTGAGCTCCTGGGGGTGGGGGTTTTCAGGGCTTGTATTTGCCCCCAAACACTTACAGAGCTGCCTGGGCAAAGCTGGACGCAGAGGTACCCCATGGCCATAGCCTGGGGGTGTCAAGCTTACATTAGCTGGTTTTGGGGCTCACCACCACTGTGATTCCCCCTTGCTGAGCCACCAGGCCTGGGCCTTTCCCAGAGGTGTCCCATCTCCTTTCTGAAACCTTGTAATGTTTGAAGCATTGGATATTGCCGTTGCTGCCCCAGTACCCGCACTCCTGCAGCAGGTTCAGAAACGTCATTGTCTTCCCATGGCCTGGTCCAGTCCTTTGCAATGAGGATCGATGATGAGGAAGACAATAAAAAATACTTATATAAATATAAAGGAGGAGTTCTAGTGATCAACACTTTGTATTCAACACTGGTGAGACCACACCTCGAATACTGTGTTCAGTTTTGGGCCCCTCCCTACAAGAGAGACATTGAGGTGCTGGAGTGTGTCCAAAGAAGGTCAACGAAGCTGGTGAAGGGTCTGGAGCACAAGTCTGATGAGGAGCAGCTGAGGGACCTGGGGTTGTTTAGCCTGGAGAAAAGGAGGCTGAGGGGAGACCTTCTCGCTCTCTACAACTACCTGAAAGGAGGTTGTAGTGAGGTGGGTGTTGGTCTCTTCTCCCAGGTAACAAACCATAGGACAAGAGGAAATGGCTTCAAGTTGCACCAGGGGAGATTTAGATTGGATATGAGTAAAAATTTCTTCAGGGAAAGGGCTGTCAAGCATTGGGGCAGGCTGCCCAGGGAAGTGGTGGAGTGACCATGCCTGGAGGTATTTCAAAGATGTGTAGATGTGGTGCTTAGGGACATGGTTTAGTGGTGGACTTGGTAGTGTTAGGTTAACGGTTGGACTTGATGATCTTAAAGGTCTTTTCCAACCTAAACGATTCTATGATTCTGTGATTCTATGACGCAGTTGCTTTCGTCTCAACTTCATTTTGGGTGAACAACTGAAAAAGATTTAAGTCTTACAAAGACACTGGACCAGGTTGCCCAGAGAAGCTGTGGATGCCTGGATGCCCCATCATTGGAAGTGTTCAAGGTCAGGTTGGATGGGACTTTGAGCAACCTGGTCTAGTGGGAGATGTCCCTGTCCATGGTGTGGGGTTGGTATAGATGATCATTAAAGGTCCCTTCCAACCCAAACCATTTGATGGTTCTGTGAAATGTTCCCCATCACTTTAGCACAAGGTTGGCTGTACGTTTTACAGCCCTTTGAGAAGGTACTGCAAGAAGATTGGGATATTATTTTTATACCGGGGTCTTTCCGAGTGTAATTATTTGAGGAGAAAACTTCTCCAGCCTGTGTGAGGCCTGGGAAGAGGTGTCAAGCGTATGGGACGGGGACATTGGGGGAAACCACAAAAACACCCTCAACAACCCTGCATTGCAGGTACAAAAGTTTCTTATGCAACATGCAGCCATAAAAGCGACTGCGTTGGTTTTGATTACAGGATGAAGTAATGGGTTGAACTGTGAAGAAGAAATCCATTTACGTAGCTTTGATAATAAAATTGGCAACAGCATACAGGAGAATCCGAAAGCTTTTAAATAGATGGAGGAAATATTAAACGTTTCAAAGGCAGTTTATGTTGTTTGCTGATGTTCCTGGTGGTTTTGCTGTTGGTGTTACAGCTTCTACGGTGACGAGCGTGGCACGTGGAAGGATGCCTGGGGCCAGGGGAGGAGAGGGGCCCGTGCCGCCAGGCCTGCCGCGGGAGGTCAGTGGCTCAGTCTTGCCGAAAATGGCAGAAATCGACTGTGTCGTGATGACTGGTCATCTGCTCCTCCACCGTATCGTCATCACACATCAGCGAGTGATCCCATCCCCATTATTTCAGCCCTTTGCATGTGGCCGCATGGCACCATCGCAGCTCACTCTGATTTAATTGCTGAGGTTAATTAGGATTTAAGTCCAGAAGATGGAAACCCTTGCTTTCGATCATCAGATCTAGTTTTGTTTCCCGTCTTTATTCACCAGCTGTTTTTCTGGAGGAATCTTTATTCTCATTGGTTGATAACCATTATAATATACTTGCAACTACTTTTCTTTTGCAAGTCAGGAGGATTTATTAGGTAGGTACATCTTTATTTTGGCAATTAGGTAGCTTAATAGGTACTCATTGAGGTTGATAATTTTTCCCAGGTTTTGAAAATGGTAAATGAGATCTGTGCTGGATTTTTTTTTTCTTGAGATTAACATTAAGCTGCATTTGAATGGAAATTCAGATTCAATTGAACCAAATTAAAATAGTTTTTTAAAGTGTTTGTTTCATAATTAGAACTAATTATTGAAAGTAGAGAATTGTTTATGGATAAATTGACAGGTTATTGCTGGTCACTTTGTATTTAAAACTAATGGATCCCCTGTATTTATGTCTATATTGGAAGAAGACACATGCTTTTCTGTTTTTCCATTTCCAATCACTTTTTCAAACTCGAATATCATAGTCAGTGAACTAAATTATTTGAATAATTGAAATCAGGTTCTTTAAATAAATTAGGTCTTAAAGTAGAAGGTGTTTATTTGAGATCTGACCTTTTTATTTTTAAGAAGAAAACAGTAATGTTGATATAAATTCCATAAATCAAACATTTAAATGAAATTACTTGTTTTTTTTCTGTGGATTTGGGATCCTCAAGCAGCTGGCGGGTGGGGATAGAGACGTTACAGGAGATTGGAGCAGCTTGCAATGGGAACCAGTGCAGGAGCTCGGAGGACTGCTGGCATTTTCGAGGAGCACTTTTAAGCCCAAATCCTGTGTTTTGTTCTGCTGCGTGCTAAGGAACAAGGATATTGTGATTATGGGTTTTTTTGCTATTTCTCCCAAATCAGGGTTTTGCATTGCCACCTGGGAGGCTGGGGTGGACGAGGTCCCTCCTGCCTCGCTGCTCCCCGATGCTGTCCATAACCGTTGCCCTGGTTATGATCTGCTCTTTCCTTGGGAATCAAATGCCAGCATGCAAATGTGATTTCTTACTATGTAAGGATTACTTAAAAAAAAAATAAGCTAAGCCTAAAGAAGATATCCAGTAGTAAAAGAAAACCATCCTTTAAGAGCCACTTGTATTGCCGTCAGCGCCAAGAAATCCTCTCCGTTTCAGTGGGCTGAAACGCCGTTGGGATGCTCTTGCCCTGCTCTTGGTTTTGTGTTTAATTTATATACATCAGATACTCTAATACTTCAAGTATAGGCGCGTTTATGCAGGTGTTTGTGTGGGGTTTTTGGATCAGATGGTCTCGTGTTGAGTGCGCGCTTGTGTGTGTAGCTTGAGGGTGTTAAATCTGAGCATCTCCTAGAGCTCTTGCTGCGTGCCAGGGCAAGTCGTCCTTCTTGCTAACCTTCACTTTCCACGTTGGCTTGGAAATCTCCCTTTTTTTGGGTTTTTTTTGATCTATTTAAGAGAGGAGCATATTTCCGTAGCAGCGCTTGCTGGCTCTTGGCTCAAGTTTTGGTGGTTTTCTTCCATTTTGAGCAGTTTCGCTGTGTTTGGAGGCAAGGAAGGCACATTGAGCTGGGCATCAACTGACCGTTGACTCCACATTGTCTTGCTAAGCCCTTTTCTCCCTTTTGGTCCAGTTTTTGCTTTCGGTTTACCAGTCTGTAGGAAGAAACATTTCCATTTCCCAAGCAATGTAGAGTTGGTCTGGCAGAAAAGGTTGGAAGAAGGACCCAGCATTTCCACTTTCCAAGCGATGTGAAGTTGGTCAAGCAGAGAAGACTGGAGGAAATTTTGTATCAGAAATAGTGTGGCCAGCAGGACTAGGGAAGTGATTGTCACTTTGTACTTGGCACTGGTGAGGCCGCACCTTGAATACTGTGTTCAGTTTTGGGCCCCTCACTACAAGAAAGACATGGAGGGGCTGGAGCGTGTCCAGAGAAGGGCAACGGAGCTGGGGAAGGGTCTGGAGCACAAGGCTGATGGGGAGCGGCTGAGGGAACTGGGGTTGTTCAGCCTGGAGAAAAGGAGGCTGAGGGGAGACCTTCTCGCTCTCTACAACTACCTGAAAGGAGGTTGTAGCGAGGTGGGTGTTGGTCTCTTCTCCCAGGTAACAAACCATAGGACAAGAGGAAATGGCTTCAAGTTGCACCAGGGGAAGTTTAGATTGGATATAAGTAAAAATTTCTGCACGGAAAGGGCTGTCAAGCATTGGAACAGGCTGCCCAGGGAAGTGGTGGAGTGACCATGCCTGGAGTTATTTAAAAGATGTGTAAATGTGGTGCTTAGGGACATGGTTTAGTGGTGGACTTGGCAGTGTTAGGTTAGCGGTTGGACTTTGTGATTTTAAAGGTCTTTTCCAACCTAAATGATTCTGTGATTCTATGAAGGACACAGCAGCTCCATGGTTAATCACGGGAAAGAGAATAAGAATAATCAGACTTGGTCAACACAAGCATCTACGAAGCACCAGCGTGAAATGGCTGGAGTCACGCAAAGTTGCTGCTGCTTCGAGGGACGGAAGGGAAGAGCCCAGATCTCAACCTGCAGAGTGTTTTATCAGCCCAGGACCTCCACCCGTAACTTTTTTAGTGCAAGGCATTGCGATTTTCCCATCGCGCTCGGCCCTGGCATTGGCGGTAGACCTCCGACAGCTACGATGCTGTTTTTAAACATTTTTATAGTGTTCTTCTACCCCCTTTTCATTAAAAATTTTTCTTCCTCTGTCCACCCCGGGGGTGGGGGAAAGACAACCCTCAACCTTGTGTAGTCAAGGTTATGGCGATAAATTCTGTAGCATTGTCACTTCTATTCGGAGTAAATTGGCTGGCCGCTTTCGGGCTGAAGGGAAGATAATTTGCTGTAGTATTTCAAATGGATTAGAAATGGATTTGAAGGGAAAGTTCATGCCTCCCATTACAAAGGCTAGAAAGAAGACTATCTTAAGGCACTGTTCACACTCTGGCCTTCATTATCCACGCTTAATACCTTTCCTATTTTCCAGCGTTAATGAAATTTCCTGCCGGAGCGGGCCTTCTGGATGGACGGGAGGACTCTTTAGATCCGGGGGCTTGTGCGGCAGAAAGGGAATTACAAGCCCCTCGTGTCGAGGGGCCGGAGTATTCTTCAGGTCCTTGGCCCGGCTATTATCTCATTAATTTTATCCTCTTTTCTCAGTACAGTTCATTTCCAAAGGCCGTCCTTTCCATTAGGGTAACAATTCAACGGAGAGCTGTGACACCGCCGCCGATGAAAAGCGATGGGGCGTTTGCCACGGCTCCTTGCCCTCCGTTACAGCCATCCTTCCCCTCGCCCACCTTGCTGGTGGCTTTTCCCTGCCGCCACCGGCTCGGATGTCACTGATGGGGAGGGGGACACACACCGGTGGTTGTGTTGGGGCTACGCAACCACTTGGGTGCAACAACTTGGCTTAAGAGGAAAATAGAGGTTTCCTACAGGTGTGTGCTGGGCAATTAAGTTTCCCCCCCACTCTTCTGTATGGACTCAGGTTCCACCGTGATTTTTCAATATAAAACATATTTTACCTTCAGTTTGAAATCTCCTACGGCTCCTATAATATACATAAATATAATAAATAGTCTGATTAATATAATAAATAATAAATATAATAAATATTCTAATAAATAATACCCTATAAAATAACAGCTGAACCCGATACGTTCATTCAGCTGCCGAAATCCCCCGAGAAGCATCGCCAGTGTTTTCCGGTGAGCGGCATCTCCTCTCCCGTTGCGTTTGCATCGGGACCCCCTGCGATGGCATGATCATCTACGGGCGGGGGGTTCCACCAGCCCCAGGCTGCAGCCCCCGGGCTCACCCCCCTACAAAGTTGCACCTCCAGTTTCTGGGGAGCGAAGGGTGGAGGAGGCGACCTCCGAGGTTAAAGGGGAATAAATACAGATACAAATAGCAAAGCCTGCCGGGGAGGTGTTTAGGGTGGGTTACTGGGGCCCATCGCACCCCATGGGGGGGATAACCCCCATTAATGTTGACTTTTTAGATAAGAGGGTTTCCAGGTGAGGAGCTGGGCTGGTGCAGAGCCTCCATGGAGGCTGAGGGTGCTGGGGACATCCCTGCTCGGACACTTCCACCACCCAGAAGGTGGAAATGGAGGTGGTCAAGCCCCCAGTGAGCTCAAGCTAAGCCACTGGTTGAGACTTCAGTCCAGTGGTACCTGGGGCTTTGGCAGCCTGACCTGATGCTCTGCAGAAGCTTTGGAGGCCACCTAGATGGTCATTTTTCTACCTCAAAAATGCATCGACCACAAGTTGGAGGAGGTTCAGCCCCCCTCCCCTTGCAGGATGAGATGCTTTTCGACGCTCTCTGCCAAAAATCCTTGAAAAATCCCAACGGGAACATCCCTAATGGGAGATACAGTGCCCGTGGTCCTCACGTTTGGGACTTAGGACTGCCGGAGAGGAGAAGAGAGTGTGCCGCTGTGCACATCGCTGCTCCGCTCCTCTTCTACTGGCTTTTTCTTTTTAATATTGCTTTATAAAAGTATAAAATGTTTTATAATCTGCAGCTGTTGCTATTTGCTCGGCAGCTGCTACCTGCTTGCTCTCTGCTCACATACCAGGGGTCAGATGCCACCGGGTAATAACTCTTGATAAATGGTGACTTTCGAACAAGGAGTGCCGGAGTGTGCAACCACTTCAACGGGTTGAGTGAGCGCAGCAAAGCGAGAAAATAAATATCCTGAGGATCTGGGAGATTCAACGAGCCGGGCTCTTAAACTGGTGCTTAAACCAGCGCTGTTTAGGCTCAGCCGGCACGAGCAGCCCCCGGGGCTGCGCACGACTTGGGTTTGGTTGGATTTTATTGATATTCCAGCCATAAGAGGGGTTTTTTTCCCCCCTATGTTTTTTATTTTGCACCCCGCTGATGTTTTTCCAAGCATTCCATGTGCCCTCTATATTAACTATAGATAATATGTATAGCTATATAGATAGAGCTATCTATATAGGTATAGATAGAGATATCTATATAGATATAGGTATGAATATAGGTAGAAACAGGGATATCTATATAGATACCTGTCTCTATATGTCTATATAGATATTATCTGTAGATAATATATTTCAATATGTATCGAATATGTCTCTATATAGATATAGATATTATAGTATATAGATATATCTATATAGTTATAATCTCTGTGTAGATATAGAGATTATATAGGTTTATGTATAACTTATAGATGATAAGATATATGTCTATATATGGTCTCTATATATCTATATATAGTCTATATATATCTCTATATATCTGTATCCAGTTCTATTATTATATATAGATTTTATATATCTATAGATATATCTCTCTCTATTTTATTATATATATTCATATATATGTGTGTGTGTGTGTGTAGAGAGATATATATATAATGGGATGTCTCTGTTAAATGCAAAGGAGGCAGAAAGGCTTTGATCTGAAGCTTTGGGTTTGGGGCAGGGTTTTCTCCCGACGGAGCCGAGGCTTTGAGTGCCCTCCCCTCCTCGCTCCGGCTGGGCGAGGGCAGGGAGATTCCCGGTATATATGAATATATATATGTATCTACTATAGTGATAATAGATAAGTAATAATATGTATCTATGTATGGATATATCTATGTATAGATATATATTATCCACAGATTATATATATAGAATATATATAGAACTATATATATTCAATAATATCTATATATTTTTATATAAAAATACATTTAAAATATATACTATATATTGTATGTATGAATATATATATGTATTATGCATATATACACATACATATGAAATAATATCCAGGCCTCGTATCTCCATCGGTAACATTTTATAGGTGTTATTCCGTGTTTTCTATGTCAAAATCAAAGTAAATACATCTCCGGTCACTAAGCGTTCCCCTGACGTGTCGTGTATCTGGGGATTACAGATACAGCAAGCAAATGCTCCGTCTCTGACTCTTATTCCATTTCCTTTGCAATCAGCAGTTCTGGCTGTTTCTCGGGAGCTTTCAGGAGGCTTTTTTCCAGCTGTGTTTTCTGAAGAAGACTTTACGGAGCCTCCTTGATGGGACTGATGCTTATAGCTCAGTGCTGGGCACAACAGGAGCCCAAAAGCCATCGGCACTGCAGACCCCGTGGATGGTGGTGTGGAGCATCCCGGTGCCCTCCCGGAGCTGCTTCACTGGGAGGAAGAGGTGGAGGAGGAGAGCTGGAGCTGGGATGGGTCTCGTCACAGCCGTGGTGGTGCTTTGCTATATTACGATACCTTTATTAGAATCACAGAATGGTTTGGGTGGGAAGGGACCTTTGAAGGTCATCCAGTCCAACCCCCCTGCAAGGAGCAGGAACATCTTCAACTCGAGCAGGTTGCTCAGAGCCCCGTCCAACCTGACCTTGAATGTTTCCAGGGATGGGGCATCTACCACGTCGCTGGGTAACCTGGGCCAGGGTTTCACCACCCTCAGCGTAAAACATTTCTTCCTTAGACCTAGTCTGAACCTACCCTCTTTTAGTTTAAAACTGTTACCTTTTGTCCCATCGCTACAGGTCCTACTGAAAAGTCTGTCCCCATCTTTCTGATCAGCCCCCTTTAAGTATTGAAAGGCCGCAAGAAGGTCTCCTCAAAGCCTTCTCTTCTCCAGGCTGAACAACCTCAACTCCCTCAGCCTTTCCTCACAGCAGAGGTGTTCCAGCCCTCGGACCATTTCTGTGGCCTCCTCTGGACCCGCTCCAACAGGTCCATGTCTGTCTTGTGCTGGGGACCCCAGAGCTGGACGCAGTGCTCCGGGGGGGGGGGGTCTCAGGACATTGGAGTAGAGGGGCAGAATCCCCTCCCTCGACCTGCTGGCCATTAGGTACTTGATATCCTTTTTATCGGCTGCATCAGGCCACTGTTACAGCCACGAGACCTTTCTCCAGGTCCTGCAGCCAATGCTGGCTGCAACCTTGTGCTTGCAGACGTTTGTTGTGAGCTGCTGGGTGGTCCATGGGTGGCCCTAGCGTCCCTCCTGCCATCGGTACCTTCAGACAATGATGCCACTGCTATGGCTCTTTGCAAGTAATGTGGTTTTGTAAAAATTAAGACTTGATGCTCCTCTCCAGAGCATTTTCATGAGGATCAAGCCTTTGGGGAAACGGGAACCGGGGCAGCAGCTTCTTTGTGCATTCCCCATCCCCTCCGCAAAAACAAGGCAGCAATTCTCCGAGCTCGGTAGCCAGTGGCAACAGCCCGATGAAATGAATAGGCTGTCACGCTAAGCACTAAGAAATGTAACTATTACATTTTACAATTCTCTCTTTCTTTGCAGCACATGTTCATTTAAAGGTAATGCTCTCCGGGGTTTGCATTCTGCTGATAGGATAGCGGGATCTTAATTTACAGATATTCTCCAGTAATGCGCGGTTTATATACGTTCTGCTAATAGCATTATGAGCATAGTTTGGACTAATACAAAATTAGAGCTCTAATTTGCATAAACAAATTACTGTTTGGATTAGTGCTAAATGGGGAAGACGACTGATATTTGAGGAGATTTGATTTGGCTGCAGCGGCTCTGTTTGTATAACGGCGTATGTACGAAAATGAGCTGGGTGGCTCCGCGCGGGTTGGGAGGGAGGTGGGATGGCGCATGAGATGTCAGGTCATGAACTGGAGGGGTTTTTGGTGGCAGATGAGGCCCTCTGGGACATATTTGTCCCCAGGGTGTCACTTCAGAGCTTACTGATCCTTCAGAATAACCTTACGGGCAGCGCTAACTGGATTGCAGCTCCCAACCCATCGCTGTCCCGCTGCCTCGCTACAGGGTTTGTGGATATAGGGGAGAGATGGGGAGGTGGAGAAGGGTCCCCAACGCTGCCTGCTCGACCTCGCTTGCGGCCCAGCATCTGCTCCAGGCGATAGATGGGGGACAGCAGTGACCTTGAGCAACTCGTCCCATGCAGGGATGTAGCAAAACCCTTGCAAGAGCCAGATTTGGGGGGGAATAATAATAATATCAAAGTTATGGTACCTAATAATAATAATTATTATAATTATGATACCAAAAATATCAAAGCTTGTAGAGCTCCGTAAAACTTGGCTAAGCTCAGGGGAGGTCCCACATTGCCAGTTTCCTTGTGGGATTGCATCCCCATTTCTTTCTCTGTTTGCTGCTGGGGTTGGAGCTGCAAGCCAAGGGATGAGATAGGGCATCAGCCCTGGATGCGTGGGCTCACCTGGATCCCATTTTGGATGCCCCAGGCTGCCTACTAAGAAGCCACATGCCAGTAGTGTGGATCGAAGCCATGTCGTGTGCAAGGCTTTGGGGTCGATGGCAAATATCTGCAGAGATTAGGGACAAACACCTTTGCTGTGTCCTAGCAGGCTATGGTTGGGTGGGAACCTGACCTTCAGCGCGTGGTCTTTTCTCCTGCAGCATTGCCATGGGCAAGCTGGAGGAAAGAAATGGCTTTTTGTTGCACGGGGGAAGCGGTACCAGGGGGAGAGTCCTTGAAGGTTGGTTTTTTTGGTGTAAATCACAGGGAATTAGAGCTTCTCCTCTGTCTGCAGCAAGAGCATCCTTGATTCTTCCCTGCTTCAGCTCCATCCTCAGGCGGCCAAGGGTTTGCTCACAAAGCAGCAGCTCCTTGCGATATCTTCCCTAGTTTGGGCTTACCTTGACTTTATCATTTTCTTGCAGATCCCCGCTATTAAACCAAATGCGCCTGTTGCCTCAAGGGGGCAAGTCCCAGCACGTGCAACAGAGATGGAGGAGCAAAGGCTATCGCTGCATCGGCGGGGTGATGTACCGAGTGTCAGCGAATAAACTCTCCAAGACTTCCAGCACCCCTGGCCGGGGCAGAGACCTGAGCACCAAGAGCCCCGGCAGAGCAGGTGAGCAGCAAGAATTTGTCGCGGTCTGCATCCAAAATCCAATGACGTCCCGGCTTCGGCATCGAGGTCGGCTTCTAGCTGCTTATTCCCAGACCACATGTTGCAACTCATCCTCAGGCCTCTCAAGAGCCCAGACGCAAAGGTGACGGACGTCCCATGATTGCCAAAGCACATCCCCCAGCTCTTCTTGCTTTGCAGTGGCGCTGAAGGGAAAATAACATAGAAGAAATGAAAGGTTTAAGAAAATTGAGGTTTTTCTTAACTCAGGCTTAGTTCAAGCTTGTAGAAATACGCCGTTAAACTTGGTTTTTATTTTAATCTGAGCAAAGTCTTGGGCAGCTTCAAACGGCACCGCAAGGTTAAACGTATTTGAGATGCTCATCAAATTACATTCAATATTGACCTAAGAAAGAGGGAAGGATCATTCTGCAGATAACTATGAAACAGGCATTTTGATGCAGTTACTGGCTTTACATTTAGCTTCAATTAAATTTCTGTTTCAGCTCCTCTTGTACTTGATGCCTCCAGCGTGGCTTTTAGGCAAGACCAGGTTTCTAACTGTGCTTAAAATATTTTTTTGAGTTTCTACTTGGGGTCAAATATTTTTGCTCTGTAGCTTCTTTATTGACAAATTTTGGGGACAGGTAAGATGGGAAAGGTAAAGCCAACAGCTTTGTGCTGTTGTTTTTCTTTGCTGGAAGGACGAAGGGTGCAGAGACGAGTATGTTCATGGATGATGCTAGAAATGAGGCAATTTAATGCCAAAGTCATTTTATGTACGGTGGGAAAGTGGATGAAGAAAGGCAATAAATAGCACAGCGTCGTTGAGAGGTGCAGCCTCTGAAGCTGCCTGCACCCCGATTTGTGTGAGCATTATGGGGTGTCCTGGGTAGTTTTAAACCCTCAAAGAACAGGGATTAGGGAGGGAAGGAGCTTTGTGCAGGCACAAAAATCCCGTCAGCGGGAGAGCTGAGCAGCTCCGGGAAGTTTGAAAAGCATGAGGAAAATTAGGAGCAAACAGCAACATCTCAATAAAGAGTAAATAATTCCCCCCGACGCTCGCACGCAGCCGGTAAGTGGTGTTGGAGAGAAAATGGAGAGGGGAAAATGAGGGGCAGGCAGAAGAGGGACGGCTGGTGATAATAAATCCTTCCTGCACATCATTACTGGTGGGGAGGAGGGCAGAGATTTAGCTTAAACCTCGGATTAGCTGCCTGGGCACCCAGGGATGGGAAATGAAGCCGCCTGCAGATGATGACAGAGATGAGGATGCTGTGGAGGCCGAGGGGGCGTGGAGCCGATGGAGCATCGCTTTCAGGTAATCTCCCTTCTGAGAACATTAAAAGGATGCTCGGCAGCGGTTTGGGGACAGTTTGCTGGTGTTTTTGCAACTCAGCTCTGCTCAGGACAGATTTTCAGTGGCTGACTAGCCTGCAACGTCCTCCTCGCTGCTGGCTCTGCAGATAGGTACGTGCACGCTCGTGAGCGTGCGTCCATATGGCTTGTTTTGAAGTCAGCAATCCTACCTACGAGCTGTTAAATCCTTGGCTTTGGTGCTGCGTCTGGAAGAGGATGGGCAAGGATCAGCCTTCGGAAGCGTGGAAAAAAAGGCCATAAAGTGAGCTGAGGGGTCTGTAGACCAAGCAAATCCTGGTGTCAGTGACGCTGGATTTTTTCAAGAGCTTTGCTAACAGCAGTGGGATTTTCCAAAGTATCTGAATCAGGGTAATCAGCTGCACAAAACCAACTTGAGGGTGGTTCTACCATAAGCACCATCTCCGGGTGTTGAAGCTGTCACCAAAGGCAACAAACATCTTCCCGGAGTGCAAGAAAAGGGGTGAAACCCCCAAGACGTGGGCAGGGAAGATGTTAGATGGAACAGCTCTGCTTTTGGGGCCAGGTTCCAGGACAGAGTTGGACCACTGGGAGGGGTCCACGGGAGAAGTGATGGCTGGAAGGACTGGAAAAGTGGAAGACCTGGGTTTGTGCAATCTGAAGAGGGAGGAGATGGAGGGGCTGCAGGTATCCAAGTTCATGAAGAGCTGCCAAGCAAAGGAAGGATGTCTTCTCCATGACTAGGTGGAGCAGCCAAAACCCAAGGGGCTTAAACTGTTGCAAGAAGGGTTCAGGGAGAGCTTTCGAAGGATGAGGATTATGAAGTGCTGGAGTAAGTTGGCTGGGTTGACTCTGAAATCTCCATTATTGGGATTTTTTAAAGAACAGATTACATGAACTCCTGTTTGGGGAGGACACAGGTGGAGTAGGTCCTGCCTTGCAGCAAGGAGGTGGACTTGACTCAAGCTGCTGCCGAATTTCCAGTCGATGCATTGGTGGCTTTAATAGAGGTGCTGGGAGATGGTGGGAGGACTTGACTGTCCACCACCGTGCTTAAATCACTATTTCTGCTGCTGTTTGCAGCACCAGCATTTCCGAGGCAGCTTTTCCCAAGCCCAGATCTTGCACGTGCCATATTTAAAATGCTTCTTCCAGACTATTTCTTTTTTTCCTTTATCTAAGTGCAAGAAAGTCTCTAAATTTGTTTTGCCGGCGGGAAACAGCAAAGTCACGCGTAGGCAACTCAGCAAAGGCTGATGGATTCAGCCTGTCTGTGAATATCCACCACTGGGCTGGGACCAAGCAGAGAAACGCCAGCCCAGAGTGCAATTTCTGGGAAAGGGATTGAGCCAAAGGTTTGATGGGAGGACTTTTGCAAATTCAGGCATCAGCATTGCTCTTGGGGTTTTTCTGGGTGAAGTTTGGGATATGGGGAAGGAAACAGCAGTGATTTTCAAGGGATTTAGTTTGCAGATGTGACCTAAAGCAGCTTTAAAAAGCAAAGAATCGGTAAAAGGCACATAGTGAGCGTGCACCAGCAAGCACTGGAGTTCTGCAAATACTTTTCTCCCTTTTTGATCTTGATTTTAAAATAATGAGACTTTGATGGAGATGTGCAACTGGCTCAGGGTCAGCAGATCAGACCTGCTGGCCGGTGGTGGGGAGAGAGCTGCTCCCCGTCGTGGCTTTATCGGGGGTGATGGGGCATGGAGGAGATGCGATCCCCCCCCCCATCTTTCCTTCCCCACTGGGACCACATCCTTTAGTAAGGTCTCGTTTAGAGAAACAGGTTTAATGAGTCCTGCTTTGGGACAGAAAGTCCCTTCTGGGGTTATTGTCTATAAAATACAAACCCATCTAGTTATTTTTTTTTTTAATATTTCTTACTTTGCTGTAGTCTCCTTCCCCCTGCCACGCAGCACATTGCATTTGTAACCATAAAGCCCTAGTAACTGGTGTGCGTCAGTATTTTCATGTCATCTTTCAGCTTTCGCCATAATTCATCCTCCTTCGCAAGGATGGATTCAACAGATACCGGCGTCTCTTGCTTTACGATAACTGGGGCTGGCAGGGCGGAAGATTTGTGTGTGCTCATCGGGTACGAGCCTTCACACGGTTACTCGGTGCTCTGTGTTTTCAACACCTGACAAAGTTTATTTAAAAGACCAAAAAAACCAGCTTTTCCTTTCCCTTCCAGTGCCAGACGCTCTGTGTTTGGGGTAGCAGAGAGATGGGAAATGCTCCTGACAGTTTAATAGCTTGGAGTTTACTTATGGTGGGTTATAATTCTGCTGTTTGCCTGAATTTATTGGGTTGGTATTTTGCCTCTTCGTGGCCTGACTACAATAAGAAACGTGATGCTGGTTGCTGCGGCTGATCCATCAGTGCCGTCGTACCGTCCCTGCCAGGCGAGCAGGATGGGCAATTGTTTTAATGCTGGGGGTAAGTTAAAATTTGGTCCTGGGGATGCACCTCCTGCAGTCCTGTGCTGTATCGGGGTCAATCCTGGGGCTACCTTGCGACTTCCGGAGGGCAGACTTTGGCCTGTTGAGGAGACTGGTTGACAGAGTCCCTTGGGAGGCAATCCTGAAGGGCAGAGGAGTCCAGGAAGGCAGGGCATTCTTCAAGAAGGAAATCGTAAAGGTGCGGAGCAGGTTATCCCTATGTGCCGAAAGACAAGCCGGCAGGGAAGAAGACTGGCCTGGCTGAACAGAAAGCTTTGGCTGGAACTCAGGAAAAAAAGGAGAGTTTATGACCTTTGGAAGAAGGGGCAGGCAACTCAGGAGGACTACAAAGATGTCGTGAGGTTATGCAGGGAGAAAATTAGAAGGGCCAAAGCCCAACTAGAACTTAATCTGGCTACTGCTGTAAAAGACAACAAAAAATGTTTCTATAAATACATTAGCAATGAAAGGAGGGCTAGGGAGAATCTCCATCTCTTATTGGATGCAGGGGGAAACATAGTGAGAAAGGATGAGGAAAAGGCTGAGGAACTTAATGCCTTCTTTGCCTCAGGCTTTGACAGTAAGACCAGTTGTTCTTGGGGCACCCAGCCCCCTGAGCTGGAAGATAGGGACAGGGAGCAGAATGAAGTCCCCATAATCCAAAGGAAATGGTTAGTGACCTGCTACACCACTTAGACATACACAAGTCTATGGGGCCATATGGGATCCACCCAAGGGTACTGAGGGAGCTGGCAGAAGTGGTGACCAAGCCACTTTCCATCCTTTATCAGCAGTCCTGGCTAACTGGGGAGGTCCCAGTTGACTGGAAGTTAGCAAATGTGACACCCATCTACAAGAAGGGCCGGAAGGAGGGTCCAGGGAACTACAGGCCTGCCAGTCTGACCTCGGTGCTGGGGAAGGTTATGGAGCAGATCATCTTGAGTGCCATCATGCGGCGTGTACAGGACAAGCAGGTGATCAGGCCCAGTCAGCATGGGTTTATGAAAGGCGGGTCCTGCTTGACTAACCTGATCTCCTTCCATGGCAAGGTGGCCCGCCTAGGGGATGAGGGAAAGGCCGTGGATGTTGTCTACCTAGACTTTAGTAAAGCCTTTGACACTGTTTCCCTCAGTATTTTCCTGGAGAAACTGGCTGCTCATGGCTTGGATGGGCATACTCTTCGCGGGGTAAAAAACTGGCTGGATGGCTGAGCCCAAAGAGTTGTGGTGAATGGAGTTTACTCCAGTTGGCGGCCGGTCACAAGTGGTGTTCCCCAGGGCTCTGTGCTGGGGCCAGTCCTGTTTAATATCTTTATCAATGATCTGGATGAGGGGATCAAGTGCACCCTCAGTCAGTTTGCAGATGACACCAAGTTGTGCGGGAGTGTTGATCTGCTTGAGGGTAGGAAGGCTCTGCCCAGAGGGACCTGGACAGGCTGGATTGATGGGCTGGGGCCAATTGTATGAGGTTCAACAAGGCTAAGGGCCGGGTCCCGCACTTGGGTCACAACAGCTACAGGCTTGGGGAAGAGCGGCTGGAAAGCTGCCCAGTGGGAAAGGACCTGGGGGTGTTGGTCGACAGCCACCTGAATATGAGCCAGCAACGTGCCCAGGTGGCCAAGAAGGCCAACAGCATCCTGGCTTGTATCAGCAATAGCATGGCCAGCAGGACTGGGGCAGTGATGGTGCCCCCGTACTCAGCACTGGTGAGGCCGCACCTCGAATGCTGTGTGCAGTGTTGGGCCCCTCACTCCAAGAGAGACACTGAGGTGCTGGAGCATGTCCAGAGAAGGGCAACGGAGCTGGGGAAGGGTCTGGAGCACAAGGCTGATGGGGAGCGGCTGAGGGAACTGGGGTTGTTCAGCCTGGAGAAAAGGAGGCTGAGGGGAGACCTTATCGCTCTCTACAACTGCCTGGAAGGAGGTTGTAGAGAGGTGGGGGTCGGTCTCTTCTCCCAGGTAACAAGAGGAAATGGCCTCAAGTTGTGCCGGGGAGGTTTAGATTGGACATTAGGAAAAATTTCTTCAGGGAAAGGGCTGTCAAGCATTGGAACAGGCTGCCCAGGGAAGTGGTGGAGTGACCATGCCTGGAGGTATTTCAAAGATGTGTAGATGTGGTGCTTAGGGACATGGTTTAGTGGTGGACTTGGCAGTGTTGGGTTAACGGTTGGACTTTGTGATTTTAAAGGTCTTTTCCAACCTAAACGATTCTGTGGTTTTATGGTAAAGCAACTCATCCATCTCCCGGAGCAAGGAGGAGAGCAGGGGTTTTGCCATGGCTCATCTGCAACCCGCTTCGTTACCGGTGGCACAGTGTGGGGGACACCCAGCTTGGGGACAGGGAAGAAGCATCATTGCAAACCCAGGAAAAGTTTCTGAAGGTCTTTTCAGCATAAAGAAGCTGCCTGGAGTGATTCGTGGTTTTGGGCATCACGGTGATCTGTGCGGCTGCTGAGAACTGTGCTCTCATCACACGTGTAGCTCTGCTCCCAGAGAGCTTGCTGCAAGTTCTGTGCTTGTATCCTGAACACTACAGATGAATTATAGAAATAAAAAGACTTTTTGCTTTCCCAGCCAGCTGGTGAGCTCAGATGTACCGTAACTGAGCCGCTCGACCAAGGATGGAAGAGGCTCAGAAGAAAACATCTAGCTGCAAACGTAGGGCTCGGATGCCTGCTCCTCGTCCCCGTGCAGGACGAAGATGCAGTATCAGACATGGAAAAGCTCTTTACCCCTGGGGTGGTGTTGGCAGTAACTAGTATTTCTGCAAAGATATATTTTTCACTTTGCAGAAGTATTAGAAAATAGGCAGCGGGGTGGTGCGGAAAGCATTCGATACGTTGCAATTAATTAAGCAAGCATAATAATCGGGTTTCTCCGCTCACAATGAACCTCTCCTTCATTTCTTTCTACAGCTGCTAAGACGTTATTCAGACACTTGAGGAATTTCCATGAAATTGGGGAAAGAAGCAAAAGGTCCTAGCAACATCGCATTTCACAAAGAAATTTGAAAGGGAAAATTAAAAAAAACCCCACAGCCCTGTACAAGATTGAAAGCAGCAGAAACCAAATTAAGGTTTGACATTGTCCGGAAAACAGCCCTGACCCCAATCTAGGCATGAGCCACCGCCGCCGTGGTGAGAGCTATTGCACACTGTGAGCTGGGGCTGGCTCCAGTGGTGTTTTCCCGGTGTCCGGGCTGCTTTCCATGGGCAAACCCTCACCTGCACGACTTCCTTGGATGAGGTTTTGCCTCCTGGGAAGCATGCGGGAGCCCCGGTGTGACGAAAGGCTGGTGGCTTTGGGGACACTAGCGTGGCTGGGCTTTGCCTGCCGGAGGGATGCTCATGGGTGGCAGCCAGCCCCTCGAGTGGCGTGATTTTATTTATTGGTAGTTTTCATTTTTTCTCTGCAACCATAGGACCCAGAAGCTTTGGAGATACCCGTATTCTCCCATGATTGCTGAGCTCCCAAAGGTGGAGGTTTAAGAGGAGCTTTAAGTTCTCCCGATGCCGCCATGTGTCTCCCAATACAGCTGTGACGGCGGCATGGCTACGGCTTTGACTGCAGAGGAGCAAATTCTAAACACATGGTTGAGTTCAACCCTCCAGGGCTGAGGGTCTTCCCCTGCATCTAGATGCGCTCCCTCCCTCCCTCCTGCTGTGTAACATCCCCTCCTGCCTCAGTTTCCCCACCCAGCTGCGACAGCATCTTAGCGCACAGCTGGGGAGACCGAAGATGCGAGCTCCTCCGCTGCGTCACGCTGAAGACGGATGACTGATGCTCATGAACGTGATTTCAGATGCGGTGGAAGAACTCCACGCTCGGCGAAAGGAGGAGGAAGATAACCACGGCGCAGGGAGTCACGCGCTGGAAGAAAGTGCGCTCTCGGCTCCTTGTTTACCAACTAATTTTAGAAGTGCTGAGCACTGCAGAAACGCACTTTCCGCATTTGCAAGGATGATAAAGTGCTCAGCACCGCCGTTGGGCCGGCTGAGGGCTTGCGTGAAGGATGCTCTCTCCTCTGAGCCGCTTGGCTTTATAAAAATGAAGGGAAAGGTTTAAGACTGGACACCTTGACACCACGTTGGGACTGAGTGGTGGAGGGGTAAGGAAAAAGTTGGTGGAGGAGAGGCCAACCCAATGCACCAAAGTGTGAGAACAGCGAAAACTGGAGCGTTGCTTTCCTCAGGTTTCAGCTGGTTTTGGTGTCGCTTGTGCTGGGGACCACTTGTGCTCAGCCCCTTTGAGCTGAATTCCTCGGTTTTGGGATTGTTCAGTCCCTTGGCCCCTTCAAGGTCAATCCCTTGGCTTTGGGATTGCTCAGTCCCTTACCCCTGTTGAGTTTAATCCCTTGACCTCTTTTGAGCTCAATTCTTTGTCTTTGGGATTACTCAATCCCTTACCCCTGTTGAGCTTAATCCCTTGACCTCTTTTGAGCTCAATTCTTTGTCTTTGGGATTACTCAATCCCTTACCCCTGTTGAGCTTAATCCCTTGACCCCTTTTGAGCTCAATCCCTTGTCTTCCGGATTGCTCAATCCTTTACCCCTTTTGAGCTCAATTCCATGGCCCCTTCAGTCTCAATGCCTTGGGTTTGGGATTACTCAATCTCTTACCCCTTTTGAGCTCAATCCCTTGGTTTTGGGATCGCTCAATCCCTTGGTCCCTTTTGAGCTCAATCCCTCGACCCTGGGATTGCAGGCGCTGGTGGGCAGGGACCTGGTCTCCTCGAGGAACACCGCTAGATCCAGCACTGGTGTAGACCAGAGCTTGGGAGATGCTCCACGGCAGCCGCTCCAGGCTCCTTGCAAACATCTGCTCGTATAACAACATCAAACCCCGAGCGTGCTTCATTAATTGAGGTTGCTTCACTAATAAAACACTCGTGACCGCCTGACCCAGGGACACGCGTGTTCCTGTTAGGAGCTGGGGTGCAACCAGGCAGGAGAGTGCGAAAAGCTGCGCTCGCGTAGTGGCAGCTCATCCCTTGTTTTGCTGTTACCTTCTGGAGAGTGAGGGCTTCTGCTGTCCGGTGAGTAAAATAAATTACCCCCAGCAGCTGCTAGTGCTGATCATCTGAAACAGTGGAACCCACTTAAATGAATAATTAAAGAAATAAATTTCCCCGAGTGCCAGCCTCAAAACTTTTTGTTCAGCAATAAAGCAAAGGAGAGCCTCGCAAAATGAATCGCTCGGCTGTTTCCAAAGTAGGCTGCCTGCGCCGCGGCGGGCGAAGCGGGGTTATAATGGGACTTCTTAAAGGAGCCGGCGTGGTTCAAGGAAGGCTTTTCCTGGGTGCCAAGGTCACGCGTGAGGCAGGCTGAGCAGAAGCGAGCGCAGCTAACGGCAAACCCCCTTCCCTTGATGAGCAAAAAATAACAGGGAGCTGGGATGACCCCGTTACAGTCATCCCCGAGTTGGAGCATGGGATGATGGAGCTGATCATCTGCCGGCTGCGGTCGCTTGGGCAAAGCCCTGGTTGTTTCCCTCGCTGTGTAAGATTTCCGTAAATTATCCTTGATTTGGGGCAGTTGAAGCAGATGGGCAGCAATGGGCTCGGCGGTTTCCTCTGTCCCCAAGGAGGGTGACCTGCACGGTGGGCACAGGCTGTCACCCTAATGATGCTCTCACCCTCTTGCGCATCCCTTGGCCCCGGTGCGCCCCAACTCTGCAACTTCTCCCTTTTTTTTTAGGTTATTTCCATTTTCTACAGTCTTTCCACCATATAAAAAATAAATTACTAGATCAGATGTGCAAACAGACCTTTCTGCATGACAAGGTCCTGGTCCTTGTGCTGTGCCCTAGGAGCAGTAAAGTCCTTCCTAAATAATTAAGCAGCTAATAATTAACCGCGCTTCCCTCCGTGCAATATCTGCCGCCGATTTTTAACGCAAAGGAAAATTTCAAGCATCCTTTTCGGCGTGTATTTGTTGCATCGTAAGCCCTTGGGCGAGGGGGAGCCGAGCAGGGGTGTTGGAGCTGGATGGAAGCATCCTGCTCCCCGTGCTGGCATCCTGGAAAGCACCGACCGTTGCTCTCGAGCACCGACCGTTGCTCCCGAGCACGATTCCTGCGCTGCCAAGGCAAATCTCTGCCAACCTTTCCCTGGAGGAGAAGGACCAGGTAGCAGGTGAGGGACCCCTCAAGCCCTGAGATATGTTTTGGGCTTATGGAAAAAAAAGGTCCTAATTAATATTTAGATGTTGGTGGAGGGGTGCAGCATCCGACCTGCTCGTTTTAAGCATTTTTTTGTGGTTGTGGAGCCTTTGACAGGGATAAATTGTGCCTCTTTCCCCTTTTCCATCAAAAGCTGGAATTTCGAGCGGGAGGCGAACGCTGTGGAAAACACCACGGGACCGCTTGGCTGTGGATTCCTTCAGAGGAGCAGGGAGGAAAAAAAAAAAAGGAGTTAGGCTGTAGCCCCCGCTATTAATCATAGCTGTAATCATGCATTTAATGAACATGACAGCTCCCGCTCCCTCCGGAGAGACGCGTCGAGTCTCACGGCTGGGTTAGGTACAACAATCACTTCTCAACGCTCGCGCTTGATAACACCGAGAGCCGCCGGAGCAGCCAGTGTCAGGTTGGGATGATGCATTAAGAGAAACAACCCCGTTTGCACGGGCTGTGTATTTCCTTACAGATGATGCGCTTCAAACCGACTAAATCATTAAGAAGAAGGGAAAAAAAAAAAAAAAAGAAAAGCAGAGAGAGAAAAACACCTGTCCCTTACGCAGGGTATAAAATATCAAGCCTGACGCCACCGTGCTGGGTGTAATCAGTTAAAAAGCCCTTAACGTGCAGTTCTTGATGCTCTCCCCAGCAGCTTTTATTTTTTTCCATCCTTTTTTTTTTTTTTTTTCCCCCTCCCCCTGTTGTTCCCGCTGCCTTTGAGCGTGCATATGGGACGAACTTGCCATGCCACTTCTTTAAATCTTTGCAGCGAGGGACTTTTGCAATTACAGAGGAAAATGTAATACGGGATGGACGAGTTGCTCTCCTGATCCGACAGCGTTGCTGTGTCCCGACACTGATGCTCTCCCCAGTTGGAGAGCAACCGGGGAGAAAAATGGGACAGATTTGGGACTGGCATCTGTCCTAGAAATTAAAAGTGTGTTATGTCTGGACCAAACGAGAGTCCCAGAGATCCGAGTCAAGCTCTGGGGGAATCATTTCGGCTTTTTGTTTCATTTAGTCCAGACTGCAGCAAATTTCAGCTCCTAATTTTTTCATTTAACCCTTGTCCAGTTCTCCGGTGTCTTTTGCTCAGCCCCTTTCACACCACATGGGTTACTTTGATAATACAGGTACACCCTGAATCTCCACTGTCTGCAAAATATCAGATGCTTTGTATTTATTAATGAAGATCATTTGGTAGCGGCTCTAACTGGGCATCCCGAGTCGGTAACCGCTCTAAAAATCAAAACTTGGGCTCCTTGGACCTCCTTAAAAGGTCTGAGACATCCGTCCCGCTCTCTTACACCTCCTCCCTTGCTGCTTTGATGCTCGCAGAGCCTTGCTTGTATTTAAACTTCTTTTTGCACGATGCAAAGGCTTCTAAAAATACCATTGTACCGGAGCCTGAGTTTCCTCTGTAAATCCCAATCGATGGCGAAATGTGTAATTATGAAGCTTCTTAACCGGCAGCATTATGCAGTCGCTGGGCTGTCTCCTCCTGGGTAAATATTTAGGTGGTTTTCTAATAGTTCGGAGAGGATTTGCATGCGGGGTGAGTAATTAGGCAGTGGGAAAGCGTGGATGAAGGGTTTCTTTGCCAGCTGCCAGTCTGATGCTTTGCCAGACCTGGTCGGCACGCTGGACAGATGCATCTCACCCGGATTTTGCCACGGATGGGACCGGCTCTCAAGCGGTTAAACTGCCTCCAGGCTGTGAGTTAATTCACAGCAAGAGCCCGTAATGGGAGATGCGCATCGCCTGTCCACGTATAATAGCATGACTTCTTGCCAGAAGATAAAAGCTGGGCAAAAACCCCCCAAACATTATGCCATGGATGTATTTTTGCTATATATAAATTAAGAACCAGTGGCATGAGGCTGTTGCACCCTTTATTTATTTACTTATCTATTTATTTCTTTAGTGATTCCTCCTTTCTGGCCAAGATGTGGTTGTCAGGCTGCTTTAACTAAAAGGATGGCACACAAGCACGGCAGCGTGGTTGTCCCCGAGAGTCCGCTTTTGTGCCCGGGTATTAAATATTTAGAGAGATTGTCTGCTGCCCTGGGGAGTCGGCTCCTGGTATAGCCCGTCCTGCTGAGCTTGCTTTAAGGAGCATTAAACGTAATTGCAGAGGGCTGAAGGATGCTCTACCCCTACCCTAATGGTCAGACTTTAATTTGGGTCTTTCTCCCTGCATCAGTTGGGAGGTCAACCTTGCTTGAGCGCGCTGGCCTCTTAACCCACGTCCTCGCTAAGAGATGCTCTGCGGCATCTTTGGAGCGACCCAAAGTTGATGTGCATTTATTTTAGCGCTGAAAACTAGTGGAAAAGATGCTCCTACAGTGAGGCAGCTCTGCGACGAGGGGGAAGCCAAAAACAAAAAAGGCAAAAAACCCCTCAGCGGTGGCTCAAATGCCTGCTTGATACCCGACGCGCTTGCGGCAAGCTTGAGGGAGCTCGCGGCAAGCTTGAACGCGCTTGCCGGTGAGTTGTGTGGAGCTTGCTCGATGCCTCTGATGGACAGGCATGTGCCACCCGTGCCGGCACCGCGCCTGCGCCAACTGCTTTTATTTGCAGAGGGAACAGATGGGGCTTCACCGACGCCGGCAGCCCGAGTGACAGCTCGCATGCGGGGAGAGCGCGGTGCCGCGCTATCAAATTCCACTCCCTCACTCCCCAACATGCCTGGGCTGGCAGGTGAGTGACTGAGCTGCTCTCATACCACCTGGAAAGCTGAGATACAGCCTTTATTTTCGATTCATTCTTTCCTACACCAGTCAAGGACAATTTAATTATGTGCATGCACGTATTGGAGGTAAGCGCTGGGTTTCCCCGGCCGGCTGCAGGGAGCAGCCAAGCCAAGCGTGGAAATTTGCTGGACTGATAGCGCAAGCGTGCGAGTTGCCTTGAGGGGTTTTTTGGCACGTTTGGGTGCCGAGGGGAAAGGTCCCCACTGTGTTTGGAGCTGGCAAGGAGCCCTTTTGCCGGGGCTGATCTGGAGGTGCCGGCAACGTGGAGGTCCGTAAAGAGCATCCTCACCCATCTGGTCTCTGGGAGCTGCTTGCTTTGGGTTGAGCAATAAGATCATAGAATCATTGAATGGTTTGGGCTGGAAAGGACCTTTGAAGGTCATCTAGTCCAACCCCCCTGCCATGAGCAGGGACATCTCCCACTAGATCAGGTTGCTCAGAGCCCCGTCCAACCTGACCTTGGATGTTTCCAGGGATGGGGCATCGACCACCTCTCTGGGCAACCTGGGCCAGGGTTTCACCACCCTCATTGTAAAAAATGTCTTCCTTATCTCTAGTCTGAATCTCCCCTCTCAGTTTAAAACCATTCCCCCTTGTCCTGTCACTACAGGCCCTGCTAAAAAGTCTGTCCCCATCTTTCTTACCAGCCCCTTTTAAGTATTGAAAGGCCACAAGAAGGTCTCCCCGGAGCCTTCTCTTCTCCAGGCTGGACAACCCCAACTCTCTCAGCCTTTCTTCACAGGAGAGGTGTTCCAGCCCTCTGATCATTTTTGCGGACCTAAGATACTGAGGGCCACGTGAATTCTGCAAAATTTTATGATTCTGAGCAAATTGTCTGTGTTTTTTTCTCTGTTTCCAACAGCAAGGTTGCATTGTACGCCCAGTCCTGGCTCCTCTCCATCCGGCTGCCTGAACAGATCAGCTACGAGCCGATACATCGCCAGGTCTGTACTCGCGGGGAGGAATGGAGTGCTCCCCCTCCGGATACTGCATGTGATTTATGCTCAGGAGGGTGTCAGCAGCTTGAGACGCAGCTATTTAACTGGCTGTTTATTCGGTGAAGCTCTGACCGCTGCTTTTCCCCCAGCCTCTGCCATGAAGTGCTTTTAAGCTCAGCGGAAAGCTGTGGTTTCTGCTTGGAAAGGGTTTGAAAGATTATTAGTGGATAGCAACACCTTTCTGCGAGCAAAGCATGCCAAATTCTATTCGGAAAGTCCCTTTTTAAATCAACTGTATTGTTCTCAAGGGGTATTTTGGGGTTTGTTTCCCCAACTCAGAAGCCCATCCCAATTTAACCCTGCAAACCTGCAGGTTTTCCTTCTCGCTGTCCCAGCCACAAACTGGGAACCTGCCAAGCGGTAACTAGAAAGCACCGAGTATGGGAGAATGACGGCACGTTGCCGCTGTTCAGCACCCTGCCAGCTTTCTCCTTGCCTTTTTTTTTGTGCTACAGATGTGCCACATATCATTGTGTCCTTAAGTATGAGCATTTGCAGACAAGTCCCTCTTAATTGTAGCAGACTAAAATTTATTCCTCAAGTATGTCTGTTCCAGATGTCTGTATACAGACATAATGCCAGATTCTAGCTATATTTTATCATATCCTACCACTAATATCAACTAATTTAAAATGTGCCGTCAGAGTGAATTGGTGCTAGAGTCCAGCTTGCAAATGCTTTCTGTGCAGGTCAACGTGCTGGTGACCCGGCCAGGTATCACAAGTAGCCGAGGTGTTGGCTATGGGAGAGCCTTTTTTCAATATCATAATTTCAACAAAGAAATACTCTTTTTTTAAAGGCTTGCCTTGTGTTAGCCTTGGAAGCACCTCAAGTACCAAGAAGCAGTTTGTGGTGGGGCTTGGTGTCTCCCCAGGCCATTTGTGACCAAAGAGGTGGTGACATTTCTGATGCTGAAACGGGGCTTTCGCATTCAGCATTTTGGCTGTATGAAGTTGTCTTTTTCTCATTGCATTTTAACTCGAGAGCTGCAGACAACCAATAATTATAGAGATAAAAATGTGCATTCCCCCCTAAAATCGTTTCCTTGAGTATTTATCATGGGCAATGCTACTGTGACCCTTGGACCTGTGGTTCTCACACCACGAGGACCAAGACTGTGGAAATACATAAATATTATGTTATATTTATATATTATACCTACATTAAAACAATTTTATATATAAATATTTATCCTTAGTCTCTAAGGAAGCAATGCATACAACTATCCAGAGAACCTCAGGCGAGTGGCTTTGTTCGCCCCTATCCAGAGCACTGTGTCCTCTGCAAACTTGAGTTGACCGTGCTGTACCATCTAATTATCTGCTCGGAGAGATCAAACGTGCCCTCCATGGTGTTTCATTCACCTAGATCTCAACACTTCCCCTCTTCCTCCTGGTCCCATACATCTCTATAGCTGCTGGGTAATTACCTCTTCAGCTGGAAGCTTATGGAAAACGTGTGTTAAGCAACTTTTGATATCCTTAAGTAACTTCTAGTGGTACCAGGCAATTAATAGCGAGTTTTTCTGATATTTGGTGTTACCTTATGTTCCTGCGGCTGTCACGTAGGCCCTCATTCATTGAGGTCCATAAGCAGGTGCCCGCTTGAAGACCTTGAATAGCCCTGGGGAGTGCAGCAGGCCAGCTGGCAGGGCCACGTGCTGAAGTGCCCTCTATGTTGTTCAGCGTTTGCATCCTGTGCTGCATGAGCCCAGCATGGGAGAGGATGTTTTCTGTCTCACCGTGTTCCCCAAAACTGCAGGAAGCTCTCTCCATGCTCATAAAATCATAGGAGAGAATCACGGTCATGGAGGTGGGAAGGGATCTCTGGAGAGCTCTGTCCTTCCTCCTGCCCCAGAGGGCCTCTTGTCCTTCCAACACATCTCTCTGAGAAGGTCTGGTTCCACCTTCTCTACACCATCCCATTAAGAAGTCACAGAAGACAGTAAGATCCCCCTTGACCTTCTCCTTGCTGAGCAAATCAGCCTGTGGCCTCTGCTCAGATGTCCTGTGCTCCAGCCCCAACCATCTTGGTGGCCTCCACTGGACGCATTGCCATCCATCACTGCCTTGTACTGGGAGCCCCAAACTGGACCCAGTGCCCAGCTGTGGTCTTGCAAGTGCCAAATAGAGGGGATAGATCCCCTTCCTCATCCTCCCGGCTGCATTCCTGCTCATACAGCCCACGGTGTGGTTGGTGTGATTACCATAAGGGCACCTGGCTGACTCCTGGATGCCTTGTTGTTCCCCAGGGTTGTCTTCTGCAGAGGTGCTTTCCAGGCAGTTGGCCACAACCCGTCCTGCTGCATGGGGTTAATTCTATACCAAATGCAGGTGTTTCCTGGGAGACTGGCCTCTTCTTGCAGATTTTTAAAGATTCAGAGTGAAATTGGCCAAAAATCAAAAAGACCTAAGAGCTTATGGTCCAGCATGATCTTCCTGACTATCTCACTCTCTCTTCAAAGTGAAACTTGGGTTCCTCCGTGATTTCGGGTGCTGTTGACCTGTCTTCTCTACGTCATTGTTGCCTTGAAGTTGGAGCTGTTACCTGACCCTGTCTATCTTTCTCCATTTAGCCGTGCTGTTCAGCGAAGTTTGGCCATCATTCGTCAAGCCAAGCAGAAGAAAAAGAAGAAGGAATACTGTATGTACTACAACCGCTTCGGCAAGTGTAATCGCGGGGAGAGCTGCCCCTACATCCATGATCCGGAGAAGGTGGCCGTCTGCACCAGGTATGGATGGACACAGCAACCACATGCTTTGGCCCATCATGGTAGACTGAGCCATTGGTTGGCTTTGGTGCTTGCTCATGTGATATTCCCCAGGGAAACAACCCAATAACGGAGGTGTGAGACCATGAGAACGGCTGTTCTGGGTCAGGATCTGCCCAGCGCTGTTGGGCTGGCAGGTACCTACAGGAGGAGGACAAGACGAGGCACAGAGAGAAGGGCTCTTTCTCCTGGCTGGGACCTCTCAGCTTCTGGCAGTGAAGCCCTGCAGCCTGGTAGTGTTTGGTTTTCAACTGCCAGAGGTTGCCACCAAACCATCATCATGTAATAGTCAGCAGTTCTTTTTTTTGTGAATTTATTTAGTCCTTTCTTGGACCTTTCTATGGCAATGGGTTGCACAACTGAATTACGGACTGCATGAAAAGTGCTTCCTCAGCTGCCTGCTCAAGTATTGCTCTGGGTGCCTCCTCACTCGTGGTTCATGAGAAGGATGGAATAACCATTCCCTGATCACCTTCTAGGCACCATTTATAACTATACAGTCCTCCCCTCTCTGTCCAAACTTCCCAGACTGGAGAATCATAGTCTATTTAATCTCTTCTGGTAATTTTTCTCTAAATTTACACAGCATTTTACACCTATTAATGCTAAAAAAGCATTGCACAACCAGCCTCCGAGTTAAATACACATGTTTTGGTTGTTCCGCACAGGCTGTAGGGATTACAGAAATATTTATTTCACAGTTTGGAGGCAGATACCATCACCAGGACGTTTACATCTAATAAGTAACGTTCCATATCGTAGTACAGAAGGTCTAAAAAAATAAAAAAAATCAGCGTAGTGTTTTAAGAATTAATAACAAGATGAAATCAACATTTCTTAAATATAATCAGAATAATAGTCCTTAGTCATTGACTTATTGCTGTCAGGTTGAAGATGCCATCAGGGTTTGCTGGGTGGACTTTAGAGGCTAAAACATTTAGCCAGTCCCCAAAGAGACCATCTGACTTGAATGATTTTGTGGGTCCTGGGTAAGACCTGGTACGACATCGGAGTGGTGCAGATCTGAGCTGAGTGACTTAAGAGCCTGCCCTAAGCACGCACCGGGTGATTCCTTCTAGCAGCCTTTCTCAGATCCGCTCGGATCCGTGCAACAGGTTTGAATCCTTCAGCCTGTGACGCCATGCAGCTACGAGACTTGATAATTTATTACAGGAGGACTGATTCATGTTGCCAGCTCATTATACCTGCCCAACAGTTGATTAAACTATATTATTAGTCGTTTAAAAAGTGTAGAAAAGCCAACTCCACTGATGAACTCCTTGAGTAATTTCTCCGTAAAATTGCTGCTGTGCTAGAAATCATTTGGAGGTTGCACAAAGCTCGATGGGAGACCATATAGGACAGAAAGGTGATTTATTTTTTACTGATTTCACTTGCTTTCACTCATTCTCCCATAACACATCCTCACGAGCACCGAGGCACATGTGTCCAAGGTATCTGGTCAGGATTACTTCTGGTGACACAGAGGACAAGGGATGCTGGCTCCTGAGTCCTCACTTTGAATCCTTAGTTCTTCTGATGTTGGCGACCAAGTCTGGTTTTGGGCTGTGCTCCTTGCATACTTTAGGACAACGCCGATTTACTCCCGGTCTTGTGTCTCCTTACCCTGGTGCCTTCTAGCTCCAATCTCGTTCTTTAGCTTTCTGTTACCATCTCTTAATTTTCTCCGTCTGCTATTGTTTTAGGTGTCCTTTATTTTCCAGATCTGGGTGTTTTGAGGAGGTGCACATAGCTATGCTGTGATCACAATCATCTGCAAACCTAGTTACCATCAACCAGCTGGTTCTCACATCTGCATGTTCCCATTCCACTTTGTTCAAACCAGTCTGAATTTGATTTTATTTTTGATGAATCTCTCCATGCTCAGCTCTAAATTTACCCAGATTTTATAAATAAAGCTGGAGGCATATTCTGTGCTCCAGAACCTCCCTGCAAGGTTATGCAGCTCAGAACATGTACCCCTGGAGTCTGCTTTTGGGGGGGGTTCGGACCAGCGCTCTTCCCATGATAACAGATGTATTTTATTAATCTGCTGTCACACTGGTAGCTCCGAGGAAAACTTCTGAGTCCAAACATCCTCACGTACTTTGGGATCTTGGTTTCTGTTGTGTGCCTGTCTCTGCTTCTCCTGGTTGTTGGCCACTCACATCTGGAGGTCCTTCTGGTGCTTCATCTGGCATCTGGTGTAATCAGGGCTGTAGGAAGGACCTTTCTCCTTCTGGGAGCATCATCTCTAAACCTCATGGTACCGGCCTTGCTCTGCCTACTAATAAGAAGCCAAATATGATGAAAGAGCAAAATCTATCAGAAACCATCAGCTGGTCTTCTAAGAGGAAAGTCCTGTACCGATTTAGGGCATGAAATGGGATTTAACAGTGAACTCGGCAGCAGTCGTGTGTATTCACAACCTCAGGGCAAACATGGCAATGGGGCAAGGCAGATGTTCAGTGTTTAAAACTGCGTGTTTCGCGACCCACCTTGTGCTCAACCCTCTCCTTCTGGTGTATCTACAGGTTTCTCCGTGGCACATGCAAGAAGACGGATGGGACCTGTTCATTTTCCCACAAGGTGTCCAAAGACAAGGTCTGTATGGCTTCCCAACGAGCGCGGTGCGGCTGTATGAGCGAGCGGACCTACGCTGGTGGCTGTAGGGAAGTCTACCTCATTGAGTGCTTCCAACAGAGTTTGTTTGTAGTTTGCTTGCCCAGCTGTGCAGGCTCATGATGGGGTTGTGAGACCAGAGCGTGCCTCTTCAACCGGTGCGGTGAATCGGTAGATGAATGCATTAAGCAGCGGATTGGAAACCAGAGCACCTGGAGCTGTGTTGGGTAACGTGCGTTGGGTTAAGGAGTGCTTAAACTCCAGGGATCGGAGAGAAAGAGCACGGGAGTAGCAATTATGTGCGTCTAATCCATAGCTACCTCCGTAAGATAACCCTTCCCTCTAAATCACCCTGTGCTGGGGTCGGAGGAGGAGGAGGTTTTAACATACAAGAGCCTGGAGGATATAAATTAACCTTTCTAAAAAGCCAGACAGTGAAACCGGCTGGCAGAACGGCTTTTGAGTTCATCATCATTTTCAACCTTCTTGATGTATTTGGGGCTCTGTGTTTTTATTACACAGAGCAAGGTGGAAAAATAATTAGGTTTTCTTTTAGTGATTATCAGTTGACGATTTAGCAGATTAACCTCCACTCAGTGGCTAGGATCTCCGGTCGGACGTAGCTTTGGAGACCTCAAGCGTTGAAGTCGAGGTGAAGTCGGTGCTGAAGGTTAAGTGTAGCTGCGGGTCCTTTGCTGAGCTGGGATGTACTTCAAGCACTTATTTACATTTCAGTTTTGTCGGATGGATTTTGTATGAGGATCATTTCTCTGCTACAGACGAAGGATCACCCAGACAACAGCAGTAAGGTTAATCCCACCGGGGTATTGAAACGCCAACCAGAGCGGTGTCGCTGCCTGGGGAGTGTGGGGAGCTCTGGTGTCAAGACTCTGCTGTCGGGACGGAGGTGCCAGAAAGCGGGATGCGAACGAGGACAGGTTTTCCTGGAGAAGCCCGTAAGGCTCAGTCCTTCATCATGTCGCTTGATGAGTCTGCAGCCCCCCTTGGCTGTATTTCTGGCATGTCATTTGTCAAAAGCAGCTTTGTCAAAGCTTTCACAGCTGTGCCTGGGGCACGGCGGGGACCAGAGCTTGCCTGAGCCGTGCCGGATCTGGAAGCGCTGCTTTTAATTACTCAAGTTTTGGTTATTTAGCCCGTGCCCTGTGAATTGTCCTTATAGCACCTTCTTCTCCCCACTCCCTTCGAGCATCACCATCCTCCATTCCTCATCCACAGCATCATGTAGGTAATTACAGGGCAATTACTGACCAGTAAAGGATTTAACCCATGGGACGTCAGATCTCATCAGCATCTGGGACAGGACCTTTTCCAACAGCATTTGCCTTTGGGCACGCAGTTTTCCCGTCTCCCTTTCCCTCCGTTTGCCTAAGGCACGTTCGTTGTCAGCGGGGAGCTCATAAGTTATCCTGGCGGTGAGCAGAGTCGCTCTGAACGAGGCACAAAGCACCATATGTTTTTCACATGTATCTCTCTTCAGAGTCACTTAATCACAAGTATATAAAATAGAGAAGATAGACTGGGGACAGCTGTACTCCCTGACTCGTGGCATGTCAAAGGAGGGATGGGGATGAGAATTGATTGAAGGAAAAAGGGCTGGTTTGGGTTTTTTTTCCTTCCTATAACATATAGTTAGACATCAGAAATACAGAAGCCAAGAAAGAAGAAGGTTTTGCAAAGGGACTGGCTGTTGATGTATCCAGAATTGTTATAGTTAATGCAGATTCGGAGTGGACATGGGGCTAGCGACCTCTTTTCACCCGAGTAAGTGATGTGCAAGTGCTAACATCATCGCACAAGCCACTGCCTGCGCTTCTGAGCCGAAGGATTGATACTCATCCAGACTGCATGGAACCGTTGGCTTACATCTCTACCGGGAAGTTAAATGGTATTTCAGGAAGTGCTGTAGCTTGGTTTTGGTCCCAGGGCAAAAACCTGGGTGAGACTTGGGAGTTGGAGATGGCCAAGGAGCCGTTGTGGTCAACGGTTTGGCTGCAGCCGTGCCCACCAAAGAATGCGATGGCTGGATGCGGATGGGTTTGTGCCAGCTGGTCTCGGTACCCAGGGATATTCCTCGGCATGTTTAATTTGCTGGTGGAGATGTGGCCTCAGTTTCCCCTCCAGAAACGCCAGTGTGTCTTGATGCCTCAAGGAGGACCTCAAGTTTTTGACTTCTGGGCTCCGTTTTGGGTGAATAGATGGAGAGTGATGGCTACAGCGTGGTGTGGAAAACTCAACCTTTCCCGCTTAGCAGCACCTCGCCGGTTAGGAATCTGGGAAGAATAACGATAATATCATCGTGGTAATAAAACGGAATTAAAAAGGAGTGGCCATGCTAAAGTCTCTTGCAGAAGAACCGGTTTGCCGATGACATTTTGGGGACAGAATCCCTGGGAAGATGTCCATGGGGCGTGGGTGGCCTCTGCCCATCTCGCCTTCTTCCTGAGCAGTTCGCCGCTCCCGAAGCATCATCTAAACCCAAGCTGAGTTGTTAAATTAACAAGCCCACAAACGAAGCAGGCAGGTGCCAGCTCTCTTACATGCCTTAGAAACAAATGCTTTCGGAGCACGTGTTTCTGGCCATGCACGCCGCGCTCCGTGGGGAAGGAGGATTATTTTTTTGCAGGATTAGGTGCCCCGAGGGCGGTTCAGAGGTCTCCGCTCACCACCTTGTCGTCAGCACGGGCTGGAAGAGAAACAACCTCCTCTGCGGAGTTCAAGCCTGTTTCAGGGTGATTTATAGCTGCGGGGATGCTGCTACCCAAAGCGGGAGGCGACTTTGCTTTTCAACTCCTGTAGCTCCCTGTTAACCCGCGTGATTACTAGCAAAGGTGGCGTTAGCCTCATTTATCAGCGGCGGAGAAAGGCAGGTGAAGTCGCGCGGCAGAGGAAGGCAGCCGTTTTCCCCCGGCTTGTGGGTTTTTTGGAGCGGATCCCACTTGCTCCTCAGATGTGGGACTGGGGAGGCGGCTCGCTTTCAGCTATTTGAGTTGGGGTTTTAATGCGATGAATGATTTTCTTTGTGTGGTTAATGACGATGGGGTGTTGTCTGTGGTTTGGGGGTTCCTGGTTTTGCTGATGCCACGTTAGTTGACTCTCGATTTCACTTTGTGGTTATGGGGTGGCGGGGGGGAACCCCACAAACTTCTCATCGGAGGAGCTTCAGGTTATTGTCGTCGTGTATCTCACCTTGGTGAGAAGTCACCAGGGATGGGGCCCCGTGCCCGGTCCAGGAGGTGAAGAACCAAGAGCCTGGGTGGGCTTAGCTATTGGCTTGAGGACAAAACTCCTGCTCAACCTGGGGGCAATCCCGTGCCTCAGTTTCCCCACTGAAAAATGGGGACAATCCCTCTCTTTTACATGGGAAAGCTGCGTGGGTTCAGCTGTCGCAGCCACAGGGAGCTTTTCCCCATCCTAAGCAGCAAAACCTTTGCTCCAAGGAGAGGATGCTCTCCAGGGCGGAGGGCTGCTCCAGATGGGCGTGATGTTTTGCAGATGCTTTCAAAAACCAAACTATCCCTCTGGCAATGGAAAAAGGAGCCTGGAGGAGAGGGAAAGTTGGTGGTTGGAGAATTTTGCTCCGCAGGGCAGAGCCCTCTGCTGAAGAGCAGCCGTCAAAGCGATGCGCAGGGAATTTCTCCGCGACGGGGCAGAGCCACCGGCGCATCCCGGTGATTGAGAGAAACCGGTAAATCTGAATGAATGGGTTTGTGAGTGAAGGTTAGCGAGAGGCTAGGACTCGGGCAACCGCCCGCTGCTGCTACAACAGCTTTTCCCCTTGAGGAACTCGAAAAGAATCAGCATTTTTCTCCCTAATAGAGCTTCAAAACTCTGTTGTGAGCAATTTGGAAATTCACGTTGAGTTTCGGGTTCATTAGCTGCTGGCTCCAAAGCGTGTACATAGTCAAAGCTGTCTAATACGGACGCACCGCACCAGTGCCTTGAATTAATGTTATTGTTATTTGTGTGGACGTAGTGGGGTGCAAACAAGGTTAATTGAAATGAGAGTGCTGCTTCCTCTTGATAATGGCTCAGGCTTGACAGCTAGGAGGAGTTTATTTTTGTAGAAGAGCTGCCTTTATTATCCATTTTTATTAGAGCTAATTTGGGCTCTATATCAAAAACTACATTAAGGGAATCATTTACGGTCACACCACCACCACCAAAAAAGATAGCCCCAGAGCCCTGTCCTTTATGTTAATGTCTGCGGTTAAAAGACAATTAAAAATAAACTCTTCTCTTTTAAAGCACCCTTTGTTTTCTTTCTTCTCCACTTCCCCCTCCTTCTCTCTATTTCTCTCTTTCCCTCAAGTGAGCCAATTTAGTTAAAACCCTAATGTGCCCTTCAGGGAAAGGGATTTTTCCGGATAGCCGCGGCTGTGCTTATTGCAGAATTGTAAATATTAGTTTGGGGATGCTCGAACCGGCAGGACTGAGATGCTACCGGTGAATGGAGGGATCGATACTGCGCCGAGCAGTAAGGAAATTTGGCGTGTAGGCGAGCAGCAAGGGACTGAGCAAGAGGAGCCGGATTGTCGCGGCGGCTTTGGGAAGTGCACGTTCCTGTTGGCAGCTGCCTAGTCTGGTCGGGAAGTTGCCTGCGGTAGCCGGTGAGTTAAGGATGCTGAAATATCGCAGCAGGCTGGTAATTTGTTTTTAATTATAACAGCTGGCAGAAGGTGAAGTTTGTGGTTTGAGGACAATGAGGATCCTTGCTTGTTCGCTTTTCCCCGTCGGCTGTTGCGCTGCTAAAGCTCGGGAGCGGGGAACGCAGGAGCAGGGCTCTGCTCCATGTATCCGACCGCTCTCCTCCTCGATCGCTCACGGCAGGAGCCCGGGCTCTCCTCCTCCTTTCCCTCCCTCCTGGGACATCCCTCCTGGAGCATCCCTCCTCCAGCACACAGGGACGGGCATCGTCGCATCACTCGCAGCGCTTGGGGAGTGCCAGGCTGATGCCTTGGCATGATGCAGCCCTCCCCAAAAATGCTTGCGGAGAAGCAAGCACTTGTTTTCCCCCTTGCCAGGACCCACCTTCTGGAACCTTTATCTAACCACATGCTGTCCATCCTCCAGCCACCTCCATACCCACGGAAGAGCCAAACTGGGGGGGGGGAACCCCCAGGATGCTGTTTTGGCCCTTGCAATGGCCAGAACCCCCCATGAGAGAGGGCAGCCGGGCTGGGCATGAAGCCCTGCGCCGCTGTTCCCATCGCAGCCGCTGCATCACCCCTTGGGTACGGCGTTCTCGGTCCTCGGCCACGCGATGGTGCGCTCGGCTTTGTGCCTTTTGCGAGCAAGGAGCCCAGGGAGCAGGCGTCCCTTCTCTCCTCTTCAAGGTTAGTTGGGAGCGTTGGCAGAAGATGAACCTGCCACGCGCATCGTGCCAGCAAAGCCCCCGTGACAGCAGAGTTTATTACGATTCCTGCATCCCTTCCCTGTGCCGTACAGAGGCAGTTTTCTTTCTGGTGGCAGTTTCATGCTTTCCACCCTCTCTCCAGCATCCTGAAGGATGCTAAGGCAAGCGTGTTCGCCCCCTGTGCATATATACACTGGGACCACGTAATGTCAGGGAGCTGTGCTGCAGGAGACCAATAGAAGAGCTAAAAATACCTCTGGGACCAGTGGCTGGCAAAAGGCATATATTTATTTTACACATGTCATGGTTTTATTTCAGTTCTGGGTGTTGGAACGGTTCCTAATCACAAGTCGGGGGGGAGCACTAATGGGTTTCTCATCCTCTGCCCTTGCAGATGCCGGTGTGCTCCTACTTCTTGAAGGGGATCTGCAGCAACAGCAACTGCCCATACAGCCACGTCTACGTGTCCAGAAAGGCAGAAGTGTGCCAGGATTTCCTCAAAGGCTATTGCCCCATGGGAGAAAAGGTAAAGAGGGGACCAGCTCTCGGGGTCCTGGGATGGATGCGCCTTCGTCGAAGCCACAAGCTGTTTTTCGCGCGAGCTACGGCACCAAAGGGAGTCGTAGAGCTGGAAGCTGCTGAACACCTGGATGTGATGAACAGCAGTCCTGTGCCTTTCCACAGGGTTATGGGCAAAGTGGCTTGGTTGCCTTACAGGCAGGAAAAAAAGGAAACAAATCAAAGGCTGCAGCTCACAAACGTCGTGCTGGTGTTTCCCCTGGAAGAGCCTCCCTGGGATGTCCACATTACTGGAGTCCGGAGCCCAAGCCGATAGCACCTGCCCTGCAAATTGCTCAGTTAAATAGATGAGAACTGAAGGAAAAGGCTTCTGAGTCCCTGTTTTACCTAGAAAAACTACAGACATTAACGCTTATTTTGCACGCTGGCTCCGTGATGGGTTAAAATTTGAGCCTTAGGTCTTGTGGCTCAGTCTTAGCAGCAAGACCACCCTTCCTCACCTAGCCTGCAGCAACTGAGCCTCAAGCTGTAGCCTCAACTGAGCCTCAAGCTGGGGGCTTCATGGAGCCCACCTCCAGGTCCTGGAGGGTCTCTGGTGTAGATCAATGCAGTGAAGTCCTACACGGACTTTATGTGCACCCTGGGTTGACTTGCAACCCCATCCGTGAGCTTACAGCACCCTACGTAACACGCAGAGCTCGAGAGAGAGCAGCTTTCCTGGAGCGGGGCCTGGAGCCAACTGCCGCTTGCAGGTTTCCAAAAGAATTTTAGGGCTGTTGCATGCAAAAAAATGAAATTTCGAGGTTTATCTGACATCTCGTGGCTCCCTGCTTCTTTGGAAGCATCGGGAGAAGCAGGCGGCAGCAAGCTCGGTTCCTTGGTGGCATGGAGCCACGCTGCAGGATCTCACCTTTCCTTGCTTCATGGCTAAAGGGAGAGGGTTGGCTGCACTGGTGTTCCCCTGGGAATCAAAGTGGCCGTCCTATCTGACTCCTCTTTGCTGTTTTTCATTAATTTAATAATATTTTTGCCTCTTAGTGTGAACCACTCTTTCTTTAGTAGAGCATGTGGGTTTCTTTTGGATCCAGTGAACAAGATATGGGCCACCTTTGCTTGGTTTCTCCAGCTGCCATCTCAAACTTGCAAGAGCAGTGATGCTGTCACATCAGAGTCCCCAGGCAGTCGTAGTTCAGAAGGGGCAGCCACTCAATTTGCCACCAGGTTTGAATAAAGCAAAGGTGGACTCTGAGATTTACGGAGATGATGCTTTTCTGCTGTAGTTGAGAGCTACCAGGCTTTTCTCTTCTGGGGTGGGTTAAGTGGTGGGATTTCTACTCATCCTTGACCATGCTCATCCTTTGACCATTGTGGCCAGCAGTAATTCTCCCCCTCTACTATGATCTGGTGGGACCCCCCCCCAACAGCTGTGGTGTCCCCAGCATAAGACAGACGTGGACCTGTTGGAGCAGGTCCAGAGGAGGGCCAGGAGATGGTCCGAGGGATGGAACACCTCTGGTATGAGGAAAGGCTGAGAGAGTTGGGGTTGTTCAGCCTGGAGAAGAGAAGGCTCTGGGGAGACCTTCTTGCGGCCTTTCAATACTTAAAGGGGGCTGATAAGAAAGATGGGGACAGACTTTTTAGCAGGGCCTGTAGTGATAGGACAAGGGGGAATGGTTTTAAACTAAAAGAGGGGAGATTCAGACTAGAGAGAAGGAAGATATTTTTTACACTGAGGGTGGTGAAACCCTGGCCCAGGTTACCCAGGGACGTGGTAGATGCCCCATCCCTGGAAACATTCAAGGTCAGGTTGGACGGGGCTCTGAGCAACCTGCTCGAGTTGAAGATGTCCCTGCTCCTTGCAGGGGGGTTGGACTGGATGACCTTCAAAGATCCCTTCCCACCCAAACCATTCAATGATTCTATGATTCTATGATTTGCTGTGCAACGTTGGCCCGTCTCTGTGAATCCAGCTAGAGGATGGGACCCATCCTCTTCTCTCGGTCTGCTTCTCTCTGGGGAGTTTGCTAGTCACCTCTAGGGCACGTTTGATACGGAAGAAAACATCACTTCAATGTCCTGGCTTGGTTCAGCTGCTTCCACGAGCTGACAGCAAGCAAACAGGAGGAGGCAGTGAAAGCCTCCTCCTTGAGCTGGAGGCTCCAGGTACTACGCTGAAAACACGACAGGAACTTTTGCAAGCACTGCTTTAAATCGGCTCTTCGGCTGAAAAACTGAACCGCTAATGAAACAATCATTTTGTTTGCCTCGAGTCTGCCAGATTGCAGGGCACCATCCCAAATATGCCCCAGCGGGCCTATGGAACGATATTATTTTATTGCATTTAATAGATAACATGTGAAGAAGTGTCTGCCTAAGCATGGTTTTGCTTAGACTTGCTGCTCCTGGAGATTTCTAACTCCCTCGTGATTTTGGCTGCTTTTCACTGGGGAAGTTGCTGGGATGAGCACTCAGATGCTTGGATCCGGTGCTGCTCGGGGCTGGAGCCCCAAAGGGCTCTTCTCCTTTTCTCCATCCCTGTAGCTCTCATTGGTAGAGAGCTCAGAGGTAGAGGTAGAACTCTACTCAGAGGTAGAACCCAACAAGTGAAACCGTAGGTGCTCAGCACCCATCACCGAGGCGGCATCGTGCAGAGCCACCAGCCTGTCCCAGAAACCAAACGCAACAGCGGACAGTGCCTTCTGCAAGGCAAAGCCATCCTTTCCCACGGAGAAACCGCTACGAAGCAAAAAACAGGCAAAAGGAAGGGGAAAAAAGCCAAAAGTGAGAGCTTTAAGGAAAGCAGGACATCAGCAGGAGTAGAGGGAAACGCTAATAAATTAGTCTGCGCCTAATTACTTTTTGTGGCGGCGCGTGGAGGGGACTGCGTGCAGGATAAACACTTGCTCCGAAGGAAAACACAAGCATCCTGCCGCCTCCCTCCAGCACAGTGCTAGCCACGCAGGCAGGGTCCCTACAATTATTTTTAAAATATTCCAATTTAAATGAAAATATAAAAGAGATATTTAGAATATTTATTCTATTAGTAAAAGTGCTTACCGTGTCACTTTTAGAGTGTCAGAAAAGCATTCTCCTACAGATGATGGATAGCAGCCTGTAATTATATATGGGGAGAAATTGCTGAGCGGGCCATATTTAACTGGGGAGGAGAAATACCAGCTTGGGCCATTAAGGGTTAATTTTATTCTCTAAATAATATAAAAAGTGCTGAGTCCGTGCCTTTGCTCAAAGTAGAAAGTCCTCAAATGGACCCCGGAGAGTTTATAATATTCTACTGAATCAAGTAAAAATGTTAACCTTGCTTCATAAAACGATGGCTTGTTAAAGATGCGCAGTCCCTTTTCTTTTGAATAATTTAGGACGGGAGTAAATCTTCTCTCATTCTGCCTCTCCCTGTCCGAGGAACGGCGAGAGCCATCTGCCTGTGGTCTGAACCACAAAGGGCGCCGACGGCAAAGGTGTGCAACACTGGCGTAGCATCCTCAGAGGATAAACTCAAATGAGGATGGCCGGTAATGAGGAATTTAGGTTATTTTGTGCTGGGGTTTGGACACCGGGCTCTTCTCCCACTTGTGTTTTCCTCTCTGTGCTCCCCTGAAGAAACACAGTTTCTGGTTTTTATCAGACCTTCATAAAAAATGTCCATTATTATCCATAATTTATGGCATGTCGTTGGCAGTGTCGCCTCTTAAGTACTTTCTAGAATGTCTTGCAGGATGCTCAGGTCAAGTTGATGGGCCTTTGACCGTCTTAACTACGACTGTGCAAGCTCTTTGTACAAATGATGCCGGGACTGGCCTGCTCTGGCTTTATCAGGAACTTAGAATAAGTGAGAAAGCTTTAATTTTGCATTCCCAGGTCCCTTTTTCAGGAACGTAGAGTGTAGAGGGTAAAGGTCCCTCCGCCCTTGGGGAGAGGGAACAGCTCCTGTGTGAGAGCGTGACCACGTCCTTCGTTAAGGGAGTATTACCCCCAATATTAATCATTTCCAGGAGGGAGCTGGTAGCAGAGCCAGAACCTCAATTTCCAGCATCCTCACTGGTTCTTCGGTCACGGGTTGGGAAGTTTCTCCACCCTGTGTGCGCACACTTGGACCTACAGCTTCCTAAAGGGAGTGGAGGAACCTGCAAGTTCAGCTTGGTGAAGCAGTCGGTGAAATACGGCTCCAAATAGCTCTGCTGCCTGAATCATCTCTAAACACAACGTCATACGTGTCTTAGCTAAAGCCACAAAGCGGTGCCCAGCATGGAAATCTCCTTGCTGCCTTGCCTGAAGCTCCCTGACCTTCTCTGGCACCATGAAACGGTCACGCTGGGTGAGGCTGGTCCCTTTGGGCTGGTCACCTGCACTGGAGGAAGCTCAAAGGGGAAGTGGGAAGAAAGGGAGAAATGGGGCCTCTTGCAGGTGCTCCCCAGGGTTTTCCGAAGAAGTTTTAATGAGCTGCTCTATGGTAAAAGCTCCTCTCTGGTTCCCCGTCCCTCCTCCCATACGGGTCCTCGTGCGTGCATCTCAGCTTGGGGCATGGGTTCACTAGGAGAGGATGGGGTGATGCTGGTGGGCACAAGGGATGATGTAGCACCAGCGAGCGAAGCTGTGGTGGCATGTCCCTCAGGGCTAAGGAGAAGCAAGAGGAGATGTGGCCTTGAGCGGGCTGCGTGGGCAGTGAGCCTGGAGGAGAGGTGCTTGGCTTGTCCGAGAGGTGACTTCTCTGCCAAGCCGCTCTCCTTGCTGAGCCCACGCTTGGCTCCTGAAATAATACCCAAATAATATGAAATAATATGAAATAGTATGAAATAATATGAAATAATACGAAATAATACTTGGGCCAAAGGAGCTCGTAGGGTGATAACGTGCATTGCACGTCAGGCCGCTGTTGTAATATTTGATGGCTAACCATGGGCTGAGATCTCTGCGTGGCTGAGAGCTTGGACCTGAGAATTACGGCAAGCGCTTGCATTACATCCATAGACGACCCCAAGGAGCAGGTGCCTTGAGATTTGCTTTCCAGGCACAAAACATGACTTATTGGGGAGTAATCTGTATTTGTAAGAATCGTGGCTAGGGTAGGTTTTGGTGCTGGCGTCCTCCAGCCCTCGCAGTGTGTCAGAGCAAAGGCAAGCAAGTCAGCCTGGTCCCCTCTAACTGCTGCATCTGTAAAATTGTTTTGTATTAAATAAGCTTTTCCCCCATGGTGTATATTAGCGAGCGTGCTGCATTAAATACCTATCTTCATGTTGTTTCCATCAGCTGCCTTGAAGCCTGTGGGTAAATTGTTCCCCCGTGGGAACTGTTAAGCAGGAAGACACAGTGAGATTAAACAACGAGGCTACCGTGAAAACGCATGGGGAGATGTACTGGAATAAATCACGGGGAAGCGGGGATTGTGTGCTTGCCAGGTGATTGGTGTTTGCCAGCAACTCATCGTTCCTGGGGACCCCGACCGGCACGACCAGTCCCGTCCCTGCCAATGAAGCTTGACCAAGGGACCTGCCATCGCAGCAGGGATGCTCATGGTTGACCTGTGCTGAAACTGCCCGTCGCTCTCTTAAAATCCATCTTTTCGGTCCTACTGAGTTGCTCGGCCAACAGCCTTTCACCAGAGCTCTGATTTGCACCTTATCCACGTAAAATATCGGCAATGCTCATGCTAGCAGGGGCAGGTCTGGTTAGCATGCCCTGCCCGAGGAAGTGCCGCTTCCTTGGGAAAAATCATTTTCCAGCCCCAGGTGGAGCGTGGTGTTTTTCACAGTGGCAGCTGCTTGATTTTTCTGTAGAAAATTCAAATGCAGGGACTTTTTCTTAGCTGACACTTTGTTCTTGTTTGCGTTTCTCTAGCCTGATGATGCGTTAGGTTGGTTATTTTCTCCTTTTCTGGTGGAAGTTTAACAGGTTCCCACCATAAACTTAGTTCATGTGTCTGATACATTAAATTTAACACATTTCTTCAGGAAAAGCCACATGAGCTGTGTTAGCAGCAGCTAACAGTTAAATGTCTTGAGGGTTTTCTCTTAATTATCCAGTGCTCCGTTTGTGATGGAGAGTGGCAGCCTGGGGTCCTTGTTCCCCTTAATCTGTTATCACAGAAAGGTAAAGATCAACGCTGTTCATATTGCATGTTCTCAGCTGGTTTTGGTTGCCTGCTGGCTGTAACAGCATTTTTCTTTTCTCACAGCCAACAGCCATCAGATGTTGGCTTTTTTTTCCCCCTCCTTTGGTCCCAGGTTGACCCCCAGCCAGCTTGCCTTTTCCTTGAGCACATGCAGTCATTGAGGAACTTACCTGTGCATGTCCACCCAGGTAGCTGCTGGCTGATCCCCAGCTTTGTAATTCCACTCCACCTCCATCTTTCATCGAATCATAGAATAGTTTGGGTCAGAAGGGACCTTTAAAGATCATCTAGTTCAACCCCCCTGCCATGGGCAGGGACATCTCCCACTAGATCAGGTTGCTCAAAGCCCTGTCCAACCTGACCTTGAAGACTTCCAGGGATGGGGCATCCACAGCTTCTCTGGCAACCTGGTCCAGTTTCTCACCATCCTCATCTTAACAAGTTTGTTCCTCATGTCCATTCCAACCCTACCGTCTTTCAATTTAAAACCGTTGCCCCTCGTCCTGTCACTGTAGGCCCTGGTAAAAAGTCTCTCTTCATCTTTCTTATAAGCCCCCTTTAAGTATTGAAAGACCACAGTAAGGTCCTCCCGGAGCCTCCTCTTCTCCAGGCTTCTCCAACCCTAGCTCTTTCAGCCTTTCTTCCTAGGAGAGGTGTTCCAGCCTGCTGATCATCCTGGACTTCTGTCCCAGGCGGTCATGGTGGCCACCAGAGCACCCGTCACATATGGTGTGGAGGTAAAGGACACTGGCTCTCCTCTTCCAGCAGCATCGAGAGACTTTGTGACAGCAAAAAGCTTGGAAGTGCTTAATGGCAGAAGCTTCTTGAGTCTAGCAAGCGTAAGAATCACAGTGAATTATTAAGCTGCGTATAAATCCTTTAAGAATAATTTCTTGCTTCTCCATCCTGCTGTTCTGATCAGTTGTGCTCTTCTCCCCAAGGTCCCCACTGCTGTGGTTGGGCTAGCGGTGGGACAGGAGCTGCTCTGTGCTCTCTGCTGCCATTTCAGAGCTCCAACCTCTGCCTTAGAGGAGAAGCACGTGGACAAATGTCTGGATGAAAAGTCCATCGAGGGTTGTTAAACATCTTCTGGCTGTGGAAATCCTGAAGGCCCAGACTACTCCTTGATCTCATCCCTCCAAAACCGGTACTGGCCATGGCCAGAGAGGATCTGGGAGAGGTTTTGGATGTGTTGGGGGTTGTGAAGGAAAGCACCCCAACTTTGCAAACAACCCTCTCCTTTCCCTCCAGGTGTGCTAGCATTGAGAGAGGCCATGTTTTGGGGCTGAGTTTCTTCCAGATCAGTTTTCTGGGTGGCAGCCTCGTACCTGTGGGTCTTCAGCATCACATCAGTAGGTCAGCAAAGGTTTGCTCCTCTCCTGGAAGCCCTTCAGATACTGTGTGAGACCTTAAACAGCTCCTTCATGCGGATCGTTTGACCCACGCTTTTAGCTTGGGACTGACTAAGAGGTTTCAAATGCAGATGATTTTTCTTTCAAATTGCCCCAGGACTGATGCCTGGAGACAACCAGCTGCGGCAGGAGCAGATTTCCTGGCTCGAAGCGCTCATCTCCAAACTCCATGATGTTATGCTGAATTAGACCCAATCAAGCGGAGAAGCTCCTCCATGCCCAGCTACCAGGGGGGCTGTTTGAAGTGCAAGAAGTCTTAATATAAAACCTCTCCTCTCGCTATTAGCACAGGGAGGGATACGGGGAAGGCTAAGCTTTGAGCCGTCCCAAATTTTCTATGTCTTGGCCGTACCTCCATCTTATTCCTCTTATGATCCTATCACAACTGCTTCCAGTTTCCTCTCCCCTTTGATTCCGAGAGCTGGTGGCAGCGGGACATACTCGCAGCATTGGATAGGGAAGAACAGGATCTTGTAGGTGTGCAGCATCTGGCTGGACCTGAGCAGAGCGGCCGTGGGGAAATGGTGATGGACCTCTCAACACGATGAAGGGCTGCCCAAGAGGCAACTGTGGGGGGATGTTCACTAAAGTTGTAAATCAGTGAAACGAGTGAGCTGGTCAAAGGGTGGAGAAGAGGAAGAGGAGAAAGACTTGCATGATTTTGCTGCTTAGAGATATATCCCTTTTCTCTTCCATCTCAGTGAAATCTTTAAAGATGACCCACGTGGGGATGGGCTTGCTGAGCCCCAACGCCCTGTTCCGTAACTTCTTGTCATCCAACACATCCTGAACCGGGGATAAAACTCACTCCGATTCCTATTAGAAGAATCAAACCTCAAACAGATTTAACTGCCTCCATTCATGAAGGTTGGCCGTTAGGGTCTGGACATCAACAAATTGCTTCTTCTAAAGAGATGATCCATTTTATACACTTGCAGCGGGAGAGCACGACGAGGAGGTGTCGCATTAAAGCATCTCTGCAGCTTCTCCTCCCCCTTCTTGCTCATGCAAGGGAAAGAGCCATTTAAGATTTAAATTTATCTCTGTCTCACATGCAGCTGTTTTGGGCTCAGATGGAGGACAGGTGGTAGAAATGCCTGGACTTAGCTACGGAAACGCTGATTGCGTGCATGAAGCTTTGCATGGGGCCGGTTTTACGTTACGAGCCCTCTCTGCCCTTTCTCAGGTAGGATGTCAACATGCGTGCAGGGGGAAAGAGGTGAGGAGTTTGCCAGGTGAATGCATCAGCATCCTTTTTCCTAGTGCCAGAGCAGGTGCAGCATGGAGAGCTACCTGGGCAAGGCTCCCTCACCTTCATTTTGACCCAAGTTGTGTTGGGTCTGTTTGCCAGGAGGTTTTAGTGATATTTTAGGCGTATCTGTAGATGATAGCCACGCATCCACCTGTAACAGCTGCGGGTTCGTGGTGTGCTGAGTGGACCTCAACTTCCCTACTGATTTTTGGTGCTTGCAGGCATGTCTGGGTGGCACTGGAGATAACTCCTGGGCAGTGGGGCAGCCCCTTTTCTGGGATAGGGGATTTGTGGCTTACCTTCTCCCATCGTTCAGAAATAGCTGATGGAGAGCACTCTCTTTGATAGCTCTTTTATAGTCCACTGCAGCTGTATGAAAATAGACTACAAAAGCAACTTCATTTCATTTATCTTTAATTTTGGCTCTGGTTGACAGATGTTTTCTGGGTGCTAGAGCTGCCTGCTTGATTTGGTTTTTTTCCTATAATGTGTAGCAGAAATTGTCAGTCAACAAACTGATGAGTAAGTAAAATCTTTATTTAAAAAAAAAAAAAGGATAGGCTTGGTAATGAGTCTGCTCTTAAGATCATGAGCGGTGGCCAGGCTGGATTTGAGCAGGCTGAGACGTTTCCGGGTGCATCCCGTTGGCTCACTGGGGCAGTTGAGTCCTTCTGCATCTCCTCGGGGCAACGATGGCTGTGCTGCTGATAGTAAGTGATAAATCTTGATACTGGCGATGGAAGCTTTCCGTTGAAAACACTTCGTAGCCTGCAGAGGAGGTTTAAAACTAATCAGGTTTCTTCCATGCCCAATCCTCTCCGCGTATCGCTGCGGAAATCTTTCTGAGTTTCCAGTTGCATCTTATTTACCGTACTCTGTAATAGCATAATGAGGGTTCTTATTGCTACTTTAATTTAACTGTAGTATCTTCAACAGCATTCAGATGCTTACATTAAAGATGTTGCTTATCAGGGCAAGCTTGAACTGCTTAATAGCCTGGGCTAGTTGATAATAGTGCCTAGATAAATACTGGTCTGTGATTTCGTCTCTTGCACTTTAATATCTTTGTAAAAGAAGGTGCATTGCAAAACATGAAAATTAGGAAGTTCAGGGGAAACGCAGTCGCTGAATCACGGCTATAAAGTGAGAATATACTGATGAGGCAGAGAGTTCTTGATTTCAACTTGAACTTCTGTACAGATGAACGCAAAGAAGAGCAGATTTTGTCTTTGCTTCCCGTGCTGGAATCTCCCTTCGTTCCCATCTGTTCTCCGTTGTGAGACGATCTCTGCGTCCCGCAAGCAGTGAGTAACACCTTCCCTGAGCCACCTGGAATCATGCACGTAGTAGAGACCCTGTCATCCCTGATGCAGATGACACTGTAGGGGATGTTCAGTGGGTTCCCCAACAGTGATGATTCGGGGTTGGTAATTACCGTCGATGGGTTCCCCACGTGAAACTGGCTCCATCGTGGCTTTGGGGCATGATGGATGAGATTGTCAGGGAGATGGAAATGGAAATGGAGTTGGAAATGGAGTTGGAAATGGAGTTGCTCTGATGGAAATGGAGTTCCTCAACAAAGCAGCGCAGGGAATGATTGAATACCGTAGACACTGCCACACAGCGGTGAATGCCAGGCTGGGGAGTCACCTTTTGGATGGCCACGCCCAAAGAGTTTTAGTCAATGGCTCAATGTCCGAGTGGAAACCAGTAATAAGTGGTGTCCCTCAAGGATCCCTACTGGGACCAATACTATTTAATATCTTCATTAATGACATAGTGGGATTGAGGGCATGCTCAGCAAGTTTGCAGATGACACCAAGCTGAGTGGTGCCATTGACTCCCTAGAGGGAAGGGATGCCATCCAGAGGGATCTTGACAGGCTTGAGGAGTGGGCCCATGTGAACATCATGAAGTTCAACAAGTCCAAGTGCAAGGTCCTGCACCTGGGTTGGGGCAATCCCCAGTATCCACACAGACTGGGGGATGAATGGATGGAGAGCAGCCCTGAGGAGAAGGACTTGGGGGTACTGGTGGGTGAAAAGCTGGACATGAGCTGGCAGTGTGCGCTTGCAGCCCAGAAGGCCAACTGTATCCTGGGCTGCATCCAGAGCAGCGTGGCCAGCAGGTCAAGGGAGGGGATTCTGCCCCTCTACTCCACTCTGATGTGACCCCCCCGGAGCACTGCGTCCAGCTCTGGGGTCCCCAGCACAAGACAGACACGGACCTGTTGGAGCGGGTCCAGAGGAGGCCACGGAAATGGTCTGAGGGCTGGAACACCTCTAGTATGAAGAAAGGCTGAGAGAGTTGGGGTTGTTCAACCTGGGGAGACCTTCTTGTGGCCTTTCAGTATAGAAAGAGGGCTTTTAAGAAAGATGAGAGAGACCTTTTACCAAAAAAAGGGGCAATGGTTTTAAACTGAAAGAGGGTAGGATTAGATAGGACATAAGAATTTTTTTTCTGTTGAGGGTGGTGATGCACTGGACCAGGTTGCCCAGAGAAGCTGTGGATGCCCCATCCCTGGAAGTGTTCAAGGTCATGTTAGGTGGGGCTTTGAGCAACCTGACCTAGTTGAAGAAATCCCTGCCCATGGCAGGGGGGTTGGACTAGATGATCTTTGGAGGTCCCTCCCAACCCAAACCATTCTGTGATTTGATGATTCCTCCTTATGTCTGTGGCTTTGCTTTCATGGTAGCTCAACTGGTCCTGGGTGCTTTGGAGTTGGAGAAGGGCTGAGTTGCTCAGTGTCGCTGGCTGGTCTTCATCCATCCTCTTGGCTTGCCTCGTTTCTGTTATTTATATTTTGGCTTACACTGTCTGCAAGCATTGTCAGAGCTGTGCGACTCTCCTCCAGGCTGATTCAGGACACAGATGGAAACCAAGCATGAAAAATTGAACCTCTGGCCACTACAACTCCAAGCAAAACTCTCGCCAGTCTGCAGGGAGCTGGGGGCAAGGAACAAGACCAGGCAGGAAGCAATTCCCAAATGAGGCAATACAGTTAAAGAAAAAAAAGCATTGGAAATGCCTAATTATGGTACTTCTGCTCCTGCTCGGAGCTGAAACCTGGAGGTGTCGCGTGCGTGTGCGCTGGGGAGGTGCAATGCTCTTTGACATCATTTTGCTACGTGGGAAATTCCGATTACAGAAGAGTAACACCCTCAAACCAAGGAGCAGCAAGATGAGAGGAAACAGTCGATGGTGATTTAGAGGAAGCTCTAAGGTGGTGGAGAAGGGATGCGAAGGAGAGCCCCATCCCTTAGGTCATTTCTGTTTGGGCTGGACCATGCCGGGGGAATGGATGCTGCAGGGACGAGGCTTTTCCTTGCCCTCTTCAATCCCTCCCAGCTATTTTACTGCCTCTTAAATAAGATGTTCCCGGTGATTTTAGAAACACCATCCCATTCTTGCTCCAGCTCTGGAGGTATTTTAGCTCAAATGCTGTTTTATTGCTTACAAATACTAAGGGAGAGGGTTCACGGCTTTGTGGTAGATCCTAGAGAGCATTTGGTAGATCTCAAATCCTAGCAAGCATTTGGAGAAGGCCATCAGAAGTCATCGCTTCCCTGCAAGCATTTTGCTAGGGCACCAAACTATGTTTTGGGGGCAGAAACCCGTTTTGGAGCAAATTCCTTAGGATAATTGTGTCGCCTAAATTTCTCCATCGTTATTCCACAGCCTGGATGATATTCGGATGTATTGTCCTCCAGGTTTTAATGACAGGGAGCTGGAATTTTTTTTAAGGCTGCTTCCATCTGCACCCAATTATAAAAAAGCCATCAAAAAAAAGCTATTTACTGGCTGTCAGTTCAGAGCGGCATCAGAAAACAGCTCCGCCACCTCCAGCGATAGCTTCCCAACAGCCACTTAGTGCTGAGACGTGGTGGGTAAGAGGGACATTAAAACAGCCTGACATCAATCCAACCGGTTAATCCTGCCGCTCAGCAATGGGGCTACCTGTAATAGCTCTGGCGAAGCTGCGTGGATGTGCAGAGGGCTTTAAAAAGTAGAAAGCACTTGAGTTGAGGCACTTGGATTTTGGGGATTAAGTTGTGCTTTTAATGCTCCCCTTCCCCAGAAGTTCTGCTTGGTGCTTTTATCACTGCAGTGCTCCAGGTTTCTAGGCAGGAGCTGCAGTCTTGTTTCCGTGATGGTGGACGGAGAGATGGACGCGGGTCCAAGGAGACGGGAAGATGCTCCAGCACTTTGCCATCTCTTTATCTATCTGCTGGTCCCTTGTCACCTGCCATCCCCCAGCACTAGGAAAGGAGGGATCGAGCAGGGGGTGAGAGAAGCCTGGAGATACTTGAGAAGTTCAACCTGGGCAAACTGCTGGTGGAGCAGAGCCGGGAATGCCGGGCTGGATGAGACCTCTCATCCCCATCCCGTAAGGTCAGTGGGCGGTTGTTGATCGGCCCAGTAACCCAGCTTCACCTTCCTCCCGCCCTCCGCTGCCTCTTGCCAAGCTCGTTCATGGAAAATGTTAATTAACGTCATTGCCAAGGCTGAGCCGGGACCTTGCACCAGCTGCTGCCTCCTCCTTTGCCAGGTCCGTGCTAAAGAAGGCTGCGCCCTGCAAACCCCCTCGTTCCTGTCCCGCTCCCTGTGCGCGTCGGGGCCCGTTGGGCCATTTAAGGCTTTGTGGGTCGTTAGCAGCACCTTGAATTTCACCCAGAGCTGCCTGGCAGCCAGGGAGGAGTCCCGGCCGCAGGGGCTGCCAGCCGGGCACCGTCCCAGCGCCAGGCACTGCTGCCGGTCTCCTCTGGGCAGGCCGTGGGGGGAACCCCGGAGCGGGGATACTGGGATGGGGACAGCATCAGCAGGATGATGGCATCCTCATCAGCACCCGATGTAGCCGGGGGCCTTCTCCCCAGGGCTTTTCAGGGGTGCTGCGGGTTTTCTGTTGTCTCTGTTGGAAGGGACCAGAGGCTTTTTTCGCTTTTTATGGTCCAACCTGTGGGCTGGCAGGAGTCCCATGGGGGTATAATTAGCCACCCTGACAGGTGGAAGGGATCAGATGGCCCCCAGCGTGAGGTCGCGCCCGCCACCCCACAGCCCCGCTCGGCTTCACCCCGGCTGACACACGGAGCAGCAAACCACCTTACAGCAACGCGGCCCCAGCACGTTTGCTCTGGCATGCGGGGCAAGAGCAGAAGTGCTGCCGTAAATAAACAGAAGGGGCTTTTCCAGCTACCGAGCCCAACAGGGAGGCAATCCCAGCCTCACCAACCCAGCCCTGAAACAGCGGTGATGGACGGGGTGTTGCGGAAGAAGGGCTGAGCACTGGGAGCAGCATGGAAAAGCCATTAGAAACTTGAGCCGAGGACACGGCCCTGGGATTAGTCGCACACGGTTTGTTTTCTTTATTAAGTACCTTTTTGCCATGGAGCCAATAAATGTGGTCTAGTACAATGATCGTCTCGGAGGTCTGTGCTGAGGAGATGGCGCACCCCACTCCCAGCACCCAGCCAGGACCGTGGCACCGTCCCCCGGCAGAGATTTGTAACTGGTCCCTCGGGTGCTGCATTTCTCGGCTTTTCCCCAAAATAGCATCATTCCCCAGCACAGCAGCATCACCACCGGCTGTGAGGGTGATGCATCCATGCAGCTTTTTGAGGCCAGGGCTCTTTTTTCCTGCTCTTCCCGTTCCCAAGTCTGTTTTGTGCTGGGAACCGCTATATGGGAGTGGATCTCACATCCTTGGGCAGAGGCTCTGAAGAGCTGCTACCCCGGCGATAATTAGCAGTAACTGACTTAAGGCGGGTTCGTAATTAAAAGGAGGTTTGCAGGGTGTCACCGTCATTGCATGGATGGAGATCTGGAGGTGGTGGTAGACTAGAAGCCTTCCAGCATGCAGTAGATCTGATGTACCACCGGGCCAACTTGCCATCACGTGAGGTCAGTGCCGTTGAACTAGAGCTGTCCCCAGCTATAAGGACGATATGGGAATTATTTCACGTTGATGCCAATCAGAAAGGTGATTGCACAGCTTGAGAGTCCATCCCTCTCTGTTTTGCTACCTGATATTGTATGAAACATGAAATCCTGAGGTTTTACTCTTGCTTTCCTTGGGATCCACTTGTCCCGGCAAAGCAGGCTCTACAGCTCTGCCCATCCCTCGCCACCAGAGCCGTGTAATTTCTGGGCAGGCATCATCATCCATTGCTGCCCATCCAAATAAAGAATGACTTTGGGCAAAGCATGTGGGGAAAAGGGGAATGAGAAGATAAACCATAGGGGTTTTCAGGTCTTGTCCATGTAGGTGATCTCAGCTGGCCCCACGCTGACTTGGCTCTCAGCTTTCCCAGCTCTCCATCGCCCGGCAGCCCCCACATTCATCGCAGCTTTCAATTCCTAACAGGCCATGCCTTTGTTTTTCCTCTCCCCTAATTTTGTTTCACTTATTTTTAAAGCAGTTATCAGGTTGAGGGGTTTGCTTTTCTACTCACTAATATTTTGGGAAAAATTACTGCCCTTGAAAGCTGTCCTGTTGCTGCCTTTTCCAAGCATTTATTCTTGGTCTAGGCCACATCCCATCTGCAGGTGGAGGTGTCCGGACCAGCATGAGTTGGGGAAAAGGTAGGGAAAAAGTGAAAGCTGTTCTCCCAAACCTCTACTTGATTCAAACTTGTGTTTTCTAGGTGGTTGGCAAGGGAATGGCGGCTTAAACAGAGCTTTCTGCACCAGAGGAGATGGGTTTTTCCCCATATGGGAAAAACCATATGGATTTTCCCATACCTGCTCTTGAATGGCATACCCAAAATAAGCACCAATGTTCCTACCAGCTCAGGACAGGCAGGAGCCAGCCTTGCCTGCACGGCTGGGATGCTCTAGTCTTTAGTGATGCTTTTCCAATGCTGGTCCATGGGTGGAAGAAAGCAAACCATCTTCTGGGCTGCACCCAAAGCAGCGTGGACAGCAGGTCGAGGGAGAGACCTGCTCTGGTGAGACCTCCCTCTGGTGAGACTGCATCCAGCTCTGGGGTCCCCAGCACAAGACAGACATGGACCTGTTGGAGCGGGTCCAGAGGAGGCCACAGAAATGGTCAGAGGGCTGGAACACCTCTGCTGTGAGGAAAGGCTGAGAGAGCTGGGGTTGTCCAGCCTGGAGAAGAGAAGGCTCCGGGGAGACCTTCTTGTGGCCTTTCAATACTTAAAGGGGGCTGATAAGAAAGATGAGGACAGAGTTTTTAGTAGGGCCTGTAGCGATAGGGCAAGGGGCAACAGTTTTAAGCTGACAGAGGGGAGATTTAGATTGGACATAAGGAAGAAATGTTTTATGATGAGGGTGGTGGGACACTGGCACAGGTTGCCCAGTGAGGCTGTGAATACCCCATCATTGGAAGTGTTTAAGGTCAGGTTGGATGGGGCTTTGAGCAACTGATGCAGTAAAAGATGCCCTTGCCCATGGCAGGGGAGTTGGACTAGATGATCTTGAAAGGTGACTTCCAACCCAAACTGTTCTATAATTCTATGAAACATAGGATTTTGGAGTAACGGCAGAGCCTGGGCGCTGTTTAGAGATGACTCTACTTTCAGGTTGCCCGTTGGGTTGTAGAATTACTTGCTGTTGAAGATCCCTCAAATAGAGAGAGAAAGTCATAGGAACTGGATTTTTTAACGAATTTTCAGTGGAAAAGTAGTGCTGTCACTGCGCCGTCCCCCCTATCGAGCCAGTGTCTGTGTGTCCATCTGGATCCCCAGCCCTCCTGCCGCTCAACGCCATCCCCGACCTCCAGCAGACAAGCTCCTTGCTCTGCTGCTGACTTCAGCAATTGGCCCTGGGTGGCAGAGCTGCCAAACCCTTCTGCCCTTTCGAGGAGAGAGCTTCCACGGCTCAGCGGGGCTGCTACTTCATCCCAAAGGTCAGCACGGAGAGGTGCTCCCGTGCCCCCCAAATCAAGTTACATTAAAAGGGCAGGAGCTCACCAACATCCCGCATCGGCGGGAGGATGCATTTTTATAAACAGGCGAGAATGATCACGCTGAAACCCTCACTGTGTTTCTCTTCCTGTGGATTTGTCCTGTTTTCCCCCAAAGCTGTGCAAAATTTGAGCATCGGTGCTACCCTGTAGCAAGGAGGTTTGAAGTGTGGGCATCCAAGTGTGGAAGGACCCACACGGGGAAAAAGCAGCCTGCATCTTTGCTTGTGGAGAAGGTCAACAGGGGAATGGATCCTGGTGTTGTGAACCCTTCGTTGTGCCGTGTGCGTTGGATTGTGTCTCGCCATGGGTGTCACAGCGTGGTGCACGCCTGCGCTCCCTGCAAAAGCCAAGCTGGGTGGGGTGGCAGGGAGCATCTTGGGTGGGAGTGGGTCCACCTGGGGCATCGGGGGGCTGAGGAGGGCTCCAGGACCTGCTCCCACCCTGCATCCCTTGGGATATACTGCGACGAGGTCTCTGGATCTCTGGCTGTTGCTGTCACAGTGTTGGGAACAGTCGGAGATTAGAGAGAGGCTGTTCTTTCTCCCTTCCCCTGGCCAACGTTCCCAGCCACCCAGTTGGAAATCGCACCTGAATGTGTCTCCTCTGCCCTGCCTCCATCTCTTCCTGCCTTTCCCGCTGCCAAAAAGTGCCATTTCCCAGCAGAAAGCCTTGTCCAGGGGAAACTGTGGAGCACTGCCGATGTCTGTCTCCCACCAGCACAGCCGGTGGTTGTGGGGATGGCTGTGAGCGTTGCTGCTGGGAGCCACCGAAATGCCGGGCTGGGAGCGCAGAAGCGCTTTTAGGGGTGAACATCTTGATGCCATTGTTTTGCCAGTGCCATGCCATGCCGTGGCCCCCCCTAAGTCTCCCCAGACAGGAGAGCATCGTCCAAGCTCATTCCCAAGCCCCAAGCAGAGCGGGCTGAGCTCCAGCCCTGGGCCACCTTCGTCAGGAGCGTGGTCCAGGCAGCGATCCCAAAATAAGTCCTTAAAGGAATGTGCTTTGTTGCTGCTCTTCCGTGCTCCTCCCCAAGTCCCAAGCATGTCTGGGATGAGAAAACCCTCTGTCCTCTCAGAAACCCACTTCTCCGGCTCAGTCAACCTCTTTGGGACCTCCCAGCATCGCCTCCTTGGGGGTAGATCATTGCTGTTAAGACTTTTAGGGTTTGGGTCTGTAAAATCAGGCACTTGGAAAACTGTGGGTGAGTGTATAGTGTCTCCCAGAAGAGAGTATTATTTTTAATAGTATTTTGGCATGGAGTAGTATTTTGATACGGAGAAGGAAGCATCAACATATCCTTCTCTTCCTTTAGCAACATGCTGATGTCACCTGAAGGAGCCCAGCTCTGGGAACCTGTGCTCCCCGCGAGGCTTTCTCTGCTTTTCCCAACGTTGCCCTCTTTTGCCCTCACAGTGCAAGAAGAAGCACACATTGGTTTGCCCCGACTTTGCCAAGAAAGGTGTCTGTCCCCGGGGTGCCCGGTGCAAGCTGCTGCACCCGCAGAAGAAGCGCCACCCAAGAGAGGAAGAAGATGGGGACCGCAGTGACCCCCCCTCCAAGTGGAGACGGGTCTGGGAGGAGACGAGCAGGTAGGAAAGAGCAGAAGAAACTCGCTTTGCTGCTTTTAAACAGTTTTCTTCCCAGCCTGCTCTGGATGTTTCCTCTTCCAGACGTGTATCCATCTGTGTGCTGGTTTATTTTAAGATGTTGCTGATGTGGGTCACTGTGGTGCCTTCTTGATAGAGCCACCACGGGCAATAGGGTTGGGCAGGGTCCATGCTCGAGGGAGAGGTCTCCAGGCAGAGCTGATGGAGAGGAAAGAGAGGATAGCTCGCATCTTGCTACCGTATGTGTGCCGTTGTGGGTATCTTGACCCATAGAAATGTGCCACCCAGGGCTTCGGCACCTCCAGGTATCTCCGAGGCTTTTGTAGACCTTCCTCCTGGGAGGTTGCCACTCTTCCCTGCTCCTCCCCAAGTCCCAAGCATGTCTGGGATGAGAAAACCCTCTGTCCTCTCAGAAACCAGCTTCTCCAGCTCAGTTAACCTCTTTGGGACCTCCCAGCATCCCCACCTTGGGGGTAGTGGTGGAGGAGCCCTCATGGAGACTTCACCACTGAAAATGGGTACAGCTTACCTGTAGCTCAGTGGGAAACTGGAAACCATCATCTCTCTTCCTCTCTCTTCCTCACCTCCACAGTGGAGAGCAGAGCCCTGCTGATGCTCAGCAGAGCTGAGCCCTCAGGGTGGCATGGAGGGACTCACTGTTGGGGCTGGACTTGCTGCCTGAAGAAGCAGAGATGGGAACAGACGTGGAGATACAATAGGCTTTGTAAAACCTTTTGATGTTGGGCTGGTCCTTGGTTAATCCTTGGAAGCTTGCTGAGCTCTCTCTGGGCAAAGATGATGCTTTTGGGTGCTGGGACGGAGCCTGCAGGCTGATGGACACGTTGGTCCTCGTCCCTCCAGGGAGACAGATTTTCTTGAGCTTGGCACATCCTTGCCTTCCTCTGCCCTCACCCCCGAGCCCTGCCTGCAAAATGACTACATCCCAACGTAATTAAAATTAAAGCCAAATTGAAATTTGGCTTTAAAAGCCAAAATCTAAAAATCCTAGTTAGCGGGAAGAGAAAATACCAGCTTAGATGCTCGGTTCCTCCATGGCTCTTTGCAGTGGGACGTGGGGGTGAAGGTGGGATGGAAACAGAGGGATCTGGGAGCTGTGCCGGTCTGGTCCATGCTCTTGCCTGGTCCTGGGCTTCATCCTGGCCCTGCCCTGTAAGGTAGCAGAGGGGGACGAGCACTCAGTGGGCTCTCTGAACTTATCCCGGGTGACAGAAGAGCCTTGGAATGACACCCAGCTCACGTCCCCGGTGTGAATGAGGTGTAAAATAGCTCCTTGCTCTTATTAGGAAAGGAGGCATGAGCGCAGGGCTGGGTGGCAGGGAGGCACCCCCCTCCTGTCCCAGGGCCGGCTCCTGGCATCCTCCGCGGGGAAGGGAGCACACCCGAGCTTGGAAGCTGCTCGGGAGGTTTTTTTTTCCTTTATTGGCACCATCATCGGAGATGTCGAATGAGCTGAAGTGTCACGTTAGCTGGGCTCGGAGGAGGGCGGCAGGGCTGGGGCTGAGCCAAGCCCAGCAGGGCATCACCAAGCCATCCCTGCTCCCTACACCCTCCATCTCCCCTCTCTTCCACTCGCTCTGCCCAGCTGGCACCCAAAGGGGAGCCCAGCACCTCCACGAGCATCTGAGAGCTGCAGGGAAGCGCAGGGCAGGGAATCCAGCTGGGGAGTGAGAAACTCCGGCTGAATCCAAGCTGGCTCCTGGGAAACTGGAGATACGGAGCAGCCTGGGATGGAACCTGGAGAGCGTCCGTGTGTGGCTCCGGTGGTTCACCCCAGCCTCCTCCATTGCATGTGATGCCTTTGCCAAGTGGGATCGTTTTATTTTTCCTTATTATTTTTTCCATGTGCCTCCTGCAGGAACGATCCAGCTCAGCTCCATGATGATGGGGAAATGCCTGGACCCTCCAGCGCAGAGCAAGAGGTGAAGTTTTGGAAAGAGGCGGACACCTCGCCAACCAACTGGCTGCAAAAGCTGCCGTCCTTCATCTCCCTCCAGTCCTCAGCATCCCCTGGTGACCAGGGCTGCAAAGTGGAGAAGGACGAGGATGAGTCAGAGGATGAGCCAGGTAGGAAGCACTTGCTCTGCTTTTGCTCACGCATGCTCCGAGCTGCTCTGATTCACTGAGCGGGAGAGTTATTCCCCCACTGCTCTCCATAGGTTTTGGTGGGATCGGTGTTCCTCGTGAATCGCCAAGCCAGTTATGCTGGGAGCTCAAACTAGGATGGCAACTGGGATTTGCACCTCTGGTCACGCAGGGGCACGAGCCCCTGGCTCTGCTCCCGAAACCACGCAGTAGGATTTTGTCCCCGTCTTTTGTCATCGGCTCCTTCTTCCTTATCCTATAAATTATCTGATGACGAATCCAGTCTCGTTCCTGTGACAGAGCTCCAGCGGTCCCCGGTAGGAGGGTGTTTGAGAGTGATGCAGTGATGCTGTGCCTCATCGCTAGACCTGCAGAAGGACCTCTGGACCATCTCAGGACCTCTGGACCATCCATCACACATGCTTCCCAGTGTGAAATAGCTTTGAAGCTTTGAAATAAAAACATCCCTGGTGGGTGGTGTGATGGGGTGTTTGCAGATTGCAAGTTTGAAGGAAGAGCTGTGTTAGTCTGAGATGATCTGCTTTGCTCTTTCATTAAAAGGTGGGGGAAGAGGCTTTGGAAATCAGTAAAATTTTTGGAAAATGCAGTTTTAGGATGAGGAAAACTTCTTACAAACTCCAACACATGAGAGCAAACAGCTTCTGCCTTGACATTTTTTTGATTTTTGGAAAAGTTCAGGGAAATTTTTCAACTGTTTGAAACTGAACTGACTGTGGAAAAAAAAAAAAGCAGGAGAAAATTATTGAAACGATGAGAAGAAACATCTTTGTTTCTCTGCAAAGCGGCTCATGGTGGAGGTTAGCTGCATTTCTGCTTCTCCAACATTTTCCTTGGTTCCTCCTCTCCTAATTCAGCTCCTACGCTGGAAAATCCCTTAACCACCAGCAGCTCTGCGGGAAGGGATGGGACTTTGGGGCACTCTGGGGATGCGTCCGCAGGAGCAGAGGTGATGGAGATGGTGAGGCAATGATGCTTCACGCTTTCCGTTTCATCTCCCGTCCTTTCGTGGAGGGATGTGCAGCAACTGCATCTCCTGAGCACCATCGCAGAAAGGGAGGCAGTATCTGGCTCAGAAATCAAAATATTTTGTGGCAGTAATGATGAAATCCCCCCCGCCAGCTCAGCTGGCGTAAGATGTGGCTCAATATGAACCGAAGGGCTGGAGCATCCGTCCCCATCTTCGATGCCGTGCCTCCTCCAACTGAGTGTGCAGCTGGAGCAGGATTCCACTGGGAGGAGGGATGAATTCAGCACTGAAAGCTGGGCTGGGGTGTTTGCCCGGTGATCTGTAAGCGGGTGCTGAGGATCTGCAAGGCTTTGCCTGGCTTGACCACGAAGCACTTCGAGCCAGGGAGGGCTGAGATGCCTTAATGCTGTCGGGAAGAAAATTCCCAGGATTAGCAACATATTCCTGAAGTCACAGGCAAGCGCGTGCGCTGTTGAACCGCGGCACGGTGGAGACAGCGGGGGACCTTTCTGGCTGGGAAAGCTCCTCTCCGTGACACGGGGTGAAGCACTTGGCTTCCCTTTCCAGGAATTTCATCCCCCGTGCGCCTCCCTCCTTCCCTCTCCTTGGCCCTGGTTCAACTCCCTTTTGATCTCGGTGGCGGGGCTGGGGAAGCACTCTCAAAGCAGCGGCTTAATCGGGTTTTTTTATCTCTGCGATGAAGATGGAGCAATTAATCCACAGACAAGAAAGCTGTCGAAACACCCTGGATTGCACTTGGCAGCCTGGAGTAACTCAGTTGAGTGGGCAGAGGCATCATCCTGGCAGCGAGGGCATACTTTTCCTCTTAACTCCAGTTTGCGCGTTCAGGGGATGATGATTTCCAGCCGTTTTGGGTGGGAGGATGAGTAGAAGGAGCTGGTTCAGTCCAGGGATGTCGGAGGAAGGCTGTGGGGAGCTGGTGGGTACGGGGTTGGGGTGTGCATCCCTCTGTGCTCCTTTGCCTTTGCCTGGAGAGCACGTGGTGTTTGGAAAGCAGATGCTGGACAATCCATAGGAAAGGAAAACCAGGCAGGAATTGCAGATGGCTGTAAAATCATCTGATGATGAAGCAGTTTCCAAGCCAAACGAATGCGGCAATCGCGTGCGGTGAGTCCGGGTGCGAGGATGCTGTTCAGTGCCCGGGTTTGCCCATGCTCGGTGCTGGGGTGAGCTCGGTAATTAAAGTCTTGTCTCAACACACAAATGAAGGGGCTTGGGGGCACAGCAGCAGCCGGGGACCCCCATAACCTAACGGGAGAAAAGGAGCCCTGGCCACGAACGAGCCATCATCCAAAGAGGCTGCTAGAGGACCAAATGCTTCATGGTGGCCAAATCACCATTAAAGCCAGGACTGGTGCTTGTGAGCTTGAGATGCTGTTTTGAGCGAAGTGGGTGGTCAGGATGAGTCCTTGCGTAGCTCTAGGTAGTAGCTGGTGTCCACGATGGGGTTTGGGGGTCTGTGCCTTCCCCGCTGCAGCCTTTGTACCAAGGATAATATTCAGTTTCTGCTTGTAAAGCCTGAAGGTGACACACAAATTGGCGGGGTAGTAAATAAGGAGGAGGACAGGTTATTATTACAGAGTGAGCTGAATTGCTTGGTTAAACGGTCACAATTTGAGAAAATGCCCTTTTAATACTGGTAAATGCAGGAGGAGCGAAGAAAAACACTGGCGCCGTGTGCGGGAAGGATGGAGCGGGGGTTTGGAGATGACCTTTAAGGACCAGCGTGGGCAACAGCGTAGCTTGCGGGGTCTCAGTGGGGGTCTGCAGCCTCTGGCCTTGGGATATAGAAAAAGGGGACTGCAAAGGAGTGATGTGGTCTGTATGCATGGAGCGGAGCGCGCTGTCATCCTCCGTGGGGAGGGTTCCCAACCTGCAAGAGGAGCCTTGTAATTTGGGGTTGGAGGAGTAATTTGAAGGTGCTGGTGCTTTTCTGAGCATCCTCCACAAAGCCCATTCGTGCGGCACGGGGAGAGCAAACAGCTTCCAGCCGAGCGTCCCAGCTAGGAAGGGTGGGCTTGGTGGCATCCCATCCTTCACCTCCTTGTGTTCTCCATCTATGAGGGCAGAGCCAGAGGGAACACGGGCTCCCTTACCCCTCCAACACCCGTTTCCAGGTAATGGGCTTTTCCATATTTCACCTTCCAGTTAAATAGCCTGCGCTGGAGCCTAACTGGCCTCCCCACGCTAATTGTAAGCAAGCGCACCAATGCAAACCATTCCAATCGAGTGCTAATTTAATTAGAAAGCACCCATTTTAGTTAATTTGTTCGAGAAGATCACTGAAAACTCCTGGAGAGAACAGATGTTCCCCTCTCCCCCGATGAACATTCAGGGGTTTGTAAATGGCTCCACTCAGCCTTGTTTAGGAGAGAAAAGAGGATTTTATAGCTGCAAACGACCCTTTCTGTAAACATTTTACAGCTCTCTGCACGTTTGAGTGACGATAAACCCCTAGCAACTCGGCGGGCTGCAAATTTGCGACCATACGGCTATCATTTTATTGTCATATTTCACGGTCGTAACGTTAATGGAAGATGCTCGCTACAGTCTTTTTTAACGGCTCCGCTGAGCACGCTCAAACGCTTTGGCTTTGGAGGAATTCGTGGAGGTGCAGCGCTTCTGGGTTTGTTTACAGCTTTCACTTCTGGAGGAATAACTTTGGAAATGCAAATTTCTCCCCCCTTCTCTGCGGGGCTGGACCCGTGCTTGAGAGCCACCCCCAACGGGGCACGCAACTGTGGGGATGGGCAACCCCTTGGTGCCGGATCCTGGTCCGACCATCCCCAGCTTCTGGAATTTAAGAGAAAGCCGGTGCTACCAGCCCTCCACGTGGATGCAGCTGGTCCCTCTCGGCTGCGCCAAGGGTCCTGTGGGGTCTCCATCGCCTACAGTATCTCCTTTAACGTTGCTTCTGACACAAGCTCTTTGATCCAAAACTTATTTTGGCAGCCAGGTGAGGCAACCAACCCTTTTGATCGCTGTGAGCCAGTGGCAGAAGATGCCCTGGAGCCTTCCAGAGAGCATCTGCGTGGTTGGGGATGGAGGGCTAGAACATAAGGGCATTGTCCTGGGATAACAGGAGCCGGTGTCTGCTATCAGCTTTGACTCCGGCAGGACTTAGTGGAGTTTGCTCCTCTTGGTAGGGTCATGGAGGAAATGTTTTTGTGGATAAAATACAGGGAACTGGTTTCTCTGTGTGGTCACAAACATCTCCTTGTACATCCTGTGCTCCAACCCCAACCATCTTGGTGGCCTCCACTGAACTCACTCCAGTATGTCCGTGTCCTTTGGTACTGGGGAGCCCGCAGAGCTCCAGGTGTGGTCTTGCAAGTGTTGGATATCTCCACAGCGCTACCAAATTAGCCCAATCCTGAAAAGCGCTGCTAATGAAGCATTTAGTGCAGACCTCAGTGCTGAACTCAGACTTCTTCATGATAAATCTGAAGCCTTTTGTTTACTCCGGGGAACAATTTTTTATATAGTTTTCTTTTATTGATCCATTATCCCATGTGCACCTCCATGGAGAGTCTGGCTCCATCTTCAGCCACCTTTAGGTAACTGAAGACAGCGATTATTTGAGCACAGTTGAAGACAGGTAATTGAACTCAGCAATTCCCCATCTTCTCTTCTTTAGACAGAAACGCCCTGTCTCTTCCATCCCAGTTAACTTCAGGAGGCATCTGAGCCACCTTAGACTTACCAGAAGTCCTGGCCTTCCTGGTGGGGGTCATTGCCTCTTTTTGGAAAGGACCTTTGCCATGATGAAGTCATGGGCCAATGGCTGTATCTGCAGCCAGTGCACCTCCATGGCCTGTTCTTTGGGTGGGACCATGTCCATGTCGTCTTCTTTGGGTGGGGCCACCTCCATGGCCTCTGGATCTCCCATGACTTGGCTGAGGGAAGCTGTTCTGTCCCACACAGCCTTCCTAGTCTTTCTTCTTCTTCTCTGTATATTCCTCCTCCAGGTTCCCTCCATTGACTTGTCATCGACAGCACCCCCTGTCTGAGCAGAGTCCTGGTGGGTGTCTGCCACTGCTGGCGGGAGTGTTATGGCCAACTGTTGTCAGGCCTCTCATGGAGAGTTTGTCACTAGAATGGACCTCTCTTCCCCAGCATCTGGCCTAGGTGCTGGAGAAGCTCTTTCTTGGGCTTCCCAGCTTTTGAAGAACCTGCTTGAATGTCTTGGTGCATCACCCAAAGAATGGCAATAACTCCTTGACTCTGCTGTGCCCCTGCTTGCTCCACGCTTCCTGGGTGCTCACAGCAGCAAGAAACTCAGCAAGCTGTGGAGCCAGATCAGTGGACCTTCCAATAAGGGCTGTGGGACAGTGGACAGTGAGGTGGCTTGTGACATCTCAGGGCCGCTGTGATGTGTACCTTGCTTGGTCACCCACCAGGTTGGGAAGAGTGAGGGGGCCGATGTGCTGAGGGCTGCTTTGCCTCGGGTTATTCCCATGTGGCCTTTTGCTTGCGGAGAGCCAGGGGACTCCGCAGGGCTGCTCCTGGCCCCCTCATGGGTCCCTGGGGCAGATCAGACTGATGGGAGATGGTTGCAGATCATCTGAGATCTTCGGTCACAGTAATGTTAGCCTCTGCTGGCAAGAGCAGCAACTGAAATCTTTATGCAGGAACATGGGTTTTAGTAGGATAGTGGTGTTTCACAGCTGTGTGCCTCAGTTTCCCCATTTGCTGTATTCTCCTAATTAGCAAGAGCTCTGGAGCTTTATTGGTGGTTTGCAGGTGGCTTGGGGAGCTGTAGGGTGGAAGCAGCTGAGAGGGCCTGGGGAGAGCAGGGGATAGGTTTCAGGCATGAGAGGAACAGATAAACCATCTCCTTTGTGTTTCGGGGGCAGCTACGTGATCTCCACGTGGACATGTGACTGGCCAGGGTGCTGCATCCGTGTGCCAGTGCCGAGGCTGTTGCATGTCCTGTGCCATCCGCTTGCTGACGTGGCGGAGGTGTTGTGGCAGAGCGAGCTGGTGCCCTGTGGGCCCCTGTGACAGAGGTCTGCTAGAGCAGATGCCACGAAGGCTTCTGCTGTGAGAGTTCTCCCTCTCCACAGGTTCCTCCGCTGGCCCCTCATTCTGCTCCCGTGGTCAATTGACTCAGGATCCATGTGGCAGGACCTTTTCCTCAGTCCCCGTGGAGGTGCCACCAGTGTGTACAGGATGACCACACCGCGGTCATCTTTCTTCCCCTGCAACCCTGGGCCATTTTCAGGTCCAAGTCCAGCCCTTAGGATCATAGGATGGAAGGGACCCAGGGAAGTCACTGAATCGAACCTCCTGCTTAAACCTGTCCAACCTCAACAATAAAGTCCAGCTCATTATGTCTCTGCTTGTGACAGCTGAAAGTCAAGGACGTGTGGCTGGGGATGTGTCCCTTGACAGAACCTCTTAGGAGGCAGGTAGGAGATAGCAGGAGTAGGTGGAAGCACTTTGATGGTCATAGTGAGAGCTCATGGGAGTTACAGGACCTCCCAGATCCTCCCAGATGATACCAAGGGGACAAGGACAAGCTAAGGAGAGGAAGGGCAGCAGGACACCAAGCCCTGAAGTCTGCAGGGAAAGGAAAAGGGAGTTAGGAGCGTGCTTGATGTACCTTGTCCTTAAATCAGCCTTCCCATCACTGCCTTCCCCTGAGGTCTTCTGCTCTCATAGGATAAAGGAGCAGGGTCCAGACAGGGAGCAGGAAATCTCCATCTTCCTTCCTGATGGTACCCATGAACCCTCCCTGTCTCATGACTCATCAACCAGAAGGGCTCCAGGGCAGCGTGGACTTTGGTGGTATCTTCCCAACTCTTCTCCTGGCACTTGGCAGATCTTTCTTGTCATGGAGAGGGTGAGCCATGCACCTGGCAGGTGGTGATGGGATGCTCCTGGGCTCGCCCTGATCTCCTCCTCGCCTTTGCTGTGTTATCCCACTGCAGGTGGATGCTTCCCTCGCCAGCCCCCGGGCCGACGCACGCTCCATTGGACATGCAGGGAGAATTTAATTAGAGAGCATCAAAACTCTTTCATAACTGAATTAACAAACCTCTAATAGAATTGCTTTTTCTAATGCAAAAATCTATCGAGCTGCAGGTAGCGGGCTGCACCCATCCCTTGAGCAGGACGACGTGTATCAGTCTAATTGGTTTCCAGTTAACAGGCCGGATCTGCTCAGGTCATTAGCAATTGCATCTTCTCCTCCTGAGTCAGCAGGTCCATATGGGTTTGGGGGCTGTTTGGTGGGAGTCTCTGCAGTGGGGGAGGTTTAGGTTGCTTTCATCCACCCTGGATACTGGTTTCAGACATCTTCTTCTTGGTCATGGGTGCTTCCTTCGCAGCCCGGAGAGACAGACGGGCTGGTACTCAGGCTGGTGGACCTCACCAGGGGAGAACTCCCTAGTGGACCTTGCCCATCCCTCTGCAGCGATGCCTTATATCTGGCAGCCCTTGCCTCCATCCCTCCATCCCCTCCATCTCCATCCCCTACTAAAGCCCTGACCCTGCTGCAGGACACCGTCAGGCTTGGCGTACCATCGGGCTTTGGGGTGCTGCAGATACCACGGGTGTTGCTGAAGGCTGGGGTTGGATCTCCTCGTGTCTTGGTGGCTCTGCGAAGGTCCAAGAGTCAGAAACTTCACTGCCGTTTAATTTCCTTATTGCACAGTGGCCAATTTAGTTGAAACTTCCAGTAAACCCAATGAGTGCTGTGACTTTTTCTTATCGGGCTCTCGCTCTGAATCAGAATCATTGTTTCTTATCCCACAAAAGGCCGTCGAAAATACTCTTCTCTGATTTACTTTCTGCCTGGACCAAGCCACCTGCACGTTTCCAATCCTCTTCCCTTATCGATTTGCAGGCGACTTTCAGACCTGCCAAGTCTCACTCCTTTGCCAGGACTGAAATCTGCTTCTTCCATATTAATTTTTTACCCATTTTTTAGGGTCTTGTCCACCTGTGATGGAAGGTCTGGAGACCAGGGCTTTTAGACTTTGTTCAGGATTTCTGAAGACCCCTCTTGTTCACCCCGCTGCCACTTGGCAGCCCTGTTGTTCCCTCCTTGAGTTATTTAATGACCTAAAAAATGAGATGGAAGAGCCCTCTGAGACAGTGAAATCCTGTCTTCTTCAGGCTAAGCTTCAGCTCACCAGTGAAGGACAGATGTGGTGTTCACCATACGTCATCATGGCCATGTCGATGTGTGCCACCAGACCACAAAACATCTCTGCCATGCCCGCAACGCAACGAAGCCCCTCTCCCACTGCTGCAGCTAGTGGCTAGTTTGCTGGTTGCTTTTTTCCTCCAAAAAGAAGGAATTAAGGAGAAGACACATGGAAAGGACATTCCGGCACAGATGTCCTGCTCTGCAAGCATGGCAGGAGATGGGCATTGCCGGGCATCGGCAGGACATCTCCCCCAGCACATCCCCGCTTCCGACATCCCGGTTAGGAAGCAAGAAAACATCTGAGCATTTTTCCTTCTGGACAAAGCTTGTCCTGACATCCCAGCCTTGATGTTTCCCTCACTTGAGGGGCAGAAGGTCTGGGTGGAACAGCAGCAGGGTGAGTTTTTGGTGCAGGTTGTCTCACTGGGTGGATTTAGTGCAGGATCGAGCCAAGGAGATCCAGCCCCCCAGCGGCTTTTTCCATGTGAAAAATCATTTGCGGAAAATTCTGGAGCTTAGCCTTTCCATCCCGCCTTTTGTTCTTGGGCTTTATTAAAAAATAATAATAATTTTAATTTATTAAAAAAAGGCATCTCTCAGCCTAGGTTTCTCCGGGAGCTGACTCAGCCGAGCGCTTTCGCTGCGAAAGGAAAAGCTGTTTCCAGGGAAGATTCAGCCTCCGGGCTCCCCCAAAGCAGCTGGGAAGGGGTTAAGGGTTATTTTTCCTTTGGGAATGGTGGGAAAAAGTCTGTGTGGAGTTTGGGGATTTCTCCTCGTGGCGTTAAACATTGAGCATCCGTCAGGGAGATGCTGGGATGCATCTCGGCGCCCTGAGCCATCAGGTGGAAACTTTTGCATCCCTTTTGCTGTATTGATAACCGGAGCGTTAGCTGGCTGGCTCTTAAAACAGTTGCTAATTGCAGCCACCTCGTTAGCCCGCTTTCCTTCGGGAATAGGATTATATTTTTTTCTTTGGGGCCATTTCACACGGCGTCAGCTCTCAGGGAGGAGCGGGGCAGCTGCGGGTACCATGCCCCGCGCGAAGCCCCTTCCCAGAGCCCGGCTGGATGCCCGAGAGGATAAAACCCCCCGGCAGCATCGGGAGAGCGATGGAGATCAAACATCCCATCGGGCTGGAGCTTGGTCAGGAAGGGAAAACATCAATATAACCGTCTTTCCTTCCGGCAAAGCTCTTTATAGTCGGATGGTGGAGTTTGGAAAGCTGCGAGCGAGCCGTCTTCCCCTGCGTCCCCTGGCTTTGGGGCTTGGGCATCTTCCACCCGTGATGTGGGGCATCTTCAGCTGCCTCCCACCCTCGCGGCTTGGGGAGAAAAGCAATTTTTTTAAACCCTCAGTGGTCAGGAGCGGTGGGCAGGGAGAGGATCTGGGGACAAGGACCTGAGCCACCTCCTTTTATCCCCCATCCGAGGGGATTCCCCACCTTTAAATCCTTTTAAATCCTCCTGTATCAGCATCTGGATGAAACGAATTTTGTTTTAACTTTCCCGTCAGGTGCAGCTGGAGCCGCTCAGCTCGGCGGCGTCTGGGGGAAGGCCAGGTTTTATTGAAAAATATAATGGTGCCACCTGAAGCGTGATTTACTGCACTGTCCACTCCTCAGACTTGATAATATATTTCTATTAGATTTCCTTCTTTTCCCTCCCTTCTCCTCGTGAAGAGTGGCAAGTTTCTCCGTCTGCCTGACACCTTCTTAGGCTTAGGCAAAATAAATGTTGATTTTCATCAGGAGGAAGAGCGCTGGAAGTCCTAATTCTCCAGCGAGGCTGACAAGCTCAGCAAAAGCCGCCCGGCTTTCGATGGAGAGCTCGCGATCCAGCCCCGGTTCCTCTCTTTGGAAGCAGTTCAATCATCGTAATGAAAAAGGGGTTTCTTAGCCCGGCTTTCACTAACTAGAAATTATATACCTGGTTCCTGGAAGATGGATTGCGTGGCTGCTGAAATGCAGAGAAGAAAACGGGGGGGAGAGAGTGAAGGCGCACGAGATGCGACCCAAGATTGATCACGCCATTTGCAGGATCTCCCGTGCACAAAAGCAGAAAATATATTTTCGTTTGCCGGGGTGGGTTAAGCGACACCCCCGTTTTGTCCAGGTCTCCCCCCGGCTTTTGCGGCGGGGTGTTTTGGGATGCGGTGTTTGCCTGTCCCTGGCTGCTCCCCACGGGGTGAAGCATCCACTGCTCCATCCTTTCCAGGAGCAGCATCTCCCTCCATCCGAGGTGAGAAACTGGACCAGTTTAGTCCTTTTACAACCTATTTTGGTTTTATTTCATTTTTGCCTTCCTCACTTTTTTGAGAAATAAATTCGAAATCAGGCGTGGATGCTCTGAAAGCATCTCGGCTCCGTGCAACCCCGTACTGAAGTCGGGAAGCTAATTACGGTCGATTTAAAAATCACCTTCTTTTTTTTCTCCCCCCAAAAAAAGAAATCTATATTTCTACTTCTGTAATCATATTTGCTTTGAATTGCAAAGCATGGGTTTCGTGCCGCTGCGCGGATATTAGCTAATGAAGTTTCCTCGGGGGGAATTGAGCTGTTTCCACCGTTCTTGTTGGACCGGGGCCGCGGTCGGTGGCAGGGCAGGAATGAGGAGATGCTGATTTTGACCCCTTGGGATTGATGGGCAGCGGCTCTGCTGGACCCTAATTACAGCAACTGGGGCCAGATTTGGAAATCCCAGGCTGGGAAAACCATCTGGCTTGATGCAAAAGAGATACTTGGGGTCAGCTGGAAAATTAGGAGGGTGGTCAGAGGCCAAGTCTGCTCAGCGTTGCCGTTCCCCGAAGCCGAATTTGGCTGCGTCGCCGGTGACTAATAGCCGAGCCCGTCGTGGCTGCTGTGCAGCCCGCTGATGTATGGGTGTTATATTAAGGGTGGAAAGGTGCTAAATGAGCCCTCTTTATTTTACATAAATTAGCTCAAAAGCTATGTATCACTGCCACGGCGGCTTAGACGCCGAGCAAGTTTGTTTACCCAAGTTTAAAAGGAAAGCAAAACTCGTGGTGGCTCCCTGTTGTCGGATGCTGCTTGGGGTCCTCACCCCTCCTGCCTCCCCTGCCCCGAAACCGTCTCCTTTGGGCTTTCAAGGCTGCTCGAAGGTGCCCGTGGTCCCACCTCCACGTTGGGTATCATCGTTGGGAAGTGGGATGCAGCGGGGAGGGCCGACGCTGGGTTTTTGCAGAAACATGGGCAAGTTGTGTGCTGCTCATCCAGAACATCTGCATCTGGATGGGGTTTGGGCTGGATTCCCTCCAGCTCCTCCATGATCTTCTCCACCTCCTGTAATCCCAAGTGAGAAGGGACTTTTCCCACTAAACCTCATCGCTCAACAAGCTGTGGGTCCTTTTTTCTGGGAAACCTCCTTTTCCCATCCACATTCATCTCCGCGTCTTCTCGCCCAAGAGGACACCACGCTCCTGCCCACCCCTCGATCTGGCAGGGAAAACCCTGCAACCACCTCTCCGCACCCTTCAGGGAGGGAAAATAGGAGAAACTCTGCAGAAAGACATGTCCAGCATTGTGGTTGAAACGGAGGAGGCCTTCACGCCATCCACCCTGGTCCATGGGATGTGTCTGGACTCGTCCTGCAAAGAGGTCACCTCCCAGCGGCACTTCACGGGGGTTTGGCTTTATACGAGCATCTGTGACCTTCTTTGGGGGAGGCACAGTGCTCCAGCAAGCAGAAGTCATCGCCCAGAGCATCTCGGGGGCATGCTGGGGGTGGCTCAAAGATTTGTTCCCCAAACCTTTCACCAGCATGGCCAGAGCACCGAGCGTGAGTTAACCTCTTGCTTGCTGGTGCTCTGCTCTTGCCTGCTCCAGCCCAGCCCCAAAGCAGGTCGTGATGCTCACCCTGTGCTGCAATTTGAAGGTTTGGCTACTATTTATTTTCTTTTTCACCCGTAACTTGGGGATTTTGCAGCACACTCGCTGCTCTGCGGTGAGAAGGGACCTGCGAGCACCTCTGTCCCGTGCCGCTTGTGGGGGAGCTGAGGATGCTCGGGGATTTGGGGAACCAGCCAACTCCATCCCGGCCATGGCCAAGGGGGACATCAGCTCTGGGCTCGCAGGGAGACACATCCCCACCCCAAAGGGACCAACGGCACCGAAAGGCTGGGGAAAGGGCCGTGGGGCAGCAAGGCCAGGCTGAGCACCGTGCTGGGGACACGTGTGTCCCCACCAGCGGGCTGGCAGAGCGGTGAGGGAGCCACAACCATCACTGCAGGCTTCAGGATGGGAGGCACGGGATGCAGCTAGGTGGGCTCATTTATTTTTCTCCTTTTGCTCACTAATTTATCCTTCTCGTTGGCAGCACCGTGCCCTCTGAGGCAGCTTTTACTCCCTTTTCCCACCGTTTAAGCACGAAGCGATGAGGCTGCGGGAGCAGGAGAGGAGCTCGGGATGCTCCTGCGCCCACATCCCGAGGGATTTCCAAGGTGACCCGAGCCACCCTTGATGACTTTTTCCTCTTTTTTTCCTTTCTGCTCCCAGGCAGCGCCAAATGGAAGAGGACTTTGCTGCCGGCATCCTCGCGGGACTCCGAAAACACCCGTCTGGAGGACGGCAGCAAAGGTGAGGCCAGTGGGTGCTATCGGGGTCGGGTGCTGCTGGGGCGGAGGACCACCCACATCCCCGGTGCCCGAGCCCATCTCTGATGCATTAACCCGCCGCAACTGAGCAAGGAGAAGCCCGGGGGTGTCCAGACGTGTCACCCACCACCCACCATCACCTTTTCCTTTCCTTCCTCCAGGCAAACAGCTGCAGATCAAGCCCCGTCTATGAGCGAGACCCGACCCCGCGGCAGCCGACCAGCTCAGGAACCGCAGAGCCGGGCACGACCTGGCACCTACCTCAGGACGCCGCGGCCGGATGCGGCAACCCCTTCTCATCTTGCTTCCGGGACATCATTTTGGCAAGGAGCCGGCTGGCAGCGTGGGGAAGCGCCACCCGTTCCCGCAGGGGAAATGGCTTTGTTTGAAATGTTTTAATTTGCCAATAAATTATCTTTTCAGCTGGTTTATTGAAGGCAAGCCCTGCCGCCAGGCTCCTTGGATGCCTGCGGGACTGGGAAGAGGCTCCCATCCCTATCGGTCCTCCCGCAGATCACGGTTGTGCTCCTGTCCCGGACACGAGGTGACATGGGGACCTGAGGAGCTTAATGCCATCACCCAACGTGCCCGCATCCAGGTCAGCCACTATATTGGGGAAGAGCATGGCCTGTGGTCGCAAGTCACCGTGCTGGGATGTAACGGGGCATAAAGCCCCCACACGGCTCAGCCCCGATCTCTCCGTGCCAAGAGCCCACCTGCATCCATCCACCTACATCCATCCCGCTCCATCCCCTTGGTTTTGGGAGGAGATTCTTGGAGCGGAGCCGTGTGCCGAGAGCATCCCTAGTGGAAACGTGTGTTGGAAGCAGCGTTGAGCTCACACCAAATGCTCCTGCAGCACGTCGGCATCTCCCATGGCTGGTTGCACCCTGACCCCCGCTTCTCCCCGTCCCAGCAGGGGTTTGGGCTCCCTTGGGAGACCCAAACCAGCTCTTTTGGGGTTTTTGGGGGGTCACTGCAAATCCAGGCAGGAGCAAAGCATGTGGGGAGCATTGTGCCGAGTCAAGTACTGCCGGCTGTGCAGCTGCTGGCATGATGAGTTTTTGCCTCTGTAGGTGCAATTTCCAGGGGGATTTTGGGGTGGCAGATGCTATTCCCCCACACGGACGCGATTCTGGGGACAGCTACAGGATCTCCCCTTGCCAAGAGGTGCTGAGAGCCGGGGGCAGCCCTGTGGGGCGGCTGGATTTGCCCATCCACTGCCCCTCAATCGCAGCACCTTCAGGCAAAGCCCTGCGGGGAAAAGGCATCAGCAGGGACGGGGGTGAGCTCTGGGGCTCCCTGGGGACCCAGCACCCAGGTGCGCTTGGCGGTGGGGTGGGCGACGGAGCCACCGTGATGCCGTGGGCTCAGGTGTACCGCGGCTCCGGCGAGGGGCTGACGGCTGCGGTTTCACCCCCCTGCAACTGGGCGGCGTGGGTCCCCCCGGGGATTTCCCCTTCCCCAGGTGACCCCCATGGAGGGGTCTTGTTATCACCCCACATCTACAAGCTGGGATCGTCCCCCCTGCCCGGCTCGTGGTGGGGGATTTACACCTGGCTCGGGTGACTCGGGGCACGGCGTGCCACCAAAGGCACGATATCATTAATGCCTGTCACCTCCCTGGGCTCCTGTTTAAGGATGCTGCCCGCTGCTGAACCAGCAGCTGCGAGGGGTTTAGTGCCGCTTGGAGACCAGTTTGGGGTGGCCGGGTCCCCAGTATCCCCCCAGCCATTGCGAGGACCAGCAGGTCCCCTCCCCAGGACTGCCCTCATACCCTGGTGTGTGTACAGCGAGCTGGTTTTTTAACAAAAACGTCATCATCTTTGGTGATATGAAATGTCTTTTATTAACCCGTGTGTTTTGATATGTAAATAAAGAGTTTCTTCCCCCCGATGCCTGGTCGGAGCGTGGCTTTGCTCTTTTTTTCAGCGATACTGCACGAACATCCCCTCGAGGAGCTGCTGATGCTCTGCTCCCCAAATCTTTCAGGGTTTTTAATTATTACAACTTCCCCCCCCCTTACCCAGAAAGGATATTTCTTCACGTGGTGGTTTCCTAAAAATAAACAAAACAAAACCTAAATTCACTAAAAATTGCCCCGGAGGAGACAATGATGCTGCGAGTCCCCAGGGATGGCCAGTACGGGGTGATGGTGGCCAGGAGCTTCGGTGCTTCCCGTGGCTGCGGCTCCCTAATGAGCAGGCTAACGGGGATTAAGGCTCGTGCTGCACTAATTAAGCGAGGCAATGAGTAGCTCGCCGAGAGCCGCGGCTCTGCCGCCCACCGGCACCGCTGCTCCCTTCCCGGGGAGGATTGTAATTTATTGCCGGCTGTCGTTAAAGCACTGCTTGGGGGTGATTAATTTCCGAGTAGGGATAAACGCGGCCCCTGGAGAAGTGTCACTGAGCCCCGGTGGGTTCCTCCTCTGCTGCCAGCAGCCTCGATGCCTGGGTGATGGGCCCCCATGGGGGTTTATCCATCCTCCCCATGAAGCTGGCAACGCTGCGATGGTGGGCGCATGGCTGGGCTGTCCCAGGACCCCGGCAAGGACGTGCCCTGGGGGTGCCTTGGCCGGAGGGGTGGCACGGGGCAGCATTTCTGGAGGTAAACACCGTAAACATTTCCTGGAAAACCCTCCTGCGGCGGGTGCTGCTGGCACCGCTCTTGGTCCCCTGCCGGGGAAGCAGGTGCCGGGCTAGCATCATCCGCCGGCTCGCTTTTCTGTCTGTCATCAGGGTGGCTGTCCCTTGCCCTCTGCCGCCACCTCCTCCTCCTCCTCCTCCTCCTCCTCGATGCCCATAGCTGGTCCCACCATGGGCATCAGCCTCTTTGCATGATTTTTTTCCCCCTCCCAAAATCATTTCCGACCCTTCTCCGTGCAGCAACACCCGGATTCGTGCTGCGGATGCTGGTGGAGCATCACCAAGACGGTACCACCAGGTCATGGGGTGCATCATGGTGGATACCGCCCTCACCATGGGGTGATGTCCCCACGAGGACTCCCCAAGCCAGTAGCACCCCAGACTGGGTGCTGTGCACCATCACCCCATCATCAACCAACTGGGGAAACTGAGGCAGCACCCACGTGGGCACCCAGCCCCGCTCGAAGGGTTAAAGGGGCACACGAGCTGCCCGCTCTAAAAGCAAAAGGTGACGCCATCCCACTGCCATCCCGCGGCCACCAACCTGGTTATGTCACTTGACCGCCTGTGAGTAAACTTAGATGACCGGCCCCAGTGTTTGGCGTGGCGGGGAGGGCTGGGGACATGCCACGGGGCCCGGCCGCGCTCCCCCGGCCATGTCACTGTACCCGGCCACCCCGCTAAAAATACCCAAGGGGGGGTGTTGCGGGCGAGCGACGGCCCCGTTGGAGCCTGGCCCGTTCCTAATCCCTTCGTGGCTCCTGTCCCATCGTGGGTGGCAGCTGCTGATGGGGGCCGGGTGCCCCCAGGGTGCAAGCGGCTTCGGGGAGGAACGTGGTGCCAGGGGTAGGGAGGTGGCACCGCATCCTGCCCCCCCCCCCTCCCTTTCCTGGTGCAGGACCCCGACACCTCACTGCACAGGGATACTGATGCTGCATTTGGGGTCACACAAATAGGGGTTAAAAACACCCCGTGAAAAGGGGGTTTGGTTGCAAAAACATCGAGCCGCCCTTTTCGTCCCCTTCTCTGCCCCACACCCCAAGTTGAGGGGGGGGTCCCATTATCCCCTGCCCAAGTTTGGGGTCTCCAATATGGGATATGTGTCCCAGGCTATCCCATATGGGGTAACCTCCAGCATTGTCGGGGTCCTGGGACACACACACGGGGTTTTCTCTGCCTGCATCCATGACCCTTCCTAGGGGGGACAAACCCCCCATATTTTACCTTGATAGGAGGAGAAAGATGGGGTAGGGGACAACAAGCATCCCAAACCCTCCAGAGGCTGGATCCAGTAAAAGAAATGATGTGGGGTTTTAATTGCTGGGGATGCAGTGGGAGAAAGGGTTTTCTTCCGTAAAAAAAAAAAAAAAAAAGCTTTTTTGCATTAATTTGCCCCAAATAATCCCTGCTTTTGCATGGTGAATTAGCACCTGGGGAGGGCAGTGTCTCCTGTCCCCAAGTCCCTGAGTGGGGATGGCCATCGGCTGGGCGAGGGGACCGTCATCCCCCACATCCCACGGAGCTGCCTGTGGGGTGCAGCGGGGCAGGATGCGGCCGGGCCGGGGTGTAGTGGGACCCGGGCCGCATCCTGCAGGGTGCTGGGGACGATCCTGGGCCCCGAGGGGGATTGCTACGTGGTGGGTGGGTATCGATAGCCTCTGTGGGATGCAATGGGTTTGTCCTTGGGGTTAGGTGGGACAACTCGATGGCAACTGCTCCGTGCCTCAGTTTCCCTCAAACACGTTGGTGTGTGGAACAGCTGTGCCTGCAAGTGGGACCAGGCTGTTGTGTGCCCTGGCCTGGGTGCACGTCCCCATCCTAACCCCGATCCCCCCAACACTGACCCTGACCCCACTGGTGTTAACCCCAAATCTCGCCCGGGCACTCCAAACATCCTCGTCCCTCCCGTGCTGCAGCTGCAGCAGCCACGAGGCGGCAGGGCTCGGAGCAGCGTGGCTGCATCCAGACCGGGGCCTCATCCTGCGGTGGGCTGAGCACCCCATTGCCGCCCGACCAGCTACCCGCTCGGTGCCGGTGACGCCTTTTCCACGTGCTGGGATGGCAGTCCTCGTCCTCGAGCTGGTGACGCTTCTCGCCACGTGCCAAGCGCAAATGTCACCTCCTGCGGTACGAACCCAGAGGCAGCGGCGAAAATGGTCCAGCCCCGGTGGCGCACGCGGAGCCGGCTCCGGTGCATGCGGCTGCTCCGCGATCACCTATGGCTTGTGGGAACATCACAAAAAAGTCCCTCAAAATGTGAAAAATATTTATATATCGCTTTCTGCAAGGATGGCAAGGCCTCCCCGTGCCCTAGGAAGGACACTGGGCTGCTCCCACCTGGGAAAACCGAGGTGGGGAAGGGGCTGCACCCCGATGTCGGGCCTGGCACCCACAGGGATGCGGGAGGCCGTGGTCCCTCAGCGAGGTGGCGTGAAACCTGATTTTGGGATGAATAATCCCCATTCTGGGTCTTTCCCATCTCTTTGGGAGGAAATGAGCATTTCTTGTCTCTTTTTTTTTTCCCCACTCCTTGCTCAGCCCGGCTTGGGCCCGGGGTGGTTGGTGGGAGCTGCGGGGGTGAAAGGCACATGGTGGGGCCGGGGGTGCCCCGGAGGGTGCCCGGGGGGTGCCCGGGGGGGTGCCCGGGGGGTGCCCGGGACAACCCCACCCCCCCCCCGCTCCCTCCTCCGGAGCGGCCGCGGGCAGCGCCGAGCCCTCTCCCCGCGGAGATTGACAGGCACCCCGGGGCGTTGCCATGGGGATATGCAAATCAAGGCGGGTCACCGCCGCTCTGATAGGTGAAAAGAGACTGATCCCGCCCCGGGAGGCGGGACCGGACCGCCTTTTCCCCCGTATATAAGGCGGCGGGCTCCATTCAGCCGCCCGGCAGCGGCGGCGGCAGCGCCGAGCACCGGCAGCGGCGGGGGGGTGAAGGCAGAGTGCGGGCAGCGGTGCGGGCAGGGGGTGCGGCCCCCGCCCCCAGGGCACCGTGCCCGTGTCTGGGAGGAGGAGGAGGGCAGGGGAAGGCTCGCAGCCCAGGGAGGTGGGGCCGGGGCAGGTGCCAGGGGAGGCAGGAAGGGGCGGGCAGGGCGCTGCCTGCTCCTCGCCATTGGGAGCCGGCTGCAGGCAGCGGCGGAGCCTGCCCCGAGGAACCGCAGAACCGTGCTGGAGAGTGGCCGGTCCCGGACCGACGGGGCTCCGCTTCCCGGCGGCGGAGGAAAGGTGGGGGGGGGGGAAGAGCAGCCGGTCCGCAGAGCCCCGGCGGAAGGTCCCGGAGCCCGGCCGCAGCCCGGAGCAGAGCCCCGGCGGAGGGTCCGGCAGCGGAGCCCCGGAGCCCGGCTGCAGAGCGGAGCAGAGCCCCGGACCAAAGCCCCGTCGGAGGTGTCCGGCTGCAGCCCGCAGCAGAGTCGCGGCGGAGGGTCCCGGAGCCCGGCTGCATCCCGGAGCGGAGCCCCGTCAGAGGGTCCCGGAGCCCGGTTGAAGCCCGCAGCAAGGCCCCGTCGGAGAATCCCGGAGCCCGGCTAAATCCCGCAGCGGAGCCGGGCCGAACCCCGCAGCAAAGCCCCGTCGGAGGCTCCCGGAGCCCGGCCGCACACCCGGGAGAGCGGAGCCCCGTCGGGGCAGCCGGTTGCACGGCAGACAGAGCTCCGGAGCCCGGTCGGAGAAAAACTCCCGGAGCCCTCGGGATCCCCAACCCTCGGTGAGCGGCGGTGCCCGGGGGATCACCCCCCGGTCCCTCCATGGACTGAGATGGCCTCGGAGCTGGCCATGAGCGCGGAGCTGCCCACTAGCCCTCTCGCCATCGAATACGTGAACGATTTCGACCTGATGAAGTTCGAGGTGAAGAAGGAACCGGCGGAGGCGGAGCGGCTGTGCCACCGGCTGCCCGCCGGTTCCCTCTCCTCCACCCCGCTCAGCACGCCCTGCTCCTCCGTGCCTTCCTCGCCCAGTTTCTGCGCTCCTAGTCCCGGTGGGCAACCGGCTCCCGGTCCCCCAGCTACCACCGCCGCCTCCCTGGGCTCCAAACCGCAGCTGGAGGAGCTGTACTGGATGTCGGGTTACCAGCATCACCTCAATCCCGAAGCTCTCAACCTGACACCGGAGGACGCGGTGGAGGCGTTGATCGGTGCCCCTCACCATCATCATCATCACCATCAAGGTTACGAGCCTTTCCGACCTCAGCCTTTCGGTGGTGAGGAGCTACCACCGGCCGCCCATCACCATCCCGGCCATCACCATCATCATCATCACCACCTGCGCTTGGAGGACCGCTTCTCCGACGATCAGTTGGTGAGTATGTCGGTACGGGAGCTGAACCGGCAGCTGCGGGGCTTCAGCAAGGAGGAGGTGATCCGCCTCAAGCAGAAGAGGAGGACCTTGAAGAACCGAGGCTACGCTCAATCTTGCCGTTACAAGCGGGTCCAGCAACGGCACATCTTGGAGAACGAGAAATGCCAACTCCAGAGCCAGGTGGAGCAGCTCAAGCAGGAGGTGACCCGCTTGGCCAAGGAAAGGGATCTGTACAAAGAAAAATACGAGAAGTTAGCCGGCCGGGGCTTCCCAAGGGAGCCCTCCCCACCCGCTGCCCCCAAACCCACCGCCGACTTCTTCATGTGAGCCCCGGGGGGGGTGGGGGGTGTGTGTGGGGGGGGTCCCCCCCTTTTTCCTCCCCCCCACCTCCATGTGGGGAGAACAAACCCTCTGCTTGTATTAAAAAATTATTATTATTATTACTTTCCCCCCCCTCTTGAAATTTTGGTGAGGGGGGAAGTTGAGCACCCCCCACCCATCGGGACTTGGAGCGGGGGGGGTCCCGGAGAGGAGGAGGAGGAAGGAGGGGGGGTGGACCTGGAGCCAGCCTGCATGCGGGACGTGTACGGCGCGCCTCCCCCCCTCCCCGGGAGCATCAGCGCCATCCAGGTGGCTTCCCCCCCCCCTTATCCTGCGTGTTTCACCCCTAATTTGATGATTTTTTTAAGGGGTCTCCCCACGGATCATCCGGGGGGGTCCCCGGCAGCGCTGCGCCCTGCCCGGCCCCGCCACCCCCGCCCCCCTCCCCGGCCGGCAAACCTGAGCCACATCTAACTTATTCACCCTTGTAAATATGTAGAAATTAGTTAGTTTTCTGCCTTTTTGTTTTGTTTTTTTTTTTGTTTGTTTTGGTTTTTTTTTTTCCTTGAGCCTATATTTTGCTTGGTGATTTACGAAAAAAAAAAAACCGACAAAATCCTTTAGAAAAGAAAAAAAAAATACACGAGTCTTAAAAAGTTTGTATGTAATAGCATGCAAATAATATCCGAGTTAATTTAACGATGTTGGGAAGAAGCCGAATGCACTATATACAGGAATCAATTGGGTTAAATAATACTGTTTTATAGAGATTTAAAATTATCTATGCTCTTAAAAATAGGGGGGGGGGGGGGAGAGGTAACAATTCTAGGGTGACCTGAAAGGCAATATAGTAATATATGGACTGCAAACGGTTGGCTGCTATCTCACTATGCACCAGATTTATTTATTAAACCCTCGGGAAATGGAATATTATTTTAACCTCGGTGTTGAAAGAAGGAAAGAAAATGCACATTATTTCTTGCGCGAAAAGAAAATAATAGTAATTTGTGCAATTGTGCTTGGAGCGAAAGCGGGGCCGATCCTGCGCGGAGGAGCGGGGTTTTTTATTAACAAGTTGCTTATTTAAAAAAGAAAAACCATAAAAAAAAATTAATCTTGGGGAAAACACAAGGGTCTTGCGGACAAAGCGAGCTTGGGAGCCTGGTGCATTTTAGGTACTGATCGTGCGAAGCGTTTTTAACGACCTGTTGTTTCGATTTGTGACGGTTTTAACGATGTTGCATCAAGATAAAAAAAAAAACTTATATTCAACTAGAGCCTGGGTCGGGTTTTCTCTCAACCGGGGGGTCCCGCAGCATCGCCTTTTCGTTTGGGGTTTGCTTCTTCTTCCCTTTGAGTCCTGGTACTGATGCGAAACCCTCGCCGGGCGAGGGGTCGCGGCGTGGGAGGCTCGCAGGGACAAATCCAGCGTTGACCATCACTCGTGAGCCAGGGACCACCATCGCCTCTGCCCCACTGAACCCTGGCTTTTCACTTTTCCTGCCTTTTTTTTTTTCCAGCTGGGTACTGCGGGTTTTTTTGTCCCCAAGGCGCCCCGGAGACCTTCGTCCCCGCGGCCGCTGAAAAGTCACCTTCGCCCCAGGCCGGATCCAGTTTGGTCCCAGCTTGTTTGACACTGCCCCGATGAGCCGCTGGCTTGATTTTTAAATGGTAATAAATGATTTTTTTCTTTCCCCTTTTGGCTTCTCCCTTTTGAGTTTTTAATCAAGGGAGGTGGTGGTGGGGGGGAAACTCAAACCAAACACACACCTTCCCTAAAGGAAAGCTTTAGGGTTGGTATTTTTATAAATGTTTTGGGGTTTTTCGGGACTGTTTGCAGAGACGTATGGCTCCGGCAGCTCTGCTCCGTGCCGCTGGGAAGCCCGAGCACGGCTGCCCCACTCACAGCTTTCTTGGGCCGTGCCGGGCTTAGCGGGGCAACCTGCAACACAGTCCTTGGTCCAACATATTTCTGAGTATTTTATATAATTTTTTTATATATATATATTTTTTTTCTCCTATATTTTTGCACAGGCTCAGCCACAGCCGGTCCCTAGCTGGGAGCTGCCCCAGCACACTGGCTGCAGCGTGTTTCCTCCTGCCGCCCTCCATAAATCACCGCTGTGCTGATGCAACCCCCCCTGGGACCCATTGTCCCCAGGCTTTGTGGGGTGTGTGTGGCCCCAGGACCCTCTGCTTCTGCCTCCCCTGCACCCCCGGACTTCATCCCCCTGTTTTCTTCAGCTGCTTCAGGCTTCTTGAAGTCTTATTTTGTGTCCGGGGGGTTTTTGAGCAGCCTGAGCTCAGCTTGATATCTGGCTCAGTTTTTTGGGATGGGAGCTGGGATGCGCAGAGGGATCCTTGCCCCATGCCTGATGCACTGGGGCTGGGCAGAAAGGGGGGGTTTGTGGGGGAGTTCACCCCCTATTCCTATTTTTATTTAGAGCCGGGGAAGCTTTGCAAACCTGGCTCTAAATAAAAATAACCTGTCCTGCTGCCTGCGCAGCTTCTCACAGGACATTGCCTCCTCTCCCTGTTTTTTTTTTTTTGGGGGGGTGTGAATCGCAGCTCCCTAGTGAGTTACCCCCCCAACTTTTCCTCCCAACATCCCCTTCCTTGGCACATTTTTTTTGGGAGAGGGCTTCCAGCTGCCTGCTTCATGACTAAATAAGGAGGGTTTGGGGAGGAGAAGGGGTTTAGGGCCAGTGCCTTCCTCAAACCATCCTGGGGACCTTGGTGTGTCGTGTCCCCCCCCCCATCTATTTCCTTGCCCCTGGATCTTGCTGTGGTCCACGCTCCCTGTGGGCATGTCCTGTGTGTCCCTGGGGGCCAGTGTCCCCTTTCCCAGCTGCGGTGGGGTTGGCTGGAGGCACAGAGGTGGCTTTGGGGCTGTGCGGGGTTTTGGGGGAGCGCTGCCACGTGGGGTCTCGCCCTGGGGTCCAGCGTGATGCTCGGCGATGCCCATGGAGAGGCTGCGATCGCCTCCTGCCCCGTGACACCTTTTCCCACTGCCTCGGCAGAGCGAAGGCAGCGATTTGGGGATGAGGATGCCTGCTTTTCCCCCTTGCCTTGGTGCCCAGCACTGCTTGGCCCCTCCATCCCCCCTCCTCTTTGATTTATATTTTTTTTTGTGGTGCAGCAAGCTGGGGCAGATGCAACCTGGCTTTCATCGTGTTGCTGCCCCAGGAGCAGATTATTTTGGTGATTGTGGTGTTACCCCTTCATCCCCGGTCCTCCGAGGGCAGCTTTGGGCAGGGGAGCAGGGATGTGACTCCCAACTCCTTGCACTGCTGTGATTTTTTTATTTTATTTTTTGTTCCCCACTGATTTATTTTTTTTCCAGCACTTCTGCTAATTCCCCTGCTTAGGGGACTTCCCGGGAGCCCGACACAGGGTGTTACTGCCACCCATTAATGGTGCTCCTCCATGGGGCACCCCATCCCACGGCAGCTCCCTGGGAAGATTTGGGGACAGAGTTGCACCCTACTGCTGTATTGTAGTGGGGTGCAGCTGGGGACCCCCCAGTGATCCCCACCACCCTGACTTGCTCTGGGCTGCTCAGGCTCCTGGCACTGCCTGGGGGTGGCTGTCCTGGATCTGTCCGTGCTCCCATCTGGTGAATAAATAATAAAAATTAAAGTGGTTTATGCCCAAATGGGGCTGGTTTATGACTTGTCCCCTTGTTGGGGCTGGGAGGGCTGAACCCCCTGCACTCCCCTGCACCATGGGCTGGTGGGGGGGGGGGGTGGGGGGTGTCTGGGTGGTCCCTGCTTGGTTTTGCAGCGTCTTTTGGGGTGGCTGCAATATGTTGACCTTTGCTGCAGGACCCTGCGTTTGTGCGCGGTCAGAATGTGTTGGCCCATGTTTTGGGATGGCGGGGGGGGATGCGTGTGTGTTGTGGGATGGGGTGGCATGTCAGCGTGTGTCACCTGTGCAGCGTGCCGCAGGGCTGCGGATGTTTGCAGGGTGCTGCGTATGTGTGTTGCAGGAGGGTGTGTGGATTTTTGGGTTGCTCTGATCTCTTTAAAGCTTTTCCCCCCATTTCCCCTGATCTCTGAGAGGGGCTGGAGCCCCCTTCCCCGAGCGGTTGCTGCTCTTTGGGGTCTGCGTGGGGTTGCAGGACCTCGGGACCCTGCATGCTCCCTCCTGCAAGGATCCGCAGCCCCTGCACCTATTCTGGGTGTTTCCTGCACCCCAGCTCCAGCCTGGTCCTGCAGCCTCAGGGCAGGTGAAAGCAGCAGCCCCGTGGCCTCACCCCAACCCCATGGGGTGCACCAAGAGGTGGCTGGTTCTTGAGGTGGGGGTGTGGGGACAAGCCCCGGGGGTTGGCACGTGGTCCCCTCCATACCACCCTCCCGTAGAGCTTTTAAAACCCATTTTCAAGCTTTACTTGCACCTCGACACGCGCTTGAAGCACCACGGGCATCGCTGGGCTGGGAAACAGCCGAAACAGCCGCAACTCCTCCAGCCGTCCCTGCTGATGGGTTTTACACCCTTCTCCCACCAGGCAGAAGGGTGATTTTGGGGGATGCTCGGTCCCAAACACAGCAGCATCCTGAGGCACCTCACCCAAGCACACATGGGTGCCTGGCACCGGTTACAACCCCCGGCAAAGCCACCCACCAACCGGTGCCGTGCGCTCCGTGTCATCCCGGAGTAGCGATCAGCTGGATCGTTGCAGATAACCGGGTTTCTGCAAACAGGCAGAAAACCGCAACAGGCCGATCAATGCGGCATTGCCAAAGTACCCCTTGCTCCTTCCTCCTCAATTATTGATGCTAATACCCGGCAGGTTTGCCACCGCGCCGCTGCAGCGTGTTCCGCACAAAGTCCCGACATCTTGGTAACATGATAAGTCCAGCCCTGGGATATTAAATCATGGGTAGGAAGCGGGGTGGGCTGCTGGGCACGCAGGAATGTGGGGGCTGCGTGTGCTGCAAAAGCACAAATTAATTACATTCCCGGCAAAATAAATCCCCCAACAAAACGAAACCCCCGGCGGTTTGTGGTGCTGGCTCTGAGAGGCTGCCCTCAGGGCTGACCCGCTGCGAGCTGTGCCCGGGCTCAGCTTGGAGCTGATATTTTTTGGCTCGAGCCGATCTTTATATTCTGGCTCGGCCAAAGTTTGCCTTTTGCACGCTCCCTCCCTCCTGTGCTCTGGGCCTGGCTGCCTCGTTAATGCTCCCGCGTCCCCAGGAGCCAAACGCTGTCCTGCTCACCATATACAAATATATATATGTATAAAAATACATATATATATATACATATAGCACCTTGTCAAAACAGAAGTCATTTGCTTCTGCCAGTTCACGGGCTCACTTGCTTCAGCACTTGCACAGCTCATCCCTACGGCTGGGATTTATTCCTAGCGAAGTGCAGAGTCCTCTGCCTTCCCCCAGCCAGCGCATCCCCGTTGCACCGATATCGCCCCTAACCTCGGCAGGAGGTGAGGTCCTTCCCGACAGCCGGCACACGGGAAACTCCCAGGCATACCATGAACAGGACCACAGCTGGGTTTTGATCCCAAACTCCTTGCTTTTGGGTGGGTCTGTATCGCCCAGGGATGCTGCTGCTGCGGGAGGTGGGATGCAGGATGTGGGATATGGGATGCACGGATACAGGACATTGGATGTGGGATGCAGGCAGTGGGATGCAGGATGTGGGTGTGGGACGCAGGAGGTCAGGTATAGGATGCAGGAGGTGGGATGGAGCAGGTGGGCTGCAGGAGGTGGGATGCAGGAGGTGGGATGCAGGATGCACGGATACAGGATATTGGAAGTGGGAAGCAGGATATGGGTGTGGGATGCAGGAGGTGGGATGCAGGAGGTGAGATATAGGATGCAGGAGGTGGGATGCAGGAGGTGGGATGCAGGAGGTGAGATATAGGATGCAAGAGATGGGATGGAGCAGGTGGGATGCAGGAGGTGGGGTGCAGGATGCACGGATGCAGGATATTGGATGTGGGATGCAGGTAGTGGGATGCAGGATATGGGATATGGGATGTGGGATGTGGGATATGGGATGTGCCCCTGCAGCAGGCCCCTGTGGCTGTGTGAGCAGTGCCACGGCACCGCTGTGCCAGCAGGAAGGGGAAACGCTGGATCATGCATGAGGAGCAAGAAGGAGCCCGGCACTGCCCAGCCCTCCCATCCCAGGACAAGCTCCAGTGAGGATGCAATGCCGACGATTACCAGCAATTCCAACTCACTCCAGGCACGTTTGATAACAATTTATTGGGTGCTATCACTCATCCCTACCCATCACTCCATGCAGGTGCGTGCACTGATACCCATGTGTGCATGTACATGTGTAAACCTATGTGTGACTGTGCACGCAGGTAGCGGGATGCAGGATGCATATCCGTGTGTGTGCATAGGGAAACCAGCTGCATTGCCAAGTGGGAAACATGCAATGACAGTGTCAGTCCTCAGGTCTGGTGGTGATCGGGTCCCATCAGCCGTGGCCCTTTGCTGTCCCAGGTGCCCGTGCAGCACAGCTCTCCTTGGTGCCATCATCCCCAATGCCCAGGCATCCCCTCATCCCCCACACTGGCCCCACAACTCCTCATCCCTGCCTGCCAAGCTCCCCAATTAAGTCATCAGCGTAGTGGGGTGAAATCCAAAGGCTCCTTGTTTGTTTTCTCCCCCTCCCTGGCCCTTCCTCTCTTTCTGTGGCTGAGAGCGGGGGAGAGAGGGGAGGGCAGGTAGAGCATCTCCCCCCCCACCAACACCAGGTTATTTATTCATGTAACAGGCCGAGGCTGGAGCGCAGCTCAGCGCAGCCCTGGCAGCTGTCTGCTCCCTGGGAGCGCGAGCTGTAATTTGCACAAGCAAAAAATAAACTAATTGTTATTTTCAATTTACATAAAGGGAAGGGAAGAGAGGTGGGGGAGGCAGCTGGGAGGGCGAAGGGGAGCCTCAAGCTGCCAACCTCTCCTAGGTGATGTGCGCCGTAGGACCAGCTCTTCCCCTGCTCCCGTGGGTCTCATCCTGCCTGCCTGGGGGATGATGCTGGTAGGTAGAGGGGTCAACAGCTACGGAGATGGGGAACTGGACCATCATCTTCCTCACCGTGGGGACAGGGCTGCTGGCCCACTTCCAGCTGCGAGGTGTGAAGCCCATCTCGATGCAGGCACAACCCAAAGGGAGAAAACTGTTTTCATCAACCAGCTAAGGAAAGACTGCCAGTGCCAGGCCACTTTTGGGGGCTGAAGCAGGATCAAAGGTAGGTCAAAGCAGGAACTCAAGCTGAGTGGACACCCCCACGTATTCACCATCCCTCTTACTTGTTAGTGCAGTTCCTTGTCTTTCTGAGGCCTCTTTTGAGGCCTTTTTCATGCCCAAACACCTTTCACCCCAGGAGTTTATTGCTCCCACTTCTGCTTAGTTTGCTGGTCTCACGTTTGAACAGCAGTAGTGAGTCTCTAGCCCTTTCTCCTACTGCTAAACCGATGGGGTGGCTGGAGAGGCAATCTTGAAGCTCTTCCTACAGGAAGACCTTTGAGACCTTCAACCATTTTCTCAAGCGAGAGCTCCAGAAGGGCACCTGCTGAGGACACGTTTGCTGGATCTGGGCTTGTGATGGAGGTGAGCGTGACACTAAATAGCAGAGGGGGCTGTGAGCACCTCCCTCTCATCAACTCGGGGCAGCCCAAGGACTCTTTGGGCCAGGGAGGAAGAAGAGGAGGAAGAGGAATACATCCATGGTCCCATGCATTGGGAAGGGAGGGTTTGGAGATACTGGCAGTCACCATCTCCAGCAGCATCCCCACCATGTGGTGCAGGAGACCCCTGCCATACCAGCACATCCCAGGAGCCTTTGTCATAACACTTCGAACGAGGCGTTGCGGGTGTTTAATTTAGATTTACGCCGACAGGTTCTGTCCGTTAATTAAATATCAATTGATTGTTCGGAGAACACTTCCTTGGGTTTATCGCGTTTCTCAGAGACAAATCAAATTGCCATGTCATTAACTTGCAGCTATACAATCCATACATAATTACTGTCTTATTAATACCTTCGAGTTACGAGGAAGTTTTAGGCAATTAATATTTGTGGGATAGTTTGTATCAAGTTAATTCCGTCAGGGTTATGTTAATAATGCGGACATCTAATAAGCTGGATAATTAACGTCTTTCTCGTTAGCATCTTCTCAGATGTCAGTTAAATGTCAGGCCAGCCTTTGTGGCCAGGCTGCGTTTAATTAAACGTGTTATTACAGAGGGACTCATGTCTGTTACATGTGAATAGAGCCAGGTTGGAGCAGCGTGTGGCTCCTGCCCTGCCTGGGCTGTGGATGCAAAATGGGTTTGGGGATGGTTTGGAAATGGGATTTGGGGACTGTTCACAAGCCAGGATGCAGGAGGAGGCATTTTTATGCCTTGCAGGAGGGTCAGGATACTGCCCTGATCAGTGTTGGTCCATCGTTGCTCAGATTCAGAGCAGGGTTTGGGTTTAAGGGTTGGTCTTCCAAAAAAGTGCCCGAAGAGCTCCCTGGCGTGGACATGGGAGCAGTGGAGTGGGCAAGGTACTGGCCGGCATCTGTGACCACATTTCCCCAGCAAGCCCAGCCTTGCCTGCAACTCCAAAAATGACCTCCATGAAAATTCAGGCAAATCTTAGGCCCAGCTTGAGCCAAAAGTTGGGGGGTTTGGCTGCGTTTCTTCCTGGGCTGGCAGAAGGTTTGCCCATATGCCCCAGTCCTGGTATCATCTCACCCCACGTTGCTTCCCTGGGGCTTTCATGCTGCCTCATCCCTTGAGCTAGTGCCACGGGGAAAAATCAGCAGGGGAACATGGCTGTGTGTCCCCATGGCAGGGACTGGTGGGATGTCTCCATCTCCTGACATGGATGCTGCTGGGATGCCCACAGGACAGGGATGTGCATCAGCCGTGCAAGAGGTCTTGGCCATAAGATCTTCACCGGGAGATGTCCACGACTCAGCTGAGCCTGGATCTCTCTGCCCACAGCCTTCCCTTCCCTGATGCTCATGAATAAAAGATTGACCCTATCTACCTGGCCTGTTTGTCTTCGTGAAATATTCATCAGTTGCTGATTAAGTTTTAAGGAAGGGACATGTTGCCCAGGTGGGTTGCGGTGCTCCAGCTGCCCAGAGGCAGTGGGTTCGGGGTGGAAAGCCATGAGGTTGGGGTTTGCCCCCTCCGATTGCTCTGGGAGGGGAATGGGGAGAGTTTTGCTCCTTCCCTACTCCTGGCTGGGGTCCGTGCAATAAATCCTCATGGGATAGTGGGAGGGGGAGGACCAGGCTGGGCTCATCTCCCATTTGGGGAGGTGACTTGATGCACAGTGAAGCCCAGCACCTCCAGAGCACAGCAGAAAGAGTTGAATTCAGGAGAGGAGACACAAGCCTTACCACCGTGACCACAGAGGAGAAAAAGGCCTCGGGTGACCTGAATGAGGTCCTCCATCCCTAGTGAGCATGGTAACTGCAGAGGTACTGTCTCCTTTTAACAGTGAAGCCTTTGTGGGACAGCAATGCCTTTGGGAAAAAGAGGGAATAAACCAAAATCAAAATGATTTTCCTTTGTGGTTATCCACAGTCCCTAAAATAAGGGCTCTGCTGCTTATTTCTTCCCTCCCCTCTTCTTATCTCATTGCAAGGGCAGACAGGAGACACTCAGGAAGTCATTTTTAATTGAATTTAGCTCAGCTAATGCTCTCCCCAAAAGGGTTCTTGCTGGGGGTGGCTCTTCATGTGCCCTGTTCTGGGACGGGCTGGGGAAGGAGAGGAGGGAATGATGCTCCACCACCTAATGTGCTGGGGGCCATGCTCACACTGCCATTGCAGGCAAGGTTGCCCTGTGCAGCCTCCCTGGCCAGAGGTTCCTGCCCCATGAATATTTCAGGAGCCAGCATGGGGGTCCCGAGAGCCTCCTGGGACCGGGCATTAGTGCAGGCTGAGGAAGCACCAAACAGACAGCAGAGGAGGAGTGAAGAAAACTGCAATGAAAACCAAGCAAAAGGCTGCCAAAGCCACAAGGTCAGGTATGAAATATTGATGGGGCTGTGCCGTCCTGGAAGGGAGGTGTGGAGGTCCTGGTGAGGCTGCGGTACCCCAGGTCTGGCTTCCTTCTCGCCCATCACAAACACAGAGCTGGGAAAGTTTGGGCAGTGGTTAAAGATGAATGAGTCTACTTTTGCAGCAACCGGACCCATCTGGCACCTCATCTCCCTGGTGCTCCTCTCCTGTGCTCTGAAAAGTTAGGTGGTGGAACTGAGGGGGCAGACATGGTGGCCCCAGCGTGAGCAATACTGTGTGGGTTGGGCCCTGTGGGAAGCACCAGGTGTGGTTCTGGTGGTGGGGTGGTTGCTTGGGAAGGATGGGCCATGGGATGAAGGTGGTTGGGTGGGAAGGATGGACAATGGAATGGAGGTGGTTGACCAGGAGGGATGGGCAATGGGGCAGAGGTGGTTGATCAGGAGGGGCAGGCAATGGGATAGAGGTGGTTGAGTTGGAGGCATAGGCAATGGTCTGGAGGTGGTTGTGGTTGTGAGGATGTGGGGGGGGTGTGTGTGGTTGTGAGGTGTGGTGGTTGTGAGGGTCTGGGAATTGTTTGTGGTGGTAGGAATAGGCAATGGGATAGAGGTGGCTGAGTTGGAGGGATGGGCAATAGGAGGCAGGTTGACTGTGGGAGGAATGGGCAATGGGATGGAGGCGGTTGGATGGGAGGGATGGAACCTTCAGGCAAAGGCCTGTCTCTGGATGGGGACTACTTTTTCCTTTTTTGGGGCGGTCGTGTATCCTGTTTGGCCCCTCCATGCCCTGTCTATGTGAACAGCTCAGAGGCAGGGCTGCTGCCCCCGGGGTCTGCATCAGGCATCCTTCCCAAATCCACCACCATGTCCAGCAATCAGCCCAAGGACCATCTCCTTCCTTCCATGCTGCCACATCTCCTCTGAGCAGCCCCTTGACCACCCCAAAAATGAAGTTCCCGAGCCGATGTTGAATCAACTCTTCCTAGTAATAACACCCCATCAAGAGCCGTATTTTCTTACACAAATGATTTCCTTTTGCCTCCGTGCAAGCTCATTAGCATTCCTAAACGTGACCGCGTGGATCGATATGGTGCTGGGCCAACGCACGGCAGTCGATTCCTGTTTGCTGGGAGACTTTACTTCCCCGTCTAATCAGGCAGGGCCCAGCTGATGGCAACGTCTTCCTCCCTGCTTTTTGCTCTGGTATTGGTCACCTGCTGATTAATTTCCAATGGGTTAGTTCATCAGAGAAGGAGGCTCTCTAGTTTAATTAGAAATGGGTAATATGAGTGCATATTAGCATGCAGCTGTCCAGTGGTGGGTTATTGTGGAAGTGTGCCGGGAGTTTCAGCTTTTCTTAAAATAAAATTAAAAAAAAACTTGGAATAAAAGGTCTCTGGTCTTCATACTTGCAAGGACAGCATCTGGCCCAGGAGCTGATCTAAGCGGCTTCATTGCCACCTGCCTGAGCCTGCAGGCAGCTTGCCCCAGCCCTCTCCACAGGCAGCTGCCTGTCGCAAGCATCTTGTTGGGATGCTGTTCCTGAGATGGTGAGTGCCACCAGTTATTAGGGGATGGAGCGACTCTTTGCTATGGAGACCTTATGGGACGGGAAGGCAGCATCCATGCCGCGCATCCCAGTGGCAGCCTTGCCCCTGTGCCGTATCGTCCCCCCCCAGGAGCTACGTGGCTCGCGGGTCCGCGCACACATGCTCGCTCCCTCTGGCTTTGCTGGCTCCGGGTCTCCTTGCGAGGAGCTGCCGAGTCAGCAGCCTGCACATCTGCAGCGCGGGATCCACTGGAGGATGATATTAATCAGTGTTTTTCTCCTGGACTTTGGCAGCCTCCCTGCGCTCGCAGCTGTGCCTGCCCCCTGGGAAATAAGCTCCGGTGGCTCCCCCGCTGCCTGCTGAGGGACACACCCTGTCCCCAGGCGCTTTTGGGGCCATGGGGACAGATGTGTCCCACTCCAGCAGGCGAGCTGGAGGGAGGGGAGATGCTGCTAATGCCTCAGTGATGAGGGGTGCTGCCCTGGCACCCCTCCCTAGGCATAAAGCAGCTTAGTCCCTATCCCTTCTCACGTTGGTGCTTCTTGGAGCATCTTTGGACATTATCTCCATCAAGGACAGCATCCTGCACAGCACTTGGTGCTGGACCAAGCAGCATTGTCAGGGTCCCAAACCCTCCCCATGATGCTCGGAGGGGGGAATAAGGTGTTAAGGGGCATGGGAGACTCATTAGGATGGGGGTACCCATGCTGCTGGCTGCACCAGCCTCCAAGTGTGGGCTCCCACGTGGCACATGCTGCTCAGCCGTGCTCTCGTGCCATCACGCAGTCATCATCCAGAAGCTGGATGAGGCCACGTGGATAATTAGGATAATGGACTGTACTAACGCAGCGCTTCCCCGCCGAGGCAGTGCTGAGTACTTCATGGGCACTAATGAATTTAGCCTCCGTGCGAATGGGTAGGAGGAGTGGAGGAGATGCTTCTCCCAATAAGGACCTCTAACCCCATTCTTGGAGAAGAACCTTTCCCAGTGCCTCAGTTTCCCTGGGTGCAAATATGTGGGAGGGCTGTGGCTTGGACCATCTAGCTGAGGGTTATATTATATTGTCCAAGGGGGTTTGGGGGCAGGGACACCCATGTGCATATGCTTGCAACCCTGTTTTTCATCACCTGGATTTCCAGCCTCCTTTCCCATACCTTCATCCCAGTGGTTGTGGTTAGGGGGAAGCAGTGCTGCCGGGGAAGATGGGGGAAATGGGATGCAGGAGCTGGGGAACTGCCACCCCACGGGCATGGGGACAGTTCAGTGGCAGCCGGTGAGGACAGGGTGGGTTTGCTCAGCCCTTGCTGGCCCCTACGTGTTTTGTTTTTGCTCTGTTCTCCCTTCCCCATGGGCATTGGCTCGCCATGGGGGTTGGAAGCAGGAGGGGTGCAAGGGGCGGGGGGCTCAGTGCAGGCTGCTGCTCGCTTGCGATCGCTTTGTGTTGTGGTGTAATCAGCACTCACTTATTCTCTTTGATTTTTTTTTTTTGCTCCTTTTTGTTGTTGCTATTTTTCATGTTTCCACCGTGTCGGCAGTTTTCTCCCCCATCCCTCCCCGGCTCCCCCTTCCCCTGTGATACACCAGAAACCTGAGACCAGGAATCTTTTGGGTTGCAAAGGACTGTTAGTGGGTCACTTGTCTCCTGCTGTGGTATCTTCCAGCCACTGCTTCCAAGCAGTTAACCCTACCCAAGCTGTAAGAGCAATCCTCTACGCATCCCCCTTGCCCCCCATACTGATCCCCATGCAAAAACCCCCAGCAAGCCTGAAATCGCTCAGCAGGACCAGAATAGATCAGTTTGGGGGACTTTGGGCTGAAGAAAATGGCTTTGTGGCCTCTGAGTGGTCAGACTGGGGATGCTGGATGCTCTACTGGGAGGTGATTTATTACGCTTTTAGGGATTTGGGGTAACATGGCTGCAGTAGCTGTCGGGGGGGGATGGGGGTGAGATGGGACATTGGAGGATGCTAGGTTAGGTTTGCGGGCAGCATGGCACTATGGGGGAAGCCAGAGCAACAGGGTAAGAAGATATTCTAGGACTTTGGGTAGAGTTTTAAGCACTGAGGTACTCTGGAGTACTGGGGGCATTGGGACTTCCATGGCAACAAGGTGGGATTGTCTTATGAAGGTGCGGTGATGCTGTGAGCAGTAGATTCTCCTGGGATGCCCGGGACAGACTCATAGGCACTGAAACATTGGGGAAGATTGCAGCAGGATTTGGGATAGAAGCCTTTTCAGGGACAGGGGTGGAGGTGTGAGCAGCTGGGAAGCACCGTGGGCAGGAAGGTCTTTGGGGATAGCAGGATTAGACCTGTTGGCCCATGACTATAGAGGGACAGAGGGTGGGATTTGGAGCACCACAGTAATCTAGGATGGGGGGGATGATAGGTGCACTGTTGTTATCAGATATTGGAGATGAAGGGCTAGGAAAGAGATCTACATTATTTTCCAGCTAGATCAAGTGAAAATGGACTACACAATATTAGAAAAAAAGCAAGGGAAATACAGTCTTGTTTCCTTGATGGCAAGTCCTAGCAAAGGGCCATATTTGACCTTTTCAGTGCAGGGCAGAGGCTGAAGCGCTCTTCCATGCCAGACCCTGCATGAAGGGGCTGTGCCATGCCTGATGCATGATCAGAGGTGTCCTGGGCAGCACTGGAAAGCTCTCCTTCTCCCAGCTGCACCCTTCCTGAGTGCCGTTATGGGAGAGCAAGGCGTTTCGTTATTTCCTGGCTTCGTCCATGCGCTGGCAGGGAGAGGAGAGGGCAATCCGTTTGCTCCTCTCAGCTGAGCATGAGATCTCAATTTCTGCACAGCAGCTTGGGTTTGCTCATTGGGGTTACTGGCTCTCCTGTTCCGGCATTTCCTTTACAGACTGTCTCATAGGGAGCATCTGGACACCTTCACCGTGTCCCTCAATCCTTTTTGGGGTGCAGGAGCCCATGCACCATGCTGAGGGCTTTCCCAGCTGCACAGAGCAGGTTTTTGGCAGAGGCCATGTAGGAGCACACTCGCTGGCTCCTGGATGTTGCTTTGGTGTGGCCTTGTCTGGCTGGTCCATGGGTCTGATATGGGGGTGAGAAATCATGTCCAGCACAGAGAGAGAGGATCAGGATCCTACAGCATGCATGCTCAGCTGTGGATGGACAACAGTAAGCTGGGTTCATGTAGCCATGCTAACACCAGCCTGGTGGGGCTGTTGGCCACCATGTCCACCACCCATCCCCACTGAGCTGCTCCTGTCCCACAGTCCTAGCATCTCCTCCAGCTCACGGAGGAACGCACTCGGCCTGGAGGTTTGCCACCACTCCCTAAAGGGAAGGGCTGCAAAGGAGAAATAGCACCACGAAGACATGAAGGTGACTTTACAAAGGCAAAAAAAAAAAAATCATCATGGGTAAAGACAGGCTGACTGTTCTTCCAGTATTTGGGGAGGTGTGTGCATCTCTCCCTACTTGTTTGTCACTCAAGGCTATCAATCAGGAGTACTCAATCTCAACCTTTTGGTCTTTTCCTAAAAATTCATTGGAGGATGCAGAAAACTGGATCAGCTCCTAAGCGCTGCATCAAGAAAGTTGCAGTTTAAACAGATTTTTTTTTCCTTCTAATGGTGAGCGGGGTGTTTGAATTAAATAGGTGTTGACTAAAACCAACACGGAGCTGTTAGTTGTGCGAACACAAATCGCTGGCCCTTGCTCCTTGACGTCGTCTTCCCCTTTTGCATGGTCCCCCAGTTACCCATTGATGCTTCCAGGAAATTTAAAAAAAATCCCCAAATGTGTAGAACAAGGCAGAATTACTGATGTGATAAGCAGATGGGGCTAAAATGATACAAGATGAATCCCAAAGCCTATTTAGCCACCACAGCTAAGATATCCAATTTTCAGGCTTCTCTAGCCCAGGTCGTGAAGCAAGCAGAGGTGCAGGGACAGTTCTCATGACTGAATATTTGCTGATGGTTTTAAAAGCAGCCACTGTTTACGCAGAAGACTCCTCTGCACCTCATGGTGACACATGCATCGTGTGGCTAAAGAGTCCCTGGTCGCCAGGGTTGTCAGTCAGGCATCTTCTAATGGTGCTAAATTCACTTTAAAAAAAAAAAAAATACCCACAAAGAAGAAATATTTAAGCAATCAAAACAAAACCTGGCCAGGATCCATAAAGCAAAGAGCTGAGCAAATTGGGGCAATTGTCAAGGGAGGTCAAATCTGTTGCCTGTCAAGGCTGGCAGTTTCCTCTAGAAAGGACTTGATGTAAATCATCTCCCCGTAACATGTGCGGTATCCAGGGGCAGCTCTGGTTTCCTAATGCGCATCGTTTCCGTGGGGCGAGTTTTGCATACGCAGCCGAGGCCGATTTCACATCACACTGAGCATTTAGCACCGACTCGCGGCTGCTCCTTTCGTGCTGTCTTTCCCGGTCGTGCTTTGATTCAGTTTGATTGCACTGGGTTTGCAGTTGGGGTGATCCTTTCGGATGGTGTGGGAGCAAGGGCTGGCAGCATGGGACATGGGTTCAACATCTTGCTCTGCACCAATTTACCAGAGTGAGAGGCAGTATGGTGATTAAACCCATCTCCTCCTCAAAAAGGAGCCATGTAGCTCCTAAAGGCACCTAAAACTTCCCCAAGAGGCTGGGCTTTTGGCTACATCTCTGCTGCTAAGCTCAACAGGGCCACAGACCTCTCTCTGGTCCTGATGGTGGCTGGCATGGCAGGGCTTGTGTCCAGCCAGCCAAAATTAGCTGCAGCATGGGGTGGCCTCGTCCAACGTGCCTTTTAGTCCTGGTACCCAGGAATAGTCCCTGGCATGGTCTAATTTACTAGCCTTTGCGTGTGCAGCTCTCTAAGCCTGCAGGAGGAGGTGGCCGTGCTCCAGCACGTCTCCGATAATTCTTCCCGTTATGGTGATGGGTCTGGGGGAAGCATAGGGAGGTCTTGGGCAGAGGGAGGGTGAGCTGGGGTTTAAAATAAGCTTGTCAGCAACATCCATGTTGCTGTCTAGCCCCGTTGCCATTGCAGTTTGCATCTTGCCCCAGCTCCTGGGCAAGCCTTGAATGGTGGCTTGGAGAGTGGCGAAGCCCAGCGGTGCAGAGGGGAGGTCCAATCCTGAATGGTCTGAAGCATCTTTGTCTTATCCCCCAAGGTCTCTTCTAATGCTGTGTCAGCAGGGCTGAGATAGAGGGTGCTCAGCACCTCAGAGCAAGGAGCCAGCTCTCGGTTCCTCTCGACCGTCAGGTTTCCAGGGCTGGTTTTTGGGATGTGCTCACTACAGTTTCATTCCTGTTGTGTCCATTGCATCTTTTCTTCCTCCTTCCTCCATGAAATAATTAACAGTGCTCTTCGTGTTGCTTCTAAGCCCTCTTCTTTCCCGCTTCTAAGCCTTCCCCACCTTTGCCTAAATGAAATGCTGTCAGGGCTCTCAACAGCCACCCTGAGCGAGGCATTTAGGAATGTGTTCTGGTTTAGCCTCTGTTGGCAACCAAGCACCACACAGCCACTCGCTCACTCTCCCTGCCTGGTGGGATGGGGGGGAAAATTTGAAGAGCAAAAGTAAGAAAACTCATGGGGTAAGAACAGTTTAATAACTGAAAAAAAAGTAATGAAAAGGAAAACAATGACAGAGAGACAGGAACAAAACCCAAGGAAAAAAACAAGTGATGCAACTGCTCATCACCTACTGACTGATGCCCAGCCAGTCCCCGAGCAGCGATCGCTGCCCCCCAGCCAGCTTCCCCCAGTTTATATACTGAGCATGATGTCATATGGTATGGAATAGCCCTTTGGCCAGTTTGGGTCAACTATCCTGGCTGTGTCCCCTCCCAGCTCCTTGTGCACCTGGCAGAGCATGGGAAGCTGAGAAGTCCTTGATTAGTGTAAACATTACTTAGCAACAACTAAAACATCAGTGTGTTATCAACATTATTCTCATACTAAATCCAAAACATAGCACTGTACCAGCTACTAGGAAGGAAATTAACTCTATCCCAGCCGAAACCAGGACAAAATGAAAGCGCCTGAGTCTGTGTGCTCCACTAAAATCCACTGGAAGCTCCTTATGGTACCAGGGACGCATCTTAATACAGGTGATTTCAGGAAGCCAGCGCAAGAGTCGGTGTCTCCTATGGAGAGTGAGCAAAACTTGAAAGCAATCTGTCTGCATCAACCTTCGCAGAAGTCTTCAGAGCTTCCGTCTCACTGCTGGCGATGCGCGTGTGGAGGCTGACTTTGCAGTGGTGTCCTGGTTTCGGCTGGGATAGAATTTCTTCCTAGTAGCTGGTACAGTGCTGTGTTTTGGATTTAGTATGAGAATAATGTTGATAACACACTGATGGTTTAGTTGTTGCTACATAATGTTTACACTAGGCAAGGACTTTTCAGCTTCCCTTGCTCTGCCAGGTGCACAGGAAGCTGGGAGGGGACACAGCCAGGATAGTTGATCCAAACTGGCCAAAGGGCTATTCCATACCATATGATGTCATGCTCAGTATAGAAACTGGGGGGAGTTGGCCGGGGGGCAGCGAACGCTGCTCAGGGACTGGCTGGGCATCAGTCGGCGGGTGGTGAGTGGTTGTATCACTTGGGGCTTTTTTCCCTGGGTTTTGTTCCTTTCTCTCTCTCTCTCTCGCTCATTTTTTTCCTTTTCATTACTACTACTACTACTACTACTACTACTACTACTACTATTATCATTATTATTATTATTATTATTATTATTATTATTATTATTATTCCCCCCAATTATTTAACTGTTCTTATCTCAACCCACGAGTTTTCTTACTTTTCCTCTTCCGATTCTCTCCCCCATCCCACCAGGGCGGGGGGGGAGGGTGAGCGAGCGGCTGCGTGGTGCTTAGTAGCTGACAAGCTAAACCATGACAAGTGGCAAACAAGCCACACAGAAATCAAAGTGACGAGCCCACAGATCCCAAATTTCTCACTCTTCCAAGTCGATCTTGCTTTCCTGGCAGGAGGATTAGGATGGAGATGCTGGAGGTGGATTTGCTGGAGGTCCAGTTGCAATGCATGCAAACTGCTGCCTGGTGTCGTGGTTGGAGAGTTATGGGAGATGGCAGGGGTGAGGGACACGTCCCATCCTTCCTCCCTTGTGTGTGCAATCATGCCCAAGAGGCTGTGTGCTACCTCTCCTTTGTTTGGGGCTTTCCCTGCGCACCTGGGAAGTGCAAGACTTGCTGTTCCTGTGCAATTTGTCAGAGGCTAAGCCATGTGCGCACGCTGCCATGAGAGATAAACCAATGATGGAAGTAAAAATATTATTACTCTCCCATCAGTTGAATAAGAAGAAACCTGCTTGAGTTGAAGAAAATTAAAGCCATTAAAAGTCAAAAGGAGCAATCATGCCTCAACCTAAATTTCCTCCTTTCTTTCCTGCTTGCAGAGCTGAAGGCTGTGGGGTGGCTGCGTTATACTCGAGTAGTGCTGCCTGGCTGGTGGTCAGGTACCGCAGGTTTCATCCCATGAAACATGAGCGTTGCCCCTTGGGCCAGGCAGCCTGGGTCACTCTATCGTCACTGGAGAGAGTCACTGGAGGTTCATTCAACCTAAAGTAAATGCTTACGTTTTTTTGGATGAATGCACCATAAAAATGCTGGTTTTTCTCTCTGGACTATGAATGAAGCCACAGGTATGCAGCTCAGATGGACACATGTACAAGAGAGACATCTAAATTTAGGGGAGATCCTAATGCTTTTTGCTGAGCCCTGGTTGTCAGTCCTATCCAGCTTTGGTGCACAAAACATGGTCTCTGCAGCCCATGTTTCAATGACCTGCAGACATTGTTTCTCTGGACCTCAGAGCTGAGGGCCAAGCAGTTTTGCAGGGCAGGAAAATTATTCCCTGCTCAGCTCTGCTTGTTCGTTGCTCTAAACCAGCTCTTTGGCTCTCAAGTCCTTTGAGCATTGGAGTGTGCTGCCTGTTGAATTAACCAAGCTGCCATCCATATCACTCTTCCTCTGGGTCAAGGTGGGCCTTGAGATGCTCCAATACTACAATAACAAGGTCCATGGATACCTAAGATAGGCTCATGGTTAATCACTGCTGTAGGTGTGGTGGGCCAACCGTGACTTCAAAGTTGTCCTGTGCAGCCTCAAGGTCCTGAGACAGCTCCAAAGGTTTGGTACTTCACCAAGACACCAAGACTAGTGATGTGTGGGGTCTGTTTGCAGTAACATTGCCCTGTGGTGGCTGCTGTGGGTAGAGTGATGCTATGGAAATGCTGTGGCCCTCAAAGTAGGTTTGCAGGGCCATCAGCCACATGTCATCTTTCAGAGCTTGGGACTGTCTCCTAGAAGATGTCACCAGAGCACTTAGTGACATTGAGGCCTGTGCTGGAGAAGACTGGGGCTGTGTGAAGTTAAATGGCAGAGGAGACATGGGCATCCCCTGGGGTGAGAGGAAGAGAAAGAGAAGATGTTGGTACAGGAAGGAAGAAAAGCAGTATGATCCTTTTGCTGATGAAATGAAGGAGTGAAGTCTTTGAAAGCCCTTTGCAGGCTGTTTCCTCTGTGCCCATTCTCGGAGCACATACAAAGGCATGACGGTGGGAGCAGTGCCCAGGGCTGAGGTGACCATGCTGGCTGCCTCTCCATCCTGATTATTTCATAAAGCAAAGCAAACTACCAGGCATTTGAAATGCTCCAGTACAGTGGCTAAGGAGCTGTGAAGCATTAACACTGATGAGAGCTTTGTCTTGATTAATTCTTTATTATTTTCTTTCAGGCCAGCAGTGGGTTTGTAGCAACAGTCAAGTGGGAGCTGAGGTCATTCGAGTGCCAAGGAGGTCAACGTCTTGGACAAGTCCCTGGAGCCCTTGTGCTGTTCATACAGAGGAAACAACTCCAGCAGTTAGGGCATCGTTTGCTTTCTCCTCCTCTGTTGGCCTCTCTGCTGAGGTTGCCAAGAGGGGCTAGTGTTCATGACCTGCCCCAGGACATCATGAGGGCTCATTGGTGAGTGTAGGGTTTCATGCTCCAGCTAAATTGTAATGACAGTGCCTAAAAGCAGACACCTCGTGTCCCTTCTACCCCAGCTATGTGATCCTGCCCTGTCCCTTGGACCAGCACTGACCATGCTCTGAGCCCATGGAGAGCTGGTCCAGGGATGCTCCCCAACACGGAGTACATCACTTTTGTTGTAAGATGCTTTTCTGCTGGTTTAGCTGTTTCAGTGGGGCTGGATGAGCTATGGTACCAGGCCACTTGGGTGGGTTTGGGTAGAGGGTACAGGGACTGCCCCTTTGAGTTGCAGCCAGCTATTTGGCTCCTCTCCATTGCAAAGCTGCCTTCAGGAACTGGGATACTCTTGGCTCCTTCTCTGCCATCAGTTCCCATGAGCTGGATCACTCTGGGGGCATTGAAACACCTTCACAGGGCACCTACAGCTCGATGAATCATGTTCCCAGGTGGAGAAGTCAACCAAAGATGTTCTGCCTGTGCCCTGGGACCATGCTACTGCCTTGTGTCAATGCAGCTATCCTTGGGAGACGCCCAGAGCCTGTCCCTGGGGCGATTTGCACTAAAAATCTAACTTCTGAACTTTCTGGATGGCGGAAGGGGTCTTCCCCACCCCATTCCCAGAGTCCCTGGGTCTGACTTAGGAAATGCCCTAAGACAAGCTCCAATGCTTTTGGTAAGGCAGAAGTGTGCGCCAGCCCTGAGGGCAGCAAAGCATGGCCGGACCAATGGTGCTGGCTCCAAACCGGCATCCTGGGTCTACAGGAGAGTGCAAGAAGGATGCTTCAGACATATAGCCACCTTAGTTCCTACCTCTCTAGGCATGCAGCAGGCTGATGGAATGCCTGTTACAATGTCACAGACTCTTCTTCCTGCCTCCAGCTTGTCCTTAAAACTTATTTTTCACCAGTTCTTTTCACATTACGATTTGTTTGCTTTGTTTTTCTCTCTGTGTTGCTCTGTATTTCTGACCTCTTGCCTCTGACCTGTTGTCCAACTAACAATCATATAATTATCTCCTTCCCTTCACTTAGGTCAAGGTTGAATGCTGACTGGGGAGGGTTTCTCTGAAGCTTATCCCTGCAGCGATGGGCCTGAGACTTCTCTGGAGAAGCTCTTTGCATGGCAAAGGCTGGAGGTCAGCTCACTAGAGATGGCCTGAGGGACCATTTTAGAGGAAGGTGAACTAGACCTGCATAAGGTCTCTTACAAGACATAGGTAAGGAAATTCTGTTGCTGTGGATCCAAGGGGTGCCAGCGAAGGTAACCACTAGGCACATGAGAAGGGATTTTTTCACTCCTTGGTGGTTGTTGTCCAAGACCTCTGGCTCTTCCCAGAGGATGCCATGCTGCTTCAAAGGAGTGAACAAAGTCCTCTGTGTTTTTCTGGCTGAAAAATCCCTTGGCTTATTTCCCCCCTGGGTCATTTTAACCCTGATCAGTTCCCTGATGAGGCTCACCACAAATGCTTGCAGAGAGCTGAAGGGGGGACAGTGTAAACAGTTTGGGGGGATGGATTTCTTTCCATTGGAGATAGAAAGCAAGCAGCAGCTTTGGATTAAAGAGCTGTCTGGTCTTGAAGAGCCCATGCCCTTACCATGGATTGCCTTGATGCTCTTTGCTGTGCTCCCAGCCACTTGGAGGGCTGGTGTTTCAGAGAGCTCGTCTACATTTCTCAGCTGATCTAAAAGATATCACCTCTTCTTTGAGATCTTGCAGGTTGCATATGCTCAGACGGCAGTCCCTGCAATATTATCACTAGAAAGATGGCAACTCATAATGCAGAAATAGCTGTATTGCCCCGTTTAGTCCAGGATCCCACTCCCAGCACTAGCCAGTGGTGGAGCCTTCGGGATGGAGCAAGGCAAGGAGAAAGCAGTCCTTCCGTGAGCTGAGCTCCCTTTGCAGCCAGTTAATCATGATATTGCAAACTGCAGGATAAAACCCAATGATCCAGAACTAGAATAGCTGCTTCTCAGTCGCCCAGGGCTATGCAGGGCTGAGGGGGGATGTAGATTAGGGCTGAGAAAATGAGCAAGTCAAAACTGTGGGGCAAACCCATAAGCATTAGTTCCAGTGCAGCCAGAGCTGGTTTCTCAACCCAGCACAGCAAAAGGGGGACCTTGCTTGTCCCCACAAAGGGCTCCAAGAATGATGATTGCTTTGAATATATCCTCAGAAACGGCTGTGTCCGCACAGGCTTGGGGAGCATTTAGTGCAGCAACTGCTGGTGGCAACAGGCAGCACAAAGGAAGTTGCAAAAAACTCCATGAGACGTTATGAAACAAGTTGAGCTTGGGGAAATTTCTCAGTCTCCCTCCTCACTCAAAGGCTGGATTTTGCCTTCTCCATCACTCAGGAGAAAGGAGCCCTGACTGCTGCTGGATTGGGATGGGACTTGGAGCCAGAGCCTGGTCTCTGAATGCAAACTCAGCTTTAAGGGGGAGAAGTTGAGAGCTGGAAAATGCTAAAGATACCCATTAGATCATCTGCTCCATCCCCAGGAGGGCCAGCAGGATTGTCCCCCCGAGGTGGCTGGGATGGAAATGCCTGCTGTTGCGGGGTTTTCATGATGGTCCTCTGGGAACAGCAGCAGAGCCCAGCACATCTCCCTGCCAGTGTATGAAACTTTGTGAAATTTCTACCTTATGCTTCTAGTTAGAGCAGTCTAAGCATCCCCCTTATCCTGGGGGACCTCTGCCCTCCAGGTACAGGAGACCCTTCTTCCATCTGTCTACCCATATGTCTGTCTACTGAGGTCCCTGCAGCATCGGTGCCTACCTGCAAGGGACATTGCTGGGCCTTTGGGTCCTGCCAGCCCCCAGGGTAAGACGAGAGGCAGCAACAACAGTCGAGTGATTGGGTAGGATGCAAACAAAGAGAAATGGTGTCCAAGGAGGATCGTCCTCACTTAGAAATTCCCCTGCTGAAACACATCAGGCAATTTCATTTCTCCATGCCTATGAGTCTGCATCCTCCTGAGGCTGGCACCACCTTTCCCAAGCTGTGCATGAGTTGAAAGCCAGCACCATCCCTTTCCCTGTGGGACAGTGGAGGCATTTACGTATTTGCTTCCAAATGGACGACCCATGCCACTAAGGGATCAGGATGCAGAGCGTGTGTCAAACTGGAAGGGTGACAGTGGGGACTGGATCAGGCTGGGGATGGTTTGATCCAGCAGCTTGGTGGGTTGGGAGTTGGAGGGCAGATTGGGATGAGGACTGTGGCTCCCCTGGCCAACCCGGAGAGATGAGCTCTCTGCAAGAGGGGAAGGAAAGAAACTGTGGGGCCCCAGGGGATACACCCTTGGGTCTATGGCAGGTGCTGTGTCTGCCGGAGGGCTTGGAGAGCTGTGCAGAGCCAGAGGAACAGGGACAGGGTTTTCAGTGCAACAACTCTACGCAAGGGCTTACCACGCAATGGCTGGTTTTGCCCTCTATTGAAGATAATTCAGCAGCCAGCCTATATCTGGCTCTGCCCAGTCTGGGAAGGAATTTATTGCTAGTCAGATCCAGAGACCATCAGAGCTGGCAGGGATCTCTCCACTGATGTGAAAGCTGTTCCCATCACACATCCACCTTGGCTCCCCTGATGAAATGACCCACGTTCACATGAGCATTGCTTTGCTTAGGCATAGAAACTGTTCCCCCTGGCCCAGCAGCTCCTGTGTTGAATATAAGCAGCCAAAGCAGCAAAAGCTTTGCTGTTGCAGCACCGACTCGTTACAGCTTGGAAAAAACCCCACACTCCAGAAATAACCAAGGTGTATTTAGACTGTGAATGTTTGCAATCCAATTTAAATTGTAAAATGTTTAGAAAGCTGGCTGCTGGTGATGAGGTCCTGTCCTTTTCTGTCCGTATGCTGCACAGAGCATGGTGAGGACCTGGAACCCAGTGGGATGGCCAGGTGCTATCACACCAAGTGTGACAAGGACAGCAATAACCGACCAAAGCACTCCTGAAGATCTTTGAACAGTAGTCCTGAGGGTTCCAGAGGCTACTCGTGTTCTGGAGAAGACATGAATCCAACACAGGGCAACCAATGCATCACTCAGACCCATGAGGATTTATTGTTCCCAGTTCAAAATGGAGTAAAATTAGCTGAATTTATTTCAGTGCAGTTTGTTGCTGAAGCAGCTGAAGAACCTCTTAGGAAAAGGATCTTCTGAGGGCAGGAAGGGCAGAGATGGGCCTTGCAAGGTGTGGGCTTTCTGCAATGCTCGGCACCTAGCTCCGATGGGCCTGGGTGGGTAAGCCAGGTGCCTGCATAACCCATCGTGCCACCACGATGGGGTTGTGACCACCCTGCTAACTCCCCCACACCCTTGTGCTGGCTTCTCCATCTGAGCTCATCGTCATGGCCATATGTGAGCCTCTCCTTGCTCTTGCGGCACCTTCAGCCTCCAAAGCTGCAGGAGGCTGCAGACACAAGCTGTTGGGGTCCCAAAGCCCTAGAGCCATCTGCCACCTGCCTAGTTTGGGTCCTGCTCCCATCACTTGCTGGCATTGCATTCACCCCTTCCCATCACTGTGCAGACCTACTGCATGCGATGGGAGTTAAGTGAGGCCAGGACCAAGCAGTTGCCATCATAGAGGACTCCCCATGTCTCAAAATCCCTTGATCCCAGGATTAAGGAGGTCTTGGGCCATATCTGCTAGCCTTGGGCCACTGGCATCATGTTGCTGATGAAGCAGCAGGATAGGGCAGCCCTTGGGAGGGACTACACGTGGTCTTCCTCCCCTGCAAACATATCTTATATCAAGCATCTTTGGGATGCTGGAGTTTCTCCCCAGCCCATGGGACAATGTCCCCCTGGCTTGCACCATCCCACCCCGGCATTTGCAGCTTAGCAGCCCTCCACGGTTAACCCACTGGCATCCTCCTCGCTCCGCTCCTCGCCCTCCCCTCTTCTCCCTGTCTTGGTGCTCGCCCCTGCCGGCAGCCGGCGAGCCTCTTTCAGGTTACCTCCGAGCTTTAATTGAAAGCAGTCGACGCTGCGCACAGGCGGCACACAAACATGCCAAGACCTGGGAGCCACTCTGAAGCCTGACTCAGGTTGGGGAACCTGCTGGCACGTCGTGGGGCCGACAGATAATTAAAGTGACAATCGATCACGCAGGAGGAAGGGGGGGATGCAGCAGCAACGGAGGCAGCGATGCCTCCCCCGAGGAAGTCACAGCAGCATCGGCAAGCTGTGCCAAGCAGATGGCCCAGATGAAACCCCTTTTGGCCACCTCCAACCCGGCTGTGTGGCCACCTTCGCCCCCCCACCACTCAGCATAGAGGGGTTTGAAGTCCCCTGGGTGCCGCCGGTGTGATACAAAAAGGCAGGGCTTGATCGCTGGAGTATCGTGGCGTTTAAAAGCGCGAGCGGGAGCGAGACTTGTGTGTGCGCATTAAGACAGATGGGCTAAAATTTCCGAATGCTCATGAAAGATTCAGGGGCGTCACTTGTTAAATTTAATTGGGAGAAACCCGACTCAGTGCCTGACTGCACGGTTTGCTGGCTTTTGCTTAAGAAGTCAACTGACAAGCTTGTCGTATGTGGTTTTTTTTCTTCTCTCTCCTTCTCTCTCTCCCTCCCACCTCCTTTTCCCAGCTTCTGCCACAGGCTGCATCGTGAATAATTTGGGGAGCGTTATCTCCTGCCTCCTGTTGGGGTGAGCACCACTCCCAGAGTGGCAGGTGCATGGGAAGGAGAGAGGTGGGCTTTTGGTGATGCTGTTGGCTTGGGATCCAGGAGGTAGGAGTTCATGTGCTGCCTCTGCTGCAGGTTCCTCACCTTCCCTCAAGTCAGTGATTTTGATCCAAATCCAGGAAGGGATGTAGGTGCTTCAGTAAATGTCAGGTGCCAGCATAGATTTGGGCTGTAATCCCTCTGCCCCAGAGCTGGGACACTTTTCTTCCCCACATGAACACCCAGTGAGAGAGAGGGGAGGTGGCAAAGCCCCTCTCCTGGGCAGGTCCTCCTCTGGAGCTGAGTTTTGCAGAGGGTGGAGGAAACCTCTGTGCAAACAGGGGTGACTGAAGTTTGATGGCTTCTTCTCATGAGGGATTTTTGAAAGGGATGGGAGTTTTCAGTGAGGAAGTGCATGTGCTACTTGATTCTTGTAAAAAAAAGAAAAAAAAGATGCCAGGAGGGACTCATCCCTCCAAAAGCAGCTATTTGTGCTCATTGTGGCTGCCTCTGCTGCCAGGGAGAAAAATAGGCCCTGCTGGAGGGGCAATTCATCTCATCTGAACTTTGATGTCTGCATAAAGCCAGATAGATAAATCACACCCAAAAATGCCTGCTTCTCCCTAATGACTCCAAGAGAAGCTGATGTGACTCCCAGAGGTGTTCTCCTGCTCCACACATATCCTTAGAGAGGTGATGTGGACCCTCCCCACTCATATTTAGGTGTGCAATGCCAGGTGCTCCCTCTAGCCCCATGCCTGGACCCGGGACTAGATTTGCACAAGACCTCCACATCCTTGAGCACTTCCAGGCTGAGGTTGCATCCAGCCACAGTGTGGTGGAAGCAGAGAGTTTTGGAAATCATGCAGCTCCAAATGGTCCTTGGCTCAAGGTGGGACGCTGCTGGCTGGCACCTGTCACATCATATTTAATACCTGAGTGCATCTCGGGCATAGTCTTAACGGTGGGCTCTAGGGGCAGTGGCAGTGCTCACTAGGGCTGGTTGGTGGGCATGGGAGCTGCTAGGCACAATGTGGGGGCAGTTTGCAACCTGCCAGATGACCTGGTCATCACTTTGCATGCATGAAGGACATGGAACACGCCCCCTTTTAATGGCCTGTGCCTTGTCTGGTGGGATCTATGAGCCTAAGTGGAACTATTCATGCCATTAAGACTTTGCAAAATATAAAATCCATGCATCTTTCCATCTGACTGTTCATCCACCTTTCTGTCTGTCCGTTTATCCTTCTGTCCATCCATCCATCCATTCTCTTCCAAGGCTGTCATTTAAGTATCTCAGTGTCAAATTCTCTTTCCCCTCCATGCCACAAGATGTCTGGGAGATGTGTTGTCCTCCACAGTTAGGTTCACATGGCCTGTCGTGTCTCCTGAACCCGGCAGTGCATCACAGGACTGCTCTTTATCTGAAATGGTTAGTGCATTTGGGAATGAGGATCTGAGGCCTTTTGTACTGCAGGGCCATAACAAAAAACTTAATCAATATTTCCTAATCACTCCTTTCTCTTCCTGATGAGTATCAGAGTGTCAGCAGTGCAGAAAGGTCAATTCCTCGTGATAGTCCAAGATGTGTCCACACTGACACAATGCCCCAAAGCCAAGAGCATGGCAGAGCATGGAGCCCCAGAAGTGTTTGCACCCTGTTGCCTCAGATAACCAGTTGCCTAGGGCTGACCGGTTTAAGCTTTGCCTCTCTGCAGCCTTACTGGCCATGCGGCCTGAAGGCAGCACACCCCAAGTCATGTCTGCTTTGGGAACCATCAGCCCCTGTGGATTCAGCTGCCTTTGCATGACACCTGGACATCCTGTCACCAAGTGCCATGAAGAGGTCACTGTTATCAAGAGGCCTTTGGTTCTCCTTGAAGGATTTCCTGTAGATGGAGTGGATCAATTGCTTCACTGGAGTGGGTTTATGAAATGACTATGGTCCCATTGTTCTAGCTGATAAATCACCTGCAAACACTGTGATTTCTTCTTTTATGTGTCTCAGTCCATGATCCTAGGGTCAAAAGGTGGCTATTGATGAACATCTGGACATGCTGGAATGCTCCTGCACAGAGAGGCAGCCCTGAGGTTAGGACACAGAGTTGTGCAGGGTAAATCTTTGCTAGGCTTTAGGTGCCAAACTCTCAGGCGTTTCACTGGGAGTGACATGCGTTGATACCAACATCTTCTACACAAGGTTGGTAGGACACCTCAAAGCAGTCATCACTGCATTAAGCAGAACACTCTGGTCTCAGACATGTGATGGGCTTACTACAATTTAGCATCTTCTCATTCATCAGTTGGGCTGTGGTAACCCCCTGTCCTTGGGGACCTCAGCCACCAAAATGCTTTAGTGTGAATGATGTCGATTAGGGCTTAAGTGAAACTACACAGTTGTAGGTGAAAAGTACACACAGCACAGCTGATGGTGGATAGCTCACTAAGCTGCTCTAACTCACTTTTTTTGGTCATCTGCCCTTGCCATGAGCTCTCCCTTGAACTCATAACTGCTGGCTGGACAGGACCACCTCATGTACAGCAGCATCCTCAAAGGCTGAAGGGACAGTAATGAAAGTGCTGCTTCCTTCTTGCCACAGTTAATTACGCCCTTCATTAACAACTTGCTGTGCATCTCCAGTATGCATTGGTCAAGCTTTGCCTTTGTCTGTTGGATCTTGCAGACTTTGTCTCTCTAAGATAAATTGTATAAAAAAACAGATGACAGCACATAGCCAGGTTCCCGCAGCTCCATGATGACTCACTTGCAGTTTCACACTGATTTAGGTTCTGGCTTTGAATTTCTCAGGATAGATATACACATTTTAAGGGAAAAAAAAGGGTGAAATTTGCTAATCACCACAGCTGCCCTGGGGGGAGGGGGAGTTTATTGCCTATAATTACAAAACTTTTGCCAAACTTCCATTGCACTTGCAGTGTCCAAGGGACATGCTCCCAGGCTGATTACCTGAAGTGACACTAAGTGTAATGAGACGCATGGCTGGTGACAGAGTAGCAGGAGACTGAATCTCTGCAGGTCCCACAGTCTGGTGACTTCTGGTGATTTCAGTGACAGAACACAAGACCCCAGTGGAGGAGATGAAAACTGCTCTGAAACCACGAGAGAGCCATGCCCGCCCTGCCACAGCCCTCCTCTCTCCCGTGGGACCTCCAGGGAGCCCTCTGCTAAACTCTGAAGCCTCGGACTTGCTACTCAGAGAGGAAAAAACATTATCGTGCAAAAATAAAGGGCTAGTGCAGTCCAGAGCATGTCAGCCAGACCCCTGCTTTTGGAGACAGTCTCAGCAGCAGCCAGAGATGCTCTTGGGTTTGGGATCTGCTGCAGAAAGGGAAGCATTTCTGTGCAAAAAATCTCAAAAGAAAAAGCAACTGAGTCTTTTGACTACAGTTTCTGCTGGAGATTGCCTTTATATCTGTCCTTTGGTTTCTTCTTTTTTTCTTCTTTTCCTCCTTAAAAAAAGCAAAACCACCCCCCCCCCCCCCTTTTTCTCCACTAGCAAAGGAGGAGGAAAGGGAGGAAAAAGAATTATTATGAAAGGGGAAAAACAATCTCTGCAATAGAAAAATGCTCCCTGTAATTTTTTGTGTTGAAAATGAAATCTCAAAAATTCCCCTACTTTGCTTTGATGCAGAACAAAAGAAATTTGAATGACACAGACATTTTTGTATTGTTCTGTACTCCATTTTTCATTAAAAAAAATGCAGTAGACTGAACAGTCTTTTGATTACTAAGTCTTAAACAGGGCCTATTAATCTGATATTCAGGCCCATCGGGCCAGAAATGGTTCCAGAGATGTTGCAGGAGGATGATGACAATGCCTTGCTGTCAGCAACTGCCCTGTATCAGGTTCCTACACCTTGAGGATCTGGTGGGGGAACATGTCCTGCAGATCTCTCCTGTCAGCAGCGTCACAGGTCCAGGTTTCAGACCTTGGCATGGAGGGCATGGTCTTGGCATGGATTTCAGACCTTGGCTGATGGGTGAGCTCTGGAGGATGATGGAAACCTCCCATGGGGGTCCCTTGCAATATTTGCTAGAGCTCATGAGACCCCAGTGAGCACCCCATGGGGCCTGGCTTTCCCTGGTCTTTCCTCAGGTCTTCTGCCATGAACCTGCTGGCAATGTCCTTTATACTCACTGCACAAGTTTCTCAGCACTGTGTCTCCCACCCAGGGTGTAGAGACCGGTGGTGGAAGAGATGGAATCACAGAACCACAGAATCGTATAGTTGGAAAAGACCTTTAAGATCATCGAGTCCAACCATAAACCTAACACTACCAAGACCACCGCTATACCATGTCCCTAAGAACCTCATCCAAACGTCTTTTAAATACCTCCAGGGATGGGGACTCAACCACTTCCCTGGGCAGCCTGTTCCAACGCTTGACAACCCTTTCAGTGAAGTAAAATTTCCTAATATCCAGTCTAAACCTCCCCTGGCGCAACTTGAGGCTGTTTCCTCTCGTCCTATCACTTGTTACCTGGGAGAAGAGACCGAACCCCACCTCTCTACAACCTCCTTTCAGGCAGTTGTAGAGAGCGATAAGGTCTCCCCTCAGCCTCCTTTTCTCCAGGCTAAACAACCCCAGTTCCCTCAGCCGCTCCCCATCAGCCTTGTGCTCCAGACCCTTCACCAGCTCTATTGCCCTTCTCTGGACACGCTCCAGCCCCTCAATGTCTCTCTTGTAGTGGGCGGCCCAACACTGAACACAGTATTCAAGGTGCAGCCTCACCAGTGCCAAGTACAGGGGGACGATCACTTCCCTAGTCCTGCTGGCCACGCTATTTTTGATACAAGCCAGGATGCCATTGGCTTTCTTGGCCACCTGGGCACACTGCTGGCTCATATTCAGCCGGCTGTTGACCAACACCCCCAGGTCCTTCTCTGCCAGGCAGCTTTCCAGCCACTCTTCCCCAAGCCTGTAGCGTTGCTTGGGGTTGCTGTGGCCCAAGTGCAGGACCTTACACTTAGCCTTGTTGAACCTCATACAATTGGCCCCAGCCCATCGATCCAGCCTGTCCAGGTCCCTCTGTAGAGCCCTCCTACCCTCAAGCAGATCAACACTCCCACCCAACTTGGTGTCATCTGCAAACTTACTGAGGGTGCACTTGATCCCCTCATCCAGATCATTGATAAAGATATTAAACAGGACTGGCCCCAGCACAGAGCCCTGGGGAACACCACTTGTGACCAGCCACCAACTGGAGTAAACTCCAGTCACCACCACTCTTTGGGCCTGGCCATCCCAGTTCTTTACCCAGCAAAGAGTACACCTGTCCAAGCCGTGAGCAGCCAGTTTCTCCAGGAGAATGCTGTGGGAAAGCGTGTCAAAGGCTTTACTGAAGTCCAGATAGACAACATCCACAGCCTTTCCCTCATCCACTAGGCGGGTCACCTTGTCGTAGAAGGAGATCAGGTTGGTCAAGCAGGACCTGACTTTCCTGAACCCATGCTGGCTGGTCTTTATCCCTTGGTTATCCTCTACATGCCGTGTGATAGCACTCAGAATGATCTGCTCCATCAGCTTCTCCGGTACCGAGGTCAGGCTGGACTCAGCATGGAGCTCAACCTCTGGTTGTAGAAGAGTCATTTGTTTAGGAGCTGCTTCTAACATGGATGGTGCTATTCAGAGCTAAGTTTTTCTACTTGTCTTCCAGGGCCAACTGCATCCTTTAACTCAAAGGGTATTTTGTAATTCAGCCATGCCATCCCCCAGAGTGAGTTGGTACCTACAGAGGGATGCTCTAGAGATCTGTCCAGATCAATGGAGTCCAAGTGCCTCTCTGCACCGCTCTGTTTTCTCTAAGCACCTGAGAAATGAAGGCCTGTTTTACTTGTTGAGGTCTAATCAGCCCAGCCCTTCACAAAACCTTTTCCTTGGAGTGTCCTACCAAGCCGCACTACTTGGTGTGTAGGACAGGCAGGAGTCCCACACTGGGATATGTCTGTCTTTGGTTAATGCTCAATTGCAACTGATGGCCTTGGTGAGAGACAGGCAAGGGGGTGTCCAGTTACCCATGCAGCATTTGGGACCCTGGGCCCTCACGCTGTGTATAAAGTCAGGTGTGCAGTGTGATGCTGAGAAAAAGGAGGAGCAACATTTGCCCGATAGTTGAGAAGAATCACTTTTGTTGCTTGTATCCACATTGCCTTAAGACTACTTCTAAGGTTGGGGGGTGGGACCAGCTTTAGGACAGCCCTCCCATGGAACCTCAGGTGTGCTTAGGACTTAGAGCTTCTTACAGGGTGTCCTTACCCACCTTGCTGAGGGCCAGTGTGCCAAGTAGCCTCCTCATAATTCATCAGCAATTGAGTAGAATAAATAGATTCAGATCCAACCTCTTCCAAAGGTGGGTACGTTTTGTTCTGGGTGTACTCAGGGAGCAAACGAACTCCTGGTACTTGGGATACTCGATGGGCTCAGTATGGTCCGTCCGCTCATGCAGCTCTCTCCTGCTCCCTGCCAGATCTGGCTGTGTTGGCAGAGGCAGGTCCAAAGACTCTGGTGTAGGTGTTTCTGGACCCATCTGAGCCATTCACTGCAGTATACAGCCTAGCCTACCCTCCCATGGTGTTGGGAGCCATTTCCCATGGAGAATCCCCATCAGCCAGCAAAGGCTTTGCTCCCACTTGGGGTCATTGCCTTAGGCTGCCAGTGAGATTTCCTCGAAAGGATCATACTGTAGAAAATATTTCATGAAATTAAAACCCGGTAAATAAACAACTCCTTTCTCCCGTTCCTCCCATTGAGGTTTCTAGGCATTTCTGTTACGAAACCTCTACAAAATCCAGAGGTTTAACAATGCAACAAGCTCAGTGGTAAGATGCTGACCTGCTGGTGCCATTGTGGTTATCCTGGGTGGGAGGTTCAAGGCTTAAGGGCTCAGTTTGGATACCAGTGCCCTGTCTGGGTGAAGCACTTTGCTTGCCCAGGGTTGCCTGACCATGGAGTAGCATAGCAATGCTGCCTTCACGAGTCTGAGTCCCCTTGCAGAAGAATTTTGGGGACTCCCTAAGTGTCTGGGTGGATTCTGGCCATGCGATCGTGTTGGGACCTATTACAACATGAGGAATAAGGATCCTGCTTGTGCAACTGCCCTTGGAAAGAAAAGACAGCTTGGCCAGAGTAGTCCCATGCACCAGGAACGTTAGAGGTGCAATGGAAACCCTGTTGGTTTGTGCTGTTAGGATGTTAAACCCCCAACACTGAAGTGTTGAGCTGCCCAGGCCTTTCTGGAGGGGGTAGCGGCTCTTACCTGCACTGTGGTAGGTGCTTCTTTTCCTTGGCTGGGCCACATAACTTGTCCTGAGCACCAGCCACTGTTGCTACCTGATTTACAGCAGTGCTCATGGGGGCTATGGACCACAGCCTAGAGCTTGTACAACTAAAACTGCAGAAATTTCACAGCAGAGCAGGCAACTGGAGGGTAGATGAGATTACTCCAGTGTAATCAACATTAGCAAGGTTGGGCCTTGAACTCTTTTCCTGGGAGTGCTCATCGACACAATCTCTTGAAGGCTGGGAGAAGAAGCGGGCAGAGAGCAGTGCGTGGGCAAGCCAGGGGTCCAATGTTTAATGTTACTGCTGCTTAGGAGCAGAAATAGCTGCTATTAGGTTGCATTTAGTGATTTTGAGCCAGAAAGTTGAGGTCACTACCACAGAGCGTGACCTGGTGTTTTGTGTCCACTGCGATTCCAAGATCTCTCCCCAAGAGCCATCCTGGGAATGGCATCCCCCTCCTCCTGCTCCGGGTTAGCTGGGACACTACCTGCCTCTTTCAGGGGAGACTTTGCTGCCTTTAATTTCACATGGCATGACAGTGTGTGTGTGTGTGCATGTAGGAAATGGGCAGAAGAATAAATTTATGTCTGAGCTATAATATGGGGTTTTGCTCAAAGCACCCTGGTCTGTCCACTTGTGTGTGCCTGCTGCTGATTGCTTTCTGCAATGGAGATAAGGGTGCAGCCAGGCTGAATATAACATGCCAGTGTTCAGGCATGCCCTGAAGAAGATGGGAGAGCAGGGAATATGAGTCTGGGACTCTCAGACCTCTCTTGCTGGACTATTACGGTCGGATTCAGCCCAGCAGAAGCTAGACAGCATGTGTGGGATGAGCTGGTCAGCCCCAGATCCTGTTATGGGGAGATATTGACTGCTTTAGGGTGTGAGCTGTCTGACCCATTTCCAAAACTTTAGGGTGAGGTGATGCATGCAAAGCCCGTGTCTCTCCCATGGGGAAACCCCAGATGGAGATACCTACGTTGGGTGAGCTCACTTACCTCCTGCCTGTGTTTCTCCATCTCTAAATGGCGTTGCCCGATCTCGTAAGGGCTGGTACATCTTCTTGGAGTGCTGGTGCTTCAAGAGCGATAGTAGAGTTACTTCAGTAAATACCAGTGTTGAGTTGCCCTTTGAAATCACCCCGTTCTGCAGGGAAAGAGAATTCCCCTCTATGGAGAGGGGCCAGGAAACCCTGGAAAGGGGCAGGTTTAAAGGCCAAGGCTATGGGCTGGATCCAGGGCAATACACTTTTTCCTCAACCACCTGCTCTTGCTAGAAGGACATAAAGACACCAGAAAGTTGTCTCCCTGCCTCCCTGGTTCTCATCCAGCCTCAGACGCAGACCAGAGTAAAAGAGGGTGTAGCAAAACAAGTGCAGTGGGAAGAGATCTGACCCCATGAGCCACATGTCCTGCTTTGAGCAGTGACGAACACAGTGGCATCTGTAGGACACCCACATCTCAGCAGTTTGCGGGGTAACTTGCCCCTGGGGTAGGTTTATTTCTGGTTTCATGGCTGACTCAAGAGAAATTAGGAAAAACCAGAAACATCTGAGCACATTTCATATGACAAGGAGGAAAAGTGGTGAAGAAGTGATCTCTTCTGAGCTTGGCTTCGGTGTTACCATAGGCCTGAGGAGATGGGTTTGAGATCCTTCCTTCAGCAGAGCAGAGCCTGAGTTAATCATGCTGCCTTGGACACTCTGGGATATGTGCAACATCTGGCTGGGACCTCCTTATTCTAAATAAACAACAGACAATTGGCTAGAACTTATTATTTTCCCAGGAAAGGGAAGTCCCAGGTACTTCTTGATCAATTTTTCATGGAAAGCTTTGAAACTGTCAAAATATCCCTTGTTCACACAAACTCTGCTTTCAGCCTTTTGTCTTCATCTTAGGGAAGGTGAAAGTGTGCTGTTGAAATACCTATGAAAAAGAAAAAGTCATAATTGCAATGTGTTTGCAAAAGGAGGAGAGAGAATATTTTGCTTTGGCCCCAAGTGGGTTGTGACTGGGGACAGGAGGACGATTTTCAATTTCTGTACAAATTTTCTTCCTGGCTACTGACTGGGGGAGAAGAAAATAAGAGTTTAAAAAAAAAAATCTCAAAAATTCCCAAAATAGGAAAATTGTCCAGCTCCTACGTGCTGATTCCTACATGCCTGAATCATGACGCAAAAGCCCTTTCTGGACGTGCTTATCCCACCTCCCCAGCCAGGAATAATGATAGGAAAAACTTCAAGGGTTTCAAGGTTTGCAGGAAAGTCTGATGGCCCTCAGATTTTGACATTCACCTCCATGCAGCATTATTTTCAGGCAGGGATAGAAAGACCTTTGTGTGTCACTGGGCAATGAAGCAAAAGGGGATACCTTCTTGATGCTCGTCTGTGCTTGGTGCTTGTGGGCTGATGAGGCTGACTCTGTGCTGTCACAGCAATGCTTTCCTCATCCAGGCATGTTCTCTAGGATCACTCTTTCTCTTCCTCACTGCTCCTGGAGAGATCCTGACTTTGGGGAATTGCATTGCTATCATCCATCTGGCCATATTTCTTCTCCTTGCTCCGCTTGTGAGATGTGAAGGGTAGTGAGGGTGGCCTGGGGATGGTGTTTGTGCAGCTCTGTGCCAGGCATGTGAACTTGATGGCAGGAAAAATGGGTTATTCCTTTGCTAGGCATCCTGCAGTGAGTGCATGCCATCCATGGAGGGGTGACTGCCCCTTCCTTGGCTTTCCAAACCACTTCTGCAGGGATGGGGAAAGCCCACAGTTCTATTGCCTCCTCCAGCTGGCCCTGCTGGCTTGCATGCCAGCTCTACTGCAGGATCCGCCCCATCTCCTGTGGCAGTGAGCTCCATGGGTTAATGTGCCTGGGCACCTGTGACACCCCTGGGTGCCCTCAGTCGTGGCCACATTGCCTTCCCTCTTCTCCTGGCATCCTCCAGGCCCTGCTGTTGTCTTGAGGCATGGCAGAGGCAATCGTTAGCATTAAACCAGTTGCTTGAATTTCCCCCCTTCCCTCAAAGTAATTTTTTCTCACTTCCGCACAGCGTGTAGAGTGAATTTTAGCACCCGTAAACACTTTGCGCTGCTGGCTCCCGGCTAATTGACTCTGACAGTTAGTGTAGTCAGCAGCTGAATGGTGTCACTGGGAATTAGACTGCCGTGATAGACTGCCAGGAGCAAATTACTTTGTCACTTCTCAGCTGACTCTAAAATATGGGGCTTTTTTTTTTAATTCTTCTTTTTACTTTTGATTTTTTCCCTAGTTTTTGTTTTGTTTTTGAGATTTTCTTCATGCATGTGTGGGAGCGCACACGGGTGTTTGAAGCCCTGATAAACTGAGCCAGATTTAAGGATCATTTTCTGTCGAAGACAACCTGGCAAGTCGGGAACAAAATCCTCTATCCCCACCCTTCCTCCTGATCCCCCCTGTAATGTTTATGAAGCACGTTCTGGAAATGATCTTTTAAAGGGGACCCAAGAGGACTGCAGGCAAGTGACTTACACATGGGGAAAGAGATTACACACAGTTCCTGCAGCACACACATCCCTCTGCCTGTCTACGGTGTCCCTCCACCCTGGTATCCATCACCCGTCTAGCAGTGCCATGGAACTATCACTCATCCATCCACCTACACCAGGCATCTTCGATTTGCTTGTTCATCTCTCTGACGCGTTTCTTTTGCCGTACAGTATTTCAGGATTGCATCCATTTGCCAGCTGTACCTCTCTGGTTATCTGTCATCTGGCTGTGGAGTTTCTCTGGTCCATCCTTTGATCTGTCCCTTTGCTGAGCTTATCCCCTTACCCCCTCCCAAATGCCTCCCATGTTGCCGGACCCCTCCAAGCCAGCAGGCAGTGCTGGGATGGTTGCTGTCAAGCTGTCCATCCTCAAAGCCCTTTCGAGGTCCTGTTGGCCACTTGCATGCTGCTTGTTGGAAAGCTGGTGTGAGAAGTTGCTGCTTGGGTGTTCTGCAAGTGCTGGTGTCAATGCAACCCCTCTGAAAAACAGGACGAGGGGGATTTTAACCAGGCAAAGGTAGGCAATTCATGGGGTGACGGAGCCAAGCCCTGTTTCAATGTCGCAGGGATGCTAACCCACCACGGCTGTCCTTACCTGGGAGGACCTGGGCTCTCCCAAACAATGTCACTCTGACACTCATATGCATTAGGGTTATGAGAGGGTTATTTCCCTGACAACATCCCTCTGTCTCCGTGGAGAACCTTGAAATGTCACCTGGACCAGCTCAAGGCCAGAGGAGAAAGGCACGGGGCAACTGCCTGGCTCCACACTCAGTGGTTTGGGACTGGAAGTGAAAAAGAGCCCTGAACTGCTTTCATCCAGCTGGACCACTCATCTGGGGATGATCCAGGGCTTTGGTGCTATTAAATTAATCCTGAACTGGAAGGGCTTTTCATACACGTGGGAATGAGAGGGAAGGGCTGGTGCGCCTGAACACTGGGCTGGGGTTTTTTTTGGTAATGTCACTTGCTTTAATGAAAGACATTTCCACTCCCTGCTGTGCCTGCATCCTTAGACCAGCGCCACTTGTGCAATGCTGCTACTATCACACTTTGCATCTTTCCAAGTGTGATTCCACCCCATAAAAATAGTGACTTCAGGATGTATGCTAACAAAACCACACTTTTTTTACAATTTACCACCAGTGTAACCTCTCCCCTGACTCTCCCTTCTCATCACCCTGGTGCTGAGGGGTGAAGGGCAACATTGGCCCAAGGGAAAGTCCCTGGCCAGTCCCTATGACTGGACTCATTTGTTCTCCCTAACACAGGCCCTGGGTTGGCATCCCAGCCAACCTTTTTCAGAGAGAGGAGAAGTTTGCCACCTCCTTTGGTCTAGGAGCTGTAGGGATCTTACAGGGTTGAGAGTAATGGGGGCAGTTGGGCCCCAGTATGGGGGGTTATAGCTGGGGTATGAGCAGCTTTTTGACTCTGTCTTGAAGGGTTTTGTTCTTCTGCCTTGAGACTAGAGTCTTGAGATTCAGGGGAGAGGATCATCTGAACATGAAACCCACGGCCACATCTCTTTGCTGCAGGAAAAAGAGATAAAGCAGCATAGGTGGCAGTTCAGAAACTGGAGGACAAATAAAAAGTCCTCCAAATGCATCTACATTATCCTGGATTTATACTGGGGAGCACCTGGCTGACCTGGGTGTGAATCAGGACTTGCTGGGTTGTGGTGCTGGAGACATTCATTCCTCACTGAACGCCTCTATGGGGTGATTTCCTAACACTCAGTTTCAGCAAGGCTGCTAACCTCCCAGCCTCTCCAAAGCCTAAAGCGTCTGGGCACCAATTGTCCCCACCAGAGAGGAAGCCAGTGGCCAGGACCATGTAGCCAGGGTGGCTGTCCTGATGCAAGACCAGCGGAAATGGGACAATCACACCTGGAAGAGAGTTTGCACAGCCAGGCACACCCCATGCTCCCTGGACATACGGCAGAGATGCCCCAGCAGGTAACCCCCATGAAAATACCGACGCTGGCTCTGCTTCCCACCAATAAACCCAAGTGTGTTTAATCCTCAAATTGCCTGGGCCTCCCTCTTGCCAGCCTCTGGCTCTGACACAAGACGTGCATCAGGCCTAAGTAGCTCTTTGTTGGCCACACAAATAAAGAGTCACCATAGGTGTGGGGAAGAGGCCATGGTGGGGGAGATAGGTAAAGGGCTGGGGGCTCGCTGGAGGAGCTGGCAGGGGTGGGATGGCAGGATGGGGCTGCTGGGGTCCCCTCTGCATGTCTTCGGCCACGTCCTTTCTTGTGGATGGCTCAAGTGCTTGGCTGTGTGCTGGGGAAGAGGTGCACACATCTTAGTGCCCAAACTGCCTGGACGCACGCCTCTGATTGCATTTAGCTGGAGCTGGGAGCTGCCATCCCTGTTTTGGAGAAGAAACCACAATTTCTGTCTGTTCCCAGTGGCCTATGGGGTCCTGGCAGGCTAGCTGGTAAGCTGGGTGCCCCGAGGTGTGCATATGTCTCCTGGACTAGACAGTTTCATTGGAGGCTCTAAAGGAGCAGACATTCCCCCAGGGTCCATCAAGTCCTCCCACTGGTCCTTCAGGCGCACAGAGTCTTTTCTGGATTGCCAGGAGCAGGTAAATGCCTGGAACATCTCCCCATCCAAAGCAGGTACCCTGTTTCTGCCCAGTGTCTGCCCGGGCAGGAAGATCAGGGTGATCTGGCCCTTGGGCTTTTGGCAAGGTAGATGGTGCTCCTGACACCACTCATCCAAGACACCCGGTGAAAGTGTTGGTGTCAGGCACTGGGCTTTGCATGAGCAATGAGTGGTGTGATGAGCAGCGGTGATGTGATGAATGGCAGTGATGCGATGAACAGCAATGATGCCGACACGTGTCTCCTTGTCGCTCTCAGAGCTCCTGCCTCTCCTCGGAGGAGAGTTTGACAAGAGGATGCAAGGAGGAACCTGACGGTTCTGATAAGGAGAAGATATCTCTGCAAAGCAGCATCCAGACGGTTTTGTGGGCACTCACCTGGTGCATGGAGCTGCCGTACGCAAAATCAATGTAATCATTAACTTTGGTGGTATTGCTCTAATTCCTCTAGGCATGGGTGGAGAGAGGTGGGGAGAGCAGAGGATATTTCACATTAGCACGAGTCTGCTCAGGTCAGAGGTGTGTCCCAGGTGCTTCTGCAGAGCAGAAGCTTTCATGTTTCGAAACCAGCTTCTTATTTTTGTGGCCTGCTTTTCCCTTCAGATGCTCAGGGCTGAAGTCACCTGTGGCTCCAGGGGATGTTGACGTGAGCAGTGGGTGCTCAGAGCTGCCTGCACATGTCCTCAAGGTGACCCATGGCAAGGAAGGTTTGGAGAGGGGCTGACCTTTGCAGGGGAAGAAGAACATATCCAGCCTGTCAAGAGTAGGGCTGTGTCTACTGGGGACGAGCCAAAGGAAAACTGATCAATGGAGCACGGGAGAGAAAATGAGACGCCCAGAATAACTTGGTGTCTGCACCTGCGCCTCACGGTGAAAGCCTGTCCATCCACGAGACCTGCCCCTCCTGCCTCACTGCTGCCCCATCCCAATGAAGAGCTCTCCCCATGTGCCAGGGTCCTGCAGAAGTGCAGAGACCCCGCGGCACGGCTGTGGTGGCTCCATGGGTCTGCAGACACCCCCAGATGTGGTCCCTGACAGAAGCAGAGCCTGGGAGAGTGGTCCCACAGGGAGAGCTGAGCTCAGGCCGAGGTATGTCATTTAAATGGGATTTGACTTATCAGGAGATTTTGGGAGAATTGCAGCAGGGGAATGGCATCTAGCTATGCTTGGGGTTTAAACATGTCCATCATCGTGGCCTCCTGTCCCCCAGAGCATCTGCCAAGCGCTGCTTTGCACCCTGCAGAGCAGAGACCTCTCCAAATTGAGCTTTCTCTTCCCTTTTTGGTCCACTTGCCCCATTTCTCCTAAACTGCTTGCAGTGCCCTGTACCACATATAGCATAGGACACTGCAGGGATTTTTTGTAGTCCCTGTTCTGGTAGACTCAGAGGTGCTTTTTTGCAAAAAATCAGGTTCCTTCCGTCAGGGAACAGAAACAATCCCCTGTGCACCAGGAGGCCAAATTAATCAGAGGGGCAACGTGGACTTTGTGGAACAGAGCGGTGCCAAAATCAACGGCAGATGAAGAGTGCTGCCCAGAAAGGAACATGATCTTTGGATGAATGATTAGAGAAGAAAAAGAAGAGCAAACCCACCCCAAAGCAGAAATGCAAATCAGCCCATCGCCGCCTGGGCTACTTGGCTTTGCCCATTCCTGGGACTCTCCTGGCTGTGGCCTCCAGGCGATGAGTTTCTCACTTTACAGTTTTTAGGAGAACATGTCTCTCTGGCCTGCGAGCCGTCATGGTTCAAGCGCATTAATCTTCCCCTGCCAATGTCCCGCGATGAGTGATTTTAACTTTACTGGCTCTCGGATTACACTGAGCCGTGGGGATGTTTAAAAACATCCCTGGGTTGGGGCTTTTTGACTTTCCCCTTCTAGGATTGAAGAGCAATATCTCCAAGGGCCGGATCCTGCTCTTTCACTATGCAGTTTTGATGACAGCAACAGGAAGATGCCGATGACCCCCAAGCATCAGCATTTTGCCAGGAGACCACACAGCACCGTGACAGCCCCAAGCCTTTCCCTGAGACATGCAAAGTTTTGAACAGCAGCCATCCCACACTGCCCCAAATTGGGCTACATGGTATCGTTACAGGGCACCTGGATCTGGCCCTGGGAGGCTCTGTGTGTGTGTGGATGTACATGGCACTATGCATATGAGACCATGTGTGCAAAGCCATGCATTTCATCAGGAAGGCACAAGGTGGTGTTGGGAAGGGGTGTGAGCATGCACACATGTATCGCAAGGATACAGGAACAGCCTTGCAGGTGCCTTAAAGGTTGCATCTGGCTGAATGCTGCCCTGTTTGCCATTGCTGCAGTGTTTGTTACCACTGATGGCTCTGAATGCCCCATTCAGGATAAGGAAAGGGCTTCTGACACACGAGGAGAAGCAGCATCCTGTAAAAACACATCTGAGCTGGCCCCTTCCCAGCAAACCTCATGTCAGGCCCTTCATTCTGCAGACACACTCATGGGCATCACAGCGCGTCCCGTGCAGGCACACGCGCACAAACACGTGCATATCCCTGTACGGCAATGTCTGCATACCCAAACCAGGAGCCTTCACCTTCTCTTCCCTCTGCTCACGCACCCTCTCCTTCTCTTAAGAAAATCCCTCTCTTGGGTTTCTTCAGCTTCGCAGCCTTTAGGGGTCACTCCTAGCAAAATTTCCATCGTTTCCCTGCAGCTTCACAAGATGGAAATGTCTTGTAAGAACTGGCTGTGCTGTCAGGATGCCTGGTTTCCCAGCCTGTTTCATGCTGAGTGTCCCCAGTTGCTAGCAGGGCCGGTGATGCCTAATGGTGGCTTTTCCTGGGCGTGATCCTTCCCTTCTCTTTGGCACTGGGTCTCTCCCCCCTGCCATGATGACATGCTTTCTTTAAATGGGTGGGCATGCCCTATCAGCAGATGCGGTGAGGAAGGAGGCAGACAGTGCCATGCTGGGAGCTTCCCCTGACTCCAGAAGCTGCGTCTGAAAGATGAACAACCCAGGGCATGCAATGCAGCTATTGGTTTGGGCTGTAAAACCTTGCAGTGCCTCTCTCAGAACATCTCTCCAAGCCTCTGTCTCTGCACTCTGCTGCCTGTCCAGCTCAAGACAGGCCCAGTAAAATGGGGTGCACTGGTTGGGAAGGGGAATAGCAGCACGGATCATGCACTGCTAGGGGTTATGCCTTTCCTCATGCGCCTTGAGGGCAGGGATCCACCTGCTCTCTCCCCTTGGTGGCTACCATCGGCTGCATTGATAGCAACAATTTAAACAGCATGTGAGGATGCTTCTAGGCAATGGAACTCCATCATTTGCTCTGCTCCATTAGGCCCAGGCCAGAGGATTCTGTCTCCAGGGATTTGTGAGTGTGGTTCAGGTGTTAGGGTGGGCTGAGGACTATTTGCAGTCCGCAATATGGAGATAACCACATTGTGTTGGAAGGTAAGAAAGCTGCAGTGTGGCTACAGGATGCTTCATGCCACACAGTCCTAGGTCTGTTTAACTAGGAAGTGTGGATGTGTCCCTTGTGCACACGCAGCAGTGCCCAGATCAGCATCACCGGGGCTGTTTGGGACTGTGTAGATGTGCTGCCACATGTGGTTTCCTCCCTAGGAGGTATAGCAGTCCCTCTGTACTACAAGGTAATGCACATTGCCATGTGCTTGGGTTGGAAAGCCCTCAGGTCACCTCCAAAAGCAGGCGAGCAGAGGTTTGGTGTGAAAACCAGGCTGTGCTACCCAGAGGAGCGGAGCTGGCAGCTCCAGCTGGGACTGTTTCAGCAGAGCTCTCATGCTCCAGCCAGCACCAGCATCCCCCCTCCCTGCACATCCCTCTTCCCCCCTTAATCAGCAGCCCCCCAGATCCCTCAGGGGGTGGTTATCACCCCTGGAGAAGCAGCTGGCATTGCCTTCCCACCCTGGAAGGCAATGTCCCCACCGGCATGACACTCAGTGGTGGCTAGACAGCCAGAGATCCCCTCCAGCTCCCAAGCCTTTGGCCCCAGAGACAACAATGGGGGTGGTCAAGCGCAGAGGGACAGCAGGTCCCTTTGGTGAGAGGAAGAGGACGCAAAGCCAGCATTTGCCTCAGGAAGTCTATTGATTGGATTTCCTGGACAAGCCAAAAAGCCCAATAAAGGGAATTGTTCAATAATGAAAAATAGACAATTGGACTCTATTAAGTGACTGAGCCAGCAGCCAGCCTGAGTGCATTAAGGGCCCTGGCTCAGGGCCCCTGCTTGCTCGCAGAGGAGAAGTGTCTGTGGAGCAAGAGATGGCCGGGGACCTGGTGCTGGTACCAGTTTGCCAAGGACATTTTGGGCTCCCCCATGCCCTGGGAGTGAGGCAATGGCTCCTGACAGAGCTCCAGGGCTGGCACAACAGCACTGGGGTGCGAAGGGTCTGGCAGGAGGGACGAGTCTTGCGGGATGCCCCAGGGCAGACCCAAGGGCTGGCCGTGCAACCCTGATGTGCTACGGATGTGCTACAGGATGGTGCAGCCACGCAGGAGTGTGCGTAGGGACAGCGAGATGGCACGTGAGGTCTAACAGCTTGAGAAAGGGAGCATGGGGACAGGCAGCATGCAAAGGCAGACAGACAGAGGGACAGGAAGGGGGGATGTGGTGATGGCTGACTTGTTTGCTCTCACCCTCAATGTTGTGGGTAGATTGACCATTCCCTCTAGATGGGTGATTGCCCTGACCCTGCAGCCTTGCTGTGTTGCTCCAGCCCTGCCTGCAGTGCTGAATGGTCTAGCTGCAGTCCCTGGCCCACCTGTCCCTCCAGGGTGAAACCTTAGCCTGGTGCTGGGACCTCTGGCTGTGCCAGTTTGGAGTCTGATATATTTTGTCCCCCAGCATGAGAAGATATCTGCTGCTGGAGCCTTGCACATCCCTCTGCCAGGTCCCCAGCCCCAGTGGTGTAAGCAGATCCCTGCAGCTCGTGGCTTGTTACATTTCCCAGCACAGTCTGTGCCGGTTAGCATGCACCTCCAGGAATTTGGAGATGCTCCTTCCAACAGGGAGGCCCCTGGGTAAGAGATGGCATCTTCTCTCCATGACGTAAGCCCTTGCTGAGCCAAATAGCTCCATGCCCGGGTGCTCTGCAAAGGGCTTGCCCCAGCATGTACCCCTACTGTAAAACTGGTTGCACCATGCAACCTTCATCCTTCTCCACCCAGGACCTCCTGGGGATGCACGACTTCATTATGGTTGGGTGTGCAGGAATGGTGGGGCTGATCTGAGCTCCATGCACCTTGTGGTTGGGGTGCTGCCTGTGGGGTAGCTCCGTGCACCAGCAAGTCTCCTGCTGCAGGGCTGGTGGTAATGCTGGGGGAAGCCCGTGGGTGGGGGCTGAACTCAGTGTCTTCCCAGCGGGAGGTGATGATGCATCGGGTGTCAGCCCTGGCTGCCGGCCAGGGTGTCTTCTAACAGTGACCAGGGACCTGGCGCTGCTCTCTGGGTGAGGAAGCCAAGTGGCCCCCTGTGGCAGGTGCCCTGCAGGAGGGGAGGGCTGGGGGACAGAGGGGGGGACATTTGAGAGCCAGGCATGGCTTATGACCAACTCCCTGCACCCCAGAAGTGGAGGGCAGCCCTGGGGGGGAATGCCTGGCCGAGATGTACCTGCCAACCAGGCCAGAAAGGATGTACACCTCCCCTCCCCAGCACTAGGAAATGGCCGAGAGGGCTTTTGTATGGCTTGGTTGCATGGCCAGCCTGAGTCTGGAGGATGCCCTGGAGCAGCTTTCTCCCTCGGGTCAGGGTTGGAGCCAGGTTTCCACGCAAACACCCCTTGCTCTTGTTGCTGGACCCCATGGGCTCCCACAAGCACTGGGGTCCTGCCCTGCTGTCTGCGACAATCCTGGTTCCCTGGATGAGGTAGTCCTGCAGGATGTCTGGGGCTGCCTGAGTAGCTGTAGGTTGTGAATTCCTTACAGGACACAAGGAGTGTGCAAACGTGTGTGTGTCCCTGTGCATGGCTCGCAGCCACGCGTGCTTCGGGTCTGTGCCATGCAGTCTGAGCGGTACAGGTGACTGCCCCGTGCACTGCCTGTGTGCATGCCTGGCTAGTTTTGCGCACAATTTCCACGTGTTGGGGAGCCAGCAAGCTCTGCCCAGAGCATCTCCAGGCTGTGCTACCCAGACTTGTGTCTGGCACATCCTTGCAGCATTCACTCGGCTCACTCACTTTTTCAATTTTCTTGTGCCCAGACAGATACAATCCCAATTCAAAACATGTCTTAATCTCGGGTACAGACCTCGGTGGCTTCTTTGTTTTAAAAAGCAGACATTTCCCCAACTTTAGCAATGTTTAAGCCAACTCAGAAAAGTTGGGCTGCCCTAAAGCTCTCTCTGTACTGGAAATAGGACCAGAAGTTTCCTCTTTTCACTCTCTTCTTCTCCTCAGCATCCCTGACTTGTCTGTGCTCAACACAGTCCAGCTGAGATGCTGATGTTTCTCTGAAAAGATCTTTCTTGTCACTAAGAAGGTTTTTATCCTCATCCCATACTTTGCTTTTCCCCCCTGCAATTCCTTTTCTACATTCCAGAAGCAGTCCCTCCTCCATGAGATCAGTCTAAGCTTTTAGCTAAATTGTTCTTTAAGGAAAAGCTCTCCATAAGACTCCATCTTTCTTATGTTCACTTCCAGGAACTCCATACACAGATTACTAGGAGGGATGTAATGTGACCATTTTGGGGTCACCCCTGTGCCCATGTGGTGCCTTTGTGGCTCTTCCTGGACTTTACCCCCAAAGCAATAGGACTTTGCCCTATTCCAGCAGATAAACCCATTGCTGCACTTTTTTTGAGAAAACTTGCTTTCATGGTTACATATAACCTGGGGCCTGACTCTGCTCTCCTTTTGGGGTGCTCTTCACAATTAGTAGTCCCAGAAGGTCTCCTTGGGTCAGCTGTGAGCAGGACCCTGTCTGGGCACAGGTCTGTGTGACAGTGAAATTACAGCAATGTGTTTGGTGAAACCTCTTGGCACCTTGGCTCCCCTGCTGCCTGGTTAAAGAAATGTCTTAGGGATGCATGGGTTGTCCAGATCCTCACATTCAAGGATTTCATCAGGGTTAAACGGGGTGCCAAAGAAATCACTCTTGGCCCATTCTACAGTCAATGGAGAGAGGTAAGTGTTCCCATCACCCCATCCTCAGGCCTGAATTCACAGGGTGGTGAATTCCCAGGAGACTGTTAATTACAGCTGTGAGCGGCGCAGCCTTTTTTTCCCTCTGGAGTAATGACTTTTGCAGTAATGGCTTGTCCCCTCATCAGTCCTCTGTGTTCCCATATAACCCTTCCTCAAGCAGCAAGCGCAAGCGTCTCTATCCAGCACACAGGGAAATCTAAAATCCAGGTCCCCTAAAGTAAGTGTAATCGCAAGGGTCATTTTCAACTCTGCAGATGCTAAATCGTGCTCTGCTGACTGCTGGAAAACCTCTCCCTCTCCCTCCCAATCCATGCAGAAGTTTTGCAACAGCAGCAAATCCCCTGATAACCCTCCTATGCTGGAAGCAAAGCCCTCCCCAACTCAGCGCACCAATAAGTGTGCTGGGGCACAGCCAGCTCTGCAGAACATCAGCTTCGGTGATATCCCTCTGTTTCCCTCTCTGCTTGGGAGCTCCAGGCAAGTGCCGTACTTCTGAGCCAGTCTTTTTCTTTGGGTCCTAATTCAGGGCAGTTTGCAAAAGGATTAGTTTCTGTTTGAAGGGTTTTTTCATGCTCCAGGATAGTATCTAGGCAGAAGAAGCAGGCTGAGGGAGAGAAGAGCCTTGCAGGGTCCCTTCCTATATCCAGTCAAACTGGCAGCCTGTGATGGTGTCAGTGGGATCAGGCTTGTGTTGGACCAGGTCTAGTGGGCTTGATAGCCCCAGAGTCACTGCTGGGTCAGGCACGGCCCAAGTCCAGCTCTGTATGGGAACACTTTAAGTTGCTTGTCGTGCCAGGTGTTTGAGCTAATGCTGGTACAGCTTGTGATGAACGTCATGCTGCACAGAGGTCTCTTCTCTCTACTCGTTCTTGTTGGAGGGTTGGCTTGGTGCAGGCACGAAGACACCTGGGGACTCACCATCTCTGCACCTCATCCACAGGTACAGCTGTGGTTCCCAGGCCCCTTTGTGTCCTCTCACCCTTCATCTTTGCCTGGCTCAGAGATATCTAGCCCCACTGTGGCTTTTCTATTTCCAGCCCCCAGCAACTGTTCTCTGGCCCTGGAGGCAAGTGGATAGTACAGCTCATTTTGTTACTGCCAAACTCTTTGCCTTGCATCCTAAATCCCAGTGGCTCCGTCCATGTGGCCTCTTGGGACAGCCCCAAACTGCTTCTTGGGAACAGCCCCATCCACGCTGCCCTCCAGCAATGGTGCTGGAGATTTTTTTCATAGTCCCAGCTCCCTGAGCATCTTCCATGCTTTGCAAGCCAAGCTGCTCACTTTTCCCAGCAGTTCTTCCTGAAGCACAGGGAGAGACCCATGCTCTTGGGCAGGTTGCATGGCATCCTGCTGTATTATGAGTCTCTCCACTGATCTCCATCAACAAGTTTAAATCCATCAGTGAGTCCATAAGTTGGTCCATGACTTGTTTGCCCAGTTGGTGGCTTCTGGTGTAGGTCAGCTTGGTTCCTGGCTTGAAGCCCTGCATCAAGACCTTGCACTAGTTCAGGATAAAGGATCGCATTTCCAAGGACAGCTTCACAGCCTGTAACCATGAAGTTGACCATGAGAAAATCCACTTCCATATCCTTCCAGATGGCTCTTCATCTGGGCTCTGATGTTCAGTGCAGGGCCTGTTCATGCTATGCAATGGAAAGTCATGCAGAGGGGTCTGAGGGGGACCAGGAGCAAGGCAAGAGCATCAGCCTGAGGCTGAGCCTGGAGGAGTAGGAGGAGAGAGGCAGGTAAGCCCTGTGGCACATCAGTTTGGGTACCAACTCATGGGCACATTTGTGCTCCAGTGGGTTGGGCAGATGGAGGAGGGTTGGCTATCTTTACAGGAACCATCCTGTCAGGGCAAGTAGCGCTTGCTTCCAGCAGGGATCAGATACACTAGGGTGTATCTGTCTGACCAAAGGCTCCCCAAACACCACTGGCTCTGCAGACCATGACTGCAAAGGGACCCCAGGGCTGGTGGCTCCGATGGAGACCCTGATGCTGAGTCCAAGCAAACCATTACCATGCCAGGGGCGGCACCACTCACAATGGGCTGAGGGACTCCACAGTGAGTATCTGTCCTGCTTGTGTCTGTGCTTTCTTGCTGTCTTCTCCCAGCACCTCTGCTCCTTCTGCATCGCTCCAATGAACTCAAGTGTTCCTGATCCCATGGAGTCCTCCCAAGGAGGGACACTTGGGCTGGGCTGTCCGTCTGCTTTTCTGGCCTTTCCACTGATTTCCACGGTGATTCCTGTTTCATCTCCCTTGTTCTGCCCAGGCCTGCAGTGATTTAGTGTTGGTGGAAAGCAATTGTTACAACCCCGTATCTTCTCCAGGGCCACCACCAGCCCCGTCACAATCCTCCAACGTGCACAGGAACATCCTGAATTCCTATGTTCCCTAACTGCTGCAAGTTTGGCTGAACTGCCTAAAAAGTGCTGCCTTTGGCCAAAACTGCCTTTAAATCCTTCGCTCAGATCCCCACGGTCCTGCGGCAACTGAGTGGCTCCATCAGGTGAACATTTTCCCACCTACATCCTGCCCAAAGGAAAGGGCCCTGCAGCTTTTATCTGCTCATCTCTGAATAAACCTCCCAGCACCCGGTCTCTTCCCCTGCGGTGTCTCCCTCCCTCCACAGCTCGTGCCCAGCTGGGCAGCCTCTTCCTGCTCTCCAGCTCAGACACTGAAGCGAGTGCAGCCTTGGGTCAAGTGTAATCATTTTTATAGAGCTGGGGATCAATAGCCACTTGAGATAAATGCTGTGTGTCAGAGTCCCCCTCCGATCCTGGAAAGCCAAAGCAACACGACATGAAAGAGCACTTACTATATTACTGCTGCAGGCGGGTGGAGGGGCCAGAGCTCCGTGCCAGATGCTTGGCAGAGCTTTGGGAGCAGTGGCAGGATTCGTGCACAGCCTCTCTGGGGGTAGAGGAGAGCATCCCTACTGCTGCATAGCCCTTCCCTCTGCCCATCTTTCCCTGGCCTGCAGGTACGCCCCTGTATTACAGAGCACAAACCTCAGCTGCAAGGATACCCGGGGATTGGTGGCTTCATCCCAAGTCAATGGGTAAGGCAAGGAAAGCATCATATAGATACATATAGATTTAGGGCCATTCTGCTCCTAAACCTCTCTTTGGGAGGTTCTCTTATGGTATATAGTCTTTACTGCCTGTTTGGCTCTGCTGTGTTTCTGTGGGCTGTCAGAAGAGCTATAGTCCCCCCACAACTGAGATTGCCAGGGACAGACACCTAGATTCAGCCCCTGCAAAGCACTTTGGGACAAGGTACTGGATAAGTGTCAACAGGAAAACTCTGGGAATACTCTAAGCTGGCTAATAATTCTCCTGGGATGGAACTAAACTTACTTTGAGCAATTGATGGTTTGAAGAAGAAAATGTGGGGATGTGGCGGAGGTGGCTGGATGGGCACTTCTTGTGACAGCTATCCTTTTATTCTCACATGATGTTTTCTGTGGTGCAGTGTAGTTGGTCTGTGGCTTGTTACGGATGTGTGGCATTTGCCTAAGTGGACTGAGAGCCTTGTCATCTGAGCCTTTTGCCTCCCTCTCCCTTTCCCATCTCTGCCTCTGGCCCCTCTGTAGCTATTCTGACAGAGTTGTGCTCAGGAGCTCAGTGCAGGGGATTTCTAAGTGCTCAGAGGTATCTGTTCTGCACAGAGAGCAAGAGCTCATATCATCCTCCCCACCATGTTCATGGGTGTCCTGTCCAGACCATACTGAGAAAGAGGTCAGCCTTAGCCCTCCATAGCCTGCTCCAGCTTGGCTTGGGAGATGAAAATTGATGCTTGGCCTAGTAAGATGCAGCATCATAAAGTTGGCATAGGAGTCTGAGGAATGGACAAGCAGTGGATGCCGTGACCGCCACCCATCCCTGGGTAAGTTCCTCCACCCAGTACTCATCTCTCTTACTGGTTTCCTGTGGTGGTGGCTGTGGGTGTGTCACTGCAGTAGGAGTGGAGGATCTGGAGAAGCAGAGATCTTCTCCATGGACATATAGTCTCTTTGCGTGGGACGCTGTAGGGTGACAGTTAGAGTTAGGGTCTGCAAGAGAGGCATTTTATAGCAGCATCCTTTTGAAAGAGAAATTGTTCTCCATTGCAAGAGAGATCAGTTCTCAGTGGGGTTTTGACTGCACCAATCCCATTGCTCCCCAGTGGCAATCAGCATCAGGAAGGGGATGTGGGGGAGCAAGGCTGGGTGCATGTAGCAAAGCAATGAAAATGGGAGAGCGTAGTTTAAGGTGGCTTAGACCTGCTGAGCAACTACACATGCAGCCACCTTTCAAAGAGGAAAAGCTTTAGGCAGTCTAAATGTTTTAGGTCTGTATAATTGAGAACTGAAATGCACCGACAATAGTCAGGATGCATGGGAACCCATCCATCTCACCTCCATCCATTTCTGGTTAGTTTATCCGGTGACCCATCCATACATCAAACCATTTCTAATCCATCCTCTCAGTACTGCAGAGGAAGGTTTGACAGGCGGAGAGGGAAAGTGCCAGGTCATCACTTCTATTATTGTTGCAAATGAATTTTATGCATGTATATTTAGATACGTATATATGATCTGCTGTTATTTACTAAAGAAAGACATTTAAATCCATAGGAGGTATCACTGTGGCCAAGATCTTATCAAACAGAAAAAGCAATACGGAACAGAGCATCTCTTCCAGCCCAGAGTCCCATTCTCTGTCTGTCTCCATCCACCACCACCATGCAGTGATTTTTGAGGCATTTCCAAACTACAGATTCCTCACCCTAGAGGCTAAGCATCATCAGTATGCACGGGCAACAACTGAAAGCATGCCTCCTTGCTCCCTTGGCCCCGATGAGACCCTGGTAGGACACCTGAACCATATAGTTGCTTGGACCAAGGCTGCCAAATATGCATCTCCCAAGCTGTTGCAGATGCTACTGGTCTGGTGTCAGCCCTGTCACCCCTGGATTCTATCCCAGGGGATGTTTTGCCAGTGAAATGCTCCCTCCCCACTTCTTCCTCTCCTTTGGCTGGGGCTGGGTAGGTTGAGCTGGGTCTGTTCTCCCTAAGGCCCCCTTCCACCTCTGATTGTGGCTTTCTGAGTCTGGGTGCTTCTCCTAAGCACTGTGGCTATTTCCCCTTCTCATTGCTGATTTGGTCCTGACTCCCCCTGTCTTTTTCCTGAAACTGGATCAGCACACAGGGCACATGCAGCCAGTTTATAAAATGCAGTCTTGCAGAGGGGCTGCTCTTCCTTGCTTTGGCTAAATTGCCTTGTTGTGCCTCAGTTTCCCTGCTATGGGTGGTGGGCTATGTTCTTGCCCCTGCAAATATCGCAGCCTTAGTGCTGGTGAAGACCATACCCCATCTCACAGTTGTCTGTGAGAGTTTGGTCCTGGAATGACCTTTCATGCCTCAGCAAGACTGACTAAACTTTTAATACCTTCCCTCCTCCTTCTCCTTGCTGGTGCTCAGCTGATGGACACCCATCTCCTGGCCCCAAATCAGATGGGTGCTGGTTGCCCTGTGTTGCAGATGAGGAGACCCAGGCTGTGTCCACACTGCAAGGCACAAAACAGGCTCTGGAGTGGGAGAAGCACTACGAACACTGCTGTCCCAGGGCATCCTGTCCACACAGCTGGCCCCTCGCCTGGGGACCTGCTGTTATTTGATGGCCCTGAGCCACAGTGGCATTGAACAGCTCACACCATCTGGCTATGCTCCCTCACCATCCCCAACCAGGGCATCCCATCCACACTGCCCAAGGCTACAACCCTGGCAGCACACCCACCCCAGGCATTGCAGCCTCTGGCTTGGGCTAAAACCATGCCAGGAACCCTCATAGCAATGCAGCTGCATGGAAGATATTTCCAAATGATCTTTAAATTGTTGAGCACATAACTGCTCTGTCCCATTGGGGCACACAGTGCAATGATGTGTGATGTGTGTGGTACCCACCAGGCTCACAGGATACAGAAACATCAAGTTTTGCAGAGGGAGAAGGTGACCAAGGGAGTTTGCTACATGTTGGGTGGTGCTCCAGCATCTGGCATGAGCTGGCAGTCACACCACCATGGGTGGCTTCATGGCTGGTGGGGGAGATCCTGACCGGGCTGGAAAGCCAGGGCTGGGACAGGACTGTGCAAACCCACAGGCAACCTGCTCAGTGGCCGTTTGAAGCAGCAGGAAGCTGGGCATGGCCTCTCCCATTCCGGCAGCCTGCAGTTAAATATCGACAAGGGAGGACTGTTTTTAAAGGATGGCTAATTTTATGAGCAATCATCAAGGAACGCGGGGAATGCCACTATCTCATCCAATATCCTGTCTCTGAGAGCATCCCCTCCCATCTGCTTCGGAGGAAGGAGTCAGCCCCTGTAATGGACACTTATCCAATAATATGCCAATGGGGGCAGTTTCTTGCTAACCTCAAGTGGTTAGTGTTTGGCATGTGTCCTGAAACACAACACTGACATCCCTCATAAATATTTATCCCAGCTGCTGGGGCCGCGTAGGAGATGTTTGACTATCTACAGCCTTTGTGGGATTTTTCAAAGCACTTGTTTCAAAGAGACCCCGTGCCCTGGTGTGCTCAGGGCAAAGTGCAGCTCCTGAGTCAGCTCCAATCTGCTGCCACAAAAGTCTCCGGGGACGAAACACACCCCAGAACACATTGGGGTGCGATCATTGTCATCTGGATTTGCATACTAACCAGGACCACAGCATGGACCTTCAGTCACCATCCCCAATTGTCAGCACAGGGCTCAACACTGTTTCCACCAAGGCTGGCTGCAGCAGACCTGGGTGGCTTGCAGACATGGTCAGGGGCTGTAGGGGGGCCAGGGCGGTTTCTCCAGAAGGCACTATGGATGAGACCACCATGCTGATCTGCTGGTGGAGACAATCAAATGTCATGCGCCAGGGCTTGACCTGTGTGTCTCCAGGAAAAGATTGCCCACCAGGACTGGGAGGCCAGGGAGCAGGGGTGAGGTTTTGGGGCTCCAAAGACCCCATTTCTTCCTATGTTACAGGCTCTTTTGGCATGGTGTGTGAACATGTCGGGCTCCACGGCAATGCTCTGTGCTGTCCCAGGGGACCCTGCTGTATGTTGCAACACCCAGGCTGTGCATTGCGATGTGCAGGGACACGAGGCAATCCTCCCACTCCCCTCTGCTGACACTTTGGGAGAATATCCATTTGATTTCTGCTAGTGGACAGACTTTCCTCCCCCTGTTTTTCACCCAGGGGTGCTCTGAGCCTCCCCTAAGGGACACACTGCAAGGAGGCACAGCAGAGCCCACGGGGACCCTGGGCAGACACCAGACTTGCCCATGCCCCGAGGCTGGACCCTCTCCCCTCCTGCTTTTGGACACAAGCAGGCTCATTTGTGGTGTGGGGGTGCAAGGGTTAAGCCACCCCAGTTGCCCTTGTCTTCTTGGAGCAATGAATTAGTCTCATCACTCAGTCCAGGTCCTCCGCCCCCAGAGCAGCACCCAATGCAACCCTCCCTCCCCCAGCTCCTGGGGCAGCCAAGCCTGAAGCCCCTCTCACTTCCCACCAGCACGAACAATGTTATTTTGCACCGAGGCAATTACCTCCATCTAATTAAAACCAAGGCGCGTGCCATCCCTCAATGACATCGGGGTGGAGGTGGCAGGGAGCAGGGAAGGCTGCTGCTGTCTGCCTTATCCCCCCTCTTTCCAGCCTTCCTCCACCTCCCTGCCTGACCCCGCTCGTTCCCTGTGGGACTTTGCTATGGGGCTGCTCCCCAGAAAGCCCCAGAAAGCTCAACAAGGTGGGCAGGGGGGAGGGGGAATGGGAGGAGGGGCAGAAAATAGATTGATGCTAATGATTTTGCAGAAGGTGCCTCAGTGTGTGTGTGTGTGTGTGTACACACAGATCAGCTCCGGGGGTCTTTGTCCCATCCTTTCCTCCCACCCCTCCCCTACAACCTTTAACAGCCACTCAGCTCCAGAAGCTCTTGATTGACTTTAAGTGTAATTAAATTGTAAGCATGCTGAGCGGCATAATTCAGGGAGGTTTCATTGCCCATCAGAGAACGTGAGAGCGCGGAGACAGAGGGGTGTTAATAATGCACTTTTTATTGGTGTGCAATTGGAAGAGGTTCAGGGGATTTGTGGGGAGGGAGGTGTTTGGGGAGGAGCCTTGGACCAGGCAGGGGGGTTGGGGTCAGGGAAGGTGAGTCTGGGTTTTTTAGCTTCAATCCCAAAGGTCTTGGGAGGGATGGGGGGTGTCCTGTGATAAGTCAGGTGGGGTGTCCCTGAGGCACTACCCCATGGGAGCGCTGCATCTTTGGGTCAGTCCCTGAGGGACGCAGGGATCCAGAGCACCCTGGTGCTGTACAAAGGAGCATCCAGCCCCGTCCTTCTCTGTGGCCCGTCTACCTGTCTTTGAATATTTTCCAGATGCTTCAGGACTGCGCTTAGCTGCAATGCACCAGGTCTGGCCTGGGATGGAGGTGTTAGCTTCTCAGCCTTGCTTTGTTCTGCCATGGGCCATGGATCTCCTCTGTGCATGAGGATGGACTGAGACCTGGTGGGAAGCAGGGCCTGCTTGTGCTGTTTCAGCAGAGATCTCCCATCACACCCAAGGGCCCGTAGGCACCGTGAGGAACAGGGAGAAGCAGAAAGGCAGGCCCTAGTGTATGGATTTGGTGTTTCAGCCACAGTATTTCCTCCGAGCAAGGAGGGCATCTGCCTTGCACAGTCAGGCATGCCCGAACTCAGGACAAGGACATCTGTTTCCTTGCATAGCAGCTTGTTATGCATCCTTGCTGTCTCCCATCACATGGGGGGACAACTCTGTTTTAGGTCCTCTGGGGAAACCCTGTTTTCCTGAACACAGACTTTCACCAAACTGGCTGATATTTCCTGAGCTGGATGCCAGCTTTGAGCTGATGCTGATTTTTGCCATTTGTCTATTTTTGTGGATTCTTTCAGAAAGCACTTCTGCTGTTTCCTCTAGAGGAGAAAGTGGGCAAATATGTCCCTGGGGAGAGATTCTTGCACCAGTTTTGTTAAGGAGTGCTTTCCACCTAAAACCTCTTAGATATAGTCTCCAAGTTGAAGGCATGATCTGCTCTACAGTACTACTGTTACAGAAGTTTAGGAAAACTCGTCACATTGTGCTGTGCATTTCTGTGTTTCTCCTCTTTTCTTCAATCAGTGCTATGATCTCTTGCTGAGCCATCGGGGTTTGCTGTGTTTACGGGGCTTGATGGGGTGATCTGTACAACTTATACATTGGTTTAACATTGTGTTGGGCTTCAGGCTGCCCCTAATCCCATGACTGACAGCTCCATACTTGGCTCGATCCAGGGCAGATCTGGAGAACTTCTACACTGCAAGGTGAGACCTAGCAGGGGTTCACTTGGTGTAATGCAAGGGAACCTGGGGGCACATCCTAGCTCTTTGCTGGAGAAACAAGGTGCACAATCTAGACATCAATGATACCAAAAGATGCCCCACAGAACCCGAGCAGGTTGAAGGTGACTTCAAGGTTCATAAATGATGATGCTTTTGGGGGGTCTGCTGTCACCGCCTTGTTTGCAGATGCTGTTTTTTGCAAAGAAGGATTCAGCGGCGTGATGGTACCCTCCTGTCACTAACCTGTTGTACACAAGCCTAGATGAGTTTTACTGAGCTGTGTGTAAGACTGGATTTGGAGGCATTACAAGCAGAGACACGGTGAGACCTGGGGAATGTACTGTTGGTCCACACTGGTGTGTGCAAGCATGTCTGGATGCGTGTCAGCTGGCATGCACTATCAGCGGAGAGGACAAGGCATAAGCACTGGCTATACAGACAAATATTTGTGTAAGGTCTACAACAGGTTTTGGAAATCATGCCTGTTAGTTAAAATTAATGCTTGGACATGGCCTTGAAGGTTCAGAGCCAAAACATCTGGGTTCTTCCTCGTGCTCAGACTCTGCAATTCTGCTTGAGTTTCATAGTCTGCCAGGACTTAGCTGTGTGACCCATGGCAAGCCAGAGCATCCCCTTCCACTTCATTTTTGCCATCTGTCACATCGGGCCATAATGCCTCAGTTCTTACAGTGCTTTGAGATCCATGGGTGAAAACGTGGGAAGGGGGCTTTGGATCAGTATATCCTTGGGAACGAAGGCGTGGCTGAAAGGTTTGGGAATGCAGAAGGTCTGGTTTTCAGAAAGGAGGCATCTCAGGTGGCATTTCTTGTGGTGGAAGCTGGTTTAAGGACTGCGCTTCCAGAGGAAGGAAGATATCTCACAGTTTGTTGCATGTGCTCTGAGAGGCAGATGTTGCCTGGAAGGGGAGATCTGACCCGCCCCTGCAGAATTCAATGGAGAGCCACAGGGTGATGAGACCTGGACACCACATCGTCTGTCACCTGCTGGTTTGTCCTCTTCCTAAATTCCCAGGTTTGGAGGTCTGTCTGTCCCTGTTGCACCTTGCATGGTGCTTTGCTCATTGCCACAGAAACACCACCTCTCCACCACCGTCTTTCCCAACTTGGAAGAAGATCCTTAGAACACACCAAAGCAGTCAGTTGAAGCCCATCAAGATGCATTTACCCTTGATGCTCTTGGTGTTTTGTTCCCGTGGCCACCCAGGAGCTTGGGGTTGCGTGGGACCACCGACAGCCCAGTTCAGCCCATGGAGTGGAGAGTAGGAGCTGCAGCTGAGAAGCCACCTCTCCCAGCTCCCAGAGAGCTGATCATCGGGGCTGGGGAAAGCAGTGACAGGCATGGAGTGGGTCCTCATGTCTGGTTAGGCCAGGCAGAGCCCGCTGGAGCAGCTGATGGGGTGGGGGGGTGGGGAGCGGATTAAAATTCTCGTTTCTTCACGCTGGGTGAGAATGATACAGTGGATTAGGCTGGGAGCTGCTCCTGGCTGCGGTGCTCTGCTGAATTAGCAACATGTTTGAATGAGATAAAAGGGGCAGCTTACCCCATCGCCCTCGTTCCACTAATCCCACTACAGCTGTGAAATGAATAGCAGCAGATCCGCTTTACTCCCTTCACTGACTATTTTCTACACTTGAGACCGATGCAGCTCCGTGCCGCTTTACCAAACCTGGCCCCGCAGGCGTATTCCTGCTCTGGCCAGATGCTCACTCTTCTGTGAAGGCTACCTATCCCGGGCCTTCTCGGGACAGGGGACCCTTGGCAAAGCATGAAGAACCAGAGAGTGGGGCTGGTTGCCCTGGGCAGAGCCCGTCTACCTCCCCATGGTCTTACAAGGGTCCTTGTCACTCTGGTGTCTGGCCACCGATGTGCTGGAGGAGGGAAAAGGCAGCCCTGTTATAGCAGGTCACCTCAGCAGTGTGTAAGTGGTGGGTGTTTCTACCGCTTCTCACTGGGAGTCTGTTAGGCAACTAAACTGAGGATGCTCCTTGGTGCTGCAGCTTGGGCTGACTCTGTCTGGCTTTGCTCCCACCTCCACTTCACTAATGGCACTTTACCTTGTAGTGGCATCTCTTGCTTGTTCATGGACATCCCAGTCTGGGACTGATCATAGTTCTAGGGACGTGGATAACGTCTCCCAGTGCTGGAGGTGGTCCCACCAGCTTGCTAGTGGGAAGACCATGGGGCATACAACAGCCTTAAAGGGTCGAGTGTCCTAGTACACTTTCTTCTCTTTCAAGTGGGTCTCAATATGGTTCAGACTGCCCTTTCACACAAGGATGTGCATGTTGCAGTGTAGACCTTGTGATAACTTAGGACCACAATGCCCCACCTCCCTTCATGCAAAGAAAGATTTCTGGAGGAAGATGAGAGAAGGAGACTGTAAATACCCAGGTAAAGATGCTGCATTCTAGAGCTTGGAGCAAGGGGTTGCAACCAGTCTCTGGGTCTGTTGACCTGCTCCTGGCACTGAAATGGGTTATCACATTGTTATCACAGTGAGACCAGGAGTCACAACGACTGGATGTCACTCCACTGGAGCTGGAGAGCTCATAGGTGTCCTTCTCCCAGTTACTTAAAGGCTGGGATTAATCCCTTCTGTTTTGGGAGTCTTCACATAGATGTCTCCATCTGAGTGTTTAGGCTCCTGTTACAACCAGAAGTTTAGATTTGTGCCATCCACAAAGCTGAAAGAGTGAACTGTGCACTCAGATGTAGTTTTCTGCTTTAGGAAGAGTGGAAAAGTTCCCTCAGCTCCACTAACTATATCAGCTCATTCTCCATCAATGGGAAAGGGGGCCTGAGGTGGAGGTGTCTCCACTGCAAACACACCGTTTAGCCAGATGAATCCCATCAAAATGCCTTTTATCCAGATCTCCATGACATGGGTATGTAAAACACACCTGGGATTGGACCTGGATTGGACCTGTCTGATTGCACAAGAGACTCTCAGATTTGGAAGCAAGAAGGCTGAAAAAAGTTTGGTGTGTTTTCCTCAAAATTCTGTATACGCAGATTCAGAAATAGGTCAGCTGGAAATAGCTCTTCCAGAGGAAGGTTCAAGAGAGCCCACAAGGAACCGAGATGGTGTAGTGCATCCCATGGAGCTTCATCCTCGCTCCTGCCAGGGAAATGGTTTACAGCAGCAGGATTTGTTTGTGTGTTCAAATTTGTGGCCCTTCTTAAATTATTCTGGTGGAGGTTCAGACCTCTATGGTAGTAAATGTAAACTGCTAGTTAAGAGACTCACTTTGCTTAGTTACTCTTCAAAAATAGCTCAGTACTAACCTTTGGCTATGTCTACTGTAGTTAATTAGCCAGTATTAAATAGCAGAACTTCACGGGCTGCTGGAACTCTACTGCCCACATCAGTGAGGGTGTAAGGTTTTGGCCGCACTGCTAGAAAATAGTTCTGCACCCATATAATTTCCTTAGCTTTTGTGGCCTGAACCACACCGTGGCTAAACCACAACAGGGCCCCAGGTGGAAAAGTACTGTCTTAATGTGTGAAACAAGAGATTTGACCTTTCTTGCATTATTTCTCTGCTGCAGTAACTATTCAAAGCCCAAATACGCTTGCTGTGTGTCCCATGCTCTCTGCTCTGGAAGGACCCTGCTGCCTTTCCCTGCATGGCTCTGTGTCTTGATCACCGTTTTGAAGGTCTGAAGAGACTACTGCAACCATAATAATGGGTGTTATATCCCCTAGCCCTGCCTTAAACCTTGGGATTTCCCAGCAAGATAATTGGGCTGTGTCTTGCAGAGAGACTTTATTCAGGTGGTCTGAGCATCCAGGACATCTCTTGGTGACCCATGGGAGCCAGATCTCATTTATTTGTCTCCTTATTTTTCTCATTCTGCAGGACACCTCATGCCATCCTGGGCATGGGTCATTCATTGCTCCAGCACAATTGTCCCCAACCCTCTGCCTCCAAAACACCAGTTCCCAGCTGTGAAGGTGGAGGTTGAGCTTCCTAGAGGTATTTGACACTCAGAGCCCAACAGAGCACAAAAACATCACCTTTGCTGATGCAGACCTGCAATTAGTTGATGCTTTTCTGCAGTTGTGGCCTAATTTCAGCATGATGAGTTCAAAAGTGTTTGCCTGATGAGGAACTCTGATCCCCTCATCTCCAGGTGTGGCTGGTCCCAGATGCAGCCATTGAAGAAAAGCCTCCTAACAGCAAGGTGAGGCTGATGATCTGGCCCTGGCCTGAATTTGCATGTTGGGTTGGATTCAGCTCCCTTGAAGTTTGTTGGCACTGAGTTTAAAGCACCATCTGCAGAAGGCGGCGCTGGATCCCTTGGGCAGAACGGATCCCTTGGGCAGAACGGGTGTGAGGGTGTCCTGAACAGAGATGACACCTTGCCCAACAGTCCCAGCCTATTCTCCTCATCCACTGCTTGGGCAATCAGATGAAGGTGCACATCTGCGTTTGCACCTCCATCCCAAAAGGTGGGTCCTGTTTGTGTGTCATCACCCACAGTTCCCCTCCACATCCTGCTGGCCCACAGTCCCCAGTGAGGTGGCATCCTTCACATTATCAATTTCAAAGACGTCTCTATTAACAGGACAATGGAAGAATAAGCACTTTCCTTTATTCATTTACCCGCTGTCTGATAATATCATATTGATGATAATTTTCCTTTAATGGACCATTTGCAGTAATTATGATGCAGCGGGTGAGTAATTGTATCTGACGCCCGATGCCTCCAACATAACTCTGCAAACTTAATTCACTTGATTGTCTGAGAGGGAGGGAGAGAGAGAAGGAGTGAGACAGAGAGAGGACTGTGTCATAGGTCTCTCTCCCCTCACAAATGGTCACTAGAGCAAATTATTGCTTCTTGTGCCTCTGCAGCCACAGACCTCTGAAGAATGTGCTTCAGTGCCTCTTGTTCTGTAAGGAGATATGTCCCTTTCCCCTTTCTTCCCTTTTCTACCAGTTCCCAAATTTGCCTTCTCTGTCATATTGTCTCCTTTGCAAACTCACTTTCCCCACTTTCACCTTCTAGCATGAGTTTCTACCTTGCCTGCTGGGTGTTTTTTCCCACTGCCTACCATCAGGCTCTCCACTTGGATGAAGCAGATGAAGGTTGCCCCTCCTGCAGGCACCACTTTGCACTTTCTTTGCATTATGTATCTCGTTTCTACAGGGAACGTGGTCTGTGCCCTTCATGGGAGCTACCCTCCAGGAACCCCAGGCAGGGGGATTGCTGCATTTTAATGATGTGTGTGATAGCAACACCTTGAAGAGAGGCTCTTTCATGCTCTGAGCCTTGCAAAGCAAAAGGAGAAATGGATTCCCTGCCCCAACTGCTCATCTTCCTGTCTACAGCAGCGTGGGGTGGCCTCCATCAGTTGTTGCTATGCTGGATTCACTCCAGCCAGCCCTGTCTTGGTGTCTTCCTTTAAAAAGTGCCAATTAGCCTTGCCAGACCTGGGATAGGCCCATGCATAGACTACCTATCTGCACCATTCCCTTCTCCTTTATGGCCTTCTGGCATGGATGCACTCTGAGGGGAGCAAAAAGCAGACCTCCAAAGTGGCTTGCAGCCCTCTCTGACTGACAGCAAGGACAATCGCTCAACTCCAGCTTTCTGTGCATGGCATGTCTGATTGCTTCAGGGACTTGTGGGGCCTGGGCAACCCAGCAAAGGTGGTGTGGTACTGTGAGAGGGGCTGAACTCTGTTCCAGGCTGCACTTTGTAAGCTGAAACAGCCCTGGGAGTAGCAGGCAGTGGCACCTCTGTGATGGTTTCTGTGGTAGCCAGGGTATTAGCACACAGCTATGCTCAGCTGTTAACACCTTTGGGTGCAGAGTGTGGAGATGCTTCAGACAGCAAGCTGCTGGGAGAGGCGAATGGCCATGGATCAGCTACCACAGGCTGCAGTCTGTTTTCATGAGGGTGGTGCGATTGTGGACCAGACCCTTGTGTTACCTCACTGCCGTATTGCCCTACCCTGCCCACAGCCAGTCTGGATGCAGCGCTTCTTTAAGTGGTGCTCTGGGAATCCACCCATGATTGCCTTCCTGACTTTCCTGCTGCTTGCATAGAGTAACATCTGGAGCTGGTGAGGTGGAGTGACTTTTGCAGATGAGCACTGGTTGGAGAGATGGTATGGAGCCTCCAGGTGAAATGCTATCATTAAAAAACATCAAAGAAATGAAATGTGTTTCCTTTCAATTTCTCAGGCTGCCCAAGTCCCTCCAGGTTCCAGGCAGTCAACAGCACTTCTGTGGAACACCTTGGGTAGGGCAGGAGGATGGGCTTGTGGGGGATGGCTGCTCACACCCCTGTTGGTGCTGGGTAGGTGCTGGGGAGAAATCCTTGACTCGTGTCCTTCTGTCCACACCTTTCCATGCAAACCATCCAGCAGAGAGAGCCTGAGTGTGCTGCACTTGACAATGACACAGCCCAAGTCTTGGTCAGATGGTGGTCCTTCCCTCTGGGCTCTTCTCTGCAGGCAAGAGGGACCTCAGGGAACGAGCCTCTGAAAGGTTCCATGTTCAGAGCATCTCTGTGAAAACACATGTTCCCCTGCTGTGGTCCAGTCCTGAAGTCCAAGGGAAAGCTTTGTCTGTGGCTGAGTTGAGTGCCAGAACCAGGAGCTGTGCTCGAGGGAAAAATAAGCCATAGTATGATCTGATTATCTGTGAGTAGGGTGCAGCCAGCAATATATCCTTGCTCAGGAGAAGGAAACTGGGAAACAGTCCATCCCGGATTTGAAGCTGTTGGCCCAAGTCTCTTTGGAAGTCATGCCAGAGGCAGCACCATGTGAGTACAAGAGATTGGTGAGGGGTTGAAGTTGATCAGCTGAAGTTGGGGATGGGCTGAAGTTGCGGGGGGATGAACATGGATGCTGGTGCGCGGTGCTCTTGGCAGCGGTGCAACCAGCCTGCCCAAATCTGTGGGTTCATCCAGTGGGAGATGGGGCTGCAGGGAGAGCAGCAGAAACCCAGAAGGGAAATTTGGACAGGCAGAGAATCTGGCTATGCTCTTAAAGCAGGGCAGATATAAAAACATCAGGTTCATCAGTATTCTTGAAATTGGATTGGAATGGAAATGAATATTTCTTTATGTACTTCAGCAGATTGACTATTTGGAAAAAATTGACTTTGGCCAATTGAGATGTTTGGTTGTGAGCAGGCTTCAATTTTTTGTTTCAATTAGGAACGCTCCAAGTTGGCTGCAAGTTTTGCCTTTTTTTCAAGATGAATTTGAATAGTTGTTCCCAGCTGCAAAACGAAAATGTCTTTTAATGCATTTCATTCTATTTTTAATTTCTTGGAATTAGGAAGGGAACTTAAGCACCAAAAATTCAATGAAATTGAAATGTATCTGAGAAATGCTTTGATATCGTTAAAACTCAATTTTTTGGCTATAAGAGTTTTTGAGTAGAAAACTTCTCCCCAAGCTCTGCTCTCTGGGACATTAGTGAGTGATAAACTCTACAGCTATGTGTAGACCAACTGATGTCTTTGTACCGTTTGCAGCAGAGATCTGGGGAGAAAAGCAACCCTCCTCCTATCCCCTGATTTGTGTCTCATCCTCGCTGAGGGATTGCCTCTGAGTTCAGCATTTTCCCCTGGGCTTCATTTCTGCAAATTAGCTGTTAAGAGAAATGAAGGTCTTAGATTTTCTCATGTGCGTGGCTCTGTCTATCTATCCATCCGCCTCCCTCCATTTCACGGAGCTAAAGCAGCTCTCCAGTCCAGCTTTCCTTACCCATAGGAAATTGTTCATCGGAAAATGAAATGTGGTACTCTTGGGCCCATGTGCTTGAGTTTTGCCTCTGTTTCCTGGGGATGGAGTGCTGTAACAAGGGGTTCTGGGATTTGTTGCGAGGTCTCCATGGTTCAGACAGCTCCTCGAGGTACTGAGCACAGATTAGCCTGAGCAAATGTCCTCTCCATCTGGCACAAGCATTTGCAATGCTGCTTCTGCCAAGCTTGGATGGCTTGAGGTGGCAGCCTCAACTCTTCATGGTGAACCGTGATAAACAGAGACGTCATGCAAATCCTGGTTAGGACACTACGTGACAGTTGTGCTGGAGACTGCATGGGTCAAACGTGGCTAACTCAGTAGCCCAGGTGAGGGCTGCGCTCCCATCTCAAGTGCCTGCTTTCCTCGTGCCTGAGACCACACTGTAGCAAATGGTGTTATATGAGATGGAGTTAGAGAGCAGCTTAGGAAGGCCACATCTAGGGAAGGGCATGGAGTTTCTCTTTGGCAGGGCACAGGCCAGGTCCTCATGCACATGCATGTGATGCCTCACCAGGATGTGGATCTACCTCTGGATGGAGTCCTACCTGGATGCTGTGCTAAATGCCTGCCTGCGTGGGATGCTGCCATGGGAAGCACAGTCCGGGTGTGTGAAGTGCCAGCCCTGGGGCCAGGCGGTCCCAAACCCTAGGGGTCAGCACTGGTGGAGCCAGACGAATGTAAAGGCAGTGCAGCCCATGCATGCAGAGCACAGGCATACACACCTCACGGGAGAGGCAGCAGATAATGTTTGCTTTAGAAACAGAGGTCTGGCTTCCCTGCCCCATGCACAGAATACGGCCAGTACTTCCCAAATCACAATCCTTGCTCTATGGGAACCACCAATGTTTTACAATAATTAACAGGAAACCTGTTCATTAGCCCAGGAGTTTAATAATTTAGACTGGCGTTGGGTGCCAATTATTTTTTCTTTGCCCTCGGTGATCTTGATAGCAGAATAAGGTAGATCTGGACCCTGTCTATTGCTGAAACTCCATTCAGAACTGGGCATGCATTGTATTTGAATAGGCTTTCTTTAGGATTAATGGTTATTTCTCCTCTTCTCCATTATTCTTTATAACTGAAATATTCTCCTTCAGTGAAGGCTGAAGGATATAGCCATTTACTAGGAAGAAGACCTCCCTCTCTCTAAAGTGTTGGTACCCTTGTTGTTCCTGATAGGACTGAAGCTGGCGCTGCCCTTAGTCTGGAGTCATTTTGAGAAAATTACGGGTGCCCTTTATTTTTCTGAATGGGACCAAGCCATTCACAACATAAGGGATCACCACCTTCTCTCACGGGACTGTGGCATCAGTCCTAAAACATAGTTAAGGTTGGCAGTGCATATCAGTAATTATAGCAAAATAAATTACAGGGATGTTACAATTATCCTGGAGCCAAGGGCAATAAACCTAGACATGCAGAGTTAATGTTAAACTTAAAAGAAATCCAATATGTTAAGGTGTAGAGTTTCCCAGTATCCAAAGAGCCTTAACTCTGCCCTTGGCCAGCCTCTCAAAACTTCCCATCACATTTCAAGTCATTAAAAATTGGTATAGAATCCATATTTGCATTTTGAGGATGAATATGAATATTTTCCCCCCTATACTCTTTCACACAGGAAAACCTTTTAAAAATTACTAGGTTTATTTTCTTCTCTGATTCCTAGGTTCCTGATGAGGGAGAAGTATGTTTCTACAGGGCAAGAAAACGTTATGTCAAATAATGGCCAAAAAAATTACCAAGAACCTTAAAATAATAATACCCCCTCCTTCATAAATTCAAATATATTTGAATGTAATTGAATATATAAACTTTTTTAAATTTGGGAGGAAGAACTAGCTGGGAGGAAACTGCAGCAGGTACAGTCTTTTGGAAAACTCTCCTCAGATATGGCTGGTTCATTGTCCTGTGGAAAGCTTCCGTCTTGCGCGTGCCAGGCCAAGAGATCTGGGTGATGAACATCTCCTGGTGACCGTGGGATGGAAATGGGAATAGGAGGGAAAAATAAGAATGTCTGGGGACAGCCTGGGACTGTGGTGAGATACTCAGGTGTGGCCTGGGATGGACTATGTTCCTAATGGTGAATGAAACAGAGCTGACCCCCTTCCTCAGTCCTGAGGGCAACCCATATCTGTGTGGCTGAACTCGTTGCCTCCTGGAGCAGGATGGTCCCATCCAAACTGCCATGAAAGTGGCATTTTGGTGTGTCTTCTTCAGCTGGGAATGCACACTTATGTGAAAACTTTAATCTGCAGATCTTTGAGAGAGATGCAGGAGGTCCACAAATGTAGGCTCCTTCCACCTTTTTGGCCACCACAGCCAGGAGATACTGGGAGAACCAAGCTGTGATGGAAATGCCAAGAGCTGGATCAGATTTCCCAGTGAATCTCTTCCTTCCCCTTCCCCTCACTGAGGAACCATCTTTCTCTTGTTTGTTTGTTGTTTTTTTTCATGGGGATTATCCCTTAACTTGTTGATTATGTGCATATCACCCAGTTTAGGTGTGTTCCAGCTCTCCCTGTTTTGACCGTTTCACTGATTTCTTTCAACAGAAGAGTCTTGAATCAGGAAACTGACTCTGGGCTAATACTGGGGTAGCAAATACATCCTCTGAATTCAAAGAAAAGAGCCTTATTCCCTTCATTTCTTGATTCTGAGGAAGAAAAAGAACAAGAAGACACTCCCCATCTTTGATACTGCAATGTATATGCTCCATTTCCAAGGGGCCACCTGTGGTTCTCTCAGCCGTCGTCCACATCTACCAGGATTCTCAAAGCTCTTCACCTCAGTAAAAGTACTTTTGATGTCTTGGTGCCAGCCACGAAGCAGTTCAAGGACTCCCAGCTGAACTATCTTGCTCGCAGTGAAGCACACAGCCTTTGGGGATACTGGCAGCTCCCACGTTCTGCACAAAGTCTTGATGGCAACATCAGCCTGTCTGCTGGGCTTATCCTTGGCTGGTCAACTGAGGAAGAGGAACCACAGATTACTGGTGACCTGGAGGCTGCCATAGACCCGTCCTGGGGACAACCTCAGTGCTGACTGAGAAGGGCAAGGTTGTGCTTGCAAGTCAGGCCTGTAGGTCAGGAACTACCTCTCAGGGACTACAGAGCCCATCATCTGCATTGGTATTAAACCTGCAAGGAAGAGTTCATCCCTATTTCTGACTGAGTTGCCTGCGATTGCTCTTGAAACAACACACAGTATCAGAAAAAGGCAGAATAGTAGTTTTGCTACTCAGCTGAGCTGCGGAGAAAAGGGGAGGATTTAGCAGCGTTACCGAAGGACTCTGAACCCTCCAAGACGTCGTGCTCTCATGTTGACCTGAATTCCTCAGTTCAGGCTGCCCATCAATCCCATCTACACTTGCAACAAAAAACTTCTGCACATCACCTTCCATCTTCTTGCATGAGATGCTCTCAAGACGGATGGGATGGACCAAGAGCCGGGTCCCATCCCCTTGCTGGTTCATGCACTCCTGTGCATGCTGTGAAGATCAGCAGTACTGGGCACTCCTGCTAGCAGATGAGCAGGGTGGATGGGCAGCAGAGATCAGCCTGGCTTGCTCCAGCACAGCTGTGTAGATGCACCTTGGTTGGTTTAGGTTGCCCTATGGCAACATATGTGACCCCCACTGGGACACTGGCAGGTCAATGCCATCTATTCAGAAAGGGTGACAGATTTTTTTTTTTGGGAAATGGCAGTTGCCTTCCCAAGGGACATTTGTATATGGGCAAGCCTTGTTCTACTGCTCTCTGGGAGCAGTAAAGTCTCTGGGCTTCTCCTTTATCTTTGGCAAAGAGCAGTGTCATGACCAAGAGAAAGAAGAAGCCAAACCAAACCCGCCATCCTGCATCTTATTTGAGACCCCCTTGTAGCTTGGCTGCCTCTCTCTTTCCACTCTGCCAATATCTTTCCATTTATGCAGTAGCTCTTAATGAGAATGAAGCGACTAATTTGGCCATCCTCGATGTCTTTATAACCCAAGCCCACAGCTACGACAAGCCAATAGCACAGAGCTAGTTCTACTGATTATTTTAATCTCATCATATGTCTTTTCTGGTCAATAAACTCCCTCTCAAATCAAATTGTTACTGAACATAACCTGACGCTAATGTCCATTGGACTCTGGGCTATAGCGAATAATGTAGTTTGTCATAATTAAGTGTACTGCCTAATTAATTGAGTGGTCAGGATGCTAATTAGCCAGGTTTATTGAGACTGGAGGAGTATGAAGGGCAATACTGCAGCTCATCAAAAGCACTGGGACTAGAAATAAAGTACATCTCCCTTCCCTCTCCCCTGACAGGCAGACATATCTGTGCCTATGTAGATTTATGGACTCTGAGCAACACCCAGAGATGGAGATGAACAGGATTATGCTGGTCTTGCTGACTTCTTTTCAGTGTGGCTAAGATTTCTTAGCCTTTGCTCCCATTTTCCACCCATTCCTCTGGCTTGTCCATCACTGCAGCCTAACTTGGCTGTCTCCTCAGTCCTCATCTGACGCTGCCTGCTACGTCCCCTGCTCAGATGAGGGACAGCAGGGCTGCCATATTTCCCTCCAAAACTGCCAATAGATATTTGGGTCAGACATATGCAATAAGTTTCCTGAGAGCAGCAGTTCATGACTTTTCCTGCCCAACGTGTTTTTAAGTCCTCTGGTGATGGGGTGTCTAATTCCCAATGCTCAAATCCTCTTTCTTAGAAACCATTTGACTGACCTGAAGCCTCCTTCTGTGGTTCAAACCTAAGGACTTCTTGGTCTCTCCCCATGACCCATGGAGAAAAGATTTTTCCCTTTCTGTTTTTAGGAGCCTTTCACAAGAAGTCAAGAAAAGAATAGAGATTGTGCAGCTGAAGAAAGGTCTTCAGCTGAGATCTGGACTCCAGTGTTGGCTCTGCCACTGGCGGCCTTAGGGAAGTTGAGTGTTGTATCTCAGTTCCTCAACCAACTAATGCCCAAGAGATCCTTCGGGACCTCTCAAGTTTGTTCACATGTGCAATATAGTGGCAGGATTGGGAAGAGAGGGGGTGCACTTAGGAAATAAAGGAATATTTAACACGGGTTTGCAATTTCATTTTTGCAACAAGGAGGATCTGAGCATGCCCAGGGGGATTCAAGTGTTGGAGACAACCAAGCAGACCCAGTCCAAGCCCAGTATCTGGTTAGGGAGAGGTGAGTCTTTATTTCAACTTTGCTTCTGTTTGGAGGTCTTGGAAACCAGAGAGCTACCAATGGAGCTGGTGTCTGTGGAGAGAAAACGTGGTCTGTTTGAACTGGAGGTGGTAATTTAGAAACAATCCTGGAATCCCATGTTGTTGAGGATGCAAGTGTACCTCAGGATTACAGCCTCCCACACGATGGAGGTGGACTTTGGCATTCCTCTGGGACAACTGCTCAGATATTTCCCCAAACTGCTGGGCTCAAGAGCATGAGGGATGTCGAGTAAAAAGGCCCTCATCCCCTATCCATTCTCTCATCCCTTGTACGCTTACAAACAGTGAACATGCACAATCTAAAAAAAGTTTTATATCACATTTCTACTCAAGGTGATGAGGCTCTCCCTATTTTGGCCAGAATTAAGTGTGTTGCCAAGAAAGATGTATCTGTCCCACCGACTATAAACAGTGCCTTGATTTTGTGGGCAGCATCCACCAACTCTGCCCTCCAGTATTTATTTTAGTGCCTGAGTTTCATAAATGCTATAGCAGTTCCCTCTCTCCTAAATCCACTGCAGGCAGGCAAAGCTTTTGACCTTGCAACTGCCTATTGCTTTCAATGGTCTGTGGCCAGATAGCTTGTTTTGCTTCCGATTGCTTTCGGTTTCAAACAAATAGCGCTGCTGTGGGTAAAGCTCAGCCCACATTCCAATATCTCACCACATAATTGCACTGAATTTGACCACAAGCTAGTAAGTAAAACTGCTCTGCAGTCAGGTGCTCAGATTGTGCCTGCTTACATCTGCAAAACAACCTGAGCACTAGTTGCATTTTGTAGCCCTGACAAATGGGTCCTCCTGTGCCAGGGTCTCTAAACCCCTAAAGGACAAGGTGGTTTCTGCAGCAGAGTCTGCCTTCTCCATGGGGAGAGCAGGCAGGGACAAAAACCCTGCAAGCAAACTTTGTGTGCCTGCGTGCACGCCTCATTTTTAGCTGTTTCTCTTTTGAGAATCTCCAGGTAGAGGTGCCTGTGCAAGACTGAGCCTTTCGAGCTATGATTATCCCTAATTTGCAGAATATTCCTTGAAAAAAAAATAATCAAATTCCTAATAGTAAAAGTTCTCACTTTTCAGTAGTACAGCAGAAATTTGGCTTGATGTCCCTGCAAACTGAGAGATCAGAGCAATCTGCAACTCCGGTGATCTGTAACCCACCCATTGAAGGGAACTGGGAAGATCTGTCTGGAGAAGGATTTCTCTGCACTTGCCCTGTTTCATATATTCTTTCCCCAAATATCCACAACGAGCACTTTTACGGAGGAAACATAAGATCAGATTTGTATATTCTGCCTATATACTTATCCAACCTTGCTGTCTAATCAGAATCAGCAAAAAGCATGTTCTTAACAATTTCAATGCAACAGAAAATTCTTTTCAGTAATTAATGAATGAAGATTTCCAGGAGATCAAAAATGCTTAGGTAAACCTTGATCTTTATAGGTACAAGTGGCAGACCAAAAATTGGGGAAGAATTAATTGTGTAAACTAGTGGTTAGGAGGTTTTCCTGCTAATGTACCTTCTTGCTAACAGTTTAGGCAAAGTGAGGATGAAAATCCTGGTCTCAGACATATTCGTGATATTTGCTGTTTGGGTCTAATGGCAAAACTTGACCAAATTAAGCACAAACAGGTTTGTGGGGAAAAAGGGTCTGCCTGAAAAAGTCTGAACATGCGTCCTCTTTCTACTTTTCCCTTGTAAAAAACAGCTTTAAACAGCTAAAAGAAATAACAACTTTTTATATAATTTGACTTAAGTGAACAGAGCTTGTCAAACATGCTCAGATGGGAGCTTTCATCTGGGAAAGGCCAACTCAACAGAAACTGGGAAAAAACAACTTTTGCAAAGACACATAGATTTCATCCCTGTATTTGTATGGAACTGTGGCAGCGTTTCAATCAAGTAGGAAAGGTTTGGTTTGATTTTGTGATTTCAAATACATTTCAATGTCCAGAAAAATCAAAACACGGATGGCTTAAGAAATATTTTTAGAATTGTTCTTTTCATAAAAATTCTTATGTATATATATGTATACACACACAAATAAAAATAAAATTATAAATACATATATATATGTATGTATGCATATATTTTATATGTATACATAAATATGTATATCTTGATATGGGATGAAACAGGATACGAAATTTGAAACTGTGACTCAGTCTAATACTGGCGGTATCACTCAGTTGATACATTTTCAGTCATAGATTTAGTAAAACAGCTTATTCCCTGCCAATTTCCTGATGTGGTACATTTTTGGATTTTCTTTTATTTGCTCTGCAATGGGGACTAACATTCATCTCCTGACAAATAGGTTATACCTGTATGCAGAAGGCTGTTAGAAGCGCAATTTTGTTACAGTCTTAAAACTAAAATATCTTCTTCCTGCAATCCTATAGCCTGTTTTAATTGTCAAAAATCAAATTCCAGCTTTATATGCATATGATTGTATATATGGTAATGCAAAATTTCTTTCCTCTCCTCCCCAGATTTGTGCCTTTTTTGAAATAAGACTGAATCTAGCAGGGGATTTCTGATGTCCTTCAGTTCCCGTGCAGCTGGTGGGACTAGGTCCTGCTATGCAGGTTATGGCCCATTTGGGGGATAACTTTGTGTCTGTGGACGACCTCTGTAAAATGTCTGTAAAATGTCCACAGATGTCCACAAAACGTCCATTGAGTTAATTTAGTCCATGACTTTGGGCTCCATCTGTTATGGTGGTCACTCAGGACAGGAGAGGTGGTGTGTTGCATGGAGTTACTGGGCACCAAAGCCAGCTCAGGTCGGGTCACTGCTGCACTTGCACTGCTTCTTGTAAGGCTCGTCCTCCATTGGTTCAGGTGGTTCCTGCTATAGTAATTCCCATAACAGGCAACTCAAATCCCAGGTTACAACAATTTAAAGGTATTTCCATTACAATCTCCACCCCTGGTCCCTTTGGACCAGACCATCGGGTTTAACATTGCAATGAACTCCTCCCCTTGTCCCTGCTCCGGCTTGGACTTATCCACAGACTGCAGTCCCTGAGGGGTGTATCTGCTCCAAGTGGAGCCTTATCTATGAGCCACAGTCTCTCCAGGGGTATACCTGCTGAGGCATACACTTATCCACAGCCACAGTCGCTTTGAGGTGCACCTGTTCCAGCGTGGCCTTCTCCATGGGCCACAACACCTTCAGAGATAGACCTGCTCCAGTGTGGCCTTACCCACAGCCACAGTCCCTTCAGAAGTAAACCTGCTCCAATATGGCCTTAGCCACGGCTGCAGTCCCTCCAGGGGAGTATCTGCTCCGTCGTGGGCTTATCCATGGCCACAAGCTTTGAGGTGCTGCAGCATGGACTTATCCACAGCCACAGAAGCTTCGAGGTGTACCTTCTCCAGCATGGACTTATCCTTGGGCCACAATCCCTTCAGAGGTATACCTGCTGCAGCACAGACATAACCATGGTCACAGACGCTTCTGTACCTGCTCTGGTGTGAACTTATTCATGGCCACAGATGCTTTGGGGCGTACTGCTCCCATGCGGACTCATCCACAGGTCACAGTCCCTTTGACTCAAGTTCACACTGGAGTTCCAGCCTATCCAGTACAGCAGCACAGAAACAGAAGTGATGCCCTGGCCATCTGCCCGCCCAGGCGCGTCGCCATTGCTGTTATCACAATGTTCCCAGGCACAGCAGAATAAGATGATAAGCAGTACAGCAGTACAGCAAGGAGTGAAAGCAAAAAGCAGCCACTCACGAGCACTAGAATAAGGCAAGCAAGCCCCATGGCAAGCACAGGAGCCTGCCAATTAATAGCTAAACAGCAATAACAGCTATGAATTTGATCTATTACATTCCAATCAAATATGTCGTTATCTTGAACCCTTTGAGCCCCACGTTGGGCACCAAAAAGGACTGTCGTGGTTTAACCTCAGCCGGCAACTATGCACCACACAGCTGCTCGCTCACTCCCCCCTGGTGGGATGGGGGAGAGAATCGGAAGGGTAAAAGTGAGAAAACTCATGGGTTGAGATAAAGACAGTTTAATAAGTAAAGCAAAAGCCATGTGCACAAGCAAAGCAAAGCAAGGAATTCATTCACTCCTTCCCGTGGGCAGGCAGGTGTTCAGCCATCTCCAGGAAAGCAGGGCTCTGTCACGCTTAACGGTGACTTGGGAAGACAAACGCCATCACTCCCAACGTCCCTCCCTTCCTTCTTCTTCCCCAGCTTTATATACTGAGCATGACGTCATGTGGTGTGGAATATCCCTTTGGTCCGTTGGGGTCAGCTGTCCTGGCTGTGTCCCCTCCCAACTCCATGTGCACTCCCAGCCTACTTGCTGGTGGGGTGGTGAGAGAAGCTGAAAAGGCCTTGACTCTGTGTAAGCACTGCTCAGCAATAATGAAAACATCTCTGTATTACCAACACTGCTTCCAGCACAAATCCAAAACATAGCCCCATACGAGCTACTGTGAAGAAAATTAACTCTATCTCAGCCAAAACCAGCACACTTTGCCATCAGATGGATGCTTTTTCTCCAGCACAAGCAGATGATCAACAGCTGATGGCAATGCCTCTCCCCACCCTGGGCATCTCTGGATGGCTTGGTGTAAAAATAAACCCCAGCATGGCCAGGGGATCCAAGGGTGGAGGGAGGGTGGTATGAAGTCCTCAAGTGACGTATCAAGGAAGGAATGCCCACCACCACACTCCTCCATGGTGAGATGGGGAGAACTACCTGCCTCACTTGCAAATGCATCTTTTTGGGCACATAGCCGATGTTCCCAGCGTTCACCTGCTGGTGGGGAGGAACGTCCTCGAGGAATCCCCCTCCATCGCTGCCAGCATCCGGGCTGGGGTCCCGACCTGTCCCTCCCCATGCAGGGAGACATTTCTCAAGCATCGTGCTTCGCCTCTGCTGCCGCTGCTGCCGCTGAGCACCCCCAGCCAAAACGCATTAAACGGCTCTGCGGGACCTGCCATCTCTCTCGAATCCATCTTCCCTCGAATCGCTGTATTACAACCAAACAGGATTTGTTCCACTACAATTTGTCAAGATTGGACAAGGCCTCAAAGTTGGCGGAGACATATATTAAAGGTTTCTCAGGGATTGGAGTGAGAGAGGCAATTACCTTCCCGGGCTCAGAGACGAGGGAGTGCATCTCCCATCCCTGTGGCATAGCGCAGGAAGGCTGAGGGGGTTTCTTTTCCTTCCCTGCCAATAAATAAAAATAAGATAAAGACCCACTCCTCCCTCCCTAAACTGCCACATGCTGCAAGTGGAAACCTAAAATGACAGCGAGCTGGCTCAGCGGGGAGGAGGACAGCTGCGTGTGTACTGGCATCACGGCCGCTTTTGTCCAGCCGTGGTGGCCATCCACGACCGCAGTGGCACCTGGGAACAGACCCTGGGATCTGCCCTGACCTGAAGAACCTGTCCCCAAAAGGAGCCAACATCTGCCAGCCTCCTCCTCCAGCTGTGCCTGGTCCCTCCATGGCGCCTGGGAGGGCTGGAGACCTTGCAGGGTGCTGGGGAATGAGACGGGGATGCATTGGGGTTGGGTGCCCCACACATGCCACCCCAGCACAACAGGATGTTTGGTTTCAAACACCAACCCCCTTAAGCTTCTAATTTCAGGAAAGAGGGCTGGCTTATGGGGAGGGAGATGTTTGCCTGCATGGACCCCAGCAAGGGAAGGGGTGGAAGTAGCAAGCAGTCGTGACTGGGGCATCAGATGGGGCACTTCTGGGAAGGTGGGAGGAATGAGATCACGGCTCTGGAGGGATGCCAGCCCGTCCGGGATGGGGAGATAGCATTTTGTGCCAGCCAAACCCCTCTGCTCCAGTTGATGGAAATAGTCTAACATCTTTAGGGGATCTGTGCTGCTTAGAGCTCACCTCGCTCCCCATTATTTGCCCCCAAAAGTCATTTCCAGGGCTCTCCCGGCCTGGGAGGAGTGGGGAACGGGGGAATATTACTCCAGGAAAGAGATTGTCTCTGAGGGAGGGTTTCTTTGGAAATATCTCCTCTGCACAGTCAGGTGCGTGTTCCTGGGGCTGGCTTGTGTTAGCCTTCATTTTGGATAATCTGGAATAACTCCAGTGAAATCACCGGGGACTGCAGTGGAGTAGACCCAGCGTGAGCTGAAACAGAAATTAACCCTTGGCACATGCCCATGGATTTATCTGAAGGCCCTTTGTAGGCAAAAGATTTTATTACACTGGCTTAAGTGGGCTTTGGATGGAGCCTCTAGAAAATGCAGTGGAGGGTTGCTAGAAACCTACCTAGCTAATTAATCAAATAAATCACCCGCATTCGCATTCAGTCATCTGAAATGGAGGTGGCACAGTTTTAAGTACTGCTCCAGGATCCCTGGCTTTGTATCTTCTGGATTATTATTATTTAATTATATTGAAGCTGCATTTGGAAGCTGGTAGGCACCAGTTACCAGGTGAGAGCTCCCTGCTTTATTATGAGTTGTGGAAAGATTTGATCTTTCTGTTCTGATGATGAATTTTCACTGATGATATTAAGCTTATTTCAAATTAGTTAAAAAAAAAATGTTTTCTATTTTGAGCTGAAAGGGAAGCGAAGAAATAACTCCCTACTGAGAGTAATTCTTATCGTTTCAAGATATGATGACAGATGAAAAGGAACTTCAGAGCTGATATAAAATGAGATTCCTAGCTTTGCGGGGGAAAAAGGGCCAATATTTTGTGGAAATTTTCATGGCAAATACATTCATTTATTTTTGTTGACAAAACATTGATTTGAAATGCTTTGATTGCCCTGCTCACATCTGACAATAATTGTATATCTCGTGGTGTTAATTTCTTATGGATTGTCAAAGAGAATTGAAAGCCAGACACATCACAAGTACAACAGGGAGAAGGATGGTTTTAACTTTCCCTTTCATTTTGTTTATTAACACAGAATATTTCCCTACTTTGGTTTCTGGCTGGAGATTGCAGTTTCTTTCTTTCTTAAAGGCTCAGCTGTGCCAGCACTGCACTCCTGCTGACTTCCATGCTGAACCTTTTCTAGCCTCATTTTAGCACCGTTGGGTGCTGGGGAGTGAGGATTACAGCACCAGTCACTGCAAGGATTTTGCTTTTTGGGGTGTTGGAGTCTCTGTGTTTCCCCTGGTGATGCACCCTATCTGTCCTCCATCCCTGAGCATCCTCTTCCTCATGTGAGTTATGGGTCAAGGCTCTCTGTCCAGGTGTGATGAAATACCCTGACATTTAGTAGTAATGAAATTACATTCAGGACAGGATCCTCTCTCTGGCAGGGCAGGAGGGGCTGCAAAGCTGACCACATTGCTTGTTTTTTTTCCTAGTAGATTAACTTCCCAGAAGCTGCTGGGTGACCTGATAATGGAGCAGGGCTTGTCCCACACTTAGGGCACCAGCGTGGTGCTTAGGAGATTGGGTTTGACACCTGGAGCCCTGGCTGGGCAGCTGGGAAAGTCACTTAACCTCCATGTGACAATGGAAAATGGAGTTGGGGCCATTTTCAGCAGCTCTAGTGCTCTTTGTAACAGAGTTTCCCTGGTGCCTGAACTTGTCTCTTACCTGTGCAATCAAGGGAAGGTAAGAATCTCTCCCTATTTACAGCAACTGCAATTAACAGTCTTGCTTCATTACCTGCAAGAAAGGTGTGACTTGTATTGTGAGCCCCCAAACAAAGCCACGTGGCTCACATAAAGTCCTAGGTGGTCTAAAGCCTCTTCATCACTCTCCACCACTGAAGTGAAGACATGGTGTCAGATTAACTCTCCCTTCCCTGGTTCTGGGTCAGCCTGTAGAGGGGAATGGAGGGTGAGGTATTTTAGGGTAGAATCACTGCTAATGGGGAAGCTCAACACCCCAAGGTGAAAATTTGGCTTAGAGCCCTGCCAGTGCCACGTCTAACCATGGGGCATGTCCCCTTCTTCTGTCCATCTCCAGGAGCAACCAACAGCAGATGCAAGGGACTTGTGTAAGAACAGGGCATGTGCATTGACGCTTCCCTGAAATTCCTTCCTGGCCTGGAATTGGGATGGGGGCAGGGGTGAGAGAGATCCTACTGTCCTTTGCTGTAACGGCTTTGATATCCATCTGGGAAAGCTTGCTAAGCCATCCCCCCTGGAGACTGGCTCATTATTATGATAATTTATGTTAACACTCACCTCCTTGTGGTTGTCTCTTCACTATGCATCAGGGCTTCTCAAGACTTCCTCCAAGTGGAGGATCTAACTATCTGAGCATGGTACTAATGTGGACATGACTACATCAGCAATTACATGCACCCAAAAGGGGTATAATTAGGGAACTGCTGGCCTAACAGGGATGAATCTACTTGCAAACCACAGGAAGGACCAAGTGAAAGTTGACAGGATTGACATGGTCCTTGGGACAGCCCTATGTGCCTTTGTGCTGTGGCCCTGGAGGAGATGGGAGAAGCATGTGTGTGCAACAGCCCCTCTGTTCCCAGGAGGCAAGACCCAAACCGGCAGCCAGGAAGGGGAAGGTTGGACAAGCTTCATGCGAGGTTAGTTCTCCTCTTCCACCTCTGCTTTCTTCCATGCTCTTGGTGCATGGAGGGCTGCAGGACGAAGGCAGAGGTGATGGGCAGAGGGCCCACAGCCAGAAGGCACTGGCATGACTGAGGCTGAGACATGCTCCCAGGGAAGATGCCACTTAGACTCACTGTCTGCCTGTCTTTCTTGCCTCCTCTTGTTCTTTATTGCTGCTGCTTTCACCCTCTCTCCCTCCTTTGAGCTTCTCACAGCCTTCCTGGCTGCCTTTCCCTGCTGGTGGCCAGCCCTGGTTGGATTAGGTCAGGGGGCTGCAGAGACAACAAGAAGGATGGGGAACCATGACAATTTGTCCCTGTCGTCCCCATCTCCCTATCTGTCATCCCCAGTTCAGATCCGCTTCCCCTCTTTAAACAAGATCTCAACTGACCGTAAGGCTTCTGTCACTCCGACTACCAAAATCAAACCCCTTCCCTCATCAAATCCCTAATCAGCCGGAACAGCACTGTAAGCCGTGCTAAATTGACTCCTCTTCGCTCCTTCTGCTGACCACTGCCCTTCAACGAGCCAGCGCCATCTCTGACTCCGAGGGCAACATTGCATCTAATTATATTCCCCCTGCCTTTCCAAATCCTCTCAGGCGCCCAGACAAGCACAGGTATTGAGGAGGGTGGGAGGATTAGCGAAGAACCCAGTCACGTATTGCAGGGGGAAACAGCTTGCAGCTGTGCACGCTTGCATGCTTGGGAGGGATGTCTGTGGGGGCAGGCATGGGAGAGCTCCTGCTCCTAGGGACAGTGCAGCAGACAAGAGTCCTGGTGGAGGCAGTGGCATGGTGAGACCTTGCAGGTGAATGTGGCAAAACTGTGCAGCCACATTCACCTCTTCCCAGGAGAAAGTAGTTCCCTTCTGGCAGCCCAAGAGGGAGGAGAAAGGGATGGAGGGAGGACGGGGAAAGTTTTGCACTCTGGTGGCAAACCAGAGTGTCCTCCAGGTTTGTCCCTTAGCTTGTTTTCCAGGAGAAAAGAAATATCCCTGTGTCCACAACCAGGTACTGAAAACATCCTTGCAAATGGCTTTATGTTAATTGCCCTAGGAGTCTGAAAACATATTCAGAAGGAGGGACTGAGGTTTCTTAACTGTGATACAAAAAAAGGAACAGTGGTTTAAATGAGCAGTGGTTTAAAAATGCTGTAGAGATCTGCCCTCCCTGGAGAACAAGCTTGGTGAAGAGTCCTCTGCTGCTGGGCCAGGCTGGCCAAGAGAGGCCAGAGCTTCTGGGACCATGGGAAGACATGGGAGGACGGGCAGCCATCCAAATGTGGAGCTGGCATGATACTCAAATTTGTACTGATGCCCTCAGCTGTGTTAGCAGTGCAGGGACTCAAACCAGGGTGAGAAGGTCAGTGGAGGTGGTAGCAATGTGAGGGGGTAACACTCATCTTAGCTAAGCCAGTAGTGAAAACCTACCCTCAAGGTATGGGGAGTCAGGATGAAGGGAAGGATGTGATTTATTCCATTTTCCCCACTCCATAGGATTTTCCCCAAGATGCCATGTTCCTATCAGGAACGTCTTGGTGTCAAATCTTGGGGCTGCATTTTCATCCAGGAGATGTGAATGGATTACCAAGTGAGGGAATGTAATTAATTTGATTATGCATAAATAAACTTGGGCTTTGGAAATGGAATTAGCGCGGGATGTTTTAATCAAAGGAGAAGATGAATAGGCAGTCGGATAATACCCAGGCACTGGTCACAATAACCACAATTTATAGCCTGTGTTGCCACATAGTCAATTTGGGTTTAATTTCATTCCGTTGCTTGAGCTCTCTTTTATGGCACCTCTCTCTGATGGAAGTTGGGTGATGAGAGACGCCTGGGTTTTGGTGTTTAGAAGTTGAAGGTTATGCTTGGCTGGGATATTTAAGATAACGGTCCTTTTTCTGCTGCCTTTGGGGTGACCTTTCATAGTGCCCAGAGGTGAACTTCTCCCCTGGCTCCTGCAGCATCTCCTGGGACCAGGGGGCTGCTCCTTCAGGTGATTTAAGATCTGGGGAGCACAAAAAATGGGCTAGCAGAGCTCACAGCAATAGAGAGATGGAGTGGCCTTCATTCCCTCTGTTCAGCCCCTCTAGAGAAGGAATGGAGGTAAATGGATATGCCACCATAACCATGAGTATGAACTGAATAGGGATGGTGCATCCAGTTCAGCTGGGGATTTTGATCCCTGCCTGGGGATTATGCACCTCCCAAGTGTATTTCTACTGGTCCTCCCAATCCCAGCAGTGACATGTGCTGTGGACAGGCAGACACCATAGCCCAAGGCAGGTGATTCTGGGTCCCATCCTTGTGCTCAGCCCAGCTCCTGAGTCCTAGGATCAGGATAATTCAGGTTGGAAGAGAGCAAGAGGTCTTCTACTCCAACCTCTTGCTCTAACGGGCTTCTGCACAACCTCTCTAGGCAACCTGTACCAACTTGTGACCACCATCCTCATGAAATCACTTCTCCTTATAGCAAGCTGGAGCCTCTTTTATTTCAACTTAGGTTTTCTCTCTTGAGGACGGTGAAACTGTGCCCATCAGGGCAGCAAGGCAGTGGGGCCAGAGCCTGCCCCAATTTCTGCTGCGGGAACCAGCCTTGGCTGGTGATGGATGTCAGCACTGGCTCTGGCATCTTTCCCTGGGCAACACCAGAAGCTGTGGCCTCTCTCTTTTCCAATCAGGGCCACATATCTCCAGGTGGCTGCAGAGACCAAACCCTGAGAAGGGGATGCCCAGTGCTTGTGCTTGTGGTGGGAGGCTGCTGGTCCCACCAACACAGGCCTGGAGATGACCGCTCTGCCTGGGATGCCCCATGCATGTGAGCTGTGTGCTGGAGTTACCTGTGCATGGCCTCTGTACTTTGGCGTGCAGGTCAGGCTGGGATGTGACTTGTTGCCAGAGAAAGTGTGTGTGTGGCTGTGAGCAAGCAAGACTTGTGGCACTAAAAATGCAGCTGCAGCGTGTCATACGCAACTACTGGGCTGCTAGAGGAGATGAGGGATGGGGATGATTTGCAAGCCAAAAATATAAAGCCAGTGCCTGCCAGGGGATGCCAGCTCTTGACTTCTCTCCCACTCCCTAACTACTGTCATACACACATTTTGCCCTCCCAGATGTTGTGTGTCACCTCACACTTATGGACCCACATTTTCTGAGTTTGCATTGATGCTGTCCCTCTGTGCACAGTCCTCCTGCAGGTACAACCAACCCCACTCTCTTCCCCCAAGCCCACATGGGCAGGTCCATGCCCCTGAGCCAGCAAGCAAGTCTAACTAACAAGTCCAACTTTGGGTGCAGAGGGTGCCCTGCTTGCTGCGAGTGATCTGGAAGGTCTGGGCTTATTGGGCAGCTTGTGGGAAAGAGCATGGCGGGTTGGGGAGCTGCTTCAACCTCTCAAGGTGGTCTTTATGCACTGTACAAGAATATCCTCCCTCCCTAGGTCTCAGGGACACCTGCATGCACACACACACTGACCCACAAAGTTCAATTTGGTCCTATGTCTTCTCCAGGAGCTTGGCATAACAGAGCAACTCACATGTTCAAGGGAGGAAGTTGTCTTTTCTTCTCTTCCTTTCCCTTCTGACCTCTCCTGCCCTGGTGCTCAGCTCCTTGTGGAGGAAGGGAGTCAGGCTCATGCATTTATGAGCTGTTCTGTTAGGGACTGCAGATTTGCAAAAATAATAATAATTAAAAAAAACCCACTTCTTTTCATTCTGTGGAACAAAAATAGCAAGTTCCAACCCATAAAATTTTATGAACAACAATAAAATGAAAATGTTGTCCCCTCCATTGAGTTAAGAGGCTGCTACAGGATTTGCTCGCCTTGTCATTCGTGCACTCCACAACAGGGACATAAATTATATGAAACAAGTGTAAGACTCAAGCTCACACACACATGCATGTACACCCACATAGGAGGGCAAGGGAGAAGGAGCAGGACAATGCATGGTGGGTTAAACAACTCTGGTTTGTGCGTACATTTATTTTACAGTGAATAAAGGATCGTTGTCAAAGCACAACACAACACTGTACCAGTTTGGTTGCTCCCCGTCCTTTGCCTATGCACCACTCACTCATAATGCTGGTCCTGCAGGCATTAAGTCCTTGCTTACCTCGATTCAGATCAAGGACTTCAGCAAGGGTCTCTGGGAGCAGGAGGGATGCTCTAAGCACGAGGCTGATCAGGTGTGATCTTTGTCTTCACTAACTGCAATTTTCTGATGAAAAATAATTTCATTAAAGAAAAAAAGCCAATAACCTTTCTTGACCAGCCCTGCTCATAACTGTCTAATATTTTTCACCTTCTGAGCTGAAATTTCCAACTCTGCTCTTAGCCCAATAAAAATGCTCCAGAGGCAGTTCAAAGAAAAATGATATTTTCAATACAATAACAACAAAATCAAATGTGTTTCCACCTACTTCTCAAATTCATGTAAAAAATTGCAATTTTTTTTCTCGGAGAAACTGTAGAGTAATACTGGATATTGGAAGCTGTTGTTCTGGGACATCAAAACATGGCATGGGATGAGCCTTACAGGGGAAGACTTAAATCAATAAGCTTTGAGCCTGGGAAAATAGGACGTTCATTGGAGATGCGTACAGCCAGCACATGGGTTTTTTTCCCTTGCAATGTTTTGCATGTGAGGAGTGATTCTTTCATCTGGATTATTCCCTCATTAAAACTAAGGGCTGTCAGATTTGCTGCCAGGATCAGGGCTAGGCTTCCTAAAGTGCTCTCATGGGTAGCTGTTCATTTGTGAGGGCTTTAAGGAGGGCTGTGCTGAGATTTGTGACATTAGGGGAAGAAACCCCATTTTTCACACAGATTTGAAGACCATTTAGGAAGTCCTACCTCCCAGTCTGCCTGAGATAGAGTGAGCCAGAGCTCCTTTGCATGAGCACCCTCATGTCTACACACTGGCAAAGCTTAAGGAGAAAATGCAGCCACTTTATCTCCCTGCCCTTGGATTTTATAAATAATAGCAAACCACCCTGGAGATTTTGCTGTTAAAAAGGACATTCACATGAACACACTTGAAAACGTCTGAACTCCCTGAATCTCATTATTTCTGAAACTCAAAGCTCTTGCAATTAATTTTTTCTTCAAATATCTGCTTTGTTTTGCAGCTGTTGTCTCTCAGGATCTCAAGTCCTCCTGTACAACACAGCAGAGGGGAACTAGCAGAGATCCAACAGGGCAGTGAGCTGCCTGGGTCCTCCCTGACCTGCTTCCTCACCCCACAAAAATGGTAAATCTGGAAGTACTTTTTGTGCTGCTCTTTCTGCTTAGCTGCTGGGATGCTGTGACCACCAACGAAAAGGGCAGGATGAGGCCATTTGGCAGGTTATGTGAAGAAAGACATTGGCAGAGTATCGCTGATGGATTCGTGGTGGAAACCTGAGGTGCTGCTTCCACATCCCACCCTCCGATCTGTACCTCTCATGCCTGCCTAGAGCCTGGACACTGACTCCCAGAGTTAATTACTAAATCCAAAATCCCCCAGAACAGAGGGTAGGACCCAGGAGTTCTGAGCCACTCAACCCTGCTTCAAATGACCATTTTCTTTATTTGCTGCTTTTCCCCAGATCTGCAAAGGGAACACCCAGATTTTGCACACCCCTGCCTAGGACCAGCTACTAAATGGCACGGTAGGGAGAGGACCCAGGAGTCTTGCTCCCTTGCCCCATTACTGCTCACAGACCCCACGCCTGCAGTCATTCTTTTCCCCCTGTGCTAAACTCTTTTCCAACTAATCTGAGCAGTTGGCAGATTTTGTGTGTCTAATGGGCTGCGGACGGCACGGGTAGTTAACCGTTCTCAAACTGCCTGGTGATACCAATCGCATTATCATAGCCGGCAAGAGATTAAAGCTCCAATTAAAAAGTGACGGGGCAGTGACCAACCATGAGCAGCCTGGGTTCCCAAAGAGCCAATTTAGGGACTGATTGAAACAGTAATGGGGTGGGAGCAACATGGGAGGTGAATAGTCCCTGGGAGGTAGTGCATGTTCCTGTAATCCGGGAGGGGGGTGGAGGTGTCCCCCCAGGGATGCTTAGGGAAGGATTTTCAAGAGGTCTTCCTGGACAAAGAGGAGGAAGAAAAATTGCTGCTGATGTGTCTGCTTTGGCTATACCAGATGCCTGCAGAGCCAAGATGACTCTTGCATCTGTGGAGTAAGGGGTAAGCTATGTTGGGCATGAGCTGCTGCTCCAGGATCTCAGCTCTTTCTTGAAAAGCCACCTCCCTCATTCCCTCAGCATCAGTACCTGCTTTACAAGCCTTTCCCCTCTGCCTCCAATCCTTTTTTCCCTCCCTCTCCCTTTCTCCCAGCAGGAACTGCCCAGCCTGGTCTTGGCTGTTCAACACCAGGCAGCAAAATGCAATGACCTGCATTGCAGGGAAGCCTTAAACTGCTTTTATGTGATGGATAAGACAGTGAAAGAGGAGCTTCTGGCTGAACCTTCCCTGGAAAAAAACTATTTATCTGACGGGGAAGTTGGGAAGAGGAAACAGTGCGTGTTTGCAGAGATGTTGGAGGAAAGAGCAGCACCGCCAAACTCACAGGGAAATTAATGGTTCTGTATTAGGACCGGGGGTCATACAATGCACAGTAAATAATAGATGGGAGAAAACAGACCTGTGAGTATTTAGCTCTCAAGCGGTTGCAGTCCAGGCTCTGCACTCAGGGAAGAAGCAGTCTTGTGAAAAAAAGGCCATGGTCTGGTCTTGAACTGGCACAACCATGCACACAGCAAAGGCAAGGACTCAGGCTGACCAGGCAGCTTGGGAAGCTGCATCTCACATGCCTACGCTGTTTGGTTTTGGAAAGGTCCCTAGCACACATGGAAACTCAGACAGTTAGCACTGCCCCGACCTTTTCTGGGTGTATTTGCCAGGGGCTAGGTAGTTTACCACCCTGCATGGAGAATTTAATAGCATGGACATGGGCTCTTCTGTGCCGACTGGTCTCAGTGGAGGCCCTAGTGCAGAGATATAACCCTTAAATCCTAACTTGTGGTGCCTGACCTTGCAACCTTCATCCACTTTGCTCTGCACCTTGGGGATGTGTATTGTTTCCAAAGTCTTCAGAAGAAGCTGAAAATCCCCCAGGCATTATACTGACACCAACTAGCTTCCCCTGAAAGGCTGGCTCTTCTTGGTTCTCCTCAACCACAGCTGGGGAGCAGCTGAGAGCAGAAGCAGGCTGCCATCTTCACCGTGGACCAGACGCATGCTTTGCCAGTGTTTTACAGGTATTTACTGACTGGAGGGGACTGGGAGAAATGGGAGTCCTGGATTCCTCACTGGGTTTGGAGATGGGTGTATGAAGCAAGTTTGGACTCTTCTCCTTGTTTCTGTCACAAGTGCAAATAATCATGCTCTGTCTCCTCTCCTCCCCCTTCACCGTCACTCCTTGTCCAGAGCACTCATCTACATCCTTACCAGGTGCCAATCTTCTCCCCATTTGTCCAATTTGTACGTCTCTCTCTAACCTGTCTTCCCAACTTTCTTCTCTGTGCTGCCGAGCACATCTACAGCCTACATTTCCACCAGGGTGTGAGCTCCCTTCTGAGAGCAGAATATCACCCTGGGAACATGATCCTGATCGATAACTATTGACTGATAAACCAACAATGCATTTCAGTGCAAGCCTGTCGATTGGTGGGATTGATTTATCTGCCCCTCTTTCTCCAAAGGGCCAGCTCCTCTGACAGGCCCCTGATTTACAGTCAGAGATGGGAGGGCCAGGACAGTCAGGCTGCTGCTCTCCATCAGTCATGGATTCAGCTGCTGAGGCTCTTTGCTTTTCAGAGAGGGATGGCAGCAATGTTTGTGGCTGGAGTGAATCCAGGGGAGGGGATGGGCTTAGAGGTGCAGATCCTACACCAAGGTCTTCAGTTAGGTCTCTGGTAGCCCCAGGTTAGTTTTCTTCTTCTTCTGGATAGCAATGAGGCCTGGAGCTTCCAAACATGTTGCATTTCCAGAGAGCTACTCACCGTCTTGATGGGGGCCTCGGGTTTCCATCATTTGCTGGGTGTGGCATCCCTGGAGAGTGAAGAATGGCTGCTGTTCCTGGTGACGGGAGCTGCCCTGCTATCCTCCCAGCAATGGTGGTGAGGACAGATATCCCAACCCTCTGGGTCTGATGGGGTGGGAAACCCCCAGATCTCTCCCTAACCCAGGATGGGACAAATCATCATGAGAATGTCAGGTCTTGGAGGATGTCTATGTGGACAAGCTGTCTGTCCCTTGGCATCCTATGGGAGAACTTCTGTGGTCTCCAGCTGTGTCTCTGAAAATGCTTCACATTCCTCTCCTGCACGGTCATCAGCTCTGGGAATTTTGGTTGTAAATCTCTTTTACAAGAGCTTGTAAAATGAAGGATTGAAGGATGGTAGATGCCCCATCCCTGGAAACATTCAAGGTCAGGTTGGATGGGGCTCTGAGCAACCCGACCTAGTTGAAGATGTCCCTGATCATTGCAGGGGGTGTTGGACTAGATGACCTTTAAAGGTCCCTTCCAACCCAATTATTCTGATTCTATGATTTTATAGTGCCACAATGGCTTACGACTCCTGTTCACCTTAGGGGCTCCCCACAGTTCCCACCTTATCAGCATTCTTGACCTGCTCACCTCATTGCCTTGGAGAACAGAGAGGTGAGCCCTGAGCATTTGGAATCAGTCCCAGATATTCACAGATGTCTGATGTCTGTCTGGGACATGGTAACCCTGACACAACCACAATGAGTCTGGGAATTACAACCACCTCTCTGGAGCTGTAACTGCCATCCAGCCCATCCTCTCTACTTCTCTGTGCATCCACCTCCTGTGTTTGGGGCCTCCTGACTCCCAGGGGATTTGAATTATGCGTATGGTGTAGTTGCCATGTGCTTCACAGCAGGAGATTTCCGTTTGCCATCTGAGTGCCTCTGTACATGGTCAGTCACCTGGACTCAGCGCTCCTCTGATGCTTCAGCCGCAGCATTGCTTAGGTTGCTGCTGGGTTTCATCAGTCGTGCTTTTTGTAGGGGACAGGGCTATGCACAGATCCTTATCCTGATGGACTTTTCAGAGGGGAGAGCAGAACGTATATTTTGCCAGCTTCATGGACAGTCAGACATGCTTGGAGAGAAGGAAGCCTCATTCCAGGTACTGCCAGGACGGAGCTACTTCCAGAGGGTCTCTCCCTGCTGGGGCAAGAATTCCCTGTAGCCAGGCAAAAGATTAGTCCGGGGAGTGGAAAACACGGCACTGACAGAGTCCAAGGGAAATTTGGGTGTGACATGGCTCAAGATTATAACTGAGGTGAGACATGAGGAATGTTTTTATCATGACCACCATGGGGCAAATGCTTCATCAAAGGTCTCATGGTAGACCTATATTTTGGCATTCTTCTTAACTGCAGTTGCTTGAGTCAAATTGGCTCTGTTCCTCCTTGTGGGGACACATTTTCTTTAAGAGTGAGGCAGACTGTGTAGTGTTCATCACAATTTGAGTTATGGATCATAGCGCTATGGACCATGAGCAACCGATGGAGCAGCTGTGGGGTAACTCCCATTGCTCTGCTGTCTTTGCCCAAGAACTACCTCTGCCATCACTTCTCTGTGAAGAGAGGGTCAGGACATCTTCCATGCATCCATGACACAGTGGTAAAGTCAGCAGGGACATCACTGTGTGGCCTCCAAAAGCAGACTTGCTCTGTGCCATGAAACCTCTCCCTTCCTACCACAAACACTTTTTGACTCGACTATGATATCTTCAACTTTTGAAGCCAGCTGAAGAAAGTATCTTATAAGGCAGTCTTTTTAGCATACAAAGGAAGACCTGAGGCATCAGAAGCAACTTTAAGTTCATGCAGGGAGTTTGTGACAAAAAGAGTTGCCTGAGTTGCAGACTTGAACAGTTTTAAATACCCTCTGTCATTTCTCTCTGACCAATATTCTTCTCAGTGTAATTTGTCAGGGCTTGGGGTTAAAAGGACAGGAATTGTATCCTCTCTGTTGTCTTGGAGGACAGGGTATTTTGGATTCAACATGCAGTTATCTATGTAGGGGATGTCTCTTCACACCTCCCAGTTTGACAAAAAACCATGCAAGCGTTACCAACCTGCTCTTCAAGCAACTTTCCCCAATTTAGGATGCGGTAAAGCACAGACAGATCAAGTGATTTAAAGGAGAAGAATTTGGGATTCCCAGGGTGGCATGCTTGGGCACAAGAGACCTGCCTTCCCTCCTTCAGTCATCTGCACTGTCTAGGCTGTCAAAGCTCTTGAATGATCCCACCATGGATTTGATCCCTTCGTGCCCTCTATCACAAGATCCATGCACTTCACCTTCCTCTCCAGTTAGACAGCACCAGTACTGGTTTTGTAAAACCAGCTGGCTCAGAAGAAAATAAACTCAGTCTCACTGTCTTGCTACTAGATATGAATACAAAGAAGCATATTCCTGTGTTTTGGGACATAGAGACATTCAGACTCACATCCCCATTCACACAGCGTACGTGCTTATCAGACTGCCTGACAAGGGAATGCAATCCCATCTTAGGAACTGCTCCAGGATTTTCTGGGAGCAGGTGATGCTTCAATGTGAAATACCCACAATGCTAGGTAAGTGAATTGCAAGTCTTTCAAAGTTGCATAGGATTAACTTTGAACTAAATCCCTGAAAAACCACATGGCTGGTGACATTTCAGTTGATCCCTGTTCTCCAGGCAGGTCATGCTAAGGTTTCTGCTCCGAAGCTCCATGCTCGGTTGGTCACGGTGGTGGCTGAACAGCTGGGGAGATTTCTACTCAGCATCATCTTTATCAAGAATGATTTGCCTTTTGAGTCTTACAGACTTTCTTCCTTCCCTTAGAAACTCCTCTTTAAATTGTTACAGTCTAGAAATATTTGTATTGCCTGTCCACTCCACTGGCCTTTTCCTTTGCTTCTGGTCTTGTGTAACAGCAGAAGGTACAAGAACATCTGAGGCAGGTATACATGGAGTAACCTGACCATCAGATGGGGTTGCAAAGGTTTGGGTGCACATTAGGAAAACACGAGTCAGTGCCTGGCTGGACGTACTGAATTATCCCATTCATAAAGGGGTCCCAGTCCTCTGACTGGTTCATCAGCTGATGTAATGAAGTTACATGATCATGAGTGGCATCTGAGAAGTGCCTGACCCAGAACTATTCAGGGCAGAATGGGTCCATTAAACAATCTGGCGAGATCACTTGGTTGACAACCCAGCATCCAGAAACAGTTTGAACTAGTATGCACATTTCAGAAAGCATTCATGTATGTTTTGATGGTATACAGGTGATCTGTTCTTCCCCTGCTTTAGGAAATAGGTTCTGATGGTTAACTACCCCATCAAGAAAGTGAATCTTCCTTTTGTTCTATGTAAACATATACACATATATAGGAACTATATATATATGCATATATGCATGAAAATATATGGAAAGCATTATTTATTTATTTATTTATTTAAGTGTTCAGCCTTTGGAGACTTTTAAATTTTTATATTTCTTCCTCATCCTTACGCACAGATTGAACATGACAAGTTTTATTTCTCTTCTCACTTGTATTCTGCATAAGAGCGAGTGATCTTGTAAGTGATGTGAATGATAAATCCTAAATGCACCTAACTGACTTTGATATCTTTTTTATTTCTGGTGAGCTACATTTTCCAGTTCCCTTTGATATGAAACTTAAGGTCTGTTCTGTGCTACTGCACCAAATAAAGCTCAGGTGTGGATGGTTGTGTTTCATTGTTTGTTATGGGAAGTTGCACTTTTTCTAGCCAAGGCCTACTTTGGCCATTATGTCCTCCAAAATCCATACTGTTCACTGGGATTGTGAGTCATATGGGCTGGCAGCAGGTCTCACAACAGAAGGCAAAACCAGAAAAGGAAGAAGTTTCCCTGTGAACCTCCTCTAGTGTCCTTCCCTTCTAGGACAGTGTCTGCTTTGCCCAACTCAGGAAAGTTTTTGTAAAAGCATCTGCAAGTCCCTGATCAGGGCAAACAAGAGGCCTAGATACCACCCACGAACTCAGAGCTGAATGCTGGGGAAGCAGAGAGAAACCTATGGTCTCTCAATATTGCTGAAGTCCAGGCCAGGCTGCTCTAGAAAGGATGTGCACCAGTGGTGGTAGGCTGGTGTATCTGGTTCAAGTTTGAAGCATAGTTAGCACTAACTGAGATTAGTGTTTGTTTGATGACTGCACCTAAAGATTTGGAGTTGAAGGGTTTCTAGTGAGACTGTAGAAACTGTACTAATTCCATAGTTATGGCATTTAAAAAAATTTGGTAGACAACTGATTTCATTGTGTTGGCCAACAGAGCATAGACACCAGCATGCTGACCCTCTAGCCGTTCTTTAGCCCCAGGCTTTGCTAATTTTCTCATATGTTGCCTACTGACTCAGCCAACAATTTCAGCCCAGCACTTATGAAATACATTGAATTTAGAATTGTTATTATTCTGTAATATCTGTATCATACTAAATTCTGTACAAGGGCTATGACAAGACACTCTACTTTTCTCAGATTATTGAGAGTTGCTCTGCTTCCTTATTGGAATTAACTTTGGTTTTGGTGTTCTGGTACAGATGGGTTTTCAGAAGAATTCAAAGGTAGGTTTTGGTCAGCCTTTGGAGAAGACTGTATGTAGAGTATAGGAGATGTATGAGGTGTGGGAGAAATAGGAAACTGGACTGTAAATTCGGGATGCGATGGACACCAAAGATCAGACATGCCCAAACCAAGGAGTTCCAGCAAAGAGTGAGGAGGACTTTATTTTATCTCAGAAATATACAGGCAGGATGAGGAAATTGTAAGGTGTGTGTTTGGAGAGGGTGGAGAGGGGAAGGAAGACAAAAGGTAAAAGAGATGGGAGGCTGGGAACTGGTAGTTAACACTTCAAGGGCTGCAACTAAACACAGTCTCATGTGGACTATGGAGAAAGGACTTGCCAGTTTTCTCTCTCCTTTAGGAGACTCTGTGTCTTGTGGAGGTGTGACGTATGGTAAGAAGATAAGAGGAAGGCAATGATCATCCTTCCAGCCATTGGCAGAGACTCCTCACTTGAGTTGAAGATGCAACTACTTCCTCTGGCAGCTGTTACTGATCCTCCTTCCCATTCTCCAAGCTTTAATAGCCATTTTGATCTGAAAATATCATAGAGTGTCACTGGGCAAGAACAATATGGAGTCTTTAAAGATCTAGAAATCAAGACAGGGGTAAAGCTGAAGGGTTCTACAGCTGGAACATGGTGGGCTTCTCATGGCAAACCATCCATTGAGATTCCTGAAACCATAGCCCTTTTTGCTGAAGTATCTGCTGGATAAATGTCACAGGCGGTCTGGAGATGCCCCAAAACTTGCAAGGAACCTTCAAGAAACGCAAAGAAAAGCTTCTCCCAGGTCCTCCCATCTCTAGTGTGTCTTCAGTGAGGGACTGTGAAGGAGAGGACAAGAAGACGTCTTTCCCTGACACGTTTTATTGAAGGACATGCCATCGTGTGGACATGTAAGCCCTTCCTGCTCATGACTCCAGACTTTGCTTTTTAATGAGGGAAGAGTGGCTCACTCATTGCTGCTGAGCTTGTCCAGCACCATAGCTCCATGCAGTGTGCAGTCCAGAGGGCAGGAACTGGGAAACTTATTCCATAGCAATGTAGGACATCTATTAGCTTTTGTGTTTATCACCTTATCTTGCTGGGGAGGGCAGCTTTCAGGCCTAAATCTTTTCTCATTGTCGATGTCTTTTGAAAGTCCTCTTGCTAGGCAAGAACTGATGTATCTTTTCAACAGGGACTCAATGCTGGCCAACAGCAGATGCCCTCTATGACTGGTGGTATTTCCAGGGCCAAGAGGGTCATTTTAATCCCACAGAAAGTTGTTGGTATTGGCAGGGCAGAAGTCACTGCCCTGTCCCATTTCCATCCTGGTTGGGAATGGAAGAGAATCCAGTTTTAAATGAACTTCCTGCTCTGATAGCCATAGAGCAGTAGTGATGGATGAAGTCCCTGAACTAATGTGGTATTGTTTCCTCCCTCCCCTCCCCTCTCTCTCTTCAAAAAGAAAAAAAAAAAAAAAAAAGGGAGGGGGATAAGAGTCTGTCAAGTCGTTTGATCTAACATCCAGACGCCATGTTCACCTTGGCAGATGGCAGGAGAGGTGATTGCTTAGCACTGCATGTTTGACATCTCACAGAAATAGCAAGGCTGATGTGGTAGGCCTGTAGCCATTGGCAGCTGCTGTGGTACCTACGCCAGGAGAGGGAGGTGCAGACTTCATTTCACACCTCCCGATGCAAAAAAAATGCTTTCGGGGAGCAACTCGTGGTACATCTGCTTGCCCCCGCCACCCCCTCTTTCTCTCCCCCATTGGCTTGTGGTGGTGGTTGGCGGGTTGCGTGCTGTTGCTTCCTTTGTCACCAGCTTGTGTGACAGGCGAGGTGACACGGAGTCTGCAGAGCTGCAAAGGAGGTTGCTCCGGGGCTTTCCCACACTGGGGAGGTGAGCTCGCTCCAGCAGGGGGGCGTGGGGGAGCTAGGTGGGAAAGCAGACAAACATCTGTTCACTTCTCCACTTTGCAAAGAACAAGAAGGCGAATGGGGAGGAGGTGATGGGAGAGGGGTGCATTTCTGGCCAGCAAACTAGGCAAGCTAGCCCTATCCAGGCTTCCAAGGGTTAAGGTTCACCCAAGCAGAGGGTGACCTCTCCATCTCCTCTAAGTGTGTGGAATAAGGAATGACCCAAGGACTTCCTTTGCTCAGGAAGTTTGGGCATCCGAGTGCTGCAATTGTATGTGCTATTGCAAGAGTTGAGCTTCCAGATGACCACCTCTGGGCATGTGTCCTGCCCCTTCTCAGAGCTGTGACTGCTTGTGCAAAGTCTCTTGCCTGAGCCTCTGGTAGTGAGGCTCCTGCTAGTTTCCTGGCCTTGTTTAATTTGGTGTTGTGGAGGGTGAATTGCCATGTATGCTGGAAAGCACATATGCAAGAAAGTCAGAAATCTGGGAGGAAAGTGAAGGTGACTCAGACAGCATCATTAGTCCATGGGCTACTCTCCTCACCACGCAAAACTGGAAGGACCTTCCTCACGTCACCTGTTGCTGCAAGAAAAACTCAAGAAAAAAGTCAGACTCAGAGTCATAGGCTACAAGGGTCTGTGCTGCAATCAAACCTGCCTCTGTAGGGTAATTTATACCTGACATGTTTATAGAAGTTGGACTATAAGGACCATAACTGACATCACCATGGTGTCTCCTGATAACTACACCCATGAAGTTTCTAACTTCTTACAGGCCACAGCCACAACACTCAACAGTCCAACTGTCTTGGATCGAGAATTATGGAAAAAATTTGAATCAAAGACCTCCAGTGAGAACTCCCCATCTCCAAACCAAATCAGTCCCAAGGTGGAGACCTTTAACTTGGGTGCCTCAACTGGGGAGCAAGCACACAAGCATCTGGAGATTGTTTCTCTAACTCATTGTAGCTATTGCCTAAATAATTACATTTTGTAAGTCAAAACAAAGCTTAGAAGTGCAGCAAGGAGTGACTGGAAACTTGCATGACAGAAAGCATGAGAAGAAAGCAAGGCAGTGTGATGCTGGGTGAAACAGCACTAAAGCATTGGGTAGCCATGATCTTCAGCCAGCTGGAGAATCAAAGTAGTCTTCAAATGTCAATTTTGATAAACTCCTCTGGAGTTATCCATTTCTCAGGAGCTTAATCCAGCTGGCTACAGATGGTGCCTATTGATATCTGAGGTATTCAATAGAACGATGGTGCCTACTGACATCTGAGGTATCCAATAGCATACGAGTTGTTTGCATGGGATTAGGAGATGTCATAAAGGATCCATGGGAGACCTGAGCCCTTTTGGACTGGCAACTGAAGGTCAACCAGGATACCTTAAGGTATCTCCAAAGGCACCTGTGTGGACAACTGGATTGAGTTGCTGGAAATAAAAGGAATAGATGCTCAGCAGATCCAATGGGAACAGTGAGAATATCTTCTCTTGTTGTAATGTGACTCTGGGATGGACAGCTGCAGTACAGGATCAGTACAGCGTCAGTAGAGCTTTTGTAGATTTGAATCAATCCACTATGGTTGAAACTGTTGCCATCTGATGGCTGGACCTGAAAACTAGTAAGGCTCAGTGTGGTTCCTAAGCAGTCCCCAATATGGCACCCCTTAATTGTCCCCCGTGATGGCAATCTCTGTGCAATGAGTCTGTCATTAGCTCATTTTGAGACAAGGACAAGGCACATGAGAGGATTGCATGGCTGGTATTTCAACACCTCTCTATAGCTCAGCATGTGAAGAAGAGGATGAGAGGGATTTGCAAAGTGCATTGGGTTTCCTCTTTGTCTATGTGCGACATCAGGAAAATTCCCTTTAAGGTGACTGCTTCTGTCTGTGGTTCAAGCATTGCAGAGCCTTTTTCTGCACCCTGCCTTCTGAACACTTTGCACTTCCAAGAGCCTTTAGTTCAGTGAAAATCACTGTGACACAAAGGCAATCCTGAAGCGCTTAACTCTTGGGAGAGCATGATGGAGAGGGCAGAAGGGGGGAAGGATAGTGCTGGAGGGACGTGGTGTGTTTCACAGCTAGTAGGCTGCATGCTCTGTCTCTCTAAATGTGGGCCTGGCTGCCACTAATGGTTGCCCTGGTGCTCGGTGGCACTGCTGGCCAATGTCTGCTTGGAGGCCACCCTGCGAAGGAGCTGAGGTCACTGAGCAGCGCATGACTCCCAGAGCAGCTGTCAGTGTTATTTTGTTTGGCAGCCTCTTCTTCTCACAGCTGGAAAAACTGAAACCTAACCCCTCAATGCACACTTTGTTTTGGAATAAGCTGCTGGAATTGGTGGTTCCTGGGTCCAGCGTGGGATATAAGCTCCTGTCCATCAGGATGATGGGGCTGGGTGACAGCTTGCCTTTCTCACTTGCACAGGTTGGCAAAGGCTGGAATGCTGTTAGCCAAGCACTTTGCTACCTGCGTGGGGGAGGAAGGATGGTCCTGTGGCTGAGATGCTAGGTATGGTCTCCAGAGGCCTAGAGCGGATGCAGAATAATGCAGAAGACTTAAACTCCTTGTCTCTGTGCAATAGCCCTACCTTTTCCTTTCTGGACTGTTTTGATCACAGGCTTTTTCAGGGATGAATTGAGTTTGGGCAGAGCCAGCACAGCAGGGTCTGGCCATTTGCAGTCCATGGTCAGTTAGCTAATAAGCTGCTAGATGATCTTTGTTGTGTACCTCATTGTAAAGAATATTCTTCTGTAGCTCTCCAGAATCTAGACCATGGCTAGAGGACCTCGCTTTCCTCATGCTTTGTGATCGCACTGCATCTCACAGCTCCATTTCTAGCTAGTCATGTTGTAATGTAGGAAAGTTTCACACAGTCAGCAAGAATCTGCTTCTTTCTTTTTGTAAGGACATCCTAGAAAGCTTCCCTTATCTCAGATGCCTTTGTGGCCAAAAAGGAAAGTAACATGCTTTCTGGGTTTACCACTCACAAAATCAGTGCAGGTCCATAACTTTAAATTGCCATTAGAAAGCAACTGTCAGTGAGCTAACTGGATACGTGCATAACAGATAAACCCATAGGAGAGCTTTGAAATCAGCCACCCCAATACGCTGCGTGGATTAGCTTTACTGTAGCCTTCACGCACAAGAATTGTTGTAAGTGCCAGTGGCACAGGATGAGTCCAGCCCTCCCAAGTGCCTCACAAGAACCCATGCAAAGTGAGCACATCTAAAATCCCTGTGTAGTAACAATGTCTCTTGCCTTTGCAATATGTAGATAATGCTTTCAGGTTCCCCTGACATTAGTACAATTTTCCCCTACTCTTTAGATGAAGCATCAGTGAGTTAATGTCACTGACTGTTTGAACATGAGTCATTGTGGGAAGATGAAGTATTGACCAGCAAGCACCAGATTCCCCAAATATTCTGGTGGCTTTCTCCAAATAGAGCTTTTGTGTGGGATGGGGGGATGTCAAAAATTTCATAGTGTGTCCATCTGTTTCTTCTCTTGTCCACCAGTGTTTGGAGCAGGTCCTCTGAGAGCATCCATTGCTTCATGCTAATTTTCTGACTTCAGTTTTTCAGAGGTTTCATCTAAATGGTTTTAATTTATCCCCCAGTCTTGCAATTTATTTAAACTTTTCTTTTACCTTCCCCATGGTGGTCAGAAGCAGAGCTTTAAAGCTGAGATGTGATCTACCTGGGACTTGTCAAACACTCATTCAGGCGGCATTGGAAAACTCCAAGTGCATTTGTCGGACTAAAAGGAATATTGGTCCTAGGAGAGTTACTACTCAGCCCGAGGTGATAAATTTTGCAGTTCAGTAAACAATCAATTTCCCCTGCACACCTTCCCTGGACTCTGTGTAGCAGGAGCTTGACTTCTCCAGTGTTATGTCTTGATTCTCCGCAGCTGCACTGCAGTGACAACCTATCCTCTCCTTTTTCCTGTACGCTAACCGTTGCTGATGCTCTGAGGTCTGGGGAGGGAGTTAGAGACACATGGATGGCAGCGGTATGTGCTTTCTCGGTACTTCTCCCTATAGCCCTTATTCCTTGTTCATGCTTAGTTAAAGTCTCACACCATGTGTGTTTGGACAGCTGCTCTCTGCATGGCTCAGCCGTTCACCCCAATGGCCCGAGGAATTCCTGGGAAATTGCAGAAATCAGTAATTCTTTTTTTTTTTTTTCTGAATACCAGTTTCAAGTAACTTTTGTTTACAATGTGATATTCCCACTGAAGAAATCTGTACAGCTTGCAACACACCCGGGTCCTGCTGTACATGGGAATGGTTACTTTTACCATCCCTGGGTTTGGTCCACCCACTTCTAATGAGCTAAACTGATTGGACACCAGGTTAAATGCATACAGAGTGATGGATGAGATCCTGTGTCTTCCACATTCTTGAATGAAAAGGCTCTTATACCACCTTAAACACAACCTCAGACCTCTCTGAAGGCTGCTCTTTAGTTGAGAGGGCACTGCAGCTTCACCAGATGTCTTGGGTGGGACATTGATACCCTGCTGAATAACTCAACTCCAACTTCTCTTCAGGGAATTCTCATTCACTGCTAGTGAGTGAAATTCATGTCCCTTCCCAGAGGCCAACCACTGGCCACAGGAATCAGATCCTTTCTCATGTACCCTATATTTCAGACATACATCTGGCTGTCTGCATGTGATGGCACCCTTGCATGCATCTTGGTGGAGTTACACTGCCAGTCAGCTATGTAGTGTATCCCTGGACTTGCCTGCTTGGGGAGCAGGAGTGAAGCTAGTCCAGTTGCTGGGCAGGTGGGATGGCTCAGTCTCTTGAGTGGGATTCATTCTACGTGACTTTATGTTTCTATGGGACAGATGAACCAGGAGGTCTACATCCCTGTATAGCTGGTGGAAAGCTGATCAATGCACTGAGTGGAATTTAGGGTACCTTTACATTTACCAAAGGTAGGTGTCTATTTGAGGATGAGAAGTGTTGTATACCAGACTATTGACTGCGTTATCTAATCCTCCATTGACTAAATAGAGAGTTAAAGGTGATTTGCTCAGGTATAGTTCCTAAATCATAGACAATCAGAGATAAGACAAGATGAATCCCATCCCAACATTCAGCATGTAGGTGCTGCCACCTGAGCTAGATATCTGCAATCCACCATCACTGGAGAGAATGAGATTCCTGCAGGAAGGGATTTGTCTGACCTGTTTAAGACGTATCCTTTAGGTGGGATGAATCATTCCCTAAAAATGTTTCTATGTCTGTATTGACTACATGGAGAGTATATAGAGTGGGTATGAATTGAGGTGTCTGCACCATAGACATCTACAGCTAGGAGATTAATCTCTGCGTGTGGACCCCTCCATTGACACTCATTGTTTTCCTCTTTGTCTCACTCCACTTAATAGGCTGTTCTCAAGTGTCTGACTTCTCACTGATTTTGTGCATTCTCCTGATGAGCCAGGTTCATCCACTCAGTCAAGGGATCAGTGCTCAGATCTTTGCCACACTGCGTGATTTCAGCCAAGACCTGATTGTACACTGACCTAGGAAGAAATGGCCGTGTGACATGTTAGACCACCATTCACTCAGCTAGAGACTGTTGCAGATCTCACAGGATATTGAAATTCTCTTGTCTGATGCTATCAGAAAACCATGGACATGTTCTCCTTAACGTGTCCTCAATGTGGCCCTTGGTGTTGGACTGGACAGCGTCCTCCCTTGTAAAGAACCTGCTGGCTTGCATGCTGGATTTTGCTATTGCTCTCTTCACCTTACCTCTCCTTCACCTTACCTAGCCCCACCCTGATCACCCACAGATTTCACCAGAGAGCTAATCCCTTTGGCCTGCCTCATCAGATCCTGTAGTCCCTGAACAACAGCATTTGGGTGTTGTAGACGTCACGCTGATAGTAGCTGTTGCTTGTGATCCCTTCAGCCTGCTGCTTCCTTTCTATTTACGGCTGCCAAGGGATGCTCTGCTGGCTCTGTCCTGAGTCCTGCGTCATCCTGGAGTTACTGATGTGGTGCAGGGGATGCAGGTTGGCTGCTGTGAACGCCGTGCTGTGCCAAAATGGCCAAGGACTAGGGACAATCCAGCTCGATGGTGCCCCCAGTCTTCGAGCAGTCAGAACTACCTCTGAACGTCGTGCAGCAGGGGTGTTTTCTCCCCTTTCTGTTTACCTCCCAACAAAGACCTTTTGGTGTAAGCTGCTATCTGGATCTTCTATTATTATTCCACTGATTTCCTAAGGAGGTTTATTCCCAGCTCTCTTGTAAGATGTACAATCCCCTTTTCTCCAAATGAAGTGGGAGGGATGGGAGGAATATAATGCTGTGTAGTGACTTGTTTTGGGACAGCAGGATAGAGCTTGACTGCAGCCTGAGTGGGACCTGCCCAGCTAGTGGTAAATTGGAGAGTCAAAGAATAATTTAGGTTAGAAGGTAGTGCTGGCGTCTCTAGTTCAACCCCTTGCTTAAAGCAGGGCCAACCTCAAAGTTAGATCAGGCTACTCAGTATCTTGTCTAGCTATGGATGGAGATTTCACAGCCTCAAGGCTCCTCTTCCAGGGTCTGACCACCCTCAGGGTGAAAATTTTCCCTTACTGTAGCCTGCGATTGTCTCCACTTGTCTTTTTGCTGTGCACCTCTGAGAAGAGTTTGGCTTTATCTTCTTTATGAACATCTGTTGGGTAGTGAAGGCTGCAACTAGGTCCTCCTTTCACCTGCCTCTTTCCAGTTGAGCAAGCTGAGCTCAGTCAGCCACTCCCTGTACCTCATGCACTCCACTCCCCAACCAATCTTGATGTCCCCCATTGGACTTGCTCTAGTTTGTCAGCACGTCTCTTGTACCAGGGCCCTGAAGCTGAACACCTAACTCAGATGTGTCCTCCTAAGTGCCACATCGAGGGGACTAAATCACTTCCTTTGCCCTGCTGGCTAAGCTCTTGCAAATGCAGCCCAGGATGCAGTTGGCTTTCATTGCTGAAAGGGATGCTGCTGATGGAGGCAGCATATCCAAGTCAGATCCTTATTGTGTACTACAAAGGACATCCACAGCCTGAGGCATCACCTGTGCATGGCTTGTTAGCATCTTGATTGAGGAGCCATAGAAATGGATGGGCAATGGAAGCTCTTACTGTGGGGGATACCCTCAGGGATGTTTGGGGCCATGGGGGAGGAGACAGTATTTGTCATACCCATCAGGTCATTTAAGGGCTGGTAAGAAGCTGCAGTCTCACGTATTGTACAGCTAGCACTTCTAAAGAGCAGAGAGCTCAACTGCTAGGTGATGCTTGTCTCTTCTATAAGCCTCATCTTCAAGAGGAGAAGAGGAGGGTATTTTTAAATCACATTTACTAACTTGAAGAAAACCCGGAGTTCAGGGCACATCACATTTCCACACCTTTTGGGTAGTGATGGGAAATTCTAATGGTAAAACACAAGTTAACACAACCTGCTTTTCTGTTTGTGTTTTGGGGCTTTTGTTTTGTTTGGGTTTTTGTTGTTGTTGTTGGTTGGTTGGTTGGTTTTTATTTTGTGGGGGGTTTTTTTAGGAGTATAAACAGCTCGTATGTCCTGGCAAATACATAATCCCAATATGATCACCTCTATCATGTGAACTGGACCCAGAAGGTGTAAGGCTGGAGCTGGAAGGATGGAGAGAAGCTAAACCATTGTTTTAGACACCCTAAATTGTATGTTTTCCTATGCATCTGTTTTAACCCAGTTGTGGGAGTCTCCCACGCAGAGGATAAGACACAAGGCCTGCACTCAGCATGGCACAGGCCAGTGCCACAAATTATGACACACAGATTCAGGGATAGAACTAAAGAGGAAAAGGGGTCAAGGATGTGGCTCCTGCTGCCCGCTCATGAGAGACATGCAGGTCATCTGCAATCTCAGGGTCTGCAGAAAAAATACTGTCACCTGCTGATGGTGCCTGCAGAGAGCAGGGCTGGTGGCTGTGATGTGGACAGCTTTCCCTCCATGGCTTTAGAGCAGGATGTGGATAAATCTTCCCTGGGACCTTGGCCAGCCCAGGACTTGTGCACCTTGCTGGAGAAACCCTTTGAGATGTGTTAGATCCCATTTCTGTCTCTTCCCTACTGTGACTGTTGCACTGCAGCCCTGCCTGAAAATGAGTACTTAGATGTTCTTGTCACTGAGGCACAGCAGCTTTTAAACTGAGGGAGGGCCAGAAGAACTTATACCCAGTAAGACCCTAGTGGCCTTGACCTTTGCATCTTCCAGAGCATCTCCTGTCCCCTGGAGACAGAGGAAATTTCCTTGGGGGATCTCTGCTGGTGGGGACAGGGAGTCAGATATGAGGGTTAAATAGGAAGGCTTTGCTGACACCCCAGGGTTGAGGTTTTGGAGGATGCTGGTTAAAGAACACGCTTATCAGGGGGTGAGGCTTTGTGGAGGTAAACAATGGGGACTGTATATCTCTGAGGGTGGAGACTCTACAACCTCTCTGGGCAACCATGTCTGAGATCCTCACAGCTGACTTGGGAAGAGACGTCCCGGCATTGCTGCTGTTGGCACGTTGTGCCCAGGTGACTTGCTCTCTGAACTCATGGGTGCAGGTGAAGCTGCGCCAGCTCCAGGACGGGGAGAAGAGCGTTCTGCACAAAGACCCTCCTTTGTCTGCAGCATCATGAGTGACCCCTCTCCTTTTCCATCTTCCTTATGGCTGTCCTCATTTGGCTGTCCCCATCCAGCTGCCCACTCACCCTTACATCAAAGTGCCTGGGTCCCCTTTGGCTCAGCCCTGTCCTCCCACCTCACCTGACACCACAACAAGCTGCTAGAGCTATACACAAGGGCTCCAGCTCCCGTGGCCTTTTCTTTTTAATCTTTCTGCCTTCTTTCCATCTTGGAGCTGTTGCCAATTAAGAGCAAGCCATTTGATCATGTCATAATCCCGATGCCAGCAGGCAGACCCGTTCGAGCACAGAAAGGGAGAGAGAGAGAAGAAGAGAGAGAGGGGAATAATAATAAAAATAATAATAATATAGAGGAGGGGAAAAGAATAAAAAGACAGCCTCTTCTTCCATCTCTCCTCTCACAAGGTAAAGAATCAAAAAGTCATTTGATGCATAATTGATTGCTTTGGAGTGACTCGCAAATTGCTAAGGAGCCTTGATTCTCTGGGTAATAAGCGCATGGAAAACACAGGGACGTTTTGACCGCGGGGTTGTGTAGCGGGGGGGTCTGGGGAGGAGAGAAAAATAAATACAAAAAGCGCGTAGCAGCAACTAACTGAGCCCGCGCATGCTGAAAATATTTTAATGAGCATCAAGAACAAGGGATTTCAAGAAGCATGAGCTCAGGACAAAACAATAAATTAGCAAACAAAAAAAGGAAACAAAACAAAGAGGGGCTTTTTATTCTTTTTTTTTTCCCCCTGACAAGAAAAGCACAAAAGCGCTGAGCTGGCGGGGCTGGGGCTGCAGGTCTCTCTCCCCCCTCCCTGCTTCTCCGGAGTGTGCAGATGGGCAGGGGAGAGATGTAGCCTTGAAGCTTTGCATGGCGCATCCCCTCACCCAGCTGGCTCCATCCTGGGTGATCCCACCACTGATGGCCACGGGCTTCCAAAACTCACCGACAGAAGCTTTGGCTCATTGCAAATATCTCTGTGACTAGTTAGCAAACAGAGGTGTTAGGGTACTTGGATTTGAAAGCCGTGGTGATTTACCTCCAGAAAAGGGAGTGAGGCGAAGGGCTGGACTCCCTCTGGTCTCCTGACTTGGTCCTTTTCTGAAGGGGAGCTTTACTGACCCAAAGTTGCTGGACTCGGTTAGCGGTGGGTGAAATCCACTGTCACGCTGCATCAGCAGTCCCCAAAGCTCCCAGGCAGCAATGCCGAGCGTGTAACACGCCACAGCATCACACTTTGCTCCCTTAACATTTCAATGTCCCATGGCCCGGAGCAGTGTTAGAAGGTCTGGCAAGCACTGTGCCTGCCCCAGCCACCAGCTGCTTTCGCTGGACGCAGAAGGTGGGAACTGATGACAGCAGCACCATAGTCCAAATTGGATTAAAAAGCCTGCAAAGGACTATCTGGCCCTAAGAGCTATGCACAATCTTCTGTGTCGGTATTTTGGGGAACCTGCTCCCCGTTCCATCATCAGCTGGTCCCTACTGTCTGCTCCCCATGGATATTGTGATTGCCTTTTGTCCTGGTTTCGGCTGGGATAGAGTTAATTTCCTTCCTAGTAGCTGGTACAGTGCTGTGTTTTGGATTTAGTATGAGAATAATGTTGATAACACACTGATGTTTTAGTTGTTGCTAAGTAATGTTTACACTAATCAAGGACTTCTCAGCTTCCCATGCTCTGCCAGGTGCACAAGGAGCTGGGAGGGGACACAGCCAGGATAGTTGATCCAAACTGGCCAAAGGGCTATTCCATACCATAGGACGTCATGCTCAGTATATAAACCGGGGGGAGTTGGCCGGGGGGCAGCGATCGCTGCTCGGGACTGGCTGGGCATCGGTCAGTGGGTGGTGAGCAATTGCATTGTGCATCACTTGTTTTGTACATTCTATTATTTATTTTTTTATTATTATTATTATTATTATTATTATTATTATTATTATTATTATTATTATTATTTCTTCCTCTGCTGTTCTATTAAATTGTCTTTGTCTTAACCCATGGGTTTTACTTTTTTTTTCTGATTCCCTCTCCCATCCCACTGGGGCGGGGGGAGGGTGAGCGAGTGGCTGTGTGGTGTTCAGCGGCTGGCTGGGTTTAAACCACAACACCTTTGCTTGGGTCCAATCTCCCCTTTCTTCTCCAGCCTTCCTGGGAGTCAGACCTTTCTGATTCTCTGCTGCAAGGGATGAGTCCCTGAGTGTGCAGTTGTTGTGCAATTCGGGGCCAGAGACTGTCACCCTGAGATATCCAGAGGAGCACCTACCCAGGGGTCCCCGATGGAGACTTTTGCACAACTAACTCACACTGAGACCTCGAATCACCCATCGGTTTACAGCCTCCTTCCCTGCCCTGAGACCAGCCTTGGGCAGCAGATACACACCAGCTCTGTTTTCCCCCAGGAGTGACTCGTGTAACGCCTGCGTGCACCAAGAAGTTTGCAATCCTTTAGGGGAAAAGCCTGTTTCCCAGCCTGCATGGAGAGGACTGGTATCCCTGCAGGAACTGGTGGGGTGAATCCATCTCTGACGTGTAGATAAGTGCCTTTTCCTGCTTCCTTGCAGTCTCTCATGTTGGCAGGCAATTGCTGAATGCCATTAGCCCAGCTGGAGGCTGGCTTTCAGCTTCCGTGCAAAGCTCGAAATGTGCTGGCAGCATGGGAAGGGGGCTGCCCCATGGATTTAGGGGCTTGCTTGGTGCCTGTACCCAACATGGTGCGTCCTCAGGGGTGTTCAGGACCTGGAGCCACACACCACGTTGTTGCAGTGACGGGGGGTGCTGCAGGCTCCTGAGCAGCTCATGGGGGCTTTTGGAGGGGGAAACATGGCTGTGCGGTAGACACTCATCCCTGATTTTTTCGCTTGAAATCCATCGGACGAGGTGAAGCGGATCCTTCGAGTCAGGCAGAGAATCTGACTGCTCCCAGTGGAGAATTCAGATGTGCTTGTGGAAGAGCCTGGCTGAGTTTAACAGGGATGAAGTGGTGGGGTAGAAGAAATAGCTTCTGGAGAGACTGCTCATACAGGTTTATAGTGCAGGAGACAACATCCTTTCTGTATTATTTTTTTTGCTAATATTATTAGCTCTTATCTCATATTAATAGGAGAATTAATAAAGACATTAAAAGTTTGTCTTTTTTAACTTCTTAGGCCTTTGCTGCTTGCTCTTGGGACCATTTCTGTTCTATTCTATTCTATTCTATTCTATTCTATTCTATTCTATTCTATTCTATTCTATTCTATTCTATTCTATTCTATTCCATTCTATTCTATTCTACCATGGGAGCTATGGCATTGCAAGGGATTATGTGGGTCCCGACAGCTCTTGCAGCGGCTGCTGCAAGCAGAGTAAGGACTCAGGTAGGAGCACATGTCCCTGTGGAAGCCACCCATCCCCAGGCTGCAGAACGATTTTCCATACCATATGCAAAGGTAAGAAGTATTAAACCCTCCAGCCTCCAGCAGCTCAACTTCCCACCCAGAGACCGTGCCTGTCCAAGGATGCAACACTCTGTCCCCAAAATAATGCATTGGATGTCCTCGTGGGAACAAAGCCAGTGAGACCAGATGATCGCCATGGACCAGAGCAATGGTGCCTGATGAGCTCCCAGCAGGGAAATGCTTCCCAACAGCCTCTGATCTCTTGGTCCTGATCCTCAAGGCAGACCTGTTAAACACCTTTGTCACAGAGCAATTCAGGATTCAGAGCTGCTCTGTACCAGGCATTATGGATTTATGAACAACATGGGTTTAATGCTGCGCTACAGTTTTCCCATACCTCCTCAGGTGCTAACTCCATAGTCATCCATGGGCTTTACATGCAGCTCTTTCCTCCCTCTGTCCCAAGGGACCAATATCCCCTCTGGTCTGCACGTAGAGCTGCCTTTTCCTCTCAGACTGTCCAGCTGATCAACATAAATCCACTGCGCTCAATGCAATTTTTTACCAACCTGACAATTTCTTCCTCTCTTGCAGATATGAAGAAGCACTCATGTGCTGAAAATCCACCTGTTTTCTCTGCCAAAGGTCTGATAAAAGTGTTATCTGTCTCACCATACCTTGCCAGTCTATATATGCCTGGCTATTAAATCCTGCTGCAGTGTACTCATTAGTCTTATGAACTTCCAGTCCTTGGGGCCTCGGTGCTCTGTGGACTTCCTTGATTCTTCTCATTGGATTTTAGCTCTCCCTGTTGCTGAGAAGAATTTCATGTTCATTTTAGGCATGTTTGTTATTAGCGATGCTATTGAAAGTCTTTCCACTGTGGCTGTTGCTATTGGGGCTCTCAGGTGGGTTGTAGCTCTGACTATTGCTAGCAGGGATCTTATGTGGGTTTTGGTCCTTTTCTCTTTCTGCAGAGATACCCTGCAGAGGGAGGAGGAGGTGAGGGGGAGGCTGGTTGGAAAAGGAGATGTGGAGGGTCAAGGCCAAGGAAAGAGAGGTCTAAGGGACCCTGCTAGGTCCTAAATGAAGGGATCGGGAGTGCAATGAGCTGACAGAGGGAAAAAGACTGCCTGGGCTGGGGTGGCAGGCACAGATGTGCCCAGGAGCATAATGATGCCCAGAGATGGATTGTCCCACTTGTGAAACTGGTCCCAAACCTGGAGTCAAGCCAAAGCTCACTGGGGTGCTCATCTCTACCCTCCTGGCAGCTGATTCACACAGGCCAGCGCTTGTGTCCTCTAGCAAAGCGAGAGGTCTCTGCTTCCAAGGGTGCCCATTGCACCAGCACGGTCTTTGTGCACAGGGCAGCGCCTGTGTGTTATGTTTCCCTGTCCCATCCTTTCCTCATCTCCTGCCCTAAATGACTTGGGAAGGGGTTGTATGTGGGTTTTTCAGCATCTGCTTTGTGAGACTTTGTAGAGTCCCAAGGCAGGGAAGGAAAATGTGGGTCATGGGATAATTTAGGTTGGAAGAGACCTCAGGAGGTCTTGTGTGTGCTGAGAGGTAGCAGGAGGGAAAGCTGCAATGCAAGGAGGTGGAGCAAGGGCCTCTGCCCAGGCAGGGTGTTCAACAGGGGTCAAAGCAGCAACCAGTCAGCATGACCCTGAAAAGCAGCTCTGCATCCCAGGGCACTGCAGGCACTGGGAGAGGTTTGACAGGCTTGGCATACACCCTGTGTGGCAAAAGAGAGTAGTTATGTGCACAGGGGACTCAGTTGACATGGAACGCGCATCACCACACGCAGCCATGGATAGAGGTGCAAGAGCACACATAGAGGCTGGCACCTCCTGGATTAAACTGGCCAGAAGTGGGTCATATGTAGTGGGAATAGAGAGGGCTACAGCCCCTGGCACTTCCCTAAACCTAACCCAGACCCTGACAGAGTACATACCCCTGGAGAGATGCCACAGTGACACACACAGCCTGTTGCATGGGCTATTGGCAGGACTCATTGGATCCAGCAGACACACGGCAATGAATGCAAGACCTCACTAGTTGTGAGGGTTTACTGGATGCCTTGAGCAAGACCTAGGTCTTGCACAATCTGACTTGGCTACATGGAGCCCAGGAAGATGCTTAGCTGGTATGCTAGGCACTCTCTGACCCTACCAGGGCCTGGTCTTCAAAGCAAATGCTGTGGCATCACCCATGAGCCTTTGGAAGATTATTGTAAGAAGCCCAACTTAAATAAAGCATTTTTTTTTTCCATCTACAGACACTGCAGAAGTTTCAAGGGCTCCATCCCCTGCCTAATACAGCAGTGAGAGCAGAGGCATGCCAGGTCGGTTGATGGGCTGCAACTCCAGTTGATGGGCTGCAAAGAAGCCTTTGATTAGGACCATACTGACAGCTGGACATGGGTGAACAGAGCTAGTGGGGACCATCTGGAAATGCTACATCCCTGAAAATAAATCTTCCCTGGCCAAAATGTGGCCAAATTGAATGGCTGGGGAGCAGCTCTGTGCAAAAGGCCCCAGTGGTCATGGGGGACAGAGAGCTCAGCATGAGTCAGGAGTGTGCTCTGGCTGCAAAGAAGGCACCCTGGCCTGTATGACAAAGAGCAGTGTCTTCATGTCTGATAAGGCAGAATTTCTTGGGCTGTGTATGGAAGGAGAATACAGGGGATTTTAGCCCCATAGGGCCTGTGACCACCAATGTGGCAGTCTAGAGTCCAGCCAGCACATGAACACACTCAGACACATACACCTTTCCCCTCCCTGTGTACCAGTTTCCCTGTGTACCATCCTCCCACCTGCCTTTTAGATGCCTGAATTCAGCGGTGTCGTCCTGCGCCTCCTCCCCACACCACCTCTTCTCTGCAGTCACCACTTTCTCCCAGGGGATGGGATTCATCTTGTGTGAAGGTCCCCAAGCAAAGGTTCAAGTAAAATAACTTGGGTGGGTCTATAGTCCCCTGCATCCCCACAGCCCTTGCACCCCATAGGTGTCTCAGCAATGTGGGAAGGACAGGAGGGACCTTGTAGGTGGACAGTGGGTGACAGATGTGACTTGGGACCCTTTGTAGTCTTGCTGCGCGTTTGCAAATGAGCACATGTGATGCTGTGCGTGTGAACCTGTTTGCTCACGTTGGGCAGGGGCTACATGAATGCTCACTTCTCTGGATTGCCATGTCTGTGTAGATGCATAGACACACCTGTGTGCATGTGTTTGTCAGGGCTGTAGTTGTGTGTGCAGGGTCATGAGTATCTACTTGGCATGTGCTGGCTTGAGTGTGCTTGTGGACATGCCTGCCATTTGGATGCATGTATTTGCGTGTGTGACAGACAGTTGCACATATGTGCTCTCCTTTGGCCACACGTGCTGCCAACATGGTTGTGTTGTAGGTGGGCACCCATATGTCACTCCAGGGGAGATCTTTCCAGACCCATCTCTTGTCTCATTCGCCTTTGAGGCTTTAATTGGCTTTGGGGCCAATCCTTGTAATCACCCACGGCAACGCTGGATGAACACCAGTCATGGGAGACCACACAACCACTTTGCTGCTGATCGTCCAAAAAATCCCCTCCCCACCACAGGGATGAGGAAATGTGGTGGGAGAGTGACTCCCCAGCACCCTGGGAAGCCCTGTGCCACCCAGGGGACAAGCCCCAAGGCCACCTTCAGAGCTGGTAACCGAACTGCTCTTGCCTGCTCTAAGCATAACACTACGCTGCCTCCCCATGGTCAAGTGATGCCTGGTGGAAGGGGGGGGTGACACGTCCATGGTGGCCCCCCACACAAATCCATCCAACCTGGCTGGTTTAGCCAACACCATGCCTGGCACACCAGTTGCACACCACCATCTCCAACCCTGGAAGCTCTTATCCAGGGCGTCAACCTTGTCTGGTGCGCGCACCCCTCCACCCCACACACCTCCCCGATGCTGGCGCGTGGCCCCTCTACACTGCTGCTGGATGCCACACTGTCGGCAAGAGCTTGTTAATATTCCGACAGCTCCCATCTCACTCTCTAAACGAAGGCTGCTCTTAAAGAGGGGTTTATAATTGGGCCCCGGCTCCGCTGCGTGTGGCCTTGTCAAGTCGTTGCACAGCAGCACCTCAGTGGCACACCTCTAAGAATAAGAAGAAAAATTGGGAAAAGAAAGGGAGGGAGGGGAGGAGGGGAGAAGGAAGGGAGGAAGGAAGGGACCCCCAGCCCCCCTTTGAAAGGGAAGCAAAGAGAAGAGACCTGTCAATAGGATCAAGCTGGTGGTGGCCGTGAAAAGCCTGGCAGCTCCACGCTCAGTGATGCTGGGGAGGGGAAGCGGTGGGAAACCACGGGTCGATCCGTTGAGATGAAGGCGAAATGACAGCCCCTGAGGCTGGCAGGGTTTGAAAGGAGAACACACAGGAACCAAAACCTGCAGAGAGACACTTGCAACTTTTCACTTATTCCCTTTGACAAGACAATGGAGTTTTCTTTCCTTCTCCCCCCTGCCCCCCCTCCCCTTGTTTTTTAAAGTGGGTCCCATAGGGAGAAGCAGAGAGTTCTCAAAGGATGAAACAACTGGCATGATGGAGAGGGGAGGAGAGAAAAGGGGAAGAAAGGAGAGAGGAGCAGAGCTTGTTTCCGCATGGGACTCTGCTGTACCCAGGAGGAGGAGAAAGGAGCGAGCCGAGAGGGGCATTACCCTGCTCTCGGCACAGGATACATAGGACTGCCCAGAAACACCCTCTTACTGCCAGTGTGGTAGCACAAGAGAGGGTCACAGACTAGGGGGGGACAGCAAGGTAGGATGCAACCAGAGATCTGAGTCCGTGGTGTTGGGGAGTTTCCCTGATTCCTCTGCAGTGGGGTGGGAGCAGGGATGGTGGTGGGTGGAGGCAGAAGAGCAGAGCAGAGGGACCAAGTCCTCCTGAGCTGGTTCTGTGCCCGTTGGTACCGGTGGGTGAGGGAAGGCAGCTTGAACTCCTATGCTTGCAGTAGATGGGATTCCCAGGGGGACATGGGGGCCAGGGTGCCCAGCAAAGCCACTTGCTCCCTCCCAGTCTTCATGCCATCAAACTGGGGATACTGGGAAAATGCCAGTAGGGACTGATGGGCTGTGTCCCCTCTGTCCAAGCCCTGCGGGGAGACGAGGTATGGGCAGCCCAGGGTGAGTCACACCTCTAAGGCTGCTCCAGGATTTAATTATGCTGTGGAGAAACCCTCTGTCCTTCCCTTCATCTTGCCTATATATCTGCCTGGCAAGATTCACCCCAGGAAGAGCTTCAATGGGACTAAATGGACCTAATATTTGCCAATACAAAAGAACTTTTGGGGAAAGTTTTTTCCTGAGTGTTTCTCCCTTAACCTCATCTCTGTTCAAGGGCGAGGGCTGATGTCTGTTGGAGCTGGTGGGGGGAAGGATGGGGCAGGCCCATGGCCAAACTGGGATCAGGAAGCTGCAGTTTTGAAGGATGCCAGGGAAAAAATAAATTTTGGAAGCTCTTGACTGTTCCACATGTAAGAAAAACTTTTCCCAAAAGGGAAACAGGAGGGACTCACAGCTTGGCAAAAAATCCTGGGAAGGACAAGGAGCCATTTTCCAAACAGTTAATTTAGCCAGAGAATGACAGAAGGTGGTCTCTCTGGAGACAATGAGGTCTCTCCAGAGTAATCTTTCCCATGCAGACAAGGACAATGATTGAGATGGGTGGTGGGGACACACACCCACAGATCTGGTCAAGATAAAGGAAGCATTACAGGATCAATTGTAGAAATATCCCACTGTGTGTGGGATGTTGGCAGGTGTGAAGTGGTGAGCATGGGCTGCAGGAACCAGCAGTGGTCCAAATAAGAAGGAAAGGTATGGAGGTGTGAGAAGGCACAGAAGTGTAAGATCCGGGGGAGGCTCAGCATTATTTTCTGCTGAAGGGCACAAAGTGGAAGTCCATGAGTGACCCTCATATGATTTTCATGGGGTTCATGCCTTGGCTGCATGCAGAGTGATGTCATACAGTCACAAAATGACTTGGGTCAGAGGGGACCTCTGCAGGTCACCCAATCCAACTGCTCACCCAAAGCAGGGCCAAAATGGGTCATAACCTTGTCTAGTTGAGTTCAGACTGTCTCCAAGGAGAAGAGATCCCAGAGCCTCCTTGGGGCCCTGCTTCAGGCTTTGAGCACCCTCACAGGGAAAAAAATTCCTCTTACCAGTTGGGATTTCCCATGTTGTCCCTGTTGCCTCTTGTCCTCCCACTGTGCACCTCTGAGGTGAATCTGCCTCTGTCTTCACTACACTCTCCAGATAAGAAGACAGAGACGGCACTATGATCTCCCCTTTGCCTACTCTTCTCCTGGTGAACTAACACAGCTCTTGGCCCCTCGTCTTATGTCCTGTGCTCTGGCTCTGGCCATATCAGTGGCCTCTGCTGAACACATTGTCTTCCCTCTCACCTCCATTGTGGCCCAGTCCTGAGAGCAGGGTCACTATAGTGACCATCTCCCCATCATGCAGCACTACATCATGGTAGTTGAGTTATGGCAATGTGCCTTTCCTGATTTCCATCCCTCATGCCAGCTGATGGGTGACTACAGAGAGATATTTTCAAGGTGGAGTTTGGAGTGGTGAAGCCCTAAAGTCCTTGGGAGGTGACTTGCATGTCTTGGAGAAGAATAGTTTGTCTTCTGGGATCAGGTTGCTTTACATGGTAGTCCCAAGGCAGGCTGGGATGGGGATGTTCGGATGGGGAACATTTCTGTGAGCAGCACAAGGAACATCAGCTGATTAAAACTGCTGCTTCAGGACATCTCCATGTGCAGAAGCCAGAGAAGCTGACAATGATGAGGGCTGTGGCCACCATGGACCAGAGTGGATGGTAGACATGGGCTTTTGACGCTTCTTGCAGGACTTTCTCAGAAAGGCACGGCTCTGCTGTTGGACCACTGCCTGGCTTTTGAAGGATTAAATGACTGACACCAACAACCTGGGAAGCATTAACCAAACAGCTGGGAGGGGCCACATAGCCACATGTCTGAATGCTGAAATATCACCAGCTAGCCCTCTGCATAGCCATCAAACAGGAACCAACTGATAAGAATCAACCCTTCTTATCAGTTGATCTCCAAGCACTGGGTGAAGGAGGTCAACAACATAACCCCCATTTTAAAGGTATAGGAAACTAAGGCATGGAGAAGTGAGTCATTGGCAGAAAGTGAAAGCAGGGTGGGACATTCTTCACTTACCTTCAGGGACCTGCAGGTGAGCTGTGTGCCCACTACCCCTTTCTGGTCAGTGGGGATAAAAACAGGGTGGTCAGTGTGGTTTATGTCCTGAGTTCTCTGTGGCATGCACTTTAAGGATGAGAGGAAAAGTGTTCAAGCCTCCCCTGACCACATCTCCAGCTCTCAGATGGACACCAGCATGGTTAGTCAGATAACCCATGCCCCCGGGATACCCTTTTCACATCACTGCCTGCATGCTCTGCCTCACTCACATGGGATGCCGAGACAGGCGGACTGGTGGATATGATGGACTGATGTCCATCTCCCCTCCCTTGGCTCCCCTGGGGCTTATCAGATCACTAAGAAAGTAAGAAGAAGTGAGCACAATTTCTGCCCCCTCCCCTTTCCTCTGCCCCCAGCCAGTTTCCCCCCTGCTCACAGATTTCAGCTGAAAGAAATAGTAACTGGCCTGTGGCCCATGAGCTTCCCAGCTTGGTTCTGCTGGAAAAACTGCTGCTTCAGCACAGCGGAACAGGGAGAGGAGCAGCACGTCCATCCGTGTCTGGCAATGGCTGGTTACATTTGCTAATTGCAGCTGTGTGCTCCCTGGGCAGATCTGGCCCAACCCTGAAGGCAAGATGTGTTGGGGAGTAAAAGTGTCTGCAAAATCAGGCGCTTCATCAGTCATTGCAACTATGCAGTGACATCCAGAAAGGGGACTGTCCAAGGTGGTGTCTTAAAGCAAGAAGGAATATTCTTGACTTTTCTGCTCCATCTGTCTTGTGTCCTCAATGTATGAGATAATACGGGAATAAACATGGAATCCACCACAGCACTCCTTTGCTGGTACACCTTCCAGTTGCAACATGGCACCTCTTGCTTGTTCTGGTCTGTACAGACCCTCCCAAAAGAGAGCCAATTACTAATTTAAGGCCCTGCCATGCACCTGCTCCCTGGGTCCTTCATGGATCCTTTTTGCTTGTGGCATCTGAATGCCACCTGCCCAAAGGCCTGCGTGTCCTGGACCCTGTATGCAGGAGCTGCTGGGGAGTAGGACTGAAAGAGCTCCTTCACTTTGCACTTGTGACCGCACAAGAGGTGGGACAGTCAATGGCAGGTAGGGAAGATTTGTCTGAACAAGGTCCACTTTAGGATGAGATTAACTATACCCCAGACTTCACTTTTTGGGCTAATTATGAGGCAAAAAGGGACCCTGGAGATGTCTGGCTCAGATGAAGATGCTACAGAAGCAACCTTTACGTGGTGGGTGTGAAATGAATCCCATGAAGAAGCTTTGGTGCTTCTGTTTCTTTGGTGGCTCCAGAAAGGACATGTCCTCTGCCCTAAGGTGTTCCCAACTGCTGCTTTTGCACCACTCCGTGATCTGACCTATTATATACTCCTTTCTCGTCACTCAGAGCAGAGAAACTAAATGGCTGAAACATGATGCAGGTGCTGACCCTACAACTGGGAGCTGCAAACTGTTCCCTCTGCATTATTGCCGTTCCTGCTGTGTTGCCCAGCCATTCAGAAAAACATCCAGCTTGCACCGTGCCCTCAGCTTGGGCTCACCAGCATATAGCTCCCAGCTCCAAATTCTACCACCTTTCCAGCTTTGGCTTAATCATTGAGCTCCCTGACTGTTGTTCCTTACAGGTATCCATCCTGCTTCTAAATCTCCTCTTCTATTCCTCCATTACTCCTTCTCACCAACCTCTGCTTGTGACTTTGCTGTTAACAGCCATGCATGTATCTGTTCTTATGACTTTCCATAAAGGTCTGCCCCAGCTTTTATTGCAGGTGAGACATAGTGCCAACAGGTATGGAGAGGAGAATAGTGGGGAGGATGTTCCCCTTGGATAGGTGACATACCAGCCATCGTCATGGCCTCATCTGCAGCTGGGAGGTTGCCCTTGAGTCTTGTCTTTATCTGTAAAGCATCTCAGCCATCCCACCATCAGGGGCCATCAGCTGTGTCAGCTTGTGCGTTCTGCATGATGTTGCCACGATGCGTCCCGCTGTCCACTGAGCTGACGCGAGGAAAGGCGCACATGCAATCCCCCAGGACAAGCCATCCACTCATCGGAGGAGACAGGCAGCACAGTCAGGCTGGCCGGAGGGTGCTTGTCCCCTGAGAGGGAGTCACAGCAACCCAAGGCACGGGGAAGAGGTAGGCTGGTGGCTCCCACAAGGAATCTCACCTCCCAAATGCCCAGGTACTCCTCCTACCTTCTTCTGGGAGACACCTCCTTGGGCGAGCCTGCAGGAGCCCCATATGGGAGCCCAGCAGTGGGCAGGACTGCATAGGAAGCATCCTCCATCCTAATTCTCACCTTAATTTTGTCTCTCCTGTTTCAGATTCCCTCCCTCTCTCTTTGTCTTTGCTTTCTCTCCATCCTCCCCCCCACCTTGCTTTGGCACTCCTCTTTCTCCCTTTTTTCTCCCCCCTCTCCCTTTTATCTGCCCCACTTGGGCAGGCTGGCATGAACACACACGTCTCCATGCCAGCTAGCGCAGGAGCGCCTGGCACTTTGGAATGGCTTTAGGCTCGACATTACCATAGACAGCGGGTTAATGGGAGTCTACTGAAGAACTTTTTGTGTTATTTTTCCCTGATGTGCCTGTGTGAATACCTGGCATACAGCGTCACCACGGAAGATTGGAAATGCTCCTGCCATGGACCTTTACACGGCACATTTTAGGATCCCTGCTGTGTTTTCTTTCCAATAAGAAGAAAGACCTGTCAGCATTAAGCAAATCAGCCGTACATCTCACCTCCCTGAGCTGTGTCACACATGAATATCTGAGGGCTTTTTTTCCCCCCACCTTCTCTTTCCCTTCTCTCCTCTCCTTTCCCATTCCTGTCCTCTTGGTTTTTAACGAAAGAAAAGTTTAATGCGCTCACAAAGGAGAGAGAGAAATATCCATAAAAGTCCAATTTAAACCCCTTTAGCCCATTCCTCTGCTTTCTCTTTCAACCTAGTAGCACACCCTTTTTTCTTCCTAATAGGAAGAAGGTTTGAATTTCTCAAGCAGCCGGAGGGGGAGAGAGAGGAGGAGTGTGGAGGGGAAGGAAGAGTTTCTGCATGCGTATGGCTGGTATAAGCAGGGTTTGTGGACATTTAAGGGAATGGAAAAGCAGGGATGAAGCAGGCATAGGCAGAGGGGTTGCCATGAAAAGGGCAGGATTTTCCTTTCTTTGCATTGTCTCATCTCGCCTGCCCAGGCTGCAGGTTGTCAGTGCCCAGGCACCCCTAAACAAGGGAGGTGTGGAGCCAAATGCAATAAATAAAACCACAAAATATTAAACACCAGGGAACTTTGACATCCCCTGTATCTTGGGAATAAATCTGGGACCAAATCTGGGACCTTCCATAGAAAAATGTGATCTGAAACTGCTCCAACTCAGGAGCGGGTGATACCAGACACCCGAAAGGGTACCTTACAAGACCACTTTGTTGAAAGTGATACAGCTTAGTTACAGGTTCACAAGAGCTATACAATTTGTCCCCAGAAGGTTTCAGGGGACAGGAATTTGTTCCAATCCTGCCTTGAGCTTGGGGCTCTGTGTCTGCACAGGCATGGAGGAATGATTGAGTGCCCCACAACTGTATAGAAAAGGATTGTCCAGTAGCCATGATGTGGGAAAAAGCAGCTAAGCACAGAGATTTGTGCCATAAGTGGAGTTCCTGAGGGAGATTTCTTTTCCTTTATACCCTGCACCAGATCTTCCCCACTCAATATTCCAGCTACTAGGGAAGGGCAAATCCAAACATGCAAACAGACTCACTCCAGCCAGGCCAGGACTCGCAATATCCACATGCAAATACGCACAAGTACACACACACACACCCTTGTCTGGGCTGTCATCGGCAAGAGGCAATGTGGATGCACGTCTTCAAAACCTTGCCTTCTGGGGTAGGAAAAGCAGGAATGAGTTCAGCTTCTTTTCACTTTGCAAAGCTTTTCCCAAGCAAAAAGCTGCCGGGAATGTGTTGGGGAGGATGAAGGAGAGGAGGAGGGAGAAGGAACCAAGCCCTGTGTGAGTGGGTCTCCTGGTGCAATCTGAGTGAAACATCTAAAGGGAAAAACAGCCCAGCTGCAGACTGCATGGCACCTCATACCTGTGCAAGGCCTCGTGCTGAGTGCTGAAGGAGCATCCGGTCAGGCCTGAAAAAGAGGAGAACCCACATGAATCAACACCAGGGAATTTTCCCTTCCGGACTCAGGGATTGCCCATTTCAGTAATTTATCTTCCTTGCCTGTTAATGCTTAATTGATCCATGGCTCTAATTGACTGCACTTGAGATGCACCATGCAGAAAGAGCCAGAGAAAGAGGCAGGATCCAAGGAAATTTGGCTATTTCCTGAATGTGCTGCAGGGAGCTCAGACGGGGATGTGGGATGCAGACACACATGTGTGGGGCAGCCAGTGTGGTTTCTAGGGCTCATGGATTTTCATCCACTGGTATAACAAGAGCTCTTGTGCTTTCATTCACCTGTCCTTGTGCTGGCCACTGTGACTCCCAAGTCAGGCCTGTCCCTTAGCTCTCAGGTCAGTCCATCTTCCATCTGCTCTGCTTCCTCATCCCCTCTATGGCTCCTGGGGTTTCTCCAGCCCCACAAAGCAGAGGGCCGGTGTAGCACCCCCTTCCAACAGAGACAGTGCTGACCTAGTGTCGTGGTTCAGCCCCAGCCGGCAACTAAGTGCCACACAGCCGCTCGCTCACTCTCGCCCAGTGGGATGGGGGAGAGAATCAGAAGAGTAAAAGTGAAAAAACTCATGAGTTGAGATAAAGACAGTTTAATAAGTAAAGCAAAAGCTGTGCACGCAAGCAAAGCAAAACAAGGAATTCATTCACTGCTTCCCATGGGCAGGCAGGTGTTCAGCCCTCTCCAGGAAAGCAGGGTTCCATCACACCTAACGGTGACTTGGGAAGACAAACGCCATCACTCCAAATGTCCCCCCCTTCCTTCTTCTTCCTCAGCTTTATATACTGAGCATGTCATCATATGGTATGGAATAGCCCTTTGGTCAGTTTGGATCAACTGTCCTGGCTGTGTCCCCTCCCAGCTTCTTCTGCACCTGGCAGAGCATGGGAAGCTGAAAAGTCCTTGAGTAGTGCAGCAACAACTAAAACATCTCTGTATTATCAACACTGTTTTCAGCACAAATCCAAAACATAGCCCCATACCAGCCGCTATAAAGAAAATTAACTCTGTCTCAGCTGAAACCAGGACACCTAGTCTCCTCCCTTCCAAAAAGAGGATGACGGTAACTAGGAAGAAGATGACTCTCCCCACTTGGCTGCTCAAAACACGGGAAGGAGAAAGGGCATCTACTTAGCAGTCAGAAGGGTTCATCTTGATTTCCTCTTGATTTTGCTTGGACATCTTGATTTAGTTTAAGAAAAGGTGATTCCATGGCATTTGTCACTGAGAAATGACCATTGGTCTTTTTCTCCTGCAGCAAGAGGCAATGTTTCCCAAGTGTGAGATGTTTATTGAGAAGAATAGCTACAGCTGGAGATGTCCAAGCAGGCTTCTGCACAGCTTGAATTGCAGCTTGGCCTCTCTCGGTTTCCAGGGACAGCCCCTTGCCTGGGATCCTTGGGGTCCTCCTAAAGTAGGTTGGAAGAACCATGCCTTCACTGCTGGTGTCTTCTTGTCAACTAGTCAAGCTGGAATTAGACAAGATCACTCATTTTCTGATGGCTGACACTAGTGGGGGAGCCCGCCACCCATCTGGCTTTTTAAATCTCTTTCCCCTGGGAAGTCTCCCCACCTTCAGGGTGTCCTTGACAAGTTGAACTCTTCTTTTCTCTGATTTGTATTGTGGGACAACCCTCTCCTAGTCAATACTGGTCTTTGTCTTCCCAGCTTCAACGGGAGGTTAGACCTGCCTTTAGAAAAGGGCTCATACAGTGAAGGAAGGGCAATTTAGACCTGCAAACCAGGTGACCATCATTATGATCCTCTCACCAGTGTCCTGCTTGTGGAACATTTGGGGGCTGTGTGTCTCCTACTCAGCTCTGGTGGATCTCACACAGTTGTGGGAGCTGGGTTTTCCTGTGTCTTTTTGGACCACAAGCAAAAGAGACAAAAAAGGCTCTTCCAGTCTATGCAAGGGTCTGCCCTGCTTTGTTCCTTCAGATGACATCTGCCTAGTCATCCTCAGAGAGTGGGAGTTAGGTGCCAAAGTGCCCTTGGAGGTATTGGTTCTTCATTCTTCCATGGTAGGTCAGAAAGATTGACTTTAGCTTCCCAGCATACATCTCTATTACTAAATTAAACATGCTTGGGACCAGCCTGTGGCACAGAGGCCACATGGCATGGAATGGCCGTATTCGCCTCATTAAAATCTCTTACCCTCCTCAACACAAGGGTTGTATCTAATGGCCTATTGGCAATGGCCTCTTGGCCCATGATGATTGCAGGATTGTCATTGTGAATCATATGGGAGGCAGCTAATTGGGCTGGTCCACAGATGCCCAGGGACTGCACTAATAATTTAACAGCAATTGGATTCCAGGGCCTGAGCACATTCCCTACCACTGCCTGATTTCTAATACAGTCATAGCCCCAGTGACTCAGGAGGATCGGAGAAATTGTTTTCTAGTGGGAGAGCCTGAGACATACCCAAGGCCTTGCGTAAAGTCAAGTGACTGAGTTGCACAGTCAGTCACAAACCCCCAAACGGCTGGGGCTGCATCATGCAATCCCAGCTTCCCACTGTGCCCTTCCTGACTCCTGGTGACTTACTGCCTCTTGGTTCTGGTTCATCCACGCTTCAGCTCACGCTGGCTGCCTACAGCTCTCAGCACACCCATCTGCCCCTGGCAGCCCGCTGACTTCATCCCTACATTGCCTGGGACATGCGCCAGGGCATGGGAATAACGTATCTCACCTTCCCCAGGGTGCACTTATCTGAATGCGACTGAATTGCTGAGCTGAACAGAACCATACTGAGCTATCAACCTTCTACCTTGCAAACCCAAATTTGGTGAAATGAGGGGAAACACTGTGAGAGTGTGCTGCCTTGAGTTGTGTCAGAGCTCATGCTGCCTTCCTGCATCCCGTGATGCTGAGAGCCGGGGTTCAGGGGCTGTACCAACACACAATGTCCGAAGCAAGTGAATGTATTGTACACTGCTATGGAGACGGCTTAATGGTTTAGGGATGCGATGCTGCCTTTGAATGCAACAGGTCCCGACGGATGCCTTGATGAGCCCCGCAGCAGAACAAAATCCTCTAAACCAACAGACAAGCTTATTTATTATTAATAGTATTGCACACTTCATTCATCAGCTCTTTACCAGTGCATAGCATAGCTCTGCAGCCACTTGGGGTGGGAAACGACATGCTGGCTCCCTTGAGGAGGGAGCAGAGGGCCCAATATAGAGTGGGGCTGGAACAAATATCTGGAAGCCCTAGACTTCCCCACCCCAGACACAGAGACACCATGCTGTGTGGTTCATGTCCCATCCAAGAGGGTGCTGCCCTCTCAGTCACATGTATTGCTGGTAATAGGGTGGAAAACCAAGCACTGAAAGAGCCAAAACCCAGTGAAGAGAGGAGCTTGGAAGAGCGTTGCCTTGTGACACCCCCTGGTTGCCATCTGACTCAGTTTTCCTTGTGCACAGGGGTGGCAAGATCTGGTTTGGGGCTGGCTGCCACAAATCTCTCTATTAAAGTTAAAAATGCACAGTTCCTGCTTCCAAGGCCGATGGGCAAGGAATGGATGAGTTTGTACTATCAAACCCTCTTACTCTGTAAAACAAAGCAACTGCATCCAAAGTTCTGGCTGGACACCCTTGAATTTACTAATATGTATAGAGCTGCTGGGAACAGACGTCGATCTCTATTATGGCAAGCCATGGCTAAGCCTGGGGTCCTATGGTAAAGCCATCCTGATGCACCATGGAGCCCTAATAGCCTAACAGAATGGAAATATTTCCTCAACACCCACAAATCAGAGAGGGAGCAGAGGTGGGGGGAATGAGCCAAACCACCCTGGGTGCTCCTGAGAGCATCCCCTGAGCCGCTTGTTCCCCAGAGAGGAGGGGAAGGGTGGGAGCGGGGAGGGTGAGGTGGGGAGAGGTGGGAGGGCAGGCGAAGGGTGCGAGCAGTGCACTTCTGAGCACTTCCCGTGAAGGGCTTTAATGCATCTAAAAGTGGAAGGTTTCACGTCCGATTCTTGTCACGGGCGGCAGGGCTAATCAGCCGGATGCCATTTCCGGGGGGAAGGAAAGGCCCTGGCAGCGGGCAAGCCACTTTGCTCAGAGGGGCTGCTGGCCTTAAGAGGCTTTTATTGCAGTGGCTTGGCGGCTCAGCAGAGAGGTGTGCTGTCATTAGAGTGACACTAAAAGTATCCAAAGATTAACGGTGACGGACTGACTGACCTGTCCCTGTCAAGCTTGGAACAGGGGGAGGTAGGGGGAGAAAAGAGGAGGGAGAAATAGCCTTCCCCCCCTGAAAAAGATGACTCGGGCGGGCAATGAAAACCAGGCAGTGCTGGTATCTAGCCACTAACTGGACTTAGATCCTTTCCAGTTATCACCTCAAATCAGTTCATATATCCTGAAAGATTTGTAAACCACCCTCCCTGGGAAAACTGGCACAAGAGAAATTTGGCGTTTTCCCTGCCTTCAGCAGGGCTGGATGAAGAACTAGTTTCCAGCTTTGAAGATGTCGTCAATCCACTTCTTTGCCAGGGTGACCTGAGGAAAGCCATGGGCTGGCAGTGACATTGGTGTCTCTGAGTCCCATCAGTAGATAATCCCCCTCCTGATCTAGTATCCCTGCCCATGGCAGGGGGGTTGGAACTAGATGATCTTTAAGGTCCCTTCCAACCCAAACCATGCTATGATTCTATGATTCTATGATTCTATGATTCCTCAACTATCAAGCTTTGATTTTAAGGGGATGCTGCTCTTGTTCCTCTCTGGAGAGAGCCAAAAGTGCCTCCTTCAGTGACAGGCAGAATTATGCTAGAGGAGAGCAACCAGTTTGGATAAAATCCTGTCTCTTTCCCCTGCCATTTTACAGAAACCTGGTCTCCTGAGCTTGAAATAGGACTAGCCCTTGTCCCAGGTCTAGGTTGTGACCCCCTCCATGGGAAGAGCCCATCCTGCACTCCAGATGCACACACAGTGGGAAAGCATGGGAAAACAGCTTTTAATATTTCTTATCGTTGTGGTTAAACCCTTCTCATGTTTCTGCATTCCCCCTGACAGGAAGCCCCATCAGAGCCTCCTCCTTGGACCCTTGCTTTTGACCTTGGCCAGGGCTGACCTGGGCAAGATGCCCGATTTGCTGCTGCCAGTGGTGCTCCTGGAGTCCTCCCACTGCTGCCAGCATATCTTGCATGCCTGCTCCCCACAGTTACTTTTCCTCACCGCTCCTCCACAATGGGGCATTTCCCAGACACAGCTCCATTATTCTGCTACTGAGCTGAATTTTTCGTTTTAATTCTTCTCACAGAAAATGCATCTAATTTCTTTTCCCTTCCGCCTCCCCTCCTCCTCCTAAGCCCCCTTCCCGACTGCTTGCAAAGAGAGGTTTCAAGACTAATTTCAAGGTGGATTCAGCACTGGGAGATTGGGGAATTTAACATCAAGAAGTTGTTTGAGGCTGTGGAGTGGTCTGCACTCCCTCTTGAGCTGGAGGAGTCCAACGAGGCCCTTGGAAATGCAACTCCAGCTGTGCCTGTGGAGAGCCAGAAGGATTCCTGGGGGTGATTTTTGTACAGGCTCCTTAAAACACAGCTCTCCAGGAAAGGCAAGGAGGCTCAGGAGACAAGACAGACGGGGGATGAGGGCAGAGGATTTGGGACATGACAGTCCCCATGCTGGCTTGGCTGTGGGAGTTCCTCGTCAAGTTACTTCCCATCCTTGAACCCCAGTTTTCCCACCTGTTCAGTGATGATGGCAATGGTGAGTTCCTCTGTAGAGACCGGTGGGAACCTGCTGCAAATTATCTGGAGGAACACCATGTTGTCATTAAGGATTGTCTGGCAAAGCCAGAAAATGGCAGAGTTGATGGATGTCAATGGGACCTAGCAAACTCCCTCCTCTTAAGTCTCTGGATGTGTTTCCACTCAGCTGTGCCTGGGCAGGTGGATGATTCAGTTTTTAGATACAACACTGGCAGATCCCTTTGCAGTTCCTCGCCCATAGGACTTCTTCCATTCTCCAGGGTCCCTTTTCTGGAGAGAAGTTTGGCTGAAAAACAGCAGTGTGTCAGCACGTGGCTGCTCCACTGAACCTTGCTGTCCTTGTTTGAGGGGAATACCAACAACCCTACAAATGGCTCTGTGGATCGGGCTCCTCTTGTCCATGTTGGCTACAGCGTAAGGCAGGATATGAAACTATCTGAGGGCAATTTCTTGCTATGACCTGGGAATTGCGTTTCCATAATTTGGTTCCTATTTTGTCTTCCTTAATAGTGTCCATTTTTCAGTAAATTCTTTTGTAGACTCACAAATTCTCTTTGCAATCTGCCTGATTGGAGGAACAAATGGAGCCCTTTTCTTCCCTGTATACTCCTGGGGAGCCATCAGGTATGAACCACTTGGGTTGGGAGTGACCCTTGTTGGGTGGCCTCCAAAGGAACGACAGAGCAATCCCCTGGTATCACCTGATCCCTCCTTGTGCTGGGTGCCCACTGCTCTGGCCGTGCTCCAGGACTTGTCTCCTGTCTTCTCACCACTGTCTAGATGAGTGAAGCTTGCAGGTCCATCCACACAGCTCATCCCGTGATGGACAGGCAGACACTCACTGCAGGGAGCTGAGCTATAGGATGCTGGATTTGCTGCTGTGCCAAAGCTCCTGACTGGTCAGGGTTTCATCGGTACTCCCCACCTCATTAAATATAAAGCAGATCTCTCCGTGTCACAGGGAGGAGAGCTGTGCTGGGCTGTGTGACCAGGGGTGGACTGCATCTGGTTGTGTGTGCTTTCAAGGAAATCTCTTTGGGAGCTGGACCTCACACCCTGCCTATGGGACATTGCTGAGGGTCTTCTCCATGCAGCAATCCCAGGCTGACGCATGGGCTCAGGGCAGAGTAGAAAGGCTGCAACACTGCAGGCCCATGAGGTTCAGACCAGGCAGTGAGTGGTAGGACCCAGTGGTGCTTAAGATTTGGGTGACTGGTGCAATCCTAGACTGGCTGATGGGAAGATCCTCTGAAGTCTGTAGTCCTGTATGTGTTTTGCCCTGTTTGGGATGAGAGTGACTGCTGGCTCATGTCAACTTGGCATCAGCTGTCACCCCATAGCACCATGTCTGCTCAGCTACTAGGTTCCCAGCCAGTTCTCAGTTGGTTTCCAGTCAGTGCCCAGTCTGGTGTCACTCCGACACCAGCACAAAGCTTTGCACACCTCCTTGTTGATCTTCATGAAGTTCCTGTTGTTCCAGCCCTTCTCAGGGTCCCTGTAGACCAAGGCTCTGCCATTCATTGTGCCAGCCTCCCCTCCTAATTAACTGTTACCCACAAACTTGTGGAGGATGCATCCCCAGCCAGGTCACTGATGAAGATGTTGAACAGTTATCATCTGCACCATCAGCACCAGGGGGACTTCACCACTGTCATACTGGAAAATGAATAAGCTCGCTCCTCAGCACTGGAGATAGGAGACCTCTACTCGGGTCCATGGAGTCCATCAAAATCCAAGGGATGGCATGTGTGAGAACAGCCACTTATCCTTCTGCATAAGCAGAGACCATCTAAGCTGCCTGATGGCACCAAAAGATGGAAAATTAAAAGCTTACCAAAAGAATATTTTTTTTTCCAAAGTGAGAGTCTGGGGAACTGTTAGGCATAATGGCAGGGATTTAGCTTGATGTAGCAAAAAATATCAGGCATTTACCTGATAAAGAGGTTTGTTGAAGGGGGCAAATCTCTTTGGCCAGGGAAGAAAAAGTAATGAATGAATTCCAGGTCAGTAACAGTGAGTATGTCTCACGTTTGCTGAAGAGCTTGCATCAAGCAGCAAAACCAGTGCACTACAATCAAAAAATGACCTATTTATTTTAAGGGATTTGAAGACCAATGTCTTGATTCAAACCTCTTCATCTGTAAAGCAGCAGTGAAGCACTTCACTGGCAGCCTGCACTTCTTTTTTGTGTTGCTGGGATAGGGACTTCTGCTTTGTGCGTGGCAAGTATGTCTTGGTGTAGTCACTCGTCTGCTACAGACACTGGCACAGGGGCTGTGCAGCGGTGGCTGCTGTCCTCTTTTGGGGTGAAAACCCATACAGTCCTAGCCTAATTCCCTAGTGAAACTCGAGCCAGTGGGAGCAGTGCAAGGTTGGACCACTGACCTGTGTGGGTTCAACACAGCAACCTATCTCTGGTTTAGGAAGTCCTGGAGCACATGCTGGAAGCTGGGAGTATCCAGAAAAGCTTTGCTGTACTGTGGCCCTTGTCTTACACCTTTTCCTAAACTATCCCATGCACTTGGACAGCAGGCCAAACAGCTTGGGATGGTAGGGTAAATCCGTGTTCTTCCATCCTCTTGTGTATCCCTGCCTGCTCAGTGCATGGGAAGAGGAATGTGGACCCTCGGAAAACACTGACATTTCAGAAATGGTGTTTAAGGAAGATTAAAACTTGCATTCCCCAAATCTGGGAAATCTGCAGAGTCTGTGAATATGGGGACAGCATAACACCTCCTGGAAACAGGCAGGTTTACAAAGGCAAGGAAGGGCAGGTTTACAGGCAGGTTTCAAAGCCAAAAGTGAATCATGTTTGTGTCAATGTTTCATGCTGTGATAATAAATAAACCAAACCTAGACTGGAAAGTTTACCTGCAAACCTCTGAAGACTTTTCCTTTGCAAGTGCCGCTCTGCTCTGCGTTCCCTGGAAGCGTTCAGAGTTTGCCCGAACAGCATTTTTCTGATGCTCCATGAAAAATATTTGCTCAGCTCTTCTGGCAAGCATGAGCTCCGAGGAAGTCGAAGGCAAGGGATTCACCTTGCCCTGGGCTGCTGAAAACTGCTTTGCTCCACAGCTCTTGTGGGAGATGAGGAGGAGATCAGCGTGGTGTGAGGCCAGCAACAGTCACGGGGGATGGTGGTATCTAGGACACATGTAATTGTGGACAGGAGTCTCCCTCCCATGCTCTGACCACAACATCTTTCATGCTAACTCTGTGCTGGAGGGATTTAGGGGTTGGAGAGGAGGAAGGAGAGACGTTTATCGGCATGTGGATGAAAGGAGATGGGGTGTTCTTGGTCTCAGACTGTGCCGACAGTGGTGGTCAGCGGCGAGGGTGTATTGCTAACCTCTAGAAAGGTGGGGACAAATGCTCTTGGAGCATCTTACCTATTTGGGCTCCCTGCTCGCACAAGCTGATCCCGCATGCCTTAGGAGAAGGGCACCAGCATGGCTACAGCTTTTTGAAAAGCTGATACCATCAGCACAGAGAAAGCTTACCTTGACTTGGGGCTTCTCCAAGAGCCCCCCCATCTCGAGCTGCTTCCTTGTCCAATAAATCTTTCCTGCAAGTGCCACTGAGTCTATCTAGGAAGTTTTGGCTGTCTTGGCCACAAGACATGGGCTACCCATGCTGCTGGTGGAGGGTGCTTTCCTGCAACAACTATTGCAGTTTTCTCCTTGTTGGCATGCCCCAGAGCCTTCTCAAAACAGCCGGTGAATGGCAATTTAGGGGTTCTCAGGATTTGTGGGGAAAGAGAAGGGGAGTTCATGCAAATCCAGAGGAAAGGACGCGGAAGTTTTTGGGCTTGGGCCTTTCTCCGGAGCTGCCGTGATCTGCTGATTTGCAGGATGCTCCTCAACCTGATAGCTCCTTCTGGGCCGTGATGGATGAGCTCGCACCTCTGTCCGCCTTCCTGTAACTGCTTTGCAATCGGTAGCAGTGGCCAGGAGGGTTCCCAGGGGCTTGGCAAGGCGGCGTGTGTGTGTAGGGGGGTTGCTGGTGGAGGAAAGGGGGGTGAGCGGGGGGATGTACTTGTGTGCGGGGCTGCAGTGGATGTCAGTTAATGGAGCTGGGTGATTCAGCTGCTGCGGAGGAAGCATCGAGGGATGCTTTACGCCCTGGTACTGCTGGCAGGAACATCCTGGAGGCTCCGCAGCACATAAGTAACTACAATGGGTGATTGCTTAATAATTAAAGATATGTAGCGCTTGGATTGCCTCCCGGAGCCGGACCAGAACGAGGAGAGCAGGGCACAGAGGGAGGAAAACTTCCCGTCTTACAGGAAATCTTCCCCTGCCGAACCTCTCTGCAGTCCCCACGCCTGCCGGGGGACTTGGCTGGAATCAATTCCCCTCCACTTGCAGTCAGAGAAAGTGGCGGGCTGCCGTTGGGATCCTGCCACTGATTAACTAAGTGACCTTGATGTGTAGTTTTCCTTCCCAGTGTGCCTCAGTTTCCCCTCTCAGAGTTGGGATGTTGTCTGGAGGTATCGGGGTATCTCATTAGAGAGGTTAGACCCAGCTGGGCAGCTTGAGGGGAAAGTGGGGGTGAGGAGTTCTTAGCAGGTGATCGTTGAGCTGGTGGTCTGCACAAACATGATTCATGTTTGGCTTTGAGATAGTAAATCTCCCTGTTTCTAGGAGGTGTTTTGCTCTTCCTGTGCTCACAGATTCTGCAGATTTCCCAGATTTGGGGAGTGCAAGTTTTAATTGTCCTTAAACTATTTGGAACTTGGTCCAGCATAGGAGAAAACAATATTACCACCCCGGAAAAAGCAGCTGATGGCATCCCGAGGCTGCAGGATGGGCAGATGGAGCTGGATATTGCACCCTGCTCCCCGTGGCGAGGACAACACTGGCATGACACCCCCAAGCCCATGGGATGGTGAGGAGCCCAGCGGCACGGGCCGCTGCTCCCTGACAGCTCCACTTTATTTACAGGCCTGATTACAGGCGACACATGAGCGGATTTATTAACTCTGCTCTCCCGCTATTCGGAGCCTTGTAGATAAATGGTAGAGCCTGGGGCCAATGCTAAAACTCAGTTAACATTAAAGTGAAGGATCTGCCGGTGCTTCTGCCGGGGGGACGGGGGTGAAGGGGAGTGGATGCGCTTTTCTTTGCAGTCAGATGCATGTCGGTTGAGTGGGAGGTTTTTTTGCTTCTCCCCAGGGAGGGCAGGACGGGTGTGCTGACTCAGCACCCACTGCCCTGCCGGCTGGTGAGATGTGGAGCAGTGGTTGGGGCATTGCATTTTCCGTGACTATGGGGGTGTGGGGTAGGTGGGGGCTTTGCTGCATGGTGTGGCACTCTGCTGAGCCTGCTTTGACCCCTAGGCACTGATCCTGGTCCAGGCTAAGCGATGTCAGCCCAGAGGGCATGCACGTGTGTTAAGACCTTGTTTTTATCATGCTGATCCTGTATAAATCACGATAATTGACCCTGGAGTCAGGGATATCACAGTGGTGTCAAACTGGTACTAGAGGAGAATAAGACCCCCTCAAAGCCTGTCCTTCGTCCCCACATTGCAATTGCCATTTACCTCCACGTAATGAGTCAGAGTTGCATTTTAACTTCCCAGGGTGAAAATACTGATTTGCTCCTGCTACGAGGATGGAGGGAGAGATCGGGGAGCTGGGGGACAGCTTGCAACAGGATCAGTCAGCCTTGGCCCAGCTTTCTCCTTCCTGTGCATCCCCTTTGCCTTCCTCTGTTGCTGCCAAATTGTTTTGTCCCTGCCTTGGCTTGTGCCTAGAACTAGCCCTGTTTTGCCCAGACTTCCCGACTTTGCATAAGGTTTTCCCTCTGGGATTAAACCCTTGGAGAGGCAGGGACTGCCCTGGGACTATACCCCAGAGCTGCCCCTATACATCTGATCACCTGGGAAGACCTGTCATGTCACTGCAAAGTTCAGACTGTGGGGACTGAAACGGTGCAGCAATGTGGCACTTGATTTGCCAGCAGCTCTCAGGGCTGAACCAAAGCCTCCTCCTTTTTCTGAAGTTCATGCTTAACTGAGGAGTCAAAGAAATTCTAGTTTACATAACACTTGATCTGACAAGAAAGATGTCATTCTGTTTCTGCTTGCGGTGATTTGAAACCAAGGCTTTGCTTGGACACTAAAAGAATTGGGGGCATCTAAGAGGTAGGAATTCATACCAATGAGGCTCCCAGAGAGTCAAAATGAAACTTTTCAAGGGCTGCATGTCCTTTCTCAGAGGGTCCCACGTGAGGGAATAAGCTTACCTTTTAGAAAGTTTTGCTGGTGTGCAGGCAGAAGCCTTCCAGTAAAATGGAAAGTGGAAAATATGGGAACAGGTTATAAATGTGTACATGGGAATGAAAGTATACATGGCAGCTATAAATGTAAGATGGGAATCAGCTAAAGGTGTATCCAATGTGGAGAGTCACTGCTGGCCTTAAACACCCCTGCTCCTTACCTGCAGGACTCTGCCACCCTGCAGCTCAGGGATGAGGTTTTTCTGGGGGCTTCTGGTGGACCAGCACGAACTGGAGGAGGGGAGATGCTCTGGATGACCCTGCCCCATGGCAGAGTGGCTATGGATAACCCATCCAGGGACGTTGGAATGGTGGGATGGGCTCTCTCCAGGGAGAAGGAGGAAAGATTGCACTATTAAAAGACACTCGGTGCTCTTTCCAGTGATTTCTGACCTTGCTTTCTTCCCACCTCCTTTTCTGCCCTCTCAGAGAGGGCTGCTTAGGGTCAGTGGTGCCAGGTTTGCTTTCAGGCAAACGGCCACATCTCTCTACTCCAAAACACATTTGGAAAGGTGGTGTCCAACCATTTTACTGAAACATCATGCAGTGGTCTTGCTGATCTGGCTCCAGCTCTGCCTGGACATGTGTAACTATGAGGCTACCCCATCCATGCCCAAACACCCTGGGTTATCTTCCTCATTTGGGGAATCCAAATCTGCCCTGGAAACCAAAGCTTTCATGCTGTGGTGTGCACACACCCCTGGTGTGCAAGTAACCATCAGGAAGCACGAGCCCATAAACATGTCCTCTTTCTTGCAGGATTCCCATGTTCATCTCTGCAAGCACCAGGAATGGGGAGTCCCCACCTTGACCAGAGACCCCCAAGGAATGAAAGGATGCCTGCAATGAAGGCACAACAGGAACTGAACCATGCTGGCAGGGCCAGATGACTCCCACACCCCAGCGGCTCTTGCAGCTGGTGCCCAGCAAGGCATGCAGGTCCCACAGGATCATGCCATGCAGTGGGTCAGTAGCACTGCCAAGCAGCTTTAGCAGTGTGGGAGATGCATGTGAAGGGATGCCTCCTTGAACATCTGGCATGGGCTAGCTCCAGCCATAGCTGGTGCATGGAGACCATGCTGCACCCAGATATGCAGCTTAGTGGCTCTGGACTGCTGTGCCGTGGTGACTCCTGTCCATCCCATTGCACCATAGAAATGCAGCAGTCCTGTCTCTCTCAAGGCAGTGTCATTGCATAGACCAAAGCAAAGGAAATTTAAGAGACGCAGGAGACTCCACTGAGGCCTTGGAAGTGAGTGACAAAGATGCTGGAAAATCAGTCCCTCTTCCTGTGCCTCAGTTTCCCCAGCAGCAAAGTGGAGCTATTTTCTCCCTTCCCACTGTGGGGGAGATGGGAGCTGATTCAGGCTTTGCTTCTTCCACCAGGTCTGGGTTTTCTGAGCGCTCAGCACTTCCGCAAAGCCAGTCCTTGCCGCTCATAAAGTGCTGCGAGAGTAAGGCTATGCCGGATACCCGAGCCGGGTGGAAGCAGGTACTGCAGACAGCTATCTCCATGGATGGGCTGATACTGCAGACGGGTCAGGGCAGGGGGGAGCGGATCGATAATGCAGATATGGAGAGAACTGGCCCGGCACGAATAAGCCCAGCTTTGTAAATGAACCCTGTGCTCTCAGGGCTCCCCGGTAAAGGCTGTTATCTCCAGACACTCCGGCTGTCTGGGTCCTTTCACAATACAGAGACCCGACCAGGATATGAGTCAGCTAACAGGGCTCTTTCCGTGATCGCTGACTGAGTGCTGGCCCGACACCACTTTGCAATGTTGGCTGACAGCTGCCTGGTGTGGGGAACGTGGGGTGGCTTGCACCTCCTCTGAGGGCAAGGACAGGCTGGGGAGATAGCTCCTATCCATCCTACCTGATTTCTCCTGCATCGCAGCCTGTGATGCCAGCAGCCCATCCATAACAGCAGCCACCGATGAGCTCCCCAGCCATCAAGGCGATGTTATGAGAAAAGAGCCAGGCAAAATGCATATGCATTTATTCCTTCATTACCGGGCTCTGGGGGTGATACATGTAGCTATTCCTGGTCCACAGAGCTTCTGGTTTTACCCATGCAGTTCATACAACAGGAGAAGCAACCAGGAAGACTCCCCAGACCAGCTGGCTTTTGCACCAGTGCTATAAGAGTATTACAAGGAAGGCTGGAAAAGGTGTGTGTTCCCCAGCCATGCTCCATCCAGGTCTCCTGGCCATGTCACTCTGCCTCCCAGTGGGTCCAGTTTGGGTACAAGCTTTATCTCTGTTTTGCCAGTCCAAGGCTGGGACTGGGAGAAGAAAAGAGCAGGTTTGTTCTCTCCAGAGCTGGTCAAGCCCAGGGTCTGTCTTGTTCGTGTCCTGCCTCTAACAACAGCCCACAGCTGATGCCTGGAGAAATGCAAGGCAGGATGAATAAGCAGTGCATTCCCAGAGTGCTCTCTCTGCTGCCAACAATTTGTGCTCAGGAGCCACTTGAACCAGAGGTGTTGCCTCTGTATTATGGTAGGGGATGGATTTTTCCTCTGTGAATGTGCCCATTAGGCATGCAAACTTTTAACACCCTGCAGCAAGGAGTTCCTTGGCTTGATTGCAGAAAACAACAGCCGATAGTAAGCGTGGCCTGGTAGGAGGCATCTTTGCTATTTCTGGGCTGCACAGACCTGAGAAAATCAGTTCTTCTGTGTGCGAAAAGACCTGTGAAATACGAGCAGTCTATGCCCAGCAATCCTTTGCAGTGATCCACACGTGCTGTTCCCAAACTAGGAGCTCTTAACCTTAACTCTTCCTCTATTGCTTCTGCCCTAAAGGCTGGTGTTTGGGGCCCTCCACAACATAGTTGTTCATAAACTGAAACCTGGGCCAGACGATCTCTTTGGCACATTAATACAGCCATTTCCCCCCTCCCCAGTCCCTGCTCCTCCTTTCTCCCCCCTTCCCATCTCATTTCCTCCCGAGCCAAAGAAATCTGTCTGCCTGATAGATGGCTCCTGACAAGCTGAGCAGCTAAAGATCACATGTCAATAGGGCTATAATTAGGAGAATTGAGCCCTGTCAGGGCCGGACGGATATTTATCTGAAATCAATGGCCAATAGGGTGGAAGGAATGAAGATGTGGGAGTGTTTGCTTTGGAGCTGCCACGGCTTTTTACACCCTGTCTGCACAGGGATCCTGCTGGTCCGGGCTTTCCTGCTGCCTGAAAGGGGGGAGGATTATAGCATTAGCCATGGAGATCTGCCCTGGCCTCTGAGCACCAGCACCCGCTGACCCCTTTCTGGATGTGCACGCACCCCCCAGGTGGGGATGGCAATAGGAAAAAGCGAGATGAGGGGGCTGGTTGCAGACAGAGGCTGTAATTCCACCCTTTGCTCTTCCTCCCAGTGAGAAAGAGCACTTTAGCAACCCCAGGCAACCAGGGCCAGGGTCTCAGATGTACACAGGGGATGCAGGACTGGAAAGGCAGCAGCCGGTGGGGACAAGGATGTTGTCACCTCTCATCCCCAGCTGAGATGGAGCTGGGGCCTCACCTAGATGCTCGCTTATTAAACCTGGCCTAAATCTCCAAGTAGGGACTAGCCCTTCATGCCTGCCACAGCTCTGCCAGGGAAGGTGCTGCAAATGTTAGGCTGAGATTTAGACATTGGCTTCCTCTCTGGAGGCTGCTAGAGGCTGTCGAGGCGGGCTGGGTCACTGCAGAGATTTTTGTTGCAGCCCTCCCCACAACCGTGGCACGTTTCTGAGAGCACAAGGACCTCCCCATGCCCCAAAGCTCCTGCGATGCTCTTAGCACTGGTGCAGGATGGGGGGTTTGCACCTAGGTAGACACCAGAGCTTGCTCTCCCTTGGACTGGGGCATGAATCCTTTTAGCAACTGCTTGGCTTTCATGCAAAGAAAAGCTTGGAAGGCCCCAGGTCCTGGGAAACCCTTAAGCATCTGCTTTAACGCTTTGTTGGTGCAGGGGTCAATGGCCCAGCCTCAAAGCTGTTCAGCTATGAAAACAGCTGAAGTTAAAGACAGAAACGCCTTGGATATGCTTTTGGGCACGGGGCAGGATGGAGTCTGGAGTCACACAAACCAGAGGAAGGCAGCAGGGAGGAAACAACCCTGAGGAGTGATGCTGTGAGTGGGGTACCAGAGCCCAGTACCCAGTGTGGCAGTTCAACCCCAGGACTGAAGTGAGCTGAAGGAAATCTTTGTAATTCCAGCCTAGTTCAGTTTTGTACTGCCCACTGCTTGAGGAGCTAGCAGGGATCGACCCCGCTCCCTCTCCAGCTGCTCATGGACCTCACCCCCAGGATTCAGCAGGATAACGCGCTGTTGGCAGCAGGCAACGCATGCTGCCTGGACTGAGCACATGCAGCTTTCCCATCCCACAAAGTCTGCCCCTATTCAACCAGCATGCAAAATCAAAGCTCTTAAAAATTGCCAGGGATTAGTACTTAGAATTAGTGAAATCATCGATTCCCCGTTGGGGCATTAGGGATCAAAAAGGCTCTCCCAGCTTGCTTTTCTCATGACAGCATCCTCATGCTCTGTGCATGGCCAAAATCCCAACCGCTGCCCGTTCATCACATCCCAGTGTATTCACCAGTCCCCACAGCCCTTCTCTGGATTAATTTCACTTCTGAAAGCCCCACAGATTTGTAGGAAGAAATCAAGGAAGTGGGAAGGACCCAGAGCCCTCCCCATAGCTCAGACAATGGCAGTGTATGCCACGTAGCCTGGTATGCTCCTAATTTATTGCTTCTGTAATTGGGGTTAATTAGTGGTGACCAAATTTATCTTCTCGCCTCTCATTAATCCCAAACACAAAAGAACCCTGTTTGCAATCAATTGCTGTTTAATTACAGCACAATAGCTGCCTCCTGAGATCGAAATCCCTGATGGCTTGAGGTCTTGACAGCGAGGATGGGAGTGGAGAGATGCAGCTTGGAGGAGCTGGAGGGTGAGGATGCCAGCTGGGACTGGCATCGTGTACTCCAGGGGCCTGTGAAGTTAATGAAGAACAGTGTGAGGTCTCCTTGCCCTGGCTGAAGGATCAGGCAGTGGGTTTCAACTGGGGAGAAAGAGTTGGGTTTTTAAACAGCTCCTCAGGCAATGGAAGGAAAACTCAGTCCAGGGTGGTGGAGATGCCGTAAAAGTCCTGGGACGCCTTTTTGGCTGGGACATCTGCTGGTGGCTATTGAACTGGATAGCTCAGATGCAGCTCCTGCCTCCAAGATCTTGCTTCTCTGGCGAGCCAGGGCACAGGGGACATCCTGCTCGAGATTTGTGTCCTCCAACAGCAGCTCCCATTGCTTGGTGGTAGACCTCAGAGACTGTAGTGGACCGTAGCGCAATCACAGCAGAGGCAGTAAAGCTGCCTGTGAGCTATAAAGGGCCCTGCTGGGACCCTGAAGGAAAATGTCTCTTTTCCCTAGTAACAAGTGACAGAACGAGAGGAAACGGCCTCAAGTTGCATCAGGGGAGGTTTAAATTGGATATTAGGAAAAATTTCTTCACTGAAAGGGTTGTCAAGCATTGGAACAGGCTGCCCAGGGAAGTGGTTGAGTCACCATCCCTGGAGGTATTTAAAAGACGTTTGGATGAGGTGCTTAGGGACATGGTGTAGTGGTAGACTTGGCAGTGTTAGGTTTACGGTTGGACTCAATGATCTTAAAGGTCTTTTCCAACCTAAATGATTCTATGATTTGGACAGAAAACATGTTCCCCATTCTGTCTGGCCTTGGAGAAACCGTTGAGAGGATATTTGGTCCACTCTTAACCTGAAGGCAATGGAAATGGAAAGTCCTTCAGCCAGGAAGGCAAGGAAGCAAGGTCCCACCGCTGTCCAGGGCTTCGTTGTGCAGACTGAAGGCGTCTGAGGTGACCATATGATTACCCACAAAGGCATGAAAAGTGAGGGAGAAGGGGGAAAAAAGTGAACTGTGGGAAAGCTGTTATTTCTGCATGCAAGCACTGGTTCCTCATCCTGGGCCTGAGCCATTTCTAGGGATAGGCTGACTCGCTTACCCTGGGACCCCACCTGAGAGCCCCAGATTGCTTTTTGCCAGGAGATACATTTCCTTGGCAGTGGTACCTGTCCTGCCCCCTCATTTACCCAGATAAATGTATGCTCAGTTAATGCTGTGAGTATTAAATAAACTCCCCGCCTAGCCTGCTCGCCTCTCCCTCCCTGCTCTTTAGGTGCCATCAATCTGCAGGATTATTGAGCCCGGTTTTGGAGTTAGTGGCGTGTTGAAAATGCTCCGGTCTTCCCTTTATCACTTTCAGATCAGCTCATCGGATGGGAATCCATCAGGGAAAGTAATGGGAGAGGCTGTGCTGATATATGGCTCTGTGTTACTGGATCAATCAGGCTCTTGTCTCCCCTCCAGCGTGGGGGCTGTGCGGGTCCAGGGCTGGTGCTACTCGACTCCCTTCTCTTAAAACACGAGATTAATCAACACTTCCCATTCCTGCAAGGATTTTGTCCTGGTGTGTGCCAGAGATGCCCTGGATGTGATAAAATATCAGCTGTGTCAGAAATAAGGTCGAGGGCTGAATTCCTCTTGGGACCTCAAACTCTGACTCAAGCCACTTGCTGACACTTATGTATTGCATTTAGTATCTGGGTGGATTTAAGGGTTAGGCAGCAGCCAGAAGCAGGACGTTGTGCTTTAAAACCACCATGTACCGAAATGCAGGGTGGAGCACAGCGGGTGCTGAGGTGGTATGTCCACCACCACGGCCATGAGTCAGGACCAGGAGCTGGTTTTTGAGCTGTTTTTCACCTGGGCATCAACAACCACCCTCTCCCCAGGCCCTGTGTGGATTCAGAGGGAAGAGCACCACCTACTGAGTCTCCCTCACCTCTTTCTTCCTTTTTTTTTTTTTTTAAATAGATTTTATTTCTGTTTGTGTTCTGAGATAACCTCTGGGAAAGGCAGGAGCATGTTTAACTCTGAGCAACCCTCCTGATCTCTCCAAATGTCCTCCTGACATTTCTGTTTGCATCGTTTTTCTTGCTAAGCTGCTTGCGTTAATGAGACTTTCCTTCCTTGGGATCTTTCTGTTTCCTGCCTTCATGAACTAACAGCTCCTCCGGCCTGATGCCTCCCCAGATGTGGATGGGCTTTCTCTCAGAGCAAGTGTGTGTACGGGCAGGTGTGGGAAATGAAATAACTTAGGTAAGTTTTGACTCAAAATCTAAATCAAAACTAAGTATCAGAGAGTTTGACTCATGAACCACAAACAGATGCAGCAACATATTTGTATACATGCATGTGTACATATGTGGGTGTGCATATGTAGAAGAAATGCCTGTATGCATTTTGGCCCTGGCCAAGGATTTAGGGAATTAGCTAAAGACTTTCACAGCTGGGTTCAGTTTCTCACCCTGACACAGCCCTCCCTTTTAATATTGACTAAGCACTTAAAAAAATCCTCGAAAGCAGGCTGGGAGAAACCCAGAGAAATCTCCTCTGATGTTTCTTGAATTGTTTTAATTGGGAGACTATTCAACTTTTTAGGACGAAGGCCACAGTCCAGCTTCTGTATTATTCTCCCAAAGCCCTTCATTTGCAACCAATGCCAAATTAGATTAAACATGAAATGTTCTTTAATTATTTCTCCCTGCTTTATTTGTTTGTTTGCACTATGAAAATGTGTTTGTGGTGTTTCTTCCAAGGAATGGCACAGGCTATTTTGCAGTGATTTACAGACCAGGGGTCCTCAACCACTGAGTCACTTCACCTGCCTCCAACCAAATTGTCTGCGGTCTCAACACTGTAGATATCACTAGCAAGAAGATCGAGGTGGGAGTGAGGAGGCCCAGGTCCTTGTCAGATCACAACCTTTCCTATTTTCTTGTCCCATGTGAAACTGAGGGGCACCACATCTTTGCATTGAGGAAAAAACCCATAGCATCCCTGTGGGTCAAGTCCGGCTGGCATGGCAATGCACCCTCAGACACCAGCTCCTGGCACTGCTCAGTCATGGGTGTTTCATCTCCCATGGGTGACCCCATTCCAGAGGGGTGTCAGATGCCTCCTGTGCCCCTCGCACCCTCTGAGCATCCCTTGTGCAAGGAGAGGGGGAGTCAGCCTGCCTCTGAACTCACCCTCGGTGAAGAGACAATGAGGACCCACCAAGAAAAGACCATGGGGTGGCTCAGCAGTGCCAAGAAGACAGAGGGGACCATGCAAGAGCAGATAAGGGAGGGTAGAGCAGGACATGGGTTCTCCACAGTGCAGCTCAGCATGCCCTCAGGTCTGGGGGCTGCTGAAATGTCTTCTGCCAATAACCCACCAGCCTTGTGTGCACCCACAACAGCATATGGCACTCTGCAAATTGGGCATTGAACTGAAGAAAGGGGGAAAATGCAGCTGGGAGCTGAGGCTGGAGGAGCCTGGCTCCAGACGCATCTCTTGGGCCTTTGGCAAGAGGCTGGTGACCAGCTAACCAGCCAACTTGTCTAGGAACTTGGGATTCTGTAGAAACCTCCTCAAAAGCCAGGAAAATATGTCCTATGAGGCAGAGCTGGGAAGACATGAGATTGTTTAGTCCAGACACTGAAGGGAAATGGGATAACAGCCTGCAATTATGTAAAAGGCTTCTGCAAGCAGGGGAGGGACACATGTTTCCCTGTGGATAGGACAAGTAATAAGGAGCTTAAAAGCCAGCAAAGGAGATTTAGAGCTGTGGGGATAGAGAAGGGCTGGGATTAATTGCTAGGAGGCGGGGGGAAGGGTGGTATCACCAGTGCTGGAGGTTTGGAGGTCAAACATGTCAAGAAGGCTTAAAGAGAGTGGATCCTGCCACGGGGCAGGGGACAGGGAAGATAAACGTCCACCTGGCTGTCTTTTCCAGTGTTTTGGCTGACCCACAAGGCAATGCAAGTGAGTGCTGGGATATCTACAGAGGGTTGATGGGTTTGACAGTACGGGGGCTTCTCCCCCATGATGCTCATGCTCATTCCTTGGTATGAGCCACATCGTCTCCATTGTCATGCAGAGCTGCCTCTCTATCCATTTCCCTGGCCATCATTTTGCCCAGGTTCACAGGACCCAAGGTGATGTGGCAATGTGAGCTTGTGGGTGTTGCATCTCAGCCTCTCTCCCCACCTTGCCCGTGCTTCCACCTTGACCTGCACCTTGGGAGCTGGAGGAGGCTTTTGGGTGGAAAGCACCCAGCCAAGCAGTGGTGATCTGATCACCCCGAGGAAGCAAATGTGCTGACCAGGCACAAGCCAGAAATAAAACAGAAAAACTTGAGAAAGCTCTTGTTTCCAGTAATTCCCAGGGAGAGGTGTCAGCCATGATTTCTGGAAGCCACACGCAGCAGAAAGCAGGGGATTGCTGGCAGCACTAATGAAGTTACTGCCATCCGGCGATTAGGTTAGGAGATCCTTCGGGACTGGCCTGCGAGGTGATGGACTGAAAGCAGAACGGGAACTAAATTGCATTTCATTTCAATTTGGCCATAAATTTGATGATTTCGTCAGAGAAGGAGTAAAGGGGGAAGGGAGGCGGGGGGAGAAGAGGAGAGGGAGGGCTCTCTGCCTTCGGCATGGCCAGGGCAGGAGGGAGCAGGGGAGAGAGCACGACACGAGAAATTACATCGTTCTAGTTTGTACCATTGTAGATTATTAACCAGAAATGTCAAAGGCTTTATGGATAGGTTGTATATCACCTGCTTTCTAGAAACTGTTCACTGAAGTAATAAGGGCTGGGAATATAGGTTATCGAACTGCCCTGGGATATATGGGAGAGGATGCAGTAGGTGAAGAGAGGAGATGGGCCACTGTTTCCACTTTCATGGGATGCTCCACTTGGTGTCAGTGGTTTGTGTCACCAGAGTCATCTGCAGAAAGTGCATGAGCAGATGTGTCAGCAGGGCTTGTGATACTATCAGACTGCAGCAAGGGTGGCAAACAGTAGAGCACGAGCCAGTGAGACTTCCCAGTTCTCACCACCCAAGCTGATTCATGACAACCTCAGCCACCAGACAAAGTAGACCCCATTGCAGAGAGGTTGCTCAATAATTGCAAAGACACAGGTAAGGGAACAGATTCAAACATCTTTCCATCGTTGGAGTCTAGTACTCTAGACCTTAAAGAAATTACCATGGTTCATTCCAGTTTGCAGACACCATGTGATGCCAGGCCCTGACAAACATCCCAAATTACCTCCCAGGGATGAGAAACATCATAATGGTAATATTACCCTGGGACATTGCACCGGATCAGCTCACAGCCTTGATGTCAGTGACATCTTGTCGCAATAACATTGCATGATATTTCAGAATGGTGTCATGGCTGGATAGCAGCAGTCTTTTACAGCATAGATCAATATTTGTATTGAAGGGAAATGCTGTACTACATTTGCTTAGTATGCTGATTCCTCCGTAGTGGAATGATCCAGTCTCTGATGTGCTGAAATTTCCTTCTGGATATTAGGACATCATGAAGTCTTAGTACAATGTGTCATTTTTAAGCCAAAGTCATGACATCTCCTCTCATCATTGCTGTTTCCTTCTGACAACATGACATCCTATCTGGGTGTGTCAAGGCTTCTGTCCCAAACTGGTGACATCCTTGCATGATTCACTAAGGTTTCAGTCTTCTTATTTTGTGGCAGTGCCTTGCAAGTGGGGAGCTTTTCAAAACAACTAGATAAAGGACTGGTGCTTGCTTAGGGATAAGACCAGAAGTCGTCTTTGGTGGCATATCTGGCTATGGCATAATTGGCGGTAAAATCATGGTATGGTGTACAACTCTAATTTCCATGACCAAGAGCTTGCCATTCCTTGACAAATGATGGGTGGATCTCAAATGATAGCGCTGAATATGAACTGACTCTGTGCCCAGCTCCAGTTCAGCATGCCCCCAGTTCAGACATGGGGGCATTTCTCCCTGGCTCTTTCTCCTCTTCTCCAGCTTTTCCTGGCAGATGGAAGTGAGTCTGAGACCCTTCTGATCCCAGGCTTATTCACTCCAGCCTTTCAGATGCTGAATACAGCTGCCCAGCCCTCTGGGGCTTCATTGTGCAGCTTTGGAGGACCCCACACATTAAATCTGTGGGAATCTTCCTCTGTGAAGGTGCATGGTGAAAACATCTGCAAAACAACAGACCAACCCCACTCAGAGATGTGGTAAAGAAGTTCCAGTTGGATGTTGATGCTGAAATTGTCTGGGACAGTACCAAGCCCTGGGTGTGCATAAGTAAAGCTACAGAGCTGTGTTCTGAACCATGCATCTTGGATCCGTGATGGCTGCCAATGATCTCATGGGGCACAGCAACACATTTGCACAATCCTCCCGCACCCGGCTGCCATGGGGAAGGGACATAGAGGTTCTCTGGGACAAGCTCTGCCGAGCCTAGGAGCTGTTTTGTGCTGGTACAGCAATGCAAAATGTGACAGGAGCTTGGCATGCCCTTGAGGCCAAAGCTTTTAAACTCATGTGAGAGAGAGGGGAAAGATATCACCCATAAATCTTAACCCAGGTGCAGGAAGCCGGGCTCTGGCCATGGCAGAAATCTGAAGGCATGTGGCTATCAGACTACTGCAAGGGTTTGGCAGGCAGTTTTGTGATCATAATTAACACATGCAGTTGCCAGGAATTCACATGCAGTCATCGAAATTTTGCATACAAGTGCTCGTCTAGAGGAGTTTGACTTGCTGCTTCTGTGTCTGATTCCCCCAGCTCAAGTATGCCTGGTACGGTCAGAGCATGAACCTGCATTGCTTTGTCTGCACTGTGTGACACTGTCTCCTCTTCATCTTCCTCCTTAGAAAGTAATCCATGCAATCAAGGTGGCAGGGATGATTTCCAAGAACACCAAGCCCTCTACAAGTTCTTTGGAAGTTGACCCATATTTTGGATACTCCTCTTCAAAGAGCAGCTGTGAGTCTACTTTAAAACTGCTGAAGCAGAGTGGGGAGGAATCTTTAGTGTAACTTCAACATGTTCAAAATGAGAGATTACAAGTGTTAAGAAAATAATGACGGGGAGGTACAAGAAAAAAAATATGCAGAAATCTATTTCACATGCACAATAATTTACTTTTAGATGTGCAGTAAAGTTTTTATATGCACAGTAATTTACTTTTACATGTGCAATGATGTTTTTACACATGTAATAATTCATTTTTATGTGTAAAAGCTGACCAATTAAAAGCCTGGGTGCTAAACACACCTCCGACCAATCCTGAATGCCTTTGTTTTGGCATACAACTTCATTCATGCCTAACACCAACACTCTCCTGCAATATTATTGTTTATTTTGCAGTTGGTTCTGACTGACTCCATGTAATGTACCTGATTCTTTTTCAGTTCATTCCTGCAGAATGTATGAGCAGACCTATGGGCTGTTGGGAAGGGACACAAGGGCCAGATAACCTGGGTTATCGCCTGATTTTCTCCATGACCCATCCTGGCCAGCTACATGCATCTGTGGGAAGAATACCAGTCCCAGAAGGCAGATCTGAGAAAACATCTATCCTACTAGAAAAGCAGAAAAATAGTTCCCATTGGCCAACTGAGGTGACCGGTCTCTCAGCTGCAGCTCTATCCCCTCTTTGCCCTTCTCACTGTGTTTTGCAAGTCTCCAACTGACAGTCTTGAGGGGATGAAGTCTCACAAACCCTCAGCGGTAGGAGAATCCTGCATGCTCTTCTCCAATGTTCTTCTGCAAGTTGGTGGGATTTTCAGTCAGTGGAGCTGAGCAATTGCAAAAGCAATTTAAAGACCCCAAACAGTCCATACACCTCAAAGCAACAGAGATGAGCCAGTGAGAAACTCCAGCAGAAGCTGCTGAAGGAGCAGTGCAGAAACTTTGCCCATTCTCAGACCTCAGATCTGCTTCCATCTTCTTTTCCACCAGTCACTTCACTTGGCTGTCACTTCTGAATCAGTCAGATGGGGTTTGAACCTCCCTCCCTCAGGTGAGTACCCTGATCAGATAGCACAAGTTTGTGGGTCTGTGTTCCCTTGCTTTCTCCGGCATATTTTATTCCACATTTAAATAAAACACACTTTCATGCCCAGCATCCAGGAAGGATGTGTTAACCTCCAGGATGTTGAATAGAAAGGGAAATGTCTCCTTACTGTCTTTGAGACTTCATCCCCATGGCAAACCATCTGCTGCACTGCACTGGCAAATTCACCTTTCATAGATCATTTCAGGGTGATTTGAAGGAATAAAAGGACTGAAGAAGTAAAGAAATGCCTCTCAATCTCCTGGCATCCCCCAGATTAAATGCACCAGCTCAGGCCAGAGGGTCACCTCCAAGCACAGCTGCCCTGGTCATGCAGAGTCTTTGCCACATTAGTGGCGACTCAGTTACTTTGAGTGTGAATCTCAAATTACTGCAAGCCTGGCGGATTCAAGGGGAGAAACAGTGGAAGGGACTAGAAATACAAATAACAGTTACCAGTATAGGAAAAAAAAAGTTCACGATCTTTTTGTTTGGACTATCTGGGAGAGGAGGAAAGGAAAAGAAGAGGGTAGATGGTCAAGTGTAACAAAACAATGTAAGGTGAAACACTTCCCCTCTGAGAAAACCCAAGCCTGAAAAATAAACTGGTTTAGAGTTCATAAATGTTCAGTGGAAGCCTGATGCAGCAGTAAGTGGAAAAATTTCTTTTAATCCAAAATTTCTATTTTTGCAAGAAAAAAATGCTTCAGTGGAAACTTTTTTGAGGATACTATTCCACCAGCTTTAACCGCTGGTATGCTGAGGTCTCTGGTTACAATGTATTTTGAGCAAGGAAATGGGGGAGAATGATGAAAGTGTCAAAACAACATTATCTGTGTGCAAATCATAGGCAGCTCAGATGCACATAATCTGGAATGGTTATGGGTCAATGTCCTAACAGACAGGGCAGGAGCTGTGTTAGTTGGTGGTGTCTGCACTTTGCCAACACTTCCCACTGCAAAGTGGGCTGACCAGCACCTTAAGCACTTACCTGCAATGCACAGGCAAGAAGGAGAAGGCTACTGAAGCATTTCATCTGGACCAATGTGTGCTGGAGTTGTCAGACTGCCAGCCTTCAGATAACCTTGGGATTTTCCAAAAATTACAAGTGACAATTGCAAGCCTCAGATCTGATTGCAATCAAGGTGTGGAACTCTCCACTGGGATGCAAAGGAGTGCTGGCTGGCCAGAAGAACATCCATGGCTGGTTTTTGGGTGGCAATGCCTATCCTTGTTTGCATCTATCATGTTCAAAGAAGATTAGCTCAGAACAGCTCATCCACTATTTTACAAGGGTCAGGTTCATGGAAAACTAAAATCTCCTAAAGGACAATTCCGCTGGTAAAAGAAAGAAATGGAATGGAGAAGTGTGAATTATGATAGGGGATGGTTTAAAAAATCAAACAACCAACAAAGTGCCCCCAAAGCAATAATCCCCCCACCAAGAGTGACAGTGGTTTGATAAACTGGCTTGGCTTAGAGCCAAAGGGAAAGTGGCAAGAGACACATCAAATGAAAAAAAAAGGAGTAGAGGACATTGAATTTGCACTAGAAATGTGGAAAATCAGTAAGATGAGCAAAAAGACACGAGATGTCTCTGGCCAGTAGAGCTGAGGACAGCAAAGAGTTTAAATACTTTGGGAACAGAAGGAGCTATAATAACCACAGTATTGATTCCTCCTTGGAAGGGAAATGTGCAAAGCATGCATTTTCAATGGATATTTGTTTTGTATTTGGGGGCAAAAGCAGATTTGTATCTGATTAAAGTGAAGGGATGGTTTACAGGCCAGCATTAATTGTAGAACACACCAAACAGCCCCTCTTAAAAACACTAAACTTTCTGAAAACAGGTCTTAACTACATCCAAATATTTAGCTAAGGAGCATTAGTGTTGGTTTTCAAGACACCTTGGAGGACTGGGCAATCCAGGGAACTAGAAGAAAACTAATGTCATGCTAGTACGTTAAAATGGTGTAAACAGGATGACTTGGATAATTATTGCCTGACATTGATTCTAGGCAAAATGAAGGAACACCTCACCAGGACTCGATTAATAAAGAATTACAGGAACATGATGCTAATCAGCAGGGGGTTATGGGAAATTGGTCTTGTCAAATTAAGTAGCTTTTATAAATGCAATTACAAGAGTGAAGATAATTAACCACTGGAGGAACTTGCAGAGGGTTGTGGTAGAGTCTTTTGGGTAGATGTTTAAATCAAGAAGTTTTGTTTAAAAAAAGTGACTTATGCAGTGTACAGAACAATGGGGTCTTTGTCCATTCCTGGAGAGACTGGAATCAAAACACTTTAACCATAGCCACCACAGCTGCAGAGAACATTCATTCAGGACAGTAATATCCAAGTAATATCCGTTCAGGTTGTGATATCCAAGACCTTGGAAAAGTTAATCACAGTGGTGCTTTTTGGCAGTCAAACCCATATGTTGATGAAGAAATAAACTTTAACATGGCTTCCTCTGGCTTCTCATAATGAAGGCAGCAGATGGCTGATGACTGGGAGGTGTAAAACACTTGCAATCAAAAGGGACAATTGGAAGATGTTTTGTTATTGTAGGGATGTACCTAAGTACAGGGATAAATTGGCATGTACAACTATTTGTGCTGTCCTCCTGTCACTGGTGTCCTACCATCCCTCAGCTAGATGGTACAGGGAACATCCACGTTTCATATATATATTTTTTCCAGACCTCATATGATGTTTGGAGAGTTAGATCTTGTTCTGGGAAAGGTCTTATTTCAAAAGGCTTTGCTCTTCTCTATGTTAGAGAAGTCAAGCTGAAGATGTATAACACACAGGAGAGCCCAGGATGAGAAAATCCATGGTTAGCCTTGGAAAAGCACCACTGCTTAAAGAAAGTTTTCTCTGTGGTCCCAGGGAACTCTTGGCTGTGGTCCTCACTGTGGAGTTCAGAGTGGTCCTCACTGTGGAGTTGAGAAAGTACTCTGGGATTAGAACATGATTTTTTGAGGATTGTAGATCCAGAAAACAGCAATCTATTTTTTGAAAATATGAAAAAGGGAGTAGAGGACAGATCTGATGTTCTCTTGGGGCCTGCAGTCAGAAGATGTGGTGACATTTCTGTAGGAGTCTGTTACTTGGAGCAGCAACTGAAGCGGTTTACTGTGTAGTATTGGGCAATGTCCTTTCAGGACGTCTGAAATGGAGAGGACTCCTTTCCACAGGCTGCAGGATGAACATGTTTCATACCAGGCTTTCTGAATTTTAATCTAGGACCTCGTTATTTTGGCTGTGGTGCAGAAGAGGCTGCTGACTGTGCTGCCTTGTTGCTCTAGAGTTGGCTGTGACCACTGGACCACATCCTATGGGCTAAGACAGAAGGGGCAATAAGGAGTGTCAGACTATGCCACTGATTTCTTATCGACCTGTTTGATATGCTCTCACATTTCCATGCATCTTCCCTTCCTGCACTTCATAAAATGCAACATGAAATGTCTCCTCTCAATTGAGATGCTCTGTTTTATTTGGGCTGAGAAATCCACTTAAACCTTTTTAATTTGTCTTGTTTGGATATGGGTATAATTTTGGTTGTGTTTTATGGGTGCCCGGTTCATTTTACTTCCTGTAAATCGTCCCTTTAGTTACTAGGGCTTCTGGGAAGTTGTAAATTCTCCCTCCTATCTTCTCCGTAGAGTTTACGTTGTTTTACAGTTTCATTAATAGGTTCTCTCCCAGCTAGGTTGATGAAAGTTATTGACCTAATCATAACCTATTAATTATGACAGTAAATTCCACTCTTGGAAATGTTTTACTGAGCAAATGTTACTTTGAAAATCTGCAGGTTAAACTGGAGATCCAAAAACTTTAAATCTCCTGTTCACTGCCCCAGTCATGGAGATTTGAGTCCTCCTCAGGAGAAGCTTGTACACTACTGCTGGCTCGGGACAGAGGGTAACACACGCTGAAACCCCTCCACCTCTGCTCTGTCTTGGGTTGATACACTGAGCACTGGGAAAAAGCCTGTTGGATGGTGGACTGCAAGTGACATAGAGGATTACTGTGGCATTCAACCCCATGCAAAAAAAAAAAAAAGAAAAAAAAAGAAAAGAGAATTTCAGAAATTCTTATTCAGGGAGAACTGAGGTTTCCTAAATATTGGCTCTACATGTTTGGGTCTAACGTGGCAAATAGGGTGCATTCAAGCTTCTTCTTGTGGCTGCTAGAAGGAGGAAAACACAACCAATAAGCAATACACTGACATCTCGCCAAGGGTGCCAGCCCATCAGAGGTAGGGGAATATTCCCAGTGTCTTCCACAGGCGCTATCAGTATCCAAGACAGATGACTGGATGAACATCAGCTCTGGATGAACATCAGCTCTGGATGAACACAGCTCTGGCAGACAAGAATCTGGTTTAAAGTTGGACAGCTATCCCCTAAAGCCAGGGGAGAAAAGTTTGTCTTCCCCAAGTCTCTTCCCTGCAGAAACAGGTTCTGCCCATTGACCCTGTTGCAAGTGCCCCATTAGGAAACACTCCCTGTAGCACAGCTGCTGAGCAAGCAGCTCCCTTCTGCATCCTCAAACCTCTCGGGAAAGCCACTTTGCTTATGAGGCAGAGAAAGAGAGGTCTCCCAGGGCTGCAAGTGCTTCCGTCAGCCTTTTTGAGTAGCCATCCGTGGTAGGAACTGCAATAGGTCTCAGCTGGGTTTCGGGGCCCAGTTTGAATAAGCATTAGGTATTCACACACATGCACATATGTATTATATGGAGAGATGCACGTGGTTATCTATTTATGCAGATACCTCCAGGTATACCTACCTATATGTACCTACATGCGTCCACATGTGCTCACATGCATTCAGAGTTCATATCCTGAACACACCCTTGAAGACAATGAAAATGCTAACAGGGGTCTTCCTTGTTGGGGACCCTAAATTCACTGATGATCATCCCATTGCCATGACACAGATGGGGAAGCTGCAAGGGATGGTCTCAAAGGAAGGAGGCGGCAGAAGTAAAGGGACAGCTACTGCCCCAAATCTCATGGCAAGCCCACAGCAGCCCTGGGATGCTCAAAGAAAAACTTTACTGGTCTTAAGCCCCTGCTGTTTTGGAAGATGCAGCCTTCTGTAGTCAGCTCTGATTCGCCCAGTAGAAGATCAAAAAGAGGGAGATAAGAAAGAAAAGATGAGAAAGGCCACATGCAGAGGAAGGTGGTGTGGTGGAAATAGGAAGCTCTTCTCCAGGGCTGTTTAAAATGAAGCTGAGCATGTAAGCACGGAGAAGCCATGAGTGTCATCCCCTTGGCAGAGCTGTGCTCTAACTGCCTGCTGCATTTAGGTCTTTTAAGACTAATTAAATAACAAAAAGGAAAGTAACTTCTGCAAAGGAGCCAAGCTTTCAGTGCGAGGGGACTCCGCCGTTTCCTTCACTGCATCTGTCACATCTGCAGGAACTCACCCTCCAAGTGGTTCTTAGAGATGGAAACTAAAGCACTGGCAATGAAGGTCTGTCACAGGTAGGATGAGCTGCTGATGATTTCAGCCCTTCATGTCTTCCTTTGCCTTGAAACACAGAATCTCATTTGGATGCTTTAAAATTAGCCTTCACAGGCTATAAATCTGAAAGTTATCCTGGTGATCCTCTGCTCTCAGTGCAAGGATTTTTTTAAAATTTTTTTTATTTTTAAACAGTTTTCAAAGTTTCCCTAAGGATTGCAATAATTTTAATATCCTCCTGGAATGACAAACTCAGAGCATGGCCACAGCAGTTCAGCTCCTCTAGCTTCTTGCTGCAATCCGATTTCTATACCTGCCATATCATCCTTGCTCTCAGTGATTCTGCAATGCAAGAATCAGATTCGGCTATACCTTTTCAATCACTCTTACAGTTTCACCTATTAGTTTGCACTGAAGGCCCCAAGAACATTTCTTTTTGGCAACTGTGTGCTCCAAATGCTGAACTGTTTGCTCTTTGTTGGACTTCTTGTCTTTTGTTTCATGCGCTGTAACTCTGTACCAGTCTCTGAACACGTTCCTGTGAATTTAAGATCTGTTTCCATTATTGCAGTTTGAATAACTGAACTTGCACACTCCTCGACTTTGATATATCACAGCCCCATTGCAATTTGCATACAAAGCACAAGGCGCTTGAATCAACCTGTAGACACCCTCTTTACTTAAAGCCATATTTTCAGCATGTTCAGCACAGAGGGTCTCAGGGAGTAAGACCTTGTCAGGCACGATAACAAATGCCAATAGGTATTTTCACTAAAAACTTTGGGTAGGATTCATGTCATTGAGTGGAGGAGTCAACAGCAAAGTCATTCACATCTGAGCTGTATATCCAGGCTCCTGTTATGCAGAGCCAGTGGAGTTTAGGGTGCATTTTTCCTACCTGACATAGGTGTCTGTTTTCAGATGAGGGACTTTCTCCCTACTTTTCACCAACCCTACTGATCAATTTTCCAGGGGCATTTCATCCTGTCTTCCCAATATTCTTATTTTTCCTGCAGGTGTGAAGGCCTCACATGTTGCTGGTGCACTCCATGGCTTTCAGAGGTTTTGTGGAAATGCAAAGCAGCATGAGAGATATTAGATGCCCTATGGGTGGAATCCCAACTGATAAAAATGCAAAAAATATCAATCAATAGTAGTCTGAAGAGTAGAAACAGTGCTATCTGCTGACTACCAACTATCCTCATGGCTTATTTTTCCTAGAGAGGACATTGATCTGACTATAGGGAAGTATCTGCCGTGCCTTTGCCTGGGCCGGTTACCTTGGGCTCTCTCTCGAGTCAATGCAGACTGAGCCAAGAGCTGGAGTTCAGGACACAGCTCACCTCACTCCTGTGTTTGTTCAGCTGAATCAGCCCAGCGCCGGCTCCCTAAGGGGGAGAAAATGGTATAGGGTTGCAGAATTAAAGATAGATACAAACTCTCTGAAGTGGTTTGCTGGCCTATTGACTTGCCACAGTCCCTGCTCTCTGCAGAAGTCCTGAACATGGGTGTTAAAATGGAAAATAACAGCTTTCATGTTTTGCTTAGATCTGCTGCGATGAGAGAGATGAGGAATCTTCTTCCTCATACAGGACCCCAAGGTTGGAGGAGAGGATCAGCCATTGTGACCTACAGGAACAGCTCACCAGGAAGGTCAGCCTTCTTCATCGTCCCTCCTCCCAGACTCAGCTCTGAAGCAAGGATGAGCCTTACTTCAGGGTGTGCTACCAGCTACCGCAAGTTACTGGTCTACTGTGGGGCAAAGAGAAACTTCAGAGCTCTGGACACTCTCCAAGCCAGAGAGAAATCTGAGTTTTTGGGGAAATTACTCTTGCTTCTGTAATTAGAAATGCCTCCCAACGCTGCCTTCCAACACCCTCCCAACCAATATTCATTACCCTTTCATTGGTTAAAATATACTGTTAATTTAAAAAATAATAATAGTTCATATCCTCAAATAGATGAATCACTGTCAAGATGTTTTAGCAGATGCTGCAATTCTTTTCTGAGCTTCCTCGTCTTTTTCCCTCTTGATACCAAGAGGTGAAAATGCAATGCATGCTTCTGGAAATCTCACAGCAATGGCAAGGGCAAGATTTGGCCCTGGGACACCACAAATGCCACCAAGTATTTCAAAATCGTCATTGCTAGGGGTGGAGAGAGGGAAAAGCAAACACACTGAGAAAGGATTTGGTCTTCAGGATGTGGAGTATTCAGGAAGGGAGGAAAAGGACAAGGTGAGAGTGAGACAATAGGACTAGGCTGATGAGACCAGACAATAAGACAAGAGTGATGCTGAAGACACTGGTCTCTGCCCTATTTCCTCCATGTAGGCTGAGACCTATGCAACTCATTGTACATAGATTACCAAAACGTAGCTGCATAGCACTGGGATGAAGAAAACTTTTGGTGCATCCATAGGTGAGCATGTCTCCAGTGCTAGAGGCCATCCTCCTGACCCCACGGGATGGGATGTCTCCAACAAGCTTCATCAGTGCCAAGAGACCCTAGTGGGCAGCGAGGAGGGAGCGAGTCTCCCACATTCTTCATTCCACCACCCGAGGAGGGCTGCAGATGCGGCTGGAGGTCACGGCTGATCTCAGTGCTGATGCCGCAGGGACACGGGGCTGCGCTGTGCCCCCCCCCGCTGGCACGCTCCCCCTGGCTCCCTGCTGCCGGCTCTCCCTGTGAGACGCGCTCCCTTCCGGAAGTGGGACCGGTCGGCGCAGCCAAGCGCCAGGGCTGTCGAGAGATGAAATCAGAGCCGCCCCGGCTTGGGTTGCAGGGACCGTTTTCTTTTCTGATTAATAATTCAGGGTTCCCCGGGGAGTGAGAAGATGACATAATATCCCACCCTATTCCCATCACCACCCTGCCTTTTCCTTCCCTCTTTCTCATCATTTCCCTGCACCTGAATCTTCATGCAGTAAAAAAGTTGGGGACACCTCAGCTGGGGACACCTCAGCACTACATCGTGTAGCCCTCTAAGATCATGTCTGCCAGAAATAGACTTCCCAGCCCTCTTCAGCCATCTAGAGAGGGAGAAAAAAACTCTGGGCATAATTTTCTGTCTCTGGCCTTTCCCCGGTGAGTTTGATCATCCTGTGGTAGTTTTACTGAGAGTGGTTGGTGAGAGCACCTTGATGTTGCCTCTTCTTGGAAAGAATTGTAGGGCAAAAATGGGTAAAGGTCCTAGCAAACTTCATGGTAGAAAGCAAGGCCTGAGTCTCACAGTCAGAAAACAGAAAGTTGGTAAGAAAGGATCCTGCTGTGTGTAGCAGTGCTAGAAGTATTTTCTGATGGCTCCTGGTAGCAATATAGTTTATGGCTGAGGTTATAGAGGTGCAGGTTGTCACTGTGGAGAATACAGATAAGTACAAGTGTCCTGAGGAGACCTGCAGTGTGGCTGTCACCAGTGAATGAGCCGTTTCCTTCAGGTCCTCCAGCTGCTGCCCAATGTGACTTCCAGCTTATGCAGTCCAAGCACCACTAGTCCTGGAGCCCAGCCATTCTCAGGCCATGCAACTGAACCTCAGGGAACACCACTTTCTTGGGAGCAGATGAATGCTTACCCAGTGCTGTCACCTGAGACATCGCCCCATAGCCCTTCTTCCACAAGTTCAGTGAAACTCATGGCCTCTGGTGTCCAAGTCCACCCTTCTGGGGGTATTGGCAGTGTATGAGGGAGACCATGGGAAGCTGGGTTTGCCTACACAGCACAGTGTGGATCTCTGAACTTGCCCACCCCAAGAGGGATGCTAGCAGGGCTCCTTGCTGTATTACACATGGGTTAGAAAACATCTTGGCAAGATCCAGAGAGACAAATATATCTGTAGATACTTTCTGAATACCTTGCCAGCGTTGTGCAAGAAACACAGCAAGGAGTGAACAACAGCCTTTCTTGGGAGAAGGCCAAAAGACCTCTTGTATATGACTTGTTGAACCCTTCCTGCATTTTTGAGACACTGAGATACCCCAAGTTTACTCCTCACTTTCCATTTTTTTTCTGCAAAGTGCATTTTTCACATGGTATCAAGTTCTGTGGGTCTCTGGGGCCAACCTAGATAAATTTAGTACCATCTTAACTACCTAGCACAAACTCCATGGCCAGGGGTATGGCAGAGCACTAGGTACCATGTAGCTCACTTAGATACTCCCTGTGGCTGGGTCTGCACCGAGAGATGGGCCTGGAGGATGGGTTTGAACCAACCTCACCATGTGCACGGCTGTGCTCAGCTCCACGTGTCCAAATCACGCACATGGGGTGAAGGGTTATGGGGATATCAGCTGCTCTGAAGTCTGTACCTTGGTGCAGTCCTGTGTCTCGAGAAGGTGGCTGAGGAGCTGGTCTGGATTTGCAAAAGGGTTTGGAGCTGCTTGTAAACAGACCCTCATCTCCTCCTTCCCCAAAGTCCTTCCTTTGCAGCTTTACTCAGGAGTAAAGGGCTTCTGCTAGACCTCTGCAATGAAGTGCCTTTACCTCATCTTTCACCACAGCCAAGGAGTCCCTGCAGCCTCCAAAACAGCAGAACAACCCCAATCTCCTCTTCTATGTTTTTATCCTCCTGAGTGCCTCCTGGTTTAGCCTATGGCTGCACAACACCAGAATCAGGCCCTGTATAGGTAATTTTTGTGCCCTGTTTAATTTCCTCATCTGGCTCTTTTTCCTCCTGGTCAGGGGATTTCAAGTGTTAACATAAAGAAGCTCTGGCTGAGCTGCCTGATTTATCCATCTCCTAACCTTGACTTTATTTCATGGTCACGATTCTAACTGCTAATGTTACGTTACTAGTTTAACTGTCTGATTTATCATGCTCACCTCACACATTACTTCATGGTACGGGTTTTAAATGTTAATTTTAATAATAAAAGTTTTACGCCCCTGGCGCTTTCTGCGTGCGGTGTGCTAACATGGGGACATTATTTCATAGGACGAGGGTTTTAAAAGCTAATGTCATAATGCTAGTTTAATTGTTGGATTTATTCCTGGTAAGGCTGCTTCTGGAGCCACACAGGGGTAGGGGGAAATCAGTGGCCGGTGACAATGTCTTGTCTGGTGTTTGGTGGGAAGAGCAGGTTCCTGCACTTGGTTTGAGAGGGAGAAGTGCTGTTTTTACTAAGGAGGTATCCAAGGCTTTAAAAAGCAACATGATGCATCTAATGCAAGGGTGACCTGATGTGGGAAGATGTCAGAGTGCGGCCCTACAGGTGCAGGTCCAGCTCTCCCCATGTTTCCCTTGATTGCTCTCCACCTTTCCCAGGGGAGGACGGCTCCAGGGACCTGAGCAACCCCTGTGGGTGTCAGCCAGGCTTGCAAAGTGGTCGCTGCATGCAGGAATGTCGAAAGCATGTGTGGGATGCGAGGGGAAGCACGTGGTTGTGGGGTGGCACTTGCTTGCTGCATGTGTGTGAGCACAGTACCGGTGAGGCTGGCCCCACAGGTGCATACCAGCGAGGGGAAGGTAGAAGGGCAGGGGCAGGGTCCTCCAGGGACAGCAGATGCTGCATGGCTGAGCTGGGGTGGGGACGTGGGTGGACAGCCTGCCCAGCAGGAGGTATGCAAAACACTTGGGAAATGGAGGGTCTTTCCCAGGTCTGCCAGCATCAGGTTTAGGGGACGGAGGCAGGGTCTGGCCAGCATGGCCAGGACCATGGCAAAGGAGGGACCAGCACAGGCAGGCAGTACCTGGCAGGGTCTGGTCTCCCTGCAGCATAGATGGGAGTAGGGGAACTAGGTTCCTAGACATTCTGCACCACTCAAATGTCAGAAAGGAAACCTGAGGGCAGCAGGCCAAGTAGAAAGTCCATGTCCAACGACTGTCGAGCTGCACCTCGCTATCTGTCCATCTGGACTCACAACCCTGCTGCAGCATGCTCCAAGTAAGCTGGTGAGGGATAAATGTGGGGTTTGAGGCACAGCTGGGGCAAAGTGTGGAGTTGCTAGGCTGGGGGCTAGGACCAGCACTGGAGGTGTGGGCTGGTGGCACCAAGGCACATTCACCCATGGTAGCTTGACTCAACGGTCTTCTCCTGAATCACTGCTGAAGATGATCGTATTACTCTGACACAAACTGGGGAGCTGCTGATGGAGAGAACAAGGGTCCTGAACCTACATTGCTGGCACAAAGCCATCCTGATGTGTCAGAGAGATGGACCCAGTGGCAAGGAGAACTTCTGCTTCACTATTTTCACCCAAGCTGTAGATTAGGCTGAGAATGACCTTTCTCTGCCTCCAATCAGCAAGCCTGTTTTTTTCTTCCACCAAAGAGGACCCAGACTTGGTGTCTGTCCTGTGAGGATGGATGGTTGCTGTTAGCAGCTGGTAGGTGCCGTGCCTGCATTTGGGAGCCCAGCTCACCCTGACACTATGACCCTCAGTGGAGGGAGAATGTGTGTGTGCACCATCACAAGAGCTCAAGCATGGTTGTCCACTGTCTGCCTGCTTGTAGGCTTTGGAGGGCGACAGCATTGAGCTGTCTGGATGTGACCTGTGCACGTCACTCGCTATGAAGAACTTGCCTGGCCTATTTTATTTGCTGCTGTAGGCACAGAAAGCGCATGAGGCTGTGTGTGCCACGGGGGTGTGAGCACCAGGGTGTGCGTGTGCACAGGGCTGCAGGTGTCTGAGCACCTGCAGATGTGACAATAGTTTTGAGACACCAGAAAAAGGGGTTGAACCCATTTCTCTTGTGGCATGGCTGAACCCTATGCCCAAGACACCCACCTGGGTATCACAGAATCACAGAATCATATAGGTTGGAAAAGACCTTTAAGATCATCGAGTCCAACCGTAAACCTAACGCTACCAAGACCACCACTAAACCATGTCCCTAAGCACCTCATCCAAACGTCTTTTAAATACTTCCAGGGATGGCGACTCAACCACTCAACATATACATGAAAATAACAAGACTGAGCAGTACCCTTTGCCTTCCTGTGACCTCCACGTATTCGCTGTCAACATCAGAAACAGGCAGCTTTGCTTTGGATCCTGTTTCTCTTTTTCTTTCTTTTCCCTTGGATTAAGAAATTCTCCCATTACTGAAGCTGCTTAATGTGGAGGGGAAAGAAAGTGAAAATTCAATTGGATAAACAGTGTGGGCACTTCTTTCTTGCTATCTGTTGTAAAGAGCAGCCTGACGAGGCAAAAAAGGAAGAGCCAAACCAGCAGTAGTGAATGTTCAATTGAATAAATACCAATAACACTCACTTCCATCCTTCTTTTTGGCTCATCTGGCTTATGGTGGAGAGATAGTGAAAATTCAATTGAATTTTAATAACAGTGGACCCCATTACCAAAAATACAACCAAAAGGCGAGAAAGAGACCCTGACTTAAAATCAATGGCAGAAAAGATAGCGACATCATCAAAATTATATTAGCCTTAATAGTCAATCAATTAATTAAATCTCCCAGTTATTAAAAAAATAAAAACCCTCGGAGGTTTTTTTTTCTTTCCTGATGAAGTTTTCCAGCAGGCTCTGAAAGCTTTTTGTCCCACCCCTGCCCGCAGCTCTCCCCCAGCTCCCACCCTCACCGCCCACCATTAGGGGCCGTTTATCGAAGTGACAGTTGCCTTTATATCAAAACGATGGGGAATAACGGAGAGGTGGCGGCAGAGTGCTGAGGCCACTGGAAATGAAATGTTGCATAGATATGAATTTTGATAGCTAGTCAATACCCTCTGTCCGTTTCAATTAAAAAAGAGCAGCATACACCGAGGGCAGATGGGCAACATTTCAGAGCCCATAAAATCAAATGGGGGGATAGAGGAGAGGTCCAGCCGGACTTCAATCTCCTCTCCCTCTCTTTCATCCAGCTCTTACTGAATGTATTTCACTGGGGTGGTTTCTCTTAACGCTTTGCCTGCTGGTCCATTCCTCCTCTGTCTGGGATGCTCTTCTCCACTGATAACCTGTTGCATGAGGGTTTCTGGGTAGCGGCGTGCAGCTGGACCTCCCACTCATCTCTGAGCCCTCCAACCATGTCTATGTGGAGACAATCAATGTGGTTATCTTGGTTGGCATACTGTACTCGTCTGAGTACAGAGCTAACTCACCTCTTTGCCAGGAGCTGGTTTAGAATCATAGCATAATTTAGGTTGAAAATGACCCTTAAGATCATCAAGTCCAACTGTTAACCTAACACTGCCAAGTCCACCACTAAACCATGTCCCTAAGCACCACATCTACACATCTTTTAAATACCTCCAGGCATGGTCACTCCACCACTTCCCTGGACAGCCTGTTCCAATGCTTGACAGCCCTTTCGGTGCAGAAATTTTTACTCATATCCAATCTAAACTTCCCCTGGTGCAACTTGAGGCCATTTCCTCTCGTCCTATCGCTTGTTACTTGGAAGAAGAGACCGACCCCGTCTCTACAACCTCCTTTCAGGTAGCTGTAGAGAGCAATAAGGTCTCCCCTCAGCCTCCTTTTCTCCAGGCTAAACAACCCCAATTGCCTCAGTCGCTCCTTATCAGACTTGTGCTCTAGACCCTTCCCCAGCTCCATTGCCCTTCTCTGGACACGCTCTAGCACCTCAATGTCTCTCTTGTAGTGAGGGGCCCAAAACTGAACACAGTATTCGAGGTGCAGCCTCACCAGTGCTGAGTACAGGGGGGCAATCACTTCCCTAGTCCTGCTGGCCACGCTATTGCTGATACAAGCCAGGATGCTATTGGCTTTCTTGGCCACCTGGGCACACTGCTGGCTCATATTCAGCCGGCTGTCGACCAACACCCTTAGTTCCTTTTCTGCCGGGCAGCTTTCCAGCCACTCTTCCCCAAGCCTGTAGCATTGCATGGGGTTTTGTGACCCAAGTGCAGGAACCGGCCCTTAGCCTTGTTGAACCTCACAAAATTGGCCTCGGCCCATCGATTCAGCCTGTCCAGATCCCTCTGGAGAGCCTTCCTACCCTCAAGCAGATCAGCACTGTTTCCCAGCTTGGTGTCATCTGCAAACTTACTGGGGTGCACCAAGGGTTTGCCCTTGGATATCCTCTCTCTGTGCACTGCATGGCGCTGGCTCACAACACCCACACTGGGTAGCACCCCTTCTTCACCCCTGCCTGAACCTCCAATCAAAGGGCTGGGTTAAACCAAGGTGGAGTCTTCTTCATCCTGCCCTGCTAATTCCCAAGCAAAGGATTTAACCCTTGGTTATCCTACTTCTCAAGCTGTTCTGGAAATGCCAGCAATGGGTCAGCTGCTGGAAATAAATGACCAGCGGTCGCCTGACCTCAACAGATGCTACCTTCTCCCTCCCAGCCCTCAGTACCCACACTCTCCTTGGGCTGCTCCTCACCCCCTCCTCCCCCAGGAGAAACCCTATCTCCCCTCCTCAGTGTCACCTGAAAGCGGGGATCTGCTTTCAGCCCCATCCCGCCACCACCGCTCTGTTACCGACAGTGGCGCGTACTAAGTGGCTCTGTCGCCCTGCCGAAATCCTCAGCAGTATTGCTGGCTCCGGGGACCTGCGTCGGGGAACTGTGGAGATGCACCTGGATAACCACTGAAGAGGGTTAACTCTTTGGGATCCTCCCCGCTAAGTCCTGCTCCCAGAGCAGGGGAGCAAGGGATCCAGCAGGGTGATGTGGTGAACAAGCTGGAGGGATGATTGAAAGAAGTGGGGAAATACCTCATGGATCAGAATGCTCCATCCTGAGAGGCACAAAGGAGAGGGGAGGACACCCCAAAACCAAGGATGGAGACAAGAGGTTTCATGGAATGAGAAAGATAAGAAGAAAATGCAGTTTAACTCTGGCAGAAGACACTCAGGGTAGGGAGGTGAAGGGATTGTGTCTCGTCTGGCACAAGAGGACAATGACTTTATCTCCAGCTGTTTGAAGAAAGACTCTATGAAGCTGTGAAATGCCTCATTCATGGATTCCTGAGGATTTCTTCTTTCCTTAGACTAGAACAAGCATTGCATGGCTTCATCCAAGGACTCCAGTTAACCCAGTGTTGCAAGTGGATGTTGACCTGGGAATCCCAAAGCAGGATTTGAGCCCATCTTCTTCCAGATAAGGCAGGAACCTTAGTCAGAATCCACTGCAAAAGGTGTCAAAAATTAGACAAACAAGTGAAGTCCTTAGGAAGTCACAAAACAGCTCACCTAGATGGTCGCAAGGAAGTCCCATTTGGGTAACATGTCTTTGGCTAATGTCTTTGGGTAACACCCCTTCCATGCCATGCACGTGGTCACTGACACCCAGGTCCACCAGCCTTTCTAATCCAATTTCCTCACCCTGAGGAACAAACCAACAGGGCCTGTGTACGTGCCTGGACTGTCTCTACCCAGGAGATGACATGATTAGCCCAAGGTTTTTAATTCAGCTGTATGGACCTCAATCTCCATATCCACCCAATCATGGGAAAAGTGTAAAGAGCTTGTCACTCACAGCTCATAAGTGAAAAACTGGACAGCTGTCAAGATCTATTGAAGACCCTTCTTGCTGTCATATCAGCTCTTCAGAGAATTTTCAGTGGTTCCCAAGCTTGGCGGTCCAAACTCTGCCAAGACCCCCTTCAGTGTTCAAATTAACATATGCTGAATGTCCTTTGGTGTTCATTGTAACTGTCAAAATATGATACATGTGTATTGCGACCCCTAAGAGAGGGCAGGTTTGTGGTGAGTGGGGTGCAGAGCAACTGGGTTTGGTGGAAATTTTCATTATGGTTCAAAGTTATAACACTTCCAGTTTGAGGGAGAAAATGAAGAGATGGCTCCTGGGGGGGTGATGTTGCCAGCAGCCACCATGAATGGGCATCTAGAAGTGCTTGTCATTCGTGTACAGATGATCTGACGTATCCCAAAAAGTCACATCCAGGTTTATCTGCTAAACCTGGGCTCCTGACCCTTCTGCTACCCATATGAGGGATGTGCTGGCTTCCAGCACCTAGGTTTCCAGCTGGACAACAGGGTGAAGCCCAGGTGCAGAGCAGAGGTGGGCTAACATGTGCTAGGGTTCGCCCTAAAAGGGGACAAGGCAATGGGTGTGTGACTAGGCTTGGAAGTTGGAAGCATTCCCATGTCTCACAGATTGGAAATAACTGAGGAACCCACATGCCATCTGGAAGGTGAAAAGCAACCCCAAAGCAGCAAGAAAGCGTAGACATTTACGGTCCCACTGAGCACAGCATGTAGATTTTGCATGGAGGACTTAGGAGCTGATGCCTCCTGTTTTGTTCATGGGATTGCACTGAGAAGAAGGGCTCTTGTGGATATTTCTAGACATTTCTAGCCAGAGTGTGATGCAGGTGTGGGGGTAAGAAAGTTCAGACTGAGCTAGATGACTTGCAGTGCTCATTCTGCAGCCTTTCACAAACCAAATACTCCAAGGATAGGAGGGAAACCAGTTCTGCAACGATCTGCCTTGGCTTTTGGCCTGGAAATGAGGAAGAGCATTAACTCTGATGTGTTGGAGGGGCGGGCACAAGGAATTTTGTTAAGTAGTTAATGGACGCAGAATTTGGTCAGTCCTGTGGCACCGACTCTTGCTAACTCGGGGATTTTAGCAACCCTCTGGGACGCAGGCTTGGATAAAAGTGCTCTGAAAGCAGACACCCTCTGGCTATGCACTGGGATGGCTGTGGGGGAAGCCTGGCTGCTGGAGGGATATTAGCTCAGAGGCAGAGTCCCCTTGCTGAGGCACCTGCCCTGCTCATGGTAGCACAGCGGCCATTAGCATTCCTTGCTCCATGGTCCTCCTGCAGCATCCTTGGCTGGCATCCCTCTTTCGTTAGTCTGGGCGAGCTAATGAGATCACAGCCCTTGTTGGGGAGCTGATAACAAGCGAGTAATTCCTCGGTTCCCGACTCAGCAAAGGTTGGCATCACTGGGTGAGTGACATGGTTTAAAGAAAACCCCGTTTGTGGCCAAGATCTTTAAGGATTCCCCCATCCTGCTTTGCCCTCCCTTCTTATCTTGTTCTGCCCCAAGATTTCCAGCGTGGAGCAGCTGGGGAATAAAATGTGAACCTTTCTGGTTTGGTCTCCCAGGCTCTGCTGGAGGCTAAGTGAGGTTAATAACCGAACATGCCGGGAGGTATTGAGGAAATAGACAGGGGAAAAAGCGCCGTCTCTGATCTGATAGTGATAAACGATTGGAGATAGGATATCTGATTTCTTCTCTCTGGTGGTCTCTACAGTAACAGCTTCCAGGCGAGTGTGTCAGCCATTCATTAAAGGAAAACGGCAAAGATTATCGCTAATATCTTGAAGATTAGTTAGATAAATATACGCTGCAGAGGAATATACAGAGGGCCAGGTCTGTGGCTGCTGCGAAACGCTTTGGCTTCATTGACTGAGCTAAACCAATTTGCATCTGCTGCCGTGCACGGCGCTCATAAAGCTGATCTGCAGTGTTTGGATGTGTTTGTAAACACACAGCATGCATGCACTTAATGCACACCCGCTGCCTGCTTTTGCGGTTAGAAGCACAGAAAATTTTATTGGGGGAGCAGACTGCAAACACAAAATCATTTGCTAAATGATCCCCAGCAAACTCTGAGCGAGATTTAAGAATGATACAGATGACCACATGAAGTGGTAAGTCAGCCAGGATGGAGCTAGTGGTTGCTAATGAGTGTCCTCACCGGGATAACTTCTAGATGGTTGAAAAGTGTTGGGATGCTTCCAAAAACACAGAGTGGGAGAGGAAGAGTTTTTCCCAAGAAAAGCTGCAAATAGAAATCCTCTTGATAATTTTTTGAACTGAAAATTGCATTTTTTTGGCCCTTCTTGAGGGCGGGAGGTTTGGAGAGAGGTTTCCAGAGGTCCCATCCAACCTAAATCACTCTTGTGAATGTGAACAGGAAGCTTTGCTGCAGAGCAGCTTTCTGAAAGAAAGGGATACCCAGCACTCAGTGTCAAATGTTGTTTTGTTTCCTTTTTAAAAACCAGCAAGCAGAAACACTCGTGGTGCTAAGTCTAAATGAGGCAAAAACTGTTGTTTCATATTGACGCAAGTGTCAGCTCTTGTTTCTCTTCTTTTAAACTTGAAAGCCAAAGTCACATTTTAAGTTAAAACAGAGGAGAAATGCAAGGGATGCTGGAAGGGAACCAGTGTTTGGAACCACCGTTTTGCTGTGCAAGGAGAAACCAGGGGGAAAAGCTTCAGCCCTCGCTTCGTCCTTTGGCTTGGTTTGCTGTGGGAAAGGGGTGAGCATGGTTACCTTTTTCTGGCACAGGTTGGACTCACCCAAGGACTGGCTGGGTTTGGGATGCCAAGCCCAACGCTGAGCAAACTGAGATATTTTGTCCCCTCTGCATCCCTCTTGTCACAGAGGGGTGTCCCTGGGAAGGTAGGACACCGCTGTTGCCATTTTGGCCCAGGCTAGAGATGCTAAATGATGGAGGGTTCATGGATTTTTTTATTTCCTCAAATAATGGGCTTGCTTTTTTTATTAACATTTTAAGGGGTCCCTTCTTGCTGATTTTTTTTGTCTCTCACTGCCTGACCCTCCTTGATAGGGCACCACTGAGAAGAAAGTGTCTCTGGCATGGCTGGAAAGCCGTGGTCTAGGGGGAGCAGCAAGAGAGGTGCAGGGACCTGGGGGGTGACCCCACATCCATGTGGTCGCTGAGGCCACGGCTGTGAGTCTGTTGTCATTTTACCCTTCTAGGTTATGAATCAGGCTGGTGAAGCATCTTAAGAAGCCAGCAGAAACCATGGAGGTCAGAGTTTGATGTCTGGCCAATCCTCTCCCCCAACCCATCTTCACTAGTACCCTCAAATACCCTAAAATAACTGCAACCCATTGCTTGATTTCTATCAAATCCACCAAAGGGGTGGACGTTGCAGGGGGGGAATGGCTTTTCTGCAAGGTTTGCAAAAAAAGGGGCTTCTGGGGGCAGAAGAATGAGCCCTCAGTAGACTCCAAGTATGTCTCATGGCACAGGGCTCTCGGAGACATCGCAGCTGCAGGGAGGGTCTGGTGGCCTCCAGGGTACCAAAGCTGCTCCTGTGCAGGCACAAAACCCATGTGCTGCCAGCGCAGCTGTAACAGGAAAAAAATAACCTTTCCGCAGCAGGAATTTCATCTGGAGCAGACAGGGTTGAGACTAACAGGGAGGTACGAGAGAGAAAAAAGAAAAAAAAAAGGCAGGAAGATTTACATGAAATATGGCAGTTCTTAACCTTTTCTCTCCCCCCATGTCTCCTCCTTGCTCCCCAATTTTCCTCCCCCACCCCCTGTGGCAGCCCTCCCTTCCCTGTGCGATAAACAGAGATGGCTGGAAAGCAAAGAGCTGGATTTTTTTTTTTTTTTTATTGCCACCTCTGCATTCAGATGGAGGTAGGATGGTCTGTGTGTGTGTGTGTGTGTGATGAAATTCAGGCCAAGCAGGCAGTGTACAGAATTCAGCCACCCTCAGCAGTAAATACTAGCAGGAGCAGCAGGATTGAAAGAGCTGGCGGAGATGAGAAAAGAAAGGATGTGTGTAATTGCACACTCAAAATGCCACCTTCAATTGCGGCTGCAGATAAGCCAGCCTGTTCCCTGCCGCAGCCCCACAGAGGACTGCCAGGGTACTGCCGATTCCCTGGCATCATCCTCCCTCAGGGTGCGTCGACTCCAAAAAAATCCATAATAAAATCAGCCCATATACTCTTTTTTCTTTTTTCCCCCCACTGGAGAAAGCTTCAGCTTCTGGAATCCTGGGATTTTGCTTTTCTTTCACTGACCTCCTGCCTCTGTTTCTAGCTACCTTCATAGCCAGCAGAAAAACAGTTTGCAAGATGTGACAGCAAATAGTAGGACCGCAGTCCATTCGTTCACTTTTTACCTAATGTCTGTTTTTCTGGTGAATCGGATTATCTCATCAGATCATGAACTGTAACAGTTCTTAGCAGACTGACTTGCTGGATGCATGCATATGTGCCTTTTTTTTTTTTTTGGTTCTTCTGGGCTCCCTTCAGAAAGCAGATAACTGCCCTGTCCCCAGCAGAGCTGCTTTGCAGCACAACGGCTGCAGTTTCCTCTCCTGCTCTTGCTTTTCCAACCCCTAATTTGCACTTGGGCACACAATGCATCAACAAAATTAAGAGCAGGAGGGAAACTGAGGATGGTTTGGGGGCATCCAGGACATCTCTGCAGCCAGCCCTAGCCGGGAGCTTCACCCTCCATGCCAGTCCGGTGGGTTTTGGCTCAGCCTTGCGTGACCTTTGTGTCCCTGGTGAGCAGTCATGACTCAGTCTCTCACCCTCTCCTTGCTGTGAAGTCGTTTTTCTCCTCAATTTTAGCTTTGGTAGCTCCTCTTTTATTTTAGGACAGGCTTTCATGATGCTGCTAGTCCTCAGCCGGAGCCCAAGCTCTTGACCGGCTCTCATCTCTCCACTGCCCTGAATTTGTTGCAGGTACCTTCCTCACCCCGAAGTGAAAACCTGGGAAAATCTTGCAGTCCATAGAGATGCAGCTTATACCCATCTCGGTATTATTTGAAGCTGTGCCTTTGTGATAATGCCACAAAATGCTGGTCAACACTTTTTGATAGTGGAATTTTCTACCGGAAAACATATTCTTGTCAAAAATCGTCTTGGGATCAGGCTGATTGTGGCGATGTTTTTTATATTAAAAATATTGAAATGAGTTGTTTCAACTGTCTCGCTTCGCTTTCAAAGCAACAAAATATTTTGTAATGTCAGGGGAAAACATACTGCTTCAGCTCTGCCGAGGCATCCTGGTTTCTTCGAGTGTTTATAGTTAAACCTTGGATTTAACAATATATTGGATTATAAAGTTGAGATTTCTGCCATGTTTCATTGCTAGTGAGATGGAACATTTTTATTTGACTGAACTAAAACAGTGTAACATCAGAACAAAATATTTCCAGGTTGATTTTGTTCTAAGGATAAATTTCAAATTCTTATATGTATTTTTGGCTTCAGAATGCAACTCATTTCCAGATGTCAGGATTTTCAAGCAGAATAAAATGTCATTTTCCAGCAAAATGATGTGCTGCACACTTAGACAACTGCTCCAAAAATAATTCCAGGTTCCCGTCTGGCTTTTCCCCAGTCTTCTCTTAACAGCATATTTTTTTAAGATGTTATTTTTTCACATGTACACTTAAGGATAGGAGAGCAGTCCACATGCAAATGAGATTAACTATCAGCAAATGGGTCTATTGGGTAGAAATGTGTCCCTGCTCCTCAGGCATCTCTCTTGGTGCAGCTGGACACTACAGCCACTGCCTTGGGGCTCTCAGACACCAAAACCAGTGGGTGCAAGAAAAAGGACTTCACGTGCCAGCTGGTTCAAAGTCCTTCTGCCTTGAAAAAAGAAATCAAGCCTTTAATATTTCTTCAGAAGGGTCATCAGTGCTTTTCTGCCTAATGCTATCTATATTCCAGGAGTTTTCCAGATCTGTGCTGGTTATCATTGCTTGTGCTAAATGAGAACATCGGAGCCACAGTCAGAAAACAGCCCACCACTCGGTAAGAGCTGAGCTAACCCTTGGTGAGAAAAGAATATCTGCTCCCAGCATCCTGCCACCTAAATGAAGAGATGGAGCTTAAAGAGGGGAGCACCAGGCGACGACTCAGGATGTGTGTCTCATTCTGTGCTGTTACCCCCCTTGCTGGAGCAAATTATCTGAAGCCAAAACAGCTGAAGCCATAGAAAAGAAAAGCCAGACCCCACCTCAATACTCAATAATCGATTGGCACTGTAATTATTTACCTCCTTGGAAGAACAAGACCAAAGTCCCTTCCCAGGAGGGTGATGTTCGTGTGGCCACATAAGCATGGCCCGCAGCTGTGGGTGGGAGAAGAGCCTGGTGGGTTCAACAAAATGAACCTCACAAACCAAATCAGCATATTATTAGAGTGTTGGCAGAAACCGAACAGAAAATCTTTTGGAAATGGTTGGCTGCAGTCAAATGTCAGAACACAGAACAACTTCGCTTTTTTTTTTTTTGGGGGGGGGGGGAAGTGTGAATTTATTCTTATGGCAGCTCATAAAATTATTTCTGTGCAGCGTGTGGACCAGGTCTTCTTCTGTCTTCTTTCCTTAAGAACAAGGAAGAGACACAGATTTATAGCAGATTTTCCTTCACCTATGATGCACAGGATTTATTTTGCATTTTCATGTGCATGTTTATTATAGAGTGTATGGATATGTGTGTAAAAAGAAAATCAGGCTTTCTTTGCAAGAATTGTGTATTCTTATTATAGGTATATTATATCTACTTACATTACCTTCCTGTGACAGCACAGAGTTTAAAGGAAACCCTTTTTCGGGGGGGCTGGCAGTGAAGTCCCTGTTTCTATGAACACTTATGCACAAGTGTGGCTTTGATCGAATTGTGAAGCGAGGTAGTACCATTTTACAGTCACTTCTCATTCATTTTTTCCCCAGCCACAAAATATCGCACAATTTAAAAAGGCAAGAGAGAGGCTGGAGCCCTGAATATCTGCATCAGACACACACATGCCTATTTATACCTCCTGGTCCGGTGAGAGACACCCAGCTATGCTGGTGTAAAATCAGGAACGAATCCATCAATGTCAGCACTTTCCCATCGGTATAAAGGCAATCCGGCCAAGCTCGAGCCCAGCCCCCTCTCTCCCGCTCAGCCTGGATGTGCCCCTCGAAGGATACGAGGGAGCCAGAATTTTAAATCACCATTTATATTATGTCAAGACTGTTTATTGCACTCAGCAGCTCCGTAGCAGTCCCATCTCATATAAACCCGACATTATCCCTTTAAGATTCAAACTCCCTAATAAGTTTTATTTAAAGACAGAGCCTGTGCGTGCAACTGGAGCTTTTACCCAGGTGTCCGCAGCCTCGGCTTCTCTCTCCAGCCCTGCATCCCTGTTGATGTGCTGATCAATTACTCATCAAATCTTAATGCGTGCTTTAACTCAACTGTGGCATCTTAATCAGAGCGTTGACTGCCGAGTGTCAGCCCCATCGACTTGGGGGAGCTGGGACAAATGAGCCCATCGACTGCCTGGTTGGAAAGAGTATTTCTGCGAGCCTGACCTGCCGTCTAGTGGCTGCATGAGAAGAGGACAAATGAAGACATATGTGCTGGGTGGAAAGGCTGGTAAAGCCTCTTTGCAAGGTTAGGGTGGTGGTGGGTGAGTGAGGGCTGGGTGCAGGCTGTGGGGTGGGATCGTCACCCCTTTGGTCCCCCTTAGGAATAGGTCTTAGCGTGAGGAGGCTTCCCATGAGGTTGGCTTCACCAGGAGCATCAGTAGGGCTGGGGGTATGTGGCACACGGTGGAGAGAATGTGTGGGGGTCTGTACCTCCGTGGGCAGGTTTGCACACACGTGTGGGGCTGGATCAGCAGCGTGTACGTGGGGCTGGATCAGCAGAGCATAGGGTGCATGCTGAAGGTTGTGTGGGTGCACAGGGTGGAAAAGCAGTTTATTTGGCATCAGGGTGTCTGTGTGCATGTGTACCTGTGTGTGTGCGGTCTATGCCAGCCTGTGTGGTGTCTGCAGAGGCGTTGCAGGCTGGAGAAGCAATTTCTGTTTGCCTGTACCTGCTTCAGCATGGATATATCAGTGCATGTGTGTTTGTGTGTGCGTGCACGAGTGGAGGCTCCCATGTTTGGAACTACAAAGGCTGCCCATGTGCAGCGGTACAGGTCTGTGGGATCCCAGAAGAGGAGGAACCCCAGGAGAGGCACTGGCTGGGACTGATCACAAGGCAGGGATGGATATACGGGACAGAGTGCTCTCCATGAGTGCAAAGCTCTGTGCCGTGGAGCCTCATCCCTGAGATGAGACCTTGTGGCAGACCACAGCAAACAGTCCAGCCTGCTTTGGGCCAGTCCCTGCCACGCCTTGCAAGCCTTCTCTGTTTTTTTTAGACTTTTTTTTTTCTCAATAGCATCAATTTGAAAAGCTGCTTAAAGGAACAACAAAGAAAAAGCTGACACAGACCTGAGCCAGCGAGAGAGAGCAGGTCAGGATCGCTGCACTCCTCTGGGGTGGCAATGATGTTTGCATCCAAGCTTGTTTCTTGTTTTAACCAGCCCTGTGCCCTCCAGACACCTCTCCTACAAACCTGGAGGAGACCCGGGGCACCCTTTTGGAGGAAGAGACACTATCAGGTAGCAGATCCAGCCCATCCAAAGGAGCTGAGAGCACACCCTATAACCAGGGGAAGGAGCAGACTGTGCTGGCTCTCTGCCTGACCCTCTCTGTTGGTTACAGAATTAGCTGAGGGCAAAAATACTTTGAAGTCAGGTACTTCAGTTAAGTGCCGACAAGCAGGAGGGATGTGTCTGGGATTCTGGGGTATGTAATGCCTGGAAGAAGGATTTTTTTTTTTTTAAGGCTAAGATGATCCCTGCAGGATGCTCTAGAGAGATCACAAGGGCTATGCAGCTGCTGTTTCAGTCCAGAAGGTTTTATGAGGTTGGGACAGCACCATATGTGCATTGCTGTCTCTTGTCTGGAGCCAGGCTAGCCCTGCAGGAGGTTTATTTTGGCTAATATAGCTGTACCTGACCCATGCCAGTGGTGTGGTGTCTGTATACCTCTGGACACACCATTCACAGCTGGTAGGTAGCAGTCTTGCTCATTACACTTATTTCTTCATTTGTTTTGCAACTGAGCTGAAGAGCCTGGCCAGGACTAAGGTGTCCCCAGTGCTCAGTGCTGTACAAACATTCCCTGCCCCAAATCACCCCTTTGCCTTCCCCAGTACCCAGGAGATACTCAAGGGCTGAAGATGTCAATAGTAATATTTTTTTTTCACTCGCCTGCCTCCTCCATGGTTACGAAGCACCCCTAAGAAGACAAAGCAACTTGTTAGTCACTGGTTTAAGGCATCCCATGAGATCTTTCCTCATGCCACTGAGGAAATGGTGACAGTGTTTTGCTTGCAAGGATGCAGGGTGCTGATGTGGGAGGGGAGAAAAGAGGGAAAGCACCAGGATCCATTTCTGAGGCAAGCAGGGAGTTGTGGCTGATGTAGGTTATCTGCAGAGGAGAAAGATGTGAACTTGGGGCCCACCACCAGCACAAAGACGGCAGTGTCTGAGCACTCCAGGTCAGACCAGAGCCTGGTAGCTTTCCCTGTGGAGGGTCCCTGGAGCTCAAGGATGTCCATGGGCACAGAGAGGGGGAGATGAGCCCTGTTAAAACTTTTCAAACCATCATACTCTTCAAATACTCTCTATGGCCTTGTTGTTCTATGGCCTGTATACAGTCACCCACCAAAGAGCTTACAGGCAGAGGAGGTCTTGCCTGGAGCTTACACAAAAGGGAAATGAATCCCCTTTGATGCCTTGGGCTGGTGCTTTATTGCTTTAACAAGATTAGCGTATTTCTGCATTGCTGACTCAGATTTCCAACACCCAAATTTGAGGGGCTGTGAGCCCTTGTTAGAAATAGCTCTACAAGTGGATGATGAAATGACTGCCAAAAGGGCCAAGGCCAGCATAGTCACTCTTGAGACTTATCCATGGTCTTACAACATCACTGATTCATGAGAGCAGAAGAAAGGGTTCATCCTGGCCAGAGCCGTCTTTCCAATGGTGGCCCTAAACAGTCTCTTTCAAAGGGAAAATTAAGGAGAGGACAACCGTGTGATACCTCTTCTAACAATCTCCCAGGCTCCAGCTGTTCTTCGCTCAGGGGATTTCCTGAGCCTGTTGTCAGGTGTCTATTTAATAATATTCAGTAGATCTTTTTTCCAAGAATGTGTGTAGCCTCCTCTTGAAACCATTAACCGAATCTGCACCGTCCCCTGGCAAGCAGTCCCACAGCTCTATGATTTGGTATGTGAGGAGCATCTGCCCTTTGTTAAAGCACCAGCTCCTAGAACATGTTTATAGGCAATTTTAAAAAATTATTATTATTTTTATAAGGTCACGTTCTAGACCTAATTGTCTAATTGACCTAATTGTGAGTAAACACATTAAAATGTGGATCTTTCAGGCTCAAAAACAGGTAATCAAATAAAAAAGAACTAAACATTTAGTTTGTTTTGAAAATGTTGTGGGTTTTAGGTAGATTCATGATTTGGAGGACTCAGTCACTGATTTGGGGGCTGTTGGTAAGGTTGTCAGGACTGCAGAAGGCTGCATGGTGATGCTTTAGCTTCATCCCAAACTGCCAGCATTTACAGACACATCAAACTGGCTAAATGCACATGATGCTGACTCAGGATTTAAGTGAGCAGGGTGAGAAGGAGACGTCAGTCAATGAAGTGTCATCTCAAGGAAATGTAAAGAACAGCCCTCAATCCCCTAGATTTGAAAAGATTATTATTGAACAGGGCCTGCCACATTGTCAATGAGTCTTTCCAGCCTCCTGAGGTATCCCTGGAGCATTGGGGCAGGGACTTAGTGTTAAAAGCTTTCCAGCCCACACTGCAGGAGATGCATGCGCTTGGTGGAAGAGAAACTGGTGAGGTGCCTACTTGGGACACTGGGGCACTGAGCTAAGTCTTGACAGAACTGTGTCCCAGGCCGTGTTGTCAGGCCAGTTTCCTTCTCTGTTTAATGGCCATAATCACTCCAAACTCCTTCACCAGAAGGACTGGAGATGCGTGGTAGTCTTCCCCTTTGTGTTACAATGCACAAGCTGTGAGCAACTCCAGGCTCCACTTGGAACATCCCATACAGTAGAGGAGTAGCAAAGATCCATCCCCTGTGAACCAGATGATGATCACACTTGGAGTAGGGGAAAAAACACGGTGATGCTGCCCAAAATGTCCTAAGCTGATATCTAGGTACCATATGAACCATGCACCAGCCTTCTTTCAAGTCCCACACCTGTGGGGTGACTGCTTGGCTAGAGAACAGCAGTCACCAAAGCAAAACACAGAGGCTCACTGCTGCATTGACTGGCATCTTGGAGTGATGTTAGCACTTTTTCTTGACGTCTCATCTATGATTCTGTTTCTATCATTCAACAAAGAAGTCTCAGATCCTGCTAGCCAGGGAGGGAAAGAGACTGGATAAGACTGCTCTGAGCAAAGGTAGGTTATACCAGCAATCCCAGGGTAAAAAATCCCCCTTCTCCTGTTTTTGTGGTGGAAAGGCTCTCAGGGAATGGCGATAATGTCACCAGGGTTCTCAATGGCTACAAGTTGGAGCAAGGGATATTCCAGTTAGATATAAAAAGAACAACCCAAAAGCCCCATGTGAGTGGTTAAGCAAAGAAAAAAGGGTTCAGAGAGGTGGTGGAGCCTCTGTTCCTGCTGAACTGAACTGACCAGGTCTTCTGGGATCTCTTTTCAGCCTCCCATGCATTTCATTTGGCTTCTTGCCCAGAATATGTGGATTCAGGAGGAAAGTCTCCAGTTTTCTTCCAGAGATGTCATAATGCATAAAGAAACTCTGAGGCTCTACTTCATGGCTCAGCTCAATGTCTGAAGATGAGACGTCAAGAAAAAAATTGGAGAAGAATATTCAGAGGGAAAGAAAACATCTACCTTGTGGAAAGACGTCAGTCCTCCTTGGTAGGTGGATACGGAGACCTTTCTCCTGGACTGAGGTGAGATGCAACTGAAAAAAAATAGGGCAAAACGGGGGAAATGGCAGAAGCATCTGTTCCTTGGAAGAACAGGCCAAGCAGAGCAGAGATGCAGCGATTTCTCTGCTGTAGAGACTGTCCCTGTTCAAAATGGAAAGGGAAGATGCAAACCCCGGAGCAAGAGAAGCCACATCACACAATGATGAACTGTCCCCTGACAGCACCACATCTCTCCAGCTCCCCTGATAAATGGGCCCCTCAGACTCTGCTTGACTGGAGATGTGCAGGCAGATGAATGTCTCCCAACCCCAGCCAAAGAGCTAATCTCCTCTTGCTATAGATCTGGAGGCTCCTGGCAGCACTGAAGGATAAGTGCACTCAGCAGGGTCCCAGGCTGGCCGGTGTGGAGGGGAGGCACTCAGGATGGCCCCATGGGAAAGCAGCAATGGATTTGGAAAGAGTCCAAGTGGTCAACATGAAAAGACTTTCCCCATGGGAATGGACTTTTGCTCTTCAACCACCCTCACTCAAGAAGACCTCCTTGCTTACAGCGTATAGGAGTAAGAAAGCAGTCAAGGCAAAGGCTGGTGAAGTGCTCACTGTCTTCGTAAGGACCTGTGTAGCTGAGCTATCCGTACCTCTATAAGTGACGAGGTTTAAATAGCTATGGGTTTTCAGTAACCTCTTTATATCCTCCCCTCCTGTCTCCATGCTCAGGGGCCTGGTCCTGGCCCAGGACGAGCAGTGAGAGATTCTGCTCTTGGTTGTGAAAGGGAGATGCAACGCACATCATGGGGATGGGTTTCCATCTCGGGTGGCCTTATGTTCTTGGCTACAGTATAGATGAGAATATGGGATGCTTCAAGGAAGATACTGCAAGCCTCTTGCCTTTTGTATAGCATATTGCTTGCTTTTTCTTCTAGTCCCTCTGGTTAAGTCAGCATGAAATTTCTGTGCAAACCTGAGCTTAAGTAACGTGCTCAGCGTCAAAGAAAGGGTTTGTGACAGAGTAGGAAAAAGACCCCAGGTGTCTGAATGTTGGACTTTTGCAGACCAAATTCCTACCCAAAGTGTCCTGTCTCTATGTCTCTCTATTTTTTACACAGGGAACAGTGGGTGAGGGGCATTGCCCTGTGGAATTGGACAGCCAAACACCTGCTTTGCACAGGTATAAATAGCTGCATGCATAGCAGTGGGAAATCAGGACTCCAAGGGAAGTGTGGAGACAGGCTGTCATTCTGCAGAGAGTTCAAAAGCGCCTTGTTCCTGTAAAAAAATGCATGGTTTCTGCTCTCTCACTTTTGCAAGAAAATTTTCAATTTTATTCTCTCTATTCAGGTGTTTTCCTTCCACCTAAGCTGAAAAGTCCCTTGGATTGACAGTACAAGTCTGTTGGGTCTGGACAAACACAGTGCTGGAAGCTACAGAGGTGGGATAAATTATCAGACCTTGTTCATTAATATATTAGCTGCATTAGTAAATCTGCAAGCTCTCTCTCATAGCTTTCCCCCAGCATCCATCAAGTTCACCCTCTGGACTGATGGTAATTCGGATGGCTCCTCCTGTTTGCTTTGCCCATCGATGACACCATATTCTTCCCCTTCACATTGCTTTTCCTCCTCTCTTGCCTTTCAGCTGGTTCATTACCTTGAATAGGCCAGAGGGGCATTCTGGGTGGTGTTTCAACAGCAGCAAAATTCACAAGATAGTGGTTATTCCCAAGTTCATCTCCTTGTGGGTAGACCATCAATTTCAGCAGCAGAGATTTCAGGAACTCACACCAGCTCATGCACCCACGTGCCCACACGAATGCACACTCAAACCTTCAAGCTGCTGCAATTAACAGGACAGCTTTTAATTGGCAATTACAATTCCATTAAGCTGGGTCTGGCAGATCATTTGCTCTGTCAGGAAAGCCCTGAGGCAGGGAAGATTAGTGGCTGGCAGGATCCGGGCTCCTGAGTTGGAGCTGTAGAGGAAAAGACGACAGGTAACAGCTGTGCTTTCTCAGCCGGGGAAGGTGGAAGGGAGAATTAAACTTGCTTGAAACCCTCTTGTCTTCCCCACCCAGGGGGGCTGCATCCCACCAGAGCCCTCGGGAGGAAAGCTCAGCAGCAGCAGGGATGGGGGAAGCAGTGATCAAACCAGGGTCCATGAAGCAGAATGAACTTCAACCCTGAAAGCGCATGTGAAACAAAGCCTGGAGCTTCTGATTGGAAGGGGAAAAATGCATGTGGCTGGCTGCAGCACTGTGGCTCCAAGGTAGTTCCATTGGCTGAAGGTTTGTGAGGTGTAGATATAACATCTGGGCACTGCTGTACCATGGGCACCTTCAGGCCATGAAGAATTAATCAAAGGGGGCTGTTTGGGAGCTTCCCAAGTTCTGTTCCTGGCTCTTCAGCAGACCATGGGTGTGGTGTTTAACCTCTCTGTGCAGCCACCTACACTGATGGAAATTTCATCCTCAGCTTTGCAGAGCACTCTGGGATCCCGGTGTGTCGTGGTTTCCAAACCAGGGTTTGCACACCCATCCCTGCTTTGCAGGACCCTAATACTGGTCCTGCCATGCTCCACAGATCCCTCTGAGCCCTCTGCCACATGGACTTTTACCTCCCCACTGTCTCCTGGCTCTCCCTCCCCAGCTGGTCCAGCATGGTAGAAACATGCTAGGTGTGCCGCTGGCAGGAACCAACTCTTGTGTGAGGCACAATGGTCTCTGGGTAATTTGAAGGGTTGACTTGGAATCTGGTTGAAAATACTCTGGTATTTCTCTTTAATGTGAAATATTCTTACTCTTATATCTATGTACTATCAAGATTTCCTTGGTTAAGAGTTTTTTCCTGCTAATTGCCTGTAAAAACCCAGCCCTGATAACTTCATAATAGACCAGATGAATACTGCCCATGCAACCATCACCAGAGCTTGCGGAGGCCAGAGGGCAATTCCAATCCAACCACACCTTCCCAGGAAGAGCCTTGATTTAAAGGAAGGGTCAGGAAGCAGAACAGTACTTAAAGCTGGGCTTCAGGGCTTTCAGGATAAAGGCCATCTTAATGTGGTGACTCAAGAGCTTTCATGGCACAGCCAGAAGGAGGGAACAGTTTCAGTCCCAGCAGAAGTCATTGTGAGTTTGTAAGAAGCAGACAGGAACCTGTTGTTTGTGTGTATTTGCCTGCCTGTTGGCTGTCCCCAGCCCCTGTAAGGTCTGAATTCCCAGGCCAACTTTGATCAGGTCTGACAGAAAAAGAGGGCTGTTAAATAATTCATTTCCTGAAAAATCTGTGAAAACATGTAGCTGGGTAAGAGTCCACAGTGCCTCCATGGAGGTAAAGGCTGCACAGACTCCACGCAAAGAGGAGATGGAAAGGAGGAGGCTGGAAAGCAGAGTGAGCTCCATGGGCACATGGATCCTTCAGACTCCCAAGAATCCCAGCAGGAGGCAAGAGACCAGAGGAAATGTTGGCCACACTGTTGGGTGACCATCCATCAATGACTGACTCGCTCCGCAAAGGCAGCTTGGTCCTGGAGCCTCTGGGCACAGTTTGCTAGCTTGTATGCAGCACTGCTTTGGCAGATTGGGGATCCATTTAGTGCATCAGCTACTTGTTTTCTCTGTCTGAGTTCTCAGCAGTCTGTCTCCATCCTGCCTCTCATCTCTCGTTCACAGCCAGAAGACCAGTTCTCATCTCCGATGAACCCAAGAGTGCAGATACTATTGCTCCCTTAGCAGATTTTTATGCAGACAGATTGATGCTTTCCCTGACTTGGAAGAAACCTCCCATGAACTTCTACAAAGTGGCCTCTTCATTGTCTTTTCAGTCCCAGCCTAAAATTCTCCTTTGATGAGATATGTAGGGACTCCTCTGATTACTTTTGAGAAATATGATTTCTACACTCTTCACTTTTATGCCATTTCTTTGAACTGCCCCACCTGTCCATATCCATGGGAAGCTTTTTAGGGCCAGGACCTACTATCCTGCATTTCTTATTCATTCTCAGCATGGGTGTCTCTCTGTGATGGGATGCTCACATGCTTATATACAAATAAATAACGTAAACAACGATTTTCTCTACTGCTGGCAGATCTAACTCTACAGATGGATGGGAAAGAGAGCTATTGAGCAAGAATTCCATTTTAATACCTCATTCAATAGTTCTGGGTGTCTCTCATGCTTCCTCACCTCTCAGACACACAATTGTATGTTACCAACCCTCTGACAATATAAGAATATGCAGATACTATTGACTTCTGCTACGGTCAGTTTCAAGATTTATTGACCTGAGAAGGGAATATTGACCTGAGATGAAACTGAGGTCAATGTGTGGATCTCAGGGGAGCATAAATTTCAAAATTGACCCACCAAACAGAAGTCAATAAATGAATGGTTAATATAAACATTGTCTTACAAAAATTAATTCTCGGTGACATGGGTTCACATGCAATTTTTATTGTGAAATATGGAAGGCAATATTGGTTACCGTGTCTGAAGAATGTGAGTCAGTGTCTGATTACAGAGAGTAATGAAACTGCTGGGAATGGGGGGAAAGGAATTGGATGTGATTATAATTTAATCTCCAGTCAGTAATGGAGCAGCCTCTTGTTAGCTGGAGTGGGGTTATGAAGATAACTCTTGAATGTGCTAGGCAGAATAATGTTTAAGCCTCAGGGAGAAAATTTACAGAAGGTGGCAGCTCATGACATCGGTTGTCTTGCATTGGGGCTCTTCACAGATCTCAACAAAGCTAATGGGGGATCCTTTACTCCTTTCAGTGGACTGGGACTGAGATCCTAATTTGCAATTTGGTGTTTGTCAGTTTATACAGTCTTCAGTCAAGGTGGGCTATGGGGAAAAAAATGTGTTTCAGGTCTCTTGATATAATTTGTGATGTGTGGGGTCATGTGGAATGGAGGTGCTGGGACCTGCAGGACTTTATGGCCTCATGTACACTCTTGCAGTCCTTTGTTCCTAACCACAACTCCCATGTTCCTAACCAATGCATCCCATGTTTTAATCAATTTCCACACGGAATTTCCATGTGAGAATTTGCAAGTGGTTTTTGTTGTTCACAAATGACTTGCGAATTTTGGAAGTGCATCTGTAGTGGGAGAACTACAGACTTTATTTCTTCATCTTCTTCTTCCACTTCACCATAGCATGGTCTCATATGTCTGTCTGTGAGCTGGCAGTTCTTCAGCCCATGCAATAGAGAACAAAATGCTGTTTCAGTTTGGAAACTCATTACCTGTGTAACCACATTTTTACGTTGTTGAATGTTGATAGATAGATGAATGCTGATAGATAGGATGTTGATAGGTCACAAAGGACAACTTTCAGAGCATTTGAAAAAGACATGAGAATTGGGCTACATTAGTTTTTTCATGATCTTCTTTCTTTGGCTTTCTTTAGGGTGATCACCTCATTCCCATTATTTATAGCCTGGTACTGTCTACAGCCAACAGACTGGATATCTCATTGTGCTGGGGCTGTATTGGCGTCAGATAAAAAATAAGACTAGTAGGAATAAACAGTAATGTGTAGAAACCAATAGAAACCAGAATCTAGGGCAATTTCTATGAAGATTAGCACTAGTGGGAGAGAAAGTAATGGTGATACTGATCCGTTCTGGTACTGGGTATGGGTTTCATCTGTCTATGTACCCACAGTGTAGATATCTCAGGTGTTTCCCTCAAAACTAATTTGACTCATTTCTCTTTATAGTTAATGGAGAGAAAACTAGCATTTTGATGGTGTGGTTCGTCCCACTTGAATGAGCAAATAAATTATACCTGAGATGTGCCTGTTTCTGAACCACTAAAGCCATTTACAAAACCACAAGGTCATTTTTCACAGCAGAGAAAGCTGAGAGTTAGTTAGTCAGAGAACACTGCCATTTTGATCTAAATCTCACTGTCATCAGAGGTGTCTCTTCATAGACAGATTTTAGGTCAGACAGCAACTGAAACTATAGTAATCCTAGCACCTTCTAGTCTCTCCTTCACCCCGTCTGGAGTTGTCCTGGCAATGTGTCTGCATCCCACTCCACACTTGGCCATCCACCTAATCACTGTTTTATATGGACATCTCTGGAGACTCTCAGTGCAAAGTGATGTCAGGTCCGCGGCCTTCCAGGTCCTGTGCCAGTCTGCAGTGCACAGCCAAATTGAACTCATCTATCTTGGCTTTAAATCACTGTCCAGATTGAACTTCTTTCAAATGTTTAAACCACTCCAAGGATTTGAATTGCAGGGCATATTTAAGAGTAACTTAAATTATTAAAGCCCTTAATGTTTGGGGTTTTTTTAAGATGCATTTTGGAGCTGTCAAGCGAACAATCTTAAATGACAGATTGATGAATTCATTGTCCCTTACCACATCTCCAGGAGGAGCGAGGAATATGGCTCCCAGTGAAACCAGCTTTGCTAAGAGATACAAGTTGCTTTCTACTTCTCAGCCTTTTGGGTCATTAGCACCCTTCTGCTGCATGCATAGGCAACATAGCAGGGTCTATGTCAGCTGTGGACTCTCTAACTCAACCTGCTGATGATGAGGATTGACCCCGGGTAGGGCTCATCTGGTGATAGGGACTCTGCTTCATAAACCAGGTCTTCATTCTGGCAGGGAACGCCTGTTCTGCCAGGCAAACAGCTCTGCTCCATCACTGTAAAACCAAGTTCAGATCCACACACGAACATCATATCCTCAGGCATTGTCTTGACCCTCATGGACTGTTCCTCCTGTGTGAAAGAAACTGGTCATATACTGGAAGGACCAGTGCAAACAATCTGAAGAAGGAGTTGTGTGAGAAGTTGTGTGGGGTCTGTAGATATAAAAATTGGTCCCCTGGCTTACAGTTCAATTGCTTATTGCCTTCAGCCTCTTCTTTGGGGTCTCACAGTCCGGGCTGGACATTTTGTCCCATGAATGAATTATAATGTGTTGGGAATATTCCTCATTCTTCTTTGCATGGAACATAGGAGAGCCAAGGTCACTGGGACCACACTGGTACTAGAAAATTTAAGAGTGCCTCGGAGTGTTTCCAGTACTGGGATCTGACTGTTAAACTGGTCAGTTCTTAGAACAGTCCTGGACATACTAATGACCCAGGATAATTAGCCCTTTTTCAAATGCTTCCCAGGAATCGAGAATCATGACCAGCCACTGGCCATTATCCCCACACAGTTGCGGACATCTTGTTTGAAGGGTAAGGGATTTTAATAATATGGCTGTGGGTTGTTCAGTGCTGGCTATCCTCAGGGGCAGAGGACAGTCCAGGCACATTTAATGTATAAGAGTAGTCTTAAAGTCTGGGCAAAGCCCCTGTTTGTTTGTTTTTTTGCAAATCTCAGCTCCCAGTCAAGAAGCCACTTCATGAGCAGAGCTGCCTTCCGCAGCCTTCTGGAAATAATGAACAGCAGAAAGATCAAAAATCCCGGAGGGATGGCGGAGCTTCGACGTTAATGTATATGGAAAGTTGTGCTCATTTCTGGGCTTCTTCTTACCAGACAGATATTGTCAAATGGCAGGGAGTTCATATAAGAACAACCGACAAATGACTGAGGGCTGGAAGGATTGATTTACAAGGGCAAGATGAAAAGAGCTGAATCAGTACAGCAGTGATCAAGACGTGATGTGACATCTCCCTAAGTATCTGAAGGGCGTAAACACCGAGAAGCAGTGTCTTTGTGGGAAATGTCTTGTGTCTGCTTAACAGCCCACTTCATTGAGATGTAGCAGGCTACTTACTGTCTATTAAAGAAGTGCCACTTGATCATTATCAGTGTATTTATGGAAGGTCTAATGGCTTTAATAAAGTGCGAATTGCAAAGGTAAAGAGCAGAGGAATCAAAGCCATGTCCCTCCCAGGTGAAAGAAACACAGCACCATTTTTTTTTCACAGATCTGTGCTCTAGGGTGGTCATATGCCTGCAAGCAGGTTAGTTAACAGAGAACTGAAGAGAAGCTGTCTAGTATGTGGTATGGCCTGCAGTGGAGTGCTTCATTCTTCTAATTATCCATAAATGCCAAATTTTAACATTTGTACTCCAAATTCGTGATAAAGCAGGGACTTGCCTGTAGGAACTTGCTAGGTCTCAGCTGAGACTGCTTTCCCTTCTAGCTGGGGTGAGGGGTAGGGGTTTGCAAGGGTGGACTTAGCCTTTCCTAATTTTAGGTGCTCATCAATCCATTAACATGTCCTTGGTTTGAGTTTTCAGTGGACATCAGGGTATGAGTTGTCTCATCCTAGAGCAGATGCCTACTTGGGTCAGAGGAGCCCTGACCGTATTTCACTGACTCCTGGGAGTTCACACTACTAGCTTGCATGTGGGCACTTAAATTTCTTAAAATTAGGAAAGGCTAACTCCACCCTTGCCAGCTGGTCCACATACAAGGAGAACAGATTTTCTCCAGCAAAATAAATCTCTTTTATCTGAATCACATGGCTCTTGCTGTTGAAAGCCGTGATTCAAACCTCTCTCTAGTGCATCCTCACTGTCTTCCCCTGCAGTACAAGGAATTGGTAAGAACAGCAATGGGAGCTAATGCTGGCCACTGTGAGAAGGGGTGGTGCTGGGGTTGTGCCATCTGACATGCCCATGGATTGTGATGGATCCTTTAATAGCATGCAGAGGGTGCTAATTCCCTCTGGAGGTGAAGTTCATCTCTCTATTTTTCCTCCTCTATCCTTAGCTTGCCCCCAGGCTTTAAAGAGAAGCCACCTGGCTGTGCCCCTCTCTTGCACCTGCTTTCCCCTGGATTACATATCGGCCGGAGCCGAGACACAAGTAACTTAAGAATGTTCCCTAATGGAGACTGTGCTGCCCTTATCTCCTCGAGACAGAGGCAGGCGAGTGTGTGAAATGTAACCCCCTGCTTGCTGCCAGCATGGGCAGACCCTTCGTGCCTGCGTGGAACTGGGTTGGTGTCGGGCAGCCAGAAGGAGACTGCTGACAGACACAGGAACCAAGGGTATCCCGATTTGGAGCTGTCTCCAGCTTTTAAAGGACTAGAAACGGACAGCAGCTCCCTCAGGCTCGTATTGTAGGGAGATGAAGGCTCCTGTTACTTCTGCCCTGAGCCATGTTCCAACCCACGAGCTCTCCTAGAGGACATCCAGTTCATTGCTGAGATAATGCGTTGCTGTTACAGGGCCAGCTGCATGCAAACTCAGAGAACTTGTAGGCTTGGGATCTCAAATATCCTGATCTACTTTGTAAGAAAGTCTAGAGAGTTTTCTCCACTGCAGAGCAGTGGTGCATAACTTTACTTGTCCACCTTCTTATATGTCAAAACACTTTGGAGCAAAAGTCTTTTCACTTAATTCTGAGACAGTGGGAACTAATGTCCTGAAACAAGACCAGGGGTCCAGAGACTTGAGTATCTGCTGTTATACTTGTTATGTGTCCGCAGGGATATCATATATCTTGCCTATACCTCAGGTTTTTAGTGGCGTGGGGAATTATCCTGCGAACACTGGATTACACCTATTCCCACAGGAATTGTGAAGATCAGTTCATTGTTCAACCATGACTTACTTTCGAATAAACCTGTAGCCCCGCTCACTAAAAAGCTCATCTCAAGCTCACTGAAAGCAATTGATGAGTCTCAGAGGCTGAACTGGGCTTTGAATCAAGCCATAGGAAAGGCAACCTGGCCTTCTTCAAGCCTATAACTGAAAAGCAGGTGAACTGCACTCACTTGGTGAGTTCCCACCTCCCCAGCTCCCTGCTACCAAGCACACTATGAGATTACTACTGTTTACAATAGTGCAATGAATCCCTGAGATTCTGAAAGCTACAGATGCAGAGAGAGGCTCTGAAAATCCACATACAAGAGTGGGTGGTCTATTTGCAGCCTGATACTTTAGAGTCGACCTTCTTGGCTGTTTTCTCAGCCACTGTGTTGGGCAGCTAAATGAAACATGAGCAGCTGAAGTGGGGGCTGCCTTTCCCTGAACAAACCATTGCCATCTCCAGCACTGCCCAAACCTCCTTCTTACCACAGCTTGGCTTAGACGCTGCCAGCTGGAAGTGCAGGGAGCTGAGATGGCTTCTCCTGAACCTGTGCACAATGTAACGCTTTGATCCATCCAAAGCCAGGGTCCGACCATGGGTGCTCAGAGGGGTGGGACCCCTGAAGGGGGCTGGGGAGCAGAGCCTGTGGGCAGCGCTCAGCACCACGGACAGAGGCAGGAGCAGACCTGGGGGGCAAAGCCAAGCCTGGGGGTAGGGGTGAGAGCAGAGACCCCAAACTTCTTCTGTGTTGCAAAGGGTGTTGGTGAGAAGCATCTGAATCTTGAAATACAGCCAGGGTGGGCAATCATCCTCCCTTCCTCATCAACAGTTTCCTCTGGGACTTTGAAGGAGTGAATAAGTAGAAAGCCTGTGTGACCACCAAGAGGGAAGGCCGGGGGTAGAGTGATGATTTGGGAGGTTCAACTCAGAGAGGCTCATATGTTTAAGAGAAAGGATCAGGCTTCATGCTTAAACCTCACTGTGATTCTGCCTATCCATCCTCCCTGCTCCCATCCATCTATCCATGCATGCATCCATCACTGTAGATCACCTAATGTTCTCTCTATCCATTCCTTATTAACTCATGAGCTTGTCTTTGCAGAAGCTGTTTTTAGGGCATATCAGCCCTGGACTCAGCCTCAGTAGAGTCTATTACTATAATACAAACCATACACAAAAGCCAGATTCTTCCTGGACCCATCACACTACTCTCCTGCCTGTCTGATACAGTACAGAACCATTTATATTTCCATCTAATCAGTCCTGTTCTAACCAATTTCTGCCCACTCCTCAAGCTTAGTCACTGGGACTGCAGAAAGAGACCTTGCTGCCATGCTGAGGCCTGTGCCTTCTACCAGTGCTGTTCCATTTTTCCCTCATCTTAGCTCAGCCTTATAGTCCACCAAACCCCTCCTTTTCCTCCCTTTCTTCCTCCTGTTACCCTCATCCTCTCCCTTTCCCATGCTGTCCATAGGGCAGCTGAGGGTGAGGAGTATGAGATGCTGAGGAAGAGCAGGAGAAGGAAGAAACGCTCAATTTCTCTACACACCAAAGCTCCTTGAAATCACATTGCTGACCTCAATACCAGATTTCTCCCATTAATTTCGCCGCAAGCAGGGTGGCTGTGGCCCCTGTTCATGCGAAGGGAAGTTGCATCGCCAGCACCTGTCGAACACCAGCCTAGCACTGGTATATAATTTAATGGTCACTGTGGGGAGAAAGGTACAGGCTTCCCTCCACCCCTTTTTTCCTTTAACAGAACATTATCTAAACAAACGCACTCCAAAACTGCTGAAGCGCAGGCAAATAATGACATGGGAGCAGGAGCCAGGCATTAAAAATTCATGTCGGCGAATATTAAAACTTTTTACTTCATCATGTCAAGGCACCAAGCAAATGCAAACAAATGAGACCCACTGAGCGCTGCCTGCATGGGCCAAGACAGAGACGAGCCACTCACACTGCTGGGAAGAGACCTGCATTGCGGTCCCTGTCTCTCCTGAGATGTCAGGCTCAGAGGGGGACGGGGGAGCCGACGGGGTAGTTAATTGCTTGGTGTCTCTAAATGAGCTCTGCAAACTGACAACTCTGAGGAAGGCAGCTCGCTGCACGAGCTGTGGGGTGGGTACGTGGTGGCCAGGAGCAGCCCCATCCCTTCCCACATGTGGTGCTGTCAAGGCTTCTGAAATGGGGGAACATCTGGCGGGGGGAACTCCAACCCCCTTGTTTATTTGGTCCCATCTTTACTAATTAAGGCACCAGCCCCTGTCTGCTGCTTGCTGTGCTGTTGACAACAGGCTTGTTCACCAGGGGTTGAGTTGTGATGATACCCAGCAAACTCAAATCACAGAGCTCTCCCTGCCGCTCTGGAGGAGATGACTCCATGGGCTGGTGTTTGCAGGCAGGGTGGGCCACCATGGGAACAGTTTGAATCCCCTCCTGGAGGGGATTATGTTGAAGAGGTAGAGGTTCCCCAGGAAGGTGAGCACAAACAACCACTTGTCTCCTAAAACTGGTCCTGAGGATCTGAGCTCTTTGGCACCCGCTGCAGATACCAGAGCCCTGTTCGACACCCTTCCTCTGCTATTTATGGCCCATCTCACTTTTGCAGAGCTGAAGATCTGTGCCTGGGTCCCCTGGGGAGCTGGTGGAAGGACGGTCCAACTCCAAACTGCTGTGTTAGCCCTGCATCATTTAGACAGAGGCGGTGTAACATGAAAGCAACCTTACTCAAGCCATACAGTGATTTCACTGGCCACATTTTCAAGGCAAAGGCATGAGTCAGGCTGAGTAAAGTTGGTGGAAAGAGCTCTTCAATTAATCTGTTCCAGCACCATCTATCACTAATTAGGTAATTTTCCCTGTTATGCTGCACACACTTTTAATGCACCCTGTTTACTTAATGACTCCTGTGATCCCCTTAACACAATTACTGGTAATAAGCAACTGATGAAGAAAAGGATTAGACCCGTAATCTCTTGCTGTATGATGCTTTATTGGAAGTGCACCGAGCATCACGTTTTGATTTTTAATAGATAACTTCTCTAATAATTGATTAATCATAAAATCACAGACTGCAAGAGCCAGAGATAATTTTATGGCACCTAAAAAAAGGAAAGTATCTAGATGATGTAATAACTAGCAATCTAGAGGCAAATAAAGGAGGGGAATGTTTGATTAAACATTCAATATATTTTTATCGCTTTGTGTGTTATGGAACTGCCTTCATTCATTTATCGTGTGGGAAGAAACATCATAATAACAGCCAAAGCAGGTGTTCACGGAGTCAGATGCACTCTTCTGTGAGCAGGGTGCAAGGCTGGTAGGATGGTCAGAGGAGTGATTATGAGGATTATTTTAAATCACTCTGCCTCTGTAGCCTAGATAAACGATGAAAAACGAAGCCTACAGCAGGATGTGATGCTGTGTCATACCACAGGTAACATTTCAATGCCTGGCTCCTAATGGTGGTGTCCCCAGCCCAGAGCTAGGCAGCTAGGTGCCCTGCAGAGTGTCCTAACCAAGGTTTCCTGAATATTGGACAATGAGTATTAAATATTGGAGGTAAAGTGGCCCTGCTTTGACAAGCAACACTAAATGGTGATAGATGTTACAGAAGTGCTTGGACCTCTTCAGCACAAGTTGATCAAGGCTGAAGGACTCCTAGGCCTGTCCAGAAGCATAATGTGAACTATCTGGAGAACATCAGTACTGGAAATAATGGCGTCTCCAGAGAATAGGTTTCTTCTAGCCCAGTCAAGTGCAGGGCTGGGCTTTGGAGACTACAGATGTAATTTCTCCCAGGGTCTAACTCAAACTTTCAAGCAGTGGAGAATCTCCCATTGACTTCGACAGGCCACCGGTGAATCCCTCTCCATGATTATATGGGTGTCCCACAAAAAAACACCACCTCCAAAAAAAGGCATTAGAGAGTTATTTGGTGAAGGATAGTGCTAGAAATGGGAGAGAGAGGTGGCAACTATGAGCTCTGATATGAAACGACTTGCTGCGCATCAGTCCTGGTAATTGGTCATGGATATACTGCTAGGTTAGGTAAATGAGTTTTAACATTTTAAAACCAAGCTGCACAAGGCATGGAAAAGCTTTGTTCAGTCAACAGCCCTGCCCCTCACCTCTGCCTGCTGCTGCTGCTGCTGCTGTCTTGGACCACAGGTCCTCAGTGACCACACTGGAGAAAGCACGGAGCAGCCTTGGTTGGGGTGGTGATGATGGAAATGGGGAAGTTCTAAAGGTATTATTTCACTCCCACTTTTCAGTATTGACAAACCCCATGCACAGGACAAGGCAATTCCAGCCTCAGCAGGCTTTGAATCCAAACCCCTTGTCTGAAACCCACCACAGCTTTTCTTCTGGAAATCATGTAGGCTGTCATCAACAGTCAGTCCTAGGACAGGCCATGTGGGTGACTGGATTGCCAGCATGATTTTGGTGGGTGCTTTCTGGTCCCCAGTGTGGTGACAGGGGATCCCACTGTGCTTGCACAGGGCTGAGGAGAGCTGGCCTAACCTGTAAGTGCCCTGCTCAGGTACAGAGGGTGATTCATGGCTCCTGGCATACTGATGCTGTGCTTCAGCAGATGTGCAAAGAAGAAAGGTGTAGGGGAAAGCAGGAGTTACTGCTTGAAAGTTCAGTAGGGGCCCATAAGGTTGTAATACAGCTTGTGCTTCCTCGCTGTGATGAGCAGTGCTCTGTGGTGTGCCTAGCCCTCCTCTGCAGTGAGCACCACACCATGCAGAGTCTCCTCTGGTCCCTAGGAAGCTGTTTTCTGGGCTCTGTGGCCTGGCTGGCAGCTCCCTGCTGCTCCCTGTAGTGTCTCCATCTTCTAGCAGGAGCTGCAGGTTCCCAACTGTGTGCTGTGGCTCTTCCTCTCTGCTTCTCCCCTGAGCAGGCTCAGCAGATCCCGAAGAGCAGCTCCCTCAAAGGGTCCCACTTCAGCTCTCTTTTTACTGAAACGTAACATAAACAGGGAACAAACAAGTAGCAGAGAAAATGCCCACTGCATCTTCTCACACCATTGAGGGTGAGTGGTTTCAAGGACAGAAGTCATTAGTTCAGGCAAGAAATGGGGAAACCCTCTTCTGGCTGTGCATGCAGGTAGGCATGAATCTGACTGGCACAGTGCAATTTATGTAGTGGCACATGGACTTTTGCTCTTTTTGTACCAAACTTCCTCCAAAAACTTTCTTGGAGACCGCTCTGTACATGGAAAGGCACTTCAGAGCCAGGCTTGAGGACTGGATTAAAACAGGTCCCAGGTCCTGCAAGCTCACCTCCCTAATCTTGCACTGGGGCTGACATGTCATGGGTACTATCTGCTTTGCTTCAGCCTTGGGAGCCTAATTCAGCCCTAGACAAAAGCCAAGGCTGATAAAGAGTCTGTAAAAATCTACGTGCTGGTTCTGAGGGCTACAGGTAGGAAAACAACCTGAGGCAGAGGAAGGAGACTTAATGATTGGGGTGCTGAGGAAGAGAAGAAGGGGCTTGGATTACAACACAAATAATAGATAAATCAAGCATCAGGAGACAGTTTCTTCAGTGCCAGTTTATTTATCATTGTTTTCTCTGGGCACTGACAGGCTGAGGAAGATGGGGTGGGCAAACAACATCATCTGGCTTGATGGATGAGGTGTGGAGAGGGAAGGAATCTCTGCCAGGCCTTGGAGAGGAGGCAGGCAGGAGGCAGCCCAGGGAGGGGTGCAGTGATGCAGTGGGGAGTGCACTGTGCTTGGCATTGGGTGGCCATTCTCCTTCCCAGCCTTGACCAGCTCCTCGGAGAAGGGAGAAGCTGGTACAGCAGATAGAAAACCAAGAGCAGGTATCAGGTACTCATCATTTCTGGAGATCTCTTGCAGAGACAGGTCTGAGATCGAAGCATCCTCAGAGCCAGGATCAGCGTTGTCACTCCCTACTGCCAGGGAGCTGGGCTTTACTTACATCTTTACCAGACCCTAGAACTCTTTAGCCACTAGAATTACTTTCCTTCTAATATATCATTTCAATATTCCCAGGAAAAACTGTGCTGTATTCAATCTTCTAGGTGCTTAATACTCTGGGGAAAATACAAGATCCCAGATCCCTAAAAGTCCTTAAGTCCCCTGGGCCTTTTGTGGATATTCCTCCTGTTCAGGCTTTTCCAGAGCAGATGCTTAGCTGCCATTTGCCCCCAGAAATGCTTAAATACCCAGTCTCTCAAAACAGTCTTTTGCTTCTAAGCTGTTTAGAGCCCTGGCTCACCTAAAAACATTGGAGATCCAAAATCTGCAAACTCAGTCTAGGGATGGGGCACTGGCCTCATGTGAAAGGCTTAAAACTGGACCTTTTCTCCAGCGAGGAGCACTCACCCAGAAAGCCAGACATGGGAGCAGGGTTGAAGGAAGGTAAAAGGGAAAGAAAAAGGCACGTGGCTATAGCTGCAAGGATCCTGGCTACTTAACTGTTTGGCCCAGGAGAAAGACTTGGGATGAATATAGGTCTGTCTGCAAAAGATCATGGGGATTTCACCCATCACCTACTGATGCCTTGAGTGTGGAGTTAATGCTGACATAACAAACCCACAAGACTGTGGCTGTTACTTGAGCACAACTCTTACTTGGTCAATGTTACTGTTGGCTTCTTCTGTCAGGCATTTGTATTTTCTCCTTTGACCCTTCTCCTCATTGCTTGAGTACTGGCTGGTTTACCTGGCCACCTTCCAGAAGCTCCTTGTCAAGGATGAACATCCTGAGCAGGAGGCATTTAATGGTTTCTCATTGCTGTGTCAAACAAAGCAAGAAGTCAATGTAGCTCTGTTGGCCATGCTCCAATCCCCATGGATGAAATGTTTAAAACTTGCCTGTCTTGGTTGCAGCTCATGCTCAGGACTCTCAAACTACACTTGGGATATCTGTTAAGAGCAGGCTGTGTTGTATCTATCTGTGCCTATAATCATCTGCCCAAAACTTCCTGGGATAAATATGTCCAAGCTCTTTTTCTTGAGCCCTTACGCTCTGGATCTCGGGGTTCTCTGCTGGAGGGGTTCCCTTGAGGACAACAACTGCCAGAAGGCCTTGCAAGTCAGGTAGGGTAGCTTCATCCTCTACTGACAGGCTAAGTCCCATCTAGGCTTCTCAAGGCAAGGAAAAAAGCCATTAAAGAAGACCCAGCTGAGAGTGCAATAGGAACGTGAGCCACTACAAAGATATTGCTCCCTTTTGAAAGAACCGGGGTTACTTCCTCATTTGCATTAAAGGAAAACAAAATGGGTGCAACAAGCTGAGTATCTTTCTAGAGAGTGAGCTGATACACACCACGTGAGGCCTCTTTCTGCTCACTGTGGACGAGGCTGGATCTACCTCCCCTAAACACAGAGGTAACAAGCCACGACTGTGGCCACAGATCCCAGTCTTATGATAATTTCCAAGAGGCTCACAGATCCCTGCATTAGCTTGGGCAAGCAAGGTCTCTGTGACCTTACAAACAATGACAATTTTGGTTCAGTTTCTGGGATTTTGTCTCTTTTGGCTGTTTCTATTACCAGAACCAACAAAACAAAACTAATCCCTGTAAGGGACAAGGGGAAGGGATGGAGTGGTGGTTGTAGCAGTCTTATTGTCAAGCTTCCAGGCTCCTCCACAGCTGTGGGGGACTCTTATTTATTTAGAGAAATTCCCTTCCCCCATAGCAGCACTTGCTCCGTGCACACCCCTGTTATGCATTGATGACTGTGTTAGCCTTTCCCCATCACTGGGAACCAAGCAAATCAATGCAGTCCTTTGGCGGAATTAAAAATAAAGGAGAACTTTCTTTTAATGTCCCATTAAAGACCAAGGCAACGCTGCCTGGCTTACTCCTTTTTCTTCTAGTTTTTTTTTTCTTTTTGGTCGGCTGCGAGGAAGCTTTCGGAGCTAAGAGGGATTTCAATAATTACTTTCCGATTCTGCCCCCGATACAGTACCCTATCCCCAAAGCGCAGGCCCTGCACGCCTGCCCTTCATCTGAAACTCTAAGGGAAGCAGTTTAACATGAAGCCACATTGATATTCAAATAGATTATCATGCAGGCAAATGGAGGTAGCATTCCAGCTAGCAGCGTGTGAAAGAGCAACTAATGGATTAGTATTTATGGTCGAGTATAATCCACATTTTAGGATACTGCATCTGGAAGGGACATATGATGAACTCCTTTTTTCCAGCCCGCCCCTCCTCCATCCCCTCCTCATCCACCCCATCTCTCCTTTTTCTCCGCATCTCCCTCCTCCTCTCCGGACAGGATACAGCAGCCTCCTGGCACCGCTGAGCTTGGCAAAATTGATGACAGGACTTTAGTATCCATTAGAAAAACAAATTCTTAAACAGTGTCTTCTAAAATCAATCACTTTTACCTTTAGTGGGATTTATCGCTAGCCTGCCTGCCCCTTATTGCAAAGATTCATGTCTCCCAAGAAGAAAAAATGACCGAGTGGCTAAAATCAAGGCTGGAGGTACTGGCCTCTCCTCTTCTCCCCACGGAGGTGTTTTTGGGTGCGTGCAAGGGAGATGTCTGGGCTTGCAAGGGCTAGCAGCAGACGCAGTAGATCTGGCTTTGTGGGTCCTGATCCAGCGCAGACCTCCTAATGGAGACATCCCTCAGCTAAGCTCTCCGGTCCAGAGCTGGTGACCAGCAGCGCTCGGGAATGGGGATAAAGATGCTGCAATGGTAATTAAAATAGAGCGGTGGGGACATAACTACTGAACATTAAAGTGGGATGATTAGGAGCATTTCTTCCAACCTAATGGGTTTCCTGAATTAATCCCTGCTTGCACCAGAGAATTTCTTTTATATTAAACATCCTCTGATGTGAAATTTGTAAGGGATGCACAATACAGCATGATAAATCCATGGGGAAGAAAAACAACCAGTTAACCAGAGCAGGAAGGGTCATAGCAGCAAGAAGGGACTCCATGGCGCTGGGTGCCATGTATAGGTGTAGGTACACATAGCGGAAAACTTTCCAAACACAGAGACATACACAGGAGAGGGGAATAATCTCCCCAGGGATGGACTTCAGCAGCACAGGGAACAGCCATGGGTGGATTTTGGGCTGCAACTGAAAAGCTGATCATGCCTTGTACCCCATGTGTGGGTACATTTCTTTAGGCTTTGGCTCTTATTTTACATTTATGTGGGCTGTACTTCCAGTGGCATGTCTGGAGATTGGCTGGAAGAAAGGGAATTGTGGCCACCTAACACCAAGGCAACCAAGTCAGCATGAAAAACATCTTCTGAGGTCTCCTTCCAGCTAAATATTGCAACAGGTTTGAGATTTCACATCCCTGGGGAGGGAGAGAGTCTTGTTGGAGATACTGTCATGGCTTTTCCCCCTGAAATGTTTCATTTAGTGACCAGAGAAGTATGGGCAATGTCTCTCTCCAGGGACCTATTTTATGAAATATGGAAAGTTTACCAAAAGTATGACCTATTCTTGCAAATTTTAAGGGGCTAGGTTGGTTCCAGGGGTCACTGGATTTCATTTTGTATTGGACTCACTGGTAAGAGAAATGATAGGGAAAACTCTCAAGCATCTTTTTCCCAGGTGAGCCCTGCCTCCAGGCATCTAACCCAAGCTGGCACAGCTGAAAGGCAAATTCAGCCCGTGGTTTTAACCTCATGATGCTTTGCAGTGTCTTTTCTCCTCACTTTGATCTGGTCCAGCCCAGCACAGGCAGGCTGGGCTTGTTGGGTGACTTGAAAGTCGAGGAGGTAGAAGAGGTATAAACAGGGAAGAAGGAGGGTAGCAATGCCAGAGGCGAGTCAGAGTCTCCTCCGCCCCAAGGCTCTGAGCATCCTCCCTGTCTTAGCTTCAGGAATGGGAGGGGATGATGCCAGAACATTAGTAAATTCAGAGAGAAGCTCATAGTTCCTATCGATTCTCAACCAGCCAGTGCGAGGTGTATAAAAATGCTTGTTCTATCATTTAGAAAAATGGCAATGTTATGATAGAACTGATTGATTTTCCTCTTTAGGAATATTCATAAACACTGGTTCCAAGAACTGATAAATCTCCTTTCCCCTGCGCAGAGTAAATCACTCCCCAGTGCTTCCCAGAGCGCTGGGGGCAAGGGAGGTTGTTATTTCTAATTCCTTTCAAAGGAGCTGTAAATGGGGAGAGTCTGGGGGTACAGGGGCTTGGTGGCCAGGTCACCCACAGGCCGTGAATGCCAGACCTTCTTTCTAGGGGGACTTCAAAACCCCATCTGTCCCATTATGTCCCTGGCTGGGGAAGGGTGGTGAAAGAGGATCAAGAGCTCCCTTCTTGGCCCCCAGCTGGGAAGTACCTCTTCCTCACATTTAATTAGCTGCATGCATTTTTGGTTTTGTTGCAATTTCCAGTTTGCCCCCACCCCCTGCGATGATATCCAAATTTGAACTCCAGCAGGGATGTAAATCCTCCTTCCTCAAGGAGCCTGCCCTGGGGATGATATCCAAATTTGAACTCCAGCAGGGATGTAAATCCTCCTTCCTCAAGGAGCCTGCCCTGGGGAGCACGCCATCTCATTGTGGTCTTCGTTCCTCCAGGCATAGGACACTTCAGCCATTCTCAGAGGCAGGACCACTGCCTGCATGTCTGGTTTGAGCCATCCTGGCATTCCCTATCTCCTTCTCAGAAAGGGCCGATAATAGTGCTCCTCTCCAGGACAGCCTCCCTGAGCCCTTCCAGAGGACCTTGGTTACAACTGGCCTCCACCTCCCGCTCCTTGCTTAGGTTTAAGGTGGGCAGTTCTTCCATTCCATGGCTCTACAGGCCACCTGCAGGCAGCTGCCTCCATCCAAGACCCAGTATGGGGCCATCTGGGATGGAAAAGACATGGTGGAGCCACACTGCAGGTGCATTCCCATCTGAGCCTCCTCCCCTCTTAGGGCAGTGTGGTCTGGGAGGTCCCCAAGAAGACTTTATCCCAACCAACCCTGCTGGACAAAGCCTGGTGGGCTAAATAAAATGCCTCCGACCATGTTAGACTGCTGTGGTTGAGGGAGAGCTTGTCCATCCTCTTCCCTGGGCTTGTGGTGGCATTGACCAGGCAGAGGATCCCCTGCCTGCTGGTGTCTTCAGGCTGCTGCTGGCTCAAGTGTCTCTGGATGTGATGGCTGTGCACACAGGCAGCCCTTTCAGACTGGCGGGAGAACACGTGCTGACACAAGTCACCACATTTGTGCTGCTTGTCACTTTTCTGGTCAAGCACCTGTGGTTATGTGCCACCAAGCAACGATCCTTGCATGCCCTGGAGGTAACCCCACAGGACATGTTTCTCATAGAAAGAAGAAAAAAGCAGTGGGGAAAATTAAAAATTCTCGCATGTCTTTCATCAAGGTGAATATTTGGAGAGGTAATGGCTTTTATAGGGCTACTTGATATGATTAGAAAAACCAGGGACATTTTCAGGTTCATGAAGTCTCTCTGTAGAAACCCAGTCTTGCTTACAAGCTTTAGCTCATCTTGGCTGCAGTCACATCACTACATTGCCTGTATAAATTACTAGAACTGCAAAAGAAGTAAAGGTAAATGCATTTTCACTTGTCCAGGTCACTATTAACATCTTGCCTAGAGGGTAATACTGAAAATGTGGATTTTCAGCAGCAGGCAGGATATTTTGATATCCAAAGAGGAGCTTTTTCCACTGAGATACAGAGGGGAAAAAAAAAGAAAATACATGTGTCCCCCGGTAAAAAATATTGGCAATTTTTATTACCTTTTAGATTTTACTTCTGCAGTAATCTATTTTAATGAGGTCAGCCTGCCTGGCACCAGGTACCCAGTCTAAGTGGAGTAGTTTAATGTCAGGATCAGGGAGGAGAGGAGCACCGAGGGGGGGGGGGTCTGGCCGTCTGAGACACAAGGGCCCTATATCACACAAACTTACGGTGTAAAAATTGACTCGGTTTGCACATTTTTAACTGTATTTGAAATCGACAAAAAGTGTAATTATAAAAAGGGATATATCTGCTGGGATAGGTGGGGAATTTGATGAAGCCACTTTGAAAGCACTGGCTTTTCTGTAGGAAAAAATATGCTTATTAGTGCACAGTGAAGATTTATTAGATTATATGATTATTTATTAGAATATATGTTGTGGAGAAGGGACTATATTATCTATATATTTCCTGTATTATAGCTATAGGTAGTCAATATTAATATTGCTGCAATTTAAGATTAGATTTTAGAAAGCCACTTTTAGCTATGTTGTTCCTGTCCTTTAAGGAGTAGTTACATGTATTGCAGTCAAAAGATGGGACTATAAGGAAACTCTTCCTCTACATCTGCAAAACTGTAAATCTACACCAAAAAGGTATCTCCTGCTGGAGACAGGGCTTGGGGCTGAGCCCAAAAGAAGTTCACCATGAGAGGTGTAGCATCCAGCTTTCTCCAACGTCTCTTCTGATCTTGGTCATGAAAAATGATTCTAGTCTACAGTGTCTGGAGGTATCCTGCACCCTCCCTATTGTAACCTTTCAAGTAGATGTGGACAGACCTTGAACTCGCAATGTGGATGGGCCAGGCTGACCCAGGTAGGACACATTTGCCAGCATGCTGCCTTTCATGGTCAACTGAAAAAAGACAGCTCCTTTGAGGAGTGTTTCTGCTTCTCCTTCCTCCCCTTTTGCACCCAGTTGTTGGCAATACAACTGCTCGGTGAAGGCTTAGCCCTGCTGTCTTGGGCTTTGGGGTCCACCTGGGGCTTTTCAAGTAGGGTGTGCCAGGCCACACGGGACAGAAAAGAGGCTTTATTGCCATTACCATATGACATCTGCTAACATGTTGGACTGTTCCTTACCATTGTGTCTGGTTGGCGTTATGTGCTTCGGGGACGCGTGGAAGGGAGGGAGATTTACAGACATAAAATTTGATAGAGAAATTGATAGAGATCTATAGTGGAGACCGGCAAATGACTAGAGGGAGATTTGTGAATAGATAAATATGCTTGGGAGATAGATTTGGATGGATACTATTTGTCTCAGATAGCGATCAATATATCTATATATCCTTTACACCCATCGGTTTGCCATCAGTGGCTACCTGACTTATTTTCTCTTTTCTGTTTTGCAGGTTGAAAGAAACATTTTACCTGCATCCACACACATGCAACGGAAAGTGAGAGCATCAGACACCCAAGAGACAGATGCTACAGAAGCCCTAAGCTATGCATTTACCCTCTCTCCTGCTTGCTCTGCTCCCCATCACTCCTCACTGCCAACCCAGTGTTGACACCCATGAAGCCCCACCAGGAGAGAGGTGCCCAGAACCTGGGACACTGAGTTTGAGAAGATGGGATCCATCTGTGCAGAAGTATTTTATCCAGGACTCTCGCTCCTGGCAGCACCAAGTCTTGCTGTTACTGTAAAGTCCAAGTAATAAGTCCCTGGGAACTGTGCAACAAATTGCTTAACTTGCTGTTTCCACTCCATCCTCTCCCTTCCATTTCTCCCACCCCCAGCCCCCCTGGGCTCTCATATGTGAGCCTCCCCCTGGGCTTGGCTGCTTATTGCCAGTGGAATCGATTACAGAGCGAAACCCTTCGGGATGGTTTCCTCCCCCTTCCCTCTGCCCCCATCTCATGGCCTCTCTTCTCGCTCTCATCACCTCTTCCAGCCCTCATCAAACCCCCCTCCCACTTCCTCCCTCCCCACCTTCCTCGAGCTCTGGTGAGCCCGGTCAATTCATCACCCTGTCAGACCTGTGTGACAGCCCTTCATAAATGCACCACAATGAGCCGAAATAAGCAACAGAGCAGCCCTCAGCCCAGCCAATTTAGCAAAGCAGGCAACATCTGAGAAGCTCAGTCCCAGCGTGCCGGAGATTGAAATTGGGAAATTGGTTCTACTCCTCTTCGGCAGTGCATTTTTTTTTTTTTTAAGTATACCTATATATTCTCTCCCTATATAGATATATATTTAAGGTAATTCTCTCCCACTTAAATCTCCAGTGCTTATTACACACGGACACTGCGGCCCAGTTGCTCTCTCTCTCTCTCTCTCTTCCCTGAACAGTGGTAGATTATGAGAGGGTTTTATTGGTAAACTTGCTTAGTCTGCAGAAACGTGCTGGCTTCAGCAGATTGAGTCAGTAAGCGGGGCTGGGCTCCTGGCTGCCACACTGCGCTCCCCCAAGCTGTCTCGGGCAGCAGGGAGACAGGTTGCTGGTGTCTCCTTCTAGATGCTTGCAATCACATGAGGTCACTTCTCCCAGTCCTGCTGAGCCTTGCAGGAACAGCCCATGTGGGGTGCAAGCACTTATTCCCACCCGGAGGGTAGAGGATGGAGCTAATGCACATCCTCTGGCTGTCTACAGTGGAGGCACTGATATCTGACCTCACTCTGGGACCACTCTGTAGTCAAAGGGCAGAGACTCAGTGGAGATCATGTCATCCTGAAGCACGACGTCTGCACTGCTCAGATGAATGATGACCTGAGCCCCATTGACTTGATTGCCATCAACCATAATGGGTTCAAAGATAACTGGCATGGATGGACATACCCCTTTTGTAGGCACTTAGGGGAGATGAATCCCACATGCAGTTTGAACTGAGAGCTTTTCAGAGCAAAGATGACCTTGTCAGAGTGTCAGTGCTTGGCAGGAGGGGACTCTTGGTATTGCCTTCTGGTAGCTGGCCGATGGGTGAAGCTGAGCTGATGAGTTTCACTGTAGCTAGATCCAAGCTGGCAGATGTACCTTGTCCATGGCATGGACAGGATGCAGACACCTTTTTCTGAGCTAGTAGAAAGATAAGGTGGCAAAGGCGAGCTCACAGTGATGTTCCGACTCCAGTCTTGGAGGCTCAAGATTTACCACCCTGATACCTTTCCCCAGGGCTACAGCTGTCCATGGCCTCTTCCAGTGGAGGGAATGTGGGACATTGCAGGAAATTAGGAGAAGGCAAGGTTGAAACAAAACAGAAAGGCAGTGGTTATACTTTGGACAGCACACATGGAAGTACTTGTCAAGGAATGCTGTGAGTGCTATGCCTTCACAAGGGTTAAAAAAATAGAAAAAAGAAAAACTGGGTAGATTAAGCTGGGAAAAATCTGTAAAGGGCTGTGAAATACGAGACTGCCTCTGGCTCAGGAGTTGCAAGCTGTACATTTTTGAAAGCTAGGATGGTATTCTGGGGAGTTTTCACTAGGACCAGCTTGTGCTTACACTCTCTGTGAGGTCCTGATGGGAGATGAGCTCTTAGTCTGAGCTGGTATGGCCTTTCTTATGAGATAACCTGAATGCCATGAGATGCCTGAGGTGTTTAATGTGAGCTCACCTGAAAGAAGGCCACTCTTACTTTTACTAGTTCTTATGCTGTGACTCCTGGCAGTGCCACCACATGTCAGATGTGTGCAAATCTCCTCTTCAGCACTCAAAATAATGCCAGGTGGCCACTTCCCGGCCAGACAGGGTGCAGGGCACCATTGACTTGTGTTCAAAACAGGAGTTATTGTGCATGGAAAAGGCTCCATCGATCCAGCTCTCCTCCCAGGTGCACAGCACCAGCTAAAAATAAAACCATTGACTTTGTAAGTTATCATGTGGAGCTGACCTCCCACCAGTGGGGAGCAGGGACTTGGATCTCACTAGGTCCTGGCTGACACCTGCATACACATTTAATAGAATCATAGAATAATTTAGGTTGGAAAAGACCATTAAGATCATCAAGTCTAACTGTTAACCTTGCACTGCTAAGTCCACCACTAAACCATGTCCCTAAGCACCTCATCTACACATCTTTTAAATACCTTCAGGGATGGTCACTCAACCACTTCCCCGGGCAGCCTGGTCCAATGCTTGATAACCCTTTCTGTGAAGAAATTTTTCCTCATATCCAATCTAAACTTCCCCTGGTGCAACTTGAGGCCATTTCCTTTCGTCCTATCGCTTGTTAATTGGGAGAAGAGACTGACATCCACCTCGTTATAACCTCCTTTCAGGTAGTTGTAGAGGTAGCTCTTCAGGTAATGTTCAGGTAGCGATAAGGTCACTCCTCACCCTCCTTTTCTCCAGGCTAAACAACCCCAGTTCCCTCAGCCGCTCCTCATAAGACTTGTGCTCTAGATCCTTCACCAGCTTTATTGTCCTTCTTTGGAGGCAACATCCACAGCCTTTCCCTCATCCACTAAGCAGGTCACCTTGCCATGGAAGGAGATCAGGATGGTCAAGCAGGACCCGCCTTTCATAAACCCATGCTGACTGGGCCTGATCACCTGCTTGTCCTGTACATGCCGCATGATGGCACTCAAGATGATCTGCTCCATAACCTTCCCCAGCACCGAGGTCAGACTGGCAGGCCTGTAGTTCCCTGGACCCTCCTTCCGGCCCTTCTTGTAGATGGGTGTCACATTTGCTAACTTCCAGTCAACTGGGACCTCCCCGGTTAGCCAGGACTGCTGATAAAGGATGGAAAGTGGCTTGGTCACCACTTCTGCCAGCTCCCTCAGTACCCTTGGGTGGATCCCATTTGGCCCCATAGACTTGTGTGTGTCTAAGTGTGTAGCAGGTCACTAACCATTTCCTTTGGATTATGGGGACTTCATTCTGCTCCCTGTCCCTGTCTTCCAGCTCAGGGGGCTGGGTACCCCAAGAACAACTGGTCTTACTGTCAAAGCCTGAGGCAAAGAAGGCATTAAGTTCCTCAGCCTTTTCCTCATCCTTTGTCACTGTGTTTCCCCCTGCATGCAATAAGAGATGGAGATTCTCCCTAGCCCTCCTTTCATCGCTAATGTATTTATAGAAACATTTTTTGTTGTCTTTTACAGCAGTAGCCAGATTAAGTTCTAGTTGGGCTTTGGCCCTTCTAATTTTCTCCCTGCATAACCTCACGACATCTTTGTAGTCCTCCTGAGTTGCCTGCCCCTTCTTCCAAAGGTCATAAACTCTCCCTTTTTTTCCTGAGTTCCAGCCAAAGCTTTCTGTTCAGCCAGGCCAGTCTTCTTCCCTGCTGGCTTGTCTTTTGGCACATGGGGACAGCTGGCTCCTGTGCCTTTAAGATTTCCTTCTTGAAGAATGTCCAGCCTTCCTGGACTCCTTTGCCCTTCAGGATTGCCTCCCAAGGGACTCTGTCAACCAGGCCCCTCAACAGGCCAAAGTCTGCCCTCCGGAAGTCCAAGGTAGCAGTTCTGCTGACCCCCCTCCTTACTTCTCCAAGAATCAAAAACTCTATCATTTTGTGATCACTGTGCCCCAGACAGTCTCCAGCCGTCACATCACCCACAAGTCCTTCTCTGTTCACAAAAAACAGGTCCTTCCCTAGTTGGCTCACTCACCGGCTGTGTCGGGAAGTTATCTTCCACACACTCCAGGAACCTCCTAGAGTGTTTCCTCTCTGCTGTACTGTATTTCCAGCAGACTTCTGGTAAGGGCTAGCGATTGTGGGAGCAGCTTCTCCTAGCTGCTTATAGAGTATTTCATCTGCCTTTTCATCCTGGCTGGGTGGTCTAGAACAGACTCCCACCATGATAGCTGCCTTCTTGGCCTTCCCCCTGATTCTTACCCATAACTACTCAACCCTATCGTCACCATCATTAAGCTCTAGACAATCAAAACACTCCCTGGCATACAGGGCTACCCCACCGCCTCTCCTTCCTTGCCTATCCTTTCTGAAGACTTTATAGACATCCATTGCAGCACACCAGTTGTGTGAGTCATCCCACCATGTTTCCATGATGGCAACTCTACCATAGTTTTCCTGCTGCACAATGGCTTCCAGCTCCTCCTGTTTGTTGCCCATGCTGTGTGCATTGGTGTAGATGCACTTCAGTTGGGCTATTGAGCCTGCCACCTTTTTGGGGGGAGAAGCCCTAATTCCTATGTGACCATTCTCAGGTGCTTCTGTGGTTTCTAACACGTCCATAACCCTTGTGCCTTTGCTGCTGCATGGATCTCCATCCCCTACCTCCACTGAGATGGCAGACTGAAGGACCTCGCTAGCACACTGTCCCTCAAACATTGGCATGCCACCCCAGCCTTGTCTCTAGTCAGCCTGGTTTTATCCTTTTTGCCCTTCAAATCTAGTTTAAAGCTCTTTCAATGAGCCCTGCTAACTCCTGTGCAAAGCTCCTTTTCCCCTTTTGAGACAGGTGTACCCCGCCTGTCTCCAGCAGGCCTGGTGTGGTGTAGACTGTCCTATGATCAAAAACCCCAAAATTCTGCCAGTGACACCAGGCTCGGAGCCAGGTATTGATCTCCTGGATCTTCCTGTTTCTTCCCTCATTATTCCCTGCAACTGGAAGGATAGAGGAGGATTTCCCAACCATTCATCTACCTACATGTGGTATGGGTGGTTTTCAAAGCATATAATGACCTGAAACAGTCACTACCAGAGCAGTGTCATGCAAGGAAGCTCCTCACCAAAACTGTAGAATATACTTTGTTCACCTCTTGCCATTTCAGCCATTACACTATCAGCTTCCCTAAGAGCCCAACGGCCTCTCCCTGGTGATTATTCATTCCAGCAAATTGTTAAGAGGCAGATAATTAATTGTTGCGAGTCACTAAAAAAATGATCATTCTTTTCAGAAAATTACCATGATGTTCTGCAGAAATGTTAACGCTTCCAGCCATAAAATGAATGGTGAGCTACAGCACCAGCTGCCAGGAGAGCTGTGAGTTATAATCCCACAATTGGATGCAAAGAGGCAAAGCTTCCAGACATTTCTGAAGAGAGGAAATGCATATTCACTGGGTAGCAGTTTAGTTTTATGATTATTTTTTTCTGCCCGAGAGTCCGCAATTGACTATTAATGACTGGACCAGGGATAAGAACTGTTTTGCTGATACCAGGTTGGCATGAAGATAGTCTTCATATTTGTTTTCCATCTGACTATCGGGATTTTACTCCAAACAGTTGGAAAAAAGGACTTGGAAAGTCACGGCAATGCTGGTCAGACTATCAGGGCTGTATTCCACTGCCTCCTGGGGCTAAATAGCTAAGAATTTAAGAACAGCAGGGAGATAAATTAGAATTACCAGGTCTGAGAGTTAATTGCTGAGAGTTAACAACTCTTTGTATGCTTTCCAACCAATGCCTAGTTGAGGCAGCTGGAAAGGTGGTCTGAACACAGTCCTTGTCCTCATATTCCAATAAATCCAACCCAGTAAGGCTTAGGGAGCGAGTCTGGTAGGTCTCCAAAGATTTGGCTTTAGAGTCAGGATGGCTCCTGACTTTGCATCCAGCAGAGTTCTCGTCATTCACAATGCTAATGCTGCTTATTCAAGAATCCAGCTGAAGTGGGCAGGTGTAAAGAAGGACACAGGGTGTTTTTGGAAGGCATTTCTCTCATCCTTCTGCTAGATAAGACCTGACATATTTATTGATTTCCATCTGTTATGGACTAGCATTTGCATCACTTAGTGTTACTCCACAAATGGAATAAGGAGATGACTCAGGTCACAGCTGGTTTCCCAAATATGGGTTGTTTTTTTGTTCAAGAAATGTGCAGTTTCCAAATGACTAGCTCTTGGCCTTCTCTTCCATGTTTGTATTCCAGTGACTTCACCTCCTAGCAATGGGGTGGGTTTCCTGGCTGTCAGGCCACTTGCCTGCAGGGAAGTCTGCAAGTGATGCAGACACCTCCTCCCTTCTCTTTCAGGCAGGGTTTTGTTTTCCCTGTTTTTCACACAGCTGGTTTTGAATCTATCTATCTGTGGACAGCAGATCCAGGGTAGAAGGCAATGAACTATCTAACCACACTCTTGCAGCAGGAGTCCAAGACCCAACATAGCCTTGTCACATGCCAAGGAAAGCCACTAATCAGGATATGCTGTTGGTTAGATGAAATTTGCTGAATGGAGGTTGAAACTGCACATTTATGCCTGGAGTAAGAAACATACAGAGAGCAGAAGTGTTTCTGCTTTAGATGAACATTTCCACATAAGAGTTTACCTCCCTCACACCAGTACTAGCCTCCCTATATCCAGTATCAACTTTCTGACAATGTGGGTATACCTGTAGGAAATGCCCAACTCCACCCACTGGTGGAGTGTCCAGTTTGAGGCCAAGGTGGTGAGTTCAGAGACAAGCAGCCAGGATGATCAGGGAGCTACAGGGCAGGAACTACAGGAAAGGAGTGAAAGAATTAGGGAGAGAAATTAGCTAAGAGAAAGATTGCCTTCAAATCAAATAAATAAAGAAGCAAGAGGGAGGGAATATTTTGCTCTCTGTGTCCCTGGTGGGCAGGTTTAGAATACGATGCAGCAAGAAAGATTTAGGCTAGACATTAGGCAAAGCTCCTTAACTGGAAAGAGTGAAGCAATGTCTGGGAAGGATGGGGATCTCAAAGACTGGAAAAGTTCAAGACCAGGTCAGGCGAAACACCTCTCAAGAGCAATATGGGTCTTGCTACTCCTACCCTGAGGAGAAGGAATGACTACATGACCCTGCAGTGCCCATCCCAGCCCTGTTTTCCAGGGATTACAGGCTATGCTTCCAGGTAACCAGAACCTCAACTAGAAAACAGGCTTCACGCAGTTAGACCTTTGGTTTCTACTGATCAAAGCCAGACTCAGAGGACTGATTGAGAGCTTACTGACTCCATGGCTGATCACTCTTCAATGCTTTCAGCTTTAATGAGCTGTCTGTGAGGAGGAAAGGGAGACATGAAGGTGCTCTGCCATATTGAGGTGACACAAACATGTCACTGATGCCTCCTTTGATGGCCTCTTACTTGGGGGATGTGCTGCAGGGAAGCCCAGCTTGTTTGGGTTTTGTATTTTCTGCCCCTCATCATTATCAGTCTTTGACATGTGACAGCAGCAGGTATCACCCTATGGAAACAGAAATCATGCAAAGCCACACCAGCAAAGAAGCAAGGATAAATGCAGCAGGAAGCCCACGCAAGAAGGCCTTGTCTGCAACCCATCCACCTCCGTTCAGTGCAGGCAGGTGGCACTGAAGATGAATAGCAATGGCAGGGCTGGTAGAGCAGGCAGAAATGCTCAAAGAAAGTGACATCAACTGTCACAGCCAATTATAGCAGAGCTACCAAAAAGGAGTTTCTCTACTTACACTGGTCTTCTCCAGATGGGGCAGCCTGCAGGTCCCAAGACTATGTCCTCCACAACATGTCTAAATCTCTTCTCTGATGTGGCAACAATCCGTGCAGATGTCATATTCCTCTCTACGTACACAGATCCATCAGTATTTTCTGTAATTTTTAGCCCAGGACCCAGAGTCCCTGTTCCAGGCAGCCTAAGGAAGGACAGAGATATGTTTGGGAGTTGAGGTCATGTCTTCCAGGAGAGACACCACTCCCAGAAGTCCACCCAGGGTATACCACGTGAAACTCCACCTATACACCTAAGGCATACTGGGATCGACTACGCTCCAGCCAGAATCCTGGAAGAGCTGAAAACAGGAAACAGCACAAGCTGAGTAGCAGGATTGTGAGCCTGAGTGGAACCGTTTGATTGGAGACTGGCAGATGTAGTTGCTGGCTTAAGAATACACTAAATTGGGCAATTACAGGGCTGTTAGCCTGGTCTCAGGGGCATGCAAGGAACCACTTACTGAAGACTTGGAGTAAATGATAAATGAAAGGAAATACATTTATTAGAGATAGGTAGTGTCCTTCTCTCTTGAGATCTTCCTTGGATAACAGATTTTCCAGGAAAAGCAGAATGCAGTAGGTCTCCTCTATCTGGACTTAGCAAAGCATGTGATGTGGCACCTCATGGATAATTAGAGATGAAGCTGGAGAAGATAGGATCTGTATGAGAACTGTGAGATGGGTAAAGAACTTGCAGACAGTGAGAGAACAGTGGCTGAGACGGGAAATATCAGGCTGAAGGGAAGTGAACTAGTGGAGTTCCTTAAAGATTTCTTTGGAACCACTTTTATTTCATAATTTCATGCATGACCTCATTTCAAAGAGGAGGAGTCTGCCAATGAAATCTGCTGATGATATGAGTTTAGGAGGCAAACCCCATGTCCAGGAAAGTGCTGGGTGACCTTGAGAGATTGGAAAAGGAGAAATGGGATGAAATGTAGTTATGCAAAACACAAGGTGATGCATATATGGGCTTACAACAAGATTCTCTGTTATAACCTAGGAAAAAAAAAGATAAGGGGAAAGCTGAAGTTAGTCACTGACTTGATGCTATGAGATGCCACTACATGTGACCATGAAAAAAGGTGAACATGACTGTAAGATATACCACGGCAGGGATTTTTCTTAGAATAGGTCAAGAAAGAATGCTTTTGCTTGAGGTCACTATAGCGGAGCTGATATTGAACTGGGACAGAAGGATGTGGCAGGGCTAGGGGAACGAACAACACAGCTTTAAGGAGTAAGCAAGAAGATTTTGGCTTGATTAGTCAGCTAAGAGTGATCTGAGAGAAGTTATTGCTGATTTCTATAAATGTGCTGAGAACAAACATGAGGAAGGGAAAAGAATGGTTTGGACTGAACACTGTAAGTAACATAAAGGGATTAATATAAACTGTCCAGAGAGGTTGCAGAGAAGTTGGATTGAGATTCTTCTGGAGATGCACAGTGATAGGAGGAGAGGCGACAGATGGACTTTACAGTAGAGGAAATTTAAACTTGATTCTAGCATAAAAATTGGCTCGTGAGGGTGATCAGATGTTAGACTAAGGACTCGGAGAAGGTGTGGGATCTGCGTCCTTGGAGGTATCCAGACCTCAGCTGGAGAAGGCCCTGAGCATCCTGCTCTAACTTTGAAATTGAATCTACCTTCAACATTGATATGCTTTAAGCAGAGGTTTGGACAGGAGGTTGCCAGAAGTCCCTTCCAGCCTCCACTGTCTTTGGATTCTAGGATTCAAAAAAAAAGCTTGACAGTTCTAAGTTGGCTTTTAATTGTCAGATTAATGAAGATTTTGAGTACTAGGCCTTCATGGGTATGCGGCCTACCCCAGGTTAAAACACATTTCCAAAACGCCTGCTCACCTCAACGTGTGATTCTGCTAATCAGTTTGCATTTCCTCAGGATGCAATCACATCTTATTAATTTTAAATTGCATGGATAGTCATTACCCTTGTAATTGTCTGCTTAGTAAATACACTGATCCCCAAGGGCTTATTGAGGCTTATCTATTCCTAGGTGACCTGCGTGGGTATTGATTATTTGCTTGTTAGTCTTCATTAAGTATGGTTTTTAATAAACAATTGGAAGATAATCAAGAAGCAAGCAGAAGCTTTTCTTGGGAAACAGTGCACACCTACTTCAGATGGGCCATCTGAATAAACAATCATGTTCATTTGCAGTTCTTCAAGGGAGAAAATCTGAATCTTGGATTTGAGTTCCTGACTTTTTTATGACCTGGGCTTATTTCTGCTTTATGGTGTCCTCCAACAATGTCCCCCAATTAGAAAAACATCCTCAGAAATGGTACCTGAATCACAGTTCGCAGCCTCTTAGAAAATTCAACTCACTTGCAGTGGGATCCCTGGCCTTGCCAGTCTGGATGTGACCAAAAGTCACTGATGCCCTGTGTCTAACAAGGTCCACTCCTGGATTAAGGGAATATCGGTGCTAATAAAGCCCTTTGTTCCACAGATGTTGTTGTAAGCATAATGGATGTAGAAAAACCTCTGCCTTGGGAGAACAAGTGAGCTCCTCTTCTATCCCTTGACTTGGTCACCAGATGGTGGGACTGGACTATCACTCCCTGAGTCTGCAGTACACAGAGGCAATGATGGTGCTGGATGTGACTTGGGAGCGGTGAACTCAGCTCCTACCTCTGCCTTTCCTCCCCAGAGCACCTCTCTCTCCTTTTCTGCCCAGGATTCTGGTGTTATGTGCTCTGTTTAGAAACACGGGGCATCATGTGTCATCTGAGTTGCCTCAAGGTATCTGGGACAGCTTCCCAAGGCTGGCAGATGTTTTATAGGACCTATAGGGAACCCTCTTGACATCTCTGGATCAGAAGCTGGAGGTCAAGCTGGGGAATGGAAATGCATAGACAATTGAGAACCCCATCATTTCTACCCCTTCTCCTCTTGCCTCTCTCCTTCTTACGACTGGGGGCAGTTGTCCTACAGGCCAGCCTGCCGTAAATGCACCCCACCTCACTGGGAGAGAGTTTGCATTTGGGGTGCACTTAGCTTGTGAAAGCACAAGGGGTGCAGGATCTGTGCACAAGCCTTTTGGAGATGCATGGGTTGTGCAAAACAGGTGACAGGACTAGAAATGAGCCTGTGCACGTGGGTGAGGGCTGGCAGAGTGCACGTGGGCAGGCGTAGAGGCGTCTGGGCACCTGCCTGTGCACCCACATCGTGACGAGGCAGAGAAAGGACACAATACTCTGCTGCAAGTGAAGCTGTGGCCTCTCATCAGAGCATTGCTGAGCAGGGGCGGTGCAGGGTTTCCTACCTGGAAGAGGCAAGGGGGGATTTCTGAATGTGAGTTTTCCACTTCTTCCTTCCCAATGGTATTAGGGAGCACTGACTTGCCTTGGTGTCCAGGGGTACATTTAAAGACAGAATTACAAAGGGGTGGGGGAGAAAGAAAGATTTCCCTTTTTTTTGGGCCAAATTAATGAAAAATCAATCCAGCCTCAAAAATCCATTAATGGCGATAATGCACTGGTTACATAGCAGAAGCAAGAGCTGCAGCGAAATCCAATAGTGCAAGTTAAAGTGGGCCTCTCACACCTTCCTGCAGTCATGGTAATTTGTGGGGGATCGTGCAAGGGGCAGCAGATTCAGAAGAACACAGCAGCTGCTTGCCTCTTTCTAAGATGTCCTGGCTTTGCTCTGTGGCCATGCACAAGCCTCCCATGCCACCTCCCTCCTTGCCCAGAGCATGATGCTGTCGTGAACATGCATTAGGGGGAGGAGAGTCCACATGCGAGTCCATGTCACGTTGATGAGGGTGATGTCCCTGAGCAGAGGCAGGGCTAGGACTCCCATCCCCTAATTAGCTGCAAAGTTCCCTCACTCTTTGCACAGCAGAGATTACTAACTCAATCCTTACTTGCTCCTTACTCCTTCTCATCATGACTGTTTCCATGCAAGCAGAGACACCTTGATGACCAGTTAATGTTCACGAGCAGGCCAATCTCTGCCCCATCTCCCTCCTTGATCTCTTCTCCCAAGCAGAGAGGAGATCTTTGCTTGACTGGTGAAGATCCCTCAGGTGTGTTTGCTCTGCAAGGCTTTGCTCCTCTAACCCAACAGCCAAGCAGTCCATGGGTCTCTAAAGGGATGACGTGATTCATTTTCTAGAGATGGCCTCTTCCTGGATGTGCCAGGGTAGAGACTAGTCCACCCTGCCCTCAGTTCGGGGCACCCTGGAATCTGTCACACGCTGGATCCAGGCTGTCCTAGAGTCCTAGGGTGTCCCAGATACCCTCAGGGAAACAGGTCCTGGTCTGCTGCTCTTCTCTGCTTGGCTGACTTCCCCAGGGGTAGGATACAACTTTTGAAAGGAACGAACCTTGGTTGAGGGCTGCCCCTCTGCAAAGCATTTGAGACCATACTGGGAAAAGCAATGAATCCTTGATCCTCAGCCATGCAGAGCCTTTAACCAGGATGCCCTGGGCTAAACACAATGTAATGCCATGAGCTTTCACCCCTGTACAGAACCTTCCATAGGGTGCAAAGTTTTGGAACAACGTGGATCACACTCACCAGCTGAGCTAGGCATGGAGACCCGAGTAGGTCCCAGCATATCATAGCACTGTCCTCGTACAGGATCAAGGCTTGGGGAGACAAGGTGGGCTCTGGATGACCATCAGCCCCCACAAAATTGCATTTCCACATGTCCCCATCCTCTATCCTCACTTCGTTACTGATGGACCTTTCTGATTCCACATGTGATGAAAGCTGTCTGGCAGCTCCATCCAGACTCATGGAGGTTCTCCCTTTCCCTCCTCCTTCCCCTAGCCCAGTTTGCTCCCCCACACCCCACCTCACCAGATCACTGAGATTTATGAGCCAGACTTGCATTATGAGGTGAGTGACTTATCGGTCTGTCAGGGGGAGCGTTTTAAGACAGAATTATATGGGAGAGGGAAAAGATTTTTACCAAATTAATGAAAAATCAATCCAGCCTCAAAAATCCATTAATGGTCATAATGCACTGGTTACAGATAGAGAGATACCGCAGAATCCAATAGTGCCTGTTAAATACCTCTCCTGGAATGGAGTGTCTGGGATATAACTCATTCATTAGGCTGCCTATGTTTACTTTTTAAAGTGACACCAATCTCTGTCCCTGTAGGACTCCATGCAGCATTTATAAGCCATGTTCCCCCCAGCGCCCATCTCTAGGGCCAGCCTGGCCTCTGCGCTGAAGGAATTGATCCTCCGTTCCCTTTTCTCCCCCTCCCTGGGACAATCCCTGCTGGGGCAGTGCTGGGCTGACTCTGTTCCTATGGCTGATGGTTTCCACCCTTCCCCAAGTGCTGGCTTTCACCCCAAACAGCTCTCTCGAGGTCCGACCTGCAGCTGAGTGTGTCTCTTCTCCACTTTCCAGGTCTTAGCTTAGTGCTTGACTTAATCTCTCCCCCCCACAGCCCTGCCGGCAGTAGCAATACTGCTCATCCTGGGGACTGGCCCTGCTCCCAGCCCAGCGTCATCCAGCTGTGGAGAGTGGTGATGGCTCTGGGGACATGCAGTTATCTCCTGCCTGAACCGTTGCTGGCTCTCCCCCATCTCTCAGCTCACTGAGATATGTGCTTTGAGACTCTCAGCTCTCAGCCAGATGAGCAACTTGACATCTGGTTTGAAGAGTCAATGTGGGCCACTTCATCTCTTGGAGAGCATCCTCTACCCCTTCTCCCCTTGCTTCTGCATGTGGGGGCTGTTGTGTGCTCTTTGCCCTGCTCTGCCCCACACTTCAGACCTCTGTCTACCCCAGTTGTTCCAGCTCCCATGGGGCTGGTGAGCCTGGCTGGTGGGTAGCCCAGACCACACCAGCAGGTGGATCTCAGGTGGCTTCTGATGACAACCACCCTCTCCACATCTGTCCAGCTGCTGTCCACAGCTGTCACTAACTAGGCCTGCCTGGTGGGAAATTTAGCAGAAGCAAAACACACAGCTACTCAGGGCCACAATCAAACTAGGAATTGCAGATGTCTGGAGGACATTACAACTTCTCTAACATAAGCTCCCCTTGCAGTGGTGACGCTATGTGTCTAAGAGACCTTAGCAGAGAGCAGTACATACCTTGAAAGAATGGTTTATACCATTCCTCTTCCATTATTGGATCTCCATGTAGTGGTCCAATCTTCTACATGCTGCAGAGGGTACTGCAGAGGGCCAAGTCATGGAAAATGCATGGTGCTGTGGTGTGTCATGGTAGCTTCAGGATGATGAAGTCTTAGAGACAGAAAAGAAGGTGTCTTCCTTCTGCAGAGTGCCTAATCTCCTGAATAGACAACTTGTCTAAGAAGATCATTGCTCAGCCTGAGGGAGGTTGAATGAACCACCCCACTGCCCAGCATGTCCTGACCACAAGCTGGAATGGGGTGGGAATTCTGCTTTTCCCATGAAGCTGAACCACAGTGTGGCCAAGGATGTAAGTGTTAGGCAAAGTGAAGTCAGACAAGAAGGAATCTGAATCTACAGCCTCAAAATGAGGATGTTTCCCTTGAGGGGGGTCTCAGTTGTATCTTGGCCTTTTGCTCATGTTATGAGGATTCTCAGAGGCCACTGGATCAAATGCATCCAGCTCCAGTTGTGTGGTGACTTATGAGAGCACAGCTCTGTGCGTTGGATGTGTATCACATGTGCGTTGCTATTCTTTATCAGGCCTGGAAAAATCTCTTCCTCTTACCGTCATGGAAAAGTGCAGAACATTGAATCTTGACTTGTCTACGAGCCAGAGGTGAGCTGTACATTTGGTGCTACTCTGATCCCTCCTCCCTTTGCTTTACAGCCCTGGGATTCCTGCATCTGCCACTGATCCACTCCTGATTTATGCTGGGCTGAGCAAGGGTGGGATCAGGACCCAGCATGTTTCGGCGTGATGCCTGGATAGAGTCAGATACACATATCGACCCTGCTAAATGTCATAATGCACTAGGGTTTTGTTTCCTTTAAATCTTTTAAAAAGCAATAAAAGGACCCAGAATACTCGAAGCACCAAACATCTAGCAAAGTGACAGGCTGTCAAAGCTGCCTCACCAAGAAACCCTGGGCCCAGCAAATTTTAAGCAGGAAAATTTATTCCTGTGTCGCTCATCTCTCCGAGTGAAAAATGGCCAGGGCTCCTCTTTTGCATGAAGTCTTGAAACCACCACAGTGCTCAAACAAGCGGATCGGCCTGAAACAGAACCATTCATCATCTGGAACAGGCAGCCACGACAAGCACCACCACCAAAAAGAAAAAAAAATTAAGTTGTGGGTTTTATCCAAGCTTAAATGATCCTGCCCATTAATATGACACGACAGGCTGCAGAGCATGCTTCCTTGGCTTGGCCGGTAAACGGCTTCACTGATATCTAACAGAGGTCTCCAGGAGAGCGGCTCTATTAGCTGGTCACCTTTGCTGCCATGTACCTCTGTATGGGGTTTCCCAATTCCAGCCCCTCCCAGGGAATTTTTCTAGGGGATTTTGTTGACAGATGTCTGCTACCCAAAGTCTGTGCTGAGTTTGTGTTGTGTTGACTTCTAGGAGCATGAGGGCAGGATGAGGAGTGGAGGATGTGGAGGGAGCACTTTCTGAGCAGAGCTTTCTACCCCTGGGAGATGGGTTGGGAATGGATCTTGCTGGAGATGGTTTTGAGTAAACCAGTTGGCTCCAGATTGGCTGTATTTTTTTTTTGCACTGCCTGTGCCACACTTCCAGCTTGACTTTTGTTTGACTGCCTACACTTTGGGGTGGCCTGCTCTTGAGCTTGGAGAAGATGATCCTTGTAAAGCAACTAGCTCTCCTGGACCCCTCTTCTTTCCAAGTCCGTATCCCGTGGGATTCTTCCAAACAGTCCTAGGTCTTCTCTCCAGATGTCCAGGGCTGTGATCCTGCTTTGTGTCTTATTCTCTTCCCTCCAGATCCTGAACTTCACCATTTCATGGTCACCGCAGCCAAAGGAAATGCACTCTCCAACTCCCTCAAGAGAAAATCCATTTACTCAGAGGCTGTGTGTGGCTTGTCTATCCACCAGATCTGAAGCTTAGTCTTAGTTCAGGAAGGTGGAGACCAAACAAAACAGCCTTTGTTTCAAGTTCAGACTCCAGATGTCCTGCCAAGGCACTGAAAAAAAGCCACATCATCTGCATGCTCTTGGTCTATGGGCACTGCATTGCTGGTGGCAATTCCTGAGCTAAGCACACCATTCCCAGGACACTGGTCAGTGGCACCAGCCCAGTAACACAGCCTTAGCTGCCAACTGAAATGCTGAACTGGTGATTCAGACCCCTGCCCAGTCTCATCTCAACCCCTAAGCCCAGCTGAAGGTTGCAAAACAGTGTTTGAGGTGGGGACACCACACCTGGGACTTCCACAAAGTGTTTCTATATATTCCCTGTGTGTCCCTGCCAGTGAGCAAGAATAAGCTCCACAGAGGTGGGCCAGTGGTGAAACCAGCTTGTTCTTGCTGGTGTTACAGGATGGTAGTGGTGGAGTTTGGCAAGGTGAACAGAGAGATGGACTTTTCCAGGAGGTGACAATGATGCAAGCAGATGGTCACAGCTGGCAGCCTGAACATCTGACCTTCGTTCCAGGCAGGGGTGCGATGCCCTCTCCTCCCGCCCTGTTGGGACTTTGCCAGGTCCTCACACACAGATCCGTCACGTGTAACACAACCGTGGCCACTTGCAGGGCGGTTCCACGGACTACAGGTGGATGTGGATCAGGTTTTAATTTAGAAATGCTGACAGGTAAGGAGCTTAGATCTAGCATCATGGGCAAATATATCTTGTGGATCTTAATTCCCATGGCAGTTTCGAATGCAAAAAAAAAAAAAAAGAAAAAAGAAGAAACCTTCATTTTCTTCCATAAGTCCTCTGCTCTCAGAGCTGTATTTAAAAGGCTGGGTTTTAAAAGCTGTATTTAAAAGGTTGTATTTAAAAGGTTGGGTTTAAAACTGTCTTTAAAAACAGATTCCACAAAGTATGTTATTGGTCCACCCAGTCTCAGTCACACAAGATGAAAGGATTGCCATTTTTCACTCCATTGTCTTCTCCCCATTTTTCACTCCGTTGTCTTCTCCATCTTTATTTGTCTAAGAAACCCTCGGGAAGCACAAGGGACCTGAGTAGATGGGTATTTCTGGTCACTCTGTGCCATCCTTGCCCAGCCGGTGCTGTGCAGAAGGTCAGCTGAGACTTCAATGTATCCTTCTGGCCTCAAAATCTATTACCGTGTCAGCATTATTTCTTGCCTCATGCAAGTCCCCTGCTAAAATCAGACCCCAGCTGTGCCTGATGTTGTGCAAAACCCAGGTCCCAGCCTCACAAGCTGTCCTGTGCGTGGTCACAGACAGCTGATGGGGTTGGCAGGGGATTTGTCTCCTGCAGAGCTACATGCAGTGGATCTGAGGTGATGTGGAGCTACCTGCAGCAGATCCATGGTGATGCTTTGTCCCCCAGCCGGCTGAGGCTGTCCACATTTGCAGTCCTGTGTGGTGGCCTCTTTCCCCCTTTGCAACCCCATGTGCATGTAAGATGCTCTCAGGGACTTGTACAATGATGAAAAGCCCAAACAGGACCCTAACAACTAGTTGCCCCACTGAGATGTGACCCATGGGTGCAGACACATTCCCACCACCCCAACACCCTGCTTTGGCACTTCCTCAAGCCTGGGGAGAGCACAGAGAGGTGCGGGTGCTGCAAACCAAACCCAGGCATGCCACACAGCTCCACTGCTCACGTGGGTAGAAACATCACAGGCTTGAAAATCTGCAGGGCAGATCTCTCCCTCCCCTTCCCCACAACGTTGCAGCTCAAACAGATGTAGGATCCTCTTCAGTTTATGGTCTTTTCCTTCTCTGTCGTGGTCTTTGTGAACCCAAGGATTCACTGGTTGCAATACGTTTTGGGCAAAGCCTGGCATCTTGCCCTTGGCTGCACTGTGAGGGGTAGAAATGATGCTGGGAGAGGTGGACAGAGAGCATCAGCACTGGGAATGGCATCGGTGATGAGATTGCTTTTATAGTGCTCCTCTGCTGTGTTAAAGCACATAACAAAAAAACCAGTCCAACCTTTTATTTTAAAACAAAATCTATACGTTGGGCTTAGCCAGACCTGAGAGCACCTCTTAATTTTTCTTTAAATAACAAGTTGAGCGCTTGCCAAGACAAGAGGAGGAGAAAAGGAAAAAAATCAAAAGCGTCTTCCTAACGTGTTTGGGAAGCCGAGAAGTCCCCTATTACACAGTCGTGGTATCAAACAGCCTTTTTCCCCATGCAGATAAAATAATTCCCTAGATCTAATTTTAGATGATTTTCCGTTTTGTGTGGAAGCTTAAAAAAAAATTTAACTGGTGTCTCATGAAAGTCAAATCGAGTTGGGTCTTTTTCTTTCTTTCTTTCTTTCTTTCTTTCTTTCTTTCTTTCTTTCTTAAAGATGATTTTCCCCTTTAGATTTTAATACATCTTGGTGTTCTCACTAAGTGAAGCCGTGAACAAAGTCCTTCAGCGCAAACTGAGCTCCTCCTTGGCTGCTTTCATGCTGTGCTCAAATATGAGAAGGAAATACATATACATATATATATATATGTGCAAGTGTGTGAGCAAGAGATACTTAAGAGAGTGGTTTTCTTTTTTCAAATATTAATACGTAACCTGACCCACCTCTACAGTCCACCTCATTATTCATTTTATCCAATTTAGAGATGGGGAAACTGAGGCATACTGACTGTGCCCACATTATGAGGGATCCTGCTTGCTCAGCTCATGGCCTTGCACCTTGGCTCTGCCTTTTGGGCTGGATCCTGGTCTCAAAGCACCCTTGACAGGACGAGCACCCTCCAATGACAAGGTACATGCCTGGACATCTGGGGAGTGTCACGAGGCAGAACTGCTCAATGACACTGGCCCCACACAGGGAAGTCCCCATGGCTCCTGAAGTAATTTGTAAGCAATTGCTGACCAGTCAAGCATTTAAATACTTTGCAGGCTCAATTAAAAGGTTTGAGGGAGTTGCTGGTTTTTGGGTTGTTTTTTCCTAAAAGCCTTTTAAATGCCAATAAGAAAGTCTTTATTCATTTCCGCTAGCATGATTGGCAGAGCAAGGATGCTGAAAGCCTGGGGTCATTCAGTGAGCCATTAATCCTGCTGGACATAAGCTTTGTTAGCAAAATTTTCTTCTCCAGCTGGGCGAGATCTGACTGTCACTGAGAGGCTGGTGGAGTCAGACCCACCTTTGGTCTCAAGCTGGGGCAGCAAGCATTAAGGTCATCAGCACAACACCAAGTTGGGCATATCTTTATCTCTCCCTGTGAGAAACAGCATAGAGTCAAGACACGAGGGCTTTGTGACAGCAGTTTCTCTTTGCTGGGCATTTTCTTCTCTCTTCAAGCACTGTTGCCCTCTCCGTTCAGTAAAACACAAAGATCTGGGCAAGTCTTGGCTGATGACAGAGGAGAGGTGCTTTGAAGAGTCCTGAAGATGGGCAGGGGTCTTCCAGTTGCTGGTTTAGCTGGCCCCATGAGTTTGGGTCTTTCAAGTGACTGCTTCAGCTTTCCTTCCAGACTGTTAGATCCACAGGGGATATTTCATCTGCAGCATCACGTGTATTTCACTCTGTGTTTAACCCCCTGGCTTCATGGAAACCAAAAACTGAAGTGCTGCAGCTCTCAGTGGCTGCCTACCACAGGCAGAAGGCAGGACACGCTGTGTGATGGCTCACGCCGCTGAGGTCCTTGCAGCAGCCAAGAGGTTCTTGGCTGGCCAGTCATCTCCTGCGCTGGAGAGGAAGGCAAAGTCTCCCCACATCCCTGCCAATCTGCCCTGGTGAGCAAGGTTGCTCCTCCGGCCCCCTCCTGGGATCGGTCAGTCTCTGAGCACCCGCCAAGTGGTGGAAGGATGCCCTGAGTTCACCTTCGCTTCCTCTCCACGACATCATATTTCCCACTTGGGCTCATTTCTTGCACTTCTGGCAGTTTTGGAGCATCTTTAGGAAAGGCAAAGTTTATTTTTTCCCCTCCGCCACTCTTCACCACTGCCATCATCCCAGTCAGTCCAGGATGCTGTCCATAGCAATACTCATCATTGTCAATACTGTCTTTGATGGCTGGGTTCGCCAGGGTCAATATGGTCAGAATTCACCCCAGAATATTTTACAGCAGTTGTTACAGATAAAATCAATCAATCCATGAATGACTCATTACCGGCAAGCATGGGTTGGGCCTTCTGCATCCCATTGCAGTGTGAGATTGTGGGATAAATTCATTTTGCCTTTTCCTTGCCCCACCTCGTTCCACCTTTACCCCCCCGCCTCCCCCTTAAAAGTTCATATTTCCCATCCCAAGCCTTGGAAGGTGCCTCTAATGAGCCAGCTGGGCTCCATAAGCTCTTAAGCAGCTCTGGACATGCCCACGTCACAGAAGCCATCTCTGTGATAGCAGAGGTGAGCAGGACAGATTTTCAGAGGAGCTCATCTTCCACCGAGATGCTCCAAGGCTTGGGCAGACGTTAGATTAGGTGCTTATTATCCTCCCCCAGTTATAGCAATGCATAATCCAGGGATGATGCTTTTGACAGGCAGAGATAAGCGAGGAGACCCATCCCTCCTGCCACTAAGGCGCTTCCAGCAGCTCTGTAGCCAGCCAGGCTCCCCATCATCCATCGGGGTGCTACCCCAATTCTGCCCTGGGTTTAGCTTGCTTTGGTGAGGTTCTCAAGGGTCTGTACCCTTGCTGCTGCTGGACCATCTCCCTAGCCTTCAGCTGGAGATAATAAGCCCCTTTGACACCCCATCAGATTTGTGAAAGGGTTTCCAGTGGGACCAGAGAGTTTCCAGCAGAGACAAACAGGAGGGACCACATCTAGGCACCCTTATCTCTCATCCCTGGGGACGGTGGCTTTGGGACACAGCAGCGGGCCAGCAGCTCCTCGGATTTTTCCTCTAGTGCAGCAACTGACTTGGCACTTTTGCATCTGTGTACTAACGAAGCAGTGATTAATTTCACTGGGCCACGCTGGGATCTTATTAAAGAGAGAGCAAGCACATCCTGAACCTGTCCCTGACTCCCCTAGAGCAGGGCTGGGCTCTCTTCTCTCCCCCCTCCTTGCTTTTCCACTCTGCCTTCTCTCTCCTACTAAATTAATCTCCATTGCTCCAAAGGTCTCTCTCGCACACACCGCTGACCCAAGCTCAAATTGATTTTTTTCCCTTACCCCTCACCCTCTGCTGTTTTCTGCCAGCAAAGCAGAGAGAGGATTTTTTTTTACTAGTATTATTTTTATTTTTTATTTTTGGAGGTACTAAACTTTGACCTTCTGGGCTCTGGAAAAAAAAATAATTTAGAAGTGAAAACTTATTATTTCAATGCAGGAAAGTGGGGAAGGAGCCTGGAGGGTGGGGGCCCTTTTTAGTGACTGCTTAAGGGGTGAAGTTATCAAGCCAGCTGCTGGGGTTTCATTCTTTCTTGGTTGCTCCCTGCCTGCCCCGATTCAGCTGTGGATTGGGGTCATTTATTTCTTCTGTTACAGACAGGTCGGAGCAGCAGTGTCCTGTCCTGTGGCTCTGAGATGTTATGATGGTCCTGGTTTGGTACCCTTCAAATTCACCCTCTTTGGTGCATATGTCATGATTTAGAGCCGAGGAACCAGGCACAATGCACTGAATTACAATGATGCTGATTCCGGTGCCTTGGGAAACAGCCTGCCTCTCTCCCCCACTTTCCATCTCTCATCAGCAAAGAGGGCCCTTGCAATTAGGTCATCAGCCTGGGACCTGGGGATCTGCTGCGTGCCAGTCTCGGAGCTACCTGGGAGAAGTTGCTGCCAAGACTCAGCACCATCTGCAATCCCGGTGCTGGTCGATTTATCGGGTCAATGGAGCTGGTTTCTTACCTCATCCCTCCCTAGCACCCCACTTCACTGGGGGCTTCTTCATGTGGCCAAGAGAGAAACGAGTGCTGCTGCAAAGCTCCCTTCAAGCGGAGATGCTTGGACATTGCTATTCAAATCCTCTTGCTGACAAAAAAGGAGGGTAACTTGGCAAGTGCCTGCTTTTGATTAAGTTTTTCAGGTCTCCAGAAAGAACCAGCAGTGGAAATGTTTCCTGCAAGAGGAAACCAAAAGTTCACGTGTCTTTGTGACAAAGACATTTAAAGTTTTCTATAAAAGAAGAAATCTTCATTCTGACATGCGGCAGGATGGTGGGGATGAGAGCTGGTCAGTCTCCATTTTCAATCCTCCGCATAGAGGAGAATTCACTGGCAGAGGCAGCAAACGCCTGCATGAAGGAGAAGGAAATATAATTATTAGCCCTGTTCAATAAGTTATGGCTGAATTAGGCAAAGAGCAGGTTCATGGTGTATAAGAAAATCCACAGGACAGAAGGAAGAAGAACTGGGCATGGGAAGGGGAGCTGCAGTGGAGTGGTTATGTTGGTTAGGGTGTTTCTGATGACCTAACACCGCCACCAGCCTGAAGGGGATGGCTTTGCTGATGGGGCAAAGCTATTGGTGGTACACAAGTTGGAGGAAGCCCTGCAAGGGCCTTGTCCTGGTGCATTGGGGCACCTGAAATGCAGGGTGTCCCTACAGCACTGGCCAAAAACTCCTTCACTGTCCTCGGGTGTATGTTGTCTGCTAAGGGCAGGCACAGACTGGTGGGTGCAGGGAGCAGGAGGAAGGAGGAAAATCAAGGGGTGACTGATCCACTGGTCTTCACCTTGGGGTTGAGGCACTAGGGAGTTTTGTCTCCTGGGAAGTTGGAAAGGGATAGAGGGATGGATGGGGAAGCTCAGGTCACTCAGCTCAGATTCTCCTGGCTTGCTTTGTCAGCACAGCTGCATCTGCCCTATAAGTGTCCTCCCATGAATTCCCAATCTGTTGTGGGGTCAGGTGTAGCACAGTGGGAGCTGGATCCTCCCTCTCTCCTCTTCCTCCCACTTCTGAGCCTAGAGATGCTGCAGGAACATGTCCCATGGAGGAGCACACGGGAGCTTTGCTTTACTTCTGCACTGGGTAAAACATACCACTTGCCATGGCAGGGCCTCTTCCCTCCATGCACAGCAGCCCCATAAGGAGTCTGCAAGCTGCTCCTGGGCATGCAGACAGGGTGTTCTGGAGCCTGTTACAAGCAATGAGATGACCATTGTCAGCCCTGTGCATGAAACAGTTGACTCACCTTGGCCAAAGAACAGAGGAAAATATGTGTCCATCTCTACTGGCCCTACGGGTCTTTCTTCTCGTTCCAGTGCTTGAAAAGTCATGCTCTTGGCAGATGCACTGAGGGCAATGTTAGTTAAACCCCATCAAGGCCCAAGGGGAATTGTGCAGATGAGGGTCATTTTGCTCTTCCTTGGTACAAGTGGGTCTGAAAAATGGGTGGAAAAGTTTGAAAGCCTGGCCTGATCATGCTGCAGACAGGAGCTCTGGGAGCAGCATCCTGGCTCTCCGCAGTGGAACTCCTCCCTGGCAGGGACAGGACAGTCAGCCTCCTTCCAAGGGTCAACCTGGTGTTGGATTTCAGCTCCAGGGCCCAGGTGGGGAAGCTGGCCCCAAAATGCCTCCGTGCATGAGCGCAGCCAATGCACCAAGTCAGCAGCTTGGGAACTGGCTCCTCAGCAGCTTCTGGGGGACATCTCAAGGACGATGCTCCTGCAGAGGCCACATGGGGCTGGGATGCCAGGATGCCACACACAGCGTGGTGTGGCGAGTGTGTGGCAGGGGTGGAGTGGAAGGAAGAGGGCAAGCAAGAAGTGCAAGGATTTTGGGGTGGACTCGCCCCTGCATCTGGTATAGGAGCAAATCTGGGATAGGTGGGTGCTGGACACTCTGCAAGTGTCTCGGGGTCATCTGTCCATCAGACATTTGCCTTCCTGCTGAGGAGCACCTTGGTCAGGGATTGAGAGGTTCAGGATACCCCTTACCATGCCCATAAAGCAGGACTTCTGGGGACAGCCTCTGCTCCAGGGAATCCCAGTGCTCTTGCAAAAGCAGAGAAAGAAGTGACCTTCAGGAGGGAGACAGAGGTGACTGACCCATCATACAGAGACTCTGAGGCACCAGGGAGCATCACACATGGATCACCAGAGTCCCAGCCTGGTGCATGAGCAGATGGGGAAGAAAAACGCACCAGGCTGGTCCCAGGCAGCGCTGCTATCCTCGACAGGAAGATTTGCACTTCTATTGCTGAGCACTAAAGCTCTGGTGCTGTGATGTTGTCAAAGACAAAGACAGTCCAACAGGAGAATGAGACTGGACTTTCTAAATGTCGAAAACATCCCAAATTCCAGACTCCTTTCTAGACTCAAATGCAGCCAAAATAGGATTTCCTCCCCCCCTGAAAATCATAGAAAAACATTTCCTGGACTTCTTGGACACCAGAAGTGATATTCACGGCTTCTCTAGCTTTCTTCCTCTAAAGAGGTCTCATGTGGTCTGGAGGGGCTTTGCTCCTTGCACCCCACCAGAATCACGTCCCAGCCGCCTCCATCTTGCAGCAGCCCACGAGCAAGTACAGGAAGCCAGGGATAAGAGAAAGGAAGATATGGGGAGCAGCAGGGATGGGGTCAGCCATTCTCTGAGCTGTGTAAAGGTCCTTGCTTGGTGTTGGAAGAAACCAGCTCCTTCTCCTATGGTTCTTTACTGTTGGCACTTCACAGCTGGGAGGTCAGTGGTGTCAGAAAAGGGTTGAAGCATCCAGAAAGGAAATGCTTTGGGGGCTCATCTGCAGGGTTAAACATATCTAGGTGGTTACGTTGTGTCCTCAGAGGCTGCTCGGGTTTATTCTGCTTTGTTGTGCAAAACAGCCTGGTGTTGGATGGCAGGGGAAGGGAGAGGTGGTAGCTGGGGAGGATGTTTCCCATCAGAGCTGCTGGGGGGGACATGTCCAGCTTCTGACCAATACGTGGATGCAAATGCCTGTGTACTGCTGGCCCACAAATTAGGGGATCCAGCAGCCAGCAGGGGAGTCTATAGGGCAGGATGGAGGACAAGAGCCTCCCATGGGGCATGGTGGAGCTGGAGGAATGGGTGTCACGGTCAGTGGCTGACGTGCATCAGGTCCTTTGGGATGTATCCACACCACAGCCACGTGTATCAGTATAGGCAGTGTCCAGATGCCCTGGATTGGTGCAAAAATAGACACAGCCCCATTACCAAAGCCTTCAGAGAGGCTGGACGATGGTAGGAAGGCAGTCGGTCATGCAAGGTTAGAGCCAGCCCAAGCACACCAGGGTGATGCTGCGATCCTGGCAGATACATTGGTGTAGGCAGGACCATCGCCTGCCTGTTTGCCCACGTCTCTGCTGTGCGTTGCAGCCACGGCTGAAGGGAGGCCTGGTGAGGGCACACGGCTGATTGCCCCCACAGCATGTGAAGAGCAGTGGGATTTTGGGGTGGGGGGCCCTAGGCGCCAAGGCAAGGCTTTCCCATTCCTTAGCAGAGCAGCTCGGTTCAAGTTGATGGGATCCAATCAGATGCCCTCAGCATGTGCAGAAAGGAGAAACAAAAGGAAAAAAAAACAAAACAAAACAAACCAACACACCCAACAACACGTTTACTCAGATGAAACATTTATATACCCATTTGATCTTGGAAATGTAATTACTGCCGCTTGCCCATTGATCGCAGTGAGGCGTATTGACCAGCCCCGGTGCTCGTGGAGTCCTTATCCAACTCCGCTAAGATACATATTGCTGAGGCCAAGTCCAGAGCCAACTCTGCCCATGGCTGCAGCCCCTTACGGTAACCCCACCTTGATGTGCATCACCCTAGGGACAGCAAATGCCTTTTTGCTCTCAAAAAGGGTGGGTTTAGGACGTGGTGTTGGTTTTTTTGCATCACCAGCTTGGCTCCCCTGGGGCCCAGATGAATTGAACCTGCATCTCATTGGGACAGGAGGGTCTGGGATGAACCTGGCTGTGAAGCTGCTCAGCTGGAACCCGGTCAGGAGCTGGGGTGATGGAGAATGGCCGGTAAACAGCATGGGGTGCCAAACGGAGAAGCTGGGACCACTGGGCACCTGGGCTTTCCATCTGATGAGAAGATGCCTATTGCTCCGGTCCCAAGGATTCACGAAACATCAGCCTTCCTGAGGGCCACCCATGCACATATGGCATCTGCAAACGCACACGGGGATCCCACGCATGAGGATGCGTGTGGGACAGCTCTCTCGTGGGCACCCATGCTTTTAGGGCAAGTGGAAGCATCACACCCCCATGTGCCTCCACTTCCTACCCACCACCGGCAGCCCTGTCGGGGTTGTGCCCATTCTGCTGAGCTGGTTGCACTTGCAGCTGTGCGTTGGCAGGGAGAGCAGCAAGCTCACATGAGCAGAAGGTGCTCGCTTCCCTCTGGACATATGGGTGCATCACTTTCCTTGGGTTTAGGATGGAAAAACCCAGAGTGAATTCACAAAACTCCCCTGCCCCAAGGCAGCCATCACTTCTGCACTGACCTGCATAAGCACTCATCTGCCCAAGGCTGAATATGCCACACATCCAGCATGCACCACCCTCCGTGCAAAGTCACGGTGCAATCATAAACAGGGGAAACCCCTCTGATTTCAGCCTCGAAAACCCCAGAGTGGGTCAGATCAGCCACTTTCTGCAGCCTGTTTGCACTAGTGAAGTAGTTTGTAAATTCGGTAATAAGAGCATGAAAATCTACAGTTTTAATGCAAGTGGTGTTTTCTCTCATTCATGCTTATTTTTGTTGAAATTCTCTGTATTTTCAATGAGAAAATGAAAATGCAAAGTCTCAACTTCCAAGTTTTTGATAAATGAAAACACTTTTTGAAGCCAATTTGATAGTTTTTAACAAACATACCTAAATAATACCTTGAAGCAGTCAGTGGGATTTGGATTTTTAAAGAACACCATCCAAACGCCACTTTTTCTGGAAATTTTTCATAAGTAATGAACTCTGTTTCCCAACTTCTTCTTCTTCAGGTGAAGGTTTATGCAAGCTCCAGAGGGTTTTCATCTTTTTTTTCCCTTTCCCTCTCTCTCTTTTTTCTTCAAAAAAATAATAATCTTTTCATTTAATATTTCTGAAGGAAACCTACCGTTAATCTGTCCAAATGCCGCAAGTAAGGGCTGCCCAGTGTGTGGTAACAGCCATCTACCTTACAGCAATAATGCCGCAAATGGATCCCTGAGGGGAGGTGAAAATCCTGATATACTGTCGGCCACGGATCTCTTTCAGCGGAGACGTAACCGCTTTACAACCAGGTAGGATTGTGGAAAAAGGGGGGGATCAAATTGGAAAGGGATGAGCATGGGAATGAATGCATTGCTACTCCATAAATACAGGACTGGGGCAGGTCCCCAGGACCTCTCTGGCTGTGGGTTTTTGGGATTGCAGGAATATGAGTGGTGGCACATGTACAGTGACATTGGGGGGACACTTCCAGTCTCTTCTGGCTTAAATCCATGCAACTTTGGCCATGCCACAAAAAATCCCTCCTGGTTTCCACCAGTGAGTCTTGCATTAAGCAGGGATGGGCACAAAGTAAAGACCCCCCAGGGAAGGCTCAGATGGAGGATAACATGAGTGGGGTTGCTAACAGGGAGAGGGCAGGACACTGAGGTTCATTTCCTAGGAGGACTCCCCCAAAAAAGTCCCCCTTCTGCTGCTGGACACTTTGGGAAAGTGGGTTCATCCCTACCCCGCACCTCAGTTGCAGAAAGGGATTCACACTGCTGGCTCTTGGCAGTGGTGCTGCAGGACATGGAGCTGCGCTGCACATGCTCTGCAGATGCTTCTGGTCTCTGAAGTCCTGAATTTGCCCCCTCTGAAGCTGCTCCCAAAGCAAGGCAGCCCCATGGGGGGCACATGAGGAGGTCTGAGGGTGTGCAGGTCTCTAGGACCATTCCTGGTCATCACCACTCTGTTGAGCTGGACCTCTCCGGTCTTACATTCTCTGGTCTGGGTCTTGCACAGGCACTTTATGCTCTCAGGACACAGAGAGATGAGGAAAGGGTTAAGAGGACTGAGGGCTGCTCAGGCCTCCCTGCTGTGGGGCTGGCAGCCCCCCACCTTGGTCTCAGGGTGGAGAGGAGGGCTGCAGGTTAAGGACACCCCAGGGAAGGCTGCCTCACATGCAGCCCATTTCTAGAGGCTTTTTCCAAGCCGTGCTTTATTTACCTGTTCAATATCAGAGAGCAATTCCCACTGCAGCCTTAACATTACACGCTACAAAGTGCTAACTCCGCAAAACACGGCTTCCTCTTAAAGGAGCACATGCCGTAACACCCTGCACCCCACCGGCACGTGGGGCACCCATGCATCCCCGAAAATGCGCCACAAGGGGCCCGTAGGCTATACAAGAGTATCTGCATATGGATTTGCACACACAGCATCTTCCCATATGCACACAAATAGAGTGCATTTGCACACTCGGAGATGGATGGCAGCCCCACGTGCACGCCTGCAGCAAAGCTCTGTTCATGGCATGTTGCAAGCATGCACTGTGCACACACACGGAGCTGGAGGGGAATTTGCTCAGAGGCTGCCTGGAATTTGCTCAGATGCTGCTGGGGGCTCCAGCATGCTTGTCCCATGCCCATCTGGCTCTGAACCTGTCCCCTGGAGGCTATCCAGGGAGGTATGGAAATAGGAACCCCCTGCAGCAACAGAGTGCAAGGGAACAGCAGAGGACAACACATGAAGGGGCAAAGAGATGCGTCCCAGAGCTCTATGGGTTGCTATTTTTTATTTTCAGTGGGGTCTGGGTGAGCTCCAGGGAGAAATGGGTCTGAGAAATCACTGCCAGGATGAGAAGACGCTACAGGGTGGAGAGTCCTGTGCAGCACCTTGCCACCAGCAATGTGCCTGTGACCCATGAGGGAGAAACAAGTCTCAAAAGACCTTGCTGAGCCACGGGTCCCCCTTGGTGCATCAGCCTCAGAGCCCACGGGCAGCACAGGAGGCCTTGAGCTACCAGCGGGTCCCATTTGCAGTGTGACACCCCTATCCCTCCCCAGCCCACTAATTTGCACTGCTCTTGACTGCATCCGCTGTGGTACTGGCTCGTGCGAAATCCCATCTCCATCCCCACTGTCAGCCTTGGTCATGCCCCAAGGTAGGGAGGTGGATGGAGGCCCAGAGGCATCACAAGCTGCGATCGCTCGCTGCAGCCCTGTCCTCAAACAAGTGCCTCTCCCTGGGAACAGGGATATTGCCCAGGGTTTTCTGGTACAGAGGAGGCCCTGGAGTCCCCCCTGCCCGCTGGTGACAGATGTGCTCATCTGCTGGTGGCTCGTGCTGCTGGTGGCTCCCCTCCTTGTGCCGGGGTGATAAATGGATTTACCCTGCATGAAATTGCTGGCAGCAGCTCGGCCGATCCATCAGCTGCTCCTTGCTCACCACTTTTCAGTTCCCCAGGTGAGCTTGTATCCACAGCCTTTCCCTGAGGCTCAGAAAGCCTGGGGACGGGGACAGGGACGGGGACGGGGACAGGGACAGGAGGAGCTGGGGTCCAGGGGAGCAGGGACATCCTGGTGGGGTTCACCCCATGGGCTCCCCAGGGTTTGGCATGTGGTTTCAGTGCTTGCAAATCAATCAGAAAGCATCTTCATGTCCATATTTTTAATTCCAGATTATTTATTTGAAACTCTACCGGGTTTCAGCCCAGTTGTGTGATGGGTCTTGTCCCCTTGGAGAGCCTGATCCGAGGGGGGGGTCAGCTCTGCCTTCCATCCCCGAGGCTGACAGAGAGGGATGGGGAGACAGGCTATGGGGTGGTGGAGAGGGACAGTGGGGCATGGAGAGGCGACGGGTCGGGGATCATGCTGGGGAGCTGCTCCCTGCCTTGAGCTCTTGTCTGTGCTTGGCAGAGCCCGGCTCCGTGGAGCCCGAGGATTAATGCTTGTCCTTGCATTTCCGATGGAAACCCGTCTGCTCTGGAGGAGCCGGCTTGCCTGGTAGTTTTCCTGCTAGCCTGGGTGCTGGGACAGTGAAAACACTCCCTGGGAGGATGCTGCAAGGAGATGGGGAAGGTGGTGGGGCTCCAGCCAAGGCTGGTCTTGGGTTGTCCTCATGGCATGGTGCAGCAGCTATGGACGTCAGTGCAGTGTGGATGTTGACCTGGATTTGGATGGGGACGTTCATTCAAAGGGACGGGCGGGTTTGGCAGTAGGGTTGAAACCTGCAGCCACAACCAGGAGAAACATGAAATAAGTCAGGGCCTGCTAAATTGTCGATGCCCAAACCCCCAGCCAGGGCTTGAGGATATTATAAATGCCTCCACCAAAGGGATGTGCTGATTCACTTCCATAGGTTTCAGCTCAGCTGAAACCTTTTCCCTTCTCCTCTTGCCCTAGACATGCATTCAGATGCTGCCTGCCAGGGCTGGGAGCTGTTTCTTTCTCGCCTGCAGCAGCAGAAGGGAAGGAAGAGCAAGGACAGGACAAAAGGAAGATTACAGCTCATGGACCAAGGATTGCACAAAGTCCCAGCCCAGCTGTGAGCAAAGACTCTCCTGTTCCCTGTGGGTGAGGTTTAAAAGACCAGCTGGGCATCTCTAACAGCTCACAAGGAGCATCCTGGTGCCTCAGCAAGGGTGTCCCTGGTGAGGGCACCCACGCAAACATTGCTCTTTGCCACCGTAGCTCGGTGTTGGGGCTCAATCAATAGCTCTGGATATAAAGAGCCGCAGCAGCAGCAGTGGCGTGGGCTTGGGCAGGGTAATGGATGGGAAAAGCCAGTTCACCGAGAGATTAAAAAAAAAAAAGAAAGAAAAAAATCAATGGGCAGGATTGAGATGACATCATATCGCCACTATTATATCATCAACCCCGCGCTGCTGATTTATCACTCGGGTAATCACTCTCCTTCTGCACCCGCTAGCCTCAGCTTGGCGTCTCCTGCCCTACTTACACCAGAGCTCTCAAAAAGCAGTTCTTGGGTTAAAAAGCAGAGATCAGGGCCATTACGGGCCCTGTGACATCCCTCTGGTCTCTTCATCCTCTGCAGGTGCCCCCAGAGGGATTTGGGGAAAACAACACTGCTGGTTCTTCACTATTTGCCTTTTCACCAGGGCACGCTGGTGCATCCTTTGGGGATGAGCCTTTGCTCCAAGGCTTCCTGAGCCTGTGCTAATCTCTTCGCTCTAATCATGTTTTCATCATTTGCCTTTCTTTCTGAGAAGGGATACATGGAAAGCAGAGCCCAGTCCCCTTTGAATAGCCAGATCCTTGGTGGGGGGATCAAAAACCTTCTTTCAAATCTTCTGATGCATCATCTGTTATACCTGTCCTGGTACCAGGATAGAATTTCAGCTTGTTGACTTTCCCATCCCTTTCTGTTGAGTTTTGGTGGAGATAACATCAGCATGGTGCAACACATGCAGCGTTTCACTGTGAATATGGAAGGGAAAAGGCCACGGTGATGATGCCACGTCCAGCTACAGTTTTCTCTTAAATCACAGAAATAATCATGTTGGCCTCAGTCTGATTTAAATAAAAGACCCCCCCAAAAAAAGTCAGGAGAAAGTAAACACATCCCAAATCGGATAATTAAGAAGTTCAAGTCTCTGTAGAAACATTAGCTTAGTAGCATTACACATGTATGGCAATTTTTAATGGCTGTTCAAGCAATTTAATATGCACTTTAATATATCCGTGTTCTCCACAATATAGGGCCTAGGCAGGAAGGCTGATTTCGGCTCAGCGAGGATTAAATGATTTGGTTATATCGCATAAGCAGCTGAGGAAACGCCACCTCCCAGCCCTCAACCTGGTGATTAGAGGAGATAAGGGCAGCAGGAGACCCAGCCCAGCCAGCTGACCCCACGTGCCTCAGTTTCCCCTCTCTGTAGAACAGATTGCTCCAAGGAAGCAACAGCACGAGAGTTTTGGGGATCTGTCTGCAGGGCCAAGCCAACTAGACGTGGGAAAAGCCAAATTTTCATGCAGGGCTGAACTGAGTCTAAGCAAAGCATACCTCCAGAGTCCTTGCAAGCCATGTAACGCTCCTCCCTTTTTTCACAGAGCCCAGGAGCACCCTCCCAGCCTGACCGGCCATTCCCACTGAGGGAACAGGCACTGAACCCCTCAACCCTCCCAGTCCTGCCACCTGCTATTAATTTTTGAGCTTTGCCAGGCAGTGACTCACTGGTTTTGCTCACATCCCACTATAGTCTTGCTGCAGCCATCGCTTTCCCTCTGCTGCTAATTTTGTTGCCTTGTTGGCGGTAAAAACAAAACTGTGGCAATCATGTTTGTTTTGGCAGAACTGATTCCCCGTGAAGCCCCTCTGCCTTTTTTATTGCTGTGCTCCTGCCACGGGAACAGCCCCCCTGCCTCGCCGTTAAACCTGAGTTCATTATCTGATCCCCAAAGCTCGGCACGCCAGGGTTGCATCAGTGTTGAGGCCGCACAACCTCATTTCGCCTGACTCCCTTCCAGGCTGTGCAGTATCCAGATGTGCAGGGCTCAGCTTTCAGCTGTGCTGGATTTGGTATCCAGCTGTGCCAGGCTCCAGATCCCTATGCAGAGCTCAGTATCCAGCTGGGCAAGGCTCTTGATCCCTGTATAGGACTCAGCGTCAGCCCACGCAGAGCTCAGCATCAGGCTCAGCAGCATCCATATGTGCAGAGCTCAGCATCCAGATGTGCTGGATTCACTATCCAGCTGTACCAGGCTCCTCATGCCTGTGTAAGACTCAGCACCAGCCCATGCACAGCTCAGAATCAGGCCTCACAACATCCAGATGTGCAGAGCTCGGTATCCAGCTGTGCCAGCATCATATCCAGCTATGCAAGGCTCCTCATCCCTGTGTAGGACACATCACCAGCCTAGCACAGCTCAACATCCAGCTGTGCAGCATCCAGGTGTGCAGAGCATCAGGACACAGCATGCAGCTTGCAGGATTCAGCATCCAGCTGTGCAGGGCTCAGCACCAGGCTGCGCTGGGGCATCCTGGCCATGCGGGGGAATGGGCTTGGATGTACGTTGGACGTCCCCACCAAGGCAGGAGTCCAGAGAGAGGCAGAGACGATTCACAGCCGGCGGCTGACAGCAGGGACTCGCTCCAGGGAAAGGGCAGGGAAAGTTTTGGCAGAATGGAAATGTTTCATCACTGAGATATCATCAGGCTGAGATCTTTCCTTGGGGAAAATTTTTTTAACAAAACATTTCCAATGAGCATTTCCTTGTCTGAAAGAGTTACCTGCATATTATGGGGGGGGGTGTGCAGTTTGGTTTTCTTTCAAAAAATAGAGAACCTTATGTTCCTGGATATTATGGCATGAGTGGTGCTGCACATCAATGTATTCATTGACTCTGGTTGCAGCATCCGTGTGTCTCCTCTTGGCACCTTGCAGCATTGTCAAGGGGTTAATGAGGGATGCAGGGGAGGCCAAAGGGACCTTTGAGACCCCGCCAACTTGCTGCCTGGGTGCCGGCAGCCTGGCCCATGATCCCCAGCTGAGCTGGTGGCCAGAGATGGCAGATGCCACCACCCTGCCCTGCCACATGGCTCTGGAGGCAGCAATTTCCCCGGGGCTTGGCAGCGCAAGGTTATGGACTCTCTGATTTTTAATTAATGCGATTGACTCGGTGCGTGTTGGGAAAGGGGAGGGACGGGGACGGGAAATTGTCCCTTCGAGGGACAAACCCTGACAACCTTGTCATCCCCAATTAGCGGGTAATTACCTCAATGACGTACATCTTTATTAATCCAATTAATAGAGCGGGTGGCGTGACCTCGGCAGATCTGCTGACTCAGGGTGATGCTCGCCAGGAGGGGACGTGGGAAGGGGGTGGAGGAAGGAGTTAATTCCTCCTCTCCTGACCCCTCTTCTTCATCACTAATTAGAGTGGCTGTTTGCGAGCCCACATGCTGGCATGGTTCAAGCAGACAGGGATGTCTCCCAGCCTATCCCAACTGTTTCCTCTTTCGTTCCTCCTTTCCCTATCTGCCGTCCATCTGCCTTCTTGTCTGTTTATCCCCTGATTCATCCATCTTCCAACAGACACTTCTTCAGGGAGAAATGATCCTATCTCAGCATGTCTAGCCCCAAACGGTAGTGATCCAGGACATGGGGATATCTCCCAGCCTGGAGTGTTGGGCTCATTCCTGGTGACTTCTTTAAAGGTCTGCAAAGGTCTCAATGTACAAAGCTTCCCTGGATGGAGAAAAGCTCTGTGCTGGATGACAGGATAGATGGAGAGATAGATGGATGGACAGATGGATCAATGGAAGGATAGAGAGGTGGATAGATATATAGATAGACTGATAGGTAGATAGATGGATAGATGGATGGGTAGATAGGTGGATAGATGGACTGGTAGATAGATGAATAGGTGGATGGACAGATAGATGGATAGACTTACTGATGGATAGGTAGATGGATGGGTGGATAGATAGATAAATAGGTAGGTAGATAGGTGGATAGATAGACAGATAGAGGTGAATGAATAGATGAATGGATGGATAGATTAATGGATATTGATGGGGCTGGGGCAAAAAGATTGATGATGCCAATGTGTATGTGTACGTATACATGTATGTATATGGGACCAAGTGTCTAGGAACCTGTGGGGATAGCTGGACAGACCGATGGGTGACTGGAGGGCCATCTGCAGGTCAGACGGGTGGGGAGACAGTCAGATCAATCGCCCAGGCCATACCTCCGGTGAGGCCACCACAAAGCACGGGCAGCTGATGTTGCCCAGTATGGATGGCGGTGCTGCCTGCACATGCTGATGGGCTTTGTGGACCATAGCTGCTTGTCCTGGCCGATTGCAAAGGGGACATCCCTTTGCAAGGCCAGAGGGGATGCATCACAAACAGGGGGTGCCTCCTCCCTCAGGGTTCTGGTGGTCTCCCCCAGGGAGGGGACACCGGTCCCCCATGCCCAGCTCCACAGCTTGGGTGGGATTTGCTGCTGGGCACTAACCAGGCAGGGCAGGAGCCGGGGAAGGTGGAGAGAGCTCTTTTTTTTTTTTTCATAGCTCTCTTGTGGAGCGACCTCTCCTCTGTCTTTCCCCACAGATGGAGCCTCAATTAAATTCGGAAATACATTTTTTAATAGGACTTTCACCTCAGCTCCCTCCCGGGCTATTAAAGCCATTATGGCAGAGTTAAGTAAAGAACTAGCAGCCAGGCAATAAGCTTGAGAGCCTCTGTTGCTGTCATCATATGTTTATGGCCCAGGCAATGTTTGCTTTATTAAAGATTCAGGAGCCATTTCTGAACGGCTCAGTTCTGTCCTTCCCATTAAAGACCGGGCCCTGGCGAAGGAGGACCTTTGTGAGTGCAGGGAAAAAGAGGGCGACTGCTCCCAAGATGGGAAAAAAATAGGATGCGCTTGTTGGGAGAGTCTGGGGCATGGCAAGGAGTCCCTCCATGGCAGGAGAGAAAGAGGGAAAAGGCAGAGCAGGGAGATGCACCCCACAGCACTGCTTTGCATTGATTGCCCCTGGGTGCTGCAGAGAAGGGCTCTTCCATACACTGCAGAGTTTATTTGCCCCTGGTCCCCAGGAGTTGAGCAGGACCCACAGCTCCTGGAGGGTCATGCAGGCTGCTGGCTTGGCTCAATGCAAGGGCACATCCCCGCCTGGCCCAGCCGCTGCATCCAGCCATGAGGAGCGAGGTCACACCAGCTAAGCTTGCTCTGAGCCATGAGGGATCCCCACTGACTACCAGGACCCTGAAAGCCCCCTTTCCCCACAGCATGACCCCCTTGCTCCATAGCATGACCCCCATTGCCCCATAGCATGACCGTCTTGCCCTGTAGCATGTCTACCTTGCTCTACAGCATGACCCGCTTGCTCAATAGCATGACCCCCTTATGCTATAGCATGACGTCCTTGCCCAACAGCATGGTCCCCTTGCTCCATAGCATGACACACTTGCCTCCTAGCATGATCGTTTTGCTCCACCCTCCTTTATCAAAACCCTCCTTCATCACAACATGACCTCCTTGCCCCGTAGCATGTCCACCTTGCTCTATAACACGACCCTCCTTCATCACAACATGACCTCCTTGCCCCGTAGCATGTCCACCTTGCTCTATAACATGACCCTCCTTCATCACAACATGACCTCCTTGCCCCGTAGCATGTCCACCTTGCTCTATAACATGACCTTCCTTCATCACAACATGACCTCCTTGCCCCGTAGCATGGCCATCTTGACCTCATTGCTTGGTGTAAACCCAGACTGGCCTCCCAGTTCATCCTGCAGTCTCCAAAAGTCCTACATCCCTGGTCTGGCCTCAGTCTCCTATGCCAGTGGAGCCTATGCTGCAGTGGAAACTTGCCCATCTCTCATTGCTGCTATTGCAAAGAGACCGTCAGAGGCAGCTCCTCATATGAGGATGCAAATCCCGAAGTGGGGCAGCTTTGTAAAAATTTTGCAGATTAAAATAAGGAAGGCGGGGCTGTCTGAAAGCTACTAGCTTAGAAAAGGTGACCCATAATGTCTCAGGACAAGCTCTGCAGATGAATCCACTAGAGGACCAGCATCCTCCCCCATCCTCCTTTGGACTACAGAGCACAGACCCTTCAGAAACACTCATGTCCCACAGAAAACAGGGCACAAGGGAGCGAAGGAGGTTCCCTTTCCACCCCTGCCCCACTGCCAGACCAGGTCCACCTTGAGCCAGGTCTAACCCACTCCCACACAGGAGACGCTTGCTCCCATGCATGGGAAGGTGGCTGAGCACTCCCCAAGGACCACATGGGGATGGGGAGGTATCTCCAGCCACTGCTTTTGTCCCTGGTTGGAAGCAGCTGAGGATGACGGGCTCGGGGGACAGGCAGGTGCCTGGCAGGTCCCTGCTCGTGGCAGCTCACCTTCCCTCCTCTCCCAGCAGCACTTTGCCCACTGGGCAGATGCAAGGAGACTTGCTGTTGGGCAGCATTGCGGCAATTGCTAGAGTGAGAGCTGACTTGGGTGTGAGCATGTGGACTGGTTTGCACCGTCATGTGCATGGCACTAGATGCATGGGGTTACGTGACAATCAGGGACTCGAACACCATCCTGCCCTGTGCTGGGGTGGCTTGGGGTGACAAAGGGCTGGCCGGGCAGCGGAGAGCAGGATTCAGCGTGTACCGACTCTGCCCTCTAGTGCAATGCTGCCAGCTCACATCCCAACCAGCTCCTGAACCTGCTGGTCTCTTCCCTGCAGCCCCTAATGCCTTGACCTGAAGCCCAGCCTTGGCCCACCCGGCTCTGCTGCCCTGGTGGCTTCACACCCCTCCGGCACAGCTCCTCTGTTGTGGCCTCATGTCTGATGAGCCTCCCAGTGCTGTTTGCTGCCATGCAAGGCCATGCAGGAAGGCTTTAGCACCTCCAAGCTGCTGAGGAGCCAGGGCCAAGAAGGGACCTTGTAAATCTCAGAGAGCACCTTGGCAAAGCTTTTAGGATCAGCCCAGGGGAACAAGCCCCCCCATTGCAGCCCCAATGGGACCCGAGGGCCAACTTGCAGGAGCAAGATTGGTGCTCCCAGTGCTCCCAGCAAAATTTCACCCCTTTCTTTATGGGGTGGATGGAGCTTGCTACAAGCTCAGGGTACTCTACCCCACAGGATGCTGCACTGCAATGCTTGGTTTTATTTCTTGCACACTTCCCCCACAAGGACCTCGCACAGTATAGATGGTTTAAAACAGCTTTTTATGCCATGCTTTGCAATGCACTGGTCTCCAAAGTACCCCAGGGACACCTCTGCTCACCCTTGGGTGGCAGTGTGAGTCGAGGGGTGCCAGCCTCACTGGGCAGATGTGGGGTGCCGGTGCTGCGAGGAGCGGGTGCATCGGACAGGGTGCTGCTGCCCTCCAGTGGGCTCAGGCTGGAAAGGAGGGTGGCAATGGGCACCCTGCTCTGCACCAAGCACGAGTGCTTGGAAGGGCCAAGGTGGGATGTGGGGCTGAGGATGACACCTTCCATGGTATGGAGTGAACACTGGACAAGGGACCAAGTGGGCAGAGCATCGCTCGCCTTCCTGGGAGCAGGAGAAAGCCTGCTTTGCCCCATCTTTCTCCCAAGATGACCCCACTGATCTGCTCTTGGCCCAGGACTGTTTGAAAGCAGCACCAGGTCCTGCTGAAGGGCCCGATCCCACTAACAAATTGCAAATTCGGTGTAGTGAGCACCTTGCACAGGTGCAGAGTCCCAGCACCAAACCACACCAGAGCTGGGGGCCATCAGCCCAGTAGCTGATTTCCTTCTGTTGTCCCCAGGGACAGGCAGGAACATTAATTTGTAGCCGGCGACAGCTCCAGAGGAGCCATTATGGGTTACGGTGCCAACGAGCCGTGAAGCGAGGAGGCAGGCGCACGGCCGTGGCTCCCGACACCGCAGGTACCTTCTATTAAGAGAGCCATTGTGTACTTAATGGAGGGGAAAATCAAAACACCTTCCCACCACGCTGGAAGGGCTGATGTATGGGTTGGGAGATTTTTTATTATTGAGCGTGTAGCTCTGAGAGGAGCAAAATTCAACCTGAAAGGCAGGAAACTCGGCTGAACCCCCGTGGGTTTGCTGGGCTCTGCCTGGTGGGGTTTCCAGGATGGTGGGCACCACCATTTTCTGTCTCAAGGGCCCTAGAAATCAACAAGGGATAAAAATAAACCCTCTTTGCACCTCCTCTCTGGTCATAAGATGCTCCTAAGAGTTGCATTAACTGGTCCTAGCCCAGGACACCGGGACCGAGGAGCACTGGGCACAGGCTCAGCTCCTGAGCCCACCTGGAGCTCCTCTCCAGAGGGACTGAGCAAAGAGGGAGGGAGCACCAGGGTCTTGCTGATGGAGCACACATCTCATCTGAAAACATGTCATCAGAGGGGGAGGCGATCTCAAGTATAGAGTCACAACTTTCCCCCATCCACCGAACATAGGTGGGAAAGGGATCTACTGCAGCAGAATTTCCTGTGGGTGGCTTAAAAAATTTGGTAGGGCTTTGAGGCTGGTGCTGGGTAGAGGAGGTCTGCTGAAAGGGGAAACACCTTAAATTACAAAAATATGTCTAAGGAAGTCAGATGCCACTTTAATCCTGGCTTGGTAGATGGGAGAAAGAGAGGCTCCCCACCACCCTTTTATATATTAACCCAGTGTTGAAAGCACTGACCCTGGTCCATTCTCATCTCATTCTTTTTTTCCAGGAGAAAAGCTCCCACAGGATCCAGCCTGAGCCCCACTCCCCACCTCTCATGTTACTTCCATGAAATGTGACAACGCCACCATTTCACCACAGCTCCCATTACACCACACTGGAGATGATGGCTTACCAAGGGCTGTCGGGCTGATCTGGATGCTTAAGAGCTCAGTTTGTCTTGGATCAGGCTGTACAGGAGCCAAATGATCTCTCCTAACCTCAACAGCTCCAGATTTAGATAAAAATGACCCATTTGCAAGCCCAATCCAGGGCTTGTTCCCCTCCATGGCTGGTATACCCAGTCCACCTGTGATTCGCAAGAGATGCACACTACAAAGTGTTTTCGAATCAGTGCTTTTTAATCCATAAAAGGTGAGAGTCCATGTACAAATTAAAAAAAAACAAAAACAAAACAAAACCATTGGTGTTAGGGAAATTATCCAACTGGCACAAAACGCAACCTCTCTGCCAATGCCAATGGAGGAGTTGGGTGGTGCGGGTGGAAACACAATGCGCAGGCTCGCCGCTTGTGCATGCTTCTTCTAAATAAATACAGCTCCAGCTCAGAGACATCCGTGTTGGCAACACATTTAGGATCGGGGGAAGATGCTGCCGGGCTGCTTTAACAGCAAGGTGGCCTCTTCTGTGAACCTACCCCCTTCCTTACCACTCCCGCACCAAGCAGCTGGCAAGATTACGTAGGCAAGCGGACTGCACCAGATGGCCTCATGGTGGCAGCCGGATCTGTAATCCGGTCTGATGATGTCTCGGTCTATGGAGAGGCCTCTTCGTCAAAAATGCAGAGCTAGAAGCCCTCCTTTAGTTCTCCTTAAATAAAACCAGGGCCAAAAGCTTGGCATGGGGGCACTGAGCAACCTAGGAGGAGAAGTCATGGTACAATGCCGGGGAGATGCTCTCATGACGATATCCTGCTGCCAGCGCACATTCACTTCATTAAACTACCGCTACAAATTTGTCACGACTTTAAAAGTACAAAAATACAATTGCATCTCTGAAGGGTATTTTATACCTACCAAGATCATCCAAGCACTGAAGACCAGACAGCTCTTTATCCTTCAGAAAAATAATGCACAAGGCAGAAATGGGATTGAGAAAATTTTGCCAATATATCTAAGCGCGTATTCGGAGTCTCCCAGCATTTCCAGTACAATTACCAAGATGTATGTATCCATCAGCCCAGCTCTGGTACGAATGCTGACAGCACAGTGTTAGGGTATTAGCAACGTGTGCAAGATCCAATACTAGCACAAATTTAGTAGTTTAATAATCTGGAGAAGCTATCTTCCTGGAATTTTAATCTCATACCAAGAAAAAAAAAACCAAGGCTCTTAGCTATTAATCTAGTCACATATTTAGGGCAATCCACCTCAACTGATTAAAAAAGTGAGACAAGAAATGCATGTTAAGTCTTTCCCTTTTCTTCCAAAGAAGCAGGCTGTGCAGCTGGGCTGTATTTGCTGGGCCAACCTACATGTCCATTAAAAAAACAACAAAAAACACCAACCCATAAACCAAAAAAGCACTAAAAAAACAGGGTCAAACCCGTCCTAACTTCAACCCATTTCAGTGGCACATCCCTAACTGGTACCATGGCAGAGATGCACAGCCCAGTGCTGCCTGGGCAGGTCTGCGTCGGACCCCACGATGGGGTCACCACCAGTCATCGGTGCCCACACTATCCCCTCTCCCAAAAAAGGGGAGTTGAAGGTGACCTCCAGCTGGAGCTGCTGATTCGGCCCTGCCAGCAGCTCTCAGCTAGCAGTGACAGCAGTGCTGTCTTCTACCTTGTAGAGAAAGCCTAGGAGACGCTAAAGAAGGTTACAGCTTTTGTTTTAATGGCTAGGGCTTGGTTTGGCTGCTTCTCGCACTGAGCAGAAGACACAAACCAGTCCCTGCTTTATACCGAAGCACAGCTCCCCCCGACCCCTTAAAAGCAAAAAAAAAAACCAAAAAAACCCCCCAAGAATAAAATCAGTGTTTCCCCATATTGTTTAGCTGAGGATCGTTTGAACGCAGGAGATGGAGGAGTCCGGTGCTGTGCATCGCTCGCCTCTTCGGAGAGGATCCGACCAGCGGCATGTCCCCGGGGCGGGGGGGTCCTTGCAGCACCGACACCAGCACAGCCCGGACAGGCCACCGGTACTTGTGAGGGTTCACAGGCAGCCAGCCCCGGAGCTCATGGGACATGACCTAGCCCGGTGGCCGCTTCAGTACATGGCTTCGTTGTCTCCCACTGCAGTGAAGGGGATGCCGTAAGTGCTCTTCTTGCTCCGCTTGCTCTTCTTGCTCCAGACCAGCAGCGTGCTGGCGCTCTTGCTGTTCATCAGGCTCTTTCGGCTGTTCTCTTTGTTGCTCTTCAGCATTCCACTGCCCGAGGACATCGCTGCTGCCTTCTTGTCTGCCTGTTTGGGAAGTGGAGCGGAGAGGGGCATGAAGCCAGGGCAGCACCCGGGCTGCAAATACAGTGCCTGGCTTCAGCCCTGCACCTCCATCCCAAGAGCAGGACACTGGGGAACCTCTGCCCCCTGTGGAGTCACCTGCTTCAGTGCCTGGCTTGAGGCTAACTGAAAGAGCAAAGCTTTCCATCCCTGGAAATCCTGCTTCACACTTGCTAAGCCAGCTGCAAACTAACCTGCCACGCTGGAGACAGTGCAGAGCCTTGTTTAAGCAGACCACAGCCAGTCTCTCCCCCCGAAGACCTGCAGTATCCCACCTAAGGCTTGGGACGTGACTTACGGCTTTCGATCCCTCTGAGCCCTGTAGGGTTATCACACTGATCTCCACTCCCTCCTCTCCAGTGCTCTTCAGCAGCTGTACCACCTCGGCATGCTTAGACCACTTGCAGTCCTTGCCGTTCACTGAGATGATGTAGTCCCCTTCCTTCAGCCCGGCTTCCTGCGGGGGAAGAAAGAAGATGCACATGTTTGAGCTCATGAATGCTGCTGCACAAAGTCTGCTTGGTTTCCACCCCACATTCCCAATCCTGTGGGGACATGGGCCACAGGGAGCATTGGGGTCTACCCTCCACCTACAGCACAAGATGCCTTCATTCTCCTAAAGATTTTACATCTGCTTTGCAGCACGCATGCAAAAGTGGGATGCTCTATAGACTAAGGACCTCTTTTGCAGCTGCCGGCAATGGCTACGCTTGACATCCAGCATGCTATAAACTCCCAGTCCCATGACTTTTTGCATCCTTGCAAAAAGTGCATCCAGCTCTAACTCTTTGATAAAGGTTAAATGCTGCACGTCTCCAGAAAAAAAAAATTAAAAAATATTGCCTGCAAGCCTTGATCCTTGAGAAAACAGCGCAGGCTCAGCAAGGTTCTTTGCACACCCTTCATCCATCAAGGCATCAAGGCTCTTGACATGCTTTAAGGAAAGCATGTGCCAGCTTGGGGCTGTGGGGACAGCATGAGAGCTAGGAGCAACCCAGCCAGGACGTGCTGGACCAGCTGCAATGGAGGTTTAGAAGCTTGTCCACACAGGGACACCCGCATTTCGGTGTCTATCTGGAGGTCAATCCCACCCCAGCTGAGTGCAATGAATGTTAGTGGCCCAGGGGACACAACTGTGGTCCAGATATGGAGTATACATGGCCCTTAAGAAGATTTTAGTTTCCCAAAAAGGGATGTGATCCTGCTGCTAAGGAACAGGCTGTTACAGAGATGCTGGGCTTTGGATGGCAGGGTCGATGCTGAACAGTGCTGAGGGAGGGGGGAGACCTTTCAGGCATCCCACCAGGATGCTCCAGCAAGCTTCTGCTGGAAAACAAAGTTGCCCCTGATACATCAGAAAGCCCATACAGTGAGTTTTCACTGAGATAACTCACGTTTCAGACTTGTCATCTTGTTCCATCCACTGTCACGTCCCAAAATGGGGGAGAAGGCAGCTGGGTGCTTGCCAAAATGAGGCTGCCAGCAGTTAAAAACTGAGCTAAGCTCCGTATTTTTTCCTTAGCAGTCTCCTAAACAAAAAAATCTCAATTCTTTTGTGACGCCCATCTGCAAGCACCAGGCTGAGATCCGGAAGGGATAAGTCTCCACCTGAGCACACCAATGCAGTTACCAACTGAGTGTTAAGTCCTAAAACCATCTGGTACCCCTTGAGGCAACCCTTGACGCCTTACTTCCAACATCCCCACGGGGACAGAAAGAGCCTGGGGTACTCACGGCAGCGCAGCCCCCTGGAATGACACCAGCAATGAGGACGGGGGAGTCTCCTCGCAGTGTGAACCCAAAACCATTCTCTCCTCTCATCAGGTGGACTCTCCGCGCTGGGTACCACTTGTTTTTGGCCGAGAAAACCGAAAGGGGTCCCTGGGGTAAGGCAAAAACACGGAAAGCACCTTTTGGTGTAAGAACAACTCCCTGGAGACGTGCAACCTTGCAAAACACCCACTGATGGGGAGGAGGCAGAGCAAGAAAGCCTGTCTTCTGCATTTCTTTAAGGATGTGATTCTGAGCCTGTCTGATCTTTTACCCTGCCTGCATGCCCAAAAATGCAGATTTATGCACTATAAAGCTAGAGGTGCTTAAAAGCCCGTGTCAGATGTTGGCTTTATGAGAAGCAGCAGCAGTCTCGTGTGGGTTGGGAAGGACCTCAGGAGGTCTCTGGTCCAACCCTCTGCCCAGAGCTTAGGTCTGGACATCCTCCCGGCACTGCCCTGCTCCTGCAGGGCAGGAGGAGGAGATCTCGGCACAGTCAGTAAGCTGGCATCAGTTTACACACTATAATCCTGGAGCAAACGAAACAGAAAGCTCCAGTGGGCAGAGCTGGCTCCTTAATTCCCCCCTTCAGGAAAAAACCCACCCATCACCCAAGGAGAGACGATGGGGGTTGAGGTTTTTCACCGCTGCCTGGCTCTGGGGGAATGCAGCCTGGCTGGGGTGGTCCAGCAGCCGGGTGTGAGGCAGTGGGACAGGTCACCTCTTCAGGGTCAGATCCCCCCCGGATCTTCCCTATTCTCCTGTCTTTTTCCTACTTTTCTATTCCCACAAGAGCAGGATATACCTGTCTGCCCTGGGGCTGTTCAAAAGCAGAGATGCCCAAGCTCTCCCTGGGGTGCTATGCAGCCCTTGGGGTGCCTGAGGGATGGGGACAGCACAGCCAGGTCCCACAGCAGCCCTGAAGCTCAGCCCTGCTCCGCGGGACCCTGTAAGCCTAAAGAGAGTAGGGATAAAGGCCCGGTGGGATTTTCCTGGTGCCTCCCAGCTAGCACCATCCTGCTCTGCTCCCCCAAAAAGCTTCCTCTAAAGGGTCCCTTCAGTCCTTCTTGGGTAAAGCCCACCTGAAATTCCTGTGCCTGCTTCCCCCATGCACCGAAGGAGCTTTGCGACCCATTTAGGTCTTGCAGAGACAGATCTGCACCCTCCCACCCCTCCTCCTGCATGGGTCCCTGCCTGCAAGGAGGTGGCTTGTCCTCCTTGGAAAGCCACCCGTGAGTGCAGCAGCTGCACCGGGAGAGGGAGAAGAGGCTGTGGGGAGGAAGGAAATCAGGCAAGCAGAGCATGCAGGGGAGGAGGAGGAGATGTCTGCTCCCTCGGGGCACCCTCCACCCCATAGCCGTACATACCAGCCTGTGGAAGAGGTCGGTCACCTTCACCTGAGAGAAGTTGGGGGATTTTATCTCTGGTTTCTGGTGCGTTTTGGCTGGTGGTAAGGAGAGAAACACACATACACTGGGGTCAGGTAGTTGCAGCAGCTGCTGCCTCTACATCATGCTCCCCGAGAAGGGATGGTGTGACCCATAAGACCTGGGACCTGCTCAGGCAGCTGCCAGACACGCAGCCTGGAGCCCCCACTCCCACCCATGATGCTCCACCACTGTGCAGGGAGCTCTGGTCCACAGCAACATGCCACAAACTCACCGTGGAGTTTGCCCACCCCATGTAACCTGCCACAAATCCCCTCCCCAGCTGCACCCCCAAAAAACCCACTTACGGTGAATGTCTGGGGCATCTCCTGTTTCAAAGAAGTCCTCCTCGTGGTCTATTTCTGAGTATTTGCTCAACGAGCGTTTGTGGGCAAAGGAGAGGACCTCCTGGAGGATATCCATCTTCCGCAGGATCTTGCACAAGCCGTGGATCCTCATGGCTTCCTCGTGCTTCATGATGGCTTTCTTCAGATGAGCTTTGCCTGCAAGGGAGCAGAGAGATCGCAGCTCAAGCAGAGCGGAGCAGCCCCGCCGCCGCCGTTCCCGCTCCGCTCGCTCGGCTGCCCACAGATGACAGCAGCCTCCGCGGCTGTGTCACCCGACGTGACTCAGGGACAGCCCAGTCACGTTTGCAGCCTGCCAGGCATTCAACGTGCGCTAAATGGAGTAGGTCCCAGCCGTCAGCTCGAGCCCCTGATGTAGGGCTGGGAAGGGACCTTGAAGGGTGACCTACTTCACTCCCCCGGTGCCGGCAGCAGAGCTGGCAGATGTTCCTGAAAACCACCGACGAAGGAGCCGCCACCATGTTGCGCCGCCCCCGAAGTCCCTCCTAACGCTTAACCTCAATCTCCTCCGCAAATTAACTTCTCTCCATTGCCTTGCATCCCCCGGGGGAAGACATGGAGGACAACTGAGCTCTGTCCTCCTGGTGACAGCCTTTTAGCTTTGGGAAGATGCAACACATCTCCCTCTTTTCTAAGCTAAGCAAAGCCTTCTCCCTGCCCTGCAGGTCCTGCTTTCCACCTTCTTCAGCATCTGGTCTTGCTTTGCTCCTCTCAACTTGCCTTCAAAGTATTTCCACCCTTGTGAAAATGGAGCGGCCGAAAAATGTCCAGAAGAGATGAAATCATGATGACCCATGGATATCAATGCAAACATCTCCTTTGCAAGAGACTGCAAGTAAGATGCCTGTATCCAACGCTAAACTACCGAAAAAGCTATATATATATATCTCTATATACACACACACAGACGTAAGAGAAACACGTGTGCCTGTAGCATTTCCAGTTTTAGGACACACGGTGGCAACATAACCCAGGGAGATGGTTGGAGTTTGCTCCAGACTTATGAGCACCACAGCCAGCGGCCTGAAGACCTCTGCTTTCCCTCACAAGAAGTCGCAATCGAGGAAATATGTTGAGGCTGGATGGAAACCAGAGAGGAAGAGACTCTCCAAAATAATTGTATCAAATGCAATCAAATCGTATTTTATCAAAGCACCCACAGCCAGCCCCATCCATGGGCAAGAAAGCGACTATGTTTTGTTGAATATCATCAATTCCTGCGATTTTCAAGAGATCACTGGGAATAGAGGTTGAGCATGAAAGGTGTGCAAGCTTTTGGCTCCACTCTATTGAAGATGGTAGAATATACCATGTCTGATAAAACGTAATGTTATAAGACTAGAAGACAAGGGAAGGGGAAAAAAAAAAAAAAACATCAGGGAGATGGTTTTAATGCTGCAAGTTTCTCCCCTTCCTTCAGGTTTGGTCGCAAACCAAAACCAGAGCTGATGCTGGCATCTGCACATTCATTTTTCACCAGCAGACATTGAACAGAGCCCGTTCCCCCCAAGAAGAACAGGCAGAGCTAGAAGCTGGGTTGATGCAAATCAGGAAACCAGATGACAGCAGCTGAGGGTCTTGGGGTGGTGTTACCACAACACTTGGGTTTTGGGGTTCATTTAAGGAGTCTCCTCATGCTTGTCTTCCACCTCCCATCCCCAGCAGTGAAATCTGGCCGAGCAGCCAGGAGGACTTTGCTGCAGCCGGTGACATGACAAACTCATTCCTGGTGGGACCTGTCTCCTTTCACACATGTGCAAGGAGGGGAAAGAGCACCAAAAGGCAGCTCATGGAAGAGGCAAACAGGAGACGACACTCCAAAACCAGGGCATTGAGCTGGCTCTTGTTGCAGCCTGGTTGGGAAGTGGCTGCCAAAACACAACTTCAGCTGAATAAGCAACGCTCTGTTTTTTCCCTGAAGCTGAAAATCTGCATGGGAGGAAGCTCTCGTCTCCCAAGCCTTTTGATGCAGCTAAAAAACCACCCCCTGGCATCTGCTGTGTCTTCTTGTCATGAAACTAAGTCAGCAGCAAGCCCAAGCCAAGGAGCCTCCAGGATCTCTGTGTCCCTATGGATTTCTCCATGCTGCCTTGGGTGATGTTACCTGGCTCAGAACACCTCTGTCTTTGAGGTTTTACTGTCAAACTCGGCTGGACAGGTTGGTACAAGCACCATGAGTTGGTCCTCAACACCCTAATAGGGAACTGTGACACTTTCCTGCCTTCCCAGGAGAAGCTCTTTTCAAAGCAAGCCAAAAAAAGTGTCTTTGCATGGAGACATCCCCCAACAGCTCACCACATTCCTTTGTGGAGACCATGCCTATACGGGTAGGATTATGATGGAGCTCACTGCCCACGCATCGCGGTTTCATCACAAGAACCAGGGGCTTTGCCCCCATGGATGGACTTACCCAGCTTCCTCCTCTCCTCGGGGTCCTGCAGCAGGACACGGAGCGACGGTCCCTCTGGCATGGTGATGTGGAACTGGATAAAAGCCTTCTCCTGCTCCGGCAGTTCAGCGTCAGATGGCACTGTGTGAAAAAAAATGGGTGGGGATGGGCTTAGAGAGAAGTCAGGGTGCTGCTCAGCCACCTGGACCCCCACAGTGGTGGAGACAAGGGGACCGTGAAGCCACATCCATGCTCATGTGGCCCTGATAACTTCAGCAGCAGCTTCCTCTCACTCAACCACAGCCTGCAACGACCACCAAGACATCACTGATGGGGAGAGGGATGAGTTATCACATTCAAGGCTGCACCAGGCTTTGAAGCCAAGTGCAGGATTTGTCCTGTGCATAGCACAAGTATCCATCTCTTTTGCCTCCTTCCCTCCTTTGCTCCGGTCTGGAAGCAGGATTGGAAATCAGGAGCCCTGGGTTTTCCCCAGCTGGAGGTTAGTGATGTGGAGCCAAGTCAGACAACAACTAATGCACGAGAGCTGGGCAGATTAAGGTGTAATTTGGGAGCTGAGCTCCCCTTGCTGTGCCTGGGACCCCTGCATGGGCAGAGAGCTTGCAGTGCAACCAAGGAGGTCCTTCGATGGAGAAACCAAGATGGATAGAGCTTGCACAGGTGCTCCAAGTACCACGCTGGGCTCTGTACGCATGATTTTTACACCCTTATTTCCAGCCAAAGCTGTTCCTAATCCCCTTTGGCTCACAGGGAGCTCAGGGTTGGATGGCAGCCTCCTCGCCTGGGCACAGGGTGCAATAGGAAGAAACCCAGAGGGCTCCAGGGAGCCTTGTGGACTTGCTGGTCTGAATGTTAGATCTCAAAGCTGGTGAGCACCCCCAGCATAGGCACCCAGCAGGCTGGGAACCAGCAGCTCCAGGGCTGGCTCTCTCCATGCCAACCCTCTCTGTGCCAGCGTCCCTAGGGGATTAAACTGCAGCATAAGGAGTTTATTGCCGGCTGGTTACGGGAGCAAAGGATTCATTCTGAACAAGGGGGTCAGGGAGAGGCAGCGAGAGGCACAGGAGATCTCAACAGCATTCTCTGGATGGAGGAAAAAAAAAAAATAATCCCCAAACACCCAAATTAGGCATCTCCTGAAGATTTGTGTTTCCCTTAGCACCTAAGGTTATTAGGCCAGGCAAACAGCCTCAAAATTTTAGGGGAAAGGTTTGCCCTGTCCCTTGTAACCCCATGCAAACCCAGCCCCATCACCGTCCTCTGCCCTTTCTGTCTTTAAGCCGCTCCAGCTTCACAGTACCCCACTCTCTCCTGTCTCTGCCCCAGCAGCTCTCCTTGCTCAATCCTGCTTCTGCAACGCCCACACGGCATAAGCCTGGCAGCAAGATTTTGGGCAGGCTCCGGAGTGGGGGAGGATGCTGGGACAGTCTGGCAGCCATCACCGTCACCAGCACAGCGCTGCTTTCAGCAGCCATCCCCCAAGAAGTCCCCCAGCCTGCCCTCAGCCACCCCACCAAGTGATGGGTCAGCACCACAGGTCATAGCGTGCATCGGCTGCCCACCCCCAGATCCTCTGCCTGACCCGAAATTGCTTGCACAGGTGTCGGTGATGGCGCAGATGGAGATCACGGGTCGCATCCTACGTCCATGCTCCAGCTGGCTCTGCAGAGCCACGTCAGCCTAGTTCTGGCACAGCCATGCGTACCCTGCTGCCAGCACCCCAACATCCTGGGATACCCAGGGCAGCCAACCACGAGGCTGGCAATTAAATTTAAGTAGCCCGGACCAGTTCATTCAGGGACATCCTGGGTTTTTTTGATTTTTATTTTTTGAAGCCCCCAGCTGACCTGCCATAGGGACCAGCGTGCCTCTGGAGGATGCCTGATCGAGGACACCGGCACACGCATGGTCAGCAAGTAGCTGACCCCCCCCCCCCCCATTTACCCACACAGTCCCAAAGGGGACAGCAGGTGACATCCCTACAGTACCTTTTTGCTCACCTTCTTAGAAGGACTTTGCAAGCACTGTGCAAACCAGAAATACGGGGGAAATCTGCCCTGTGCATGAAAGCAAGATCAACAGCTCAGAGCATCCCAAAAACTTTAAGTTTTGTACCCACCTACCCTGTGCACACCTCCCTTCACCTCTTTTTTTGCAGTCCCTCCCAAACACCAGGCTACCACATGGAGCCAGCACTTGGCTGAGCAGGCAGCGGCATCCAAGCTGTAACACTCACCGGGGCAGTCGCAGAGAGCAATGGCAGCAAAGTAGTGGGAGAGGGCTTTGAAATGCTCCGACTTGACGTGGACCATGGTGGTCCAAGAGAAGGGAACGTAATCCTTCACGTGGGCCTGGGTCATTGTCTGGTGCACCAGTGAGTAGACATCTTCCACCTGTGGGGTGTCAAGAGGCAAGCTGCTAAGCCATATAGGTTGAGATGTAGGACATCCATCAGGAGACAGCGACAGCAGGCTGTCCTCTCCTGGGGGGTTTTGCCAACCACAAAAGGAGCCTCTCCAGTGGTGACAGCCCCACCAAGTCCTCTCCTCCCTGAGATACTCACCCTTGCCGCCTCCTGGGCGAGGTGCAGCCGGGCAAGGAAGTCGTGCTGGGCACGCAGCAAGGTCATCTTCTCAAAGACGCACTCCTGGACCTGGGCAACCATCAGCCGCACCAGCATGTTCAAGGAGGCAGCGCTCATATCCAGGCTGGGAGCATTGGAGAAGTTTTCCTTCAAGTAGTTAAAGGCACCTGTATGAGGGAGAAGCTCCTGGTAGCCACTGGGCTTGTAAGCAGGAGGGTCAGACTTTCAGACCACGAAGGTTTCCCCACCAGCGGTGCAAGAGGAGAAGAGCCGGCAACCCAGCATGCACATCAAACATCTCACCATAACCGGTGGGTAAAAAGGTCTGGGGTCCCTCCCTTGCTATCTAAACCATCCTTGTGCCCACAGCTTTCTCCTCTCCCTGGGTGATCACAGTCCCAGGGTCCATTTTTTTTCCCCAGCTGCTCACAGACTGATCAGCATCTCATCTCCCCAGCTGGGACTCCCCACTCCTGCTATGTGGCAAGGGAGAGCCCTTTGGGCAGCTGTTGGGTCATGCCGGCTCCTCTTCATAACCCACAGAAGCAGCACGGTGTCAGCTTGCACTTGGTTTGTGGTCCCTTGGAGATGCCCCGTCCCCATCCCTCTTTGCACAACTGCTCCCTCCCCTTCTTACACGCATGAGGATTATTCCCACCCTGTGGAAATGCTGCGTGCATGCTCCTGGGGAGCCAGGGAAAGAGGGAAATCCACATACCGGCTGCCTTCTGAAAGGCATCGATGGCCTGGTTGAGCCCCGGCAGGGATGTGCGGTCCTGCCGCGCTCCGATCTGGGTGTGCAGGGCTCCAATGTTGAAGAGCACGCTACCCTTCTCGAAGGCCAGCGCTCGCTGGTGGGATGGGACCCCTGTCAGGGAGTCGTACCTGGGGAAGGGAAGAGACAACAGCTGTCTATCCCCAGGTCCTTGCCCACGGGTGCAGGAGGACCCTGGAGGGTTTTCAGTGCTTTGCATGGACTCGCAGCCACTGTTCCCATCACGGCTCATCCCCGTGGGGCACACGCTTTCCCTTACCTCCCCTAACCAACCCACCCAGGGCAACAGCAAGCCCAGAGCAAGGGGAAAACCCAGCTCCCTGCATCCGCCAGCCCCGGCTTTGCTGCCGAGGCAGCGATCCCGTTGTGGAGGCTTGGTCCCCACTCCCTCCCTGCTCACAATGCCCCAGGTGGGATGGGGAAAGCTGCACCAACCAGTGGAAGAAGACACCCAGGCTTTTGGTGGGAGGGAAGAAACGGCTATCGAGGAAGTAGAGCTGGTTGTAATACTCCATCAAGAGCTCAAGCCCAGCTTCATTGCGGCTTGGGGTGCGCATTGCCTGCAGGGACAGGAGAGGAGACACGTGGGTGGGAAGAGAGGGGGAAACAGGAAGGAAATATCACATTTATGGAGCTGCAGGTGCTGGCCAGCCCAGGGGGGAGAAACTCCACCTGAGTTATTAGGTCAATAGGATCAGATCAATATGATCAATAGGATTAGATCAATAGCGGACAAGATGCTGTGCAGCAGTGGGAGGCAGCCCCCTGGGAAAGGTTGGGGAGGCACCAGTTCAGTGCTGGGGCACCCAAATTGACAGCCAGCAGCCTGGGAACCATGCTGGAGGCAATGCTCATCTAAACCAAGCTGGGATTATTATATTTTTTTTTAAGAGAAACTCATGCAAAGTCTGCTGAAATAAATGCTAGGGAAGAAATAGGATATTTTGCACTGAGTAAAAAAGCCCTTAAGCTTTTGACCTGACACAAGGAGGAGGGTCAGAGCTCTTCTAATGCCTAGTTTTAACCACAGGGCTTTTCCCAGCTTCTGGCTTTGCAGGGCTCCTCTCCAACAGCCTGAAGAGCAGGATCAGGCCCTTCACAAGGGCTTGAGCAAGCCTCTTTCTTTCCGCTCTCCCAGATCAAAGCTTCACAGCAAGGCAAAACTTGAAGTTACTTATGAGAGCTGTTTCAGAGGAGAGGAGAAAATTCACCTTTACCAGATTGCTTTCTATTTCCTTTCCTCCAAGCGCTAGCTGGAGAGAGCAGTCATTTAGCCTTGCCGGGGGTGAACTAATGTTCATAAACCAGTAATGGATTGCATTATAACTTTTGTTGCTGTTCAGTTCTAGGTTAGCAGGGTGTTAAAGGACAGGGAAAGAAAACAGTTACTGAATGTCTGTAATATTTTGTAACCTATGAACCAAAGCACTGTAGCAGGAGAATCCCACACCCCGAGACAAAAGAGATAAGGGTACAGTTTGGAGAGAGGATGAGGGGTTCCCTGGAGCAAAATGTGGCACCTCCAACAAGAGTTTCTGGACAAGCCAAAGCAAGACTTTGCAACTCAAGGGACACCAACCTGCCGCAGCTCCATGAACTCTTTGATTTCTTTTTCAAACAAGATGCCCTCTTCTCCATAGTGTTCACTGATGAGATCCTGGATGGGGAAACAAGAGAAAAGAAAACCCTGAGTCACCCTTCAAAATAGATTTTCGTGATTTAAAGGGTGACTTTGGCTGATTCTGTATAAGCAACTTGCCAGCTCTCCCCACAAGGAAACCTGCACCAGGGAAAACCATCTCCTCCCCTGCCTGGCTCTTGCTCTCCAGCATCTCCAGACCCTCATCTCCCACTTTCCCATGTTTTAAGTCCAGCTCCTCCCCATAAATGTATTTTTTTTGCAGCTGTTCCAAAATAGAAAATGTTTTGCATTGCTGCAGCATCTCCTCTACAGTGCCCAACCATACCCATGTGCTGAAACGTCCCCCAAAGTGCACGGTCACTCCCCTCCATCGTCTTGCATCGCATCGAGCATGCAAAATCCTGATGCTCACCTTCAGCGGTACCAACAAATCCAGCTCCTTCGTCTCCTTCAGGCCCAAAGGGATCATGGGGACGCTGATGGACTCACTGGAAGAAGACAGCAACCTATTTGGTGGTTGGTATAGAAGCCTCGGAGAGACCCTGTGTGTCGGGGACTAAAATGAAGCAGCTCTTTGCCCTGGGTTTGCGCTGCTCCTATTAAAGGTAAAGCTAGAAGAGGACTTGACTCTGCACAGCAGAAGGATATTCTTCCCAACATGTCAGGAACAGCAGCGCGAGAGGAGGGGTGCACAGAAAATAACCAGAAACCATCACCCTTGTTCCACCGGCTTCTGCTTTTCTCTCCATAACAAATACAATAGCAACAAAATAGGCTCCAGTAACAAAGCTGCTTTAATTACGAGCCCTTGGGAACAGGGCGTGGGGCGAGCACAGGTCACGGATTCACCCACTCCTACATGCTAATCTGGGCTTCAGTGCTGATAAGGACTTGCTCGGGCTGCAGCCCTGCACCTGATATTGAAATTTTCTACCTCTATTAAAAGCAGTTGTCTAATAATAGCTCTTATCACAGAGCCCCTTCGATATTGTAAACCACTGAAGATGACGACGACTCTGGGAACACCCAGTTGGAGAATGGTTCATGTTTCAACATTAAAACAAGGTAGCTGTGCAGCACCGAGGAAGCAGCGCTGCAGGATGACAGCCAGGAAGGACCATCTTTTGGGGGCTTTAGCAGCTATTTTGATTTTCTGCTGCCAAGAAGTAAAGAAATGGTCTGTTTAAGCAGCAGAGCCTGGAGCATGCAGAAACTTACAGCCCTGCAAAGAGCCCCAGAGCTGTACCCATCATCCAGCTCCTGTATACAGAGATGGAGGATGGGAACCTGTGGTGGTACCTGCAGCTCACATCGGCTCCGCAAATGCTTTCCCCAATACCCATCTATCCCTCAGGGATGTCCGAGCCATGTTACTGCATCCCCAGACCCTTGCCTCCCAGGGGACTGGTTTCAAGAGTTGAGAAAGGTTCAGCAGAGTGAGAAATGGGAAGCAGGTAGGGCAGGATCAAGCCCTCGCCAGCCCAGGTTTGCACAACAGCCCCCTCTCATTACCACCAGAAACCAGTGATAACTTGTTATCACATCACTCATTAGTCCAGGGAGAAAAAGAGGCAAAGTTGCAAAAACCCAGGGAGCGGGGCAGGGAGGTTGCACCCACATTTTCATCTGTTCATACTGAATAAACAGCTTCAAGAGCTGTAATTAGTGCATAAAAGCCATTATCTCTCCTTCCCTAACAAGATTTCCGCTTGAATCCAATGCCTGGAGCAAACAAAGGGGTTTTTGTGTGGCCTGGGAAGGGTTTGGGGATTGCTGCTACTGCTGTTTTCTTTTTAAACCAGGGCAAACAAGTGGTGGGTTGGAAAAGCCGAGCAACCCTGATAGGGAAGAACTTGGGAAAGATGCATGCAACAAGGGAGATGTTGCATGCGTCCCTACTTGTAGCACAGAAGACCAACATCCAGGATTACATCAGAGACTGCAATACACCCTCTGAATGCAGCAAACACCCAAGGGTGGTGGAGATATGGGCTCCCTTGGCTTTCTCCCCATAGGAGACCAAGACCCTAACACAATCCTGCATCCAGATCATCCTGGTCCTACATTTAATATCATTGCAGCAACCTGCAGGATGGAGTCACTGACGCTCTCCTGGTCTTTGCACCTCTCTCTGCTCCCAGCAGCACAGCAATACTCCTCTGAGGGTGGCCATGTGCTGGGAAAAGCACATGGATGGACACAGAATCATCAAATGGCCTGGGTCAGAAGGGACTTTTGAAGGTCATCTAGTCCAATGCCCCTGCAGTGAGCAGGGACATCTTCAGCTAGAGCACGTTGCTCAGAGCACCGTCCAACCTGACACTGAATGTTTCCAGGGATGGGGCATCTACCACCTCTCTGGGCAACTTGCACCACTGTTTCAACACCCTCATCGTAAAAAACTTCTTCCTTAGATCTAGTCTGAATCTCCCCTCTTTTAGTTTACAACCATTACCCCTCGTCTTATCACTATAGGCCCTGCTGAAGAGTCTGTCCCCATCTTTCTTAGAAGCCCCGTTTAAATATTGAAAGGCTGCAAGAAAGTCTCGCCAGAGCCTTCTCTTCTCCAGGCTGAAAAACCCCAGCTCTCTCAGCCTTTCCTCACAGCAGAGGTGTTCCAGCCCTCTGACCATTTCCATGGCCTCCTCTGGACCCACCCTAACAGGTCTGTGTCTGTCTTGTGCTGGGGACCCCAGAGCTGGACGCAGTGCTCCAGGGGGGCGGAGTGGGTCTCAGGACAGCAGAGTAGACAGGCAGAATCCCCCACCTCAACCTGCTGGCCGTGCTTCTTTGGATGCAGCCCAGGATACGGATGGCTTTCTGGGCTGCGAGTGCACACTGCTAGCTCATGTCCAGCTTTTCACCCACCAGTACCCCCAGGTCCTTCTCCTCAGGGCTGCTCTCCATCCATTCATCCCCCAGCCTGTATTGATACTGGGGATTGCCCCAACCCAGGTGCAGGACCTTCCACATGGCCTTGTTGAACATCATGAGGTTGACATGTGCCCATTTCTTGAGTTTGTCCAGGTCCCTCTAAATGGCATCCCATCCCTCAGGCATGTCAACCGCACCACTCAGCTTGGTGTCAAACACCATCCATCTCGAGAAGGGAAGGAGTGGCAGTGGCTCCCACATTGCTGCAGCATCCACGGTCTGTTCTGCCTCGGAGATTTCTGCTTTTCTCACCCAGCAAAACGGCACTGCCAAGCCGCCTTGGCATGTTAGTTTGCTGCTGGTGAGTGTGCTAGGATTACCGCTCTGGTGAGTCAAGCTCGAGTTGGCTGGGTAAGCATTTCAAAGCGACAGAGCGTTTCAATTAACAAAAGGTCTAACCTCAGAAAGAGAGAAAAATAACCTAATACCCTCAATGAGACAAGAAATCAGTGAGTAATCTGCTCTGAGAACACCCAGAACAGGAGGTCGGACACCTGAGCAGCCATGCTTTTAATTTCTTCTGCTAAATACCCTATTTAACCTGCTGGAAAAAAACTCATGCTCTAGTGGGATGCTCAGGAAAGGGGGATGGTGCAAGTGGAGATGGTCGTTTCTGACTTATTCCTCATGCTTTGGGACATCGGTGTCCAGAGAATGCACCATCCATCGCCAAATGCCTCCTAAGTATCTCCCAGGAAAAGCTGTTGAGTTTGGTCTCCTTGCAGCTCTATAGATGAAACATGGATGTTCCCAGGATAAAACAAAAACCAAAAAACTGTTTCTAGCAAGTCTGGCCCATGCTCAAGTCCTCCCCTATTCTCCAGCCACCACCTCGTGGTCCCTGCCAGAGGGCCAAACCCTGCGCAGAGCAGGGAGGCAAAGCAACGGGCACAAGGCAAAAGGCTGCCTGCTCCCAGAAAAAGCAAAAGTGAAATAAAAATAATAATAAAAATAAAATCCCAACTGAGCAAGCTGCTCTTCCCACACCACAGGCAGCTGCCTGCCTGGCTCAGCTGCCTGGTGTACCTGTCGTTCTGGTACACATCCACGCTGCTGTTCAGCTCCTCCAGCTCCTCCTTCAGCAGCTGTAGGTTGGAGTTCACATAGCTCAGCTCCAGGGCGACCGTCTCTTTGACCTTATGGTTACTGGTGGCCCTGCAAGACAACACCGTATGGAATAAGCCTCCCCCATTTCATCAACGGCTTTTATTTATCAGTGCTTGGTTGCATTGATAGAGATTAAGGTATCCAGCAGTGCAATACCATGTGCATCCATCCAAACCTTCCCGCAGAACTGTGCCTCTTGCTCTGCACATGATCATAGAATGGTTTGGGTCAGAAGGGACCTTTGAAGGTCATCCAGTCCAACACCCCTGCCATAAGCAGGGACATCTTCAACTAGATCAGGTTGCTCAGAGCCCCGTCCAACTTGACCTTGAATGTTTCCAGGGATGGGGCATCGACCACCTCTCTGGGCAACTTGCACCACTGTTTCAACACCCTCATCATAAAAAACGTCTTCCTTAGATCTAGTCTGAATCTCTCCTCTTTTAGCTTGAAACCATTACCCCTCGTCCTATTGCAACACGCCCTACTAAAAAGTCTGTCCCCGTCTTTCTTATCAGCCCCCTTTAAGTATTGAAAGGCTGGAAGAAGGTCTTCCCCAAGCCTTCCCTTCTCCAGGCTGAAGAACTCCAACTCTCTCAGCCTTTTGGGACCGGGGAAGCCAGAGCATCCAGACCACTGTGCCATGGAGGCTGAGGCTAGGCAAAACTCATTATAGTGTTGCACCCTGCTCAGATGAACCTGTTATTCCTGCCCCAGAGCGACCTTCCCCTTGCCCATCCATGCTCCCACCTCCAGTGCAGCTTCAGATTTGGCTATGAGCACTCAAGGTGCTCACCCACACCAAATAAGAGTGCTTTATGGTTGGGTTTGAGGAGGAAAATCTTATTTTTGGGTGCAAACAACCCTTTTGCAAGAGAAGAGGCTTGTTGTGCTTGCCCATTAGTACAGCTGGACCCTGCCCTCCCTTCCCCACTCACGCACATCAGGAGATGTAAACACCAAGGACTGATTTCAGCTGCCTGCTCCCAGCAAGACAAGCTCCCAGGCTGATTAAAACTTTCTTATCTGCTCCAAAGGAAAGCAGTGAGAGATAACCCAGAGCCGGCAGCATGCAGTCCAGTCGTTGGCTGAAAGGGGCTCTGGCTGCTCGCACTAAATCACGCCAGGCTCCAGGAAAAACAACACGTGCACAAGCTCTGCTCAAGCCAAGGCACGGCTTTCCCCCAGCTTTTGCAGAGCACATTGCCTTCGACTTGTTTTTTTTGTGGACAGCATCCTTCAGGGGCCTTGCCCTGACCTGGCTCAGGGCAGTAGAAGGAGCTATGCTGGTTTTGTATTAAGATGCTGGTCCTTTAGTGTCTCCTCCCCTGACTCCCCTTTGCTGGGGTTTCCCCAAGCCCAATGCATTTTTTTATTCTAAACAAAGCAAGACCACAGCAGGTCCAAAGATTTCCTCGGTTGCTTCCATTTAAACATCCTTCAGCATTTCTGCAACTCCCCATACAGTATCAGCACAGTAATCATCCTTTTTCCATATAAACTAGTACTTAGTGGCTATTTTAGTCTTCCACACATCACACCCCCTCCAGGACACAGGTGCATCACTGCTGTCGCTACAATTTTCTTCCAATATGAATTAAAGAAAGTTTCCCCTTCTTGCTCCCAGCTGGCAATAATATATATTTTTTTAATTTCTTTTACTACCAATAGCTGATTTGCAACCTAGCGACACCAGGGTAACATTTTCCATATACACATGATATATTTCTGACCAGTGCTTTCACCCCTGCTCTGCAGCAGAAAGGACTTATCACCCTGCAAAGCCTAATTTTGCTCTGCAGGATTTTGCATGCACATGCAAGTTTTTCCAGGATTTGTTACCAGGTTAAGGTTTGAAAGCTCAATGTCACTTTGAGATACTTCAGTTTGCACTCTGCAAGTGCCACATGCAGCAATTAAGAGCACAGTAACTCTCAGAGAGGTAATTTAGGGGAGCATTTGATCCTTTCTGTGAGCAAGCCTGCACTGATGCACTTCGTGCTCCCTGTCCGGGGCAAGCACCAATCTCCATATGAGCACACAGAGCCTACGTGTCTCCATCAACCTCCTCGGTAAAGTTATCAACTGTTTGCTTAGCAAACACCGACCAAAGATTTCTGATTTTTTTTTTTATTTCTTTTTAAGAAACTGGTTTATTGGCGACACCTTTATCTCCCCAATTGCTTTGCACAGCCCCAGTACGTGAACAAGAAAGGAAAAGGTTTCCGCTGCCTCTGCCCATTTATTTATCCAGCAAACAAACCCTCTTAACACCACTGAGAAAACACCACGTGCATTTTTTCCAACACACCATTCATGGCAACCTCTCCAGGAAAGGGGACTGATATGCTGAACAGAACAGTTCAGGAGATTATTTTTAAAGCATTGAGGGGGGGTTTTTGGGGTTTGGTTTTTTTTTTTTTTTGAGAGGCAAAGAAACCAGCAAGTTCAGCTGCAAACTCTGCTCCAAGCTGGGCAACCCACAGCTTTTTCTATTTGCATTTAGCACTAGCCTAGAGAGATGCAAAGGAAGTTTCTTCATGCAACTCAAGTCTATAATTTTTAAGCAATAACCTTTAGACTTACAACATAATCCCCCCGCTCAGCCTTTAATTTCAGGCAGAAGCTTAATTTCCTCCCCCCCCCCCTAGATTTCCCACATTTCATAAGCTCTGAGCACCGTAGCGCCCAGAAACCCACATTATTACTCAGCTGCAAAGCGGACTTGTGGGAGGGAGGAAAAGTGGCTGCTACCAAAAGACATTCAAACTGCTGATCCAGCAAAAAAAAAAAAAAAAAACCAAAACACAACACAACAAACCAAAACACCCCATCAGTGCATTTCCCTGGCTGAGTAATTAAGATGTGTTTTGCATCGCATTTTTGCTCACTCCCCTGCATGCGGCTCCGATTCCCACTGTTCGCACCAAAACCGTGGCCAGGCATGTTTCTGCTGAGCCAGCGCATTTTCCCCTATTTTTTTATTATAAAGGGGAGTCGCGTGGAGCAACACATGTTGGGATTTCATGACCTTTTTTTTAATTAGATGAGGCATGGTAGCCTGGTTGAAGCAGCAGGGTATGGGGGCTGTAAGCTCACCTCCCCCAGGAAGCCCCACTGTTGTCATCCACCGGTAAAATACCATTTATTTCTATAGTTTGGTGGAACAACTATTACTCCCTTCTTTCAAGTGCAATAGGCACATGATACTGATGTTAAATTATTCAAGTTCAGAAGTGAAATGTCAGTCTTATTTTATTGGGGGGGGGAATCATACTGGCAAAATATGCCAAAAACACCTATTTTAGGGCAGCCTTATAATAGTTTCTTATATTAACAGACCTGCCCACCCTGCACATGGGCTCCAATATCCTACAGGAACATGAGATACACCCAAGAGCTACAAAAAAAGCCATCTTCAGGTTAAAAAATAAGATAAAATAGCTGCAAAAAAATAACATGATTGCATCATGACTGCTCTACAGAGGAAGGCATTACTGCACTGGCTTTACTTGTGCTGGACCAGCTGCAACCTGAAAGCTATGCAAAGGTACCAACTTTTGCACCATCCCATAAATGCATCCTCTCAATAGGGTGAGAAGCCACTGGCCTGTGCCCATCTGCAAAGACACACCTGAATTTTCAAATTCTGCTCTGGTGGAAGAACTGGGATGGGGCTTTTTGGAACTAAAGCTGGATTTGACCCACTTGCTGGGGGTATCAGGCAGGAGATACTGCACTCCAAGCTCAACCCCAGTTCAACATTTATTCCCATTATTCCACCCATTATTCACACCCTGCTTTGTACCAGGCTTCCAGGACATTAAAATAATAATTTTTCATTAAAATGCACAGCATCAGCATTCCACCAAACGGAGGGCAGGCATTTCTAGGATGAATGTTGCAGAGTCAAGGGAAGACTGAGCAAACCCCTACCATAGCTGTGGGAATGCCAGCATCAGTTGCCTCCTGGACACCAAGATCATATTTCCACCCCCAGCCAAATCCCGGGGCCAGAGGGATGCTCTAAGGGATCAAGACTCACTTGAAGAGGTTTTCTGCTCCTGCTCGCATCCTCATCTCCTTGTTGATCTGCTGGTTAATCCGTGCCCGGCGATGCTGCAGTTTGCTACGCTGGGTCTGGGCGAAGGGGTCGCAGCCCTGCTGAGAGAGAGGGGCAGGGTCTCACCAAAAAAAACACCATTTGGGGATTAAAAATGGCACTTTCAGAGCCCGGCATTGCACTTGAAATAAAAGGTTTATTACCTAATACCACGTGTTGCTTACAGCAATTTTCTAAGCTATTCAGAAAAGGCTTCCCAAATACAACCACTGAAGGGATACAGGAACTAAACATCTCCTTTCCAGGGTCTCGCCATCCAGACACAAGACAAGACCCAGGGGGCTTCAGATGAGCTCAATATAACCCTTGAGCTTGGGAACAGATGTGATCCTATGTCTATAAGTGCTCCCATCTCCTGCTAGCTATAGGGGATCGAGCACAGACAGCAAGTCAAGAGTTCACGGGGGTGGAGAAATGATTTGCACAAAGCAATAAATTAAATCCATCCCTGCCTCCTTCTTTGGCTCTGGCTCGGACTTTCTGCAGACAGGGAAACATGCTTAATCTCTGACTTCAGGAAATAACAGACGGCAATATCCCTCTGTCTCGCAGGGCAAGAGGTTATTATGGGATACCCCGGGCAGAGAGGCTGCTGCGAGAAGGGTCTCTGAATCAGAGGCCATAAAAGCTCTGCCCAAGCAGAGATTATTTCCATTGTGCAAGGAGCAGTTCAGATGGGTGAAATGAGCCTCTAAAAGACCCCTGGATAAAAAAAAAAAAAACTTGGGACGGCACAAGGCTAGGCTGTTTACGAGGATGGAGACCTCCGAGCCTGTTTTTCATACACCAGCGCAAAGCATGGGCAGATCCCTCCGAGACCATATTAAGATCAACTGTAGCACTAAAAGAAACTACTCAAAGCCACTATTTCACCCTCTTGCTTCCCTTAGAAAACCTCTATTTGCTGTGCACTTCAATCAATGCTCCCCACTGCTTTACCTCCACCACTGCTAGTGGACCCCTTGCCCCCACATCAAGAAGGGGTTTTGCCACCCAAGAGACTCTACAGAGCTCCAACAGTGCCTGCTCTCGTCCTGTCCAAAACACTTTCTCAGCTAATTTCTTCCATATACAAACCTCAGTGGGCTTCACCAGGTCACACCTCATCCTCCAGGATGGGTTGCAACAGTCTCAAATCGAATAAGCCAGGGGAACGCTTGGTTACCTCTCCAGAAGACATTTTAGGTACCAGTGTTACTCTAGGAAAACTTACTTATAACAAATTATTTGATTTTTCTGGGGAAGAAGGAAAGGAAAACAAGAAATCCTTGCTCAAAAGAGTAGGAGACCAGCTTTGATTAGTAGGTAGGGAATGAAGAGTTTTGCATTTTCATGGACTTCAGCTTTCTGAGAATTAATTTCTCAATTTCTCACCAGTAAGTGGTGCCCCCTTTGAAAAGGGTCCGGGATTAACACTGACATTTTCATTTAAGTGAAAGATTTGAGCTCCTAATTGGTACATTTGAGACCATGAAATCAGAGTCACTCCATCTGGTCCATAAATCTGCAGGCTTTGTGCTTTACAGTAATCTATGAATTTGTTGAAATTACTGAAGGAATAAGCTGGAAGCAGGAGGCTCTGATTATTCTGGAAATGCAATTAAGTGGGAAGTTAAGGAAAACACCCCAACAGCTACACAAATCTTGGGTCAGAAGCAAATACAGGAAAGGCTGATCCAGAAGTGCCACTTCTGGATTTGCCCTGGGGAACCCACCCATCCTGCACACACCGTTAGCTCCCCAGGGAAAAATCCAGAAACTGGAAGAAAAAGGAAAAGGATGAGGAATCCCACACCATGAAGCCCAAGAAGGGACCATGCCAGGTTTTCTCCAGCAAGGAGGAGCTGGGTCATTGCTGAACGTGGCCCTTGGAAAAAAAAAAAAAAATCCCCACCCAGAGGCTCCCAAAGGAGACAGCACCAAACTCGTCTAGAAAGTAGCTGCTCATGCAGATGTAGTCCAAGATATTGCACAAGTATTTCTTTTATTAATTAAAGGCTGATTACAAACATTTTGCCTTCAATGATGTTTCTTCATACAGCGCAAGACATTAACCTATATGTGGAAGTTAAAGCTTAAGGCGGGGAAAAGGAGCCATAAAGAGAAGGTAGTGCTTATTAAAATTTCAACAGCCCCTCAGGTTTACAGATGAGAGCTGTGTGCACTTGTCAGCTCCAGACACACGCAGCCAAATGAGTATGCAAATATATCCAAACACATGCAAGTAAGCAGAATCCAGGCCCCCTTTCTCTGCCTCCAGAGCCATAAAAATCCATCCAAAGTTCAACAGACCCAGTAGCAACTGTTGGAGGTGGAAAGCACCTCTTCTCTGCCTCCAGCTCTTCCTACAGGAGCTTTCATCACCTTTGAGACCTCTCCAGTTCTTGCAAAGGTTTGCTTGAAAGTGGTCAGAGGATTTTAAGATTTTTGGGGGCAGGGGGCAAAAGAGCAAAGACTACCTCAATACATGGGCAGGAGGCCAGAGGAACTGCAGGTGAGAGATGATGGAAGAGGCACAAGTGCAAGGACTATCCAAAACCACAGAGAAGGTCCATGAACGCCTCCTTGTCTGGAGGCAAGGCAAGAACAAACTAAGTAAGAAAAGAAGCGAGGTGCAGAGTGGCATGAGAAGACACTAGGATGGCTCTACAAGATATTCAAAAACAGCATTAAAACTCTTCACTGCAAAAGCAATTAAGGGGTTTAGCTAATTGACTTGGCAGCTCCCCACTTCTCCCGTGCTTGGCTTGAGACAACACCAAGGGGCAAAATTTGAGTCACTGGTATCAAACATGATGACTGAGACCACTCTCAAGCATGAAAACAGAGCAGCACTGATAATCGTTAATCACTTTGGCTTTCCACAAGGGCACAAAGGAGCTGCCCTCCAGGAACGCTTGCAAGCCCTGATGCAGCTGGGGACCAAACACGGTTCAACAACATCCAGGACATCACAGCATTTGGATTTGCTTAGACTTGGAGAGGGAGGTACTGAGCTCTTCTCCCTGGTATCCAGTGATAGGACTCATGGGAATGGTTCAAAGCTGCACCAGGGGAGGTTTAGACTGCACATTGGGAAGCATTTCTTTACTGAGAGGGTGGTCAAACACTGGAACAGGCTTCCTAGCGAGGTGGTTGATGTCCCAAGCCTCTCAGTGTTTGAGAGGCATTTGGACAATGCCCTTCACAACATGCTTTAACTTTTGGTCAGCCCTGAATTGGTCAGGCAATTGGACTAGATGACCGTTGTAGATCCCTTCCAACTGGAATAGTCTATTCTATTCTCCCTCCAAGACACACTAAGCCATTTGTAGAGCTGAGAGGTTTTTTTCCCCCCCATCTGAACACTGGGTGTCTTTTCAATCTGACTTAATGAGATAGTTATCAATTCCCATCCGGGCTCCTAAGCCAACAGCAAAAAGGTACTGGAAAGTCAGGTATTGGAGCACCTGATGTAATACTAAAGCCTTGTGAGGGTGCCGAGTCAGGATCTTGAGACTTGCTGCCCTTAGGGACTTCATGTGATCTCCCCGCACCTTGCTTTCCTCCTCACCCTTTATGAAGTTGGGTAACTGCCGTAACCCATGGGACTGCAGCACATCTCGTCTTGAGAGGATCTGCTGACGGTCCCAAAGCATCATCCCTGGCTGGCACGGACCCATATAAGCATTGTGCCAAGGCCACCGTGGGGAACAACCAAGCCTAGTCTGCAGCTGCTCCTGGAGCATTGCAGAAATGACATTATTTCACAAATATTGGAGCAAGAAGGAGAAGCAGCTCCAGAGTAAGATGCTTAGGCCAGGTTAACTTACATATGAAAGGAAACACCATCACAAGCAAAAAAGGCCATATTTAAATCAAAAGGTAGATAGGGGAGAGAAAGAGTCAAGGAGACAGCATGCCCATCAGCTTGCATTCAAAAGAACCCAATGCTTTGCCTGTGCCCGTACTCTCCAAGTTGCAACCAAAAGCTAAAAACTACAGCACAGAGTTTCTAAAGTAAGTGGTGACCGATTTAAGCATGCCTTACATAAGGGGGGCATAGGGAAAACACACACCAAAACCCACTGTTAGGTTATAAAAGGGATTTTCCTTGCTTAATTCTTCTTTGTACAAGCTCTTGAGGTCAACCCTTTAAGGTCAGAAGAAAGATGTGTTATTTCAACCAGCCTCTTGGGCTTTGGGGTGCACCTAGGGACATCAATAGAAGAGTAAAGTTGGGTGCTTAAGAAGTGGCCAGGTTGAACATGAGATTTCTTAGCCTTCCTAGTTTAAAGTTTTTACAAAGGAGAAGCAAGCACATAACTCTTCCAGTAAGAGGCCATAAATTGTGTAGCAGTCAGGGAACAGCACAGCTTGTATGTACACAGAGGACAGCGTATGTTAAGAAAGCCATGAAAATGAATGAGGTGTGGGTCATTAAGTTATACGAGTTGTGTCCAGCTCCGAAGTTTATTGCCTCTGACAAAGCAGGATTAGAGCCAGTATTATTGTAGCAAGGCCATTTTATGCTCAGAAGACATCTGCCAAATAACATTGTGTTCAACCCTCAGCATGGGAAGATGACAGCATTACAGAAAGTGCTCAGCCAATGCCTCCATATAAGGGAGAAAAGGGAAGAGGCCAGAAGACCCCTGCCAGAGGAGGCCAAGACAAACATCCCCTTTGAGGGATGTCAAGGTTTCCGCCAACTCAAACCCTGTCTTTGAAGGGAACATATACAATGATGTAATGGTGGTGTTAACTCCCCAACACCTCTTCCAGTTCAAGAGCGCCCATCTGGGGTGTTAAATAGGGCAATTAGGTGGTTAGGTTTCCTTCTGAGTCCTTAGGGAATGTTTGATTAGAGATGACCACCAAGTGTACTTTGCACTTGCCATCTTCAGTAAACACAAGGAGATGAAGCCTGGATATGTCCTGGGTGACAAGACACACCCAAGGCGTTACTTGTGACCCCAGTGCCAAAAGGCAGCCACCACCTCCCAGCTTTCCCAGCACTAATGACAGAAAAAACTAATCACCTGTAGGAAGAGGTGGATGCCAGCAAGTCCAAAGGGCAAAGCCACACACAGAGGGACTATTTCTGCTCTTTCATTTCAGCTAGAAGAACAGGAGCTCAGTCACTGGAAGCAAGTGAGCAAAAGCAAAACTTAAGCATATGAAGCTATCAAAGGATGACTGCAAGCTGTTACCACAACACCGGTGAGAAGGGAAAACACGATCCTAGGACATGCTGTTAAATTTATAAGCAAGAGAGAAATGGAGATGCAGATCTGGTTGCGTAAGGGGCTTCTGCATCCCTGTCTGGAGGAACAGGTATAGATCAGGAGCGTGCTGGTAAAAGCCAGGCATGGATCTCTTTAGAGAAATGAGGAAGAGGTCTGTAGCTGGGAGCTAAGTTATAGCCACAACAGGTATCACAGCAAAAGCTCCTAGCTACCTGCAGAGCTTGGCTGGATCACAGGAGGTGCTCCACAGCCTACCTGCTGAAACATAGACCAAGCTGTGCCATCTCCAAGACTGGCTTTAGCCACAAAACAGTCACCACCAGGATTATTGCCAATTAGAGAAGCTGGAGAGTGCCCACGGAATGGCAGGAGAAGCTAAAGAAGTTTAATCTGCACATAGACTGGAGACATCCATAATACAGAAGTGGTGAGATGAGTTGTCACCTGGTGCTGACCTAGGCTATAGAGCCAGCTCCACTGCCAAGCAGACAACCTTCATATCCCCAAGGACAGGTAAGATCAAGGAGAAAGCTGCAAGGGGAGCAGGGCACCAGCCAGCCTTGCATCACTGCCACGTGGGTATACAAACATACGGAGACCCTTGGTGCCAGACAATGCAATATATAAGGGATGAGCTGCTGCTTCAGGGAAGTCAGGCATTTTTCCCCACAATTCTCTCTCCTTTTACAATGAGGGAATCACCTGGTTTCATGGAAATCAAATTATCTGCCCTAAAAGTTGTCATTAAGGTCATGCACTACACATGGTCAGCAGCACAACTGCACCACAGTCCTGGTACCCCATGTCAGACAACACAGGCCTGGATCCAGTCTCGCAATGCAAAGCAATGTGGTTGATACTGGATGACCAGAGCTCAGGGACATAGCTGAGGACTAGTGGCAGGATTAGGCCCATCTCAACTTCCACTGCTCAGACCAACCTGGCAGATGGTGGATACCATGAATATGTTAAACATACCCCAGCTGCATTTAGCAAAGGGACCGATGATGCTCATCTGCTACATCCCCTGAAACCTCAACTGCCTTCAGCATTTCCATTATCCCAGACTGCTGCATATGGTCCTGAGATCCTTAAGGATTATTTTGTTTTAATTTTATAACTTATTCCTCCCAGTGAATAGATTGCTTACTGCTTTTTTAAAGGGAGGGAGTCAAAAGGCATCAAGAGTGTTACTATTCAACCTTTCCCCAGGGAAGGAGGAGGACATGGTTCAACTCTTCTGTTGGACAACCCGTTAGGATTTCACTTATTTGACCTCTCCAGTGCTGCCTTGTTCCCTCCTCACACCAACCAGTTGCTGAGGTTGGTTGCCCAGGGCATAAATACACCCCTCAGACAAAATGGCAGCTCTGCTGGAGCCTGGCTCCCCATGACTCACCTCCACCTCATCTCCTCCTTTCGTGGGCAGTTCCCACAAAAGCCACCCCAGGTGCTCCTTCTACATACACAGAGAGAGAACTGGCAGTCAGAATAAAAAAAAAATAATATAAAAACCTTTGGAGCCAAAGGCAAAGCCAAGCAAGGCTGCAAAATAAGCCTGAGATATCTTGGTTTGACACCTGATAACCATGAGGGCCATGCTCCAGATATAGCCACGGCAACCTTTGGACATCATGAGTCATCCCATCTGCAAACTGTCTGCTCACCCAGAGAGGGAATTCCTTTACATAGGACTGGGATTCATGGGCAATGCCAAAGCCATGCCAGATTGGGTTTGTTGCTAACTCTAAAGGTCCCCAGTCTTCAGAGCTGTCTGCTTAGTGAGTCCTGGGTGGTGAGCTCCTACAGCATTCACCACCAAGTGAGCGACCGACCAACCCTTCCAGCATTACCAGTCTGCACTCACAATACAATTAAAGAAAACGGCACACGAAGAAGCACAGGGTGCTAAAGCACAAGGAAAACAGCTGGCATGTGCCCAGGAAGCCTTCAACCCCAGCAGGGATGGTGAATGAAGAGCTGAAGATCAGTGCTTGGGAGGGTCAAGCACCAACCATCAAGTGTAATTCAGGCAGAGGTGGGCAATTCCATGAGAGCTGGTCAACTCCAAGCTGCATTTGCTCTCCACTAATTTGCCCAGCTTGCATCAAGGCACATTACAGAATATCAACATTTGCTCTGCAGTTAAAACTAAAGCAAAAATACCTGCGCAGAGACAAGGAACAGCCAAAAATGACAACAATTTCTGCAGCTCTAGGAAGCGCTGACACACAAGCTACTGCTGTCATTAACAGAAGCACCCTTGATCCCTGACCCCAACCCTGTGCATTGAGCACATGGTCTCCACCTGCAACCTCAACCCTACAGGTTTTACCCAGCAATTGCTTACAACATCTCCCACTGAAAAAAAACAGGCAGGTACTTACTTTCATCCACTCTCAGGAGCAATAATATTTCCTAACACAGAGTTTTGTCCCCAAAAAGGGATGTTTCCAAGTACACAGATGATCTAGCAGCTGGAAAACTTGCTGTAGAAATAGGGTAACTGGAGCATCAAGCTCTCAGCACCTATTTTATTTCCAGAACCGCACTGGTCTAAAAGCTCTTTGGATAGAGTCAGAGCTGTCAACTGGCATTATTATTCCTCTTTGCAACCCACAAGTTTGAGTCAGGCCAGCACAGGACAAGTGGCCAAGTGACCCTGGTTTAGCTGCATTAGCTTATGGGATAGAGACCAAAACAAAAGCCGGAGAACCACTGCACACACAAAAGCAGGCTTTAAAATTCTCTTTTTTAAAGGTTTATAGATAATTTTCTTCTCCTCCCAGCCAAGCGCATTTCAGAAAGTAATATGGGCTGTTACTACAAGACAACCAGTAGATCACAACAAAATTTTTTTGCTCCCTGAACATCTACTTTTATATAAAAGTCCCTATCACAAAACTAATCTCATGAAGCACTCCAGCTGAAAGCTGTTTTTCTGTGGGAGACATTACCAGCTAAAACCTCTAAAACCTTTTATTGAGAATATGGTTACATCACACAGCCTTTTAACAAATGAGTGGAGGATTAAGGTTTTAAATTTCGCAAAGAAGTGCCCTCACTGTTGGCTAATGCACTCAGCAAGAGGAAGGAAAAATAAAATGGGGGGGGGAATAAAAATATGGGGGACTGGGGTTTTTAAACAGCAAAACCTGCATCCAGAGCTTGAATTTTAGGAGCATGAAACTGCTCTGGGGAGCTGGGGGAGGCACAGGGTATCATGAGAGCCAGGGCAGGGTGCCAGCAGGAAACAGATGTATTAAATCTTCAGCCCCGGTACGTGAACCCTGGCAAAAAAAAAAAAAGAAAGAAAAAAGAAAAAGATCACCATCGCAGCAGCATTCAGGATCCCCTGCAAGGGAGCAAACATGCAGTGACCCCATCCACAGCCCCTGATGCTGTCAGGGTGGAAAAACAAACAAACAAACAACTAGAAGAGGCTATATTGATAGTTTCATTTAAATAAAAACCTGATATCATTAATAGGAAATCTAATCAGGTGGTTTGTTTTTTTAATTTAAAAAAGTAATCATGTTATGACAGATGCTGCATATGCTCTGCCAGTTCTCCCCCTCGAAAGCTTTGCAATATTTTCCTATGTTATTCTCCTCAGTGCTACCATCTGACAGATCCAAACAGGGTAAACCAATTGCTCATACAAGGGAAACAGTGCATCCATACACAGAATAAATTGGAAAAAACCTTCTGCTAATCTCCCCTTACAAGCAGCACCTGCTATTTAGACAAGGCCCTGGGTAAACTCCAACCTGGTTTAAGGTTGCAACCTCTTGAGCTGCAGTCAGAGAGGCCAGGCTCAAGATCAGATTGATCCTTGTTCAGCCAAGGTTGCAATCTCAACCCTCACTCACAAAAAAACCACCTCTAAAGCCTGACTGAGTTTTGGTTTTTTGATTGTTGGTGTGTTTTTTTGGTTTTGTTTTTTAGGTGTGGATTTTTTTTTTTATTTTGCCAAAGGGCTGCAGAAACAGAGCGCTCTGCTGAAGAACAAGTTTTGAAAATTATACACTTGCAAGAAAGAGATCAGATTACAGGGCAAATTCACTGCAGGTTTATAAAGCTGGCTCCCAGGGGACAGACCTAACGGGAGATGCACTTAAACAACCCCAAAAACTAATGTCACCCATCTTTTCTCGTAACAAGCGGCATTCTTTAAAGCCTCCTCGACCCCAGGAGCGTGCATTGATGGCCAAGGGACAGTGGGGAAAGTCAAGCCGCGAGGTCAGTGGCAGCCAGAGGACAATCCCTGTTGGTTTCACCTCACTGTTATTAATTAAACGAGTGACGCCAGCGGGGCTATCGGCCCCATCTCGCGCGCATGGCCAGGCTGCCGTTGCACCAACTTTCCTTGCGGGCAGCTCCCAGGGAAAGAAGCATATCAGCAAGCAATACCCTGCCCGGTACCTCCGATGGTGAGGGGGGGGAACAGGCAGTGCTTAGCTGGACCATCTTCCTATGGACGGGAAGGAGAAAAAGCCAAAATATAGGAGAATTTGGTTAAAAGTAGTCACTGGGAAGCTTGCAGATGGAGCCAGTGGAGGAAGATGTGACAGAGGAATGAAGTTTAAGAGATGATGAGCTATGAGATAGTTGTGTAGGTCTGCTTATGACTGAACTACTGGACACATTTCTATCCCACATCATATATCAAGCCCTTCCCCACCCAGCCCCCTGCCATGCCCTGACACCCCCAGCACAGTCTGATGGCCAGAATGGACCTGCATGCCCACCCATGCCCTGCAGCACCCATGGGGACCACCATCCCCATGGACCAGACAGGGATACCCAGCCCCACAGAGCATCAGTTGGATGTTTTACCATCCTGCTCCCACCCATGGCACCCCACCGCTGTGCCTCACCTTCCGGGTGCTGCCACTCTTCAAGGCTTGCAGGAGGACGAAGCCACTGTCCCCGTCCCCCTCCCTGCCACCAGCCAGGCTCTCCTCCTCAGGGGGCATCATCTCCAGGAGCGTAGCATCCACAGGCTGAAAGGGGTGGGCCCACAGCTGGGGGCTCCTGCCTGACCCCACGGGGTGGCTCTGGGGCTCAGTGTCCCCTCCTTGGGCTGCTCTGGTACTCCTGGCCTAGCCCCACACCTTGCTAGCTCCTGGGGGATTCAGAGCCCAGCCCTATCCTGGGTGGGGGCTTAAACCCCCACTAGCCCCTGCCCTCTGATGCTGCAAAGCCCCATGCACCTAACATCTGACTAGAGACAAGCCCACAGCTTGCTTCCCCCCTTGCAGAGCTACCCCAGATGGGGGACAAACCCCACAGACCCCCTTTGCAAGATTTACCTCAAATGGGGGGGCAAACCCCCACAGGCCCCCTTTGCAAGATTTACCTCAAATGGGGGGGCAAACCCCCACAGGCCCCCTTTGCAAGATTTACCTCAAATGGGGGGGAGGAAACCCCCACAGACCCCCTTTGCGGAGATGCCCCAACCAGGGGGCAAACCCCACAGCCCTACAAATCTACTCCCCGACCAGGGCAAACCCCACCACCCCCGGGTGAATCAAGCCCCGATTCCCCCCGGCAGACGACGCCCCCCCGCTCACCCCTCGGTACCCCCGCACGGCCCCGCCGACCAGGAGCGAACGCGGCACCAGCCCCGCCGCGGCGCGGGGCATAAGCAGGGTGGTGGGGCGGGGCGGGGCGGAGCGCGGCTGCGGCCAATGGGAGAGGGGGACTGCGCGGATCGGCGGCGGCGTTGCCCAACGGGAGTGCGGGACAGGGAGAGGCGGGGGGAGGAACGGAGGGGGGGGGGGAGGGGCGGGGCGGAGGGGCTGTCGCCCGTGGCAACGGTGGGAATTAGAACGCCGAGGACGTCATGGGCGGGGCGGGGCCTCGCGGGGCGCCGCGCCCCTCCCACGGCCACAGCTGGGCGCGGCCCCCCCGTACCACATCTGGGGGCGCGTCCGCTCCGCCCCCAGCCACATCTGGACGACCCCACCTCCAGCCAGGCGCCCCACCACCACCCCGGCCACATCTGGGCGCCCCCATTCAGCCCCTACAATCCCCGCATCCCCTCCCGTGCAACCCTCGGGCTTCCCCCTCCCCCACAACATCTGGGCTGGTGTGGTGGGGGGGTGCAATAAGGCAGCACCCGTCGTGCACCCCCACTCAGCCAGCTCCAGCTGCCTTCTGCCCCAACACTGTGGCCCAGGTGCTCCTCTCTGTGTGGCCCCTTGGCCACATCATATCCCTGCCCCCCCAAAAAAAAACACATCTGGATGGTGACACTGCAGCTCGCACAGCTGCCGGAGCAATTCTGCAACACCTGGGACTGCTGTGCCCTTGCCCTGCTATAGCCATTAAACGCTGCTCCTGTACAGCCCTGTACAAAATACAATATAATATAAAAAATAATACAAAAGCAAATAAAAAAAAATAAAACAAACCCCACTTTCTTACTGTTTCCAGCCAGATACAGGCAAATCCTGCCCCACTTTCCCCACTCTGCGCTGTCTTGTTAAGCCATAGCAGGGTTTTACTTTCAAGGACACTCATCAAATAAGAGCTGGACTAGACAACAGCGTTAAAGCCGGCAAAATTTTATGGAAAAGTGACCAGGGGTTGGAAAAATCCAATTCCCAAGATGCACATGGGACCCTAACATGTGCAGTGCCCAGCATGGGGATGCTGAGCTGGTTGTCACCGATGTGTGTCACCACAAAAATGTCCCTTAGTCTTTACTGGGGGCCTCGCTTCGTTTCTGTAATGAAGTTAATGAGACCATGCTTGTGCATGATGAATCCTATTCATGTCAACAGGGTACGAGGAACACCGTGCAGATTCGGCTGTTTAACGAGGGGGAAAAAAATTAACCCGGCACACATTAAACCTTTTATATTGCATGAATTTATTTTATAACTGCCTGAATACATTAAAACATTTCCACCTTTCCCCGTCAATTTTTCCTTGTCGGGGCTTCAAGGATTGCACGTGATCCCAGGGAAGGGAGTACGTTAGGAAGAACTTTTTTCTCCCTCCTGGATTTCCCAGTCTGAAAGGAGCCACTGGACTAGGAGAGCAAAATTACTATTTAATCCACGGTGTCACCAAACTGTGCAGGGACCCCGTTTGCAGTCTGTTTTTTGGGGAAACATGCACCCTTTGTGCTCCATGTTTCCCCGCTGCAGAGCCTTGGATGGAGCCATCCTGCTCCCATCTTCCCCATTGCGAAGAGCATCTGTAAAGGGAAAATATATAAAAATATATCAACTATCTTCTTATTAAGAGGTTTAACCCAGGTTGTGCTTGGGCAGGATGTATAGGCAAACCAGAGCTGGTTTAGGTCAGGACAGGTTTCTCCCAGCTCACCTACTCTGCAAACCCCATCATTTCCCATCATGGACATCCCCACTAGTACGGAGAGCTTGAGAAAAACCTTCACCAAGCATCAGCGCTGAACAAATCTATATGGGACCCAGGGTGAAAATGGAAGAAAATCAAATATACGCTGGTCCCTGGCTTGGCAGGAGACTGCTGAGAGCAAACAAGCCCCGACACGACGTCATCCTCTCCTGCTCCCTACCCTGGGGCTGGCTCCCATCCCTTGACAACTTTTACTCATCCAGCAAGAAAGGTGGCTTGGATGCCTTTTCCCCGGGTGGTGCAACGGGGATCAAAGAGGTTTTCCCGGAGCCAGCCCTGCCTCCGGGGGTTTCCGCTCCCGGCCGCGAACCGGGCGGCACCTTCCCAGGGGAACGCGTGGCTCCGCTACTTGCCCCGGCGAGGGATCTCGGCGTGGGGCAATGTCTTTTTTTGCCCCAAAACCCAGCATTTTGGGGGAAAGCTCGTGTTTCTTCATCCTTTGTAAAGCACCTGTGGCCCCTTTGCAGCAGCCCCTTCCCAGCAGCATTGCTTGCACCAGGTTGAGGATGGTTGAGACCATTTTGAGGCTCAGCTGTGTTGAGGTGCTTGATGGCAACGTGGGCAGGTGAAAGCAATAGACTCACCTGCATGAATAGGGCTGGAGAGGAGTGGGATGGGTGAGTGCTTCAGGATGAGGGTTATGGGCAGCTGTATACAGCACCCTGCAGGATCAGGCCTCTGCACCCAGAGTCTGGGCTCAAAGACCTCTCCAAATCCAACTGTGGGGCTCTGATGGGTAAGAAGCAGCTGAGAAATCTAGATTGTGGGACTAATTTAGTCAGATAATTGAAAAGGGGATCTCTTTGGGAAGGTAGATTTCCCTAAGCTGTTTTTATTGCAATGTGTTTGGCCCAATCCTCCACTGGATCAGTGCAAAGTATTTTCCCCCTAGCAGGTCTCCTTGCCAAGGAGATGCTGTCTAGGCGTTCTCCTTAAATTCAGCTTTAGGGCTAAAACTTCATTTCCCAGGGTGCATCTTGGGCTGGGAGCCTCCAATCAGGGCTGAGGAAGTCTTTAAATAAGCTGCCTGTAGGGGGGCATTGACCTTACACAGGCAGCTGGGCAAGGGGTGAGGTCTTCTCCAGTCTGGGTGGCTTTGAGGGAACATGCCACCCTGCGCTGAGTGAGCGTGGTCCCACTGGTAGCTGCAAGTACTCACAGCTGGTAAAATATGGAGACTTTCAATGTGTTTTCTGCTCCTTGAAAAGTTTGCAGGATGTCTCATGGTTCTTTGTAGCTTGTCTTCTCTCCTTGAAAAGTCCCCTTTTTTCCTCAATGGTGAAGGTCCTTCATGGATGGGCACCACCTTGGCGTTGTTTGAATTTGATCTTTATTTCTTGCATCCTCTGAGGCCTTGAGTTTTGAGGGGGAGCAGTGATTTTGGGGGGGGTCTGGCTGCTCCAGCCATGAGAAGGAGAGGTGATAGCTGGGTGATGGTAGCCCAGCTGCCTGCTTCAGTGGGGGGAGTCAGTATTTCAATTTTGCTCTTGTCTCTTTGCTGTGTTTTATTATTTTCCATTGTGGTGGCTTTCTGGGTGTAATTAGGACCTGGATAATGTGTCTTGCATACCCTGGGCTGCTCTGAGGATGCAAATGCAACCCAGCACACAACCCCCATCTACTTGTATGGACCTGTGAATTCCTAAGCTATTGGGGGGGGCTTTCCTTTTATTTTAGCAGCAACTTTATTTTTACCACCCCCAACTGAGCTCAAGACTCTTCCATTTGATGCTCTACTTGGGTCCTTGTTAAAGCTGAGCTTAACCCTGTGGGTATCTGCAAACTTCAGGGTTGAGCTGTGGAGTGAGCATCTATTGGGGTTTCCCCTGAGAGCAAAACTGGGGTGCTACTGGCCATATGCTGTCTCCATCTTCTTGCAGTAGCCATCCTCGGGCATGTTGCCTTAACCCCGTGTCACGTCTCAAAGAGCTGGTGGGTGACAGAGCCATGGGAGTCTCAAGGGCAGGTGGAGCGAAGAACAGCAGCAGCCGGTGGGTACCATGGGGCATGGCAGGGGATTTTGGGAGGCCTCCAGCATTATGTTATCAGGCTTGCTGCAGCTGGCTCTGTCAGGTAGCTCAGCTCTAAAATGGTCAGCAGGGAAATTCTTCCAAGTTTCCTTTTGGGACCCCTTTTTTGGTGCTGCTGGACATAAAGGTTATGCAGTGTGGCATCATGCTATGGCTTATTTCCACCCCTAAGGGGTTTGCCGCAGGCGTTGCCTGCTTGGCCTTGGTGGGGATGAGTTTGCTCTTTTTCCCAGGAAGCGAAAGAGAGAGTTGGGGAAAGGGCAGGAGGTGCCAAAGGCTGTGAAGAAGAAGCTGGAGGAAACGCCGTGCACGGTGCAGGTACCAGCCAGCCCTCTCCATGCCTGGCCATTGGGGTGACCCTTGTGTCTGTCCCCAGTGTTTTGTGGGCATTGAACCCAATTCATGAACTTCCTTCTCTTTTACACCACTCTGTCCTGATGTGCAGCCCCCTCTGGTAAAAGGGAAGAAGAAGAAATCACCCGAGGTCAAGGAGAAGCCGCTGCAGGAAAACATCATCAGCAGGTAACTCCTCAGCTGGATGGTGGGGCTGATGGTGGCAGCCAGGGAGGAGATGGCATCAGTGGGGCTTTGCCTGCCCATGCTAGGGTTCCCCATCTGGGTTCACCCCAGAGGTGTGCATGGGAGTGCCATGTCCAACTCTGTTCTGCTTGGGCTGCTTTGATTATCAAAAAGGTTTTTTTAATTGGGAAAAACTTGTGTTCCTTCTCTGTATCCTTTTTGGCCAAGAAGCTCTCTAAAGCAAGAAGCTGCAGAAGGGAAAGGTCTCGGCTTGAGCCTGCAGGATGGGATCCAAGTGGAGGAGGAGGGAGCCGCATCTGGGTCGGTACGTGGTGGTCTGCACTGAAGTATTAAGGAGGGCTCATGTGGTTTGCTCTTAAGGGAGCTGTGAGGATGCTGTCCTACAGCTTGTGGTTGTGTGCAAGCCCCTAAAAAGGATCCTTTGAGCATCTGGAATTAAATTAAATTGCCTGAAGCTCATGTGCCCCACTAGCAGATGCATGTGGCATTGGGGTTGAATCAGTCATATTTTGGTGTTGGACCAAGAGTGCAAGCTGGCGCCAATGGGGAGCACCAGGACACAGGTGACCCCATCACTTCCCAAGCATGAGGTTGGGATTGGTTTCATCCTGGCAGGTTCCCTTTCTGAGGCATTTGAGCTTCACTGCTGTTCTTGGGATGATGCTGGAGAGCACAGATTGTGGCTGATTACCTGTATATTTTGCTTTGCCCACATTAACATATTGCACTTGTCCCCTTGGTGTGTAAAACAAGCAGAGATGCTTTTTCCTTTCCCCATGGTGAGTCTCCATCCCTCTTGCAAACAGTGTCTGAAATGTCAGCAAACTCTCCTGGGTGGATGCAATCAGAGCTGCAGCCTTGAAACCCCCCAAGGGTGCCTGTGGTTGGTGTCCTGGTATTGCTGGTGTTCCCAGTGCAAGTGCCAGGCATTTGCATGCAGGATTTTTTTGGGGGGGAAGATTGTGGCTGTCTGCTCCTGAATTTACCAATCTAATTTCTGACAGCAGTTGGATTGTGAATTTGAGAGCAGGCGTATTCCCAGGGAACGAAAGTGTATATTGTCATAACCAACCTATAATTAACTCAGGTTTTTTTCCCGCCCTTAATGAGTTAACCTAGCAGCTTTTCAGCAGCAGCTTACAAGAAAAATCCCTGTGTGGTTTTGGCCTCCCTTGAAAGCCTTCGAAAGAGAAACTTGGGGAAGTCGGAATTTATAACGAGAGCCTTGATGCTTGGCAAGTGTTGAGTGAAGCTGGGATAGGTTTCAGGGCGCTGCATGGTTACATGTAGCCTTGCATGGCCAGGAGCAGAAGAGCCTGGCTTCAGCTTTGAAAACAAGCGTGCAAACAGTGCGATAATATTTCTGGTGGCCACCATAGGTCAGCTCTTAGGGCTCTGTTTGAGTCCCCTCTGAACTAATTTTCTCCTACGTCCTGTCCCCATTTTCCCTGTGCTTTACTTTTTCTTTCTTCTTGCCCTCTGTTTGCCCTTGTGTTTCCCACCCTGTGGCTTTGTCCCCCACCTCTCTTTCCCTCTTGCCTTCTGCTACAAGGGTCGTTTAATCTTCTTAGGATCAAGCTGGCATGGATGTGCATAAGCTGTCTCTTGATGCATCTTTGTTTTGGAGCCCTCCTATCCCTTCTGCTGTTCTGGACTGCTGTCCCCGATAGGAGCAATGCATCTAATGAGCAGGCGGTTGAGGAGGGATGATAATTTTCATGTATTTGCTCTATAAAATACACTTTCAGTGTTGTTGGAAGTAAGACAGGGATTTCCTAACCCCATAAAACCTCAAAGCTCTCCTCATGCTTAGAAAAGCCTGCTGTTTTGGGCTCCTGGTTTCTAGCCAACGTGGCTGAGGAAGAGGAAGGTGATCTCAATGAGATATGGGTACTGTGGCCTGGCTGGCTGCCATTGCAGGGGCTGGGTGATTGCTTGGGAGTGATGCTGCTGTTGGAGTACCCATGCAAGCTAACCTCTCCCAGATCAACACTGTTAATATCTTTCAGGAGGAGACCAAATCAACCCTCCACCAAGGGCCATCAGTGGGGCTGAAAGACTCTTCAAGGTAAGTTGGGCCACTTTCTGAATGGGTTTTGCCCAGAGAACTGGAAATTTGTCCTATCTCTTCTTGCCGTGGGGTTGCACAGCCCTGGTTTTCTCTCCTGTATCACTGGGAACACTGCTGCTGATGCCTTCACTGGGCAGCTTGGCCATGTCCTGGTGTCTTCAGTGACCTTAAAGCTTGCCAAAAACATCGCAAGTGGAATTTGAGGCCCCATCCTGGGATTTGAGGGTGGAGAGGGAGGCTCCTGGTCCCATCCAACCTCCCCAAGGATGCTTGAGTCAGCAGGGCGCGATCGCTCAGATGCACATACCTACATAAGTACAGAGGTAGGCGGTGGGGAAATGCTAGTGGGGACAACCAGCCTTGCAAAGCCTGGGAAAAAGGTGTTTCTTTTCCTTGCCCCATGCTAGATCTGGGCAGAGATAGGAAGCTGAATTCATAAAGCTGTCCCTTAGCAGGCTAATCCTCTCTGTCTTAGAGGCAGGGGCTTTCATGTCCGGTGAGAGGCCTCTAATAAGACCTTCTGGGGAAGGAGCCGATCCCGAAAGGCGGCAGGACTTTGCCTTCTGAGTCATGAATGTGCTGGTGCTCGGCTGCTAATGAGATTGGAGGGGCTGAGCGTGTTTTGTTGGGCCATTTGCCCTAATGAGTTTAGTGGAGATTGTGTAATGCATGCTCCAGCTGTACAGAAAAAGCATCCAGCCTCTGTTTTTTTGGGAGCTTGCTGCCTCCATCCCAAGCAAGCTTGAAGGCTTTCCTGAGCCCTGTGTTGCTCTGATGTCCCACAGCCTGGCAATTTAGCATCAGCCTAGATGATCTTTTAGAAAAGGGCCAAAAAATCTCCCTTTCTGTTGCAGAAATGTTGTCTGCAGGATGTTTTGGCTAAAAGCAGAAATTGTGGCTCTGCTCTCTTTGTGCTCACCTGGACATGCAAGAGAGCTGTCACCACCCTCCTTAGAAGGAGAAACCTGGCTTCCCAGCACCTTCTTGGGTGGCATCAGGGCAGCTGGCCATGCTTTCAAACTGGCCCTGCTAAGGGGTGCCAGGAGGGGGAAAGGCAGGCCAATGGGTCTGACCCATGGGCTGGTGCAAGGGCCTGAGCTCAGCTCCACTCTTCTCTGGCATGGGCTGGAGGAATGTGGCTCTGGTTGCTCTTTACCTGCTGCCCTGACCTGCTGGCCTGGATAAGTTCGTTTGGTTTTTTTTGTGTTGTGGTGGTGCTGATCACAAGCTGGGAATGTGATGCTCTGCAGCCTGGCAGGCATCTCGCTCAGTTGGGAGGTGGCAATGACCAAGCAGGGACAGCCCTGAGTTTCCCTGTGGGTGAGGGGACACGATCAGTTCAACCCTGTGGAGATGTAGGCTCAACCTACAAGATGTAGGCTTGGTTTAGGCTGTGCATGCTACTCCCTCATTCATCTCTTGCTTTGCTTTTCTGGAACATGAGCAACTCGAAGATGAGGTTCCCAAATCCCTGGCTTGAAGAAGCCTTGGGATAAAGTATTTTATAAGAGCAGGTTGGTGCTTTATAATTTGCTTGTCCCATGGAGCTCCCTGACCTCTTTGGTGACCAAGGGAAACGTTCCTCTGTTCCCCACCCATATTCCTGATGGTGGAGGTCACAGATCTGGACATTCCTGGTCTTGCAGCTTGTTGTGATGATGAGGCTGTGTCCTTCCCCATCGTGTCAATGTTCAGGCTGCCTCCTCGGGAGAGGAGAGCTGGGGGAGCCTGTCCCCACAGTCCCAGGAGATGTGTCCCATCACAAGGTCTCCTCCTCCAGTGTGTCCACAATGCTCGGCCTGATGCCATGTCTGTCCTGCTTTCTACTGATGCTGCCAATCCTTGCAAACCTGTCTCCTTCTCTGGGCAGAGGTGTCCCTGGGGACATTTCCTTGAGGCCTCCCCATTTGATCTGGAGACCTTGTGGTCCTGCTTATTTGAGCTTCCTAATCCCATAAACTGCAACCTGGGGCCAGTTCCTATGGGGGCTGGTCACTACTGCTTTAGGATATCTCCATCTGTTGTAGCACCTGGAGTGCTACCATGCTCGAAGGAAAACATGGGATCATTTGGGAATGATCCCCTAATTTTGCATGTAAGAGGTGGAGGCTGCTGCTCACCAATGCAGTGAGAAGTGACTGTGCTTTTGTTGTAGGTCACAGTGCAAACCCCGGAGAGCAGGACCTGCAGTGGGACAGCAGCTCTCAGCAACCAAGGCTGGAGTTGGGGTAGGAAACCCAAGGGGAACTGTCACCCTCTGGCCCCAATTCTGCATGGGGCACATCCTTTAGAACCTTCTCCATGTGCCTGGGCTTTGGGATAATTGCTCTCCTTTCCCAGCTTCAACCTTTCTTCCTGTCTGGCTGCTTCCCACAGGTCCCAAAGCCAAGTGATGGTGTTGCTGGTGGGGCTGCATCCCTTTCTGGAGAGCATGGGGCTTTGGAAATGGAGGTGGCCATCACCACTGTGAGGGAGGGTGAGGAGAAGGAGCTAGACCCCCCTGTCCCGCAGCAGCAAGGGGATGCCCAAGACCCAAAAAGGAAAAAAGAAAGAGGGAAGAAGCAAGAGCAAAGGAAGCAGCAGGGAAAGGGGTTGCTGAGAAAAGGAGGGAGTAAGAAGGATGAATTTGAGGAAAGTCTTGGGGATGTGATGGAGGGCGTCGAGGAGGAGGAAGGTGCTGATGGGGACAGGAATCGGGCAGTGGGATGGGGCAGAGCCAAGCAAGGGAGCAGCAGTACCCAGGGACAGGGTGATGGGAGGCAAAAGCAGAAGGGAAAAGCAGAGAAGCGCAAGAAGGTGAAAACGGAGTGGGAGGAGAAGATGGGGAAGAAGAAAATAAAGAAGGAAAAAATGTTGGAAGAGGAGCAAGACCTGGAGAAGACTGATGAGGAAGGAGAGAAAGGAGTGGGAGGTGAACTGGAAGAGAGATATGGGGTGGGAAAGGAAAGCAAAGATGGGAAAGGAGTAAAGGAGGAGGGAGAGGAGGTGGATGAGAAAGAGGATGAAAGATGGGGAGAGACCCAGAGCGCAGAGATTGGGCAGGAGCTGGAGGAGGAGGAAAAGGCAGGGAAGAAGCGGAAAATCAAGAAGAAAAAGCCAAAGGAGGAAACAAAAGAGAAGGGGAAGAAGATCAAGGAGAATAGTGAAGAGGATGAGACCCCAGGGAAAACCCGTAAAAGGAGATCTAAGGAAGAAGGAGAAGAAAAGAACAACAAAAAGGCTAAAAAGGAGGAGAAAGAGGAAGAAAAGAAAGAAGAGACAGAAAACAAGTGGAAATGGTAAGTGTCCTGTGCGTCTTTGACCTGTGGGTAGGTTTAACACTAATTCAATTGGGAGTTTTAGTTTTATTTCTTAGGGTAAAACTGTGAAAATGCTTTTTTATTACTATCTTTAACTGCTCTGCTGTGTTTTTTTAAGCCTTGAACTTGGCACACTTGGCAGGAGGAAGGGGATAAGAGATAATGGGAGGTCCTGAATACACAATAGTATTTGTATAATTTGTTTTTATTCTTGTAACAGTATATACAATACATATATTCCTCCTGAAATGGCTTTGCTGGTGCCCAGCCAGGGAACGGAGATGCTCATGGCTCGTGGAAGGAGATGATCACCACAACCCCCTGTAATAAAACAGTTTCCAAGACACTGGGAGTTGTAGAGGATATAAAGGGGCTGTACTTCTTTTTTTCCTCCCCCCTTTGCAGCAGTTTTTGGATGATCCAGGCAAGACTTTTAGCAGGAGAGCATTGGGAAATGATGTATGAGTGGGGCTGATGGATGCTGTATTTAGTCGAGGTGGCAGGGAGCAGTCGTTTTAGCCACTTGGTGTCACTCTCTCCCAGAGCACCCCAATATCTGGGACAGAGAAGGAGCACTTAGGGGGCTAGATGCTTTGGACCCTGTTACAAACCCGGGCTGCAGGGAGCTGCTAGGGTGTTATCCCAGACAGGGATGCCCATGGGTGCCTGGACCTTTGGGACAGCTCTTGCAGGGCACAGGGTGGCGTGAAAAGTGGGACTAGGCAGCTTTTTTGCCAAATAATGCCTTGTCCTGGGGGGGGGGGAGGGGGGCTGGAGCCTGGCACAGAGGTGAGAGGCTAGTATGTAGCAATAGCTCGATTTGCAGCAGATTTGCCCCAAAACACATGTGGGACTACATTTCCCATAAATCTGCATTGCCTTGGCACGTGGGGAGTGCCATAACCTGGACTGCTTGGACACAACGGTGGCTCCTCATGGCGATGCCTTGGGCACCACCACTGCCGTGCCCTGGTGGGTAGCAGGGTGCCAGCACAAGATGCTCAGGGTCTCTGTGGGTGGTCGGTGGCATGTACCGGTGTCTTGCCTCCTCGTTGCTTGGCCGCAGGGTCCATCGGCCCTGGCTCACCCCCGTTTGCCTCTGGCCGGGTTCGGGGGGCTGCAGCAGGTGAGTGCGGGCGATGCTCTGCCGGGATGAGGGATCGCATGGGTTTGAGAGGAGAGGCAGAACCCTTGCAGCATCCCACAAATCACCCTTGCGGCTGCCTGTCTCTGAGATGCTTTCAGCCAAGTTTTCTGTAGCTTGTTGATTTTTTTAAATATCTCTTTTCTATGTTTTCCTGGCACAATGCACCTTTCGATGCAATTGATTTATTCCGCCCCACTTCCCGTGGGGAGGAGAAGTCAGAAATACTTCCGGGGCACTGCTGAGCAAGAAACACAGGGGTTTTTCTTTCCCGGCATGAAGTCTTGCTGTGTTTTCCCAGCAACTCTTGTTTTCCCAGAGATGCTGGGGTTAATGGGCAGGTGCCTGGCTGGCACTGAGCTGCAGCGTGCAGATCTCTTGCCTGTCCCATGCACTGCCATCAGCAAACTTCTCTGGTGGGCTTCTTGTGCCCCTGACCTGAGTTATCTTTTTTTAATGTTCTCCCTCTGCTCTTCAGGGTGGGTGTTTTCATTATTTTTTTATTTTATTTTAACTCTTAAAATAATAATTTCTCAGCTAAGGCTTGTGGTGACTTTAAAATCCTAATTGCTCTGCAGAGAGGAGAGGTGCTTTATGATTTTAATGTAAATAAAATCTTAGGTATAAGTAGTATGGGGTGGTGGTCTCCTAGCCATGAATGTGGTGTGAGCTCCTCCTCTGGAAGCACATGAGCTTTTTTGTGTGTGTTTGTTTTTTTTAAAAAAAAGCAGTGAGGTCTGGGGAGGAAAGGGGGGAGTGTTTTAGCCCTTGCAGCCTCTTTGGCGCAAACTGAGCAACCTTTGTGGCTCAGCGGTGGGGTCTCTGTGCCTGCCCCTGTGGATTTGGCTGACCCATCCATCCTTTTGCTCTCCCCCTGCATTCCTCCATGTCACTGCACTGAGCATGTCCCCTTCCTCAAAACACCTTTCCCTGGGTTGCATTGCAGTCTTCCTTGTTTGAAAGAATGGGGAAACTGAGGCAGTAGCAGAGACAACAGGATTTCACCTGGGTTTTGTGGCAACCCTTGCTGCTCCCAGAACATCTTCCTGGTGTGACCTTGAGAGAAGGTCCCAGACCGCAGGGTAGGGATGCTCTCACAAGTCCCTGTGCATCTGTCCCAGGTGGGAAGAGGAGAAGAAAGAAGATGGGGTAAAGTGGACTCAACTGGAGCACAGAGGACCCTACTTCGCCCCCCTCTATGAGCCGCTTCCTGATGATGTGCAGTTTTATTACGATGGTACGTCTGCCTTGCAATGGGAGCTGGGGCATGTGGAGTTGTCCTCTGCCTGGCCAAAGAGCCGCTATCTTCTCTTGTATGGAGGGGAGAGTATTGCAGACCACAAATTATTAAAGGGCCTAAATATCCCATTGGATAAAGCCTGAACTGTGGGTTAAAGCTGGAGGGTTTTGGATGTGGTGGGAGTTACGGGATTATTGGGGAGCTAATGAGCCCCTGACAGTTGCAGGGTGCTTCATGCATCCCCCTCTATGTGGAGCACCCTGGGCAGGGTGAGGGCTCCCGTGCAGCTGCCTGCAGCTGGTTTTAGGATGCTGTAATGCAACCATGTATGGATCTGGGACTTGCACCTCTGCTCACAGCCTCTCCTGGCCATGGGGCATGCAGTGGTGGGGCTGGACCCTAAGTTTCTTGAGGGGAAGCAATGCATCTTGGTGCTGTTGCCTGAAGTCCTTGTGTACCTCTTGCAAAGATGGACTGAGGGGGAGGGAAAGAAACATTTTTTCCTCATTAAGATGCTTTGAGGTTTGAGTTTTAAGTCAGCTCATGCACAGTTTCACTGCAAGCTGGGAAAATGTGGTTTTACTTTTGATGAGATGCAGTTTGCCTGTCCCATGGCCTCAGTGACTGACATGTTGCTTGTCCTCTAAGACATTGCAGGGTTTGGCTGGATTGCTCCAAGCTCTGTCACAGCTCCTGATGTTGTCCCCAGGGCTGCCACGCATTGCCTTACAGCAACTCAGTGCATCGGTGAAGGGGCTGAGAGATTGGCAGGGCCGATCGGGTCTCTGCTGTACTCCTTGGTTTCCCACCATGCCTGCTGGGTTGTCGTCTCCTCCCTGCTCTTGCCTCCATCCCTGAACAGTTTTCAGACAGATCAGGGAAGGGAGGCAAGAAGGACTGTGGGGCTTGACCAAGGGATGCTGGAGATGGAAGGGGACTGCAGTCCCATGGGGTCTTTGTCCTCCTCAGCCCCCTCACTAGGGCTTCCTAAACCTTGTTGGTTTTTTTACAGTAGAAAAAAAACCCCGCCAATCTGGGGAAATGAGGTGTCTGGCAACGCTGTCACCAGAGGGCACTGCTGGGACATCGAGGGGGATGTTGGAGACTTTTTTTGGCTCTCTGAGGACGCACCCTGGCAGCTGTATGTAGTCCTGCATAGGGTGTAGACCTGCTCTGTGGCCTCTGAGCTGTTGGAGACCCATCTGTGTGTTGTGTGCATCTAGGCTGGTGGCTTTGGCCTGGGATCTTGGGTGATGTTGGCTTGTTTGCTAAAAGGTGTCAATGTTCCTGGATGAAAAAGTGTTTGTGGTCAGGCAACAACCCCAAGTAGGAAGGGACCATGGCTGAACTGGTGTATGTAGGTTGTCATGGGGCTGCTATAAGGCTGTGACCCACCATGTCCAGTTCAGGTGGAGGTCAGGAACCCCAAAAACCACAGTGTCTGGTGCAGGTAGGATTGAACCATCTGCTGGAGCTCTGCAGTGTGCTTTTCCTGCAGCTTGCCTAGAAAAACCATTTCCAAGTATTGGTTTCCTAGGAAGAGCCAAGATGTCCCTTGGATTCACTAGACTTAAGTGCCCTAGTCAAAGAACTCAGGAGAGGACGGTGGCTTTGCCACCTCCAAGAAATGATCAAGATCCACTGGACAACCATGAGAGGCTCTTGCATATGTATCTGTTGCACAAATCTTAGCTTTGAGCTTCCCATGATTGCTCCATCTGCATGGGAAAGTATTTGAGATAAAACCTCTCCAAGTGGGATGCTGGCTATTCAGCATGGTCCTGGAAGTGATCACGGTCAGAAAACAAACCTTTCTGTGTTGTCCTGTGGAGCCAGAAGTTTGGGACTCATCATGGCATGGTGGCGGCTGAAAGCCCTGTGGCTCAGTGACCTTAACATAAATCAGGATTTCCACTCTCCTGGAAGAGAAAATGAAGTGTGTGATTGCAGATGGGTTGTGTCAGTGTCCTGCTGTGCCAAGTGCTCTGGGTATTGATCCGCAGACAAGGCTGTGCCTGGGGGGCACAGGGGGGTGCTGAAGTCTTGCCAGTGTCTGTTCTCACCCCTTATCTCTGTTTTGGCACTGTGAGCATGGGGACTCGCTGAACAACTGCGTGGGGCTGTGGGGTTGGGCTGTCCCCATAACTGATGCTAAAGGTCCTCTCCCTTCCTAGGGAAACCCCTGAAGCTGAGCCTGGCCACGGAGGAAATTGCCACCTTCTACGCCAAAATGCTTGATCATGAATACACGACCAAGGAGATCTTCCAGAATAACTTCTTCAATGACTGGAGAAAGGTACCTTCCCTGTGAGGGCTTCCTTGCTGTCCATCCTCTGCATTAAACACTCAGCTTTAAACCTCCCATCCCCGGACAGATCCTAGGCTGCAATGTGGGATGGAGGGGATGGGTTTGTTTTTTATGGCTTAGTTTTTAATTTAGAATCTCATAATTATATGTTTATAAACAATACAATTTATTTCCTTGCTTCTTGGGGGTTTGGGCTGGGGCTTGCTGTCTGCAGCATCCTTGAGGGCTTCATGTTGGCACTCATGCTCCCTCTGAGTTTTAGTGATGCTACCTAAGAAAGCAGGTGCTGGGTCTTGCAAACAGCTTCACAAATGGTTTGGGGCATACGTACCTCTGAAGGATTAACCTCATGGTCCCACAGCACCACAGCTCAGGATCCAAACAAAAGCAAGACCCCTACTAGGCCAAGCTTACATGCCCACAGTTACTGTCGGTTCTGCTTCTGCAGTCCCTGCAAGCTGCTTGCAGCCATGCTTGGGGACTGCTTGTTTCCACAGCAGAGGTTAGAGGTTGCTCTACCCCACAGCTGGCTGTGTTTTGCTTCTCTGTGGGTGCAGGCTCAGGGGTCCAGAGGCAGCCTGGCTTCCTACCATGGCAGCTTTGTCTGCCCTGGGGTGGATGTGGCTGGGATAGCTGGGGTGGCTGGTTCCTTCTGATTTTTCTGAAGAACTGTCATGTGGGTCTTTATTTCCTTTTCTGTGAAGCAGAGGCATAGGCAGCAGTTATGTGTGGAGTTGGTTTTGCCTCCTGGCTTTACCCAGCCTCTCTCATCTCTTGCTCAGGAGATGACCTCAAAGGAGCAGAAGATAATCAAGGACCTGGACAAGTGTGACTTCAGGGAGATCCACAAGTACTTTGTGGACAAAAGTGAGGCACGGAAAGCACTCTCCAAAGAGGAGAAGCAGGTGAGGACTGTTTCCTATGACATCTGGGGCTGGCCAATATGGTTTGGGACCAGCTTGGCTTATTTTGGCTCCTGCTTGTCTCCTTTCCTGGTGTTATGCCCTGACCTGGGACCTCTTTGGCCTTTGGACCAGCTCTGTCTCCATGACCATCACACCCCTTTTCATCAAGTTTATCTGCAGGTGCTGCATGTTTCATGGCTTTGCAGGATACCAGTCATCCTCGGACCATGGTCTGGGGTCCTGCCCTGTCCGGAGGATGGTGGACGTTGCTAAGGGGCTGGTAGCGCACAGGCTTGTTCCATCAGCACATCATGCTGGGACAGCATCACTGAGGGTTTGCAAAGTGGGTGGAGATGAGCCATTTGTTGGGAGTGGACTTGGACCCATGCTCACCTCTTCCTCCAACCCTTTGAGCTCTGCCTTTCCAGCTTTGCTTTCTCCAGGGAAAGGAGGGTAGTGATAGGCAGGCACGAGTCACGGGGTTTTGTTTTCATCCTGCGGGGTGATGGTGGGATGGTGCTCGTTTCAGAAACTGAAGGAAGAAGCAGATAAGATCCAGGAGGAGTATGGGTACTGCATCCTGGATGGGCACCGGGAGAAGATAGGCAACTTCAAAACTGAGCCACCGGGGCTGTTCCGTGGACGTGGTGACCACCCCAAAATGGGCATGCTGAAGAAGAGGATCATGCCAGAAGATGTTGTCATCAACTGCAGCAAGTGAGTTCCTTCAGGAAGAGCTGAGCTCCCAAAAGCTGAGCTGCTTTTGGGACTGGGATAAACAGCACATTTCCTCTGCCTCAAGTTGCTGTGGGGTTTTGTTATCTCCTACAATCACTGCTTTGCACACCCTCAGCCTTAAACTCACTGGAGCCCTTCTATCACCTCCTGGTCACCTCCAAGTATTGGCTTTGCAGTTAGGTCCAACTTTCAGTTTCTCTGTGGATGTACAGTGGCCAGGAAAGCTGTTCAGCAGCTACCATCTCTCACTGGTGTCTGCACTGTTCACCTGGCATCAACTGCAAACACTGCAGTGCTCCTATGGTCTCCCCAAAGAAGGGACAACTCTGTACTTCTCTTGTGTTCCTCTTCCAAACAAGCCATTCCTCCTCATTTTATGAGTCACTCATGCTGGCTGGAAGCATCAGGATCCTCACTGGAGGGAGGAAAAGCAGTGATTAGGTTAAGAGTGTTTGCCCTTTAAGTTACATGAGTTGGATTGTTCTTAAACCACCTGTACAAAGACCTTGTGGCCTTGATTCAAAACACTCCCCACCAGCCCAGCAAGTTCTCCCATTGTCCCCAGCATCCAAAGGATTAAGACCTGATCATGTTGTAGAGCAATTTTGGGTGGGCTGTATGTTTTCTGTAAGTAATCCTGCAATGTGTTGACTACCCTTGGCTCACTGAAGAAGCAGTTGAGTGGATGACCTGTTCCTGTTCTCCTTCATGGTTTGAGGGCTGTAACCCTGCTCTGCCCACAGGGACTCCAAGATCCCTGAGCCACCAGAAGGGCACAAGTGGAAGGAGGTGCGTTTCGACAACACTGTTACCTGGCTGGCCTCATGGACAGAAAACATCCAGAACACTTTGAAGTACATCATGCTGAACCCCAGCTCCAAGCTGAAGGTTGGAGTTATGCTGTGGTTCAGGCAGAGCTGTTGTCTGTTGGGCCACTGGCTTTCTGCCAAGTGGAAAGATCAGGGGAAAGCAGAGATGTGGCATGTCAACAAAAATGTACTCCCCCCACCCCCAAAAAAGGGGGTAAACTAACTTAATTGGTATGCTGTTGGGTGGTGAGGGGAAAAGTACAGAGATGATTGTTAAGCGCTGAGCCTGTTCCAGGAGATGGATTGCTACTGGTAGAGCCATCCCTGTACCGTGCTGCATGTGTGTGTCTAGGGACGGCTGTTGAAAGCCAGGCAGGAGCAGAGAGGGTCCACAGGAACCAGAGTCTATGGGGTTGAATTCATTTATGCCAGTAAATGGAGGGCAGGGGGAGGTGGGATCACCATCTGTAGTACCATGGGGAGGGAAAGGTGATTTAAAGCTATTTCCAGTCCTCAAAGCAAAGAAGGAAACTGCATGCAAGTTGGGCACAACTGAGCAAGTGCATCGTGTCAGTCCATGTTGGTGGTGTCCAAGCAGCAGTGGTGGCCTCAGCTGTGCAGTGCTTGACTCCTCACTTGCTGTGTGCTGGCTGCTAGCTGGTGGTGGATGCCTCCAGGCTATGAGCAGCCCAGACTTGGCCAGGATTCCAGGTCCAGCACAGCCAGTAGAGGCCACAGAAACCTTGGATGAGCTGTTTCTGCTTTGATTTTTCTACTTCATGGATTAGATTTTTCTCAAGAAAACAATGGGTCTGAGCAGTATTTAGATGCTGGAGGTGTTCCCAGAACAGGGTCTGACTGGTAGGGGTGGAAGGAAGATGGGGCACTGGGTCTTGGCCTTTCTTTCCAGGGGGAGAAAGACTGGCAGAAGTATGAGGTAGCCCGGCGCTTAAAGGATGTTGTCCACAAAATCCGTGCTCAGTACCAAGCCGATTGGAAGTCCAAGGAGATGAAGAAGCGGCAAAGAGCAGTGGCCCTCTACTTCATTGATAAGGTATCTGCAGCCTCACCCTGGCCCCCAGGGCTGAGTTTGGGATTTAGCTTACTTGATCCACCCGACCCTGTAGGGTTTTTTTGGTGCCTGCTGGTTGTACTAGCCAGGGTTGCTCCTCCTGAGGCATCTGGCAATGATCATGGAGGATGGAGACTCCTACTATCCACTGATGCTTGTGTGAAGACTAAGTTGTGTGGCAGTGCAGGAGCTGTACTGTCCTTCCCAGACTTTACCAGCATGTGTGTGTTTGTGTGATGGTAAAGGCCCCACCAGAGAGCTGGATAACTTTATTCTGAGGGGGATATTTTGGGGTTTCTTAGAGCAGTGAAATAATCTTCTGCTGGAGCCAGTCAGTTCTTGGTTTGTACCAGGGTCCCAGCAGCCATTCAGTGAGGTACTGTCCTGAGAAAACTTTCTCTTTTTTCCCTTTGGTGTCCATGTCCACATTAACCTTGGAAAAGGGGAATTGTGGTGGGCTGGGATGGGTAACTTCTTGTCTCCTTCCAGCTGGCCCTGCGAGCCGGCAATGAGAAGGAGGAAGGGGAGACCGCAGACACGGTTGGCTGCTGCTCTCTGCGCGTGGAGCACATCAAGCTGCACCCCAGCCTGGATGGGCAGGAGCACGTGGTGGAGTTTGACTTCCTTGGGAAAGACTCGATCCGTTACTACAACAAAGTGTCAGTGGAGAAGCTGGTGAGTGGGGCAGAAACGGAGGCAGCGGCTGGCATGGCAATTTTGGTGCAGGGTTAACTGGATGGCTTGGCTCACTCAGTGGTCACCAGTCCCAAATCTGCATCTGAAATCCATTGCAAAGATGCCTCCTGTGCTTTAACACCACGGTGGCAGCATGTGCATGAGATGCAACGGTTCTGGGTGATGAGGATGCACACATGCTGACCCTGGCCTGAAGAAGGGGGAGAAACTTTGGGATAGGGCTTTCAAGGTTGTTCTAGCCCATGAACCATGAGAGAGAAGTCCTGCCTCCTGCTGGAGCATCCTCAGTTGACTGGTGGGCATTAAGACTTGAACTGTACTTATTGATATTTTATTTTTTGCTTTGCCCATGGGATAGATTATTTTAACAGTGTTTGTGGGGAAACTGGAGTGGCAGGGATAGCAGAGATGGGGGAAAACAGCCTGTGGCCCCAGTGGCTTTGGGTCCCACTGGCAGCCCTTGAAGTTGAGAAGGTTGGTGGTGTGGTAGGATGTGTACTACATGAGTCTGAATCAGAATATATCTGATTGAGGAGGCAGATGGAGATGAAGCAGATGTCTGGGAGCAATTTGCTTCTTGTCCCTGACCAGGGCCATCCTTTCCTTCTCTTCAGGTGTTCAAGAACCTGAAGCTGTTCATGAAGAACAAGGACCCAGGAGATGACCTCTTTGACAGGCTCAATGTGAGTTGTCAGTTCTAAGCTTTTGAAACAGCACCGATGGCCCAGAGGGAGTAGAAGCTAACCCATGACACCCCTGTCCAGCTTGCAGGCTCCCAGGCTGTGGTGCTGCATCAGTGTCATCCCTTACCATGGTTTTAACTATCTCCCCTCCAGAGACATCACTGTAACTGTTTGAACACCCTGTTGGGATGCTGTGATATTTTTTCCATCCTCTTTCTGCACTGGTAGCATCTTTAATTCTCTGAATACAGGCTTGGCTGCCTGCCTGCACCCACAAGTAACCCATGTCCCTGCTAAGGAGGTGACTTTCTGCTCCTTCCCTCCTCTAACTCATCTGCTTGGGCTTTTTTTTAGCCTGGGAAGGCCTGCCCACGCACATGTTGCTCAGGGCGTTGCTAGAGGTGTCAAACCTCAGCTGTTGATGCTTTTGCACCTTGCTGGGGTTCGGCAGAAGTGTGCGAGGCTGCCGGAGCACAGGGATGCTGGAGAGATGTGCTGCAGCCTTCCGTCCTGAGCTACTCCCCTGCAAAAACCTCTTCCCTCCTCTTCCTCAGTATGGGATGTGGGGTGCTGCCACTCATGCTCCCCCTCTGCCTGCATCCCCTACAAAGCCCCTTGCCCATCTTTACTCTGAAGAGGCTGCTCCTCTCTGGTTATATAAGATTTATCTGTGATAGGCTTTCTTGGTACAAGTAAGGCTTCCTCCAAACCCCAGAAGACTCTTCTTAGCATCTTCTGTTTCCAGTCCAACTGCAGCCCCATGTGCTCTGTAGAACAGAGATATCAGATGTGATGTATGCAAGATGTAATACTGGATGTGAGATGTGTCCTCTTGGACATAGATGGGCAGAAATTGTTGACTTCTGGGGAAATTCTTTGTGGGTATAGGTGGAATTTGTGCCAGTTTTTGGTAGATAAGTGCCTGACCCAACAAGTAGATCTGCCAGCTACAGGAGACTTTTTTAATACCTGATTTGGTTGCTTAGGCAGAAGATGGTCTGAAAAGCAAGTGCTTTATTGTCCTGGCTTCTGCTTGTTCTTTTCCTTCCTTTTTTCCCCCCCGCTTTGTCCCATCTTCCTTCCTCCAGACATGCATCTTGAACAGACACCTCCAGAGTCTGATGGATGGTTTGAGTGCCAAAGTGTTCAGGACCTACAATGCCTCCATTACCCTGCAGGAGCAGCTCAAGGCACTCACTAACTGTGAGTTACTAACAGTGTTCGTGGTATCACCAGCCGCATGGTGCGGCCAGTGGGCTCAGCAATGTCCGTCCATTGCCTTGGGGTCCCTAGAACTCCCTGCTCCTCCTTGGCAGGTGATGCACCACGTTGTAGCGTGGTATGCAACTTACAGGGGCATGCAGCAGGTTGGGAACCATACTAAGTGAGAAATAGTTACCTGCTCAGCAATAGTCTGACTAACTGATAGCCGAGACAGGAGTATTTCTTTTTCCCTCTTCCTTGCGTTCCTGGTTTGTTGCATTATTTTTGCTTGCCTTGGACACTTGAGTGATGAGGCACAATATCAAATTCAGTGATGCTCAAGTGTCCTTCACCAATTTCCACAACCAGTATTGCTCTCCCCTGAGAAAGGATGGGAAAGGCAAACAACTTGCTGTTGTTCTGGTCTGTTCCCTGTCTTCTGTAACTACCAGAAAGGAGACATAGTGATGCTTCCATTTATTTCCAGCTGAAGACAACATTGCGGGAAAGCTCCTCTCTTACAACCGAGCTAACAGAGCTGTGGCCATCCTGTGCAACCATCAGAGGTCTACACCAAAAACCTTTGAGAAGTCAATGCAAAATCTCCAGACCAAGGTGAGACAGACCAAACTGACAGACCAGACCTGATCTCACCTCTGATCTTTTTTGGGGGGAGGGGATGGGGAGAAGGTGAATAACCTGATGTCTAAAGAGATTGCATTGATCAAGTGTGGCAAGGAATAAACCAGGAATAGCGGCTTTTTAAAATCAGTACAGAGATATCGGCAACCCAGGGGTGGAGAGTGATGGGGTAAGATCAAATGCTGGAAGAAGCACGCTTGGCACAGAGTTTGGTTTTCATCGCTTCCTGACTTCAGACCAAGCTGGGTGCCTTTTGTGATGGCACCGCTTTGACACAGTTGGCTTGGGACTAGGGAAATTGGTTTTCCTGTTTGGCTGTTTGTAGGAGGACCAGCTGAAATTTCATGAGTCTGCTATGGAAATACCTCAGACTACTTCTTTTAATTGTCCTCAGCTTTTGTTCACACTCTGCCGGTGAGCCTGGGACTTTGCAGTGGGCTCCAGCACTGTCACGAGCCAGTCAGTCTCGTGCAGTTGCACAAGATGAACAGATAAGAGCTGCAGATGTTTCTGGCATCAGTACTGTGAGGAACTTTTGTAAGATGCTAAGAAATGCTTGAGGTCCAGCAGGTGCTGCAGGGGCAAGTTGTTGGGACTGGAGTAGGGCTGGTGAGAAATTGAGGAGTGGTGTGGTAAAGGAAAGGGAAAGAGGGAGGCAGCTGAAACCTCCAGGGAGGACAGGAACGTGGGCTGACTTTGTATTTACCTTAACAGATCGATGCCAAGAAGCAACAGGTGGAGGAAGCCCAGCAAGAGCTGAAAAAAGCTGAAGATGAGCTTGAAGACACAAAAGATGCCAAAGCAGAAGCGTGAGTAACTCTTCCTTACAATACTCTTTTGCAGAGGGACCTCTGTGTGGAGGGCCTGTGGATGGGGATGGTGCGGTCTGACACCCTACGTGCAGCTCAGCAGAACTGACATGCCCTTGTTGGGTACCAGGTGCCTTCTGCCCCATGAGAGCCTGGCAGATGGGTGGAGGTCTTGTGGATGGTTCCTTGCAACAGCAGGATTGCAAAGAGCTCCTTCAGGGGGATTTCTTTAGGATAGGGCACATCTCTCTGAATACTCAGACTTCAACCCAAGCTGCTGGCTTGGAGTTGGCCTACAAATGCCATGGTGCAAAGGATGCCTAGCTTGGGGTTGGACCTGGGGATAGACAGACTAGCCCTGATGCATGGTTTTCTTGTGGGACACTTGAGTGGTGGATTGTGGCTCGTCTGATCTCTGCAGCAGTCATTCCTTGGTGTCTGTTCAAATTTGCTCCTTCCTCCCAGAGCCCAAATGGGACTTCCTGCCCAAGACAGGAGGAGGTTAGAGGAGAGAAACAGGGCTTGTATTTTATGTTGTGCTCCGGGGTTTCTTGTTTTCTACTCATGCTCTGTGTTGCTGAGATGCAGAACAGGTTGTCAGAGATGGTTGTTGCTCACAGAGCCTGAATTTGAGGAGATAGTCTCTGCTGAGTGCTGCCTTTTGTGCTTGCCCAAATTTGGTGGTAATAATTTAAAAAAACAAGTGTCTTATCAGGTTAAAGTACTTGAAATAGGTTAGTGCTGAATGGCATCTTCCATTTTGCCCTTTTGGAGTATTTCTAGGCTCGGGCCTTGTAGGATTTAAGGTAAGTGTAGAGACTACTCTGAGCTGAAGTTCATTGGCTTCACATCATGCTTCCAGGCAGCAGCAGACGATAACTGCTCTGTATTTCACCTCTGCTGCTGCTTTTCCCCTTTAACATGCTGTCTGTCTTGCTCTTCCTCTGCCCTAAGCAATGTGGAGAAGAAAAAGAAGCTGTTGAAGCGGCTGGAAGAGCAGCTGGCCAAGCTGAATGTCCAGGCCACAGACAAGGAGGAAAACAAGCAGATAGCTCTGGGCACGTCCAAACTGAATTACCTGGACCCCAGGATTAGCATAGCCTGGTAAGTCTTGTGCGTGCTATGGGGCAGATGCTCCTCTAGAGATGTGCAGATCACCTAGCACAGGGGAGGGGGATAAACACATGCCAGAGCCCTGAGCCTCTGGGCGGAAAGGAATAAACTTTGGCCAGAGAAACCTGTCCAAGCCCTGAATGTGTTGGGGGAGGGAGGTGAGCAAAGTCCAAAGCTGAGGCTTCCCTTGCTGCAAATAACTATTTGCAGGATGTCCCTTCTGGGTTCAGGGCAAGAAGGGGTCACTTTGCATGTCATTATTGACAGTGGCACAAAGGTACTTTCTGAAGGAGCTTGGGGCTAAGGAGTTTGCATGGGTAAAAGATGCTGCACCCTGCGTAGAGAGGACCTCTATGGTGGGAGCAGAGCGGGATGGATAGCACATCCCCACTGCTGTCTTGTGGTCTGTACAGGTGCAAGAAGTTTGGTGTGCCTATCGAGAAGATCTACAACAAGACGCAGAGGGAGAAGTTTGCCTGGGCAATCGATATGGCCGATGAGGACTTTGAATTCTGAGACAGTGCCTTTCATGTTATGCCATGTTCATTTGGTGCTGTTGGAAAGCTTTTTTACTTGCTGCTGCAGTCGTTGCAGGAGTGGGGCTGGGGTGTTGTCTAAGGAAAGAGTTTGATGCAGGTATTTTGTGCCTTTTTTGTATACAAGAGAAAACACACAGTTTCTAGTTGAAACAGGTATTGTTGACTTGTGACACTCAATCCTGACGGCGGTGACTTTGATGCGAACTTTTAATTCCTCTTCAGAGTTGCCAAGTGCTTTGGATCTTTTCTTTCCTCCTCCAGAGTCTGGGAAGAAGATTGAATGAGAGCCTTAATTGTGCTGATAGGATTAGATCTAATCTTGTTTATCTCCTTGATGTAGTGGAGCTGTGCTGCCCTTTTCAGACTCTGAATTGGCTTGATGGGGGAACACAAGGCAATGATGGCACTGAAACCGGCAGCTGCAGTATTAGACCTGGGCATGGGTCAGGGATGCACCGAGAGGAAAAGAAAAATCTCAGGGTTTTACATGTCAGGGTATTTTGTGCCCTTTCACCTCCAGGAGAAGAAGAAATTGTGCAATTGCACAAACACTATCAAAATGGAGAAATGTTGTGGGAGGGAGAGAATGTCATGGCAGGAGAAGGAGGGAAGGGAAAATGCTGGATTAAAAAGCAGGTTTCACATTGGAAGCATGAAATTCACCTTGGCATTAGCAAAGTGTACTTCAGTAATCACCCCTATGTGGTTAAACCTTGGTCTGGGAGAGGACATCTCATTTGGGGCCATACTTTCTTTCCCCTACTTGCTTCAGTTGGCTCTGGTTCAGCTCACTGTATCCACAGCAGAAACTAAACTGTCTAGCCACAGATTTAGCAATGGGAAAGGATGATGCTGGCTGTGGGGCTGGACCAGGCTCCGGTGGGATGTGAGCGTGCTGGGGAGTGGTACCAATCTTGCTGGAGCTGTGCCTGTGTTGGGATGACAGCTTCGTCATCAGGCTGCATCCTCCCCAGTCTGCTCCTGCTGGTCATGAAACAGGCAGGGACTGATAGCATAAACTGCTGGTGCTTGCTGCCTAATTGGCTGCTTTTCAGAGGAAAAAAAATAAGTGATATCAGCATGTACCTGGCAACAGTTAGCCTACATGCAAGTGAATCTCAGGTGTAAGCAAGCTGTTGCATTGGCAGCAAGGCCTTCAGGCATCTCAGGGCTGATGTTCAGGTTGCTATAGTCCAAAGCTCTTGGTGCTTCCCATGTGTTCATTTACAGCCACTTGTTCTTGTGTTTAAACTATTGCTATTTTGGTTCGAAGTCAGGTACTTGAAATGCATTTCATTAAAACTGGAAGTGATTTTTTTCTGAGTATTGGTGACTGGAGGCTTTTTGCAACTCGTCCAAGATGCGGTTCTGCTGTGAGCTGATGTGCAGAGCTCTGGGCCAGGGCTCAGTCTCTATAGTGGGGTCTGTGTATGCTCAGTTGTCTGCAGGGGATTAGGCTTGATAGGAAATCCTTTGCCTTCAAGCAAAGAGCCTGCCTGCAGATCTCAAAAACCATTTGTGCTTGGTCCCTAAGGGCCCGTATACAAAACTGAACCACCAAAATTGAATTGCTGCATGATAGCAGAGTCATGACAAATGTAAGAGGAAAATGCATGTGTGAAACCAATGCTGTTTTATCTCACATCCGCACTGGGGTGTGCTCCACCACTTGGCTGAGATGTGGCAGCTTATGAAACTTAACTGGACTGTTTCTGCCAGCCCCAAGAGCTCATGTTGGTTTTAATGAGGCAACTGACTCCTACAACAGGGATCTAAATCAATCTGAATGGTGGCAAGAATTTTTTTCTGGCAAAGGTAGGCCAGTTATCAGCTGCACAAGCAACGGGCAGGAGCTGCCAAGCATGCCTTGACCCCTGTGTTGGATTTGTACCTGTGAAACACAGGTAACCAATTTGGTCCCAGTGGATGGAGATGTTTTTCTGCCCACCCTGCTAAACACTTTCTGGCTTTCAAAGGAGGTTAAAGTGAATATTTGCCACTAAAGGTGGTAAGTTTGTTCCATCCCAAATAAGAGAGTAATTCTAGCCAACCCCTTAGTGAAACAGTGCTTCTGTTTTCCAGTATCAGAAAAAAGGAGCAAGATGCAATTGGATGAGCACTGTGGGTGTTTCCATTGAACCAACAGATTTTTTTTTAAGTATTTCCTAGAGGAAAAAGTCTCTCAAACACCATGTGAGAGAAGGGAGCTGCATTAGTAAGAGCAGCTGCACCAGTTTGAACAGTTGCTGGGGGAGCACTGGAAAAATCACCCCAGAAAGCAAATCCTACTGCAGCTTTGGGGCGAAATGAGTAACTTGGTCCTTGGCTTCTCCTCCAGCAGGTTCCCATTGGTGCTGTGATCCTTGGCTGGCTGCTGGGTTAATGGGGTGGAAAGACTGAGTAATTGCTGTCCCACATGGTCCTGTCCATCCTCACCCTGGTTTTTGCTGGGGCAGTGGATCCATAGAGTGGGTGCTGGCAATATTTCATGCTTACAGGGCTATGCTTCCCTGTCTGTATCAATGCATCTGCTTCTCTGAAAGGCCATGCCTGGAGCAAAATTGAGGTGGTTCAACTCCAGTGAGAGCTCAGCTAATGAAGGAAGCTGGAGGCCTTGTGTTTGCCTCTTGTGCTGCAGCAGATGAGGAGGGCCAGGCTGGCAGATGGGCTCTGTGCAATACTGAAAGACTCGTTGGCCATGCTCAGATGCTCTGGATGTCAGGGCTGCAAAGACCTGCCAGTGTCAGCTAAATAGTAATTATTAGCTATTCTGTAGGAGCTTAAATGAAGCGTTCTTTCCCCAAAGGGTGTTACCCTGGATTGTGTTGCCCTATAAACCAGTTCTATGGGGCTTGACAATTTCTGTCAAAAAGCTTAGTGAAACCAAGATTGGAAATCCAAATGCATGGGAGGTATGAAGCAAAAAACAAGGTGGAGAGTTCATGTGTTTAGCCAGGTATCAAATAACCCATACTGGGATGAGTAACACAATGTGTTTGAAACAGCTAAGCTTTAAAGAGAGGATAAATCTGGGGAGTGTCCTCCTGGCCCTTGGCCATAAGGAAGTGAGATACAGGTTGGAGAAGTTGAGCTACTTGCCATTGACATCACAGTGGCATGAAGCAGCAGTCTGGTCTAATGCTCAATCTGACAGGGCTTTTCCACTGCTCAGGACCCCGTGGAGCAGGATCATGGCCCGTCACAGACATCTATGAGAGCAGGATCCCTCTTCCAACCCAATGGTTTGGGGTTATTTGGTGACTCCAAGCAGTAGTGGCATACTCAGATGAACCCTACCTGCCTTGGCCCTTCTGGGGATGTTTTCAACTCATTTTCAACTCAACTTCTCCAATGAAGTGCCTCTTCTATAGTCACATAAAAGCCTGTGCTTTGATGCCTAAGACACTTGGTAGCCCAAAGTCAAGATACTAGCACTTTTGCCAGTATTTGACCAGTGAAATGTGAAGTCAAAAGTTTAGCGCTTTTCCTTTGCAATTACTTCCTTTTTTTATTATTTTAAAGGGGGAAAAAAAAATTGCAAAAAGGGAAGATCTGATTTCAGGCAAAACCAGAATTGGTACCTTCCCCTGTAACTTCTCAGGTTACTAATGTGCTTTTCATAAAACCTTGTTGTTCATATTGGTTGGGAGGAGACCTCAAGGCAAATTTACCAGGAACAAAGCTGACTGCTCATGCTGATACTGGGACGGGCTTAGGGCTGCTCTAGTTACATAATGATGTTTTAAAAAAAAAACCTTTTGGGGGGCTGGAGAGTTTGTCTCCCTGCCTGCAGGCTGGGGATGTCCTGTGCTGTGTGATGGCGCAAGGACAGAACTGATACTGTGGCTGTCTGATAAGATAAACCTCTGGGTGGTAGGAAGTAGTGGGAAGTTCCTGTTGTCTTGCTCTGGCATCTGCTGCCCATGCCCAGTCTCTTCCCAGAAATGCTGAGGTTGGGAGGGTCTCTGGAGGGCTCTACCCCAACCTCCTGCTCAAAGGAGGGCCAACTTTGATTGGGTTGCTCAGGGCCTTCTCCAGCCAAATTTCAATATCTCCAAGGAGCGAGATTCCTCCATCATATCTCAGGGTCCTTGTTTTGCCAGTTAATCACTGCCCTGGCAAACTTTTTTCTTTCTGTATATCTGGTTGGAATTTCCCTTGTTTCATCTTGTAACCAGCTGCTTGTCCTTTCTCTGCACCTCCAAGGAGAGTCTGGCTCTGGCCTCTCTATAGCCACCCCCCATTAAATAGCTGAAGGCAACAACTCCATCCCCCTTAGCCTGCTCCCCTCCAGCCTGCTCTGTTGCATGGGGTCATTCAGTCCCACATCTGGGCCTTTGAACTTCCTCTTCCACTGAACACCAGCCTGCTGAGCCTTGGAGGGATGTGGTAGGAGCTTGTGGCTGAAGAAGGTAGGACCATCTCAATCTGTAGCTTGGGGGTGTGTATGAGCAATACCTCTCCCTGCATAGGAGGTTGTTTGAGCAGCTGGAGGCTCTGATGGGCCTCCATCCCTGCCTGTTGCTTCTGCATCAGCATCCTGGAGAGATGGGAACATCAAGCCTGTATGTTGGCACCTTTTGCAGGTACTAAAGCCCTTGGACTGAGCCGTGCTCATCAGAAACCTTCCCCTGTCATGCTTTCTCCTGGGGATGAGTCAAGCTCTTGATGCACAGCCAACAGATTATTGATCCTCGTTGATGAAAAAAGTGCATCGGCCTCCTGTTTCCCAGAGCTGCTTTCCGTAGTGGTTGGGGCTGGCAGTGGGGTTGGCAGCACTGCTCCCCTGCCCATCAGGGCTGTGTGGGGTGGATGAAGAGGCCCTGGCAGATGATCTGAGGAAGGGCAGCCATCAAAGCTGCTTAGCTACTCTCATCTGCTTAATGACAAGGGCCTTTGCTCACCTGTAGGTGGTTAGGAGGGGTGGGCTTTTGGCTGATTCATCTTAACTGGTGCAGAGAGGGAAGTGGGTGTCATGAAAACTCCTCAGTGAGGAGCATTTGCTGTTGAACTGCTGCTTATGCTGTGCATCTGCTCCCTGGTGAGTGATCAGATTAAGGGGAAAACAAAACAGCTGTAGTCTGGCAGACATGTGAGAGGTGGGAAACCCCTGTGGGGATGTGAATAAGAGAAATGTGAAGGGTTTCCAGAGGGTTTTTCCTCCTCTCCCTTCTTCCCTTGAGGACTGATGTTGCAAAAAATAAAATTGGGAAAAATAGAACAGAAACTTTAAAGGGGACTGCTTTTGCCAGTATGAGAGGAAAAGGGTAGAACAACATTTAAGTTGAGACTATCACTGCTGTGCTTCAGACCCTCTGTCTCTGAACACAACGAATGGCGGTATTTCCTTTTCCAATGCAGTTTATCAGGACAGAAGATCACATCTGTGGTTTGGCATAAATAAACCATGTACTTAAGGAGCTCCCTGGGTTTACACAGTTGTACTGTGTCCATCAACAGTCAGCCAAGTTCAGGCTGCTGTAAAATAAGCTCAAAGTGGACAGACATTAGCCTTTGCCATGTGTTTGTAAATGCGGCACCGCTGATGCCAAGGAGCGTGGCTACAAAGGAAAGCAAATGACTAACCTACAAGAAATTGGATCCCTTGATAAAATGAAGGATGGTCTAATAAGTGGCAGAGGAAGGGCTTCCAAGGCAAGGATAAAACTCCAGGATATCAGGTTTGTGCCCTGCAAAGGAGAACTGGCACTGGCTCCATGCAGCTGTGGAAGGGGGACGGCTGCCCATCATGGGTGTCCTACAGTGAATGAGTAGATAACACATAGGCATGTTCTTCCTTCGGCTTCTTTTTATCCTTAGTAGTGATATTTTTGGCCAGCTGAGCACATGTTTTATTCAGAAGAAAATAAGAATCAGGAAGTGCTCAGTTGAGCTTGTCCCAAGCTCTGAGAATAAGGTCTAGTGAAGCCAAGCCTGAGCCACTGCAAGCTGGGGCATGAGGAATTCCAATAGATTACTTAATATCCTTAATCCAAGTCTGCGTTACGCTGCAATTATGAGTGATTGGCTTGACTCAGAAATAAGCCTTTGAATAACTGCTTTCACGGCTGCAGGAGGGCTCATAAATTCCTTCTGCTGCCATGAGCCTGAGAAGTGTGGTGCAAGGTCTCTGCAAACTGAGGTAGCTTCCAGTGCTTCCCTGGGGTTGCCCTGTGTTGCTGGAGGGAGGGTGAGGCAGATAGCTGGTGCCTTTCAAAAAAAAAAAAAAGCTGTTTCTAGCTTGGTGGATTGCATCCAGACTGCCCCATCTCTTGTAAACAGGGCAGATTATTTATCTGCCAAGCTGGGTCAGATGAGGAAGTGTCTAATCCCTTCCCATAGATCATCTATACACAAATGAGCTCTTTGGTTGTTTTTTTTGTAAAGCTGTTGTATGTAATCTCTTCCATCTATTTCTCAAGCCATAGCTGGACTCTTCAACTCCTGAAGGCTTAGTTTGCCAAAGTGGAAGAGAATGGGGTGCCAATCATCTCAATCAGCTTTAATTATGGCTCATGTTTCCTTCTTGGTTGTCCCCCAGGCAGAAACAGTTCCTGACTTCCCCTAGTTCATTCCTGGTGCTGCAAACCCCACTTTTGTCAGAAACAGGATCTGGGGGGGTTAAATGTCCACCACCTCCTCTCCTGTGCGTTGTTGGACCCAGCACTGTCCCCATTTCTGCATGCACAAGGATTCCCCACAAACAGGCATGGGATGACCTTGAGTGCCTGCAAAAGCAAATTCTGCTGGCTGCCCTTCCAGGGGTGGTGAGAGTTGAAGGTGGTGAAGGGAGGTCATCCAGCAGGTCTGCCCTCTCTTCCTAGTCCAGGCACATGGCACAATCCCTTTTTTTTTTTTTTAATTAGGCTTCTCTTCTTTCTCCCTTGGGACCCTGTATTGGATGGCTACAGCCTCATATCTCATCCAGCTTTCTGTTTCATCCCCATGTCTTTCATGGGGTGTCACCAACCCCAGCTTTGTCCTGATGTAGTGATGTGTGCCACGTGAGCATGCAATGGGGTCTTGGCAATGCTGGCCGAGCATCTTCGCAATTTGGCACGCAGTTTGTGCTGTAACAGGCTGTAGTTCAGTCACAACTCCTTCCGTGATGTCCTCCTTTATTGCTCTTAGTTATGTTTGATTTAGTTTCATTTTCCCTACAGCTGCTAGGCTTTGCAGCGTGGCCACTTTAGCAAGCAGTGTGACTGGACTGTGGCTGCACAACCCCTGACTCCCTTGCTGTGCAAATAAGTTCCGCCCTCCCCAGCCCTTACAGGCTTGCATAAACAGCAAAGGTCTTGAGAAATGGAGATGTGGGATGTGATGCAGAGGAATGCAGGTATGGGGTGATGAGATGGGGCCTGGGCTGGAACTGGAGACCCCTCGGCTATAAACGACTCAGCTGAAGAAATGCAGACCAGGAGCTGGACCAGGCTGGTTTTAGGGGTAACAAACAGTACAAAAGGCACTGCACGTAGTAAATTGAAATGTAACATGCAGCTGCAGACCAATGACAAAAAGCATGTTAAAAAAAAAAGTTACTAAACATAGTTGAAATGACTCTGAGTGGATCCTGGGGAGAGGAAGAAGGAGCTATCAACGTGAACATCTTATTTTTCCTGGTACAGGGCTCCAGATGCTGACAACTCACTGTAATGCCGCTAGCATGAAACCCCCAAGAGCGGGAAGGGTGAGCATAACACCAAGAAAAGGGGTAGAAACCACTAAGTGTGTCTGAATTTTAATAATAATAATCATTCTGCATAGGATTATTCTTTGTTTTCCTATAGGAGTTGGATCTAAACCAACAATCATTCTTGGATGAAACCGTTAAGATTACTATTATACTAATAATATATATACACATATATGTGATGTGCTTTCTCTTTGCCCATAAGATGAGATTTTGAGGTTGTAGCAGTAGCATGGCATCTTTCTCCCGGTCTTTCTCTGGTTCTCTTGGGCTCCCCTGATCTTGCTGGTACCATGCCAACTTCAGAGTTGTGGTAACAGAGCTGGTAGAGCAGCACTTGGGGCAAGTCGCGAGAGGGAAATCCGTATAGCTGCAGGGGGAACGAGCTTTCCCAGTGCTAACCCAAGGCTCCAGGCTTGACCCAGGTTGTGCAACCAAAGATGGGGGGTCCTGGTCCTCAAAGAGTGGCTCCTCCTTGCTGGACCCAGCATGCATATCCCCTTTCCCTAGGACCAATGCACAGCGTGCAAGTCCAAGGGTCCCCATCCCCTTCTTGGGTGGCCTTGCTTCCTCCTAGGCTGGTCACCACTTCCTACCCACCTTTTATCTCCTGCCTTCTTTCAAAGAGGAACTGCTGTTATCGGTAGCAACTGCTTTCCTTTTGGCTTATTTTGAGATATTAAGTAACGTATGCTTGGGCAAAGGCAGTGCACAAAACTTGGACAGCAGACGTGAGCACTGGGCTCCTGCAAGGCTCTGCAAGTACGTGTCAGCCCCCTGGTCTGAGCTGTGCACGCTGTGGAACACGTGGGTTGACCTGTGTCAGCCTTTGCATCGGCCACCCTCCCGGCTCAGAATCCACAGAAGATTGGGAGCTGCTTTCTCTGAAGACCGTGCAGGCAGAGAGGAGCAAATGGAGATGAGAGCTCTCCTGATGGCGTGTCTGGCTGCTGTCCTCTGCGTGGATGTTGGTGAGTTGTTCAGGATTACTGCAAGGCTTGGGCTGGGATGGAGAAAGCTGGCATTTTCTGGGGAGAAGCCACATCTGTAACTTCTAAGTCCAGTGGTCTCTAAGAAGTCAGTAGATAGTGATAGATCAAGAGCTGGTCTGCGTGGTTAGCTTTGCCTCTCCTTTGTGCTGTCACAGCAGGGCCCTGCTGCCAAAGGACTTGTGCTGCAAACACCCTGCAGCCTTGGGCTGCCCACAGAGCAAGCCAAAATCTGTCACCTTCTCCTATTCTCATGATGCGCAACCAGAAATAGCCCTCTGGGTTTTCTCTGCAAACGCAGTCGCATCTTGAGATCTGCAGCTAATGCTACGCTTCTTGGATGGGGGGTGCAATTAAGCTCTGAGATAAAAATTAAGTGCAACCTTCACTGATTTTTCTGGCCCTGCGACTATGCTAAATGCTGTAATGGGGTAGTTGAATATCAACGTCTGCAGAAAGCCTCTGCTGCCCACTCACCTGGAAGGAGGGTTTTTCTACAGGGGAAGCGTGTGTTTAGAAACTTTGGGTGTGGGATAGTAGAAGGGGTAGAACTGACTCAGCCAAATCCTCTATGTCTTATTCTATGTTCAGTGGCCTACATGAGGCTGGGAACAGGTCCAGCTGGGAAGGGGTTTCTTACTTTGACCTCATGCAAATCACTTATGTTCCCCTCCTGTAGCCAACTCGCTGATGTGCTACACCTGCACCAACAAGACCAGCAATGATCAGTGCCTGACAACTTGTACCAAATGTACCAACTCACCCATGTACCAAAAATCACACAGCCTGCACGACTACAGTTAAGAAGATAGATGCTGGTGAGTCCCGCTGCTGTGAACTGCCTGGGTTGTGATGTCCCAACCCTGCTGCCCAGTGCTCCTGTGTGTCCCAGCCCTGCTCTCAGTGGGTCTGTGTCCTTCTCCTTCCATGAGGCTTTGGGAGAACTTGAATAGTGTTGGGTTATGGGTCAAGTCCAATTATTTCTTTGCTTGAAGAGTGAGGGAGAGGGTGGTTAAATGAACACCATAACCCATGTAGACTTGGGTGATCTCTCATGTTGCTTACAGAGTAAAGTCAGGATTTGTCCTTGGAAGAAAGATTCATGGGTTGGTTTTATTTGACTTTTTATCCAGGCACTCACCAACAGAAGTTGATCAGCAAAAACTGCATTTCAAATTGTGGTATAGCTCAAGACTTTTATCAATGCTGCAGTCAGGACAATTGCAATCGCAACGAGGCATCTGGGATGAGACCTCCCATAGCGGTGCTGGGAACTGCAGCTCTGGTCAGTGTTACCAGGCCTCTTCTCTGGACTGGACTGTGATGAGGTCCCTGTTGAATAACCTGTGCAAGCTTCTTAACCCATCCTGGTGCCGCAGTACCTGCAGTCATTTTACCCATTTATCCCCAGAATGTCTTCTGAACATCTGATGTTCAGGCATGGAAAGGCCAGTCTGAAGCTAGCTTGAGTTTGATGGAGAAGAGATCCCTCAGTTATTCTTTTACAGCTTCTTATGCAACAGGGCTCTGCAGCTGCCATTAATTAAAAAAAAAAATTTCCAAGATGTTTATTATTTATTTTCTTTTTTATTGAGTGCTGATTCACAGCAGGACTGGGGTTTTGCAAGCAGCATGGTCAGGTTGCTCATGCAAGTACATAGAGTGCTAAACAAATGGAGGTGAGTCAGAGCAGGGTACAATCCTGATCAGCACAGCCCTAGATCAGAGTGTGTCTCTTAGTGTTGCACTCAGGCAGAAATTTCTGAAGGCTTATAGAAGAAGGTCTGGAAAATAATGAATTTGTATCTCCAATGGTATTGTTCTAGTATGCTGTCAACACTCTGGTCCTGACAAGGTCTGGGACAGCATGGGGAAGGCGTATTAGCAAATGAAATGCCCTGTGTTAGTTCCTGACCCTGGGGTCAGCTGGTGCCCATCTGCATTGCCGAGCTCTCTCAATAAGGTGGCTGAATGCAAAATACCAATTGAAAAGTAGGTCTGGAATTGTCAGGGATGATCCTAGTTGGTCAGGCCAAAAACATGCTGAGGAACATGCTAACAATTAAACAGTGTGGACAACTGTGGCACAGCCCTTGAAACTGTGCATGGGCTCTCCATGTATTATTAGTATAGACATAGCTGCCTCCATGACAGCTCTTCTGCAGTGTAGTTCCAGCCCCAGGGCAGCTCCTCTGGAGCTTGTGACACCTGGATATCACTGCTGGATACCCCTATTAATGCCCCCAAGTACAGGTACAATCCTCTATGTAACTTAATCCAGACCCAACTGGGATTTAGGCAATACAGGATTCCCAGAGACACCATAAAATCAGGTAATACTGGTAAACAGAGATTCGGGATGCCCCTTGGGCACCATTTCCCTGCCCTGCTTGGAAGAGAGAAGCCACAGGGCAGGTTCTCAGAAGGATTTCAACACCATGGTGTAACCTGGCCCCAGGCTGCCCATGCTGTGTTCTGAAACCCGAGTATCTCTGCCCCAGAGTGGGACTCCCGCCGTGAGTACCTGGCCACCTTCACAGCACCCAGGAAGGGGGAGTGCATGGGATGTTGGGTAGGAGCAGCCACGGGGTCCGAGTCCTTCAGCGATTTGGCGAGCCAAGGGTTTAAGCCCATGTTAGTTTGCAGTAAACCCATGGATGGGATTAGCTCCAAGCTACCCTTGGCTTCCTTGGGAGTTAAGCACTGAAACATCTGTGAAGGTCTGAGGTGGGGACAACCCACCTCGCTGTCCTGATTTTGAGGAGGTCCTAACCAGGAAGGATACAAAGAATGAGCTTTGCAGGACCAAGCACAAATAAATCCCTGGGGAGGAGGAGAAAGATGGAGAGAAAAGCCAGAAGGAAAAATCACTATTCAGCCACTGTCAATGGACTCAAGGAGGGGAAGACCTGGAGCTTCCCCTTACCCAGGGGGTGCTTAGCATGCACAGCTGCCTCTTCTCCTCCTAGGGCAACGCGTGCTTCAAACTGTTGTCTTCCCTGTCAAAAATAAGTGGTACCATGTTGACCTGGTCTCTTCCTCCCCCGCAACCCTACCCAAAATGAAGGATGGGGAACATGACAGGGTTCGATTCTGCAATTACTTCAATGGGTTTTATTTACGGCTGGAAAATCCCTGGTGGTGCAGTCAGAGAATCATAAAATCATTTATGTTAGAAAAGATACCGTAAACCTAACACTGCCAAGTCCACCACTAAACCATGTCCCTAACCACTACATCTACATGTCTGTCTTTGAAATACCTCCAGGGATGGTGACTCAACCACTTCCCTGGGCGGCCTGTTCCAGTGCTTGACAACCCTTTCAGTGAAGAAATTTTTCCTAACATCCAATTTAACTTCCCCTGGTGCAACTTGAGGCCATTTCCTCTTGTCCTATCACTTGTTACTTGGGAAGAGAGACCAACACACACACCATATCTGGTGCTGAGAACCTTTTCCATCCTGCAACCCCTAGCAGCCCCTGGTGTACTAGCAACTGGGTGGGAAATAGCAATAGACAGAGATTGGAATGATGCTGGGATAGACGGAAATATTTGGGAACCTTCTGAGATGCCACCTAAGAAGCGATGAAGCAGATGTCATGCTCTGACCACAGGGAAGCTGAATAGTTAAAAACTTCAGGGCAAATAAAAGGAAGAGATCCTGTGAGACCAAGCTATGATGCTTCTGTCCCTCCTCATTGCTGTGGTTTCATATGTAGACACTTGACCCGAGGTCTTTTGTGAGAAGAGCCCAGTGTGAGGCTCCCAGAAGATGAGCAGATCTCTGGCTGACTTCTGTTCATTGACTTCTGATCTCTGTTCTCCATCCAGGAAGACTCAACGGCCAGAACGTTGCAGAGGGCAGCCAAATAAAGCTGTGTTTACTAGCCAGCTGTAACACAATTGTGTAGTGCAGTGTGGCACAGCCAAGAGTAAAATCAGGGACCAAGCTCTCATCCTGAAGGATGTGATTCACATGCCTGCAAGGGTCTGATCTGCAAGGCTGAACATAAGCAAGGGAAATAAACAGTTCCTGGGAACATTCCCTGATCCGTAATGCCATTATCCACAATGTTTAATCAATCATTTTAATTGCCAGCACGTTCCCTGGCAAGGTTTTAACATGGACCAACTACCATAGTCCCATGCAATGTCTGGAAAAAAACAGAGGAGAGAGCACAAGGGAAGGACTATTCACAAGAGGCCCTGTTGATGTCCACCTCTTGGCCTCTGTGCTGGAGACGGCCCTGGACTTACTGCTACAGCTGTAGCCTCATTTCTGCTCTGTGATGCTGGATACTGGGGCACCTTTTTTGCAGCTCTCTGCCCTGACCCAGCCAAGCACTGCCTTCCATGCTGCAGTTATGCTGCTTCCATGTGTTGGCCACCCAGGGTGACACCACCGTCCTCAGTCTCCCATGTGCCTCTGAGGAAATGCCAGCCATGGCAGTCCCACACCTCACACATATGCATCAGACATACCTGAGGCCAGGATGGTAACTTCCCAACTATCTGGCTCAATGGGCCACCGGCAACCCTCAAAATGCCAAGCAGCCCATTGTGCACCCTTGTCCATCATCACATTTGTCCATCAAACCACTCCTGCCAGCGGACCAGTGGTGGACCACTTCCCGTGGCCTTGCAGATCATCTTCCTGCTGTCAGTGAGGAGCAGATTTGAATCCCTGGACCAGGTGACTCCTCTCCAGCTCTGTGTCAGAGAGGAGACGTTCACACCATCACTCCTTGGAAGTGAGTCAGAGGCATTTCTTTGTTTTAAAAAAAAAATCAAGAATGCACCTTGTTAATCATATTGAAGAGTAACAGAATTATTTTTCCCTTCTTCTTCAAAAAACTAGTCAAATCTGGTTAAAGTAAACTGCTGCTTTGTCAGCACAGACCTTTGCCAGGGTGCTCCCGCTGCTGCAGGACACTGAGCCTTGGCTGATTTCCAGGTGCCCCCAAAGAGTCATCCCTGCGTGAGGACACCACGCAATGAATCATGCTGCACAATCCTTATTCCCTGAAATAGGTCTAACTCTTCAGTTGCTGCCTCGTGACATCTGGGAGGACTGACACACCTTCTCCGGCATCCACGGTGGCATGCAGTCCCTGAGTCTGGCAGAACTTCATCTGTTGGGCAAGTGATGTGGCTTATCCTCTCCACACCCAGAAGGTGTATGTCCATTGGAGAGGAATGGTTAGTGCTCATGGGGTTATCAGGGCTGACTTCACCATCCTGTTGATCCTGCTTTATGTCAGCTGTATTGGCAGACCCAGTGATTTAATGCCGGTGTCAGAAACCTCAAAAATATCTGCAAATCAACCAAAAAAGCCCATCTCAATAATCCCCCCCCCTTTTTTTTTTTCTTAAAAAGGAAGACGCTATGGGTTTTGGTGTCCCTTTGAACTTCCTCTGGCCATGCCTTCACTGTGATGAGCAATGATTAGTCCCATCAGATGCTCTAATGTCTCTGATGAGCATGACCCCTGCTTCAGGGACGCTTGTTCATCTGACTGATATCCTGCCCAGAAACTAATGTTGGCCCCCAATCATTTTAGCCCTCCCCTCATCCATCTAAGCTCTTTCTTCCACATGTTTTCTGAGCCTCTGCCTATTCTCCTTCTGCATCGCCATCTTCTAAACCCCAGTCTGTTTAGCTACAGCTGGATCCTTGTTCTCTTCCCTGCAGACGGAGTCTTGCAGGGTGGAGAAGGAAGGGGTGAGCAGACAGCTGATTGCCCAAGCGGGTTTATTCAAAGGGGCTGCTCCTGTTTCATCCTCTCTGCTCTTTGGTGGCCAGGCACAGTGGTGACTCACAGAGATGTCTGCTGATATTCAGCACCAAACTTCCTTGGTAACTCTTTCCTTGGAAGCAGAAGTGGGACAGGCAGTCAAATGGAGGCCCCAGAAGGGCTGAAATTATCAGCTCTAGCTCCACCCAAATTGTAAGCATGAAGAGAAACCGTAGAGGCTGAGAACATTATATCTGACTGGGATCTAGCAGGACTTTGAATCGGATCCTCCATGTAGAAGGGGGACAAAGATATTTTTACCCTTTGCTCACATGTAGCAACAGAAAGCTGTTGCAAAGCTGGAAACCAACCTCCACTGTCCCAGCCTCTGCATTTGAACCCCAAAGCCATTGCTCTCTTGCAGCAGCTCCTCTCAACACCAGGATGCAGAGCATTTAGGACTTTGTAGATAACCAGCAGCTTTTACAGGCAAACAGGAATTTATAAGACATTTCCTGTTTATATTGCCAACCATGAATATACAGCTGATCTACCCTGACTGTAGATATTGGGAGTTCTCCAGGTCTAACCCTGGAAACACACTTGGCAATAAGCCACCCAGATGAAGCCATTAATTTATGCCACTTATTACCATTTTACTTTGAGTAGCTGCCTTCACTGAACTATCTGGCCACAGATGTGATGATCACATTGGAGCTAAACAGTACAAAAACCCCACTCAGACATCAGTAGCACTGCTAGCCTGACCATAGATAAATTAAAGTATTAAAAGCAATAAATGGAATGAATTGCCTTAGTGCTTTCACTCCTCTCCAGACCCATCAGACCAGCCTGAAGGCAATGCCAAGGTGAGAAAACAACCCACATGCATTCCTAGCCTGTCAAATAATGCATGATCCCTGCCCACTCTTTCAAAATTGTTGTCTTCATCATCACTCGGTCCAAACGCAGGGAAGATATATATCCTGTCCCCAGGTAAGGGTGCTTTTCCTGTGCTGCGGAGACGACTGAGAGAAGATGAAGGCCTCCCTCCTTGTTGTGCTGGCTTTGATCCTATGTGCAGATCAAGGTGAGGTATCATGGTTCACTACTAGACAAAGAATAGTTGCGTGTTTTAAAGTCAGGCAAGCCTCGTAGCCAGGGAAAGAAATCATGGGAGAGGGTGCCTTAGCTCTTGCAGTGGTGCAGCTGAAGGACACAGTGGGTTTCTCATGTGTAGTCTCAGCCTGGATGTGTGAAAGGTTTATTTTCTGCAGGGAAGTTTCCCTATAGACTCATGCACTACTGGATTTTTATGAAAGCAAGACAGAAAAAAGGAAGCAGTTGCCACTGTTCTGTCTTTGTTAAGAGACTTTCCAGTGAGTTTGTCTGTTGAGATGATGCAAGACTGTGGTTATTTCTAAATCGTGATGAAGAAGTGCTTCAGCCTACAATAGCACAATAAATCAGCAACTCTGTGCACCTGGTTCCTACTGCAGTTAGTGATGCCATTTCTAGCAGCAGCAGTGGGACAGGGCCAGACCTAAACATCTGGCCTTGTGCAGCTGCCTGCTGAATGCCCCTGATTTCTGCCTATCTCAGAGACCCAACAAGCTTGCTGATTTCAGAGATTTTGGGACAAAGTTAGGGAATTAGGGAGAAGTTGGGTTGTGGACTAAATGGGTTAAGCAGCCTTATGCTGGGATATTGGGTGGAGATGTATATTTGTGTGTTATTTGCATTATAGATTATGTATTTTCTTTCACAGAGAGATTACAAATGAAATCAGAGTCCTTTTAAAGTATATGATCTTATAGCCTCTATAGACAAGACAGTTAAGCAACCAGAAAGAGTAAATGTTATCCTCATTTTGTAAAGAGGAACAGGGTTTGTCAGTGCTTGGAAATTTGCCGTATTGTCTGGTGCACAAAAATAATTTCTTGGAATAGTTATTTCTGCCTCATTGTGGCCTAAGAATACCTTTCTGCTATTTAGCTTTGTTCACTTAACCAGAATAGTGATTCTGACAAATTTCCAAGTGTTAACAAGGCCTGGGGGACAGAGAGATTGTCTTCAGTGCCAAAATGAAGACTGCCCTAATCTGCATTAGATAACCTAAGCAGTAAAAATGAAGTGTTAGACTGCGTGTATCTTAGGGCTGAATTCACATAGCGAAGAGTTAAAAGCCCTCTCCTCACTTTTTTTTTAACCCGGGTAATGGATATACGTTTGAGAGCATTGAAGTCCTACCCAAAGACACAGGCATGGGAGACTGACTTCTTTAGGCTATGGAGGTCCCAATTAACCCTATTCAACTGCCAATGCTTACTGCCCAGTTAGGCTACAGTCTACATTATAGTGTCTCCAGCAACTAGAAAGGGTGATCCCAAGCCTTGAGACATCCCTGTAGACTCTTTCAGAGGACCCTGTCTTTCCCGGCTCCCTGCACCACATCAAACCCAGTACCCTTGGCCCATTGTGCTGTTATTTTGAGTGCAGGGCAGGAAGAGCAGACTTGCACCATTGGTGCATGTATGCACAGATGTGTGTGCCTGAGTGCATGTGTTGGGTGTAAATGTGCAAGTGTGTGGACAGCAGAGTGGGTTGGGTCTGGGTCTTGCAGCCCCATCATTTTCAGCAGACCTGCACCATGTGCATTCGAGAGTCAGTGGAAGGCAGGTAGTAATTTTTTCTGCAGGGACTAGCAGCATTTTGTCTCCATCTTCCATATCCTCTGTCTCCTCCTGCAGCACATGCCCTGTATTGCTACACCTGTGACTGGCAACGAAGCAACTGGAGCTGTCTGAAGGCCAAGAAGTGCTCAGACAAGGATGAGTACTGTGTGACCAATGTTGCCTCTGTAGGAATTGGTATGTGCTGGCTGTGTATCCTCTGATACACAAAGGATCTCTGTGTTCCTCTGACTCAGGAATGGGATGTGGGGTATTGATTGGATTTGTTATGGTTGCCCTTTGTTGATGGATGGGCTGAGGAGTCATGGGAAAGCACATGTGGGAGGTGGAGTCCTTGCTAGCCCAGCCTGACAGTGCTGAAGTTGGCACAATTTGAAATCCTCCTCCCCATCACACATTGCGATTGTCCTCTTTAGCCTTTGTTTTATGCCTACATGGAAAAGGCAGGGGACACTGAGAGAAGAGGCAGGACAAAGAGACAATACTTCAAAGAAAGAGTAAATAAATTTGAACCTTGATTAGACAAGGAGATGAAAAGAAGCAGGTAGCCAGGGTGGATGAGAAGGTCTAGAGACATATAGAGGGGAACAAAATTTTTTCCTTCAGGCAGAGAAGCCTGGAAATGTGCTTTCAATCCAGGCATAAACATTGTCTCACGGATGCCATCATACACCTAAGAAAACTTTGACATGAGGGTCCATGCTGAGAGGTGCCAGATGCCCAGCAGGGATACTGAATGCCTTGTGTAGCTGGTCACCAGCAATTATTGGGCTGTGGTGGGATCGGGTGGGTCTCATTGGCGATGCTGGTCCCTGGGGCTGTGGGGGACAGTGGGACTCATTAGCCCATCTCCCTTCTGTACAAGATCGAGGAGCACTCAACAAACTCTCATTGCTAATACTGCTCTCTCCCTTCTTTGGGCCAGGCTTTTTGTCTTTGTGGAAGAGGATCACCAAGAAGTGCTCTGAGACCTGCCCACACCACAACTTCAGCCTGGGCCTGGCTTCCTACACCTCATATTGCTGCCAAACCTTCTTGTGCAACCTGAGCGCGTGTCCAGGACCCAGGCTAGCTCGGCAGTGAGATGGCAGGGGGTCCCATGCCAGTGTCCTTCTTCACCTGCTCAGCAGTGGTGGGAGAAAGGGGCTCCTGAAGGCCTGAAGAGCATGGTCAGATTCCCCCAGGAGGGTATGGACATCGAAAACACTGCAGAATAGATAAAGTATTATGGTCACCACCTCCTCCCCTGTGTTGCCTCCCAACCTGTAGCTTTTCACTTGCTTCTCATTCCTGAGTTCTGTCTCCCTGGCAGCTTGATGGAGAAGCGGCTGTGCTGTGTTCTGCAGACTAGGAAAGAAAGATGCTGCTTCTGCATGTCCTGGAAATCTCTAAAGGGGTTTCTCCTGCAATGTTACCTTATCTTGGGTGCAGCTGGGAGCCACACAGTGGCAGCTTCCAGACTCAGGGAGGGGAGTGGTCAAAAATAACAACCCCTCTGCACCAACTCAGAAGGGAAACTGTGAAAACTCACAGGGTTGCTGCTGGGGAAGGGAAAAAGGCAGTCCGGTATATAAAAGCCTGAGTCTGCGATGGGTGCTAACCGCAACTCTCCTCCCTTGCATCCCTCACCCCCTCCATCCAGCCTCTCACTTCCAGCCCCCAGCTAGGGACAATGACATCCCACTGTGCCCCATTAACAGTCAGACACATCAGCCACATACCTCGTCCTGTCGGCTCTGCCTGCGGTGCCACATTTTTACCAAAACGATGCTTATCTGCCCAGCCTGCACATCTGTGCACATCTGTGCATTATCTGCTTATCTGCAGTCTTTGTCCCCACCTCCACTTCCAGCAGCTGTCCTTGGTCATCCCTTTCTTTGTGTCGCCTTGCTTGCTTGTGTGGCTTGTTAGAGCCAAGCGACCTTACCCAGGGCTAGCACTGCCCTGGACCTACCACTTGGCATTGTGTCTTCCAGCAAGCCGTTCATTTACCTGTCCCTCTGACATCCCCCAAAGCAACCACAGGGTAATGAAATGTACTTGCAGCATTTGGGTCAAGCTGCTGAGGAACAGTGGAGGGGTTTATAAGAGCAGAATACAGATTTCAGAGAGGCCAAATATTTCATGTAGATGTTTCCAGAGGCTGCAGAGAAATGAGGGTAAAAGGAAGCTGAAAAAATGAACGATGAGAGCTCAGAGATCTTTCATTGCCAGAGGTGCTGCTGAATGCCTCTCCCTCCTCCCAAGCAGCACTTTTTGGAGGAGTTTTGCACTGGAAAAAGCATGGAATTGCTTAAACTTGGGTCAGCCTGGGCTCCCAAATCTGCAAAACATTGCTCAGCCAAGGGATGACGCTCTGTGCTGTGCTTCGAACCCAGCCCTGGTAAACAAGAAGGACAAAAGGGGCTTTGAGCCATGCCCAACGCGTCTGCCTTGGGCTAGTGCCCGTGACTGCTCTGGATGAATGCCTTCTTCTGAAGTGCTGCATAACGGGAGTCTTCAGAAATGTGTGCTCTCTTTTATTAATCGACTTCTACTTTCCTTTACCCCCTCCTTCTCACAGTTACGCCATGCTGCGAGGGCAGATCTCCGTGCCGAAGGAGCCACGCTGGATGATGCACCTCCCTTTACCTCTTCATTAGACCGTGATCTTTTTCATACCCCATTTAGGAATTTGCATTTTTTGCCCTGAAGCAATCCAAGTCCCCTCCTGCTCTTCAGCCCGAATGCTCAAAAGCTCTAATTTACTCCTCACATAATATTTTCTCATAAAAAAAAGGGACTTGTGTGGTTTTTTTCCTGTGTGCCGGAATTATTCAGCTCTCTGAAAGCACTAAGGAATCCCAGTTGGACAGACTCTAATAATTAATATTTCATTGTGTTGGATTTACACGTCCTGCAGTAGTGGAGACAGAGTCCCCCACAGCCTGCAGGAAAACACAGTCGGGTATTTTTTTTGCTGCTTTAAAGCAAAACTGGCTGGTTTTTGCTTGGTTTGGTCTGCCTTTGCTGCAGAAAAGCATTCTTGTATCCCATGGCTAATATAAGGGGAAATAAATCATCCTGGGCAGAGTTGAAGAACAAAGGGTTATTTCCCTTGCCCAAAGGGCACTGCAGCTCAAGGATGTTGAAATCTGCCCTCCTTCTGTGGTGCAAGGCTACCCTGGTGGCAATTACTCCTCTCCAATACACCCGAGCTGAGCAGAGAGGAAGGACAGGCAGGTATGATTCCTAATCACTAATTTTGACCAGGAATTAGGGCTAACTGGGACCACAGAGAGATGACAGTCATTAGCACGTGGATGAGGCTGTCCAGAAAATTACCCCGAGCCTATGACCCTTGCTGTGTCATTGTGCAAGGCAGCATTCACCCCTTGGATTTGAAAGGTGCTTGGAGGACCCTAAACAGAAAGGGGTTGTGCACTGGGTGGGAAGGAACTAGTTGTTATCATCACTACAGACTGCACTGAGCTTCTCTGACCCCATTCAAAGATGTGATGGTGATGGGAGAGGTGGGAGAGAGGTGAAGGAGCCCTTCTGCTCTCCCCAGTACAAGGCAGGTGCAACACCCAAGCAGTTCAGGGCACTGCATAGTGCAAAAGAGACGACTCAGCTGGAGACGGTCCAGGCTGTGGGAGAAAGATGCTACAGAGACTCGGCATGGCGTTATTGCAGGCATTTGGGGAGGGGATACCCAACCAGCCAGACATGGGGAGGGAGGGGAGAGAAAGCTGTTCTCCCCCAAAGGGGCTAACAGACTCTGGTGCAAGGCACAAAGATACGTCTGTGGAGAAAGAAGTGCCCAAGCATGGCACTTAGAAGAGGCAGCACAAAGCACAGAGTCCTTTCAGTGGCCGGAGCTGGCAGGCAAACGCAGCATGAGGATGAAGCAACAAACAGTTACAAATTGCATAATAAATGCCTGGTTGCAGATAATAACTAGCAGTTTAAATACCTAAGGGACTCATCGTCTGGACGTCAGGGGGAGTTGTGATGTGGCTCCTTCGGGTCTAGGCTGTAGGACAGTTGGACTTGCTGTGTGTGGTTGTCACCCTTCCCTTCCACTATCAGAGCTACCAGCTTACAGCCTCGAACAACCAAACCCACACGATAAATTTAGCCCTGTGCCAAGCTGTGTGTGTGGGCAAAGCTGGAGGAGTGCTGGGAGGGAGGCTGGAAGCGGGATGGAGCCGTCAAGCCTTGCAAAAAGGGGAGCAGTGGTGCCCTGGGCAGGGGTCCCCATGGGTGGTGATGGCAGATGAAGGCAGCCAAGCCTCCCTGTGGCCAGCAGCCACCCCATCTGTCCCACAGCCACCGAGATGAGTATCATGCCAGGCAGGAAAACACCAAACTACCTTTCTGAAGCGCAGCCCCTGATGTGTTGCCTAATTCTCCGCAAGGCTTGGGGTGGGGGGTGAGGTCTGTGTTTCTTTTGTGGGGTGGCCAGCATCATCCGGATGCCGGTGAGACCTGCTGGGTGACGCAACTCAGGGAAGAGGGAGAGGGGGAAGCGATCTGGCTGTCCCCAGCAGGTACCAGAATATGCTGCAGGATGGGCAAACACCTCTCTGGACTTGTGACACCTCCCTGCTGGGGGCTTGGGTGGAAACACTGTGGGAAATTCAGCTCTGGGGGAAATTCCAGCTCTTTGGGGGAACCAGGAGTTTTTCAAACCAAAGCTGAAACGACAGCATTTCCCAGGCAATGTTTGGGGTTGAGCCACCTTTTTGTTTGCAGTACAGATCAAAAGAGGGGGTTTTTTAATTTTCATTCTGCTTTCCTTTCTTGACTTTTGAATTCATAAAACATACTCAGTTTCAATCATTATGAACTGAAATGGCCTTCGGGGATTCATGCTGTGGCCTTCATTGATGTATCTAAATGCTGGATGCCTCAGTTTGTGCCTGCCCTCCCCGAGTTGCAGAGAGCTGGGTACTTCTGGAGTGACTCCTCCCTCCTACGACAGGCATCGAAGACGGCACTTGAAGGGCTCAGTGGAGACCCTCGGCTCTTTCCAGAGGCCTAGGGCAAGTGAATCAGAGAGACCTACCATTTACATGCCTAAATTAGTTGCTTTGAATCCCAGCCTCAGTGAGAAAATTAAAAAAAAAAAGGGGGTGGCAAAACTATCAAAAATCCCTGCCTACGAGAGGAAACTTGATGGAAGTTGGCACATTTCCATAAAACTTCCATGTCTGGTGCACTAATGAATATTCTGACTTGGAGAGGGGGGGGGACACACAACAAAAAACCCTCCACTTTCCTGGGAAATTCTGGATGGCTTCCAGCACAGAGAACCAAACTAAGCCCACGAGAGGGAGCTGGTGCCTCTGCACGGTGCTGGACTGGCCACAAAATGCTGTCTGCCCACAGAAAGCCTATGCTCCTGGAGCAATTTCCAGGGAGAAAACCAGAAGCTGTGCGAGGGATGAGATGGCTCTGCTGGAAGCAGCCCAGGGAAGGATGGCTGTGGGACCGCACTGCCGATGCCAGCCACACCAAGCTCTGCTTACTGACGGCAGGCCCTGGCCAGCTTCCAGCATCTGCTCTCTCCCACGCTGGGGACGTGCCTCGGTTTGGCTGTGCAGGATAATTCTGGTGCATCTACTATCAGCTCCTGGGGCACCTGTGCTAGAAGACAGGGCATTTGCATCTGAACCCCAAAGCTGGTACCAAGCCCTGCAAGGTTTCAGTCCAGAGCCTGTGGCCATGGGCTGCTTGGAAGTGGGGTGCAACCCTCTGTCCCTCTCTCTCCTATGGCTGCGGTGCTCTTGGGAGTCCCCAGAATTGCTGGGCTGATGTTGGCCTGGGCCTGGGCAGCACGAAGGGAACCTTATTTTCTTGGCACCTTTTCTTGGATCAAATCAGATAGCGCTGCACCTTTCTGTCCCATTATGGGTGACTCTGTCCCCTCTTCCTGATTTTTCTACATATTCCCTCTTTGCAATGACTCCTTGAACATCTTCCTGCCCCTAATATTAAACTCCGCTAGCCCCCTTTATTCCTCTCATAAATGGTCACAGCCAAAAAACAAGACTAGCACCTGCAACCCACCATGCATGCAAATAAAGGAAATGTCACCTTTTTCCTCCTCCCCCGTGGGTTTTAACTCTGTCTTCAACCCACTGCCTGATGCCTTCACAACTCTATGAAACTAGAGAAGGGAAAAAGTCCACAAAGGTCTCTGGGGAGAAGGTGGTCTAAGTGAGACTTCAAACCAAGCTCTACCACCGCTTCCCCATGTCTGACCTTGGGAGAGTCGTTCAGTGTCTCTGATTCATGTGCTTAAGGTGGAGATAACAATGCAGGGCTTCTCGACCTGACCTGGAGGGCTCTTTGGATCTCGGCACTCAGTATCTTGTGATGTTTCACCCATCTGGTCCAGGGATGTCCTTACACTGGGACCAGGAAAGGTCAGCCTGCCCACCCACTGCTGATGTCTGTGCACTCAGAGCTTGCCTCTCCCAGAACCCTGCAGCACTGTGCTGCTACAACCGGTGTGAACACTCATCCTCTCCATAACGCAATGCAGAAATCTGTCATGGCAAAGCCGGGGCTGCTCCCACGTCGCTCACTCCTCCAGAAATGCTGTTCTTTGACTCACTGTGGTGCCGAGGAGCTTTTGTTAGGAGCTCAGTTAGGAGCTGGGCATGAAAACAGAACAGAAAGACATCTCTCCCCCGCTTCCCCATCACACGCAGCTTTTACAATGGATGGATGTAGACACAGAGGTGAAGGCAAGGGCGTGGGCATTGCTCAGTGCATCGGTCACTTGGCCACTGCCTGATTTGTTGTCAGCAGGGTGACAAGTCTCATGATGGGCGGAGGCTGCTCAGTAGGTATGATGGGGTCTAGGACCCCTTGTTCAACTCCAAGGCTCCTGACAGTGCAAACAGAGGAGCTCCAAGGCCAGGACCTGGGAATGAGCCCAACACCAGGATGAGATGCACAGCCCCGCATCCTCAGAAAATCTCAAAAGGCAGCAGGAGGGCTGCACACTGCCACTGGCCTGCCTCTCCCTTTGGCAGGCAGGCTGCCCTCCTCCCCAGCACTGGCGTGGGTGAGAAGGAGGGCTGAGCACAGCACAGCCCATGCTACAGAAGACAGGAGAGTGAGGAGGAGGCTTGGGGATGTGCCCCACCCTGAAAAAGCTGGGAGATTGGCTTGTCTGCTCATCACCCAGGTCCCAGCTGGATGTCAGCAGTGGTGAGAAGGGAGGGTGGTGCTTTACCCCCTCCCCACAGCAGAAAAACCTCCCCAGGCTGCTCTGTGTCTCCTTTCCCCATGCTCAGAGCGGTACAAAGCTTTCCCTGGGCATGTGGACCTTGCTTCTGGGGTGGATGTATCTGGAGACAGATGCTCTCCCCAAGGTTTGCTGCCTGCTGTGGGGCTGAAGGATTTGGAGGAAGCAGAGCTTGACGAATTTCTAGGTCTGACCATATTTCATTTCCCAAAATACCCACCGTCGCCAAGGCACGGTGGCAGAAACCCAGTTGCTTCCCTTAGATGCTAGTCCTGCTTCCAAGGAAACTGGCAGGACTGGTGCTCAGCATCTCCCAGGCATTACTGAAATGGTCCTGCCTGCATGGCCCCTTCCTCTTATTTGGAGCAAGAGGGAGCTGGGTTGGAGGCTGTGACAGCAGCGTCCCTGCAGATAATCTCACCTCCCACACCAGACCCTCCACACTAAATGCTGCATCGCATGCGTTGGCAGGAGTGTGAAGAAGCAAATGGGTGAAACCAAGCTCCTGAGGCTAAATGCTACAGGGAGAGACTCCATCCAGACAGGTAAACAGCACAGGACAGAGTCCGTCCTCCAGCCCTGAAGCCATGTGGTATGGCATGCTTGTGGCACCCTTTCCATCCCCAAAACAGGGTGGCCACATCCAAATGGCCCGTTGGCCCTGGGCTATTTCCTGAGCAAGGTCTGGGAGGTGTTTCTTGGCATGGGTGAGTGTTGATAGTGGGCAATTGTGCGACCCCGTGCCCTGTCCTTGACTTATTTACTGGTGTAGAAGTAGGTTCACAGCTTTTTTTTGTTATCATAACACTTCGTGGGTCTGGCCAGGACTCCACTCTGCTGTACAACTGCCATGAGAAACCCAAAGGAACCAATGCCTGACTCCAGCACATGCAAGGATTGCTTGCTCAGGATGGCATGTTGCATCCTCCCCTTCCTGGCCACCCTTCCCCGGGGAAATGAGACGGGATCAGAGTAGGTGGGCAGGACCCATCCCACCATCAGGACCAGGTGGCAGTGAGGGCACTGGAGATGTCACATCCCAGTTTTGGCTGTGGAAATGACACCAGAAGCATTGCTTGGTGCTGTGGACATGTCAAGGGAGAGGAGATACCTTGTGTGTCTGCTGTAAAAGCCATGCCCAGAGGACAAGGGGTGAGGTTTTGACTGCAGAAGGGGCCCATGGTGCTGAGCCCACCCCGGAGCTCTTTCTGTTGGCGCTTCCTTCATCCCATCTCCCTTTCAGCTTGAATAAAAGTGTGTTTTCCTCCACGTGGGGAGGCAGGAGAAAGCGGCTGTGAGCAAAACCAGGGCCTGATGCCAAGCACTGTGTTTACAGCCCAGAAATGGGATGGCACGTCCCTGGCTTTGGCTTTCAGAGGAAGGAAAGCTTTGTGGGCCTCTTTTCTCACCAAAGATCCTGTTTCCTTCCCCCTGCCCTGCTCCTGCAGCAGTGGTCGGTTTGCAAAATGAAGCTGTCGGGAGCAGCAACTGCAGCTGCTGCGGGCTGAGGAGCAAAAGCCACCATTCTCCCACGCCTGTGACTTTAGGCATGCCTCTCTTCACTCAGACTCAATTTTGAGGCTCTGGAAGCCTTTGCTGAAAAATTGTAAAGTCCCTTCAAGACATGGTTGTCTTTTTCCTGACATTTTAACAAGTTGGGAGTGGGTCAAAGCCTGGCATGTGGTGTGTGCAACCAAGATGGGGCGAGTTGTTCCTACTGTGCCCTTTCCTTGGCAAGCAGGAGGGTGTCTGCAAACCCAGGGTGGCTTTTCCAGCCTGGTATTGCTCCCTGGATCAGTGTGGGTGGCTTTTGGTTCCCATGTCCCTCCCAGGCTGTCATCTGTGAGGTTTACAAGCCCTTGTTTGCGCTGAGTGGTTGGCGAGTTGGGCTCAGAGCGACTTCTCTGCGGGTGGATGGGCTCAATCACGGCACGTGAGCTACTTTCACCGTAGCCCATGAGCGGTGGGGATGGGTGAGAGACGCCAAAGCCCAGCTGCAGTGTGCAGGGATGCTCTTGAGGTGGACCAATGCATTTCCCTTCTTCTGCCCTACCACTAGCACTAACGCACCCCAGCAAAACCATGCCCTGCTTTTCCAAAATAATAATAACTAAAAAAAACCCCAAACAACACACAGCCTTGAATCTTTGGCTAACTCTACTGGGAAAATACCCTTCTGCTTGCCCAGTGAGGAATACGATTGTGTTCCCAGATATCATCCTGTTTGTTTCTCTGCCCTGCTGAACACACCCGTTGGGCTGGGATGGTTTCAGCCAGAATATTTCCTTGATCTGCAGCTCCTCCACCTGCCGTGAGCTCTCCTCTGGGGACAGCCCTGCTCTCCTTGCCCTCCTTGGCCACAGTTGCAGAGGTTTCAGCATGGCTATTACCTGAGGTGTGACAAGTTTCTAGACGTAATGAGGGATGGCCCAAGCTCTTGTTCTAACCATGCAACTGGGATATTGATACCGTACCTGGCTGGATCATCAGGAGTGGATCAGGAGAGAAACTGGAGCATCCTGATCTTCCCACACATGTGCTGTTTTTCCACTCACGATGAGTTTTTCCACACCCAGTTGGGGTCCACTTGGAAAAAATCAGACCCAGAGGCCCTAAAACAAATTAAGAGTAGAGAGGTTGGCTGTGGAGGTCATCACAGCTTTCCCACAGACAGAGAGAAACATGCTTTTCTCATTTTACTCTCAGCTTTCACTTTGCCTTGGAAATTTCAGCTATTGAGTTTCAGTGCAGAGAATCACTTCCAGGCCTGAAATACCCATCATGCAAAAGATGAGCCAAGAACCTAAAGCAAATTAAAAAAAAATAAAAGAGCAATTTTGAAAACCGTGACTGTTTCCTTGCCTTCTGGGGTGGGGTGTGCGTGTCCACCCTTTATAATGGGTAGACATGGAAAATTTTATTTCTTACAGAAGTAAAATGGACGATGAGACTAAGGCTTTCTTGGTGTCCCTGTGGATGGCTGTGGAGGCTCTCACAAGGCGAGCTGCTACCACAGCTGTGTCCTAGATGAGTTTCTCTCACATATCACTGGCCTGGCAGGTTCAAATGACTGCTCTCTACACCACCATGTAACTCCAGGATCTTAAAGTTTAATTTAAAATACCCCACAAAACAAACACAAAACCCACACCGTGATCAGAAAGACAGTTGTGAAGACAAACACGAGAGCTGTCACCTACTTTTCTTCCTGGTGAGGCTGGACAAAATCTTCTGTGGCAAAACTTTTGATCAACCTTTCATAAGCGTTTGTACTGGCATGGTTCAGATACCTATCGCAGCCCAAGATTGCCAAAGAAGAACCAGAGCCTCGCTTGTCAGGACCAGCGTGAACATGTGGCAGAGGGGATGGTCCCATTTTAGTGCCTGCACGTTGACTGCTCATGTCATGGAAGAGGATCAGGAGGGCTGGACCTTGGACAATGGGAAATTCCCACTTTCAGTGAAAAAGCAATGACAGTTTTGGGAATTATCAACTGAGCTGTGTTACAAGTGCCAACTTAAAGAAACCCGTGAGGATCATTTCTCCCCAAACACAGTTGTGGCCAGTGGTGTCCTCCTTGGCGAGGACTGGCATTAACTCTTTTGGGGGAATCCCAAGAGGGTAATGGGTTTTTCTCTCTCACCTCTTCTTCCTCCTCCCAACCACCCTGCTTCACTGCCCTTTTTGCTTCAGACCCTGCAGGTCTCCAATATCCCCACTCCTGGCTGCAGAGATGCCACCTCAGAATAATAAACCTTGGCCCTGGATCCAAGAAGGATGATTCACATCCATAACTCTAACCTCTTTCCTCTACAAAAAGGGTAATTACAGCCAAATTGCTTGCAAGGAGCAGCCCCATGTCAGGGCACTGTTTGAGAAAATGCTGGTTGGGGTGTGCCAAAGCCATGTTGATGGTCCAATGGCATGGATAGTGTTGGGGCTGGGCTTGTGCCCTGTTTGGTGAGCTAGTCTGGATCTGGCCCTTCAGCCAGGGCATTGGCGAGGATGTGAATCACAGTGGTTGACTCCATGCATAATGGTGCTGTTTGATATCTCCCCATGAGCTTCGAAGCTGATGGGGCTGAATTATCTCTTAGGACCTTGGAGGTTAAGGGAATGTGATAAAATGGCTTTGGTTCCCTGTTGGCTGGTAGCTGCGACCCCAAAGGACTCATGTTCCTCACCCATTGTGACCTATAGCCAGGCTCCTCTCGACCATCACAGCTGTCACGCTGAGATGGAAGTCTACCTGGATCACCCTGTGTTTCAGCCAGACACAGTGGATCTGGGCTACCCCTGTCCTTCCTAGCTGGAGGTTTGGTAGCCTCTGTCATCTGCCATGAGGTTGACCTGAGGAGCTCTGTCCTGTTGTTGGAGCCTACCAGGTCAGCTACAGACCCAGATGTTGGTTTGGGAAAGGGAAGAATAGAGCAGGCTTCTTGGAACAGGCCTTAGGTGGAAAAGGCAAAATATCACACACAGGTCTTCCTTTTTCCCTGGGGTTTCTGGATCCTATGATCTCCCCCCTTCCTGTTCTTCACCTAACTCCATTGCCATTGCATGGCCAGATGAAGCAACCCAGCTTTCCTTGACCTGCCAAGGAAGGAGGAGAGGACACACCCAGATCAGCCTGCTGCTGTTTGGAGCTGGGCTGGACCACTTGCCCTGCATGCACCATCTGCATGACTCAGGCACACTGGGAGCACTACCCACGGCTGCCTTCTTCCCACCTTCTTCTGTGGCATCTCCTTTCCCCGTTGAGGCTACAATTTGCAACCCTGAGCTGAAATGGAGAGTTGCCTCCCTGCACCATGGAGGAGAGCTGTGATTGGAGCCACTCTCCAGAAAGAAAAAGGGAGAAAGTGGGGAGAGTTGACATTAAAACATCCCTGGACCTGGCAGTTTGCTCCACCTTGCCACTCCATCACGGGTTGAAAACACGCTTTGTCCTGGCTCCAGTAACACAAAAGGGCAGGCCTTGCACAACGCGTTCCCAAGGTCTGGCACAAACACATACTGTCGGCTGCCAAGCTCGAAGTGGGTTAAGGTTTATTCCTTAAAATTCCCAGGCTCTGTTAACTGTTTAATATCCTTTGTGGCACCATTGGGTTAACACCCACCTAGCCCAGTTTCTGCAGCAAGATTCACCCTGCTGCCCTCCACTCTTTATTTTTTATGTCCCTGGGAAAGTAGTTTTAACACCTCCACACTGTGTTCCCTGAAGTCTCCTGACACCATCTGCACTTCCCACTTCCCCAGTTGTCTTTGCCCCAGCTTTTCTTCCAGCTCTCTTCTCCCCTCGCTTGAAAAAGTGGGCTGTTCTCTGCTTCAAAGGGCATCCATCCCCCGCCCCACCACTGTGGTGCTGGTTGGAGCCCAGAGCCCTTGCAGTGGCCCTGGGCGTGATTGCAATATCAAGAGTGCACAAGAATAGCGTGGTTTTGGGACCTGGCCAGACCCCAGTGTGGGTCCCAAAGCTTTTGCAGTCTTTTCTTTCAGGGACACAGGGATAGGGGCCAGGTGATGCCCCAGATGCCTTCCCCATCCAGGCCCGACATGAGACCCTGCAGTCTGACTCCAGTGGCTGATTAAACTGGGATTTGTGGAGCTGTAGAAAATGCTCCTCAGACCCTGAAGGGCTGTGGGTAATACCCGAGCAGTGCCTACACATAACAGCGTGTACATTTTGCACAGTGCTAAGTAATACCACCATAGGAGAAACAGTGAAGCATCGATACTTACCTCCCATCTCATCTTATTTCTTACCCTCACTTTGCCTGTCTTTAATTATTTCCTCCCAAGCTTTGTGTGTTTGCTTTGATTTATTTTGCTTTGTACCAATATTTCTCAACTCCCTCCTTCTCTCTTTCTAGTTCTGGGTGAAATATTAATCTTGTTTATTATTATTAACCTTCCCACTCTCTAATCTATTTAAATGCTTTCTCACATTTCCACTTCCTACAGCCCATTTCTCACTTGCAGATTTTCTATTCAGCTGCACTTTGCTTTAACAGTGTCATTTATTTAGTGTTCACTTATTTGTTTTAATTTCAAAACTTTTCTTCTTTCTTGTTATGGACTGTGTTCATGCATTGCTCCCTTCTTCCTGCTGAGGAGCTGCATTTTTTTGCTTGGTTGGCTCCAAGATGAGCTGAATTCAGTGCGATAATTCAGTTTCATTTCTGGATTTTTGATGTGGATGGAAGGGAAGGAAGTTTTGTTTTCCATTTCTCCAGCTGGCTGAGAGAAGCCTGGCTATTACACATAAAACAAACATGTGGACTAATACCTACTATTTCCCCCCATGCTCTAGCAGATCGTGTTTCCTGCCTGATGTCGTTCATGCATGTATTTATACAAAGTCTTGTTCAGAGAGTATGGCTTTTTCATAGATTATTTCCATAACAAGTACAGTTGCTACATTAGCTGCCACGTGGGTCTCTCACATCCTTGCTAAAAGAGGAGATGATTAAAGATTCATGCTCAAGGTCAGGGCAAATCCAGAGAACAGAGTGGAAGACTTTGAAAACTGGATGCTCATCCCCTCCACCCTGTTCTGGGCACAGGCAGAGACAGAAATTGTTGGGGGCTGAAGCTGCTGTAGAAAGGAGGAACTGGGCAAAAGCAGAATGACTGGAAGCAAAAGACCCGTCACAGGGGTTGGGCAAGGGACCATCGGCCCAGGATCCTGAAGACAGGTGATCAGAGGAACAGCCTATGAACCAACTCCTTGGGGAGTAATTTGGGGAAAAGAAAGAGCAACTGGATGTTCTTTATTCTGTTTCCACATCATTTATGACCTTACAAACCTTGACCCTGAGCTCCCATTGGTCGTTTCTCTCTAAAGAGGAAGGGTCCTGGTCTGCTGAGATGTCTTCTTGACCAGGACTTGTGTTATTTCTCAGTAATTTTCACTCCCATTCGTAGTTTAACTCCTGCAGCCATTTCCATGCACTTTGTGCCTCTGCTGCATCCTGAGTCACTTGGCAAGAAGTGATGAAGTGGTTGTGGGAGCAGAAGGAAGGAGCCCAGAAGGACTGGAAAGGTCATGAGGGACTGGAAAAACCTGACAGAGTCCAGAGTTCGTCTACGGGTAGCAACAAACATCGTCGCTTGAAATCCCTGGATGCTTCTGGAGGACAGAGAAGCAGAGCAAAACAAAAGCATTGGACCTCATCCCTGCCTGGACCATGGGAGCCTCTGAGTGACAGTCTCCAGGCACAAATAGTGCCATTGCAGGAACAATACAAGCTGGCTTTCTGCTTAAAGCACTTTCCTTAGTACAAGTGACTTAATTCTGAATGACTGCGGACAATCCAGTGAAAATCTTATTTTTTGCCTCCTCTCCCACTTCCCACAGATATGAAGCTTTCATATCATGGCAGAGAGAAAGAATGGAGGATGCCAGGTGACGCCTACTATCTTGCAAGTGATGAGCCACCCCAGACTGGCACAGCTGCCTCTGCTTTGCTCCAGGTGTCACGGTTCAGCCCAACGGAGTAAGAAGGGACTCCCATTTTTGAATCAGATAAATTGTTCCCCAAATTAGCAATGCAGACATGGTCAGCAGGAGTAGACCTTGGGAAAAAAGATTGGATCTGAATGACATGTAAAAAAAAATTGCTACCTGGAGCCTCGTAATAGGTTCCTACGCACAAACACACCCATCACTGATCATGTCCTATGTGTTGTCACTCCCCAAACCCCAAATTACTCTAATCAAAGGAAGTCAAAGTAAACGCGGCCCCAGTATAAAACCTTACCGTGGTGCACCATCCCACATTGTTCAAGCTCTGAGAGCACAACGACCATGAAGGCTTTTCTGATTGCCCTGCTGGCGGCAGTCCTGTGTGCCAAGCAAGGTAAGGAGCTTTGGAGGCTGGGAGAGCCAGATGGAGAGGATGAAAATACCAGAAGAGAAATTAGAGATAACGCAGGAACAAGAAGGTTTGACAGCTTTTTTTTGCAATTGGTGAGGTCTTGGTAGCACAGTTTTTCTTTGGCGTCAGCTGCATCAAGCAATATTTAGTGTGGTTAAGTCTTAGCTTCTGGGTGAGTTCTGCCAAGGCACCCATAACCCAAAGAAGATGAGCTCACTGCTCTGGTTTCTCACAGCCTCAAGTATCAAGCTCTGACCACTCACATCTGAAGATAGACATGTGAACTGAAATATGCTAATAGGAATTAAGCTGGGCTCACCCTTTTGCCTTTGGTTTTATTTTTGTTCCTGAATGAAACTTGAGGAGTTGTTGATAAAGGTAATACGGCTGGTATGGACACCTCATCTTCTGCCAACGTTTCGCTTTATTTCCCACAATGACATTACAATTAGGAAACTAGGTTGCTGGTAGATATTTGAAAGCCTGAGAGCTCTTTACTTGTAGCTTTGAAGAGCTTTTTTAAGTGTCTGGGAGTGAGTGTGTTTATAATGGGATCCATAATGTTCTGTGCTCATCCTCTTTCAAAAGAAGGTGCAGATATAACTAGATAATTGTGTAGAAACATCCAGTTGAGAAACATTGGCTCTGTGCATGTATTTGCAATTCTGAGGAGTACTGCAAGCCTTTTTGCACCGTTAAGGCTATTTCTGGCTGCATTCGCAAAACTAGAGCCAATGGAGGGTGGAGGCCAGACACAGGCAAGGCTTTATAACAGCTATAATGGTTTAAGCTGTTATTGTTTCCTGACTGGGAGGGATTTTCCTTGCATCAGTCAGTGAACACGAGTGCATTTCAGTTGCTTTTGCGCACATGCTGGGGTCTTGGCTCCATCTGCGGCAGGAAGTTGTTCAAACAACTTTGTGAGATTTGGCAGAAAAGCGGATATTTTCAGAAAAGAGAAAAGCAGAAAAGAAAAGAAGATAAAAGAGAAAAGCAGAAAAGCAGAAAAGAGAGCTACAGGGACTGTAAAATGCAATAACACTTGCTAGGCAGTATGTCTGGGATTGCTCTGGCATGGTCTGCAAAAGGAAAGTAGCCCACAGCTCAGGCTGGGGGACCTCCAGAGGAGAGGTGAGAGGCTGAACTTATCCAAGTGATGGAGAAACAGCGAGTGCTGAACAGTCAGTTAAAGAGAAGGTAAAACCAGGATGCAACAAGGATGATTTTATCTGCTGTTGTGGAGAACACCTGCGCTTGTGACACCTGGCACTAGAAAAGAGCATCTGGGTAGGTTTCACAGCAAGACAGTCAGTCGTATGCTGGGGCACCAGGACCCAGACCTGGCTCCAGAGCTGTACACAAGGCACCTGAGCTCCCTGCAGCAGAGAGGGGTGGTCTTTTCTCCTCCTACCTGGAGTAGTTAGGGCCTAAAATGGCTTTTAATTCTCTTTTAAAACTACTTCTGGAATTGTCTAACCAAGCGTCACATGGGCAGGTTCAACTTCAGAGATGAATTCGAATCAACAGCAGCTGGGCTTTGGAGAGTCCCTGGGAGGAGCTTCCTTGTTAAAAACGGGTTCAGATTCAATTGAAAGGGGCTCTTCTGTGCAGAAATAAGAGCCTTCCCGGGTTGAGAAAGCCAGGAGGAACTGAACCAGGGAAATTTCAGCCTAATGGAGGACCCTCTCTGGTTTGCAATTTGGTGACCTTCAACCAAGAGCTCTCCACCACTGGTGACAATGGAGCAGGCTGTCCCAAGAGCAGCTTAACTGCCTCTGTCACCCCTGCTCAGGAATGAGGAACATTTCATGGGATCTGAACAGGAGGGAAACAGTTTCCACCAGTTGTGAATTCACTTCCAGGGAACAAAATGGCACATACCTGTGTTTCTGGCGTGGCCAGCTGGCCAGCCTGGAAATTTGACTCAATTTACTTCAGTTTTCTTCAGAAATACATATCCTACCTTCTTCTGGCTTTGTAATAGACCTGGCTCAGCCCTGCTAATAATGTCACTGAGAACATGTTGTTCCAGGTGCTGGTAGAAATAATCTCTCTATTGTCCAGAGCAACCTCTCTCAGGGAACTCCCTTTAATGTGGCTCTGTGCCCAGTAATTTAGCTCACAGCGTGTGTCATAGGCTTTAGTTAATTCATGTCTGTACAGTGTTTTGCAGATGCAGTCTGAAAATACTAAAAACTAAGCTCTCACCTGAGAACAGTGCCAGTCCATCCTCTCCTTGCCAGAGCTATACTAGACCCATCTGGGCAGGTTGTGAGCTCTGCTTTTTCAGGTTCACTGTCAACCAGGCCAATGCAGACCGGGGGGAGAAAGAATAGTCACCTGAGAGTGCTGCTCAGGCTGAAAAAATGTGTTTTCAGGTTTAATCACAGAAAATCTCAAGTAAAGAAAGAAAACGTGTTTTGTTCTGTTTGTTTGCTTTTTCAGCTTCATTAATCAAAACCAACTTCTTATTTCACTTGTCATGAACACTTGTTTGTAACATACTTTTCACCTTGTATTTTCCAAGAAGGGACATGGTTTTTCACACTTTCTTCCCAGGAGGGCGTTGGAAACCACTAATATATGTCATGTGCGCTCTTTCCAGCTTCCTCGCTGTTTTGCTACACGTGCGACAATGAGCACTCCAACTGGAACTGTCTTAAAACCTACAAGTGTGAAGACCATGAGAAATACTGCCTAACCACATACAGCTCTGCTGGCTTTGGTGAGTACCAACAACACCTCAAGGCTTTTTTTTTTTTTTCCTCCAGAGAAACTGATGGGCAATAGTTTTTTAGGGGAGTAGTTGGTCTTGTTGGAAAGAATTGATCACTGAGGTTTATGGATCACAACACATAACGTGTGTGAATCCCTCAGCAGTGCTCTGTGATCCACCACTTGCGGTATGTTCCTCACCAGCTTGTGGCAGGGCTGGTTGAAGCACACAGATTTTCATGAGCAGACCCTGTTGCTTGATCTGAGAGCTCACACAGATGCTTTGTGATGGAGGATGAAAAGGTGTTGGCTGTTAGTAATGTGGTTTTAGAAACCAAAAATGCATTGGCAGTGATTATTTGCTGTCCTACATGAAGCATGGCGTGGGTTTCTACCAAGGACTTTCTAGTGTCATGCATTTGATCCAGGTTGTGTGGACACTCACCCAGCACTCATCAAATCCACTGATCGCCATTATTGCTGCATTGCAAATTAAGCATAGTGCAGTATACCTCCTCCTGTCATCCTCTGGTCAGCTCTTGCAGAAGAATCTTAAATCATAGCTTTCCTTTCTCGTCTATTCTCCATCCAGGCAAGGACACGGGACACCGCATCACCAAGAAATGTTCTGTAGACTGTCCTGAGACGAACATGAACTTCGGTATCGCAGCTTATTCCACCAAATGCTGTAGTACCTCCCTGTGCAATTTCAGCGGTGCCAACAGTGTAAAAATCAGCTATGCCGTGATGTTCCTGGGAATTGTGGCCAGTTTGATCTGTGTCATCAGGGCAGGATTGTGATGAGGGGTGGGAGAAGATGTGACAACCCAAGAACCTACAAGGTATTCCCCAACTGAGAAACCAACATCCTCTGTCAAGTGTCTCCAACAGGGTCTATGCTACACTGTTTTTCCCAAGACATTGCTTCAGATCCCATCCACAAAATGGCATGGTAGTGTAGCTCCTATTTTTTCCCCTGTATCATTTGTGGTTTTGTACTCATTTTCCCTGGGAAAGCTCTTTTGATAGCATGTGTGTGATAATCGTCAGACAAAATAAAGATTTATGTTATTCTAGAGTGTATTTGTTATATCCACACTAAGATCAGCCTGAGAAAACAGCTCTGCCAGAAAGGGCTGTAGTCTGAATATCTACTTCACATTGAATTCCTCTTTTTAGCACCTGGGAGTCTTCTCCTGGCTGCCTTTCTCAATTGACTCAGTTGCATCCAGCAGCTCAAGACAGACACTCCATAAAGCCAGATGTTCTGCCTGATCACTCAGTGCTAACGAATGAAGGTGTCGACCTGGAAAGGTCAAAGATGTCTGTGTTGTTCCCATTGCAAGCAACAGTGAGAATTGTTTTGTAACTTCTAACACACAGGACTAGGGGTTTGCCAGGTATTGGTTGTGCTCCTGGCTGTGCTGCAAAGTTCTCACGTGATCTCTGCAGGGTGGGTGGTTTCAGCTTTTAAAATAGGTAAAGGTCCTGCCCCGAGATGCTGGAGATGTCCAAGATGACAACAGTGATGCTGGAATCTGTCCTCATGGAAAGGGGACCTCCATGCCTGCTTGGAGAAGATGCTGCTGTCTGAGTGATTGCTCTTGACTTCTCTGCAGGGACAGGGGAAACGGGCAGAAAGAGCCTGGGAGAAGCAATGGGTGTCTGATCTGGTGGGGAGGTCTCTGCTCCTTCCCTTTCTTTTCCTCTGTTGCTGCTGCATTTCCAGGCTTGGGGATAGAGGAGATGGGGTGGAGATCCCCACAGCTCTTGGAGGAGCGGAGCTATACCTAAGATGGGCAAAATACATGCAGCCTTGGAGCTGGAGGGTGCATAATTTCTAGCTGAGCAGTTTATAAGTGCAGTGCTGCATTTTGGGAGGGCTTGTATAGAAGTTGCACCTGGAAGAAGCCCTGACATTTGCAGCCCAGCTGGATTTGAGGGGAGTCCTGCTCCACCAGCGCTGAAGACAGGCTGCAAAGTGGATGTGTTTCTGTGCAACGGAGAGAAACCACAGTGCTGGCTGAAGGCTGTGAAGATGGGATTTGGTTTAGTCATCCTATAAAGATTTAATTTCTGGCCAAGAAGGGTGTTCTGGCATTTATTTAAATATAAGATGGGCTAACTGAAGAATGCTAGTGTTGTAGCATTTCTGTGCTGAGGGACCAACAGAAACTTGTTTTTTTGCACTTCTTTTTAATCACTTTTCCCATCACTTTTCCTATATGTTAATCGCAATAATTTCTGAAATGATTCTCAAAGCTTTTGGCCAACTTAAAAATCCACATTTAGTAAGAACATCTGAATTTCACAGTTACTTTTAAATTTCAGCTTTTGTTTCATGAAAACTACATGTTTTCACCAAAATAAAGAAATTGTTTGCCCTTCTCACATGTCAATTTCAACCAGGGTTAGAACAAGATGAGCAAAACACTCTCCTTCCTTCTCCTTCCTTCTCCACTCAGCGACTGTGTCAAGGGAAGTAAGTCTTTCCACCCCATCCTCCACCCCCAGTTAAATCCCCTGTTACTCTTTCCAAAATCTTCTTGAAGTTTGTAGCTTCCAAATACTTGTAGACTGTGATATTATCTTCTCCTTTGCCTTGGTCCCTCTGGTGTCCTAATCATCTGTGTCCTTTCTACCCCCATGGGTTCTTTTCAATCTATCATCTCACCTGGCACTGGTGAGGGATGAAGATAACATTAATATCAGGGGGACATATGGGACCAGTTGGAAGAGTGCAGGACCATCTTATGGAAAATCTTGACTGTCAGGAATCCTGCAGTAACTCCTTTAAGAAATACAGCCTTGCCATCTCAAAATCTCAGCAGCTTGCAGGAGACAAGAGATATTTTAGTTTTTGCTTGGATGAGACTACAAGGGAGGGGAAAAAAAAGTGCCTGGCTGAGCTGCTATTTCTGTACCTGTTAATGGATGCTGTTGGCTGAAATAAATCTGAATGTGGGCTGCCTCTGCAACGCAACGTATGGGCTGCAGAATGGCATCACCTTGTGACTAGAGCCCCCTTTTCTGCTATTACCTCAAATAGTCAGCAATAAAAGTTGATTTACCAATAAAGACTGATGAAATCTCTTCTGGATTGGGGAAAATATAAAATATTTCACAAGGAAGAGAGGGTTGAAGTACCTGGCATGGAGGGTTCCAACTTTTGTTTTCCTCCTGCCTGGTGCCTTAGAAAGGCATTGGCCTTATGAAGCCAAACAACACCCCTCCTTTGAGCTTTCTTGGTTAATTGCCACCTCTGTTTCAACCGAGTTTCATGCTCTACCTATTGAGAAAGCAGAAGTTTCCTCACCTTAGTCACGCAGGTCTCCATACTAACAATATTTATACATCCAATTTAGAGGTGTTGGAAAGAGTTACATCACCTCAAGAACAGGGCATGCCTTTTTGATGAGATAATGACTGTAGGTGGATCATATTGGAAGCCCAAATAGTCAATGGGAGATGGAAATCTGAGCAACTTTGAGACTAAGATAAAAGGGAAACAAAACAGATGGAGAGCAGCAAGGGGCAGAGTCGCTGGCAGAGGCTTGGGGCACACAGGTTGCTCCTGCAGTTCTGAGTGTCATGTGAAAGGGATCCAGCTGGACCGTTTCTGGGACTGTGCCTCCACCCCCATGATTAGATGGCAGAAAGACAATGGTGGGAGGAAAAAAGCAACAGCAATCAGAATAAGATGGGAAAGATTCTGATTTTATACAGGGAGATAGGATGAAACATGATAGAAAAGAAGGAATAAAGAGCACCGTATGGAAATCTGGTGGAGTACTCCTATTTGGCATTTCACATAATTTTGGCTGGCTATAATTTTTTTTTCTGAAGAATTAATGAGTTGAGATCCTTGATCAGGCAATCCCTCATTCTCCATACTTTAACTGTTTTGTTTTTTTCTTCCTGACATTTATTTTTTGTAATTTGTGAAAAAAATCACAGCTTGTTCAATGTGATGGGGGTGGGTGTTATTTCTATTTTTTAATTTAAGTGGTCATTTTCATTGCCCAGTGGAATTTATTTTCTAATAAGACAACATCTTCCCTCATATAAAATATCCAATTTTAGAACAGAAACATTTATGATTTTGAACTGCTGTCTTAAAAAGGCCCACAAAATTGATGTCTGGTCCCCTACAAAATGCAGTGGAAGGATACTGCTCTACTGCTCTTCTGATCTAGCTGTATTGACAATCCTGGGAGACATTTTGTAGAAGTTTTAATCTCAATTTCAATTTCAAATTCAATCAATTTCCATAGGTACTAAAACAGTGTGCGAGGACAGGTTCTTCAAGGATGCAGCCTGCTCTTAGACCCAAGGTGACCTGGAAAGGAAAACATTCCTCTTCTCACACGGACACTGCTTTGTTTTTGTGTTTTGCTTTTCTTCCACTTATCCAGAATTAGAAACTGTTGCGTACTTAGCATCAGATGAACAAACTGCATTGTGAAACAACTAGGAAAAGAGGAAGCGAGGGGAGAATATATGCCTGTTCAGACTCCCAGCAAAGCATACTTCTACAGACATGCATTGACATGTTACTCTCAATTATCCACCATCTGACACAGCAACTCCATAGTTATTATCCTAGCATCAAGGCAAACACTGCAGAGGTATAAAACCTGTCCTGGGTGAGTCCTGCTTGTTTTGGATGCTGCAAGACCTATAAAGGATGAAGACTTCTCTTCTTGTCGTGCTCATCGTAGCCCTGTGCACAGAGAGTGGTGAGTCTCCAAGGATCGCTTTGCACTAGCAAGACTCTCAGACTTGGGCATGTCTTTGATATTGCAGGATGACAAGGGGATTTTGCAGCATGAATGGTAAAGCTGAAGGGCCATTAGGCTCTAGAGAATATTCTAGTCCTCAGGATAAGAAGGCAGGGGACGTATCCTCACCAGAAGTTGGAAGGATGCTGAGGAGCTGAAGTGGGGGATGAGATACCCACCTCACCTGACTCGTGCAGCCCCAGCCCAGCCCTTGGAGTAACTCAGTGTAGGTAGCTGAGAGCCCTTGGTGCAGCTCCATGAGAAGGGGGATTAGTGGAGGGATATACAGAGCTGAACAGGCAAAGGGCAATATCTAGAACAAAGCCGCAAATTTGACATGTAACTAACTACAGCCTGATTATTTTTTTTCACTTGCTTGTTTATTGGTTGCAATTACAAACCATCATTACCTAAATTGGTAGTGATGGGCATGCCACAAGAAGGTGCAATTCCGGCTCCCATCTCTTTCTTGCAGTTTATTGCTTTGAGACGCAACTTTGCTGATGTTATCCCAGCTCTGGGATGGAGACGCAGAGTCCCATTCTCGTTCTGATAACTGGTGGCTGTTTCTCTTGGGAAAGATGCACTGGGAACATGCACTTTAACTCTGCCCGGCTGGGCTCTGCCAAGAACTGCTGCCTTGTGCCTCTGGAAGAAGCCCTGTTTGCACAGGGGTGGGCTGTGGGTCAGCCAAGGAGCAGAGGGTGCAGCCCTGAATATCCCTCTGACTATTCCAGGGGAATAGTTGATTTCCTCAGCCTGGGGGACTTTTGACTTATTGCAAACTTAATTTTTCTCAGGCTCTGCTGTAGGGCTTTACCTGCAAATTACTGGCCATTCTGGTCCTACTCTAGCAGAGCACTTACTTAGGCTCACACTGAATTTGAGGCTGTAAATGTTCTTACTGTGGAACTTCACAGGCTTTAAATTTGGCATGTGCTAAATCATTGTGCTTAACGGGGTTGAGAAAGTTGAGGGCAATAAAAGAATTATTTCCTGCAGCTTATCAACTGTAATAACATTTTTTAAAAAGATCACGTAATGAGACAGCAAACTTACCAAAAGAGTTGGTGAAAATTAACACATACGCAGCACCACTTTGCTGTGCAATCTAGCCAGAAGGCTGGCTGCTGTTCCAATTAATCCTGAACCTGACTGATTTTAACAGTGTAAATCCTGCATCTGCTGGCACTTGCACTTGCTAATGCTTTACATGTGTAAGTTGTTTATCTGGGTGACTCGAATTATTCACATGAAAATCTTCCTTGAGGAATATTCTTTTCCAGTTAGAGCAGAGGTCTTGCTAGGCACAGACAGGAGACCTCCAAAGGCAGTCTGGTTTAAACCCAGGTTTGCGTCCTGAGCAGGGCATATTTCTAAAGAAATATTGTTCCCTTCCCCACTCATCCCTCGTTATAACAGGTATCTCAACAGATGCAATAAAATCAGAAGTGTTTTTCGGTCGCATGAGCAATTGTTGTTCTTATCAGGACAGAGGATCAAAATTGTCCTACTTGACTTCAGGGTCTTAACTGAGCTACCAGGTTAGGAGCTCACATGCCTCCAGAGTCCTCTATAGTAAATGTGAGTGAGAGAGAAACCTCCTGAGCACAGACAGATGTTGGCAAACTCACCCCTGCGGGTGCTTGCCCCCTCCCCTGGCTAGAAGGGTTGTGGGGCAACTCTACTCCTAAATTTAGCAGCTTTGGGAGGTTGGGATGAAACAGGACTTGGGCATGTAACAAGCTCCACTGTTTCCTGCATAGATTCAGGAAGTTTTTCTTGGAATAGGCTTGATTAAAGAAGCTGCATTAATTAAAGAATAAGACGAGTTACATGTCTGGAAAACCCAGTTGTGTTAATTAAGGAATAAAATGGGTTACATGTCTGGAAAACCCAGTTTGGGGACTCTACTCTAGTGTACGGTTATTCTGGGAGGAAAGGGTGGTTCCCAGTGGGGTGGGGCAGAAATGTGCCTGTGTGGGGTTTGCACAAGACAAGATAATAAAGCCACACTGTTTTGACTGCAGATAGTCTAAAGGAGGGTCCCAGACTTGAAAAGAAAATGTAGCCTGCAGTGTCAGAACACTGAATGCAAGAGCCAGGCAGGACAGCCAAGAGAGGCTGGAGATGGAAATGACCGTGACCAAAATAGGAAACAAATTGCAACAGTCTTGGTATCAAGTCAGAGTGAGCTGGGTGCCCAGTCTGAGGCTTTTGAAATCGTAAGGGCATGGCAACAGAGGGACATGGGATGTGAGTCACTGCAAGCCCAGTTGCCTGGCCTCTGTGTCCTCTGCTAGCTGCTCTTCAGTGAGAGACAACAGAGGGAGAATAGGATCTGCGAGGACTACAGACCACAAGAGGAAATTAATGGTCAGTGCTGGGTGGCCATGGAAAGGGCAAAGGGGCTGTTAGCTGGAGAAGGGAGAGAAGACAGTTTCCACAAAGACAGAGAAGGATGAATAGTGCCCTAAAAGGCATTTTTGTGGCTTCCTATGAAATACAGTGCACACCCTGGTCACCTGGGTCACAGTCGGAGCTGGGGCCAGGTCTGGGCTAGTAGGATGATAGGGAGCAGAGAGCCTGTTTGGGCCATATGAGCTTGTCTAAGGTCAAACAAGGGCAGCAATGAGGTTGGGACATTGCTGGTGAAGGCACCAACGAGGGCAAAGAAGCTTGAGCAAGGGAGAAGAAGAGTGAGGGAGACAAAGAGCAAGGAAGGCAAAGAGCATGGAAGGTAAAGAGCAAGGAAGGCAAAGAAGGTCAGGCAAGGGAGAAGAAGAGTGAGGGAGACAAAGAGCAAGGAAGGCAAAGGACAGTGCTGGTACAAAAATAAGATGGGTATTAACTGGCCAGAGATAGGGATAGCCTGGAAATGAGAAGAATGAGCCTAATCCCTGGTGAGTGACATTACTGCAGGAGTGTTTGCTCCAGATAAACAGACGAGTAGGAAATTCCCCTTATCATGCAAAGAAACCTTCCCCGAGGATCTCTTTACTATGAATGACTGCTTTAGCTTACTTGAGTGCAAGCTGTTTTCATTCATTCATATTAGCACAGCATTTGCAGATGCACAGTGTTACAGATGTACACATTTTGTAGTGTTAGGCAGTCATCACCCACGGATGGCTGTAAAAAGGAGTCTGCTGCAGCCAAGGGGGTGGTTTGCTGAGCCCTGTCTTCTACAGGTCCAAGACTGCCTCCTGACTCAGGAGAGCTCTGAAAATGAACCAGCCAAATGCAAGCATCCATCTTCCCAGCAAACACTGAGAAGCAGATCTAGGTCACTTGTCCCTCATTTGAGATACGTTGTGGGGGCATGCAGCAAAATATTCATGCCTAGTATGGCCAGGGGGGTTACTCTTAGGTGTGTGTCCCTTTTTGTATTAAAAAATTGGATTAGATTAGATATTAGATATTATATTGGATTGGATATTAGGAAAAATTTCTTTACTGAAAGGGTGGTCAAGCATTGAAACAGGCTGCCCAGAGAGGTGGTGGAGTCACCATCCCTGGAGGAGTTAAAAAAACGTGTAGATGTGGCACTTCAGGACATGGTTTAGTAGGCATGGAGGTGTTGGGTTGATGGTTGGACTAGATGATCTCAGAGGTCTTTTCCAACCTTAATGATTCTATTAAAAAGATTTTTTAAATAATTCACTGTTGGTCTGTGTGGTCTGAGAAAGGATGTGTAGGCCAGGACTCTTCAGACGACTTGAAGAGGATGTGAAAGAGTGTGGACAAGAATCCACTGGTCTCTTTCTATACAAGAACTAGTGGCCAGCAAACAGGGCTTGGAGGAGCTAGGTTGGAAAGAAACCACCACAGCTTCATGCTGCAAATGGTAGTAGACTGGGGTGCACTTTCCAAAAGCACACTGGGGATGCCAGATGTTTAAATGGATTCAGGGGAGACTCAAGTAAGTATCCAGAAGGCAGATCCCTTGAGGGTTACTAAATGAGCAAACCACATCAGTGTCAGGAATCCGAGCTTAAAGTAATTTGGGTCCAGGAGAGTTGCTTGGGCCACGTTTCACACACCCAGGAGTTTGTCTGCCTGTGGCCGCTGCGCTTGACAGATCCTCCATCTGGACCAGCACCACCAGTTTTGTGCTCCTACAGATATTTCTAGAGGTGATTGATGGGTGTCGTGTGCTTCTTTTGCAGCTTTCTCCTTGACTTGTTTCACATGCAAAGATGCGTCTTCCAATATACATTGTCTCAGTACAACCACGTGCTCTGACCATGAGAAGTACTGTCTCACAACCTATTCTACCACAGGACTTGGTAAGTGTGAAGCTTTTCTAAGGCTCTGATGACAAGATGGGGTTCAGGTTAGGCTGACTGCAGAGCCTCCTCCTACCATGAGGTGTGGTGGAAGAATTAATGAGGACACAGTGCAAATTTTGCAGCAGGTGGGAACTCAGCATAGCCCATCTCTGTTGCAATATATCGTAACAATACTGCACTGCTGATTAAACACACTTAGGAATGGGAGACATTGGAAGAGAGAGGATTTCTCTCACAAACCCGTTGTCTCATCTCCAAGCTCAAATATATGTTCATGAGGTGGTGGAATTAGAAAGAATCAGGTACTGTGGAAGGAGCAATCCCAAGGCATGGTGACGATGACGTCTAGCAATCTTGCACTGTACAAATGCATTAGATCTCCAGATTCTTGCCCTAGGTTGCACTCAGCTGGCCCTGAAAACAGCAGAAGAGTCATAAGGCCTGAAGATGGTCTCCACAGGTCACATATACACAAATAATGATGCAGTGTGATGAAGCCCAAGGGAAAACCAACAGCATTAAATACAGAACAACGTATTCCCCACTGGATATTGCACAGTCAGTCTATCATTGAAGTCTGTAAAAAATACATGAGATTAAAAACCTGACTTTTCTTCCTGTTTTCTCTCTCCCACTTCAGGTAATGACCGTAACCAGCGTATTACCAAGAAATGTTCTGCATTTTGCCCAACAATTGACCTGAATATTGGCATAGCTGGTGTTGCTACCAGCTGCTGTGAGACTTCCTTGTGCAACATCAGTGGTGCCAGCAGTGTGAAAACCAGCTACACTATGATAGCTCTGGGCGTCTTGGCCAGTCTCGCCTGCATCCTCCGGCTGGGTTTTTAAAGGAGCTGGCAGGGGGGAAAAGGAGCTGCTTGGCCTTACACTGGAAGGGATCAAACTCTCATCTGTGCAGTGTGAATGCTGCCCTGTTTCTCCTACCTGGAAGGTCACATCCCATCAGCAAATATTTTTGCTCTTTCCGTGCTCTGATGACAATGCATAAGAGCACAGCCCTACCTCAAAATGGCGTTTGGAAGAGAAAAGCATAATGTGGAGCCCTGCACGTGCAGAAGGGCACCCTATAGTCACCATCTCTCCTACTATTGGCCTTTATAACTCCATGCATTTTTTTTCCCCTTCATTTTGTCCCTTCCATTCTCTTGTGTCATTTTTCCCTCTATACCATTTTCTGCCCTGTATCATTTTGCTCTGAGGAAGCTTTTAATATTAGAGTTGTTAAACAGAAGCTGGGCACAATAAAGTGTTGTTTTATTCTATTGTATGACTGTGTGGTATGGTACATTGGGCGTAGCAGCTGGACGTATCCATGTTAGCAGCAACAAAAGCGGAGGCTTTAGTCTGCAACTCGAATTGAAATAATGCTGGAATATATTGCAATTGCTTTGCATTCACTTCAGGAAGCCTCTCCCCAGATTTTCATTTTTTTTCTGCATTGGCAGAAGTGTCATTTTGTGACTCCATTTCAGAGTAAACTGTATTCTATGTAACGTGCGTTCCATTTCTCTTCTGGGTCAACCGGCTGAAAGGAAATGGCTGTTGAGCTCTCCAGCAGACAAACAGAGGGGACAAGGCAGGACTCAACACGAAGGGATCTTAAGCATTAAGTTTTCTTTAAACTGATTTAAGATTTGACAGTGGAAATTGCTTTATAAGCATTACAGATTATTTTGAAAGGGGAGAAAAGCATCTTGCATGGTGCTTAAAGGAAAATCATCAGAAAAGACACGCAGTTTCTACTGTGTGTCTGCTGGAGTCTGGAAATTTCAGCTTCATCTATAACAAAATACTAACTTTGCAAATAATTATTTTATGTTTGCGAGTCAAGTTTCCTATTGGGAAAATTGAAGGAGCTCATTCCTCTGCACTGACCTTCCTTGTGGATAATCTTAGCTAGGAATGAGAGATTTGCTCACTCAAACCCTTCCGAAGTGAGTCACAGGAGGCTGAAATGCTTTCTCCTGAGCTGAAGAAGCTCTCCACTAGGATTACCCCAACAAGATCTCCCAGGGTAATTAGTTGGGTGCAGCTCACCCAGCTGGTTTTCTCTCTGTAGACTCATTGCACCGGCAGAGCAGCTACACACTTTGCTCACTCCGCTGGGTATCTGCCGAGAGCAGAGGAACACCACCGCTCAGAAACAGCCAGATCTTTATAACAGGTTTGCAAAGGAAATGTGGTCTCATGGCTCCAGCTCACCCAACCTGCTCCCATGCCTTCTTGTCCACCCTTTCCCCCATCCACATCCAACCCTCAGCTATGCACTCCCTGGCTGTTTTCTCTCCCAGCCTTCCTTGTTGGCTTCTTCATCCAGTCTTAGTCTGGGCTTTACCTCCAACCTCTATTTTCTTGCTAGAGCCTCAGCTAATTTTTTTCTCCTTGGTGCAAATGCAAGGTTGGCCAAGGTTACTCCGTCTTTAGCCATGAGACTCTCCGTTGTCCTCACAGTTTCTGTTGCACTGCCATCCCACAGCTGAGCTGGCTCCATTCTTCTGTTCAATCTACTCTCTTCACCTTTCTTCCTCTCCTGCCAGATTTAGAGCTATTCAACTGGCACACACATTTGAACACCTCGAATGAGCCAAGAACTGTTCTGTGGCCTTGGATGGCCATACTCTGACCCACACCCAGATGGTAAGGTGGTAACAACTGAACTATTTGAGGTAGTCTTCAGCCTTTTCTAGACACAGGTTTAGGATTTCTTAGGAAGACTATAATGGTTGGCACAAGCAAAGGCAAGCTGGGGCTAGTACTGCCGCAGGTGTTGTCCTGCTGAGCTTGTGAATACAGACCTGCTCTTGGCATGTAGGTTTAAAATAAGCACGTCTTGTGCTACCTGAACTTGGCAGGTGCCTCAGTTTTGGGCTGGGAGGGAACCTGGCACGTGAAGGAAGATATAAAAATGTGCAGGCAAAGGGGGCGAACGCACGTGGTAGAGCCTGCTTCTGCTGTGAAGGGTTTCATGGTCTGCTTATGGCTGTTGCATGGAGAAGTTATGAACAGCACTGGGAAGCCAGGAGTGCCATCCCTAAGGGAGCAGCTCCATCCATGGGCCCCAGCCTGCCTCCCTCTTGCCTGGTTTCTCCCTGATCCCATAGATTTTGCATTCCCTACTGCCCAGCAACACAATCCATGCATGTGGGCCAAAGATTGACGCACATCTGAAGTTACATAAAAGGGTCCTTATCTGGAAGTGGAAGCAGCAATTACCCTGAGGCACAAGAGGTCCTAAACCCATGAAAGCTCCCTTAGTGAACCCTCCCTTGGCAATGGGTGTTGTGTAAGAGGAGATTCCTCTTTGCCAGCCTCCCTGAGAAATCCTGATGTGACATCTCCCACACAGATGCTGCTGCCTAATTCCACATCTCTTGGCCCAGGGTTTCTTATTTGTTGGCTCCTATGGTTGCATATTCCTTGGATGGGAGTGGCGAGCTGCCCTGCAGAGACATCTGGGATGCCTGGAAGGCTCTCAGGAAGAAGATGAGCTTCTCACTCAAATAGTTGGGATTGCTCCTGAGAGGTAGCTGGCTCCCTCTGTGTGGATTATCTAAGAGCTCAGTTTTCAGTGCTCTGTCACTGCGCCAGGACCTGAATCAGCCAAGGGGGCCTTGCCCTGCCTAAATTAGTCACCTGGAGGAGGTGGTTTAACTTTGGCTCTTCTTTTCCCTCACTTAGGTCTCTATCACCACTGATTCTGAAGGACCTGTGCTGCCTTCTGCTCTCCTCAAATAATTTGGCTGTCTTTTCCCTCACAACATGAAATTTCTTCCCTTTCTCTCTGCTTATTTCCCCAGATCTGATTAACACTCAGTGAATCAATGACAAAGCAAGAGAAAAGATGGATGTAAAAGATCAAAGCAAGGTCTTCACTGGGTCTAAAAAGCTTCTGGAAACCACGAAAAGTGACAAAAGCATCCTTTTTTCAAAATTAACTGCTGCTCTCTTGTCATATAGCCAACTCATGGCTCCATTTTGAGGTCCGTTTTAGTTTTCCTGAAAGGGTAGCTGTCGTGGTTTAGTGGCACCACACAGCCACTCACTCACCCTCTCCCCCCGGTGGGATGGGGGAGAGAATCGGAAGGGCAAAAGTAAGAAAACTCGTGGGTTGAGATAAGACCAGTTTAATAATTGAAAAATATTATAATAACAATAACAATAATAATAATAAATGTAATGAAAAGGAAAACAACAGGGGAGAGAGAGAGAGGAACAAAACCCAGGAAAAAAACCAAGTGATGCAACTGCTCACCACCCACTGACCAACGCCCAGCCAGTCCTCGAGCAGCAATTGCTGCCCCCTGGCCAACTCCTCCCAGCGTATATACTGAGCATGATGCCATATGGTAGGGAATAGCCCTTTGGCCAGTTTGGATCAACTATCCTGGCTGTGTCCCCTCCCAGCTTCTTGTGCACCTGGCAGAGCATGGGAAGCTGAAAAGTCCTTCAGTAGTGTAAACATGACTTAGCAACAACTAAAACGTCAGTGTGTTATCAACATTATTCTCATACTAAATCCAAAACGCAGCACTGTATTAGATACTGGGAAGAAAATTAACTCTATCCCAGCTGGAACCAGGACAGTAGCGACGAGATTATTCTACATAGGTGACTCAGCTTCCTTGCATTTTTTGCAGTCTTCCTCAATCTTACTTCTCACTTGGTGTCGTTGGCTGGCCTGCTCCAGGCCCTCCTCCAGGCTGAAGGCTGTGATGCCGAGCAGCAGGAGACACCCTCCCCACATTGGCTGCTTAAGTGTTGCCTCTGACCGCATTGACTTTTGTAATCTGTCCTCTTGAGAAAGAAGGAATCACTCCGACCCAGTCACTGTGCTGCAAAATTACCGCTCTCCAGATGCTGGGAAGAGGGCATCCTCCAGCAGTGCAGTACACCTACTACTAATGAAGATGTTAATGTCCTGGGGACAGTTCCCAGATAACTGTTTGTCAGAGAAGAACTTGTTTCCTACTCAAATTTCTCTCCTTAGTTCATGTTTGTTGGCAGTGCTGTGGATGTCTTAGCCTCACCACTCTCTTTCAAACCTGATTTGAGGAGGCCTGATGAAAGGACTGAGCCAACATCCTATTGCATGAACGTTCATGTAGAAACAAATGGATGTTGGCAAAGTCAACATGAGAGGGGATATAGCAATAATTATAGAACTCTTTCATTCATGGAGGAGGGGAAAAGGAATATACATAACAGAAGTCTATGGGATAATTAATAGGACCAAAAAAAGGAAAAAATGGTTGCTTCTTTTTACCCTCATTGCAAAATACCAGCAAGAAGACACACCCACTAATTATGAAGAACAACCTGTTCATAACACACTTGGGCAGTAAACCAAATTGCCCTCTGCAAAGCAGAAGTCTTGATTTGATCATCACCAGCATGTTCCCTGCTGACCTCACAAACCTCCAAAAACAAGAGCGGGGATGACTGTTTTGTCATCAGGCTTAAATAACTCTGGAATTCACCACCTGATGATATCATTCTAGGAGCAGTTTAAGAGAGCCTGAAAAGTATCAGAAACTCACATGGATAAGGAAATCATCCAGTGTTGGAATGATTCATATTAGAAACAGACAAAACCACCCTACTGTTGGCTACTTCTAGGGAACTGCCTGTTAAGTTATTCCATAATTGCCAGCAAAAGGGGTGTTTGGCAATTTTTTTTCTTGCACATTCTGCTACCTGCTGTCCAGGACTAATCTCACTTTGGAAGAAGCTCCGTTGAGATGGTAGCTCGAGCTCTTACAAGATGCATCTTGTATTACGGTCTGTTTCCCAGAATGTCAGAAACACATTTTAAGAAATTCAGAGGACAGCAACACAGAGGAATAGAAGAAAAGGGATTGATTTAAGAGGAGAGATTGAAAAAGAGACAGTTTGAGTGATGGCTTTTTTCAACGTAGAGTAGCAATTCCAGGATGCCAATTTGTGGTATCGTAAATGGAGGTCTGATTTCCAGAAACTGTTGGGCATGGAGAAAAGCAGACCCTCTAAAGGATCCCTGAAATACAAGCAAAACTTCATTAAATCAAAAGTGTATAAGGTATTTGAGAATTACAACCAAGAGAGGAGCAAGCAGAGGGATTAACTACAGATAATGGAAAACTGATAAAGAAATGAAGACTGACATGAAAATTTGAGGAAAATCTTCTGTTTAACTAACCATTAGCTAATTTCATTTAGTGTAAAATACACTGATTTTATTGGAGGTAAACCAGCATAGGCCAGTTGAGAGTGTGAGCTTCTGGTACCATGGAATAATTAAAGAAAATGAACGGTATGAACCCTGGTACATCATGTGCTGACTATCCAAAGGGATTAGAAAAATGCACTGCTAGGACTATCTCCCTGTGCCTCTGGGCTGCACTATTTCATCAGCGCAGCTGCTGCTTCTGCTGGGAGGAAGGAAAAGAAGAAACTGGGAGGAGAAGAGAGCAGATCCTCATTTCCCATCACTCATGACCGGAAGAGCAAGAAATGTGTTGCTAAAAGGACATTTCCCCAAGGTGCCAGCCTGTTCCATGAGCCTCAGGATGGAGAACTCCCACATGCACATTACACACCCTTGGGTTGATTTCATGTCCACCTGTGAGCCATCTGGAACCTGTAAAACTGCTGCCATTCAAAAGGTATATAACCTGCGCTCCAAACATCTTCCCAGTCCAGCTGAGAGGATCTGGTGGAGATGAAGATTACTCTTGTCACCTTGCTGGCTGCTGTCCTGTGTGTGGAGCAAGGTGAGCCTCTAATGCTGCTACTAGTTAAGATAAGGCTTCTAGTGAAAACCTTTCGTGTGGCAAAAATTTAGAGGGCTATCCCCAGCTTTGCAGTGTTGCAATGTTGCAGCCATGCTGCCACCAACTTCCTCTTGCACCTTGATTAACGATTTGCTGCAGAAATAAGATCCTGATAAACTAATTCTTCTTTCCAGCAGGCAGTACTAAGTGATAGACCTCTAATTGTATGGTGCTGGATGCCAGGTTATATCCATGCAGTAGTTTATGGGATCTTCCCAAATGATGCAAGTTGGAAGTGCCAGAAAGCATAACAAAACATTTTTTTTTTCCATCAGTTTTTGAGTATTTTACAGACTTTTCTGTACTGCTGCTTCCTCCCCTGTAGCGAGCCACGTGGTTTGCCATGTGTCTTGCTCCCTAGGAAATGCACCAGTGAGAATTTTTATAGATTAAATCAGAGGCAAAGGTGAAAGAGCTTTTCTGTGCATGTCATGTTAGAGGCATCCTTCTCCCAAAGGGAAGTCTGAGGTACTGTGAATGGGTGTCCTCCTTCTGGGACTGATACGCATGTGTTGCTACATTGCTACTTGCACATAAGAATAATGACCAGATTGCCAATATTTCCTCTACGCCTGATGGTTTCCCAGAAACCATGATGCATATCTAGCAGGGGTTGAGAAAGAGGCATCTAATTAATTCTTGCTCTCTGATGTATCAACCCCCTACTCCTACATTTTTTGGACAGATGGTTCTGCAGCATGCCTGGAAGATCAGAAGCTTCAGTCAGTTTTGGGTGGGAAAAGGAGTCTTCAATTCTAAAAAAAGAAAGGATTTTGTGCCCATAATTCCTTAATGCAGTGACACAACACAGACAGAGGAGAGTAATTATCAAAGGCAACATCCTCAGTGTTACCCAGGATGAAGTGGAAAGCTAATAGAGATCCAAGACTCTGGTAGCACACATTCATGGTAGGATACCTTGTTGCTGTAGCAGGCTGACGACATTTTATATTGGCATCAGCTTCCAAATTGGACTTAAAGACAGTCTTTTATACAGCACCTTTCTGTAGCCTAGTCTAGATTGGAGCAAGCTAGTAATTCTAATATTAAGGGTTTCACATTCAAGAGTAAGAGATTGCAGCTTTCTGGGACAAAGGAAATAATACAGGGACAAAGGAAAACTTGGAGATAGCTGTTATTTGACCCTTCTCATGTACCTGGGGTCCCATTCAAGACCCTAATAAGCACCTTTTAATCAAAACTGTTGATCTCTCAGCCCACCAAAGAGGGTCTGTTGCCATTTGCATCCATGAGCTCACAGTTATAGATATATTATGTCCAGAAGAAATCTTAAAAGGTCATGATCCTTTTCCCTGCTCCAATGCTGGACCAAACCAGGCAGATGTTTGTCTAATGTGTCCTTGAAAGTTTTCAACAAAGAAGATTCCACAGCCTGGAATTGCTCAGACTCTATCCTTTTAGTAAGTTAGTCTTAATATCTCTTAACATCTCTTTTTGTACAATTCTTCTGTGTTTTCACCATAGGATGTGTAGAACAGTTTATTACCTTCACCTTTCCAGCTTTTTTTTGCTTGCATGAAGAAGGTTACTGTGTCTTTCCTCAGTGTTTTCTCATCTTTAATAAACAAACTAAATGCTTCCAACCTTTTCTACGAGGTCATATTTTCAAGATCTCTGACCATTTCTCCTCTCTCTCCTCTGGTCTCTCTCCAAATGTTTTGTGTATTTTTTGAAGTGCCAGATACAGATTTGGGAATCACTGTTCCAGCTGAGGCCTTGCCAGAGTGGAAAGGCCACTTTGCATATCTTTCACATGACATTGCTGCCTATGTTTCCTTGGGTGACGTTTGTTTTCATCGCTGTAGTGTGACATGGTTGACTCCTGCTGTTTACACTGCAGTCCCTAATTGTAACTCAACCAGTTGTTCCTCATCCTACATTCAAGTGGCTAATTTTCATATTAGTGTAATATATTTCTCTTTATTGAACTGCATCCATTCTTTTTTTCATTCATTACATCCATCTGTCAAAATCACTTAGAACTCTACTTACAGTATATTTTCAGCTATTTTGTCCTTGGCATCATCTGAAAATGTGATGTGCATCCTCTATCCCATCCCTACTGTCACTAGTGATGATACTGTACAGACCTGAGCCCACAGCAGAGCTCTGGAGAACCTTGTGAGTTGCATTGCTCCAATTGGTTTGACCAATAACCATTGCGAACTACCCTGTGAGGGTGTTTTCATGTCTGGCTTTGCACCCATTCTGTTGCATTTTCACTAGCTTGTGTTTCCTGGCTTGCTCATAAAAATGTCATTCAAGATTGTGCCAAAAATGTTGGTAAAACTTTATTGCATCTCCTCTACCCTGTACATGAAGATTCAACTTTTTTAGTGATGAATGAAGAAAAAAGCTATGCAGTGTTATGGCCCTGTCAGCATCAGGTTGATGATAACTTTTTCCTTCCCTTTCCTTCCCTTCACTTCCCTTCCATCAGGAACTTCTCATTTAATGGTCTCTCTGACCTACATTGCCCTTCCACTTTCTTACTGCCAACTTCTTATGGGGCAAAGCTGCACTCACAGGAATGTGTCCTCTAGTTGCTTTCTGCCCTTTCCATACTGACAAACTGTCCCCAGTCTTACCAGGAACTTAGCAAGCATTCTGCACTGTGTTTGCTTCCCTTTCCAAAAATGTCTGTGTTTTTGAAGTAACTCATCCCCTTGCCTACACACAAAAACATATACTGGGTGATTTTGCAAGCTCAGAACCCAACCACCACCATAAAACCTATAAATCAATTAATCTGCCTAGCTGGGGAGTGTTCTGCAGACACTTTGGTCTGGTTTCTCATCCAGACTGTGTTTTCGCTCTTCTTCCTTTTTATCATTACTTTACAGAGGCTTTCCAGAGGTCTACCTACCACCTTCCAGATTTGAAGGCAAGTGGTACATTCTTGACAGACAAGACAGCTCATCGCTGCCTGCACTTCCTGCCGGTCATCTTCTGTATCTGTATTGTAGATATATGAATTATCCCACCAAATCTGTGTTTACCCGTTAAACCATACTTTTGGTTAAGACTTCCTGTTTATTCTCTATCTTACAGTAGTATGCAGAAGTTCGACAGAGAATCTGACTACTCTTATCAGACTTCCTAGGACTGAGGTTAGGCCAGTTCAGTTAGTGGCGTTTGACCACAAGAAAGGATACATTTCAGGAGTCTCTGAGACAGATGAAAGAGAAATAGGACACTGAGCATTGTCCAGGCATCCTCATGTTCTCCCTTGCAAGCTCTGCCTGGGCTTGCCCAGGAGAAGTGACTGAACAGTAATTGGCAATTCACGTGGCAAAGCTCTCGGGACAGAGAAGCTATTGCTCAGCAATAATTTCCATCATAAAAGACCCCAAATCCTTGAATTCCACTCACATCTACTGCTGCTGGAGATTGCAAACAGATCGATAACACTTCGCAGTCTGAGATGTATGAGACAGAGAGGGATTTAACATTGCTGCCATGGGTCAAGGGATAAAGAAAGTTGCTGGTCATTCACACACAAGCATTAATCAGGCTATAACTAGGAAAATGGAGATATCTGGATTGTGGGTATTGTGGTTCCTAAACCATATAATATGCTTTCTCCCCCCCCCTCCCCCCCCAGCTTACCCATTTATGTGCTATGTGTGCCAAGACCAGAAGTCCAACAAGAACTGTTTGACCATTTCCATGTGCACAAAGGAAGACAAATACTGCGTGACTGTCCGTAACAACGTTGGAACAAGTATGTTTCTGAACAACACCTTGTTTGTGCTGTAGAAGAGCAGTCCCAGGAATGGGCTTTCATCCCAGTCATGGCTACGTATGGAAACAATAGCCCCCAATCACCAACTGTTAGGAAACACCTACCTTGTTGCTCGCCATTGCAGTCACTGCAGTGTTGATACATACTTGATATTCTTACCAGGAGTTGGGGAAATGCTGAAGATACATATATAGCAACGTCACAGAGTGAACTCAAGCTCGGGGATGCGTGCACTACTTTATGCTTAGCCCCCCCCAGCTTTGCACTGACCACTCTGGCTAGCTCTTGCTATGGTAATGCTCACTCCCAGGGTTGTTTTCAAAAATGTTCGGGCAAAACTGCACCACGGCTGATTCCCTCTGCCGTGCACAATCATTCAGGTCTGAGGGGGCTCTGCACCCTCAAACACCTCCATGTGCTCTGAGATTGAATCTCAGGTCGTACAATACATTCCCCTTGGTTTTATGCTGTAGGAAAATCGTCCTGGTAGGCAGCCTGAGCATTGCTTCAGGCAGCTTGAACTGAAAGCCACCAAGCTAATTCCACTTTAGGGACAGATGAAACATGGAGCTCAGAGAAGAAGCCCAGCATCATGTTGCAGCAGTGTGGACATGGTCAGATTGTTGCTAGTCCTGAGCAGAGGATATATTTGTCTTGAGGACTAGTCCCTGGCCTTCTTTTATTGACCAATGCAGATGTAGCCAGGGAAACATTTTAACAATGATTCTTACCTTCTATTCTTTCTTTTTTTCCCCCTATTCTTTCTTTTTTTTCCCCTTCTCTTCTGCATTAGAGCCCAACAAGCCTAAATATGTCATCTCTAAGATGTGTTCTCCAACGTGCCCAGCAACAAGTCAGCAACAAAACCAAACATATCAGAGGGTTTCTTGCTGTCAGAAACCATTATGCAATGTGAATGGAGTCAGCAGCAAGCAAAACAGCTATGGAGTGATGTCCCTGGGTGTCCTAGCCAGTATCACTTACATCTTTGCACGTGGACTGTGATGGGTTAGGAAAAGCTCCCCATGATGGCATTGTTATCTGAAATAAAAGTGTGTTGCTCTGGGATAATTACTGCCCTCAAAGAGTTGTGCTTTGCGGCTGAGCTTCCTCTGGGATTTTCGAGAGAGTCTAAATAAGTTGGTGCTGAACTCCTATTGATTTCCTAAGCCTACTTGAATCCTAAGTGTCCTCAGACACTCAGGTCACCTAAGAAAAAACATAAAAGACAGCCCTTTTGACATGTTCAGGCTTCAAATTGTTACAGCTCTGAAGAGATCCTTGAAGACATATTTTTGTCTCTTTGAGTTTCAAAGCACTGCGAGGAATAACAACCCACCCTGCCTGAAACACAGGTAATAGCTCAATAGTTACGTCAGCCGAGAGGGGATGTTCAGTATCTTCTGTTCACAGTAAGTTGGTTATCACACATCACTGAAGCCGTTCATAAACCAGTAAGTAGAGGTAAAGCTTATTGCTGGCAGATTTCGGACATTCCTCCAGCCTCAGTGGGGAACAATTTCTAGCTCCTCTGGCTCTTTCCTCTTGTAGGGGTATCACATTTTGAAATGAGCATCCTTTATCACCCAGCTCCAATGTGTTGGCTGAGCTTGGGGAAAAAGGCAGAGAGGAGCAAACGTGGCCAAGAGAGGAAAGGCAACAGCAAGGTACCAGTGGGGAGGCAGGAGGGAGGATGGAAAGGGGGGCAGCATGGTGAGCACTGCGCTGGGAATTGCCTGCACACTCCTCCCCATGGACCTGCTGGAAGAGAAGATGTCCCCATATCTATTTCCCTCTATTTTGCAGGGCCAAACCAACTTGACAGCTGTTGCCAACCCCAGTCATTTAGAGACTGTGAGATGGTTTCTACAAAATCATGTTCCTGGCGTAGAAACGATTGCGCTGGGCTTTGTTTGGTTTTGCACTCCGGGCTCTCTGCTCCCTCCTCTCCCTGTGAGAGCTGCAGCTGAGGGGAGAAAGAAAAGCTCTGTAGGAGGCCTGGGGACGGCTACAGAGAAGAAGAAGGGCAGGCAGCCAGAGACTAACACAAACAGCCCCAAGCATCTTGGTCATAGCCCCTGCTGCAAGCTCACTTTTCTGGAAAACAAAAAAAAAAAAAAAGGAAGAGTTGGCAGCATCACTAGCTCAGCTGTGTTCTCGGGGAAACCAGAGCTCATCCAAACAATTCAAGGGTTTTTTCTTTTTTGGATGAGATGTTGTATTTGATGGCTAAATGAGAACTTTGGTTTGTTTGAAGCATTGCCTTGGAAGTCTGCTGTGTTTTGGTTGCACATGTGGAAGGATGCACATTTTTGAGATGTTTCACACTGCCTGTATTACAAAGCACCTGGTTTCCCAAGAGGACGATCAGCCAAAGATGCCTCATCAACTTCATGTTTTGTACTGTGAACTCTGAAGCCTGGTGCCTGGTTTTAAACATTTTGTTTAATGGACAGGAGGGAAACAAAGCAAATGAAGGAGGTGACACCACAGTGCTAGGCAGGGACAAGAAGACGCTGACACCCGTTGGTCTGAGCATACTGGTGAGCCGTGCCTGGAGATGACAGATGTCAAGAGGGCCAAATGTGAACTTGCCAGCAGAACATGCTGTTAATTTTCTCTCATGAAAGACAACCTCAAAAGAGAAGGAAAGCTATGACGGAAAAGGGGAAGGGAAAGACTTTTTAAACCAAAAGGAAGAGATATCCAGCTGCTAAGGGCAGGGGCTGGCAGCACTGGTAGGGGCTGTGGTGGCTGTGCTGCATCCCGATGCCATGAGCACATGCTCCACGAATACCCTGCACAGAGGGAAGGCACTTCTTCCCTGCAATACATCGGGTGCTTTCAAAAAACTCCAGAAAAGTTGGGCTCCAGCCCAAAGCCATTACTGTCTTTACCGCCAGGCGAGTTGGCACAGGAAAGAGGAAGCAGAAGGAGCAATTTATATCTCAAGCAGTTTCACTGGACGTGAGAAGGCAAAGACCTGGTGGGTGAGACCAGCTGGCAGGGAGGGAATGAGTCAAGGGTTGACACAAGTCCACTGAGGCTGGTGGTGTGCAGGGGACCAGGATGGGCAGAACGAAGGAGGGAGAGCAAACCTCATCCAGGTCTTTTTTTAGAGCAGCAGAGCGGGAGTTGCTGCAGGGTCTGGAGGGAGAGGTGGTCTGCTCAGAGCCCAGCTGAGCCCAGCAACCACTACTGAGGACTCTCTTTTGTGGCCTTCCACTTCTGCACTAGAATCCTTGGCAATTGGACACTCTTTAAAAAAGCTGCTTGGTTCTGCTTACAGGGACTTTCTCCTGCTGGCAGATTTCTGCATGCATCGTGCCCCCTTGCAGGCCCTTAATGCCTTCTTATCTCTTCCTCTCCTCTTCACCACACCCATTTAAGTGCTGCCTGCTGATAGCACCCAAATGGATATTGCCTCCAACAAGGTAAGATAGACAGAGGGGTTCCTAGGTCTTCCTGTCTACAAATTTAGAGAAACCCTTTCTTTTCTTGAAATTTCTGGATTCCAGAGCACCTGACCATACCAGGTTTACGCTGGTTGATCCTTTGCAGGTGAAGTGCCTTAAGGTTTTCACTGTGTTTAAAAGGATTTACTGGTTGCATTGCCAGTCATACCACCACCCGCCTGGTTCCTGGACTGAAAGCCCACAGTCGTGAAGAAGGAGCTGAAGGTCTCTGAATGGGTCAGATTTATGAATGGACATTGTCAGAGCTGATGCTCTGAGTGGGAAATCACTGAAACTCTTTCAAATAAAGAAGGAAGAAGGACACTTAAAAGCTGTCCTTCTTGGTTGGGAGTGAGAAATGGGGTACATGTTGGTCTGGCTAATGACAAGGTCACAGCTCCCTTTCCACACTGGTACCTGCCTTCCCTGGGCTGGAGGAAGGTGCAGGTAGAAGATCAGGGCTCCTGTGGCCCAGGAGTTTAGGCACAGATGGCCAAGTCTCCTCTTCCTCCATGGGAAGAATCAGTCACATTTGGCTGTTCAAATGAAGCTGCAGTGTGATGTTTGGTTGGTGGTGCTCTCCAGGCTTAGCTGTGCTTGCTGGGAGAAGACATCCAGGTGATGCTTGGAGGTGCCACTTCAGTGTAGAATTTGTTTTGCAATCTCACAACAACTTTGAGTTGCACACCCAGAGTCAGGAGATGTGGTTTTGCTTCCAGCCTGCGGTACATGCACAGTAAAAGATTAGACAGGTGTGGAGACACTAACCACATCTAACACAAGAGTAACAGCCATTTTGCTGTTGCAGATGTTCATGAGAGTAACATGGATTAGCCAACTAACACATCAAAAGCAAGAACATTAAAATGAAGCAGGGCACAAGTCTAAGCAAATAAAAGGTGGTGTTTTCAATATGAATATGAACATCAGTGAGGGATATCAGCCAACCTAAGTGGTGTCCAGGCACAGAGGCATTGGGAAAAGAAATCTTTGGCATCCATCGCAGCTAGCAAACCCAGCCTGTTTCGCCTGCTCCTGTTTCTTCACAATAGGGAACTCTGGGTATTTCAGAAGACTGGGTACCAACAAACTCAGCATCCATCATTATAAAGGGGATGGGGGAAGACTTTGGGGACATACAGAGCAATCAACCCAGACCCCAGTCTTGGAAAAAACTCTGAAATAAATCAGCAAACAATTTGCAATGGTGTAGGGGCTATCAAGGAGATGGGGATGAACAGCAAGAGCTTTGTGACAGATGCGTGTTATTCCCACCTGTGACAAGATGGCAAAATCTATAGTTAGGGTAAAAGTGGTACCTGTCACATAGCTTAGTGTTAATAAAGCTTTTGGCGCCATATCACATGACAGTCTCATAAGCAAACTAAGAAAACACAGCCTAGCTAAAATCATGAGCAAATAACTGTCAACAGTTTGCTGTCAAACTGGAATGATCTATTAAACATGGTCCTCTGTGGCTTGCCTTGGCTCTGGTATGATGCAATGTTTTAATTACCGGTTTGAATGACGGATTAGAGAATAAGTTAATTGAGCTGGCAGGTGACAAACTGGGAGAATCTGCAAATAGGAGAATTCTGTGTGACTCCGATAAATCTAAGCGATAGTTTGAGAAAGAGGATGCAATTTAGAAAGGACAAGCACAAAGCTCTACAGTTAGTGTGGACCCATCATCTGCACAAATACAGGATGAGGAAATCTCCCTTGCAGCAATCTGGCAGAAAAAGAAGTTGTGGTGGGTTTAACATGTGCCAAAATTAGGGAAAAATGATGAAAAAGAAGGTGGCCTTGTTGGAACTCTGCAGTCTACTGAAAAGACACATTGCACTGGGAAGTGTAAACTAGAGTGTGATGGGATGAGATCCAGTGTCTTTTCCAATAGAAAGGCCTGGGCTGCTCCATTCTCCTCACTTTTTGCTTTAGGTTTCACATGGCAGCAAAGGAGCTTTTAGATAGTATCAAAAAGGTTTCCTAGCATCTAATGGATAGTGAAGAGCTGGAGTCTATTGCTGGGAGAACTACCTCCAGCAGCAGCAGCTTGAGCATCATTATCAAGATGTATCAAAGCATGATAGAAAAATACTGTCCTTGTTACCTCAAAATGTGTATATATTTTTTGGGGGGGATTAAATGGAAATAGTATAGAAGTTATTAGTAGCTAAGAAGGGATCACAGTTAGGAGTGGAAACTAGCACATGGGAATTGTAGAATCTTCAAGGTAGCAGATAACGCTTAGGCCAGATAAGAGGGTATTAGCAATGCCTGCCTCACTAACGAGCATCTCCTCAAAGAATACAAAGCTGTGAAACTTTAAGGACTGATAACAGGAACATCCTCCTACAAGGAAGTCATAAAGATAGAGGGATGCCACAACCATGACATCAGCAGGAGTCACAGTAACAGGGGAAAGGTGAAGATGGCAGGGGGAGATTGCGACCACGGACCCAACTGAGGGACGAAAGGACTACCCCCGCCCGACTCCTTTTGAGCATGCGCAGTGAATTAAAAATCACACTGTAGCTTTACATTTAAGCAGAGAAAATACAGACCAATGGAAGAAGAGGATGCTCAGTCAGTTCAATGATTATGTATTAGATAGGCGTGGTATGTTAACTTTCATGTATAAATGTTGAAAAGAATTACAGTAGGTGTGCTTGATTTGTGGAAATATTCCACCTTGCACCCTGCGCAGAATAAAACAATGTCTCCTCTCTAAACATACGTCATGTGTTTCCGGAGTTATTTTATGTCGTGGTTTAGCCCCAGCCAGCAACTAAGCACCACCCAGCCGCTTGCTCGCTCTCCCCCGGTGGGATGGGGGAGAGAATCAGAAGAGCAAAAGTAAGAAAACTCGAGGGTTGAGATAAAAACAGTTTAATAGGTAAAGCAAAAGCCGCACACGCAAGCAAAGCAAAGCAAGGAATTCATTCACTCCTTCCCATGGGCAGGCAGGTGTTCAGCCATCTCCAGGAAAGCAGGGGTCCATCACACCTAACGGTGACTTGGGAAGACAAACGCCATCACTCCGAATGTCCCCCCTTCCTTCTTCTTCCCCAGTTTATATACTGAGCATGACGTCATATGGTATGGAATAGCCCTTTGGTCAGTTTGGATCAACTATCCTGGCTGTGTCCCCTCCCAGCTTCTTCTGCACCTGGCAGAGCATGGGAAGCTGAAAAGTCCTTGACCAGTGCAGCAACACCTAAAACATCTCTGTATTATCAACACTGTTTTCAGCACAAATGCAAAACATAGCCCCATACCAGCCACTATAAAGAAAATTAACTCTATCTCAGCTGAAACCAGGACATTTTATAAAACAGGTAACATCCTCAGCATCTCGTTGGTGTCTCTACTGGGGCTGGAGAATGAACTCAGTTGCCTCTCCTAATCCTCTTCATCTCCTTTCTGTCATTCCCATGTACCCATTGTGGATGCTAGTTCCCCTCACTAGAGCAGAATTTTGGTGTTCAGGTTTGACTTTGCTTTATCACAGAATCATAGAATAGTTTGAGTTGGAAGGGACCTTAAAGATCATCTAGTTCCAACCCCCCTGCCATGGGCAGGGATCAAAGCCAAATATACAGCAATGCCTAGCAGCAAAGGTGATCCAAAGATGCTCTTACACTGACATCATGTAGGAATTTTACTCCAAAGGATGTTCAACTCCCAGAACACCTTCAGGGTTCCCAGGATCTAAGTCAACAGTAAAAGCAATAGATATGCTGAGCCAGTGAGTGGAGAGACAGCTCTGCATAATAGGAATGATACATGGTTTTCTCCTCTTTCAGCTGATTTCTCACCTAGGCAAATCCCTAAGCACCACACAAAGCATTGTCATCATGCATGGGGGTGACAGGGGTTCAATCTTCCTTGGTCCAGGAGAGCCAGGAAACAGGCACTGGCTCTGTGCCCAATGCTCACAATAGCTCATTGGGGAACTGCCTCCAGCTCCAAGGTCTGCTCCAGCATTAGATGTTAATCAGCAATTAGATAATGTGCAGACATTGCTCCTGGGAACAAGAAACTCCCTTCTGCAGTCTACAGCAAATTAGTGTAATGAAACCCATTGCAAGATCTTCTGGGAGAAGAAAGCAATTTTATCATACAAAATCTCTAAGCAAGTTGATTTTGCCCTCTCACACTCATCCTTACAGATTTAATTTGATCATTGTCTCACAAGAACCAACATGTGTGTGCCCAGATCTGGCCAGTGTCACTTCTATGCCACAGGTAGCCAAGAGATGACAGCTATGCAGTTCTCATCATGCCTCTGAGGTTCTTGGCAGAGCACAACAACCTGACTTGTCTTCTACAGCCTTTAGAGGGAGGATGCTGTTTTTGCTCCCTTTCCCTTTTATTTTGCTCCTCTTATGTGAAATTCCTGAATCTCCCATTTATTTTGTTTTCTTTGGCTGCGTGATTTATGGCTCCCACCCTCTTCTTTGTCCTCTGGAGACTCTTATCTAAGGTCAGTTTGTTCCTCCTCTTCATTTGAATGAAGTCAGACACAGGGTGCTCTAGAGCAATCAACACATACCTTTCCTTTTAACTCTTGCTCTGCTGTTTCTTCTAGGTGCTTTCACCCACTTGCACCTTCCCACTCCTATGTCTTTCATACCAAACTTAACAATTCTACTACAAATCTCCACAAGCCCAGCACCTTGCCTACAGCTTCAGCACGTTTTGTGCAGCCTCCCTGGAGCCTGGCAAATTCCTTATTTAAAGAGAGGCACATTTTTGGTGGAAGGGATGGGGAGGGGCCCGAAATGCCTCTTCCCTCCCCAAAATAACCAGGGGATGAGGTCCCTGCTGTGGGAGATGAGATGCCCCCAGGCACAGGAACTTTTGCAAGTCACTGCAGAACCTCATTGATGATTCAAAAGAGGCCAAGACCGGAAACAAGGCTACAACATGGGTCCAAAGTTCACCCAGGCGATGGAGATAGGACTAGAGAACAGGTATACCTACTACATAGGTCAAGGGCCATCCATCAGACAGGGTTGGAGACAAGGTCACAACCTGAGTCCAGTGGCCATCTAGGACACAAGGCCAGAAACAGAGCTGGAGACAAACTACCTACATCTTGGGTCCAAACTCCATCCAGGAGGTGGCTGGAGATAGGCATACTTACAGCATAGTCCTGGCAAGGACAAAAGGCTCAGGCTTGGGCTTAAATGTGCAGTCAGGACATGACTACATGAGCGCATTTGTAGAGGAGTCAGTTTATAATGCTGGAGCATTCTAGAGCAATGTTTCTTCAGAGATAGCCTGGTCACTCCAGATATGGATGTATCTTCCAGCATACTTCAAGCAGCCTGGAGAGATCACAGCAGCAATCAGAGCTTAACTTTTTGCCTGAGTAATGACCCTTGCTTAAAGCTTCACAATTATTTTCCTGTCAAAAGCCTAGAATAAACAAGCAAGACAGAGGGTGAGTCATGCAGACTCTGGAAGGAGGAGGTGTGAGAATACCGATTTCTCTGATACCGACTGAGCATGCACCAGCCAGCGAACCACCTTCACCTTAACAGCTCTGGGAGAGAAGGAAGATGGAAATGTTGACATCAATCAGAAATGAAAATTCATAAATCTGACAGCCTGATTTTGACTGCAGGTTGTGGTTTAAGTGGGCAGAAGGAAAACGGAAATGTTGACATCAATCAGAAATGAAAATTCATAAATCTGACAGCCTGATTTTGACTGCAGGTTGTGGTTTAAGTGGACAGACGAAGGTCCTATTCCAGCAGATACTGCAGCCCAAAGATGTACCTAGTTATGCACCCATATTTTCAAGAACCTCAGTAGCTAACTGAGAGCTATCTCAGGTCTGTCCCCACGGGCTGCAGCAGAGAGTGGCCTGTCAAGGTGATGGAGGACAGTGAGCTGTTTGGTACTGTAGACAGCAAGAAGACTCAAAGAAGCACCTGTGGCTTGGTTCGCCCATGAAAAACCTGTGTCTGGAGCATCCTTAGATGATCCAATAATGTTCCTGAAGGTCTTCTGGGCAACTCTGATCCAGAGCAACCAAAAGGGGCTTCAGGAGGAGAAACATCCAGGGGTGGGATGATGGGGAAGGGCTGGCATATGAAGTCAGCCCTCTCATTCAGGCAGGTGGAGCAGGATGGTGTGAGCAGGAGTCCCGGGAATGGTGCATCATGGCTCCAGCACTCTTTGCAGCTATGCCAGCACCTGGGGCAGTGAGGGCCTTTATGCCATGACTATGTTGCAGCAGACTGCTCTGGGCAAAGAGGCTTGTCTGTCTGAGAGGAAACACACCTTGCAGCAGGGATGGAGATCCTGGGCTCCTGCTCTTTCAGGCTAGAGAACAGATCATGTCCTCCTAGTCATCTGCTCTGCCAAACTGATACTCCATGTTTTACAGGGAGATAGCTTTGGCAGGTTGGACAGGACTCTTCCACAGAGCAGTCCTTATCCTCTCTGGCAGAAGGAAAAGTCTGAACACTTCTCATCTCCAGAGAACAATGTAACTATTGAAAAGAAAGGACTTTGTCCCCTTCCTGTGGCATCTATGCAAGGCATTTTCAGCAGATTTGCTCCACAAACCAATTCTGCTCCACTAAGTGGGGAAACACCTCATTTGCAAACTCGACTGGGGTTTAGGTGCCACACAGGGACCCACGTGCACAGCCCTTGCCAGGCTCAGGAAGTCTCACTCAAGCCCTGAAACAGAAACGTGGTGGTGAAGGAAACTCTCTGCATGCCACCTGGCTCCACAGAAGCTGAGCAAGCTTTTAGCGGGCCCATGTTTCAAGCTCAAACTCCTAAAGTGCTAGTTCAGCGCCAAAGCCTTGCAGACCTAGTAATTCCAATTGTAATTGCTGCACCCATTTCTGCTAACCTGCTACCTTGACTTATGCAGGGAGCTGCCATAGTCTTACTTTCCTGATTTTAAGACTAGCCATTCCTCCCCAGCATGCAAGCAAATCTTGAAATATTTACTCTAGCACCAGTTTGCTTTATAATCCAGCTGCTTCCTCATCTCCTTTTCCCTTAAGCATGTTTTTGCGCCTGTGCCCACCTTTCCCCAACTCAGACTACATTCCTACTGCTGGACTCTACCCCTGCTGCCTTTCTTACCACCTCCCTTTTCTTCTGAAGAGATATTTTTCTGCCTTGCGTTCGCAGTATGAAGTCAATGGTTCAGTGAAGCTCTCCAACAACCCCCAAACTCGCAAGAGGCTGGATCATTCAGTGCAGTGTTCTGCTGAGCATTGCTCTGGTACAGAAAGCCCTGCTATCAGACAGGTGCTGTGTTGAGCTTTGCAGTCTGCTCTCCCACACCATAGCCTTGGTAAGGAGGTGGGAGACATGGACTTAGACTAGCAAGATTTCAGAAGGGCTTCCTTACCTGGCGCATCTTCCACCATAGCGAACTGGTCCCCAGTCTGCTCACCTCTTCCGTTTGCAGCATCCTGTAATTAATGCTGTCCCCGCCCAGCCATTTCAGTAGTATTGTGATGACTCCAGATTCTGTGGTGAGTTGTGTCCTGTGTCACTCTTAGGTCCTCTCTCTTCCTTCCCAGCAGCAGACGGGGCCTTTTCAGGAAACCGTGGATCTGATAATGCTAAATTTGTGTGGGGGAGAAAACCAGAAAGCTGTAGACCCTTGTACACTTCTCTTGGGGATGAGGGGAGTGTACAAGACACTGGAGGAACAGGAGAGCTGAAGGAACATGCTATGCCTTCCTGATACCCAGAAATTAAATCTCAGGTGCTGCACTCCAAAGCAGACGTAAATGCTGTGAGATTGCTCACATGTAGGCTACAAAAAGCCGGACTGACTCTTACAGACACAACCTGAACTTGGTCTGTATGAGACAGGGGCCTTGTGAGTGTATCTGAATTACGGTTGCTCAAGCTTACCACAAAGCTGAAACTTCCCAGTTTTTTAGTATTCGATTCGTAAACCAGAGAAGGAAACAGTCCCAGCAGCCCATTCCAGTGCAAGATATTAGACCACAGAAACACACTGCTTGCAGTCAGTTCCTGCTAGGATAACTGGCAATGACAAATAAAAATGAGCCATAGGAGAGAAAAGGAAAGTGGGGGTTTGCAGGCACAGATTTGTTTTCCAAGTAGAGGACTCTGAATACACTCTGACAAGACAGGAGCTGGAATTTCTTCTGACAGATGCATTTGCCAGGAAATGCTGATTCTGCAGAATTAAACCCATCTGTGGCATACGGAGTTTGTCAAACCTGCTTGTTTCTTGCTGGCTCACCAGCCATCTCCTCCATTCCCATGCTTCCTTCACAGCCAACTTCACAGGGTCCCTCCCCCAATGCCTTCCCTACAGCTCATTTCCTAGAGGACTTAGCTGTTTCTGTGGGACCTACTGAACCTGGGCCACTCAAGCAAACCTTTCTGGTGGACTGTGCTAAGCCCTGAAGACCCATCCTCCCAAGCAGCTCAGGCTGTCCCATGCAACCCCAGCCGCTGGGCCCTCGAGCTTCCGAACCCTGTATGTCTAATCCCATTTAGGCTCTGGTAAACAGCTCAGGAAGTTGTTTCCCTACATGCTTGGGTCTTGCATGCAGGGGGCTTGTGCATGCAGGGCACCTTGCATGCAGGAGATCCATGCATGACGGGAGTCCTGCACACTGGGGCTTGCATATGCAGGGCATGTGTGCATACAGGGTGGTTGCGAATGTATGGGGGGGAGGGGTGTACTCAGGGAATCTGTGAATGAAGACGTACGGAGGACGGGAGGGAGGCATGAACACAGCAGGCCCTCGTGGGTGAAGGCAGTCATGGATGCAGGGGGTTGCACTTGAAGAGGGCTGTGCATGAGTGGGGTCCGGCATGCAGGGAGCCCTCCTCCTCCTGTTTCTTCCCTCAGGGAAATAGAGGGCACCTGAAAGGGGAATGGAAAAAGCCTTTGGTGCAGGGCCAGGGGAGAGCTGGCTCTGCTCCCGCGGAGCTCCTATCCCGCTGGCACGCCGAGGCGCCATAGCGACCCCCCCTTCCTCTTCCCCGGCCCCGGCTCTCCGGAACGGGGAAACGAAACCAGGCGGGGCCGGGGAGGCGGTGGGGGGAGGTGGTGCGCGGCGCGGGCCGGCCCGCGGGGTGGGGCCGCTGGCCTTTCTCCACCCCCGGCGCCCGGCCCTGCCGCCAGCCCTGCGCGCAGCCAGCCGCCCTGCGCATCTCGCTGACCCCACCGCCGCACCATGAAGGCGATTCTGCTCGCTGTGCTGGCTGCGGTGCTGTGCGTGGAGAGAGGTAAGGGGGGGATACCCCCTCCCCCCGGCCACCATCACCTCTTCCCGATGTCCCCCAGTCCCTCCCCAGTCCTGGGTTTGGGAGCAAATTCGGGAGGTTGTGGTGCTGCGTCTTTCAGGGTGGGCTCTGGAAGTTGGAGGTTTGCAGGGGGGGTGAGGGTTGCAAAGGGGCTGGGGGAACAGAGGTGAGCCGTCCCGGGGTTTGGCGGTGAGGCGGAGGGGTGTCTTCCCAAGACCTGCCTCGCAGCAGTGTCCCTCTTGAAGCAGGAACTTCAGGGGTTCCGTGCCGGTATGTATAGGTGTGCATCTTCAGCTGTCCATCTAGATATTTTGGAGCTTTTCCCAGTTGCAGCTCGAACAAAGACCAGGGCCGGCTCCCCGCTCTCCCATACGGCGCAGCGAGCTGGGATAACGGCGCCGAAATGGGCCGAGATGTAGCCGAGGGGGAGGAGGGTAGAGGGGAGATGGAGCCCATCCCCGGCAATGGCTGATGGAGCAAAGTCTGGGCAGAGCCACTCGTGATCCTGGCTCCTGCCGCCCCCCCAGCATCCTTCGGGGCAGGCTGCGGTGGCTAACCTGTGGGGAGGTGACCCCCAAGGGACCATGCTCTGTGGAACGCATCTTGGGGCGGCCACCGAAGCTGGGGAGAACGTGCTTTCTGTTCCTGGTTATTAAACTGCAAGTTGTCCAAGTCGCAGGGTGTGCAGTCCCCGCCTTCCCGACGACTCCATTTCTGACTCCAAACTCCATGGGGCCGTGCAAGAAACCTCATATTGTTTCCATATGTCGATGCTTGGAGAAGCCAAACAAAGAGCAAACAGGAGAGTTCTGGGTCCTCTGAGCCCCTGCTCAGGAAACACGGGCCCTTCTTGTCTCCTGAGGACACCGATGAGAAGAAACTAGTTGTTCACTGCCCTTCCTGTGCCCCCCTCCCAGTGGGGTCCAGGAAGCAAATGGCAATTCAAGCGTTGGGTCTCTGTCGGAGCACAACTGGCATGTGCTCAGTTCCAGCTGGGAGGACAGGCTGTCCAGGCCAAGGCAGGAAGAGGTTTCATGTCCCCCCCCAAAAAAAAACCCCAAACCTTTCAGCTTTAAAGTAAGTTCTTAAGCCAGGCAAAAGGGTTTGTTGCAGGTAGCTTTATTCCCAAATGCTTCCAACACATCCAGGGAGTCTTGTGCAGAAAAGCTTTACCCCCTGCTCAAAGTGCCCTGCAGATCTGGCGTATGGTGTATAAGGATATTGTTGAAGAGCAATGGAAAAGGAAAGAGCGTTCGGTGTAGGAACCAAATGGAAGAGCTGCCGAAGCAACAGCATTTTTCACTGGTGCTGCTGAGCGTCAGAGCGGGCTTTTAAAGACTTTTTTTTTTTTTCCCCCCTGCATTGCTCTTTGCGAGAATGGATTCAACCTCATCTGAGGAATTCCCTCAAATGATCCGCTCTGTTTTGGGAGCTCTTTGTTCCTCAGAGGAGCTGAGCAGCAAACAAATAAACACATAAATTCTTACTGTGGAAGAGCGCTGCATTTTCTAGTTGGTGAAAACGAGGCTTCCCTTTTGCATTGTTCAGTCTTGGGCTTTTTTTTTTTTTTTTTTTTTCCCCTCCTGTTTTTGTAGCCTTGAGCTCCAACTCTTTGCTCTGTCTCCAGCTGCGTAAAATAATTCTACACCCCTCTTGTGCCTTTTGTCTAAACCAGTCAGCCTGCTTGCTCTCTTCACTCTGCAGTGGGTTATTTAGTTATCCATTTGCTGGGGCAGGAAGTGGCACTAGTTATGACTGCATATTTCCTCTCTTAAACTGCATTGAAAGACTCATCTCTCCTGGAAAGATTTTGTCTATATTCCGACAAGGGGTAATAGGTAGGTGTGACATAGAGAAACATGGGGACAGGTAGGAGATGCTGTGATAAAAGCGTAGATTACGTCACGTGGCAGAGAATTTAATGCCTAAAGGCACTTTTATGTGCACGTACAAATATTCCTGATGTGTTTGTATCTGGAACCTCTAAGCCTTTGTCCTGGTTTCAGCTGGGATGGAGTTAATTTCCTTCCTAGTAGCTGGTACAGTGCTGTGTTTTGGATTTAGTATGAGAATAATGTTGGTAATACACTGATGGTTTAGTTGTTGCTAAGTAATGTTTACACTAGGCAAGGACTTTTCAGCTTCCCTTGCTCTTCTGGGCGCACAGGAAGCTGGGAGGGGGCACAGCCAGGATAGTTGATCCAAACTGGCCAAAGGGCTATTCCATACCATATGACATCATGCTCAGTATATACACTGGGGGGAGTTGGCCGGGGGGTAGCGATCGCTACTTGAGGACTGGCAGGGCGTCAGTCAGCGAGTGGTGAGTGGTTGTATCACTTGTTTTTTCCTGGATTTTGTTCCTCTCTCACTCTCTTGTTGTTTTCCTTATCATTACTTTTTTTCTTTCCTCCCCCAGTTATTAAACTGTTTTTATCTCAACCCACGAGTTTTCTTACTTTTGCTCTTCTGATTCTCTCCCCCACCCCACTGGGGGGGAGGGTGAGCGAGCGGCTGTATGGTGCTTAATTTCCGACTGGGGCTAAACCACAACAGCCTTAATGAATAGCACTGCATCACTCGACTCGTGCGTTCAGCGTAGTGAGCAAATACATATAGGGACATATGTCCTGCCATAATGGCCACAGGAAGCCTATAATCCACTTCATTCCTGGTTGCAGATGGTTCCTGTGAAATGGGATGAGTCCATTTGCCTCCTCACTTTGCCCTCAGGGTGGTTGCAAGGAGAAGGGTTTGGGACAAGTCACCTGAGACTTGGGAGCAGAAGCATGGGGGACAAGGGAGCAGGAGAGCGCTGGGCTTGACTTGGGGACAAGGGAGCAGGAGAGAGCTGGGCTTCACTCTGAGGTCCCAGACTGAGTTTTGGCCAATAAGGTCAAAAATGCCACCCATGCAAATGCTCTGAGGGCTCAGCAAGGGATGATGACAGCCTGTAGGCTCAAAGGCTGGCTCCATCCTCCTCCCCGTCTCCTAGATCCAGAAGCAAGGTCCACTGACAAATCTCTCCTGGGGCTTTTGACTCAACTGGTGGCCCTGTAATCCTGGGTGCTGTGTATAGGTTGTGGCTGCTGCGTTGGCATGCTTAGGTAACTCTGTTTCGTTGCTAGGATCGTTGGCAGACTGCTGATCGTTGGAGGATGTATGAGACAGTCCAGGAAATTCTTGCCTAGGGGGTCGTGGTGTTGGTTTCGTCTCCAAAGCATAGTCATCTGGCTGCCCTGATGTGACATTCAGGATCTCCCACTAACCTGCTTTAATCCATTTCCCTGAGATTAAATTTTTGTTTTCTTCCCCTGCCTTGGCTGTGGCTGCTCAAAAGTCATTCCTCAGAGCACAATTGTTATTTTTATCTCAATTTTCCCCTAAAACGCTTTTCTTTTCCTGAGAGAAACAGGACTGAGAAGAACCTCAAGAGGTCATGCAGTCCCATGGCAAAGTGGGACAGCTGCTGAACAATATTTGTCCAACGTGTTCTTCAGAATACTCCATGACAGGGACTGCTGAACCTCAAGCAAGCTCTCCCAGGGCTTCACTGACTTCACCTCCTTAGGATAATCTGTTTGTGGTGGGGCTGAAAGAGATAGGAGCAGGAATGATGCTGCCATGCACTTCCCATCCTGAATCAGCCCCCGCTCTGTTTTGCATCCTGTAAACACAGAATAGAAACGCAGTGCCTCATGGAAGGGCTTGCCGTCTGAGTGCTCAAAAATCAGAGCCCGTGAAACACTGGGAACAGACATGATCTGTCTGCATATGTAGGTCAACAATTGCAGTGTGGATGTGATGTTCTTGTATGTAGAATACAGAGCAATTCATCTGTCCACTGCAAAGTGCCTATGTCCCTGCTGAGTCACTGGTCCAGGCAGTTTCTGCAACCATTTCCCACCACTGAATGCTATTTTCCAATCTTTCCTCTTTCTTGGGCAGATCTGAAGGATGAGGGATGGGAGCTAGCTGGTGCAGTCCATACTGCTGGTGTAGGGTAGACCATTTTAGGGGACCTGCCATGGAGGAAGGCATGCTTTTTTTTTGCTATCTCCCTGCTCCAGATTAAAAAGGTTCGTTGCATATGCTGCCTTCATAGTGCTATGACTCCCTGGGTAGTGGGATAGTGCAAATCCTTACAGGTCTTGCTGCCACACTGAGCTTGCTCTAGCTGAGAAATTGTTTCCACCATGTGTGCTATCTCAAGCATAGCCTGAGCTTTGTGCCCTGTTGCCAAAGGCAGGTCACAGAAAGCTTGAACCCATGGTCACACCTGGAGCATTTCCCATCAGTGTCCACGGTAGCTGAGCTGAATAGGCCCAAATCTCAGGCTCCATATTGTAGGCCTGAACTTGCCTTAATTGTTTAGTTTCTAGTTGGCAGCTGTGGCTTGAACCTGCTCTTGGTGCAAACAGGAGCATGCCATAAAGTACCAGGCTGACCTGTGGTTGTATTGAGGCTTTAGCTGACAATTGATCCTGCCAAGAGCTCGAAATGTATCCCTTATGCTTGAACCCTTCGCTTAGCCAGTTTTTTTGGGGAAAAAACCTATTGCAGATTGATACAGATGGAATAGCAAGCATGTCTGTGGCCAGATGTGATGCGTGCCATGTGTCAGAGGTGCACAGCAGGGAGGTCTCCCCACCAGCCTCTAACTGAGGTGTGCCTTTCCTTTGCAGCCCACACGCTCATCTGCTTTTCGTGCTCGGATGCATCCTCCAACTGGGCCTGCCTGAAGCCTGTCAGGTGCGGGGAGAATGAAAACCATTGTGTGACGACGTATGTTGGAGTGGGAATTGGTGAGTGGTGACGGGACCTTCTTCTGCCCCTCTTGGCTGCTCTCCTGGGTCACCTGCTGAGCTGCAAGAAGGCTTTCCTTCCTTTGGCTGGGAAAAGGGGAAAGGGAGTTTTGAGGGACGTGCTGCCAGACGGAGTCACGTTAAAGCCCACGTGCCTGCACTGATGCCAGGAGTCCGAGGGGAATTTCGAAGTGGGGGCGGGGAGGTTGCTGATGAGTAAGTGAAAGTGTGGAGGATGCTGCAGGCTTCCTTCATAGGAAAGCTCCAGGGTTGCCCTTCCTGCTTTTGTCCTGTGTTCAGGTTGTTCATCCCTGAGTCCCACCTTTGCTTCTTTGTTCTCCGTGGATGAGATGGGGTTGCCAGGAAGGGAGATTTGCAGGTTTCCTCCCTACATGCCAGGAAAGATCTGGGGGAATCTGTGCTTCCTGGCTGCTGCTCCTAGGGAAGCAGGCTGCTCTGGCAGGTCTCCTGGCTCCATTGCAGAGCCCAGAGCCCAGCCTGGCTTGCCTTGCTCTCCCTTGCAGGAGGGAGGGCTGTTGCATGCCCGAGTTGCACGGTCCACAACGTGGGCAGGTCATGCATGTACAAATGGAAGCCAGGAGCTTTTATAAACCTGTCGTCTTAGCACAGTGTTAATGGTTTCCTACTTCCTGCTGTTAAATGTGGGCTGCACCTCTCTCGCAGCTAATGCTTGAAATGCAGCCTTCGCTCATGCGTGCCTCCCTGGTGCTCTGTATGCCCCGTGCTCCCTGTCTTGCTCGAGGAGTCCCAGGGTCAAGCTCGAGTGGGATTTTTGAGATTCTTCACGGGAGCCGTAGTGGCCAAACTTTGGCTGACAGCCTGAAAGGGCTGTCCCTGGGGTGTTGCATGGTCTCTAGAGTCTGTGTGGGAGGTTGTCATGGGTGTTCCCTTGAGATGTGTGGGCTAGCTGAGACTACTGTCGTAGCCTGATGCCAAGAAGCACTTAATCCTCTCCGTGCCACCTGTGACGCTTCGGCTATTTTAGCGCTGTTATTTCCTTTGCAGAACAGGTGATCAGAAAGCCGAGAAACATTCTAAACCCATCTCCTTTTTGCTTTTCTTCCTTTCCTCCTGCCCCAACCTACATTCAGGCGGCAAGTCTGGCCAGTCCATCTCCAAAGGATGCTCTCCCATTTGCCCCAGTGCCGGGATTAACCTTGGCATAGCAGCTGCCTCTGTTTACTGCTGCGACTCCTTCCTCTGCAACATCAGCGGTTCCAGCAGCGTGAAAGCCAGCTACACGGTCCTGGCCTTGGGGGTCCTCGTTAGCTTCATCTACATCCTCAGGGCTCGCGAGTGATGGCGCTGGCCAAGGAAGAGCCGTCTTCCACGGGCTGTCGCGGGTCTCATTAGCCAATATCTTCTCTGTCGCCGTCTGCAAGGAGATTCTCTACTTCTCAGCAGGCTTCCAAGGTGGTTGTTTCCCAGACTTTATGCTCTTCCAGCATCGGAGACCTGGGTGGTTTGGCCAAGCTGTTCTCCTCCTTCTGTGGACATACCCCACTGCACTCTCACACTTCCTTGGCAAAGGTGGATCGTTTTGGAAGGGTTTCTGCTTTTATACCTAGTACCCCCCCTCGTTTCTAAGGTTGGTTAAAACAAGGCTGGGACTTGCCGAGAACCGATTAACCCCAGGTACCACCCGGTCAAGTGTTCAGACGTTCCTGCCTCTCGCCTCTGCGGAGGTGCCTGGCACCAGCATGCCCCCAGCACATGGGTGGTCCGGGCACTGGGAATGCATGACCCAAAGGGAGACACATTCCCGGCCCCTGCAGCTGCAGTCTCTTTTTATAAAATCGTTTCATTTCTTCCGATCCTGGGCTGACTTTTCTGGAAAACAAATGACATGTACCTTGTCCCTCTGAGCTCTGTAAGTGCCAGACATGAATAAACATGCTCCTGTTGTTACCTGAGATGGGACGTGTGCTATGTGTGTTTCCTTGCTCCAGAGAGATTAGAAACACTCTTAGAAGAAATCCAAATACTACGCCCAGCACGAGGGCCTCTTACCCTCTCAAGCGGCTTTTGAGTGCTTCATCTCAGCATTCCTTCCAGTTCACCTCTGAGCAGCAAGTCCATCTTCTCCCTGTCCCTGTCCTTTCTGATAAACACCCCTGGGCCAGCTTGTTTCACCTCTCTTGGGAATCGTGTTTTCCAGGTGCATTTTAGTGAAAAATGCCAGTTATTGGGGTCTGAGTCAACACCATTACTCCTAATGGAGCAAGTGCACTGGGAAAAGGACCTCTAAAAATTAGTCTGCATATTACAAAGACTTGGTGCCTCGATTTCCCCACTTTGGACTTCTCATGGTGATAGACAGTAACATCGATACCTAAATGATCCAGGGCAACAGGTCTGTTTGCAAAATTTAGTGAAGTCAGAGGCAAAGATATCGATACTCAGATCTTCAGGTTCAACCTGCAATCCCTGGCTGATGGGCTGATGGTGCATGTGGACTGCAGAAGGTGACTTCACCACCAAACCTGCCAATCCTGCTGTCCATCAGATCCCAGGATCTTCCCAGGCCTTTCGCCAGCGTTGCTCCTGGAAGTCCTCGGCCGTCACATGGGAGATGTGTCCTCCTGCCACCTGTGCATCATGCTGGTTTCCTACCTGCTTTGCCTACCTGTGGACCTGCTAGACACAAAACAAGCCAAAATTGAGCCTTGAACTGTCAGGCAAAAGCTTGCTGTCACTTCCACTGACCAATCAGAGGTGCACTGGGCTTTTTTTTCCCTTCTAGCAGCAAAAATCAGGTTAGCCTTGCCCTCCTTGTACGTGGTTCTCCTATGTCGTGTCAACAAACAAAAGCTTCTCAAGCTGCGCACACTGTTCCATTATACTTCTATCCCCACTTAAATGAAAGATAAACAGCTTATTTTGAAAGATGATGTGCCGACGTATAGAAATATTTGCAACAAAAGTGGTTACATATTTTTTTCCTCCTCCTCCCCATCTTTTAATTAAAATGATACAGATGCTAATGACAGCCTTTACAACAGGAGGGACTGGTCATCGTGATGTGACCCACAATTAAGTGACGAGTTTGGTAAGAACGCATTGCTTGTCTCGTTGGTCCTCAGATGTGCCTTCCTCTGGTTAATGCATTCTTCCCTTGCCTGCTGAGACCTGCTGGGACCACAGGGCTCGAGGTGTGCCACAAACCTCTGCTATGCACATATAGCGCAGGGAAAATTGGGGAAAAAAATTACTAGAAATGGGGTAAATATTCCCTAGCTTCCCTGTGCCTGAGCCTTCCTCCCAAGAGGGTTAGAAACCTCATTTACAGGGTTAATTTGTTCCTCGCCACTTGCTGTGAGTAGATGCTGTAGTGAGACCAAGGCAGCACCCAGAGTACTCTACCTTGCAAGTAATGGGGCTGTAACTCTTTTTTAGCCACCTGGTAAGAGGTATCTTGGTTTTGGACTCAATTACCCTCACAACACCTCTGCTGTGAGCAAAGAGCTAAACTTAAAAACCATCAACATAGCTGTGTCCTACTGCCTGTTCATGCCTTTACGAGGGTCTTGAGGGTGCCGCACTGGACAACCCCATGGGCTAAAGCTATGAGCAGGGTTATGAGACCTGGTTGCCTCCTCTAATGGCCATCTCCTTATCTCAGTGTTTCAGAGTTTGCTTGTGCCAAGGACTCGGTTATGCAAGGGAGCAAGGGCTGGCAGGAAGAGCATTTAGCAGGCTACTTACCCTATACAAATAACAAGTTATATTAATGGTATTGCCAGGGGACAGATCTGAAGGTCAGTTCACAAGTGTTCTTGAGCCTATAGATGATGAATAGTTTGCATATGGAGATTTTTTTTTCCCCTCTTCACTCTCTTTTTTGTCTTTCTCTCCTCCTCATGTGCTATATTCCTGTACGCTTAGTATATGGAGGAAGAGATATTTGCAGTTTTTCCTTTTGAACACATGTGGCAAAGATCTCTTTGATAGATATATGTATATTTGAGAGAGAAGGAGGCTGTGACAGCTTGTCAAATGCAAGAGATGTTATTCAACAGTTTAATCCCAAGCATCATATGATGAGTTCTGCCAACTCTCACAATTTCTGGCCCTACTATAGATTTTTTTTTTGCCCCCAAATCCCCAGCACCAGAAATCATGTGAGAACCTCAGCTGTCATAAAGCCCGGGAGGGAAAGGCCTGAAAATGTGCAGCTGTAGTAATTAAAAACATTAATAATAAGAAGAAAATAAATAGCAAGAACCCAGCATTTGTAGAATATTAAAACTGGTGGCTTGTTAAACCAAATGCCTGATTTGGAACTTGAGGGCCATGGTGGGACAGCCCGTAAGTGCTTTGAATGTGTTTACTTGGACTGTGGAATTAGAGATGGGAATCTCAGCAGAAAACTTGGATCTCCACCTTTTCTGAGAAGATGAGAGGTTACGAGGGGAGGCAGCTTTGCTCTGTACAAGCATAAAATAGCCCGGAACAGTTTTCACTGGAAAATAAGAAGAGCTTAAGTCAAATACCTGCCCATTTTGGAACATGCTAATGAGAAAACAGTTTCTGTGCTTCCGTCCTGGAAATGGCTGTATTTCGACGACAGCTGCTGCCGTCTACCACTACGCCAACGTCGCAAGGGCTCTCATTTCTAGGTATTGTCTGTACATGCTCAAAGCTTACTGCCGCACCAGTCCTTTCTGCTCAGGTTCTCTGGGTTTGCTGTTTGCCGAAAAGGAGGACTTAAAAATGAACAAAGTTCTTCCAGCTGTTTTTGAGAGGGGTTTTTTTGCAAAAGGGCAACATTCCTCCTTTTGGAAAACACAGACCTGATGTGACTTCCTTGCACAAACAGCCAGAACAAATAAGGCCAGTTGCTTAATCATTACTCAAAGGATCCACATTGTTCCTCAAAGAATGTCCTTGCTTGGTGTTAATTTACTCAAGTTATGGGTTATTTGAAACGACTTGCTTCCCAGAGACCCTATTTGCAATGAAGATGGCTGTGGTCCCACTACCCCTGCAGGAAGCCTGGCAGCTCTGGTCTGGTGGCTGTGCCTCCATGCTGGAATGAGGTATAGGCATCCATGCTCTCCTGTCTCAGGGAAAGGCAGATGTGGTGCACATCTGGATGCTTGGAGGTTTAGGGCCCTGTCACAAGCCCCTTGCTCCTCTGATCCCAGTGCTTTTGCACCCTGAAGCTGGACTGTGCTTTCACTGTCATCCTCAGTGGTGAGGTGCTGCGGGTCTCTGCTGTTTGGGATGAAGATGGCTCTGAATCCTTCCTTGATCCTGGAGGAGTTATTTCGCCCCTGGAAAGCTGCTGTCTGAGGCTATCAAACTGGAATGGGGATAGACACACCCAATTTTCCATTTTGGGAGAGTCCATGGTGCACAGGGAAGCAAAGCCCTGGGTCGGTCCTGCCATCTGCTGGCTTTTGCCAGACCTGGTAGAGATGCTTTGAAGCCCAGATCTCACAAGCCAAGGAGGAACCGTTAACACATGAAATCACGAGTAGGGAGCCAAGGGCGAGCTACCTTTAACCAGATAATTGCATGCAAAGCAGAGAATCAGAAGCATCAGAGACAGATTGAATGTTTTAATTTGTGCAGCTTTGCTCTGATAGTGTAAATTGAGAAATGAAAGGCTTAACAGGCTTCCCAGAACCAACATTTTCCGAGGGAACACTTTTTCCAGCCCAAACTCTACTGTTTCATCAAAACTGAAACACTTCATGAAAATATAATAAGGCCAATAAAGTCTTGCAGAAAAAATATTGACACATTTTATTTCAGCTTTGTTGGATGATCTCATTTCACTGAGGCGGTTACACTGAAATGTTGGTTTTACTAATACATATATGTGAGATTTGTAATTGTGTATTACCTTTATTGTAACAGAATAAGCAGAATAAAGAAACATTGATTCCTTTAAATATATTAACATAAGTATAAGTGTCGAGTATGTTACATACTGTTTCTTATACTCTAATAAAAAATTATGGACTTAATAAAAAAGGTACACTTAGAACAAAATTTTTGGATGGTTCTGCAGATATTACAGATATTATCTCTTGGTTTGTGTGAAAAGAAAGTACTTGGGTTGGATTCAAAGCCCAGGCCTGGGGGTTGCAGGCTGGTCAAAAGGAGGGCAGACATGAGGCTGAGCCTATAGACTATAGGGAGGGATAAATCTGTACATGCCATCTCAAGGCCATTGGAGTCTCTTCCTGGTGATGGATAAAGAACAGGGATTGTCTTTGCCTTCAATAGTTGTGCTCATAAATATCGTTGACTTGCCCATGACCCTACTGGGAATGGAGATGGGATTTGTCCTTTGAGCCTGTGCTCTTTCTTGTTGGAGGGGGCGGCTATTTTGGGCACATAATGGCCCCTGTGTGGGTGTCTGTGGGCAGCTGCTCCTCTTCCCGAGCTCCCTGGGGCTGCAGTGCTGCAGGGGCTGCTCTGGCCCCTCTCCTGCCTGCAGACAGATGCACACATGGACACACGGATGTGGGGGCTGGTTGCTCTGGAGACTCCCTCCTGCTCTTCTGAACCAGGGAGCATTCATGCTGCTTTGCAAAGATGTGTCATTCTAATTTTTGTTTAAAGCTTTATTATTTTGGGGAGCCCAGTTGGAATGTAAGACAGATGCAGAATAGATGCTCAGAGTGATGGGCTGTCAGGAGTTTCTCAGGAACAACCACAGGCTGTTTGAAACAAAGACTTAAAAATATCTTTCCTTTTCTCTGGATAATCCCAACCTGGAGTATTTTCTTCCTGGAAAGGGCTCTTCGCCACTGCTCTCCCTCCTTGCAATCCATATTTTGCAGCCTCGTCTACAAGTGTTTTTGGGACAGGAGAGCACCAGCATTGACAGGGAGTATTTTCAGGACAGGAGGGCACTGCACAGCAGGTGGGGACAGAAGAAACCTACAGCCAGGAGGCTACACCTCCATCCTGCCCAGCATTCCCATCCTTTCTGTTCACATTGCCTCCCATGTGCCCGCTCCTGCTGCTCCTCCTGTCTCTAGACAGGCCCAGGATGGGCTCTCCCACATTTCAGGTGTTCAGAAAGTTCAGGGAAATGGTGCCATTTCTCCACATGTAAGAGGGGACACCATTAGTGTTTTGACCCAGAGGTCATAGAGCTGCTTCCTTCATTAAGGTCCGTATTTCCACGTGAGACTTGTTAAGAGATGCAGTAATACCAAATACACGAAAGTATTTCTGGAAACTAATCAACACAGGCTGTTGCCAGTGTTTCTGTTTCAGTTGGCTCTGCAGACCTTTCTCACTGGCATCCCAAGGTCGTGTTGGTCATCTCAGTGTATGAGTCACCATGTGCTAGCAAAGGGGGCTGAAGCAGGAGAATTCCTGCCTCCCCATGCCTGCACTTTTCTGTCCCTCTGGACATGCCTCCACTCTAGCCATAGCAAACACAGGTTTTTAGAGGAAGGAATAGCTCTGGGGCTGGAGGGGAGTCTCCAGAAAACAGGTTCATTTGCTAGTTCTGACATGGAGGAGTCAAGAAAAATGTGTAGGCAGATAGTTTGCGAGTGAAAATTTGAGTGGTGCTAAAGGAAGAAAAAATGACTGAATCAAGAGCTCCACCTTTCTGCCAGTGCTAATCCTCTCCGCTTTCTTTCCCTCTGGTTCCTTTTCTCCCCAGTTCATGGGTATTCAGATCCACATGAGAGGCCACGGGGAGCAAGGGGGAAGATGGCACCTCCAGGCTGCAATGCTGACCTGAGCAGCAGCTGAGATCGGAGGAGGCTGGAAAGATGGGAGGTGCTTTGCGTGGCTGTGGGAACACGCTCCAATCTTCCTGTTTATCATCTCCCAAGAAAAAGAGATTTAAAGCGATTCACAACGTACCTTGGTCTCCTTGGGTTTGGTGATCTGGCCCTTCCTGTGACACAGAGCCACTTCGCGATCCGAGCTGCCAGTAAGTTAATAACTCTTGTCCTTTGTGTAGAAGGAGTTAAGCTAGTACGTCTAAAATGTAACACGTACAGCAGCAAACCGGTGGGGGAAGAGGTGTGAGTAGCGTGCCTTGCTCTCCTTCTCCATGCCAATTAACACAAACAACAACTTGGGTGTGTTGTATTTCACACAGATTCTTGTCGTGCCCACATCACCGAGAGCAATGTCACCTCATTGTCCTTGAGCACCAGGTGCTCCTGGCTGTGATTCTGTCTTCTCATTGCTAACATTACAGGAATGCAGTCACCCATGCTCACACGAGAGTCTGAGTTTCGTTTCGCACGAGGACCCCTTCCTGAGCTCAGACCAGCTAAACCTGATGGTTCCAGAATGGCACCCATTTAGTATCACGATCCAAACTATTAGAGAAAAGATTACAAAAAACAAATACGAGCACTCAATAGATGCGAGGCGGTGGCACCTTGTATGTGACCACTTTGCAGTGCTCAGGTTCTTTATAAGGGCAAGGTGCAGCTACTCATTGCATGTGGGAGTTCAACTCATGGTTTGTTCCAAGAAGCTTAGATAGGCTGAATTTTTCTCTCCTTTTTATTTTCACATGGATGTATCTCATCCTAAAGCAGATTGGAACCAAATGATTATGAAACCTGAATTTTGGAAACAGTGAAAATTAAAACCTACCAAAATAATCCTAAAAATGCCTCCCTTCCTTCATTGGTAAATGGGCTGGGACCAGGCATTTGCATTTTCTTCTCTTGTCGGAAGGTGGCAGTGGCAGGCCCCAAATCTGCCAGTGCAGTCTCAGTAGGATGTCCTGGGATGAGTGTGTTGACGTATCAGGACCACCAGCCCCTTTTGCTAAGGGACATGATGCAGAAAGAAGTTCATCTGGAGCCTGGTGATGAGGAAGAAATGCATTAGCTCAGCATACTCTTCACTGTATCCCAAGCATGGAGACAACACAGCCTTTCTGGTCTCCTGTTCCAGTTTTTTAACACTCACATCGAGAAATATTTTTTCCTTCTGTCTGACAGAATTTCACTTCCTGCAACTTGTGGCTAATGGATGTCTTCAAGGAGAGCCCAGCTCAGCCTTCTTTTATGTCAGATGCTGTTAGACCCCCAAGCCTTCTCTTCTCAGCCTGTTTTCCAGGTTGAACAAACCCAGCTCTCTCATAACTCCTCGTATTGCCTGTGGTCAAGCCATTGGCCAAACCACGCTTGCAAACAAGGAAGAACTTGTTGGGAATGTGAAGTCTGGGGGCAGCCTTGGCTGCAGTGACCATGAGGTGGTGGAGATGAAGATCCTGAAGGAGGGGAACAAGACAAAAAGCAGCATTGCAACCCTGGAGTCAGCATGGATTCACAAAGGGGAAGTTATGCCTCACTGGCCTGATAGCCTTCAGTGATGAGGTGACTGGCTTGGTGGATAACGCGAGAGAAGTGGATGTTGTTTATCTCTACCTCATAAAGGCTTTCGACCCTGTCTCCCACAAGATCCTCATAGATGAGCTGACAAAGTATGGGTTATGTAAGTGGACAGTGAGGTGGACTGAAAACTGGGCCCAGAGGCTTGTGGTCAGTGGCACAAAGTCCAGCTGGAGGCAAGTCCCTAGTGGGGTACTTCAGGACTCAATACTGTTCATCATCTTCATTAATGAGCTTGATGATGTGGCAGAGCTCACCTTCAGCAAGTTTGCAGATGATACAAAACTAGGAGGAGTGGCTGATACACCAGACGAGTGTGCTGCCATTCAGAGGGACCCGGACAGGTTGGAAATATGGGGGGACCTCAGGAAGTTTAGCAAATGGAAATGTAAAGTTTTGCATCTGGGGAGGAATAATCCCAGGCACCAGGACAGGCACCAGGATAGAAAGCAGCTTCGCAGAGAAGAAACTGAGGGTCGTGGTGGACACCAAGTTGCACATGAATCAACAATGTTCCTTGGCGGCAAAGAAGGCCACCAGCCTCTTGGGCTGCATTAGGCGGAGCATTGCTAGCAGGTCAAGGGAGGTGATCCTCCCCCACTTCTCAGCACTTGTGAGGCCACACCTGGAGTCCTGTGTCCAGTTCTGGGCTCCCCAGTACAGGAGATACATGGACATACTGGAGAGAGTCCAACGAGGGGCCATGAAGATGATGAAGGGGCTGGAGCACCTATCCTATGACGAGAGGCTGAGAGATTGGGGACTTTTCAGTCTGGAAAACAGAAGGCTCAGGGAGCATCTTAACTATGTCTGTAAATACCTGAAGGGAGGGTGCAAAGAGGACAGAGCCAGGCTCTTCTCAGTGATGCCCAGTGCCAAGACAAGAGGCAAAGGGCACAAACTGGAACACAGGAAATTCCATTCAAACATGAGAAAAATCTTTCTTTGCTATAAGTATGGTTGAACGCTGGGAAAGCCTGTCCAGGGAGGTCATGGAGTTTCCATCTTTGATGATATTCAAACCCAACTGGACACAGCCCTTGGCAACCCACTCTAGTGACACTGCTTTGAGCAGAGGGGTTGGACTAGGCCATCTCCACAGGTCCCTGCTAAGCTTAACCATTTTGTGATTTGTGTGAATTCTGCTGCTGGTGTGGCCGGGGGTGTTTGCACTCCTCTGCTTTGTGACAAGTGCCCATGAACTGGTCTTTTCTTCCACAGGCTTCCTTTGCCCATTTGCCAGGACCATCAGACAGGCTGAACTTCTCACCTGGCTGGGAAACATCACTGCCAGGCTGCTTCCCTCACATTTACCAGGGACAAATGCTCCAGGAGCCAGAAGTTTTTTGGTCAGAAGCTTTTTCCTGAAATCCCTAAGCATCTGGAGGCCAAACCTGGGATTTTTCTTGCAGCTGGTGGGAGACAGGCTGGGCCCATCACCTGGGCAGTGGGAATATCTTCAAGACACTTAGGTTTTCTACTGGTTTGAGCAGACTGAACCTGGAGACACACTCCTCAGCCAGAGGCCTGGATATTTCCAGCTTCAGTGCCAAGCACTGCAGCATTAGAGGGAGATGAAAAGAGCTGGGAGGCAAAGCTGCTTCCTTTCAGTCAGGTCATTTGCTGTTTTACATGTGTTGTCCTTGTTCTTCCCTTTTGGGTCAATGAGAAGTGACTCAGATAGGAAAGTCTCTCTTGTTCATTGGATTAAGTCTTGAAGGAATGTAGGGGATAATTAAAGCAGGTGACAGCTAAGCTGAGCAAGATCTCAGTCGCTGAGGTAAGCAGCTCCGGTACTGGCATGATCCGCAGTGGAGGGCTCTAGCATGGTGCACAGGGGGGTTTCCAGAACTGGGGGAACATCAGGGGAGCTGAGAGAGCTGCCAGGAGCGCACAGCTTGCGCGACTGGCTGATGAGACCTAGCCAGGAGCAACAGCGGCCAAGTCCCCCCACACATATAAAAGAAGCCCTTAGGGAGTGCTAGTGACCAGGAGCACCATGAACAGGGTGGGCAAACAGGGCATGGTGTGTCAGCAAGGGCATGGCATGGTAGTTTCTGTGGAAGGGCGTGCAGGAAGGGTGCTGAAGCTCTGCCAGCTCGACCAGGGAGCAATGGTATCCACCCGGCAGAAAGCCATGTCCTCTCTAAGCTCTGCACCCACCACGACTGACGCAGCTTCCCAGAGTGAGCTCTGGTGGGAACACCCTGCCACCCAGGTGTCATCAGGGTGTGCCCTACTCTTACGCCAGTACCAAACGGTCATAGTGAGCAGACCTGTGGGAAGTGTGCCCAGGTAGAGGAACATCTCTGCTTAGTGGCAGAGCTCTGGAAGGAGGTGAGTAGGTTGAGGAGTATCAGGGAGTGCGAGAGAGAGATAGACTACTGGAATCGCACCCTACCTTCCCTGAGACAGGCCCAACAAGCAGACAGGATGCATGATACGGAGAATTCCCTATCCTCTCTCTGCCAGGCTGAACACAGTGACTTAAGGGCTAGGGGGCAATGGTGACAAGTTCCTGCCTGGTGCAGCAGGTGCATCTCCTCTGTGATTAATCCACCTTCTGAGGTGCCCTTGCATAACAGGTATGAGGCTCTGCAAGTGAAACTGAACAATGACAAGGATGATGGTTCATCTAGCTTGGAGGTGTCGCCGAGGTTAAGTCGGCCTACGCCCTGTGTTAAAACTGCTTCCATAAAGAAAAAAAGACCGGTTATTGTCATAGGAGACTCTCTTCTGAAGGGAACAGAAGGCCCAATATGCAGACCAGACCCACTTCTTAGGGAAGTCTGCTGCCTCTCTGGGGCCCGGGTTAAAGATGTGAAGAGAAAGCTTCCTACCCTGGTATGGTCCTCAGATTGCTATCCATTATTAATTTTTCAGGTAGGCAGTGATGAAGTTGCAACAAGAAGTCCAAGGGCAATCAAGAGAGACTTCAGGGCCTTCGGATGACTGGTTAAGGGATCAGGAGCACGAGTAGTGTTCTTCTCTGTCCTTCCAGTTGCAAGGAATGATGAGGGAAGAAACAAGAAGAGCCAGCAGATCAATACCTGGCTCTGAGCCTGGTATCACTGGCAGAATTTTGGTTTTTTTTAATCATGGGACAGTCTACACAACACCAGGCCTGCTGGTGACAGGCGGGGTATACCTGTCTCAAAAGGGGAAAAGGAGCTTTGCACAGGAGTTAGCAGGGCTCACTGAAAGAGCTTTAAACTAGATTTGAAGGGGGAAAGGGATAAAACCAGGCTCACTAGAGACAAGGCTGGGGGTGGCATGCCAATGTTTGAGGGACAGTGTGCTAGCGAGGTCCTTCGGTCTGCCGTCTCAGTGGAGGTAGGGGATGGAGACCCATGTGGCAGCAAAGGCACAAGGGCTATGGACGTGTTAGAAACCACAGAAGCACCTGAGAACGGTAGTAATTAGGGCTTCTCCCCCCAAAAAGGTGGCGGGATCAATAGCCCAACTAAAGTGCATCTACACCAATGCACGCAGCACGGGCAACAAACAGGAGGAGCTGGAAGCCATTGTGCAGCAGGAAACCTATGATAGAGTTGCCATCACAGAAACATGGTGGGATGACTCACACAACTGGTGTGCTGCAATGGATGTCTATAAACTCTTCAGAAGGGATAGACAAGGAAGGAGAGGCGGTGGGGTAGCCCTGTATGCCAGGGAGTGTTTTGATTGTCTAGAGCTTAATGATGGTGACGATAGGGTTGAGTGTTTATGGGTAAGAATCAGGGGGAAGGTCAACAAGGCAGATATCATGGTGGGAGTCTGTTCTAGACCACCCAGCCAGGATGAAGAGGCAGACGAAATATTCTATAAGCAGCTGGGACAAGTCTCACAATCACTAGCCCTTGTCCTGGTGGGGGACTTCAACTTACCAGATGTCTGCTGGAAATACGATACAGTGGAGAGGAAACACTCTAGGAGGTTCCTGGAGTGTGTGGAAGATAACTTCCCGACACAGCCGGTGAGTGAGCCAACTAGGGAAGGACCTGGTTTTTGTGAACAGAGAAGGACTTGAGGGTGATGTGACAGCTGGAGACTGTCTGGGGCATAGCGATGACAAAATGATAGAGTTTTTGATTCTTGGAGAAGTAAGGAGGGGGGTCAGCAGAACTGCTACCTTGGACTTCCGGAGGGCAGACTTTGGCCTGTTGAGGGGCCTGGTTGGCAGAGTCCCTTGGGAGGCAATCCTGAAGGGCAGAGGAGTCCAGGAAGGCTGGACATTCTTCAAGAAGGAAATCTTAAAGGCGCAGAAGCCAGCTGTCCCCATGTGCCAAAAGACAAGCCAGCAGGGAAGAAGACTGGCCTGGCTGAACAGAAAGCTTTGGCTGGAACTCAGGAAAAAAAGGGAGAGTTTATGACCTTTGGAAGAAGGGGCAGGCAACTCAGGAGGACTACAAAGATGTCGTGAGGTTATGCAGGGAGAAAATTAGAAGGGCCAAAGCCCAGCTAGAACTTAATCTGGCTACTGCTGTAAAAGACAACAAAAAATGTTTCTATAAATACATTAGCAATGAAAGGAGGGCTAGGGAGAATCTCCATCTCTTATTGGATGCAGGGGGAAACATAGTGAGAAAGGATGAGGAAAAGGCTGAGGAACTTAATGCCTTCTTTGCCTCAGTCTTTGATAGTAAGACCAGTTGTTCTTGGGGTACCCAGCCCCCTGAGCTGGAAGACAGGGACAGGGAGCAGAATGAAGTCCCCATAATCCAAAGGAAATGGTTAGTGACCTGCTACACCACTTAGACACACACAAGTCTATGGGGCCAAATGGGATCCACCCAAGGGTACTGAGGGAGCTGGCGGAAGTGGTGACCAAGCCACTTTCAGTCCTTTATCAGCAGTCCTGGCTAACCGGGGAGGTCTCAGTTGACTGGAAGTTAGCAAATGTGATGCCAATCTAAAAGAAGGGCCGGAAGGAGGGTCCAGGGAACTACAGGCCTGCCAGTCTGACCTCGGTGCTGGGGAAGGTTATGGAGCAGATCATCTTGAGTGCCATCATGCAGCATGTACAGGACAAGCAGGTGATCAGGCCCAGTCAGCATGGGTTTATGAAAGGCGGGTCCTGCTTGACTAACCTGATCTCCTTCCATGGCAAGGTGACTCGCTTAGTGGATGAGGGAAAGACCGTGGATGTTGTCTACCTGGACTTTAGTAAAGCCTTTGACACTGTTTCCCACAGCATTCTCCTGGAGAAACTGGCTGCTCATGGCTTGGACAAGCATACTCTTCATTGGGTAAAAAACTGGTTGGATGGCCGGGCCCGAAGAATTGTGGTGAATGGATTTAAATCCAGTTGGTGGCCTGTCACAAGTGGTGTTCCCCAGGGCTGAGTATTGGGGCCAGTTCTGTTGTTTAATATCTTTATCAATGATCTGGATGAAGGGATCAAGTGCACCCTCAGTAAGTTTGCAGATGACACCAAGTTGGGTGGGAGTGTTGATCTGCTTGAGGGTAGGAAGGCTCTGCCCAGAGGGATCTGGACAGGCTGAATCCATGGGCCAAGGCCAATTGTATGACATTCAACACTAACTGCTGGGTCCTGCACTTGGGTCACAACAACCCCATGCAACGCTACAGGCTTGGGGAAGAGTGGCTGGAAAGCTGCCCGGCGGAAAAGAACCTGGGGATGTTGGTCAATAGCCACCTGAATGTGAGCCAGCAATGTGCCCAGGTGGCCAAGGAGGCCAATATCATCCTGGCTTGTATCAGAAATAGTGTGGCCAGCAGGACTAGGGAAGTGATTGCCCCCCTGTACTCGGCACTGGTGAGGCCACACCTCGAATACTGTGTTCAGTTTTGGGCCCCTCACTACAAGAAAGACATTGAGGTGCTGGAGCGTGTCCAGAGAAGGGCAACGAAGCTGGTGAAGGGTCTATAGCACAAGTCTGATGAGGAGCGGCTGAGGGAATCAGGGTCGTTTAGCCTGGAGAAAAGGAGGTTGAGGGGAGACCTTATTGCTCTCTACAGCTGCCTGAAAGGAGGTTATAACAAGGTAGGTGTCGGTCTCTTCTCCCAAGCAACAAGTGATAGGACAAGAGGAGATGGCCTCAAGTTGCACCAGGGGAAGTTTAGATTGTATATGAGTAAAAATTTCTTCATGGAAAGGGCTGTCAAGCATTGGAACAGGCTGTCCAGGGAAGTGGTTGAGTGACCACGCCTGGAAGTATTTAAAAGACATGTAGATGTGGTGCTTAGGGACATGGTTTAGTGGTGGACTTGGCAGTGTTAGGTTAACAGTTGGACTTGATGATCTTAAAGGTCTTTTCCAACCTAAATGATTCTATGATTCTATGATTTACGTTCCTGCGTCATTGAAAATGCCTTGGAAAGCTGGTTGGAGCAAACAAGTGATTACTCCCTCAGTCAGCCAGAATTGATGGGAAGGGAAAAGATACCATCTTGAAAACAAAAAGAAAAAAAGGAAACTAGAAAAACTTGATAGGGAAGGAGGACAAATTCCCACTAGTTATAAATATATGATCAATCCTTCCCATGCACATTAAACAGAGAGGGAGAATGTGCTTTAGTAGTTATTGACTCCCGTAAGATTCCCCCATAGGACCACTGTATCCCTATGCTGGCCACTGGGCAGGCAAGTGATAAATATTAAAATCCCACCCCGAAAGAGTTAAGTGCTACACAGAGGTTAGTCTAAGTAATAACCTAGAGATAAGATGTACCTGCATCGAGTTCAAAGTGAAAAAAAAAAACAGGTTGGGAAAAAAAAAAAAAGGGCAGGTGAATCATTACCTACAGGGAACAAGACTCCTATAAAAATAAATCATCTTGTTCCCTACATTCCTGTCCTGGTGAATATACAAAGCATTACTAATTCTCAGGCACAGCATACAACACATGCCTGGGGTGGAGGGGATAGCTATAGTGAGGCGCAGTGGGAATTTGGGAAGAGCAGCAGAGTTAATGATACCCTTCGTACTTGCGGTCTGGTCTGATCTATCTGTCCCAGATCCTGCACTAACCAGCATCCCTCATGTCCCAGTCCAGTATCAAGGTGGAAACCAGTGTGGAGAGAGCTGCCAATCTTTCTGTACCCCTCTGCAGCTCCAATCTATAGCAGGCTGACCTGCTACCAGGTGTGAAAGTCACAACTCTCTGCTCAGCAGGGTGCTTTGAACCTATGGCTTGTCATCTTGAGGGGATACGTGCCCTTTCCCCAAGGGAACCTTCCAACAACTCGGTTCCAGGAATCACCTGACCTTTACATGCTCAATAGGCTTGAGAGAGGGCTGAAGTGTCTTGCAAAGATGTGCCAGTATAATGGTTTTAAAGCCAGGCAGAGATGTGTTGGATCTTGGCCATACATTGTAGGGACTTGTAGTAAAATCAATTAGTAGGAATAAAGATGCTGTGACTAATGAGCTCATGAGTGATGCCTGAGTGGAAATGGCTCTAAGAGACCTGCAGGGTTGGATTCCTGATGCATTATTCATAGGGATAGGCCAGATTCAGGCTTGGCACTGTTTATTTTTTACTTTGCTTTTCCAGGTTTCTCTTTAACTTTTACAGATGTTCCTCATCCATGGAGAAAATGAAGGAGGGCAAAGATATCTGTTTAATTCCTCACTTTTAGGTGCGAAGTGGCTCTCATCTCTGGAGAATTGTGGTTTCTATGAGAGATAGATGGGGGACATGATGCGTCAGAGGTGAAGTTCATGGTAATTTAATCCCTGGCACTGCACACCAGCAGGTTTACTAATTTGACTAACCCACCCTTGCTGCTGGCTTCCTTAAGTGGCTTTCATAATTGACACGATTTTGAAGCTACTAGGAGAAAACTGTGAATTGTTTGAACAAATCTCCTCTTTAGCCTTTCTAATACAGAGCTTATATTGTAGTTATGATCAACCCTACAACATGCACTAACTTAGTATCTACAATGGGGAAACTGAGGTTAATTCCTCAAGGTCAGTTAGCAAATCATTAACAGAGCTTAGAATAAACCTCTAAGTATGTGGCTGTCAGGCCAGCACTCACTCCTGTTGCTTCTGGTAACTCATGCACCTCCTATCAAGGTTGCACAAAAACAGCAGAAGAGCACTCATGCAAAAGGAGCATTAACTAGTGGTTAAACGATGTAGAATACAATGCTGGCTCTATTTCTGGAGTTGCTACTACCTTGCTCCATGAGCCTAATTAACCTCTCTGCATCTCAGCTTCCTTATATATGATATTGAGATAATAATATTTACTCATCTTACAGGAGCGTTTTTGGGTTTCACCTACTTGTCGGTGTGCAGCAAAAGCTTAGCACTAGCATATGACACCGTCGTGTCAGCACCTCCCCACATCTACCTTTGAATCTAATCATAGCTTTTGCTTATACATTTGTCTGCTCTGGAAAGCTGTGTGATTCCTAGGAGCTACATGAAGAGCTGATTAGAATCAAGAAAATGGAGAGTTTAAAATGATCAAGTCAAGAAGGCTCTCACTCAAAACCAGTGCCTGCACTTCTCTAAGTACACACACGCAGCCCACGGTCCCTGAAACTCTGCCCTGGAGGTGGGTGGGCATATTTTAGGACTTCCCAGTGGGACCTCCTCAGCCTGGCAATTAGGCAATGTGAGCCAGTCTATTGGGAGGTTACAGGATTTGGAGACTATTTCCAGTACGGATGCAACTGTTGCAGGACTGCTCACACCAGATGAAGATGCCTCTACCCAGAGACAGTCTCAGCTGGCCTGGTAGATCAGGAAAGGGGTTTTGGCACCCATTCCTCAGGCTGGAAGTAAATGTTTGACTCTGAACTTTTCCTTTTATTTATGATAACAAACTCCTCTGAAATGAAGAGAGTTCTTCTACAAGTTTGCCTTTGAACACATGCTAGAAAATGTCTTTTTTTTTCAAAACCATCTTGTGGGTTGTTGAGGCAGATTTATACAGCTTGTGTCTTTTTATTTTCTTTCTCTGTAGTTAATGGACACAATAGGCTGTGATTACCCACAAAGAATAAAAGGAGTTCAACAAAATGCTGTTTGGATGTTCCTATTAATTCTCGTTATTTCTTTGGTGACTTGCCAACACTGCAAGGCAATTGCATAGCATATGCATAAAAGAGGAAACGTTTCAGGCAATGCTTAAAGACTCGGTGTTGTGGTTTAGCCCCAGTCGGCAACCAGGCACCACACAGCCGCTCGCTCTCCACCACCCCACGTCCCGGTGGGATGGGGGAGAGAATCAGAAGAACAAAAGTAAGAAAACTCATGGGTTAAGAACAGTTTAATAATGGAAATAAAATATATTAATAATAATAATAACAACAACAACAATGTAATGAAAAGGAAAACAACGGGGCAGAGAGAGAGGAACAAAACCCGGGAAAAAGCAAGTGATACAACAGCTCACCACCTGCCGACCGACACCCAGACAGTCCCTGAGCAGCAATTGCTGCTCCCTGGCCAACTCCCCCCAGTTTATATACTGAGCATGACATCATATGGTATGGAATAGCCCTTTGGCCAGTTTGGGTCAGCTGTCTTGGCTGTGCCCCCTCCCAGCTTCTTGCTGGCAGAGCAAGGGAAGCTGAAAAATCCTTGCCTAGTGTAAACATTACTTAGCAACAACTAAACCATCAGTGTGTTACCAACATTATTCTCATACTAAATCCAAAACACAGCACTGTACCAGCTACTAGGAAGAAAATTAACTCTATCCCAGCTGGAACCGGGACAGTATCCACCCCTTATTCTATACCATCTATGACATGCCCAGGACCTACACTTTCCAATACATTCCAATTAATCACCACCACTTTTGCTGTGTTTTGATATAAACACACAGATATCATTCCCTTAGTCTATGGGCCTCCCTCTAAAATGTCCGTTGAGTTCATTTAGTCCATGACGTTGGGCTCCATCTGTCATAACAGTCTTTCAGGGCAGGAGAGATGGTGTGTAGTGTTGGAATGTTGCATGCTGAAAACAGTTCTGGTTCCATCACCGCTGCACTTGTGTGGTTCTATCATCGCTACACTTTGCTTGGTGTCATCAAAGTTCATTCTTCATTAATCTGTGTGATTCTTACTGTAATACCATTGATATGGCATGTAGCGACTATAGTAGCAATGACATACAGTATTACCTAGCAATTAACATCATACAGTTCAAATCTTTGGCTATTTTCACCCAAAATCAAATCCCCTTGAGGTACACATTGGACATCCTCATCCTTCCACATTACCCACCAAGCACACCCAGGTCCACAAATGGGTTTGCCTTTGCCTGAGGCAGGAGTAACCCAGACTGTCTTCCCCAGCATATTTTTTATGAGCACGACTGGGACTTTATACCCTTCACCATACAGTACGTAAAAGTTTGAGTGGGCAGGGCCAGCTCGATTGGCAGATCCCCTAGTGTTGACTGACCAGGTGGCCTTTGCTAAATGTGTATCCCAATGTTTGAATGTCCCACCACCCACTGCTCTCAGTGTACTCTTTAACAGTCCATTGTATTGCTCGATTTTCCCGGAGGCTGGTGCGTGGTAGGGGATGTGATAGACCCACATCCCCTGTCGTACCCCACACCCACGGTATATCACAGGGATGTGATATGCTGTGCTCTTTGGCCCAGGTGTCTATGAGGTTGTTTCAGAAATGAGTCCCGTTGTCTGACTCAGATCTCTCTGGGGTGCCATGTCGCCACAGGACTTGCTTTTCAAGGCCCAGGACAGTGTTCCGGGTGGTGGCATGGGGCACGGGATATGTTTCCAGCCATCTGGTGGTTGCTTCCGCCATTGTAGGCACATGGCACTTGTCTTGGCGGGTTTGTGGGAGTGTGATATAATCAATCTGCCAGGCCTCCCCATATTTATATTTCAGCCATCATCCTCCATACCAGAGAGGCTTTAACCGCTTGGCTTGTTTAATTGCAGCGCATGTTTCACATTCATGGATAACCTGTGCAATAGCGTCCATGGTCAAGGCCAGGCCTCAATCATGAGCCCATCTATATGTTGCATCTCCTCCTTGATGGCCTGAGGTGTCATGGGCTCACCGAGCTATAAATAATTCACCCTTATGTTGCCAGTCCAGATCCACCTAGGCCACTTTAATCTTAGCAGCCTGATTCACCTTCTGGTTATTTTAATGTTTTTCAGTGGCCCGACTCTTGGGTACGTGAGCATCTAGGTGACGTACTTTTACAACCAGGTTCTCTACCCAGGCAGCAATATCTCACCACAATGTGGCAGCCCAGATGGGTTTGTCCCTGCGCTGCCGGTTGTTCTGCTTCTGTTGCTGCAGCCACCCCACAGGGCATTTGCCACCATCCATGAATCAGTATAGAGGTAAAGCACTGGCCATTTTTCTCGTTCAGCAATATCCAAAGCCAGCTGGATGGCTTTCACCTCTGCAAACTGACTCGATTTTCCTTCTCCTTCAGCAGTTTCTGCAACTGTCATATAGGATTCCATACAGCAGCTTTCCATCTCCAATGCTTTCCTACAATACGACAGAACCCATCAGTGAACAGGGCATATTGCTTCTCATTTTCTGGCAGTTATTATACAGTGGGGCCTCCTCAGCACGCGTCACCTCCTCATCTGGCGGTATTCCAAAATCTTTGCCTTCTGACCAGTCCATGATCACTTCCAAGACTCCTGGGCGACTGGGGTTTCCTATTCAAGCCCGTTGTGTAATCAGTGCGACCCACTTTACTCCACGTAGCGTCAGTTGCATGATGTGTAGAGGGGACCCTCCCTTTGAACATCCAGCCCAGCACTGGCAGTTGGGCTGCTGTGCTTCAGTACCAACCACTTCTGAAGCAGCTCAAACCCCTTCAGATGCTGCCAATATCTCTTTCTCAGTTGGAGTACAGCGGGCCTCGGATCCTCTGTATCCCCGACTCCAAAACCCTGAGGGTCGACCTCGAGTCTCCTGTGGTGCTTTCTGCCAGAGGCTCCAGGTAGGGCCGTTCTCCCTGGCTGCGGTGTAGAGCACAAATTTTACATCTTGTCCTGCCCAGACTTGCCCAAGGGCTACTGCGTGAACTATCTCTTGTTTAATTTGTTCAAAGGCTTGTCGTTGCTCAGGGCCCCATTTGAAATCGTTCTTCTTCCAGGTCACTTGATGGAGAGGGCTTATGATCAGACTATAATTTTGAATATGCATTCTCCAAAAACTCACAACACCTAAAAAAGCTTGTGTTTCCTTTTTGCTAGTTAGTGGAGACATAGCCGTTATTTTGTTGAGCACATCCATTGTGATCTGACGACGTCCATCTTGCCATTTTATTCCTAAAAACTGGATCTCCTGTGCAGGTCCCTTGACCTTACTTTGTTTTATGGCAGAACCAGCTTTCAGAAGGATTTGGACTATTTGCTTCCCTTTCTCAAAAACTTGCTGTGTTGCTCCACACAATGATGTCATCAATGTATTGCAGGTGTTCTGGAGCTTCACCCTGTTCCAGTGCAGTCTGGATCAGTCCATGGCAAATGGTAGGGCTGTGTTTCCAACCCTGGGGCAGATGATTCCAAGTGTACTGAACACCCATCCAAGTGAAAGCAAACTGTGGCCTGCACTCTGCTGCCAAAGGGATTGAGAACGCATTAGCGATATCAGTTGTGGCGCACCACTTGGCTGCCTTTGACTTCAGTTCGTACTGAAGGTCTAGCATGTCTGGCACAGCAGCACTCAACAGTGGCGTGACTTCGTTCAAGGCCACGATAGTCTACTGTTACTCTCCACTCTGCATTAGACTTTCGCACTGGGCATATAGGACTATTAAAGGATGAGCAAGTCTTACTGATCATGCCTTGGTTCTCCAGTGGATGAATCAACGTATGGATGGGAATCAGGGAGTCTCAGTTGATACGATATTGCCTCCGGTGCACCGTTGTGGTAGCAATCAGCACCAGTTGTTCTTTGACCCTCAGCAACCCCACAACAGAAGGGTCCTCCAAGAGACCGGGCAGGGTGGACAGCTGTTTAATTTCCTCCGTCTCCAAGGCAGCTATACCAAAAGCCCACTGGTACCCTTTTGGGTCCTTGCAATACCCCCTCCTGGGGTAGTCTATGCCAAGGATGCACGGAGCCTCTGGACCAGTCACAACGGGGTGCTTTTGCCACTCATTCCCAGTTAGACTCACTTCGGCCTCCAGTACAGTTAGGTGTTGGGATCCCCCTGTCACTCCAGAAAAACAGAGGGGTTCTGCCCCTGTATAGCTTGATGGCATTAGGGTACACTCTATGGCATGTAGGTACCATACACCAGGATGCACTGATATCTTCTAGAGGCTTGTACTCCTGTGGGTCTGATGTGCCAGGCCATCAAAGCCACACAGTCCAGTAAACCCAGTTGTCCCTTTTCTCCACCTGGCTGGAGGCAGGGCCCCTCTAGTGTTGGTCAGAGTATTCGCTACTCCCTTCTTGTAAACACAAGTCAGAAGTCCCTTCATTAAGATCAGGAGTAAGATCAGCCCTTCTACTCTGTCTGGGGAACTGTCCACTGGAAACTGGAGCAGCAGTTTTCCTGGTAGACCCCCCTTGTGTGATTGCTTTTCCTTACAGCTCACGTACCTGCGCCTCTAGGGTCGAAGCAGATTTTCCATCCCACTTCCTCATGTCCTCTCCATGGTTACTCAGGTAAAACCAAAACCATAGGGTAGCCTGTGGTTATGTACCCTCTATAACCTCTCTCCTGAGCAGAAGAATGCTTACTCCTAATAGCTGAGATACTGGTCCATACAGGTGGGGAGTAGGACCTATCCTCTTTGAGTTGCTGGACCTCCCGGGACAGTCTCTCCACGGCCGAGATGAGGGAGGAAGAGATATTTTCTTCATCGTGCCACAGTTGGCCAGCCAATTCATCCATCGTTTGTCCCTCTCTGTCTTTCCAGGTCATTACTCCAATGAGTTGGCATATGACACTGGTGCACTCCGTACCAACTTGCGCCACGGGGGTCGCGTGCAGCTGACTTCATCTGGATCTTTGGATAACTGCTCATTGTCCAGGTCACCATAAATCACCTCCAGCACGGCTAATTCCCTCAGGTACTGGATACCTCTCTCCATTGTTGTCTACTTGCCAGGGTGACATGTAACATCTTCCTTGAAGGGATACCTTTCCTTCATAGCTGACAGGATTCGCCTCCAGAGGCTGAGGGCTTGTGCTCCTTTTCCAATCGCTTTGTCAATGCCCCCTTCCCTAGAAAGGGATCCCAGCTGCTGGCTTCCTTATCCTCTAATTCCAGGCTACTGGCCCCATTATCCCAGCATCGGAGCAGCCAGGTGACAGTGTGCTTGACTGGACAACAGCTGAAATCCTTTCACATATCTTGCAGCTCACTCAGGGATAGCGATCGGGTGGTTTCCATCTTGTTTACGAGTTCTTCCTCTTCCTCCTCTCCTTGTGATGGCCCTGCTTTTTCATCATTCCTTTCTAAACAAGCTGACTTTCGCTTCCAAGAGTTCTTCTTGTGTATAGGGGCGACAGATACTGGCACGGGCTGGTTCCCTGGTTCAGATGCAGTGCCTGTCACCGGGGCTGGAGCAACTGCAGTTCCTGTCGCTGGGGTTGGAGTAGCCACAGTGCCTGTCGCTTTGTCGTCAGATCCAGAGATCTTCTCTTCCCCTTGAGGGTACTGAATGGTGTTGAACAGGGCTCGGTAGGCATGGGCCAGACCCCAGCACGTTGTAGTGATTTGTGTCTCCCTAGAATTGCCAGGGTGACAGCATACTTCTTTCAAATATTCTACTAATTTTTCAGGATTCTGCACTTGTTCAGGGGTGAAGTTCCAAAACACTGGAGGTGCCCACTGTCCTAAGAATTTGTCAATGCGATCCCACACACCCTGCTACTCATAACTATCCAGCCTTGAGGCAGATGTCTGGATGATATTCTTAAATTGCTTATTAACCTTAGATAAAACCAAAACAATATTCCTAAGAAATACCAATAGAAGTATCTTAACTACCCAAGGATGTTCAAGATACTGAAAAGTTATTGTAATGAAGGAGGAAACATCATAGAAGAAGGTAGCAAAGGTGCCATTCTGTATTTCCTCCATAAAAAACCTCTCAGAGGAAGAGGTATAATTGCTAATTGTCTCCATGACGTGGTACCTGAAGTACAGTAACGGTTTCAGTACAAAGCTTAAACACCAGATTAAGCTCAAGGCCACTGTTTTAATAACAAATCTCCCAGTCAAAACATCATTAATCACTGCAGAGCACAGCAAACTGCAAAAACCAACACCGATCTTTAACATGTACAGCAAAACAATGAGCATGGTGCAGATCTAATATCTAGTATCCACAGAATATCCATCTAATATCTAATATCTAATAATAAATATCTAATATCTAATAATCCATCTAATATCTAATAACCACGGAAATGGGTATCAAGAACAGATGAATCAATATTGTGACCTGCAACTGTTAACATCTAAATTCTTTAATATGCTCTGGTTAATGTGTTATTATCTCAAACCTTTCGAGCCCCACGTTGGGCACCTAAAAGGACTGTCATGGTTTAGCCCCAGTTGGCAACTAAGCACCACACAGCCGCTTGCTCACCCTCCCCCCCAGTGGGATGGGGGAGAGAATCAGAAGAGCAAAAGTAAGAAAACTTGGGGGTTGAGATAAGAACAGTTTAATAATGGAAATAAAATATAGTAACAACAACAATAATAGTAATAATAATAATAAATTGTAATGAAAAGGAAAAAAACGACAGCAAGAGGAACAAAAATCAGGAAAAAAACAAGTGATGCAACTGCTCACCACCCGCCGACCGACACCCAGCCACTCCCTGAGCAGCATTCGCTGCCCCCCGGCCAACTCCCCCCAGTTTCTATACTGAGCATGACGTCATATGGTATGGAATAGCCCTTTGGCCAGTTTGGATCAACTATCCTGGCTGTGTCCCCTCCCAGCTTCCTGTGCACCTGGCAAAGCATGGGAAGCTGAAAAGTCCTTGCCTAGCGTAAACATTATGTAGCAACAACTAAAACGTCAGTGTGTTATCAACATTATTCTCATACTAAATCCAAAACACAGCACTGTACCAGCTACTAGGAAGAAAATTAACTCTATTCCAGCCAAAACCAGGACACTCAGAAAAGATCAACTGAAACTATAAAAAAGTAAGGTATGTTGTCACCCCCCCCTCCCAAAACAACCCTCCAAACTGAAGGAGGGCACAGGATTTAAGCAGGGTATTGGCATATATTCTTCCATCTAAATACTTATAATGTAATGAAGATCACATTTCAGATGTGCATGTGAAACCAATCATCTAGCACACATTGTTTGAGGCTACTTAATACCAGAAACCAGAAACCACAAACCACACCTCTTCCCATGTTTAGTTGTTTTTTCTTTCCTAAGAACAAAACAAACACAATCAGCATATTTCCCCTTTCTTAATAGGATTATAAAATTCTCTGCTGAACATGACAAATACCAAGCCAAGAATATACCAAAATGCCTTTCCCTAGATAATTTTGGGCTGGAAATAACTGCTAAACTTTCATAATCAACATAATGACTGGAGGCAATGTGAAAACAATGGATCCGAATTCTTGAGGATGTAGATCACCCAGAAATGTTGTTTATAAGTGAGGTAGGGCTGGCTAAAATGATGAGACCGTCACTGGAGCTTTTGGTTTGGAGACATGAGGCCTGGGTTGTTTATCTGGGAATAACAGAAGACCATTTACTTTTAACATTTCAAGAATTTGAGTGATACTAACCCTGAATAAAGTTACTCCAATGGTGTGATAGGTAAAAAAGGTGGTGGGAATGTCTCCAAGAACATCTTTGTTTCAAATTTTCCTCCTTTCTTTCCTTATTAAAAGTGTGTGTTGGGCAGCACCTGACATAACCACAGAAACATTCTTCTTTACCAGTTTCTGCAATTCCACAATCAAACTTGCCCATCACACATTGTAGGAGGATTTACTAGCCTGGGGCTGGCCTGAGACACAGGAGAAGCAGGCAGATGGCTGGGGCAGCAGGGTTTGGGGATGGGAAAACCAAGGTTTTTGGCAAGCAAAGAAGTTGTGGGCTTGCTGCCACACTTGGAAAGGGTTGGCTCAGACCAGAGTGGCTTCTCCATGCACCATCCTCCCTAAATGGCTCAGGGTAGTGAGCCTGAGACACTCCCTTGGCCCAGACTTTCATGGCCTGGTCCTGTTGTCTTCCCAGTGCTCCCTCCACCTGTGTCTTGTAGAGGACAGGGAGAGGAGAGAGGGAGATGGCATGCTCCCACCCACAGCCCCCTTCAAACCCTGCTCACAGCTTGGGAAGAGGTACTACGGTACCAAAACCCCAACCATGCTCTTTCCAATGAGTAAGGGATTGCAAGTCAGCTTTCCACTTCTCCTTCTGGTGATAAACTCTGGTCCCTGCTGAGGATAAAAACACAGAGAAGAAAAGTATGTGGGGTCTCATGCCTTGCACAGCTACACATGCTTTTTTCCCAGGACTCATGGAAGCCACCCAGGTCTCTCTAACCACTACAAAAAAGAAGAAATACCAACAAGCTGCAAGGCAAGGCAAGAGATAATGGGATTATTTAATACCCCTGGTCTTACACATCATGCCTAGACACAAAGCACCCAGCTTAAAAAAACTCAGCTATTGTCCATCATGCAAACCCTCATTTTCTTCTCCAAAGAACATGAAAAGAGATGATGGTATGGCAGGAGGTGGGGCTTGCTTTGTATCTCATTCAACACATTTATAGCTCAATATCAGACTCGTTTTTCCAGTAGAATTAGATCTTGGCTTGGAATTGGTACATGGCAAGCCACCAGGAGGTGTCCCATTAAAGCCAGCGGTGGCAGCCTTAAATGCCAGCAGCATTAAAGAGCGGTGGCAGCCCAGTGACCAGGCAACAAGGGTCCGTGCAAGATGAAGGTGTTTCTGTCTCTTCTGTTGGTTGCTATCGCTTGCATGGAGTTCGGTAAGTTCCTGCTCTGACTTATCCAAACTCCTGGAGGAGATGCGGGATAATGGGGTGGAGTGCATCCTGTTCCCTCCTGCCAGTGGCATGGGGCTGATGATTCACCACTTGTACTTGGTCCGCTTGAAGTGGGGGTTGGGGAAGAGGAAGAACATCTTGCTGAGCTGGGGGGGGTGTGAAGAAATATGGGGGGGTGAGTCAGCACCCCACTTGGCACTGATCCCCCCCCCCTCCACTTGGTGCTGGGAGGGGGAAAGGAGCACTGTGGTGGTGAGCGTGATGCTGGCTGCTGGCACCCAGGGGGTATGGGGGACACCTGGGGTGCTGGGGGGGGTCTCGGGGCTTTTGGGGAGTCCCAAGTGTTTTTGGGAGGGTGGGGGTTCCCACCTGAGCTTTGCGGAAGAAGTGGGGAGGTGTTTCATGGCGTTGGCACGCAGGCAGGCAACGTTGCCGAAGTGGCCGGGATGGGCTGTGCACAGAGCCCAGATCTGCTCCCTGGAGAAGGCGGCCACCTTCACCCGCAGCTCCGGCCCCAGCATCACTGTGTGGGGGAAGAGGGGGGACAACTCCACTGTGGGGGGCCGGTGGGGACCTCCGGGCACCCCCCGCACCCCGCTGTCCCCCCTCCTAGTCCTGCTCACCCAGCAGTCCCCCATAGCCCCTGCCCAGTGACCCTTGGTGCCCCCATATACCCCCCCAGTGTCCCCCACAATGCCCCCCAGCCCCCCACCATGGCTGCAGCTCCCCCAGTGTCCCCCAGTCCCCCCGGTGCCTCCCCACTCACCCACTCATTCACCCTCCCGTTTGCCCCCCTGAAGTCCATACCTCCAACTTCGAGCAGTTTTCAGCAAAAAATCTGTCTTTGGAATATTTCCAGCCTGTCAGATGTTCAGGATCATCATGGTCTCATTGGGTTTGTTAGTTCAGGCTCTTTAGGAAGTGTTACAAGACGAAGTGTGACTATATCATGTCATTTCTTTAATGCAATTTCCAGCTCTCACTTTTTACTGTTCTTGTTCAATCTGACTCTCATCTTCTGGGTTTTCTTTTGTTGCTTCTTTTTTATATTTCGGTTCCTCTTTTGATATTTAACCCTGAAGCCAGCTAGCCTGTTTAATGCCGTTATGTGTAGCGTCTCTCTCTAATTATATGTTGCATGTGTAGTTTACTGAACTTCAGCCACTAGAAGTGGGAAAGGTGGGCTGGGACACTAAGCTGGTGGTGCAGGTACTGCAGAGCTGATTAGTAACACACTGTGGTTTGCATGAAGTCAAAGACAATTTCGGCAGGCCACCTTGGAAAACCAAATGTGAAGTGTTTTAGGGATTTTCCCCATTTGCAGGAGGTTTTGTGAGTTTGTCACCACAGGAGTGACCATCCTTCCTCCCTCCTTTCTGTCCCTATTAGGCTACCTGCCACCTTGCTGGAGGGGGTAGGCTTGAAGAACACAGTCCAGGTGGGCAGCCAACAGCAGCCTGATATTGGGGGGTGACCCATTTGGGATGTGGAGCCTGGGAACAAGCCCCATGAGCCCAGTCTGTACAGGGATGCCATGCAAACCTTACCCTTCCATTTCCATCAGTGGGAGTCAGTTGCTTCTCCTCCATCACCAGCTCCACAAAGCCAAACACAGAAGGGTGTTTGGGATCTGAGTATTTTCATTCCTTAGGCAGTAGGGAATCCCCTCATCGCAGGCAGCCGTACGTGAGTGGTGACGCCATAACCTCTAATGGTGGAAGGTGACTGCATAGTGGAAAGGACACCCTGGCATAGACTCCCCATCCTTTGATGCTGCCACCAGAATAACTTCTTGCACAAAAACTTATTTTATACTGACAATCCCAAGCTCAGAGTCCATGTTAGCCTGGGTGGCCAAGGTAAGTCCAATGCAGGGTAAGTGCAGGAGCTGTGATTGTTAATTGGGATATTTGCGTGCTCTGCACTACTCCTCCAGATCCAGGCAGTGTAGGGTCTGATTTTATCTGTGCCTGACTGAGATGTGGAGCTATGTCAGGATTTTTTCCTTTGTATTTATTTCCTTCTTATGTAAGGATGTTTTCCTTCCTCCATCTTTGGGTCTGCACAGCGGATTCAGCAAGAGAAGGACAAATGGGTGGACAAAGAAGGGGGTTTTGGAGGATTTTTGGGGAGAACACAGCTGCTGTTTAGAGAGGCAGATCCAGAGCTGGAACAGTAACCCTCTCTTTTGTGTAATGCACTGACTGTCCTGTTATCTTTAAGACGTGTGTCCTGGCTCTTGTTGCTAGTAGTTCAAAGCCTTGGGGTGTTTGTGCTGTGCCAAGATCAATGGGAGCTTCATGTGCTCACCACAGCTGCTACAGTAGAGATCAATCATCATCAGTCTCCAGAGCAGGAGATATTTCCTTTCATCATTATACCCTGTTCATTCTGGGGATTCGTGTCTGCTTGTCAATGGAGAGACAGCAGTTCAGAGAGGAACATCATTAATTAATAGAAGTCGGCTTGGAGAGAAAGGGACTCTATAGTCAGATCTCCTTAAAGGATGGGCAGGAATCTGAAAGGCAAAATGGAACAGGAAAGCAATGGGGTGGGATACAAATTTGGTCTAGGATTCACTCACCAACCTAATTTTGCCATCCTACTTAATAAGACTTTGTCAAGAGTTGGGGCAGCTGGGGAGCAGAAGCTCCTGCTGTGACCCAGTGCTGCCACATTTCTCCCTTCTGGTCCTTCCCCACTTTCCTGTCCCATTCAGGTAGGTAAAGTCAGGATGGATGCTTTGATTTGGCAGGCAAACATTGGCAGATTTTGGAAACTTCATAGTGGATTTGGCAAGCAGAATTTTCTTCTGCACACTCTTTCCTCTGCAAAGCTCGGATAAAACCGTGACATATCTGCAGTTCCTCCAAGCTGTCTTCTGAGTATGAGTGGAATCTGTGTAAGTTTGGCATTTCCTGGAAAGACAGAGTTGAAGGATGGAAGACCTGCCAATATCCAAGTGAAGCTAGTAAAATATCTTCTAAGAAATTCCAAGATTTTATGCTTTTTTATCTCCTCTTTTGCTTTCAGCACTCTAAAAAGAGTGTGCTATAAGTACATTGAAATATTTTAGCATTTTATATTTACCTCTTCTTTTAAAGAAGGCTTCTAATATGTCTCTATTCCTTTTTATACTGTAATTTCATTTTTAAGCTACTGCATGCCTGCTTGTCTATGGGTAAGTTCATAAGCTCTTAAAACAAAAAAGGACCACTACAGTTTTGTTATTTTCACAAATATCTATCCTTCACAAATAGGCCAGATAGATATTCCAAAGCTTGCTTAAAATACGGCTTTTAGACCACAGGTCTTTAAGTCTCCCAGTCATGGTGTTTCTTCCCTGCTCTGTGAGATGCCAGCTGACTATTGCTGCTGAAGAGCTGCCTCATTTGCAAAAGTAAAGTTGTTTAATTCCAGTTTTTGGTTATTTTACTGTGTTAAACACTTCCCAATCTGCTATCTTTTCCATCTAAGAAAAAACAAAGAAACCCTCACTGCTATACCTGCTATTTAACATATTTAGCTGTGTTTGAACCTGTTAGTCTCAGTAAGGTTAATGAAAATACTGGGTTTGCACATGTTGGGGACAATGCTCTCTTAATTTGACGTCCCTTTGTGCTTGTATTTTGCTTGTTTTTTGTTTTGGTTTGTTTTGGTTTTGTTTGTTTGTTTGTTTTTTTCCAAAGAAGAACACAAATGCTGTGTCTTTGACTTGTCCAGTGATGAGTATCATGAAATCTGAGACTAATGATGAAGCTTCCTTCGTAAAGATATATTTGACAGCTGTCAGACATAGAATTAATGCAAACAAAGCATCAGTTCACAATGAACAAAACAGAATAATAAAGTGAGCTTTGAATAAAAGCAAGATAATCACTGGTCTGTTTATAAAAGGGCTCTTTCTGGCTTACTAGTTAGGGTGAAATTGCATTATCTATTTTCATAAGGTGGCTTGCTTGCCTGAGCCTGCTGTTATGACACCCCATTTTAGATGTGCTGAGATGAGCTGAATTGTTTTTCTTTTTCACTGGGATTTAAAGGGATTTTATCAGGGCTGTCACACAGATGAGGTGAGAACTGCTTTCCAGATAGACCAAGGAGGGGCTGCTGGTCTGTGATGGTACCAAAATGCATTGCTATGCCTGTAAGGCACACAAATTCAGGTGTTTGGCTGGGGGGTGGAAAAGGGGACCTAGTTCAGGTGTTGGGTTCCTCAGAAAGAACTGCAGAGAGCAAAGTGCCCTGGAAATCTTGTCCAAAAATGGCTTCCTTGGTGATAGGAAATACCAGATGCTAGTTTGGTTTGGTGTCTTTAGCTTGGAGTGCTCTGGAAATACTGCATCACAACAATCTGGGCTTTTCAGTGTCTCTCTCTAAAACCTCTTCATCTCAAAAGACTTTAGTCACTGAAAGACTTGGGCCATGGTTATTCTGCGTGTCTAGGAGCTAATTGGCTCCTGCAGGCTTGCAAAGGCCTTTGCAGCTCAACAGGGAGGTGATGAAGAGCATCTAGGAACTGGTGAGTGATGAGGCAGGGTGAGCTACCTTGGACTGGATTTGGGGACTTGGGTAGCAAAGCCTGTTTTTATGGTCTGTGTCTAGAGCGGTACATGTCCCAGGAAGTCTATTATTATGGCCACTTTTAAAAATAACTTTTAAAAATAACTTTTTACACATTCTTCTCATGAAACCAGAATCTCAGCACAGGGGAAGGGTTGTGCTTAATTTGTTCTCATGGGGCAGTAAATCTGATGGAGACAGTTCCTTCTCTCTGGGACACTCTCCTACCTGAGAGCTCCCAGTCTTTGGAAAGAGCCGACAGAGTGGACAGCACCAGATGAAATTCTCCCTGCTGCAACTCACATTCAAGTCTGACTTCTCTTTGTATCCAGATTCTTCACCAAAGCGAAGTCATGCTTGACCAACTTCATAAACTTCTATCATGAAATGACTGGCCTGGTAGATGGGCGGAGAGCAGTGGATATTGTCTACCTGGAGTTCAGGAAGGTCTTTGACACTGTCTCCCATAAGATCCTCATAGACAAGCTGTTGAGGTATGGGCTGGATGAGCAGCCAGGGAGGTGGGTTGAAAACTGGCTGAATGGCCGAGCCCAGGGGGTGGTGATCAGTGGCACAAAGTCTACTTGAAGGCTAGTAACTTGATATGTACCCCAGAGGTCAATACTGGGTCCAGTCCTGTTTAACATTGCCATTAATGATCTGGATGATGGGGCAGAGTGTATCCTCAGCAAGTTTGTGGATTAGACAGAACTGGGAGGAGTGGCTGATACGCCAGAGGGTTGTGCTGCCATTGGGAGAAACCTCGCCAGGCTGGAGAAATGGGCTGACAGGAACCTCATGCAATTCAACAAGGGAAAGTGCAAAGTTATACACCTGGAGAGGAACAACCTCACGCACCAGTATATACTGGGGGCCATCCAGCTGGAAACCAGCTCGACCAAAAAGGACCTGGGGGTTCTGGTGGACACCAGGTTGAACGTGTGCCAGCAATGTGCCCTTGCGGCAAAGAAGGCTAATGGTATCCTGGGTTGCATTAGATGAAGTATTACCTGCAGGTTAAGAGAGTTGATCCTTCCCCTCTACTCAACACTGGTGAGGCCACACCTGAAGTACTGTGTTCAGTTCTAGCCTCCCCAGTAGAAGAGAGACATAGACATGGAGAAAGTCCAAAGAAGGGCCACAAAGATGAGCATCTCTCATCTGAGGAAAAGCTGAGAGAGCTGGGACATCAGGAAACACTTTGTTACTGTGAGGGTGACTTGCACAGGTTGCCCAGGGACATTGTGGAGTCTCCATCTTTGGAGATATTAAAAATCCAGCTGGACACAGTCCTGGGCAACTGGCTCTAGGTAGTCCTGCTTGAGGAGGGGGATTGGACCAGTTGACCTCCAGAGGTCCTTTCCAACCTCCACCATTCTGTGATTCTGTGAGTTTGTGAGTCTGTGAGTCTATGATCTCTTTCTGATGCTCTACTAATGCAAAGGCAAGGAGAAAAGCAGATGCAAAATAAGAACAGAGTTGAGGTAAACCAGCCACAAGTGTGTTTACTCTCCTGTGGGAATAACAGAGATTAAAGGAATTTGGGGATGTGGTTGGCTGGCAAGCAGAACAGTTAGATACCTGGCATAAACATGTGAAGCAGGGCCTATTGACTAATTTTGATAATAATTAAAATGAAAACATCTTGCTAATTGCACAATTGAAATATTGGACTTCTCCTGGGTCCTTGCATGTCTTAGCTGTCTGCTGGCAGCTGGGGCAAGATCTTCAAAGAATTCAGACACTGAGATGTCAGATTTTGCAAATTCTGTCTGCTGGCATCCAACCACCACATAGAATAGTCAGCCCTGTCTTAGGCAACCCAATTACCCCCACAGTGGTAAGGAAGAAATAGGTGGGTCAAGCAGCTCCTCCTGGCTATTTTCATTAATTTACTCCTGATTTTATTTTTTATCACTCTTATCATTTTTGTTGGAGTTGGGATGTCCCAGCACATTCAGCCCATATTTACTGCACGTTCCAGGGTGCAGATCCAAAAATTAAGTAAAATTACCTTTATACTCTCTTGTGGACTACTTAAGACCTATCTGCAAAAAAAAGCCAACCTACCAAATCCCCAATAACAAAGCAAGAGCAGAAGGACCATCTTTGTGCCCCAAACATTCAGCACCCTGGTGTTGATAGGACTTTCCTGTATTGTGGGGTCTTCTGTGTGTGTGGCTCTGTCTTGCTTGACTTGTTACAGGGGGTCTGAATCCACAGCTGAAGTTGTGCTTTGACCACCAGACTACTGTATTTCTTATTCCCATTGGTACAAATACCTTTTACTATTCCATTCTTGTTCTTACTATGAGTATTTTGGAGAGAGACCCTCCCCAGAGGTACCTGGAGAGGCACAGACAGAATCTGGTGGTCCACACTAAGCCCAACCTCATGTTTTTCCTCCTTGTAGCCCAAACCTTGCAATGTTACACTTGCCATGAACCTACTGCTGTTGATAAGTGCCTGACGATCCAGAACTGCATGAAGAATGAAACCATGTGCAAGACTACTATGTATTCCCTGGAGGAAGGTAGGGGCAATTACTTCTTTATCCATATTTTTAACACAAGTCAGTGTTTCTACAGTGAAGACTGCTGGTGTGGGAAGCAGTACCTTTTCTCACTTAAATATATAAGCCTGGAAGAGAGCTCCCACGGGGCAGAGAGCAGTCTCTTGCTGTTGTGGAAAGCAGTCTTCATGTGAGTGAATACTTAGTGAATGCCAGCTCATAGCTAATGCTCAGTGTTGAGCATAGTTAGAAAAAACATGTTGACTTGAGCTTGAGGCATGGAGCTAAAGAGTTCTGGCTCTCCAGACCGTTTGCATGACTCTCACAATGGATGTGGGTTAAACAGTGCTCTCCTGACCCAAGAACTATTTATGAAAGCTGGGTGGGGTAAAGAGTCCAGTAGAGATAAGCCAAGCTCAGTTAGGTGGGGACACCAACTTCTGGTCATTTGGAGGCAAAACAGAAATGCCCTTGAGTTCTCTGGAGCTCTCAGGAAGGCATCGTCAGTCTGACTGGTGACTCTACAGGTCATAACCTGTCCAAATAAAGAAATGCACTGTGAAGATGGAGGCTCTCTCTTTTGCATGGGCCTGCTGATAAGGCTCTGGTCACACATAGGAGAGGCAGAAGATAGTGAGTAGAGTCAAAGCAGAGGCAGAAAAAGTGCCTAATTGACCTTTTGCAGGGTAAAGCTGATCCAGGCAAGACACAGAGCATGCAAGGTGCTGTTCAGCTTGCAGCCATTCAGTGGGAACTATTTCCTACATTCCTGGTAGGAAGTAGACCAATTGTGTTTGAACCAGACCTAAGACTTTGGTGGTGAAGGCAGCTACTGTTTCACTAGGGACAGGGAGAGTTCTCCTCCATTGCTACCATTCCTAACTGTTCCTTCTTTCTTGATTTGTTGTAGTTTATCCCTTCATGGGAATCTCGACTGTCACCAAGATGTGCTCTTCCATCTGCATCCCATCTGATGTGGATGGAATTGGCATGACACGCCCTGTCTCCTGCTGTTACTCTGACTTGTGCAACATTGATGGCGCAGCTAGTTTGAGAATCAGCTTTGTGCCAGTTGGGATGCTAGCAAGTTCCCTTTGTGCCCTCTTCTGGACTAGACTGTAAGGAGCTGATGGGGAGGTCTTTCATGCTGAAGAAACCAAAGAAGAAGAGAATAAACCCCTGCCAGCCCACCTTTCTGTTTGAATGCCTCATGGACAACCCTCAACAGCTCCCAGAAATTGCTTTTTTTAGTACCTGCCCTTTTCCCACAACCAAGAGAAAAGCAAAACTCAGGAAGTCCCAACACAAATTTTTAAATTGACTCTTCAACAACTCCCTCAAAGCTAACTATGGAGCTTCTTTGCTGTCCTGGTCTGGTTGTTTTTGAACTAAAAAATTCTACTGTATGAAATATATTTAAAGTAAAAAACCTTGTGCTAAGGGCCTTCCATACCTCCTTAGCGCAATTTTTCCTCAAGTGTTAGCCAGCAGAATAGCTGAATTGACCAGTCTTCTCAGATTAAATTCAATTATGTGGCAGGTCCTCTCCACCCCACAGTTTTGTGCTGGCCCTTTGCACTGTCTAGATCTCCTTCTTTATACAAAAGAAATTAGGAAGATGCTTCTGTGTCCAAAATGTGAGGCAGGAGACTAAACTTCCTGTGCCAGTGATCTGATCCAGAGAGGCTAAAATCTCTTGTTTTCTGTACCCCTTTGAGCAAAATAAAAAGAATGTTGTGTTAAAACTGTAATGATCACTAAAGTTATTTCTAGTGCACCTGTCCTCTGATAAAGTTTATTATTTTATTTTGTTTTATTTTATTTTGTTTTGTTTTGTTTTGTTTTATTTTGTTTTCTTGTATTTTATTTTATTTTATTTTATTTTATTTTATTTTATTTTATTTTATTTTATTTTATTTTATTTTATTTCCAAACTCCAGTTCCACCTTTCAGTATTGTTTATACAGTGAGATGAGTTAGGTTTTGTGGTCAGTCTTGCAGCAGATGTGTAAGACATTTCCCATTATCCCCCACTGGCAGTGGCCTTCCATCAACATTTCTTCTACTAACTCCACTGGTACAAAACTATCTTTACTGGGAAGACTGGGTGATTTGTGTAATGGTTCTGGCCTGAATTTGGAATTCAGTGGAATGAATTTCCCCCTTGCTTCAATCCTCTAAAGCATCATCTGCAATTCCTTGTGTGTTGGTAAGGCTCCTACATTTTTATGTTGTCCATCCTAGTCTGATTCTGCATTTTTTTATTATCCTAAGATCTACCAGCAAAAATGTCCTTCTCCAATTATCACTCTGCTTGTGATATTTGAAATCATCAATAAAGATGTGATTTAAAGTCTTCTATGTAGCATATGCATAAAGGAGGTTTCCAAGAGAGTTGGTACAATTTCCATCCTTGGAAATTTTCATGACTCAGCTGGATGAAGTCCTGAGAAACCTGGGCTGACATCACAGCTGAGAGCTTTGATCAGGAACTTGGATTACACATATCCTGAGTTCCCCATTCCAATCTGAGCTTCCTGTGATCTTATGATGCACCCACTGAGATCACCAGAGCACAAACCGTTATTTTCAGGAATGCTGCAAAGTCTGGCAGATGTTTCTGCAAGGTTTTTCACCTGTCCTGCATTGCTTCCCATTGCCAAAATGAGATCAAATTTGGAACGAACTGCAATTTTGGATTCACACACAGCTCCCAGGTTGCTCAAATATAATTCATTTGCTGGAACATACTGGTAACATTGTGTAAATCGTCAGGGTGCTGCGCTGGCACGGAGATGGCTGGATGAACCACATCCCTGGCTACGGAAGGACTTTGGAAATGATCTGCAGGCTTTCATTAGCTGGCAGTGTGTGCTTTGCAGTGTCATCTACCTGTGAGCCATGTCCGGAGCTCAGTTTCCAGAGATGTGTGATATATTTTTGGCTTTCTGCTGCACAAGGGTGGTATATGGAGGTTCTCCCTTTTTATCTGCCAGTTCTGGCAGTCAGCAGTCTCAGGTTTTGCTGGCCCAGGGGCTGCATCAGGACCAGGGGCTGCATCAGGACCACTGTGTATGGTAACCAACAGTGAAATACGACCAAAATGTCTTCTTGCATGTTGATTTTATTCACACTCCCAGCCTTCACAGCACCCTTTTATGCTTAATGCCACCATTTCATTAAGGGTAGTTTGTTTCTCTTTCAAACCCTCTGCCTAACAGTTTAAATCAGACCCCTTGTTCTCATAGATGAGCTGTAGTGAGACTGCTCCCTGTCTATCTTTTCTACACCATTTATGTTATATAGCCCTATGTCTATCCTAGTAGCTCTTTTCCAAGCCAAAGATCCCTTGTCTAAATCCAGGTATCACTCTGACCCATGAGTACCTGAACGCATCTGTACTCAGGTACTGAGTGCAATAGAGAGCGGACCATTAAAAATCCTGAATGAACCCCATGGAGAAAGAAGGGTGTCAAATATTCTCACCAGTCACAGGACATGAGCGAGTGCCAAGATGTGAAGTGGGCACTTCACGTTCTTGCTGTGCTACTGCTAAGACCTAACACAAGTGATTTATCATGCACTGGTAAAATGCAATGATGACAGGCCATCTCGTGGCCACTGGGTTTCCTCATGGCCACCTCTCTGCTTTCATTGCATCTGAATGATGCTTTTTATGTCCAGAAGCCCAGGACACTTTACCATAGCTGATAACTTTCTTCTGCAATCTGAAGAAATAGAAGTTTCCCTGAAAGCAAAGCTGAAGCCCGGATATGTGGACAAGCACTTCCTCATCTCTGTCTATAGGCATTTGTGACAAACCGTATTTTATCTTCTTTCTCCAAACAAAGCCAAAGAGACCCCCATTTATTTTACATTTTTGTAAACGGAGGGTTTATTAGGAAGTGGTCAAAATACCTGGCTACTCACTCACTTGTTAGGGATAGAAAAAATATTAGACATTTCCCATTCACTGTCCAGAAGTGTATGCATGTCCACACTTCTGCACGTGAGACCAACATTAATTACGTACTAGCAAAACTCTGAAAGAAATACCACTTTCACAGATTTTTCACTGCACAGCACTGTTCTTTCTCAGATGTGAGTTACTGGGCTCAGACTACCCTGTCCTTATCCTGCATTGGTTGATAAGCAGTGCAGTCATGGCCCAGAACATCACAAAATTATCATGTCAAAGAGCATTTAAAAACAAATACATCAGGAGCCAGATTATTGTGTTATATCATCATCTTAGAGGACAACACTAAAAATACCACTGCAGTCATGAACACTGGGAGTATAAGTCATGGGCAGAGACAGTGAAAATGCTTGAAACCAAGCCATTGCTGGGCTTGGGAAGGTGAGCTGAGAATATCTGGCTGGTGGAGCTAAAGTCATGCCACCAGAAAGGTGCACAGAAGAAAAAGCATTGCCTCCCAATTGCAAGAGATGACGCCATAGCCATGTAGCCCAGTAAACACAGTACTGCCATTGCTAGTAATAGACCACACTCTTTTTATTGAGTTTGCAAATCCTCGGGGCTGAGGCTTGTTGGGCTTGCTTTATCTGAACTTGTCTTGACCTGCCTTCAGCTTTGTTTTTACTTTGCTCCGCTATAACAGCAGTTTTCCTAGTTGGCCAGGTGGCTATGCCTAATTTCCTGTACTTTTGTTTATCATTGTATAGTGCAACTGTAAGTTTACATAGATAGCCATAACAAGGTGTTGTATGTAAAATGAGTTATTTGCAACTCTGATGTAATGATGGGGTGTAAAGAAATACAGATGTGGTATGGCAGCAGAGACCCAGAGCGGTGGAGCTGCTGGACGTGGCACAGAGGAGTCCAGGCATGGGGTGATAAGAGGTTGGGCACTGGATTGGCATTAGAGACCCCTTGGCTATAAACAACTCACCAACACTCAGTTAAAGAAATGCAGACCCAGAGGTGGACAAAATTGGCTTTATGGATAACAAACAGAACAAAGAGCAAATATCAAACCAATGCACCATACGTGGTAAAATCAGATGTGAGGTGGACCTGTACCTTCTAACCAAGAAAGAAAGAGCAAAGTGTAGAAGTGTTTTAGCAAACATAATCAAAATAATAAAATCCCAGTAGATTCTCATTTAAGGAAGAAGAATCCGTTTCCACCATCATACTCCTCCCAATGGAGTACTCAGGATGCAGATGACTCACTGAAACTCCCTGTAAGGTGGAAGGCAGCAACATTAGTGGAAGAATAAACATTACACCAGGAAAATTGGTAGAAACTTCTAAGTATGTATATAACAATTTTAACTGTATTGTTATTGAAACTTTTTCTTTAATAATAATGATTATTTCCTTTTTATGTCTGGAAGAATTTGATCTTCACTAATCATAATTCTTTGATTAGACTGTTAAGATTTCATATATAGTAATAATAAATTCTTGGCTTTACATATAAGATGTGTTTTCTTTTTGCCCATAAAAAGATTTTGAGTGTAACAAAAATATGGAGATTCCCAGCTGGGTATGGAGAGATGGCTAGGTATACAGATGCTTGAGTAGGCCTTATTTCAAGGGCTGTTTATTTGGCTGTGGTGCACATCAATATCTCCACAGGAGATGGTCAGTCTAGCTCCTGACACTGAAGGCATCTTTGTGGTATCTGAGAAACTCACAGTCAAGGGACACGTTATTCTGGGGAGCAGTGATTTTGAAAATGTGTTGTGGGTAGAGATCTGAAGAAGAGCTCCTAGGGAGACACCAAAACTCTTTGGATTATTGCTGTATGTGTTTTCAATGTACCACAATGCCACAAGGCTGGGAAGGTTATGTCACCTCTCTGCTCTGGATTGGTGGGTCTTCTTGTGGCAGGACATGGGGTGAGGAGTAATGAGCAGCACTTTTCTCCTTCTTTCTTTTGTGCCATACCACTCCTTGAAAATGCTCATACTATGAGTTTGAGGATGAACAGTGCAAGTGCTTCCAGGAGGAAAGGAAATCTCATAACATGGGATTCTTCTCTTACCAAGAACTGGATGGATTCTCTCTAAGGGGAAATATTTTTTGTGGAGAGTAGTGTAACTGAAAATGGAGCAGAGTTATGGTGTAGACATCTACATTTGAGCCATTCCGTGTGGCTCCCTTGAGAATCAGCAGAAAGGCAGAGAATCACAATTAATTTGTCCAGGGCACAATTAATTTGACATGCTGTTAACATCTATTCTAGGATGGAATAGGCTGGAAATGGCCATTTCTTAGTGGTGGCTGTTCAAGGAGTTTGAATGAATAGTTCTGGTGGAGCCTTCCACATTAAAAATGTCCAAGGTTTGGTGAAATGGGCCCTATTTTCAGTGTCTTTTCATGTTTATACCAAGCCTGGCATCACAACAAGCCAGAACAAGGAGCGTACACTGGGAAAGAAAGTAAACTGTGACTGCGCAGCAGTCCTTGGTGGGGATTTCTCCAGCTACGCCAAAGCCGTGGAGGCAGGCATGCAGTAAATTGGGCTTAGCACAAAAGGTGACACCTGGGAGAAAATCAGAAAGTCCCAACAGCCCAACTGTCTTGTGATTTCATTAGAGGTGAGCAGTGAGAATTCTTCATACAGCTGCATGCTTCAGGCCTCCCTTTTACGATGTACTTGAACCAAGGAGATTTTTGGAGATCCCCACCATCTAAAAAGCATTACACACAACTGATTGCAGCCACTTCTCAGTGCTCATGCTCCATGACTTTAGCCTGTGTGTCTGTGTAGCTGTCATCGCTTTGACAAGCCACAGGCGGGGGAGGCTAATCTTCCCCTCCCTTCATTGGCTATGGATGCTTCACCTCTTTGATCTCTGGCCAGTTTGTCAGCATGTTTCCCACATTTCAGCTATTATGGCAGGGATCACAGCTCCTGGATGAGATCTAGTCTGAAAAGCAGAAAATTTATGTGGGTGAGGCACTGTGCTTTGTAGTTGCACCTCCAGACCAAAACAGAGCTCTTAAACCATGGGGCAATGCTCTCTGGTTAAACACAAACCTGAACCTCTTTTGCAAGGAGCAGGTAGTGTGGCATGCAAAATTAGTATATAGCTCTGTTCCCACTGACCTGGTGTAAAAGCTGTCTACACCTAGTCTGCTTCTGGAAATGACGCCTCTGCATATTTATTTCCCCCCAACAGTCACAGAAGGTCTTTTTTTTTTTTCATTTTTGCTAAAATGTAATTCCTTCCTCATCCACTTCACCTCCAGATCCATCTTTTTTTTCTGGTCCTCCTCACTTATGGGGGCTGTTCAAGGCTTATGCTCTCCATGAAGGTTTGCCTGCATTTGTTCAGGAATGAGTCTTTTGCTCACTTACGGCCTCTGCTCCTAAGCTCTCCTAATATCTTGGGTCTGTTGCCTCTTATCCTATCGCCATGCATCTTCAAGAAAAGTCTGGCTCAGTCTTCTCTATAACTTCCCATTGGGTAGTTGTAGACAGCAATAAGGTCTCCCCTTCCCCTTCTCTTCTCCAGGGTGAAGAAAACCATTCCTTCAACCTCTCCTCATACCTCTTGGGCTCCAGCCCCCTGAAAACCTCTGCTGGAGTTGCTCTGGTTTCTCAACATCTTTCTAGTACTGGCATACTAGAAAGCAGTTTTATGATTTTACTAGTATCTCAGCTCCTCAACCAGAAAGCTAAATGACATTTCTCCTTCTCATTTGCTTTTCTCTCCTTTAAGTTAGGAGAGTGTCCTGGTTCTGGCTGGGATAGAGTTAATTTCCCTCCTAGTAGCTGGCATAGTGCCGCGTTTTGGATTTCACATGAAGATAATGTGATAACACGCTGATGTTTTAGTTGTCGCTAAGCAGTGCTTATACTAAGTCAAGGACTTTTCAGCTTCCCATGCTCTGCCAGGTGCACAAGAAGCTGGGAGGGGGCACAGCCGGGACAGCTGACCCAAACTGGCCAAAGGGCTATTCCATACCATATGACATCATGCTCAGTATATACACTGGGGGGAGTTGGCCAGAGAGCAGTGATCGCTACTCAGGGACTGGCTGGGCGTTGGTTGGCGGGTGGTAAACAGTTGCACCACTTGTTTTTCCTGGGTTTTGTTGGGTTTTTTTGGTTGTTTTCCTTTTAATTGCCATTTATTCTGATTCTTAATATTATTATTATTATATTTTATTTTATTTCAATTATTAAACTGTTCTTATCTCAACCCATGAGTTTTCTTACTTTTGTCCTTCCGATTCTCTCCCTCATCCCACTGAGGGGGGAGGGTGAGTGATTGGCTGTTTGGTGCTTAGTTGCCAACTGGAGTTAAACCACAACAGTCCTTTTTGGCTCTGTCGCGGATGGAGTGAGAGTGCACTTCACTCATAAGAGAGAAGTAAAAATATAGTTTATTGATACAAAACAGGGAGTTAACAAAGTTCAATGCGACAGTGTTTTAACAAGATTCGATGGCGAGGCACACTTGATTATTTACTGCATAGAGGACAGGGTCAGACAAAACTGTCAGGGAGACCCTCCCGTTGAGTCATGAGGTTCGGAAAGGATCCCCTTGCTTTCTAAACTCCTTCTCAGAGAGGAGTCTAGGTGCGGCTAGATCCAGTCCTAGTCCCAGACTTGGTCAACGGTTTATATCTAAAGGATTATATGTGCGCAGTCAATCCTTTATATCACTTAGCTAAGATTTCAAAGTTTAGCATGCTGTTAGTCACTTACCGAGGATCTGTTGCGGCAAGGAATCTCTCAACCTCGAGGAGTAACCTTGAGAGGCGTCCCTGCTCAAGGGGAGATCCTGGCATGCAGCCCGCTGCCGTGCAGGAGAGCTCAAAGGGCCCTGGGCTGTCCACTATTTAAGGAGTAAGATGATTGACTTATGGTCATATTTGCATATCAGCAAGAGGTTTAGATCCTTGCGTCAAAGCAGCCCTTGGCTACTTTGTTGCCATTTGTCCTCAAGGTCCAGGATAACTGGATGCAGCTATCAGGATGACTCCCACTGATGGTTACTGCTTGTGCAGGAAGCTGGGGAGCTGGGGGGGGGGGAGCACACCGCCACAGGCTCCCAACGTGGGCCTTGAAGGGTCAAGATAATGACAGATCTGACCAGAGCATATTAAAACAAATTTGTTATAAGCATTCATTATATTAATTTAATATTTGCTGTTCATAAAGTTGTTTTATTTGTTCACATGGTTGTATTATGTGAATCCTTACTTGCAGTATATATTCCCTGTGGTGCTGTTTATCACTTCTGGGAGATGGGTCAGGATTATCATTTTGCTATACTGTCATTTTGCTGTACTATCATCAGCTTATGATATGATAATATTACTGGCCAAAAGACTAATTTGGTATTTGTATTTGGTATTGCTGTCATCTCCGTACCTCAAGCGTCATCTCTTGGAAATTATTAATAATGACACTCTCCACCTTTTCTCCTCGGAGAACCAATCTGTGGGGAAGATGGGGGGGGGATGCTTTCCCCTGTTCTTTCACCTTCCCTTTCTCCTTCAGGCTAGTTACACCAGCTCTCATGAATTTTGAATATCTTCGGGATGTTCAAGCCAGCATGCTCCTATTGCTGCGTCTCCTGGTTTTTTTTGGTCTTGTTTAGGGTTAAACAATTATTTAAAAAAATCACCCACAGGTCTGCCCTGAGGCTGGTTGATCATGAGTGGCACGGCATGTGGGAGAAAATATGGGCAGGTACTTAGAGAACTTCTCACCTCCGATGGTCTGGGACTTCACTCCTGAACAACTACAGGATCCTGATGAAGTGATAGAATGCTTGGAAAAAAAATAATTCCGTGGTTATTCCAAAGAGGCACAACTTATCGCACTGTGCTGGGCCCTGGCTAGTATCTACCAAACACTGCTCAGTATTATGCAGCATCCTCAATGAGAAAAGAGGGAAAACCCGCACGACAGGCACTGGGGTTGCTCCAGCCACTGTGACAGACACTGCGGCTACTCTAGCCCCAGCGACAGGCACTGCAGCTAAACCAGGGAACCAACCTGTGCCGATATCAGTCGCCCCCATACACAAGAAGAAATCTTGGAAGCAGAAGTCAACTCATTTAGAAAGGGATGAAGAAGCTCCTCCTAAGAGGGAGCAGGAGGAAGAAGCATACTGTCCCACTAGCAAGGAGGCAGACTACTCTAAAGCAGGGCCATCATGAGAACAGGAGGAGGAAGAGGAAGAATTCCCCTCTTCCCCCCGAGGAAAAACTCGGCAGGAGGGTTCCTCCTCTTCCTCAGAGGTAGAGAAAGAACTCATAAACGAGGCGGTAACCATCCGATCTCTATCCCTGAGTGAGCTGCAAGATATGTGAAAGGATTTTAGCGCTTGTCCAGGCGAGCACACTGTCACCTGGCTGCTCCGATGCTGGGATAATGGGGCCAGTAGCCTGGAATTAGAGGATAAGGAAGCCAGCAGCTGGGATCCCTTTCTAGGGAAGGGGGCATTGACAAAGCGATTGGAAAAGGAGCACAAGCCCTCAGCCTCTGGAGGCGAATCCTGTCAGCTGTGAAGGAAAGGTATCCCTTCAAGGAAGATGTTATATATCACCTAGGCAAATGGACCACAATGGAGAGAGGTATCCAGTACCTGAGGGAATTAGCTGTGCTGGAGGTGATTATGGTGACCTGGACAATGAGCAGTTATCCAAAGATCCAGATGAAGTCAGCTGCACGCGACCCACGTGGCGCAAGTTGGTACGGAGTGCACCAGTGTCATATGCCAACTCATTGGAGTAATGACCTGGAAAGACAGAGAGGGACAAACGATGGATGAATTGGCTGGCCAGCTGTGGCATGATGAATAAAATATCTCTTCCTCCCTAATCTCGGCCGTGGAGAGACTGTCCCGGGAGGTCCAGCAACTCAAAGAGGATAGGTCCTACTCCCCACCTGTATGGACCAGTATCTCAGCTATTAGGAGTAAGCATTCTTCTGCTCAGGAGAGAGGTTATAGAGGGTACATAACCACGGGCTACCCTATGGTTTTGGTTTTACCTGAGTAACCATGGAGAGGACATGAGGAAGTGGGATGGAAAATCTACTTGGACACCAGAGGCACAGGTACGTGAGCTGTGAGGAAAAGCAATCACACAAGGGGGGTCTACCAGGAAAACTGCTGCTCCAGTTTCCAGTGGACAGTTCCCCAGACAGAGTAGAAGGGCTGATCTTACTCCTGATCTTAATGAAGGGACTTCTGATTTGTGTTTACAAGAAGGGAGTAGCGAATACTCTGACCAGCACTAGAGGGGCCCTGCCTCCAGCCAGGTGGAGAAAAGGGACAACTGGGTTTACTGGACTGTGTGGCTTTGATGGCCTGGCACATCAGACCCACAGGAGTACAAGCCTCTAGTAGATATCGGTGCAGAGTGTACCCTAATATATAGGGGCAGAACCCCTCTGTTTTTCTGGAGTGACAAGGGGATCCCAACACCTAACTGTACTGGAGGCCGAAGTGAGTCTAACTGGGAATGAGTGGCAAAGGCACCCCGTTGTGACTGGTCCAGAGGCTCCGTGCATCCTTGGCATAGACTACCTCAGGAGGGGGTATTGCAAGGACCCAAAAGGGTACCAGTGGGCTTTTGGTATAGCTGCCTTGGAGACGGAGGAAATTAAACAGCTGTCCACCCTGCCTGGTCTCTTGGAGGACCCTTCTGTTGTGGGGTTGTTGAAGGTTGAAGAACAACACATGCTGATTGCTACCACAACGGTTCAAATCCTCTTTATCAAGTGACCCAGAAGAACAGTGATTTCAAATGGGGCCCTGAGCAACGACAAGCCTTTGAACAAATTAAACAAGAGATAGTTCACGCAGTAGCCCTTGGGCAAGTCTGGGCAGGACAAGATGTAAAATTTGTGCTCTACACCACAGCCGGGGAGAACGGCCCTACCTGGAGCCTCTGGCAGAAAGCACCACAGGAGACTCGAGGTCGACCCTCAGGGTTTTGGAGTCGGGGATACAGAGGATCCGAGGCCCGCTGTACTCCAACTGAGAAAGAGATATTGGCAGCATCTGAAGGGGTTTGAGCTGCTTCAGAAGTGGTTGGTACTGAAGCACAGCAGCCCAACTGCCAGTGCTGGGCTGGATGTTCAAAGGGAGGGTCCCCTCTACACATCATGCAACTGACGCTACGTGGAGTAAAGTGGGTCGCACTGATTACACAACGGGCTTGAATAGGAAACCCCAGTCGCCCAGGAGTCTTGGAAGTGATCATGGACTGGTCAGAAGGCAAAGATTTTGGAATACCGCCAGATGAGGAGGTGACGCGTGCTGAGGAGGCCCCACTGTATAATAACTGCCAGAAAATGAGAAGCAATATGCCCTGTTCACTGATGGGTCCAGTCATATTGTAGGAAAGCATTGGAGATGGAAAGCTGCTGTATGGAATCTTATATGACAAGTCGCAGAAACTGCTGAAGAAGGAAAATCGAGTCAGTTTGCAGAGGTGAAAGCCATAAGGGTGAATTATTTATAGCTTGGTGCGCCCATGACACCTCAGACCATCAAGGAGGAGATGCAACATATAGCTGCGCTCGTGATCGAGGAGTGGACTTGACCATGGACGCTATTGCACAGGTTATCCATGAATGTGAAACATGCGCTGCAATTAAACAAGCCAAGCGGTTAAAGCCTCTCTGGTATGGAGGATGATGGCTGAAATATAAATATGGGGAGGCCTGGCAGATTGATTATATCACACTCCCACAAACCCGCCAAGACAAGTGCCATGTGCCTACAATGGCGGAAGCAACCACCAGATGGCTGGAAACATATCCCGTGCCCCATGCCACCACCCGGAACACTGTCCTGGGCCTTGAAAAGCAAGTCCTGCGGCAACATGGCACCCCAGAGAGATCTGAGTCAGACAACGGGACTCATTTCTGAAACAACCTCATAGACACCTGGGCCAAAGAGCACAGCATATCACATCCCTGTGATATACCGTGGGTGTGGGGTATGACAGGGGATGTGGGTCTATCACATCCCCTACCATGCACCAGCCTCCGGGAAAATTGAGCAATACAATGGACTGTTAAAGAGTACACTGAGGGCAGTGGGTGGTGGGACATTCAAACATTGGGATACACATTTAGCAAAGGCCACCTGGTTAGTCAACACTAGGGGATCTGCCAATCGAGCTGGCCCTGCCCACTCAAACTTTTACGTACTGTATGGTGAAGGGTATAAAGTCCCAGTCGTGCTCATAAAAAATATGCTGGGGAAGACAGTCTGGGTTACTCCTGCCTCAGGCAAAGGCAAACCCATTTGTGGGATTGCTTTTGCTCAAGGGCCTGGGTGCACTTGGTGGGTAATGTGGAAGGATGAGGATGTCCAATGTGTACCTCAAGGGGATTTGATTTTGGGTGAAAATAGCCAATGATTTGAACTGTATGATGTTAATTGCTAGGTAATACTGTATGTCATTGCTACTATAGTTGCTACATGCCATATCAATGGTATTACAGTAAGAATCACACAGATTAATGAAGAATGAACTTTGATGACACCAAGCAAAATGCAGCGGTGATGGAACCAGAACTGTTTTCAGCATGCAACATTCCAACACCACACACCATCTCTCCTGCCCTGAAAGACTGTTATGACAGATGGAGCCCAAAGTCATGGACTAAATGAACTCAACGGACATTTTAGAGGGAGGCCCATAGACTAAGGGAATGATATCTGTGTGTTTATATCAAAAGACAGGAAAAGTGGTGGTGATTAATTGGAATATATTGGAAAGTATGGGACCTGGGCATGTCATAGTTGGTATAGAATAAGGGATGGATACTGTCCCGGTTCTGGCTGGGATAGAGCTAATTTTCTTTCTAGTACCTGGTATAGTGCTGTGTTTTGGATTTCACATTAAGATAATGTGATGACACACTGATGGTTTAGTTGTTGCTAAGCGGTGCTTATACTAAGTCAAGGACCTTTCAGCTTCCCATGCTCTGCCAGGTGCACAAGAAGCTGGGAGGGGGCACAGCCAGGACAGTTGACCCAAACTGGCCAAAGGGCTATTCCATACCATATGATGTCATGCTCAATATATAAACTTGGTGCAGTTGGCCAGGGAGCAGTGATCGCTGCTCGAGGACTGGCTGGGCGTTAGTTGGCGGGTGGTGAGCGGTTGCATCACTTGTTTTTTCCTGGGGTTTGTTCCTCTCTCTCTTTTTTGTTGTTTTGCTTTTCATTACAATTTATTATTATTACTATAGATATGTAGATGTGGTGCTTAGGGACATGGTTTAGTGGTGGACTTGGCAGTGTGAGGTTAGCGGTTGCACTTGATCTTAAAGGTCTTTTCCAACCTAAACGATTCTATGATTCTATGACTATTATTATTTTATTTTATTTCAATTACTAAACTGTTCTTATCTCAACCCACGAGTTTTCTTACTTTTGCCCTTCCGATTCTCTCCCCCATCCCGGGGGGAAGAGTAAGCAAGCGGCTGTGTGGTGCTTGGTTGCTGACTGGAGTTAAACCACGACAGAGAATACATGGGCATTTACCACGTTGTCTTCTCCCCATCACAGCACCCATCCCTGCCATCCAGCAGTGCCCACTTTGTGTTACACATGACCATGGGATTAGCAGCATTTCTAGAGTTGCCATGAAACCTGTTGGCATGTGGGCTGATAGTGCAGCCAACATGCTTTTTGGTCTGCCAAAGCACTTGGTGCTTGAACTGGGACAGAAACATTGTCAGGGCAGGAATGTAATACCAGGTACTTTCCAGTGATGAGGTATCGTCACCCAAAATGAGACAACAGCAACAGCAACCTGTCTGCTTACACACTGCTGCTTCACTAGCCCATACATGTCTTCCTGCACAATAGTTTGTAGCTTGAGATGAGTAGGAAGAAGAGTTTTGTTTCATGTAATTTCCAGTTAGACCATTTTTTTCCCATTCCCCAAAAGATTCTGAACTTCCCAATATTTTGGGTAATATTTTCCGTAGTAATTCCTAGAATTATGTTTGGTCTTTGATTGATATTTTTGAATAGAAGAGTGAAAGTTTTCCAACCTTGCCCAATACAGTGAAAAAATCAAAATGATTAATTTTGTTTAGAAATGTTTTGAGAGTAAGAAAACCTGGAAAATTTCAGTTCTGGAAGTAATAAAGAACAGCTTAGCATACCACATATCTGAGCTTCATGGAGCTTCTTTGCCAACCCTTTGCAACAATGGCAAAAGTGGAAAGTGGGCTGTTTATTTAAAAAATTTAAAAAAAAAGCTGTGTAAAATATCCCAGCAAATGTTTTGAAATACTGGGAGAGGGCAATGGTTCATGATACAGATGCAAGGCAAGGAGAACTTCAGGGAGAGATGGATATCTTGACATGTCCAAAAGCTGTCTGAGGAAATTAGGTAGGAGTTTTCTTGGTCAGTGGAGAGAGACTGGCTTTGCAGTAGACATCCAACCCACCTCTTCCCAACATGTGTGGAGCTGGCATGAGCTGCTACCTAATTTTTTGTTAATGTGAATGTCTCCCAAAGTGATCTGCATTCTCTTCCTAGCTCAGCTCAGTGATGAATTTTTGTAGATCAATCTGGCTGTAGCTTGTTGCTTCAGCTACCAACCTGAGAGCCCTTCCCCTGGGCCTTGGAGCTGTCTAAGACAGGTTTCCCCAGGGAGCAGCAGGTATCAGCCAGGACTCTCAGATAAACACAACACTGTACGCAGAGCTAAGCTACCTACAACATATTTCTCCCAATATATTGTGTTTTCTCCTTTTCCCCAGCGGCACAGCAAAGGGAGTGTGTTGGCTGGGCAGGTGAATGCTCTGCTTGGAAGCCCTCCAGGTAAAATTCAGCTTCGTGACTGCGTGATATAGCACAGGCAAGGAAACTGGGAGGCAGCAGACACCCCTGCCAGAAAGCTCCAGGTTTGACGCCTTCACGGCTGCCCCTGAAAGGCATGAGAAGCCCGGACCTGTGTCATGCTTCCAATCCTCACAGAGTAGTTTGACTCTATTGTGTTTGCTAATTCTTTCTTAGAGGAGACATTTCAGAAGGCCAAGGCATTTGTAACCTCCTGCTGAGACTGCAGAGCCATTCGGTAATATCCGTAGGTGGAGGCATGAAGGTTTCCTTTTATGCCCCTGCATAAACATGTGTTTTGCTGCTGCTGACAACATGAGCTGTAGTCTGAAGTTTAAGCAATGCTGGTGCTGTCCCCTCTGGAAAAGCATCGCTCTAATTCTCTGCTGACCACAGAGTTGCACAGCAGGACTTCATCTCATTTAGTGCTTATTTATTATTCACGGCTGTTCTCATTTGCTGTGTTTCTCAATGCACCTTTCTGATCAAGGCTGGAGAGACCCACCTTCAGCAATGCAGCTCTACATTACCCTCCTGGAAAAAAACCTAGATAGTTGTACCAAGAGTGAGTGTCACAGTTTTGCAAGCAGAGTTGCACGTGTGCATAGGCAGGGAAGTAGTTATGTATGCTTGTAAAATCCAGGAAGCTCTTTTGAAAACTTATTTTTAAAACAAATTTAGATGACTTATTTCAATCAGAGAAGAATACCCATGGTTATATAACAAGAAGATTATCTTTCACTTCATGGCTATGTAAATATGACTCATACCCTTAAGGGTAAGGCAGTGTCGTCAGTGAATGGTTATGCACTTGCAAATCTGTGCTCCCTGTGACAGCTTTATCTTCCCCTTTGCAAATAAACTGTGGAGGACTTGGGTACAGCACAGCCACTGCTCTGTAGTCCTCTGAAGAGCGAGAATAGAGACTATCGTTGACATTTGGAAGCATATCCAGCTTTAAGTGACAGCAACTGGTGTATAGTGAAAGGCATTTAGAGAGTAATGCAGAAAACAAGGAGTTACCCCCAGTATGGATCCAGATCTGGAATTATAAAACAGATGAGGTTGGAAGGGAGCTCTGGGGTCTGTGGTCTAAGCCCCTGGGCAAAGCAGGGCTGGTTTGGGGTCCAATCCAGCTAATCTCTTCACTAGCTGCTGTTATTTTGCACATGAGCAGAGCCCACCTGAGCACAGATCTGTCCTCCCTTTCCCCAGCCCCAAGGCAGCAGCGTGAGCAGTAGTATTGCTTTGCACAAGCAAACACCTGGCAAACATGGAGATTGAAGTTCTGATCCAAAGCCAACGGTAAATTATATAGGTTGAGAGACTTCCCCCAGGCTACAGTAGGATGAGGGTGGGATGGGAACTGAGCCATCCTTCATAGTTGCCCTGAACCATCAGCTGTCCCTTATTCATGGATGAACAGTATTTCTTGCAAAGAGAACTGTTTCTTTTCTTTGGGACATGTTTGCAACCTGCTTCTAATTTTCTTTGGAGTAATTAGTCATTTAAAAGTGTTCACAAACCACAGAGAGCCTTTGTTTTTTATTTTTTTGCAAAGGGCTTTTGTTCAGTGTCACATACAAGGATGCACAGGCTTATAGCACAGCTTCTCTGACTATAAAATGGGAAGAATATTTATCACCCAGCTTTGAGGCTGAAGTCCTTGTGTCTAAATTCAGTCTCTGAGCTCCTCAGGGAAAGCTGCAATAGAGCTTCAAAGCCTTGTTTCTATGATTTGTTAGCTTGGCAATGAGTCCTTACCAGTGCTCCCATTTGATTTATACCCAGGGAGTGCAGGAGACTTTCCAGATGCAAAAGTACTAATTTTCCTGAGAGAAGGATCTCACAGGAAGCCTGAAGCTTGACTGGAAATGTTGCAGTCTTCATCCCTCAAAATCAAAGTCTGGATGCCCAGTGCATCTTTGTCCTAGTTATCAGACTGAATTAGAATATGCAGCTATTTATAATGGAAACCTACATCTCAGTACCAAAAATAGAGTGGAATAAAACCTCGGGAGGAATTAAAAAAACATTAGCAATAACAGCGCTGCATTTCAAGAGCTGCAGGTATGCCATGGACCTGTTTTGCTTTAAAAGCTGTTTACTATGCTCATGGCTAACTCCACTGCATCTTTCTAGACCTATACTCATGGCAGGATTTGGCCCAGGACTTGGGTAGATGTTGAGTTTCAAGGAGAGAAGCGATGCTATGAAATGAGAAAGAGGAAAAGTTTGGCCCTATGCCTCCTCCTGTGAGCAGGAAAAAGATGATCCCACTCTGTGCTGGACCTGCCTGGGCTGCAGAGAAGGTTAGTGCAGCCCGTGCAGCAACTTGCCACCACTGATCCCTGTGGCATGGTCAGTCCCTTGGGACTGGGTGCACCCAGGACATGGCAGACACGTTTCCGGGAGCTCTTTGTACCTGAGTGCTGGGGCTGGGAGGAGGTGACTATGTCACTTCTCCCCAAAAACAAAGCACGATGATCTTGGAGCCAAGCAGCTGCAACCTTATAGGAGGTTGTAGGTAGCGCTTGACAGCTAGCTGGTGTCTGACTACAAACTCCTAAAAGCCTAATTAATCTTAGATGCACCTACTCCTCCTTGATGATATAATCATGTTGTCACATGTTATTTCAAGATTTGCATGATTACAGGATACCATAAAACCCACTAACTCTCCCTTGGCCTCCAGGGCTGTCAAGATCATGCCAAAGTAAACAAGTGAGGTTATTGAGCAACTAGGGAGAAACAATAACACAGGCACATCCATCCACCCATGCGTAACACCCGTGCACGTGCTCCTGCTGCCCTGGCCTTTCCAAAACACACAGCGGCTCCCCATAGCTCCTAGTCCAAACACCGCTGGCACCACGGTTCAGAGGTTGGGAGCCAGCTGTACCCTCTGCAGGATGGATCCCACCACCCTGGCTCAGGCTTCTGTGACTTCTCAGCTTGAAGGAAACATCCTTGTCCTCCCCTGAGTACTGCAGGGTGGGAGACCCAGCTTCCTGCTGGTGAGGTGGAGGGTGGTTGCGCTCTACAGGTTGGTGGGCTGGATTGAAACATCCGTGGGGCCGGGACAAGTAGAGAAAAGAGAGTCTAAATAAAAGACCTGGATAAAATAAATAAGAGGGGTTGAACGGCTGAGTTGCTACCCCCTAGACATCTCCAGAAAGAAAAAAAAAAGAAAACATTCAAGGCATGAAGATCCATCTACACTTTGCTGCTACTTATCTTGTGACACAGCATTTTCTATAGGGGTTAGACGCACTTGTGTGAGCAAATGTTTGTCCCCTGATCAGAAAGTTAGCGCTTGACTGCGCACACTTGATATTTCTTTCCCACAGATCTCGTGGCTTGTTAAAGCAGCAGCCTGCCAGCAATTGCATTTTATTGAATGTGAAAAAAATGTTGCATGTCTGCCAACCTTTTTCTAAGGCGTTTGAGAGGATTTTTACGAGGCACCCTAAAAGCTGAAGCTCAGCCCTGTGCATGCATCCTCACACTGCCAGTGGAGAGGAGATGCTGTGTGCGCATGAGTGCTCTGATTAGGTGTCAGAAATGCCTACTCATCCCCATTTTTCACGTGATAAAAACCACTTGCTTTCTCTGCCCTGTTCAGGAGAACTGGCACAGCAAGAGGACACCAGTGAGACTCTCATCTCTGTTTTTCCATTGGATAAGAATTCATGAAATGCCTTCATAAAGGGGTAATATTGTAGCTCAGAGACTGCCTGGATAAAACACCTCTCAGCTCATTTATCCAACCCAACTGTGCCCCAGGAGACCACTGAAACAACAGATCCTCTAAGGATCCTTTTTGTGATGGCCTTCTAGCTCATGAGATCTTGAACATAGCTTGGATCACCCAAGGTAACCATGGCTTGAAGATGACACAGTCATCTTCAAATAATGAAAATTACTGTGCTTGGAGAGCTGATCTTCCAAGGGCAGATCAGAACAGGCTGGCTGGTTTAGCCTAACAAAACATCTGAGACAGGACCAACTGCCCATAGAAATACCACCTCAGAGCAAGGAGAAGCAACAGCAATATTTTATTACAAATGTGGTTTCTGATCATCACAGCAGTAAGGGTCTGGAACAACCTCCTGCCAGCAGAGCCACAAACATGCATATACTTCAGATAAATTTTTTTCTTTAAAGGAGTGATAAGAAGAAGTAAGGATATGGGTTAAGTTTTACAGGCTTAGGAGACCCTTTACGTGTGCTCTTTCTGGTTAGCAGTAAAAGCGCCTTGAGACACCTAGACTTGCTTCCTATGCATGAGGAATCCCAACTGGCCTGCAAGATCTTTGTACAGAGCTGGCACAGCAAAAGTGAGCTTGCAGAAAACCCTATCATGGTTTGAGGACATCAGCAGGTAAAAAACCCACCTCCTAGTTGCATTCCCCAAAGACAAAGATAATCTAGACCCCTTTCCCAAGCTGGCCATGGCTGGTGGCTGATAGTAGTTTGTTTCAAATCCCTTCTTTTCTGGAGTAGAAGTCAGATGTCTTGCTATTAACTTTCCCCTCCTCACCAGGATGGTTTTCCTCCTCTGCTGTAAGTGCGTCAGAGTCTGTCACTATCTCCTGGGTGTTTGTTTCTCTTTCAGTTTTGGATGTCATCCCCAAACACAGTGACAGCTGTCTTTACACTAAAAACACCTCTTCTCCTGTGTCCTTTCTCCCCAGAGCCAGGAGATGGGCAGCAGCCAGGAAAGATTAAAAGCAAATTCTGGCATGTTTTTAGCCCAGCTTTATAAGGACATGGCTCATTTGATCGCATGCACAGGTAACAACATACAGCTGCTGGTTTGAATTCGTTGCACGGCAATAGTTTGTGAAGTCCCTGTGGGTTTCAGGAAAACAAATATTCAGGTGGAAGAGACTCTACTGAAGCCTTCACTGGGACTGAAGACAGCTCAGCCCTTTTCAAGGCTTCAGAGGATCCATGCTGAAGACCTACATCAAAGCACATTGTTAATGAGGCTTTGCTGTTTTGCAACTCACATCAGCTCATGGTGAGCGCATCCTGGTGCCACTGGGAACCTGGAGTCCATTGCCCACTGTGGGTTGGTGCTCCTTGCTGGGAGAGGTGGTACATCCCTCTGCAAGCATCTCCCATCACTTCTGCCTCACAGCCACCCTCTGAAATCCTGCCACTGCCCGGGGGAGAGTTTCGACTGGCAAAGTGCCACCCGCCCCTGGGATTTTATGTAGGCAAGTGGAAAAGTGTTGTGCCTCAGCTTGTGTTTGTGCCTCATCCGGAGAACCAGCCGAGCAGCAAAGGTGCGTGCATAGCAGCAGGGCTCACAGAAGGCGCAAACCTTCTCCCAAGCATCGGGGTGCTCCTCACCCTGCTGCTCGCAAGTCCAAAGGTACTGCAGAAGCAAATGCACCAACATGAGCACCTTGACATCACTCCATCTCCTTTTCCAGGGAGTCTTTTGTATCTCCTTCCCAGATTATTGGGCAAAAGCAATTTCTTTTGCAAGGAGATGAAGGGATGTTCATGCCAGTCCTAACCACAGCTGACAACAAGGCAGGAGTGAGCTCTACTACACCAAACACTGGTGAGTTCAGGGCAAGTCTGTGTGCTAAAACAAGAGTTGGACAATGCTTCAGTGCTGGTGTGCCATCGCTGATGTGACTGAGGGCACATCAAATTGCCCTTGCAATAGGGAGGAAAGGCCTGAAGACATGAAAAATATATTCACGCCTTGTATTCAGAGGCTGCTGGCCAAAGGGAGCACTTAGTGTTTTTGTTCAAATGACTGGGTTCGATTTCTGGGACTCTGACCCATGGATTTCATGTCGCATGGCTTCCGGTTGCCTTTAACATTGTGGCTCGGCATGGATTTCAGCAATATGCCCACAAAGGACTAGTGCAAAATTGGTTCACCTCAAGGCACAATGTCCTTACCCACATTTATTAAGTGTATTCAGAAATTTAAAGCACAGTCGGCCCTAAAGATGTGTTGCAGGACCGTGCCTGGAGCTATGTGACAATCCCTGTCTGTTTAATAGGGGCTGACTGGGGAAGGGGATCAGGATCCAGACCAGCCTCAGATAGGGCACAGAATGATTAAATGACACACCTTGTGTTTTTTAAAACCTCATGGCAAACTGTAGACTGGAGCCCCAGGGAATGGGGATGAAGGCATACCAGGAAGGCAGTTAATGCACACACAGGCCATCTGCCCCATCCTTTAACAATACCCTGAGCATCCCCCTTGAGTTCAAGTGACCCTAAATGACTTTGCTAAATTGAGATACCAACCATGATGCTGTGCTTGCCTCCCTGCCCCCTCAACATATCCACTTCAGAAACCCAAAAGTTTCCTTTCACCTCATTTTTAGGGGATTTGTCTTGTTCTTGGACCTGGGGCCGTACTGAATAAAGAAGCTTCAGATTTGTGTTCCTCTGGAATTAGGGATGAGAAAGTCATACAGGAGAGCAATTAAGATATCCGAGAGGATGTACCAGCGTGTCAGAGGCAGCTGTTCCAAGTCATCCATGGCCTAATATGGAAAAATAGATCTATTTTAAGAAGAAAAAAAAAGTACACATGATAGGTTTTAGATGAGAAATAATTTGGGAGTGATATTGAAAACGATATCACTCATGCTGCACTTCAGTCCTGCCAAGCGCATTCTATAATTAATAACTACTTCAGATGAAGTGACTTTCCTTTGAATGTGAAGTATTAAACATTTAAATCCCTATCTGTAAATATAAGACTGTAGCAGATATCTCCATAAGCCTTGCAGCCACATGCTAATGTATATTTATATTCTAGATAGGTATTTTTAGCAAGAACTACAAGTTCTTTCTGTATTTGATTACATCAGAGCTCTGTTTTACATTTAATGTCTGGACTGCAAAAATATCCCCTTCTTTTTTCTTCTTTTGGCATTTTGCAATAATTTCTGCTCCAGTCTCCTCTCTTTTTCTTTCATGCCCACCTGGATTCATGTACCTTCCAAGAGGGCTGTATGGGGTTTTTTCCCTTCTCCCTCCCAAAGAAGACAAAAGATATAAAATTAAAAGAAATCAAGCAGCAAAACAGCTCCTGTTGTTTGCCACTTGCAGCCTGAGCGAGCCTGCAATCAGGGCATGCCAGGATAACTACCACCACTCATGGCTACACATGATGTGACCAGTGTCCTGCTGTGGAAAGCAACTGCAAATGATCCCTGCTGGAAACCCCAGTCCTGTAAGTATTAATCATGCTGTTTATGTAGCACCAGTGATGCTTCTGTGGGAATCTTGCCCAAGTCAAAGCAGCATGATTGAACCCAGGTCCTGATCCAGCCCAAGCCAAGGCTGCTTGTGCACTGTGCTTCCAGAGGAGAAACTATCCTCTGAAATAAGCACTCCACCTTCAAGACTTGTGGAGACCATGAGGAAAGGCCACGCAAGGCAGACATATCACCCTAATGGTTGGCTGGAGATGGTACTCAACAGGGTATGCCAGTTTGAATATCCTCACCCATGTGGGTCTACAAACACCTCCCTGAAAGTTTAGTTTCTGTCATGCTTTACTCTTTAATTTCTAGATGGACGAAAGTATTTGCAGTTTTGCAACTGAAAGCGGGTGATGCAGATCAGGGCTGCACATCTGTAGGGCTGCCCCACATTTCCAGAAGGGCTGGAAGGTGATGAAAAAGGCAACTTCTTGGTCAGATAAAGCATAAGGCACCAAGGAGTGCCCTCAAGTTTGGAGATAAAGTCTCTGGATGTGCACAGAATTACTGCTGGGAAGAACAAGCCCCCAGAGGGGCAGGTAAAATCCTTCAACACAGCAACAGCAGCACTGGATGCCGCCTGCTGTGAAGCCTCATCTTGTAGGGCCAAGAGGCTGCAAGTCTTTTTATGGCCCTTTGGAGACACATCTCTCTATGTTCTATTTTATTCAGCCTATATTTAAACTTCTCCCTCTGTATGTCCACTCGACCCAGTGACGCAGAAGTCTGCCAACTCTTTTGAATCCCCCGGCAGTGTCCTGCATTTGCTGGGGCAGTGGTGCTTGCTGGGTTTAACTCCTAGGGACCAAATAGAAAGAATAAATAAAAGCAATAACCAAAGCAGCAGCAAATCAAACTTTGCAAGGGCTCCCAGTGACGACTGTTCAGCTTGTGGCTTATGGCTAACACAGTGTGAACAGATGAATATTAGTGCAAAAGGACATTTTGTACCCCTGACACTCTGTGTGAAGGGCTTTTCACCTCGCCTAATCTAGGAACATATTACAAGTGCTTTGAAGCTAAACCCTGCCTTTGACTCTCTTTCGGCTACAGTAGAAGCTCTCTTCTCTGGCGATGGAGCCACGTTAACAGGCGAGTCCCAGGTGACAGGAGACCTGCAGCGCAGTGTGATACAGGATGTTCACAGCCAGCACCAGTGGCACAAGGAGGGCATTGGTCCCCATTCGCAGCATCTTTGCAGCACAGAGCAGACCCCAAATGGCTGCTCCCAGCCGCCTGCTTGCTTTGTTGTGCTGAGCTCAGCTGCTTTCTCTTTGCCTCCTGCAAGAGAAGCTGCACTAAGAAAACCCCCATTTCTCTCCATGTATGCCCCAGATGAGCTTCCTGTAACTGCTGGACAGTACTTTACCCTTCTGCCACCCTTCTCCCCCTCCTCTTCCAATGGGGATAGCCTTAAATCTAGCTCTTCCAAGGAGTATTTTTGCATTCCCTTGCTTACCCTCTTCTGTAGCTTTTCCCCTCTCTGGCACAGGGCAGGTGGGCAGCTGCAGGAAACCAGCCAGAGACATACCCTCCCTGCAGCCCGTGCTGCCCCATGCTCCCTTCCTGGGCGAAGGCGCACAAGAAAGATGCTGCAGGCTGAAAACCGGAGGATCCAATTTTATTTGCTAGATTCTCACCCAGAAGGGAACTCCCAGTCCCTCTGTATCCAGACCCTGCCCCATCTGCACATGCAATAGATGGAGGAAAGTTCAGCCCATGTTAGCACAGCACGGGACCCTGCAGCCAGCGTGGAAAGGCCACCGGGGACAGTGACTTACTCCAGAGCTTGAACCCAGGATGGAAAAGGCTATATGACTCAAGGATGACAATGATGGTGGTTTGCTTCTGGCCTGACACATCAGACTGTTTTTGGAGCAGGGAAACAGAGAACAGATGAGTAGGAAGCAGAAGCTGGTGCTCTGTGTCTGCAAGGCTGGGTATAATATCAGTATTCGAGTAGCTCCCAGTCATTATCCTCTCAATGGCATTTTTCCCATCTGTAGACCTCAGCATTGAAAGGGTGTCTCAGGGAAGCTGTGGCTGTTTTAGTGAAGCACGGAGCATTTCACCTCCAGAAAAAAGGGGCTTATCAGCCTCCTGAGCCCCAGGCTTGCAAGGGGCCCTCTGCCAAGGAATGCAGTGCCTTGTCAAAGTTTTCTTGCAAATAGTACTGAGACAGACATTGAGAAATAATTTCCTCTGTGCAATGAAGAAAAAGAGTTGTCCTGCTTATTCCTTTAGTTTCCTGGCTGGTGTCTTATGGAAACAGAGTAAAAATGGACTTTGCCACAGAGGAACTTGCAGGGGTGGCATGAACGCACAAGGATGATGCACGGGATGTACCCATGCTCCCCTCTGCTCTTGCTCTTGCAGGTTGTCCCCTGGATAAGGCCTGGCAACAGGAACAGAGGAAATGGCAAGTTCCCGGGCTCTCCCTCACTGGAGAGGGCTGCGAGCTGGGCACGCCTGGCTCACTTGTATCTGCTTTTACTCCATCTGGTTATACAGCAGACAGGGCATCAGAATCAATCCTACAGCTGCTCCAAGGGAGAACGCAGCAAATCCCCAGCTGGGACTCAGTAGCGCTGTTAACCAGTGCGAGTGAAGCCGTTGGCTTTTCCCAGAATTGAGGGTCTGGGATAATCATTACTTTTCCTTTCCTGAAGTCCCTGCTGTGAAGGGATGGGGGAAGGCAGAGTAACAGAATAAGTTGTTTGAAATGGTCTGTATAACATCTGGGAAGGGAAATCCAGGAGCTCTGATTGCAACCCGAGCTGAGGCAAAGGGCTGCTGAGGGTTTTGGCTAGCCAAACTCCCAAATTTGCTTTTGCAGGTCTAACCTGCCCTGGCCTGTTAGTCCAGGGTGTGTTTTGAGCTTTCCAGAAATACATCCCATCTCAACACATGAAGGCTGAGTCCTTCTGAACTCATTCCATAGCTTATTCTAGACAGAATTAAGTGCCAAGTCTCTACAATTGCAAACCACACTCTGCTGAGCAGGTAGTGAGTGGGACCAACATCCATCTGCTGTCTGACTCAGGAGATGGCACCAAAAATGGAAAGAAAATAAGCCAAGCTCCTGGTGGAGGGTTGCAGGATTTTTGGGGGGATTGTGCACAGGGATTTAGTAGAGGCACACAGGCACAGGTTGGGTGGGAGCTTGGGCAGACCTGGGAAAAAAGCACTGTCCATGTCCAGTGTGCGCACAGCCCCTGCTCTTGCTGAGGATGACCCCAGAGCACCAGCCTTGATGACACTGCCCAGGCCCTCCTGCTGCACAGAGCTGCAGTGCTTCATCCACTACTGCACCCCACAGAGGAAAGCTGTAGGGGGAGATGTGGGTCCTGGGGGCCAGAAGCAGCTGAAGGTGAGGAACATCTGTTTAGCAGCTGGAAACTGGAAATTTGAAGGTTTTAGGTCCAGGTGCCGAAACTCTTGGCTTGAATCCACTTGAATTCCAGCATTGAAGATGGGTGAAGCCACATATCAGTGAAGAAGGTTATTCCCAAGGCATCTAAGAGTCCATGAGGCAGCTTGGCAGAGAGAGGAGTGGGGTTGTTTTGGCTGGAGCATGGGCACTTGCGGCATTAGAGAGCACACTGGAGGAGCGTGCCAAAAACCATGGCCATCAGACCCAGCGCTGCAGAACTGCTTCCCACCCCATTGCTGCTCCTGCTGTCATCACTGCAGAGGTCAGTGTAGCAGCATGACTTGGGTCTGGTCGCCCCTATCCCATAAGAGGGGCTGCATTCCTCCTCACAGCTTCTGGTCACAGTGATGTTGCCGAAAAAGGGGTAACCTGAAACAGGCAGAGAGGAGAAGGGGAGAAGAATAAGAGAAAGAAAGAAATGGTAAAGGAAGGTGCAGACAGCTGGCACTGAGAAACACTGACTTTGTGCAACAGAGGGGAATTAAAAATAAAGTGTTTATGGGTGAATGTTGTGGTTTAGCCCCAGTCAGAAATTAAGTACTACCCAGCTGCTCGCTCACCCTCCCCCCCAGTGGGATGGGGGAGAGAATCGAAGGAGCGAAAGTAAGAAAACTTGTGGGTTGAGATAAGAACAGTTTAATAATTGGAATTAATAATAACAATAATAATAATAATAATAACAATAATAATAATAATAATAATAATAATAATAATAATAATAATAATAATATAAATAATTGCAATGAGAAGGAAAACAACAAGAGAGCAAGAGAGGAACAAAACCCAAGGGAAAAAAACCAGTGCTCACCACCCGCTGACTGATGCCCAGCCAGTCCCCAAGCAGCGATCGCTGCCCCTTGGCCGACTCCCCCGCAGTTTATATACTGAGCATGACATCCTATGGTATGGAATATCCCTTTGGCCAGTTTGAATCAACTATCCTGGCTGTGCCCCCTCCCAGCTTCTTGTGCACCTGGCAGAGCATGGGAAGCTGAAAAATCCTTGACCAGTGTAAACACCACTTAGCAACAACCAGAACATCAGCATGTTATCAACATTATTCTCATACTAAAATCCAAAACACAGCACTGTACCAGCTACTGGGAGGAAAATTAACTCTATCCTAGCCAAAACCAGGACAGTAAATAAAGGCAAATAAGGGGTTAGGCATCTCTAATCCATGGGTCCCTATAATGCAGGCTGCTCTTTGTAGGAACAGGTCCGCTGGTTCTACCTGCTGCCTCCCTCTCTCCCTCCTGCTCCTTCCAAATTTATTCTACCATGGACAAGAGACACAAGTCCCTGTGTATTTTGTTCAGGTGAGTTGCTCCTGCAATGGCTCTGCATAGAAGGTGGCAGTGCCAAGGAGCACTGGTGTAATGCTGGCATGGTCACTGGTGAGACAGTTGGTGTTAGGTGAAAGCGTCTACAAACAAGAAGAGAGCCCCTGTGTTTCTGCGATATATTTGCACACATCTACGGGTTCAGAGTCTGTAAGGGCATAGGGGTAGGAAAGGCAAAACAGACCAAGTAAGCAGGATGAGTCCTGTATGCTTCACTATGACACTCTGAATCTGATGGATTTCTCTCTTTCCCGCTCTAAAGTTGGATAACTCCACCTGGATTCTTAAAGGGAAGTAAAAGGATAATCCAAGCTGGGACTGGGAGGGGGAGAGGGAAACGTGGCCAGCAGGTTGAGAGAGGTAATTCTGCCCCTCTACTCCGCTCTGGAGTCCTCAGCACAGACATGGACCTGTTGGAGTGGGTCCAGAGGAGGGCCACAAAGATGATCAGGGGGCTGGAGCACCTCCCCTATGAGGGGAGGCTGAGAGAGTTGGGGTTGTTCAGCCTGGAGAAGAGAAGGTTCCGGGGAGACCTTCTTGCGGCCTTTCAATACTTAAAGCAGGATGATAAGAAAGATGAGGACAGACTTTTTAGCAGGGCCTGTAGTGATAGGACAAGGGGGAATGGTTTTAAACTAAAAGAGGGGAGATTCAGACTAGATCTAAGGAAGACATTTTTTACAATGAGGGTGGTGAAACACTGGACCTGGTTGCCCAGAGAGGTGGTCAATGCCCCATCCCTGGAAACATTCAAGGTCAGGTTGGACAGGGCTCTGAGCAACCTGCTGTAGTTGAAGATGTCCCTGCTCATGGCAGGGGGGTTGGACTAGATGACCTTTAAAGGTCCCTTCCAACCCAAACCATTCTATGATTCTAAGTTCATGAGGCAATTTGGCCCACAAAGGATGCATCTCTCCTCATGAGCACTCATAGCAAGCAAAGAAACTTACCTGAGTCTACGGAGTGCAGCGTTGTTGTGCATACGGTGGCTTTCGGGGGGCACAGGGTGACTGTTCTGCACTTAGCAATGTCCGTTGGTTCTTTGCATGTGTAACATCGTAAGGACTGGGCTGCAGAGGGGAACAGAATGGGTCTGAGGTGGTCACAGCAACAAAGACAAACAGCAAGTCTACAGCTTCTCTGCTCTGTGGTGGGGACTATGTGATGGTCAGTGCTTCATCCCCCCTTGACCAAGACACAGTGGCCTCGGAAACTAAGCACAGCTGGAGGCAGTGGCAAAGCTTGCATATGTCAGGGGGGAAAGACCAAACCCCAGCACCAAAGGGCAAGGATGGTGTTGCGGGAGTTGAGCATGATCACTACCTTGGGGGCTCAGCAGCCCAAAAAGAGCAGGGATCTAGAGGGAACTATTACTTGAGCAGCTTTGATAGGATCTTCGCATCCTCTGCAAGAGGTGCTGTAACAGAGAGCAAAATAGCTCCTTCTGTTGAGAGCAGCATTCACCAGCACGGAAAGACTGGCACTTCCCCCGTCTCTCCACCCACAGTGACGGCTCTTTCGTGCTTGTTTAGAGGGATTTCTGCAGACCTTAGTAACTGAGAGCAGAATTTAAATGTCAGAGCTGTACCAGAGATCCTAAGGGCTGAATGTGGCCTAAAAAACACTTTCATCAGAGGCTACTGCTGCTTTTTAAAAGAGATGATGCTACAAAGCTCTTGCTGGCTGCCTGCTGACACAGGGATACCTTTACATATGCAAGCATTGATCACAGCAGTTGCTCAAAAGTCTCGGTACGAGACCTGTTCGTCCGCAGCCGGCAGATACAGAGTGTGCATATTTTTTCGGAGTCATGCTGCTGTGGCTTGATGATAGAAACCAGCCTGATTTGATATTTTCTATCCTACCTGCCTTCCACCAACACGGCAGCTGAAGAACCACCCAAATGTGTCCACTGCCATCTATTGGTAAAATTGCAGAAAGACGATGTTTTCTTGTTAAAGTTCTGCAGCATCTGCTGTTAGAGAGAAACCTCTGGGACTTTGTGATAAGGATAAACATTTTTGAAGGCAGTTGTTTGAACATCTGACTCTAGAAAGAATTTTCAGGGCATCTACTTCTCTTAGCACCTCCTTTGGAAAATTCAGTTGTGCAATACAGCCTACACGATGCAAAAGTTTTCTTTATCCTCTTTGCAGAGGTAGGAAGGGCTTTTTAACATGAGCAATGGTGGTGTTCTTGTGGCCATATCTTTTGTAAACAGGTGTGGTGGAGCCATCCCCATTTACCTGAGCTAAGGACCTCGATAGATCCATTCCAAATGACCCCTGAGAGGTTGTTTTATATTTTAACATGTAGTGCACACTGAGAGGGAAACACAATGCTGTCAACCTTGCAAGCATAGGGTTGTTTGTGAGTGTATGGCTCATGTATGGATGGAGCAGTGCTAGTTTAAAGCATCTGAGAAACTGATCTGCAGCCTTTGGGTTGAGCTGGTTTCTAAACCTCATCATTTTCACAGGTGAGCAGGGTAGTGCCATGGGCTCTGGGGCAGTTACTTCCAGTTAAGAGCAAGTTTAAGGAAGAAAACCATCAGCCCCTTATCTTTCACTGACTCTGGGTGGGGCACTCAGAGGGTACTGGTTTTGTAGGAAGGTTGCAGTGGAAGAGGAAAGCCCAAAACTATAAGGACCAGAGTAAAAGAGAAGAACTGAACACAGAGGACAGTGCTGTGTCCTGATCTGAGGTCAATAATTGACTGATCATCACTGTCCCACAGCACCTTCTACTCATTGATTTCAAACCTCTGAAAAATTAGTGGTATATTTTGAGCCACAGACATATTCCTGAGCTGCAAGAGCTGTGCCTAGACCAGCTGCCTCCCACTGGATCATCCCAGAAAAGCCATTTCTGCCTCCAACTGAGCTATACATCAAAAGGGGGTGATGCCTCTCTGTTTCCATAAAGCACTTCGAGACCCGTGAGTGGCAACCTGCTCTGCGAGTTCCTCAGCAACCCCATTAAATCCAGGACAGGACTAGACCCAGAAGCAGGAAAAGAAACACATAATACACCACCTGTGAAATATCTTGAAAGAAAGAAGAAAAAAAACCAACAACAAACAAAACCGGCAAGTACTGAAATGTAAAAAACTGTAGTAGCTGTATAGAAGTGACTGCACCTGTCCTGGTTCAGCCCTGTGGTGGGTTTGACCCACAGCATGTCCCTCAGCCAGCAGTTGAGTTTGCTTTAGAGACAGGTGGAAGAAGGAATGAGGGTAGGGGGATTAAAAAAAAAAGCCATGCAGCCTGAAGAAGAGACCCAACACTCTTCCATGCATAAAGACTTGCAAGATGTATGCCTTTCAGCCTTCTTCCACTTGCAACCCTCTGAATGATCTCCATGTAGCCATGCCTCCAGATGGAGGTGCTCAACCCCTGCCCAGGCTGCCTCTCCTTTGAGATCTTTCAGAGTCTCATGAAAGCGGCCTGAGGATCTCTGGGGCCCGTAGGCTGTAGGTTAAAACCCACTGGGTTGGTGTCACCCAAAAGGATGACTGTTCCAGGCCAAGGATGTATTTGCAATGGGTCACAAATAGATGGAGTAAGAACACAGCGATGACCAGACCCCGCTGCCAGCTTGCCCAAGACCCAGACCCATCAGAGACCAAACCTAAACAGACCCAGGAGAATTGCCTATCTCCACCTATATACTAATCGCTAGAAATAATTGAAAATGAGGAAGCTGGTCGTTTAATGAACCTTTCCAAAATCCTTGGGGTTATTTCTCAAATCCTTGCCCATAGCTATACTGAAGCCTCACCCTCTGGTTTTCAGAGCTTCCAGCAGCCATCTGGGAGGTTTTCTGGATGGCAGGAGCTCAGGATGAACATACCCCATCCCATCCCTGAGGGGACAGGTTGGCAGCTTAAGTAGAGGCTGTTGGTTCAAATTTTTGCCCATGCTTGTACTGTCCTGTACTATGTGTCTGTCATTTAAGCCTTATTCTTATAAAGCAGTGTGTCGGTCCCCTCTGTCCTGGGGTGAGGTGTGAGAAGGGACAGGTGACAGGCGACCACCTATGGGTCCAAATGATATGCACTGTTCTCCGTCAGGTGTCGTGGCTCTCCCCACCAGGAATGCATATCCCCTTTCCCTGTTCACCCTCTCCATTGACCTTCTTAAATACATAAAGGCATTATTTCCCCTACCTGGGGATTACCAGGTCTTTCTGCATTGATGCCTTTCCCCTCCCCTCCCAGGCATTTCCCAGGGGGTCCCTGCACTGTCGGGAATGCAGCAGTCTTACCTAACTCCACGTATGCCAGGCCAAGCAGGAGCCCAACCAGAAGTGTCTTCATGCTGAGAGCAGATCTATGCAGCCAGGACAGTAAAGGAGGACTGCTCCTAGGGAGCTTTATACGTTTTCCCACACTCCACCTCCTGTTATCCTGTGGGTGGATTCCCTTGGGGTGATCAGGGGAGAGCTCGGCTCCAGTTTGGATTGGGATTGTAGAGGAACAAGTTCTGCGAGGAGGTGATGTCACTGCAATGAGCAGACTCCTGCCATATGTTGTTAGGTTTATGTCCAGGGGCTGGTCCCACGGAAAAGGAAAAACACAGCTTGCACTGCAAGGGGTGGCCCCATGCCAGTGCTTGGATGGGGAATGTGACAAAGTATGCTTGTTCCTTCAAGTCTGGCTCCGTGAGCCGAGAGCTGGGTTGTGTCATGCGTGTTGCATTGGGCAACAACAGTCAAGATGCAAGCGGTGGCAGGCTGGGTTTCCATGCACATTGGTTCAACCTCACTAAAGCCTGTGCCATGTTTTCATGCCTACTGCTTGCCAGGCTGGCAGGTGGGAAGCTGGTGTGGCTGGGTTTGCCCAAAGCACGTCTATTTTCCCAAAGTCAGTGCAAAAGCAAGCCCGGTTTCTGGCTCCCAGGGGCTTAGCTATTAACTGAGCCCTGGTGCTGAGCTGCTGGGCATGGAAGTCACTGAAAGGCCAGTGGAGGTGAGCATGGGAGATGATGCTTCCAAGTCTGGGATTTGGTTATGTCATTTTGTTTCAGGTCCTGGGCCATGCTGGCAGAGCAGGGTGCTGTGCCTTCTTTTGTAAAGCTGTCAACTATTTGCCAGATTTTATTCTGAAGCTGGGAAATAAACCCAACATGGAGAAATGGATCAATTTTCCCACTGCCATACCTTCCTGAAAGAAAATTTCACTTTATGCATTTCAAGGCAACCCTCGCAAACATAATAATTTTTATTTTTTGTATCTTACACAATATTTGTGGAAACAGCTTAAAAAGCTTGCAGTTAGGGAGAAATACTTTGCTCCTCCCTTTTGACTGCGCCAATGGCATTTTATATTTCATAGGAAAAGCTGACAGACTTTTTGTTGGTTTTGTTGTGAACCAGGGTACAAAACCCCAACATTATGCAATTTCCCGTAAAACAGCTGAATAAGCCAAAGAAGAAAAGTTTGTGAATCACTGTGAAGCACTCAGAGACTTCAGGGATGGAGACAACGTGAGTTCACAAGCTGATTTAATGACTGGAGGTTTGCTTGTCACAGGCTCATTGCGGCGATGCACATAAGCATTGCTACCATTCCCAGCATCCTATCCTTTTTCCCACTTTGAGAAGGGGCTTTTTGGGAAAGTGCTGCTCCCTAAAGGGTTCTCAGTAACTTGAGAAGCATGGTTAATGAAAATTTCCACAGTCACACATGACACAAAGCCGACCAAGCTGTGGCAGTGGTATCAGTAGTTTGCCGTGGGAAAAGGAGGGAAAGATGTGCACCCTAATGCTTGTGTGGCTGTGAGAGTGAAAGCCATCATTTATCTTTATTTTATCTTGCTGTGCTGTCAGAGACCAGGTACATAAAGAAAAGCAGTGCAAACGTACCTCCCTAGGTATATAGGAAAGACTCTGCTCTGTGAAAGCCACCAGACCTGGTTACATCCAGATCCTTTCTTGTAACTGGGCAGTTCAAGGCACATTTGAGCAATATCTTAATTAACAGCCATGAAACTGGAAAAGATCCAGTGCTTTAAACATTCAAGGTGGTTATGCCTCAATAGGCAAGCACAGCGGGGTTGGCACTCCAGCGTTCACAACACCAAAAGGCTGCTTGGCAGATTGTGTGTATCTTGCAGAACTGGAGACGTCCACACAAGCAAGTTGTAATGGTCTGCCCGTGCTTGAAAGGCATTGCATACTGAGAAAGCCTTGGAATAAATCAGTGTGGTTGAAGAAATAGTGATACAAATAGGAAGCTAAATGAGTCTGCCCAGCTTGGTGGAGGCTGTCCATCACTGCGGTGTGTGGACATGGGATGCATCAGCACGGTAGGATTGTTTGCCTCTGGCCACTGCAAAGCCACTTAACTCTGTCTAATGGCTTGAAAAGGTTTGAGATCTGACTGTAAGGCAGAGCATCGGGAAATCACCAGAGCTGGGATTGTTAAAGCTCCTGCAGACTGGCTGAGTGTGCGGGAGTGCCAGACTTCAGGGAGAGAAGTTGGGAGCATGCCAGTAAAATTGTGGAGGACAAGGAAGACCTACAGGTATTGATCTAAAGATAACTAGGAGCCTCTGGTGACATGGAGCCCTGAAAACAGAGACAAAACCAAACACAAACAAACACAGGTGATGGCAAGTTGTGTGTTGGGGTGTCAGGGAGGCTGTTAGCAGGGTCATTATGGAAGTGCTAGCACCCTGGCATGAAGCCCTGGTGGCTTCTCACCTGGAATTTCATTGCTCCTGTCAAGAAAAAATGGGGTCCTCATGGAAAAAAAAAAAGCAGATGGAAACTAATGAGAAGACTAGGAGAACAAGATCCACCCCAAAAGATGACACTGGAAAACACTGGCCCCTTTTAGTTTGGCAGAACAGAAGTTGAGTGGAGATACGATTTTTTTCCCCAGAAATACATTGAAAGCATTGAAAACAGAGCTACAGAAAGAAAAAACTCCTTAAACTAAAATATCACACTGGACTAGAGCTGAGTTAAGACTAGCATGAGTTGAATTACAGTGGCAATCAAAGGTAGGGTCTTAAACGCTAGGAAAAATTGGGTCCCTTCTAAAAGCAAAGGCAGGGTAGAAAACCCACCTGCTTTAAGACGGAGCTTGATAAATATGTGAAAGAAGTGGTTTGATATAGCAGTTAGGACAGCCTTAGACAGCTCATAGGACTCAGGAGGACCGAAATTCCCATCTGTCTTTGTCAGTGGTGGAATAAACCCTGAGCAAGGTTTTGAACACTGACTGACAGGAGCCATAAGGGACTCCAGTTGAAATGTCATTTCAGGTCTGAAGATCTGAGAATATAAATGAGGCGTTGTGTGTAGGGAGAAAGGCTTGTGTGCCAAAAGCCTCTCTCAATTTTCAGTGGTGCCAATCCAAAACCACTACCAGTCTGTCCCTGTAAGACTGTCCTTATTTATGAGGTCATCTGGATAGGTATAATCTCGCTCTGCTTATCACATATGCAAGGAAAGGCAGATGACGTCAATTCAGTGTTCACAGGCAAGAAGGCAATGTGCTTTATAACTACCTGATCTAACTTCTGTTACAGTTAATTTTTGTTTGAATGAAAAAGAAACCAAATTTTGTAGAGATGTCCTGTGACAGAGAGTCTATGCCAAGCTTTGATAAGCTGTTCCAGTGGTCGGTTGTCAGCCACGTGTAAAATAACCCCTGCGTAAAATATTTCTACTCTGATTTATACAACTTCTACAGCCAGAGGCTGTCATTACAGCCCTCTACTAAATTTAATTGCTCACTGTCGCAACTTCCTGCTCCTCCACAGAGTTGTAATTTGTCTAGGATATCCCTTTGGTAGACTTTGGTGGGCTCTTTGACTCCTTCCTTGGAAGGTCTGTCCTCCTGAGCTTTAATCCTCCCAGTGGTCCTCCAAACTGCCTCTGATTTACCACCTTCTGTCCTGCATTGCCCAACCCAGAACTAGATGTTGTCTTGTAGCAACAGCCACTCCCGTCCCAGGTATAAGCAGAACGTATCCTTCTGTCATGAGATGAGCATCAAACAACTGTGTTTGACACTGTGGCCATGGAACTGTAGCTGTGGCATCAGTCTACCTGATGTCAATGTCTTCCTTGGGAGCTGCTTCTCAGGACAGTCTGCCATCAGGTTTCCAGATATAATGGTGATGGCTGGAGCATAGGAAAATAGAGAAACTTCTGATGAGCATATTGAGCCAACTTAAGTTCGGCTCCTGTGATTCAGGGAGGGTAGATTTTTGCTGGGGACCATTTGGATGACTGTGTCTGTGGGCTCTACAGTCTTCATCTGTGACTCAGCAGTGGGAAACCATGCTGTCCGTGACCATGGCTGCAGTGATGCTTGATGATGCGTTCAGCTAATCAAAACTCCCACCTCTTATGGGTATGTGCTAATAACAAGACTATAGGCTTGTTGAGGTGGAGTTGCTCTCCACCCTCCTGATGAAACTCTGCCACTGGGCAGAAAGGAATGCAGGTTTCATTGGCCTAGAGAAGGGTGAAAGTGTGAGCATGACTTGGTGAGCACTCTTCCCCTAGGAGCTCTTTAGGTCTTACAGGGGCTGTTTGATACAAAACACACGTGTCTCCACACAGGGGAGTATCAAAGAGAAATCCAGAGTCCCAGCACTGACTCAGTTAATCTGTAAAGAGCTCTTATCCCTTTCCTCCTGTGTCTGTGCTTCATTTTGGTGGTTTGCACACCCTGTCTGAAGATGTGAGATGGGAAATTGAATGTCTCCAAGCAGAGAAGGAAATTGTATTCACATCTCCCAAATTCTGGCTTAAGCACACTAACCTCTAGGCTAAAAAGCAGGTGCACTTCTGCAGGTGGGAGGAAATCCTCCACCCCCGCTGCATTTTTAGAAAAAGAAGTGAGCTCTGTTCAGTGCTCTGGGAGAAAAAAGGGGAGTCCAGGGACACGGGCTTTACATCTGCAGGTTCCTCTTCTTCTAGCCACAGGGTTGAGGATAACCCCTTCAGGCATCATCTCACTAGCTGTACTTGGTCAGCCCTGGAATGTAGTTCTCTCAGGCATTTGCAGAGGACATTCAAAGTGTCCAACACGTGGTTCTGGACTGCATCCCAGAGGGATGAATATCTACAGGTCAGGCATTTTAGGGATCCTTTAACCTGTACCGGTCCTACCATGGACTTGAGGAGTGCATAGGATGTGTTAGCAGTTCCCTGGCCCTGCATGGCCCTGTTATGGCCTGAACCCACTGGATCTGTCCCAGGCAGTGCCCAGACACACTCTGAAGCATAGCATGGGCCAAGGATGTTTCCCATGAGGCCATTAAGTTTTGGGGGAATAAGAAAATTCATCTATGGGGGCATGAGCTGTGCCAGTTGTCATCAGAATCAGAGAATGGATCCTGGCCCCTTTTAAAGAGCAGTGTAGACATAGCCTTGATGTGTCCTCAAATGGAATCCTCTTGCATTCATTGTTATGTTGTGATTTCCCTTTCTGTCCTGATGATAGCAGCTGCAAACCACATGTGGAAGCCTTTGCATTATGACCCATAAGTGCATTCTCTAGCATGTGAGAGGATCTTGTGACCATGTGATTTTCCATCTGAAAGTTGGATGATTTAGAGCCAAGGCTGAAGGGTGCTGGGAATATTCATGGGGGCTGCTGTTAGTTGGGAGTCTCCAATGTCTTGGTCCACACTTTCATCAGCTGATGGCACTGTCAATCTCTGAGTAACCTTCTGCAGTAGTGCAGGGGTGGACAACATGCAAAGACTGGCCAAGTTGCAGGGCCTGGTACCTGCCTCCCCTTCGCAGGAAGATTTTCCCTCTTTATCAGCTAGGCTTTGGCTGTGCAGAGGACAAGAGAAAGGAAATGGACTTCTCCCCATTAACTTAAGATACCACTTACTTTTGTCAAAACCAGGGACTGTAACTGAGTCTGTGACTGAGCATTGAAGTGATTGACCTCACTTTGTCAACCCTTCAATATCATCAGCAGTGCCTTTGACTGGCGGGAATGATAGCTGTATCAAGAAGCCTGTTCCTCACGCTACTGTTTCATGTCCCATCTTGGCAGCAATGTCTATCACCAGATACAGACCTACATGCCTTACCGTGAGCTAATGTAAATTGTAAGCCTTGCTAAATAATGATAGCTTATGGTGCATGTTGCTATGGGTATCCAGCACAATAAAAGGAATAGCATAACAAAGAAGCCAGTTCCCATCATTTGGATCTGTGTGGCCAGGGCCAAGAGTTGTGGGAGCACCAATTACCAGAAAATGCGGAAGACAATAACCATCAAAAATTTGCATAGTCACAAACAGATTGAAGCACAAAATCCTGAGTGGGAGTCATCTGACTTAAGTACAGCCTTCCTTCTACAACTTAGATATCTCCCAGGTGAATCACCATATGTCTTTCTTTTTGCAGTCAAGCAGACACATGCACAGTTCATCAGAACTGCTTTAGACAAAAGCCTCATCAAAAAATGAATGGCACTGTGGATTACCTGTTTCCCTTTACTGGCTTTGAAAGGCACCTTTCAAAGGTGAGGACTAGGTCACCTGGAGACCTCTCCATAGTAAATGTGTGTATTTTGTCAGGTGCATCCTGCTACAGTGTTTGCTGTCTTGGAAGGTACAAAGTCAAATGTCCCCACAAAACATAACTACCTCTGATAGGGAGCTGATTGGCCAGTGGAAGAGGAAAACATATCCATGTATGAGTCCCTCGGAATGGGTGTTAAAGGGAGATGGAGAAGGTGGTCTCAGAAGAGCAGCTCATTCCAGATGTCTTTGAGATTACACTCAGGATGTTGACAGGACACTGCCATGGCTCAGACATTTCTGTTGGACTGCAGGTTTTTTTGGAAGCTGCTGCCCTCAAAGTATCCTCAGGTACTGAGAACAGATCAGCTCCTGGGGACGTGGCTGGGTACGGATATTGTTAGCTCATAGATGAGGACTCTAGTTTGTGGGACTATGAAATTATTTTGCTGGTATATAATATAGTATATAACATAATAACAGCTCATGTCATGGTGATGGAAAAATTCCACTGACTTTCTATCCACATTCTTAGCATTGCTGTTGAGGTGGAGCTGCACTAGGTGAAGGACTGATGGAAGAAGCTTGCTCTGGGCTCTGATGAGGAAGCTTCTGCCTAGGCTCAGGCTACAGGTGTGGAAATGGTACTTTGCTTTCCCAACCACTAGAAAGATTTGCCTGTTAGCAAACACATTTTCTTTCATGTGACATTATGTTAGGGACTTCCTGAATACATTCCCAGTGTATGTCCTCCTTTCGCCATCATCAGTATGTTGCTCAGTTGAACTGAATGCATGATTGTCTATAATCCTCTCAGATATCTATTGGATATTTTTCTGATGAGGCTACTTCCATGGCCAGTTTGGAAGAAAAAAGAGTTGCTAAAGACAAAAAATACAGAAGTGTTTTGAAGCTACTACTGCATGAATAGTGGTGACTGAATGTGGTTACAGAATAAATTGGATGGGGCATCAACAAGACTTTTTTGTCAAGGAGAACAGCAAGCAATTGAAAACTACTCGTGGGCTACTCACAGTTCACCCCCTGGCATGTAGTAAACTTGCAGCATAATAAATCTGTTGTGATTTTAATAATAAAGCATCAAACATCAAAAATCTGCCCACTTGGTCATGAGTAAGGCTAGGGATGATCCTGGAGATGTAGAATGAGAATGGCTGTGATGCATGGTGTCCAGTCTTCTCAGAAATTAGTATTCTCCACCGTTCCCTCATGCTTCATGGAGAGTGCATACCTTTGGTACATGCCTGCAAATGACAGCTGAAGAGGACAATGTTTCCCAAATGAGTCTTTGTAATGAATCTCTTTTTTGCCATTCCTGCTTTTGAGTCAGTGTCTCAAATGAGAGGACATTCTTGCTCAAATTGGAGAAAGAAATGCCATCCCCATACAAAACTGTGCCAATCCTTCCCAGTAGGACGAGGCTCCTTCCTCATTCATCCATGTGTCCAACTGAAATGACCACGGCTAATGCCCTCTCCATTTGCCTTCCCTAGGTGTGTTTCTTCTGGGTTTTCTACATGTTTCCAGAGCTCAGCTGCCTGCCCAGAGTTTAGCTGTTCAGATTCATTTTGATCTAATCTGGCTTCAGCTCCATTTAGCCGACTACAACACAGACCAATTGTCTCTTCCCTTCCTTCCCAATATCTCCCCTCCTTGTAGAGATGTTTTTTGAGATGGCATAATCTGATGGCTGAGCTCGGGAGTCTAACACACTTGGAACAATATTCTCCCCTGAGTTTTGGATTGATTCAGTTTAAGATAAAGAGATACAAAAGATAAATGTTGATATATGGTGGCTAGAGAAAGGGTGAGTGAACTGTGAGTTCAAGGATGTGGATGCAAGGCATGAAGCTTGTGGTTCTCTGAAACCAAAGATTCGGAAACTTGTCTGGAATTTGTTTCCCTAACAAAGAGAAAAAATGGAGAAAAAACTTCTACAGAAGAATAACTGTGGCCTGAAATGGGTGAATAACCTTTTCAAAGCTTATACTAGGAATGAGAGGGAAGCCTAAAAGAATGGAAGCAAAAACTGAACAGCAGACAAAATTATATGACAGAGGTTAAGAAATATATAAAGTAAAAATCTGCAATAGTCAAAATGACTTAGATCTCAGGAAAGACATTAAACGTTAAAGTTATTCAGCCCTTGTATTGAGAGGCAAAAAAAAGTAGTGAAGATGTGATAGATGAAAACTGAATATTAAATTAAACCACTTACATATTCAATATAGAAAGTGCTTTTGACTTTGGGGTTAAAGACAACATGGAGACAGATGTCCAGAAATAGAAATAACCACACCTGAGATGGAATTAAAAAGTTAAATGTATTCAAGATGGGACAAAGCAGGACAGGATATTTTCCATCCCAGAACTCTTAGAGAACTGGCATCCAGAACAACAGGTCCAGGTCTGCTCCCAAATATTTTTCATAAATTGATCAAGCTCAAGACAGTATCACGTGGTCAGAATCTAGCACCTAACTTAAAGAGAGGAGGGGTAAAAGTCATTTGTTGGACCTCGATAGCATGCCAGTTTTTGGAGGAAAGCATAATGAAAAACATGAAAAGTCTTAAAAACAAGATGATGATCTTCCTTGATTTCACATTAATAAAGTCTGATTTTCAAGAGTTCAGCAAAATAGTAAAACAATATAATATGGGAATATTTATTAAGATGGCATGGATGGAAATTAAGTCAATATAAGCTGGGTGACAACTTTTATAAGGATTGGAAGTGGAAGGGTTGAAAGTTTTTTAAAGTGTTGGGAGGGAGTTATGAGCCTGAGGGAGGTCAGTAATGCAGTTCCTCAGGAACTGGTCTTGGAGTACTCTTGTATAATATGTTCTGTGAAGACCTTGAAAGATGCTAAATAGGATGGCGTTAATGAAATTTACTGATGATACAAATTTGGGAAGCATCAGCAGTGCTGAGAAGGATCAGGATATCATAAACAACCAGGTGGCTTGGATGCAAGTCATATACTAATAAGATCATATACTGTGATAAGTAAGTTATACAGTAAACTAGGAGGTCACCTGTAAATGACTGGAGAGATGAAAGACATGAAAGTATTGGTTGATGACAGGCTGAATATACGTCAGACATCTGATGAAGCATGAAGAAAGCTGTCATGATTAGGGGCTGTGTTAGTGAGGACAGTACAGGGCTAAGGTCATTTTGCAAGGCACCAACAAGACCACACTTGCAACACTGGGTGCATTTCTTATCACCTGTGCCCAAGGGAGCTTAAGTCCCATACAAAGGCTAATATGAAGATGAGAATGAACAGTATATCAGGATAAAAGAGCTGGGATTTCTTAGCAGAAAGAGAAAAGATTCCCAAATATGGACATACTCAACAGTAGGCAACTTGGAAGGGAAGACCTGTCTGAGATAAGAAAGATAGTGGCACTGGACACATAGGTGGGATCTGGCTGTGAAAAAAATCAAGGCTGGAAATTAGAGATGTGTCCCCAAGCAATGAATTCATCTCCTACTAACAGATGGGGAAAAGAACAAACAGCTAGATTCTAAGATGGAGTTTGATCAGAGTATGTTCTATTGATCAATGTATTGTCAAGTTGGTGAGTTTGGTATGGCACAGAAATAACTTCAGTAATCCAGGAGTATCTCTTTCCTTTCTAAGTCACTCTTAGAGTTGCGTTGCTTTGTGCTCTCAGAGCATGTGGTCACTGTTTCTTTTCTACTCAGTGGAGAGATGGGTGGTCCAGTCAACACAAACTGGCTCTAGATCACAGAAAGACTGGACTAGGCAGGTCTTTCAATTCTCCATAGAAATGTACCAAGTTAGGTTTCAGCCTGGGAGCTGCTCAAGGCCAGAGCAACACTACACCTGCATGTGACTGGCAAACTGGCATGGAGACACAGAAGCAAAGGCTGGTTTGAACTAAATATAAGAAGTGTTCTTGCCAGACACTTGAGTGGAAGGGCTCTTATGTTCTTCCCAGCAGTAGCCTTCCAGGCAAAGCATTAGTCTCCTCAGCCTTCAATACCCATCTACTTAGTGAGCATAATGGTACTGCCCTGTCACGTGAGGATGTTGGGTAGATGCATGATCTGGGATTCTAGGTGTACGAATAGCCCCCACAGCTAGAAATAAGAGTTCATGGACAAGAATAGTGCTCAGCTCTGGGCACAGATGAAACAAGCTTTTCCATACGCCAAAGCCTATTTTGTCTGTGCCAGTGCCCTGGTAATTTGTGTTTGGGTAACTCAAAGGGCTTGGGGTATGTGGAGTGGGAGGAGTGGGTGATGAGGGAAAAAGTGACCAGGCAGCATCTCTGCTGGGTTGGAGGAGAGCTAGGTAGTTTTGAAAGTTATTCTACATGTGAGCAAGATGAGAGTAGTTCACGCTGCGTTTCTGCTGAAAGCACTGATAAGTCTAATGTCAACTCTGGCTGGATACTGTTGAAGAGATGTGACTAGGATAGTAAGGATGACATAAGTGAAGCATTCACTTGGTTGTGATGTGTGGGATCTGTTTTGGGACAGCAGTGTTATTCCTGAATTCTGTGTTTGCCTTAGTAACCTAAAGATATTGATGGAGTAGATGAGACCCTTCTGCTCTTAGGCTCTTCTTGGACAGACAGTCCCATTGTGTGAGGTAGACCATCTTCAATGGTAGACCATTATGTGGGTAGCCCCCATCTTCAGAGAGTGTCCACATAGTCACTTTGCCTCCTACGTCCTTGGTTGTCTTCAGGATGGTGTCTGCTTCTTATCACACCATTCAATAGGAAAGAGGTAGCTGTATGTTCTACTTTAGCCTGAGGACTTTGGGCTTGTTTACTTCAACATCTTAATCCCAAAGCCAGAAGCATGGAAGAAAATGTTTCAATATAATTTCTGTGATGCAAATGTGTCCACTGTTTTTTATTTCGTGGTGAATCATCAGGGTGGTGATGACAGGGAATTTACCTTGAAGTATCCTCACAGTGTTGTAGATTTGCTTCCTGTGTATTTCTGCTCCACCCTTTGCATTTTGGGATTCTTTATTGAAAGCATGGTGAAATATGTGCAGGAAAATAGCCAGCTGTTCTAGATAGAATAGAGTAGAATAGAATAGAATAGAGTAGAATAGAATAGAATAGACTAGACTATTCCAGTTGGAAGGGACCTACAACGATCATGTAGTCCAACTGCCTGACCAATTCAGGGCTGACCAAAAGTTAAAACACGTTGTTAAGGGCATTGTCCAAATGCCTCTTAAACACTGACAGGCATGGGGCATCGACCACCTCTCTAGGAAGCCTGTTCCAGTGTTTGACCAACCTCTCGGTAAAGAAATGCTTCCCAATGTCCAGTCTAAACCTCCCCTGGTGCAGCTTTGAACCATTCCCACACATGCTATCACTGGATCCCAGGGAGAACAGCACCTACCTCTCCACGTCCCCTCCTCAGGAAGCTGTAGAGAGCAATGAGGTCACCCCTCAGCCTCCTTTTCTCCAAACTAGACAAACCCAAAGTCTTTAGCCACTCCTCATAGGACATGCCTTCCAGCCCTTTCACCAGCTTTGTTGCCCTCCTCTGGACGCATTCAAGGACCTTCACATCCTTCTTAAATGGTGGGGCCCAGAACTGCTCACAGTACTCAAGGTGAGGCTGCACCAACGCTGAATACAACAGGATAATCACCTCTTTTGACTGGCTGGTTATGCTGTGTTTGATGCACCCCAGGATGTGGTTTGCCCTCTTGGCTGCCAGGGCACGCTGCTGACTCCTACTGAGCCTGCTGTCAGCCAGCACCCCCAGATCCCTTTCTGCAGGGCTGCTCTCCAGCCACTCCTCTCCCAGTTTATACTTGTGCCCAGAGTTACTCTGTCCTAGGTGCAAAATCCGGCATTTGGACTTGTTAAATTTCATCCCATTAATCATTAATTCCATTCTGTCCCACATCTGGGGAATAAACATCCATCCCAGACTCCAGGTCCTCTATTTCTGTTCTTTGCATCTTTTCCACCCTCTACAGAAAGGTCTCTGGGGATGAGACACTTCTCCAGAACATGGTTATTAGAAAACAAGGGGATACAGTGTCATCTGTGGTTCCCCTCAGCCTCCTTCATCACAAGAGTCACGCAACTTTGGAAGCCTGCCTTTACAGGTAAGCAAGCTGGTCCAACCTGGATATTAACTATGCCTGCTGAGCAAGGAGAGTACAAATGTGCTGCTCTGGATCTGAGGACCTTGCGTGGACAAACAGCAACAACCATTTTGCAAACCTTGACTGGCATTCAGGTAGTGACTGGCTGAAGGCACTTTACCAAGGGTTTGGACAGATCTAGGCTGGGAGGGATTGGTTCAGTCTGAGAACTCCTGGGCCTCTTTGGAAGAGGAGTTTTCTTCATCACAATATTCAGCACCTAGCAGCTGCTAATAATTAATGACAAACCAGTTACCATATGCAGATTGGTGCTGTAACACCAGCTGTTGGGTCAGACTAACCATCTGCCCTCCAAGGGTCTTTCTGTCTCTAGCCCCAGAAATCCCACAGTTCAATGATAGCATCATGCCACCTTTTACTCAAACCTCTTCAGTCTCTGCAAACATCCTCTTCTTCAGTCTTTTGCTGCCAATTTCAACTTCAACAGACATTGCTTGTTAGTTAAAACTGATATTGCAGCGTACCTAAAAATTAAAGATGCCAAGAACCAGCCTCTGGCACTGAAGCTGACTAACAAGGAATGCTCTATGACTCTTTTTTTCCTGCCAAAACAGACTGGTTGCATCCAAAATGCCTCCTGGGAATGGTCATTGGCTTGTGTTAACTCCTCTGTCATCCCCAGGAATCGTTTTGAGAGCCTTGGGCCTAACCCATGCTGGTGACAGTAGGGATGACTAACCTCTAGTGCCCAGAAGTGTCCACTGGCCTGGCTTGATTTACTAACATAACTGTAACTTCTGGGCCTGGAATTTTCTGGTCCCATCCTTGGAAAAGTAGTAAGTTGTTTGTATTTTCTGTTTGTTGTGGTTTAGCTTCAGTTGGCAACCAAGCACCACGCAGCCGCTCGCTCACCCTCCCCCCCGGTGGGATGGGGGAGAAAATCGGAAGAGCAAAAGTAAGAAAACTCGTGAGTTGAGATAAGAACAGTTTAATAATTGGAAAAAGGAATAATAATAATAAATTGTAATGAAAAGGAAAACAACGAGAGAGCAAGAGAGGAACAAAACTCAGAAAAAAACCCAAGTGATACAACTGGTCACTGCCTGTCGACCGACGCCCAGCCAGTCCCTGAGCCGCAATTACTGCTCCCTGGCCAGCTACCCCCAATTTATACACTGGGCATGACGCCATAGAGCATGGAATATCCCTTTGGCCAGTTGGGGTCAGCTGTCCTGGCTGTGCCCCCTCCAGCTTCTCGCTGGCAGAGCATGGGAAGCTGAAAAGTCCTTGACTAGTGTAAGCACTGCTTAGCAACAACTAAACCGTCAGTGTGTTATCAACATTATTCTCACACTAAATCCAAAACACAGCACTATACCAGCTACTAGGAAGAAAATTAACTCTATCCCAGCCGAAACCAGGACAGTGTTCCATGATTTTGAAGAAAATACTTTTCTCATCCTTTACCCACCCTGCATTTCTGAGGCGTGTGGGGGTATATCCCACCTCCAGTGCTTGTTAAGTAGGATCCTAGCAGGTAGTATAATGGGTTGCACGGCTACTTGCTGCTGGGCTTGATTTATCCCTAAATGGGCCTCAGAACCCATACAATAATGTAAAAAGACATTGCAAGTGTACAACATGTTTTGGTGGAGGCCCAGGTAATGACTACATTTGAATTTCTTTTGGCAATCCAAGCATCAGTGAATTCTTGACTCTTATGGATACAGATGTCACTGATAAAAGCCCTGCAAGAACTTATGCTCTTTCTTAGCATAGACTTGACATCTTCTTAATAAGCTCTATGCAGAAATGAGACTGCAGAGTTTTTTATAGTAGCTAAGCAAGATTTCCTGGGATAGCTGTTCTGCCTGTGATTACCCTTCCATCAGAAGCTATTTGTGTGCTCTCCAGTAAAGTCTCAGTGCTCAGTAAATATGTGAATAGTTATGAATACATCACATCTCCAGAATATCTATGTGAAAGAATAATTTTTTTATTCTTGATCTCTTCCTTCAACTTTCGCACTGTATACATACATACATGTGCCCTTTCTGCCCATCTGAATGTCTCCAAGAACTTTTGAAACCAGAGAGCCATCCTGCCTGTGCAAAAGGCCACATGGTGACCTCAGCTCTCATAGATGTTAAGGGAAACAACAGACAAGACTGGCCTCCAGAACTCCAGCCGGCAACTACGCACCACACAGCCACTCGCTCACTCCCCCCTGGTGGGATGAGGGAGAGAATTGGAAGGGTAAAAGTGAGAAAACTTGTGGGTTGAGATAAAGACAGTTTAATAGGGAAAGCAAAAGCCGTGCACGCAAGCAAAGCAAAACAAGGAATTCATTCACTGCTTCCCATGGGCAGGCAGGTGCTCAGCCATCTCCAGGAAAGCAGGGCTCCATCACGTGTAATGGTTACTTGGGAAGACAAAACACCATCACTCCGAATGTCCCCCCTTTTTCTTCCCCCAGCTTTATATGCTGAGTATGACATCATATGGTATGGAATATCCCTTTGGTCAGCTGGGGTCAGCTGTCTCAGCCATGTCTCCTCCCAACTTCTTGTGCACCCCCAGCCTACTTGCTGGTGGGGTGGTGAGAGAAGCAGAAAAGGCTTTGACTCTGTGTAAGCACTGCTCAGCAGTAGCTAAATCATCCCTGTGTGATCAACACTGTTTCCAGCACAAATCCAAAACCTAGCCCTATACTAGCTACTATGAAGAAAATTAACTCCATCCCGCCAAAACCGGCACACATCTCAACTAACTATTTGAAACTTTAGCCACACTTTCCCCTCTTTTTAATTACTACAGTTTAATAGGTGTCAAAAAAACTAGTCTCTGCCCAATCGCCAGTATTTTAAGCAGGATGAACACCTTTCTCTTCACTACAGAAGCACTGGATATTACAGACAGAGATTACATAATTTTCTCTTGAATTTGTCTGTGAGAGCAGACAAATATATTACCATTGCTACATTGCCAAAAGCAAGTTTAAAGGATGCAGCTGAATGCAAATCCCGAGCAGAAGACACAACTAGTTTGGACAGAAGGCACCCATGTGTGTGGCACCACACAGCCACCCAGGAAGGCAGGTGGGTTCCTGCAAATAACTCGACATGTAGTGACCCCTGATGAAAACAAGTCCCCTCCTTGCCCATCACTCCACTTTGACTCACCTGCCCTGGGTGAAGTCCTCATTCCACAAATTCCCTCGAAGCCAGATTGAATCTTTAATGAAAATAACAAGAGAAGAAGGAGCAAAACATTTTCCTTTCCTGACTAAGCCCCATACCTGTCATGTCTGTTGCAGGGGACGTGTATGGAGGCAGTCAAACTACCCCAGCCATGGAAGGCCACCAGCAGAGCTGTGAAAGGGTCCGTGGCTGGGTCATGGTGTCTCTAAGCGATTCATGTGGGGAAGCACTGGCAGAGGTGAACATGTGCCCATGAAGGGCATAGAGGCTATTTCAGTGTGGGTGGTGAACGCAGTTGGTGTATACAAATTCTGCTACAGGCACACAGCAAGAGGTGTTTTAATGAGCTGGTGACTTTATAAGGTGATGCCCCCATAATATGGGTTTGTGGATGAGAAATCAGAGAAGCCATATAGGGAGGAGGTCAGGCCTGCAATAGGAGCTGTGGATCGAGAGCATCAACAGAGTAGTCATGGGTGTAGCATCTGGTTTGCAAGGAGTCCTGTGATTTAGCTTAGAAAGACATTGACAGAGCTCAAGGTAAGGTCAGAAATGAGCTCGTGAGGGATCTCGGCCACACAGTTGTCAAGTGGCAGGATGGGAGTGGGGTTAGTCAAGATGGCATGGGATGAACTTGGCTTCATCAGCCTTGTCCAGCCAGCCTTGCCTCGGGTGAGTGGTGGATACAGTTACTTTAGGGATGTTCTGCAATCAAAGGGCAGGTCTTTTAATTGCTTTTTGTGACTGTCCAGTGGCTTAATAGCTGGCAGAGCAGAGCTAACTGCAGGCCCTCTCTCCACTCTATTTGGAACACAAAAAAAATCTCATTGCACAACAGTGTGTGCAGAATTCAGAGCAGGAATGTGGCTGTGCAGGGAGGATTGGCAGCGGGTAATCCTTCCCCAGCTCTGTTATGCTAGCTGACTCTGAGCTTATTTTTAGCCTAAGTCTCTCCCTTGGCCCCATTAAAGTCACTATCTGAGCATCTTCCCATGTATTGGACCTGATAACATCTGTACAAGGCAGAGGTATGGAGACGCTGTGTAACTTGCCCCAGGCCACGAAGGAAATGTGGAGCACAGCAAGGAACTGCTGGTCCTTAAATGCCAGCTCATGTGGCCTCTCTGCCCCAGAGACTTTCTCCAGTGTGATCAAATGTTTTTAACCAGCTGTTGCAAATTGGGTTGAATTCAGGGGACCTTGGCGACATTTTTCACACCAGTTACAGTCACTCGGTGTAACTTCTACTGGACCATAGGAAATACTGTATACCCTAATCCCTATCCACAGAGATAATGAATACTAGCTAATCCTACCAGTAGCAAATACAGCATCATAACAATAATATAAGCAACACTTTTTTACTCTGAATGTATGTCTGTAACATTTCCTACCATAAAAATCATGCTAAAGCAGTTACTCTGGATCAGAGTTGCTTTACTTTTCCTATCTGTAAGAGATAACCTCACTGGAGAATTGTATGTTTACATTCAGTCCATAATGCAACTGCAGCCTTTGGAAAAGTGCAGCCTCTGCCCTTGAAAAAAAGAAACCATCCATTTTATTGTCCAGCTACTTATTATTTAAATAAATGAACTGCAGTTTGATCCTGGAGGAATAGAAATCTCTTGCATACATGATGGATTGAGTTGTTTAAAGAGCCTGTCCTCAATTTTAGGCCTTTTGATAAGTGTGGAAAAGATAGGAGAAGAACTGATAAAACTGCTCAGCCAGCAATGTCAAGAAGCAACTTACTTGGGCAAAAAAAATAGCCTTGTTTTTCAAAGAAATGTTGTGCTTGTGTGTCACCCAACAAACAGCTCTTAGCCCTTTTTTTCAGCAGCTGGAGAGTAAATCAACCTTCAGCCAGGGCTTGCATAGTTGCGTGATGCCGGATCATCTGTACTAACCGAGCATGCTGCTGACAGAGGCTGCAGATCAGAGCAGGAGGGACCGCGTCTTGTTTGTGTTTCTTAGGGATTTACAAGACAGTAGGGGAGGCCAGCCTTTCTGTCAACGTGCAGTCACAACACCTGGGAAAACAGTCCTCTTCTTGGTCCTGCCCTGGCCCAGCCCAGGTTCTAACCCATGGCTGAGTCATTTATCTGCCCCAGTTTGCCACCTCCTAACCCTTCCCAGAATTTAGAGGGTTGTTTTTGAGGCTGTCTGGCGATGACCTGAATGGCGAGTGCAGTGCCATGCTATTGTAAGTGCTGTGCCAGGCACCCATCAAGCAGCAGCGAATTCCACTGGTTAACGCTGTGTCATGTCCGCAGGGGCTTCCTACCCTGCTCTTTACTGTGTCTATCCCAGTCATGACCTCTCCCAGTTGCACCTTCTCCTAACTATCTAATCCCCCCCCCAGCACTGCATGCAAAACTCCAGATATATCCACAGAGAAGTTCTATCTCCAGATATATCCAGAAGGAAATCACTGTTGTGGTTTAACCACAGTTGGCAACTAAGCACCACACAGCTGCTCGCTCACCCTCCCCTTACCCCCTGGTGGGATGAGGGAGAGAATCGGGGAAAAAAAGTAAAACCCGTAGGTTGAGATAAAAACAGTTTAATAGGACAGCAGAGGAAGAGAAAATGATAATAATAATGATAAAAGAATGTACAAAACAAGTGATGCACAATGCAATTGCTCACCACCTGCTGACCAATGCCCAGCCAGTCCCTGAGCAGCGATTGCAGCTCCCCAAACAACTCCCTCCAGTTTATATACTGAGCATGACATCATATGGTATGGAATAGTCCTCTTGTCCAGTTTGGGTCAGCTGTCTTGGCTGTGCCCCCTCCCAGCTTCTTGCTGGCAGAGCATGAGAAGCTGAGAAGTCCTTGATTAGTGTAGGCATTACTTAGCAACAACTAAACCATCAGCGTGTTATCAACATTATTCTCATACTAAATCCAAAACACAGCACTGTACCAGCTACTAGGAAGAAAATTAACTCTATCCCAGCTGGAACCAGGACAATCACTCAGTGATTGATTGTGGACTCCTTCCAGAATATGTACAGAGAGAAAACTGGGAGGAGGAATTGTCCCCTCAGCCTGCAGGGTCCAGACATCAGGTCTCAACCACCAAAGCAAGGGAAAGCGCCCTCTGGGCTCCAGCAAGAAAATCCTAAATGCTGTGCTCCGGCAAGTAGACAATGTTGCCACATGGGACAAATATGCTATAACACAGGTAAACTGGAGCCCCCATTCATGCTAAAGGCTTTTGACACCTCTCTTATTTTCAGGGTTGAATGTGTGTGACCTCTCCAGCAGCTGGAAGAGGCTGTGTCTCACCCAGCATCCCTGGGGACTCGTCTGGCTCTGGAGCTGGCTAACATGCTTTGGCCATTTACATACAGCTAAACTCCCAGTCTCCAGACAGGGCCATTGTAGCCAAATTGCTTGTTGAGAAAGGCTGCTGGATGTGGACATGCCTGACTGCCTGGGAATTGTTTCAGAAAGTGGGCACAGGGCAGTAGTGTGTCAGGGATCTTCTCACAGTGCAAGAAGATGAGGCCCTGGACTGGAGAGGTCATGGAGCTGGTCATCCATGCAGAAAACAGCCTAGCTGGGAGATGTACAGCTGGATGAGCCCCCTTTTCAGTGACTAAGACTCAGGAGGTTTGCAAAAGCCAGAATAAATCACCCCATGTGTCCCATATCCTCCCTCTGCCAATAGCCAGACTCACCTCATATGAGGAAGGTGATTCATTCTGGATTTTCCTTTGGGGAAACCCCTTCCCTGCTTCCTACAATTAGAAGCTTGTTAATGTCTTGCGTCCCAAGGATTTATGTACTTTTTCACAATAGCAGACAGCGTCATTATCTTCTGACATCCCATTGACTTAATTCAAAATTTGATGCTGGCACTTGTCCCATGGCTATGGGTCATATTTATTCATCTCCACCAGGTAAATGCTTCTTTGTTATTTCAGCCTGTGGCTCTGCGCATCTTTTGCAGCTCCAGTAGTTCTTAGGGTAGTTGCAGTTCTTAGGGTATGAGAGAGGAAAATGGGGCTCTTGGCCAATCTCCCTCCCCTTTTAGTCCTGCACCCACTGCTGTCCTGACTTCACAGCTCCTTGACTTCACGGGTCCAACCTGTCTTGTCACTCCTGGGGCTTTCCCAGGCCCATCTCTACACTCTGCTGACACCAGCCTTGTCTTCTTTTGTTGTGTATTGGGAGGAGGCACATGTGACACAGTGGCCTTCTCCAGAATGTTTTCTACCTTGTTTTTCAGATCTTTTCACATATGTGTTGCTTGGAGGTCTTACTTGAGAGAGTTTCTTTCAGGCAGCTTTGTATGGTACTTTCTCTGTTGCCTTTGCTAAATGCTGCACAGGATCTCCCAATGGAAGGTGGGAACACTCAGGTTTATACCCATAAAATAAACTATCTGAAGAAGGCAAACTATATAGTTTAGAATCTATAACTATTTAGAGGGGCTATAACTATATAGGAGAGATGGTAAAACTATCAAGTCTGCCTTGCACACAGACGCCTCATTGGTATCAGCAACAGAGAGGGCTTGAAATGGTTTCCACATATTTGAAGCTCGCATGGTTGCCACGTTCATTACACCAGTAAAGGTGGGCAAAACATGATGACTGTATCAGTGGCAGAGGTTGCACTAAGCTGCTCCTTCATCGGATGTGAACCAAATCTTCTACATGTGATGAGTGGAGAAAGCCACTCTGGCTTCAGCAGGGAGTCCCAGGAAGGGAGAAAGATCAGTTGGTGAAGAAGGGAAATTCCTATTATAAGGAAGGGAATAAAGGGCTCTGTGGGTATCCTCAGGACCTCAGCAAATCTTCAGGAAACACCAGTCTCACCCTACTCATCTGCCCTCCTAGCCCTGTCCTGAGAGCACCTCAGGAGGAGACGAGTCATCCCTATGCCCTTCCCTAGCTCCCCTGCTCTTGTTTTCCTTCATCTTTTCCCTACACTTGCTGCCTCCCCACCTCTCACTGACTGTATCTCGCGTGGGGGTGGAAGTGGGTGTGTGCCCACAGATGTGTGCTCACCTCCATGATCAAGGTAGCTGGAAAGGAATGTGAGCTCTGATATTTACTTTCTCCACTCTCCCTGCTCTGCTAGGCAAGCCCACAGGACCTTTAAGATAAACACCTTTTCATCCTTGTGACTGGACCTGTATCCCAGGCTGTGGCATGCGGAATGGATCAAAGAGGAACTTGGAGAAGAAAGCTTGAGAACCTGCCTATGGGAGACGGGAACCTTCAGGGGATGCCACTATGGCCAGGATGGAGACTGGCAATCCCAGAATTGGGTTGGTTGACGAGGACACCATGGGGACACCCTTTCCACTTCATTCCAATAGTTATTGCCCATCATGGTGCTCCAGGTACCTGAATGTGCAGTTCTGCACACCATCCCAAGGATGCTACAGATATGGAAAGGCATATAAATGGCTGTGTGCACACGTAGCAGGGAAGGTGAGCACTGCTTTTGTCTTGTATGGTAGCTAACAAAGTGCAGGGTCCCAGGGTCTCTAGCTCACAAGAAAGTTCCCCTTTCAGGTGTGATTGCTCTTCATGGGTTTTCCTGGGGTATGTGCCCTCCAGAGTTTGTCATAAGCCAGAACCGCTCAAGCTTTGGAGGTACAGATGCCACCTCTATTCTGCTCTGCCATGGCACCTCTTGGCACACATCATCATTACATAGCAAAGACCAAGACTGAACATTGGCCAGACATGCAATACACCCACCTACAGTTGCTTCTGGGTACAGAAATACATGACTAAGTGATTGTCGTGGTTTAGCCCCAGCTGGCAACTAAGCACCACACAGCCGCTCTCTCACTCCCCCCCCAGTGGGATGGGGGAGAGAATCGGAAGAGCAAAAGTAAGAAAACTCGTGGGTTGAGACAAGAACAGTTTAATAATTGGAACAAAATAATAATAATAATAATAATAATAATAATAATGAATTATACTGAGAAGGAATACAATGAGAGAGAAAGAGGAACAAAACCCAAGGGAGGGAAACAAAAGAGAAAGGGAAAAAAAAAATAAATAATAAAATAAAATAAAATTATACAACCGCTCACCACCCGCCGACCGACGCCCAGCCAGTCCCCGAGCGGCGATCGCAACCCCGGCCAACTCCCCCAGTTTATATACTGGGCATGACATCATATATGGTATGGAATAGCCCTTTGGTCAGTTTGGATCAACTATCCTGGATGTGCCCCCTCCCATTTCTTGGGCGCCTGGCAGAGCATGAGAAGCTGGGGAAAAAAAACAAACAAAAAAAAAGGTCCTTGACCAATGTAAATACCGCTTAGCGACAGCCAAAACATCAGCGTGTTATCAATATCATTCTCATACTAAAATCCAAAGCACTGCACTATACCAGCTACTAGGAAGAAAATTAACTCTATCCCAGCCGAAACCAGGACAGTATCCACCCCTTATTCCATACCATTTACGTCATGCCCAGGTTCTACCCTTTCTAATACAATTAATCACCACCATTTTTTCCTGTCTCTTGGTATATATATATATATATATATATATGTACACACAATTATCATTCCCTTGGTCTATGAGTCATCCTTCTAAAATGTTTATTAAGGTCATTTAGTTCATGACTTTGGGCTTCATCTGTCATAATAGTCCTTCAGGGCAGAAGAGATGCTGCATGGTGCTGGATTGTTCTGAATCTGAATTGTTCTGGATTGTTCTGGATGCTGAAGCCAGTTCTGGTTCCATCACTTCTGCACTTTGCTTGCTTTCATCGAAGTTCATTTTTCACTAATCTGGGTGATCCTTATTGAAATACCATTGATATGGTGTATAATAACCATAAAAGTGATGACACACAGTATTATATAGCAATTAACATCATACCATTTAGTTCATTGGCTATTCTCACCCAAAATCAAATCCCCTTGAGGTACACATTGGACTTCCCCATCCTTTCGCATTACCCACCAAGTACACCCGGGTCCTTGAGCAAAAGCAATCCCACGAATGGGCTTGCCTTTGCCTGAGGCAGGAGTAACCCAAACTGTCTTCCCCAGTATGTTTTTTATGTGTACTACAGGGACCTTATCCCCTTCTACAGTGTGTAAAAGTTTTGATTGGGCAGGGCCAGCTCGATTGACAGATCCTCTAATGTTGACTAACCAGGTGGCCTTTGCTAAATGTGTATCCCAATGTTTAAATGTCCCACCACCCAGTGCTCTCAGTGTAGTCTTTAACAGTCCATTATATCGTTCAATTTTCCCAGAGGCTGGTGCATGATAGGGAATGTGATATACCCACTCAATGCCATGCTCTTTAGCCCAGGTGTCTATGAGGCTGTTTCGAAAATGTGTTCCGTTGTCTGACTCAATTCTTTCTGGGTGCCATGTCGCCACAGGACTTGCTTTCAAGGCCCAGGATAGTGTTCAGGCGGTGGCATGGGGCACAGGATATGTTTCCAGCCATCCGGTGGTTGCTTCCACCATTGTAAGCACATAGCGCTTGCCTTGGCGGGTTTGTGGGAGTGTGATATAATCGATCTGCCAGGCCTCCCCATATTTATATTTTAGCCATCGCCCTCCATACCACAGAGGCTTTAACCGCTTGGCTTGTTTAATTGCAGCGCATGTTTCACATTCATGGATAACCTGTGCAATAGTGTCCATGGTCAAGTCCACCCCTCGATCACGAGCCCATCTATATGTTGCATCTCTTCCTTGATGGCCTGAGGTGTCATGGGCCCACCGAGCTATAAATAATTCACCCTTATGTTGCCAGTCCAGATCCACCTGAGCCACTTCAATCTTAGCAGCCTGATCCACCTGCTGGTTATTTTGATGTTCCTCAGTGGCCCGACTCTTGGGTACGTGAGCATCTACGTGGCCGTACTTTTACAATCAGGTTCTTTACCCGGGCAGCAATATCTTGCCACAATGCTGCAGCCCAGATGGGTTTGCCTCTGCGCTGCCAATTGTTCTGCTTCCATTGCTGTAACCACCCCCACAGGGCATTTGCCACCATCCATGAGTCAGTATAGAGATAGAGCACTGGCCACTTTTCTCGTTCAGCAATGTCTAAAGCCAGCTGAATGGCTTTAGTTCTGCAAATTGGCTCGATTCACCATCTCCTTCAGCAGTTTCTACCACTTGTCGTATAGGACTCCATACAGCAGCCTTCCACCTCCGATGCTTTCCTACAATACGACAGGACCCATCAGTGAACAGTGCATACTGCTTCTCATTTTCTGGCAATTTATTGTACAGTGGGGCCTCCTCAGCACGCGTCACCTCCTCCTCTGGCGATATTCCGAAACCTTTGCTTTCTGGCCAGTCCATAATTACTTCCAAGATTCCTGGGCGATTGGGGTTTCCTATCCGAGCTCCGTTGTGTGATCAGTGCAACCCACTTACTCCACGTAGCATCAGTTGCATGATGTGTAGAGGGGACACTCCCTTTGAACATCCATCCCAGCACCGGCAGTCGAGGTGCCAAGAGGAGTTGTGCTTCAGTACCAACCACTTCTGAAGCAGCTCGAACCCCTTCATATGCTGCTAATATCTCTTTCTCAGTTGGAGTATAGCGGGCCTCAGATCCTCTGTATCCCCGACTCCAAAACCCTAGGGGTGGACCTCGAGTCTCCCTGGTGCTTTCTGCCAGAGGCTCCAGGTAGGGCCATTCTCTCCAGCTGCAGTGTAGAGCACATTTTTTACGTCTTGCCCTGCCCGAACTGGCCCAAGGGCTACTGCATGAACTATCTCCCGTTTAATTTGTTCAAAAGCTTGTCGTTGCTCAGGGCCCCATTTGAAATCATTCTTCTTCCGGGTCACTTGGTAGAGAGGGCTTACGATCAGACTGTAATTTGGAATATGCATTCTCCAAAACCCACAACGCCTAAGAAAGCTTGTGTTTCCTTTTGCTAGTTGGTGGAGACATGGCTGTTATTTTGTTAATCACATCCATTGGGATCTGACGACGTCCATCTTGCCATTTTATTCCTAAAAACTGGATCTCCTGTGCAGGTCCCTTGACCTTACTTTGTTTTATGGCAAAACCGGCTTTCAGGAGGATCTGGACTATTTTCTTCCCTTTCTCAAAAACTTCCTCTGCTGTGTATTGCCCCACGATAATGTCATCAATGTATTGCAGATGTTCTGGAGCTTCGCCCTGTTCCAGTGCAGTCTGAATCAGTCCATGGCAAATGGTAGGGCTGTGTTTCCACCCCTGGGGCAGTCGATTCCAGGTGTACTGAACACCCCTCCAGGTGAAAGCAAACTGTGGCCTGCACTCTGCTGCCAAAGGGATTGAGAAAAACGCATTAGCAATATCAATTGTAGCATACCATTTGGCTGCTTTTGACTCCAGTTCGTATTGAAGTTCCAGCATGTCCGGCACAGCAGCACTCAGGGGCGGCGTGACTTCATTCAAGCCACGATAGTCTACTGTTAGTCTCCACTCTCCATTAGACTTTCTCACTGGCCATATAGGACTGTTAAAAGGTGAGCGAGTCTTACTGATCACTCCTTGGCTCTCCAGTCGACGAATCAGCTCATGGATGGGAATCAGGGAGTCTCGGTTGGTACGATATTACCTCCGGTGCACCGTTGTGGTAGCAATTGGCACCCGTTGTTCTTCAACCCTCAGCAACCCCACAACAGAAGGGTCCTCTGAGAGACCAGGCAAGGTAGATAGCTGCTTAATTTCCTCCGTCTCCAAGGCAGCTATACCAAAAGCCCACCGGTACCCTTTTGGGTCCTTGAAATACCCTCTCCTGAGGTAGTCTATGCCAAGGATGCACGGAGCCTCAGGGCCAGTCACAATGGGGTGCTTTTGCCACTCATTCCCAGTTAGGCTCACTTCAGCCTCCAAGACAGTCAGCTGTTGGGATCCCCCTGTCACTCCACAAATACAGATGGGTTCTGCCCCGATATAGCTTGATGGCATTAGGGTACACTGTGCACCGGTGTCTACTAGAGCCTTATACTCCTGTGGGTCTGATGTGCCAGGCCATCGAATCCACACAGTCCAGTAAACCCGGTTGTCCCTTTCCCACGTCTGGCTGGAGGCAGGGCCCCCTAATTCTGGTCATAATATTCATTACCCATTTCTTGTATATACGAGTCAGGAGTTTCTTCATTAAAATCAGAAGTAAGATCAGCCCTTTTACTCTGTCTGGGAATTGTCCACTGGAAACTGGAGCAGCAATTTTCCTGGAAGAACCCCCTTTGGTGATTGTTTTTCCTTGCAACTCACGTACCCGTGCCTCTAGGGTTGAGGTAGGTTTTCCATCCCACTTCCTCATGTCCTCTCCGTGGTCACGCAGGAAAAACCATAGAGTGCCCCGTGGTGTGTACCCTCTATATCCTCTCTCTTGAGCAGAAGAACGCTGACTCTAATAGCTGAGACACTGGTCCGTATAGGTGGGGAGTAGGACATATCTTCTTTGAACCGTTGGAACTCCTGGGACAGTTTCTCCACAGCTGAGACAAGGGAGGAAGAGATACTTTCTTCATATTCCCGGAGGTTACTAGCAGCTTCATTCACTGTTGGACCGTCTCCGTCTTTCCAGGTCAGTATTGCCAATGAGTTGGCACACGACGGTGGTGCGTTTCGTACCAACTTCCGCCACATAGGTCTTGTGCACTGGACCTCATCTGGATCTATGGGTGACCGCACGTCGTTCAGGTCACTATAAATCACTTCCAGCACAGCTAATTCCCTCAGGTACTGGATGCCTTTTCCATGGTGGTCCATTTCCCAGGGCGAGATATACAACATCTTCCTTGAAAGGATATCTTTCTTTTATAGCTGACAGGAGTCGCCTCCAGAGGCTGCGGGCTGGTTCCCCTTTTCCAATTGCTTTGTCAATGCCCCCTTCCCTAGAAATAGATCCCAGCTGCTTGGCTTCCTTACCCTCCAATTCCAGGCTACTGGCCCCACTATCCCAGCATCGGAGCAGCCAGGTGACAATGTGCTCCCCTGGACGACGGCTGAAATCTTTTCGCATATCTCGCAGCTCACTTAGGGATAGGGATCGGGTGGTTTCTGTCTCATTTACGAGTTCTTCCTCTTCCTCTCCCTGTGATAGCCCTGCTCTTTCATCTTCCCTTTCTAAACGAGTTGACTTTCGCTTCCAGGATTTCTTTTTATGTATAGGGGCGACTGATACTGACACGGGTTCGTTCCCTGTTCGAACCGCAATGCTTGTAACGGAGTTATCCGGAGCAGCTGCAACTGCAGTGCCTGTCGCAGGGGTAGTCGGAACAGCCGTAGTGCCTGTCGCAGGGGTAGCCGGAATAGTCGCAGTGCCTGTCGCAGGGGGCTGGAGCAGCCGTAGTGCCTGTCGCAGGGTAATCGGGACAGCCGCAGCGCCTGTCGCAGGGGTAATCGGGACAGCCGCAGTGCTTGTCGCAGGGGTAATCGGGACAGCCGCAGCGCCTGTCGCAGGGGTAATCGGGACAGCCGCAGCGCCTGTCGCAGGGGTAGCCGGAATAGTCACAGTGCCTGTCGCAGGGGGGGCTGGAGCAGCCGTAGTGCCTGTCGCAGGGGTAATCGGGACAGCCGCAGCGCCTGTCGCAGGGGTAATCGGGACAGCCGCAGTGCCTGTCGCAGGGGCAGTCGGAACAGCCGCAGTGCCTGTCGCAGGGGGGGCTGGAGCAGCCGTAGTGCCTGTTGCAGGGGTAATCGGGACAGCCGCAGTGCCTGTCGCAGGGGTAGTCGGAACAGCCGCAGTGCCTGTCGCAGGGGGACTGGAGCAGCTGCAGTGCCTGGCATTTTGCCACCGGATCCTTGAGGGTACTGAATAGTGTTGAACAGGGCTCGGTAGGCATGGGCCAGACCCCAGCACATGGCAGTGATTTGTGTCTCCCTAGAATTGCCAGGGTGACAGCATACTTTTTCCAAATAGTCTACTAATTTTTCAGGATTCTGCACTTGTTCAGGGGTGAAGTTCCAAAACACTGGAGGTGCCCACCGTCCTAGGCATTTGCCCATGCTATCCCACACACCCTGCCACTCATAACTATCCAGCCTTGGGGCAGATCTCTGAATTATGTTCTTAAATTGCTTACTAACCTTGGACAAGATCGAAACAATATTCCCAAGCAATACCAATAGAAGTATCTTAACTACCCAAGGTTGTTCAAAATACTGAAAAGTTATTGTAATGAAGGAGGAAGCATTGTAGAAGAAAGTAGTGAAGGTACAATTCTGCATTTCCTCCATAAAAAACCTCTCAGAGGCAGAGGTATAATTGCGAATTGTCTCCATAAGCTGATACCCGACATACAATAACGGTTTCAGTACAGCACTTAGATACCAAAATAAACCCAAGGTCACTGTTTTAATAACAAATCTCACAGGCAAAACATCACCAATTAAAGCAGAGCACAGCAAACTGCAAAAACCAACACCGATCTTTAACATGTACAGCAAAAAAATGAGCATGGTGCAGATCAGGTAAACCAATGCTAGGAACAGATGGATCAATATCACGTCCCACAACTACTAACAGATCTGAATTCCTTAATACACTCTGGTTAATCTGTTATTATCTCAACCCTTCGAGCCCCACGTTGGGCGCCAAAAAGGACTGTCGTGGTTTAGCCCCAGATGGCAACTAAGCACCACACAGCCGCTCTCTTCACTCCCCCAGTGGGATGGGGAGAGAATCGGAAGAGCAAAAGTAAGAAAACTCGTGGGTTGAGACAAGAACAGTTTAATAATTGGAACAAAATAATAATAATAATAATAATAATAATAATAATAATGAATTATACTGAGAAGGAATACAATGAGAGAGAAAGAGGAACAAAACCCAAGGGAGGGAAACAAAAGAGAAAGGGAAAAAAAAAAAAATAATAAAATAAAATAAAATTATACAACCGCTCACCACCCGCCGACCGACGCCCAGCCAGTCCCCGAGCGGCGATCGCAACCCCCGGCCAACTCCCCAGTTTATATACTGGGCATGACATCATATGGTATGGAATAGCCCTTTGGTCAGTTTGGATCAACTATCCTGGATGTGCCCCCTCCCATTTCTTGGGCGCCTGGCAGAGCATGAGAAGCTGGGGAAAAAAAAACAAAAAAAAAAAAAAAGGTCCTTGACCAATGTAAATACCGCTTAGCGACAGCCAAAACATCAGCGTGTTATCAATATCATTCTCATACTAAAATCCAAAGCACTGCACTATACCAGCTACTAGGAAGAAAATTAACTCTATCCCAGCCGAAACCAGGACAGTGATAAACAGGTAACAAACTCACACTTGATTCAGAAATAACTATATTTTAGGTGTTATGCAGGTAGCATGCACACATATTTTCTTATCTGGCAGCACTACAGCAATACAATAACAGTAATGAAGAAGCTATCATACAGCAAAGATCTGCCATCACCTCCAAGGATGCTGTGTGCCCAACACACCACCTTGCTCCCGGTTACAATTCCTGTCATAAGAGGGGTACTCCAAGACTTTCTGTGGTCATGGGAGTCCTCTTTGCTCCTCACAGTCTGTTGTTCAGGAAGGGCCAGAGCACGCTGGCTGCTATGCCTGCTGCCATCCCATAGCCATACCTCACACTGCCTGCTGCATTGACATTGCAGAGGTTGCTGCTGCAGCAGGAGATATTCCTGTTGCCCACGCTGAATTCCTGATAGAGTGATTCGCATGACGAGTCACAGCCCTTGCTGATGATGTTGAGGAGCCCTGCGACGCCTGGAAGGAAAACAGGACCATTACTACAGGGACTTAATGCAAGCCAAGCCATGCCTCATGGAACTGAATAATGAGATGCTATTCTTATCTGAGCTCACTTCTTGGAAAAAAAATGAGTGTTTCCAAACAGCTGCATGTTTTACTGTAGCAGGTTGTATTTTTGGGGTGTCAGTTTGTCAGCAGGGGGGGAATGGTTTCAATCCCCAAGTGTTTGCTTAAGGCAGTGTGTTCCATAGCACAGTTCTCAGGGTTTTCTAAAACAGCACCAACTACAGAAATTCTAATAATTTAATTAAAAATGAAAGTAGCCATTAACACCTCTTTTGGGGAGTCTAAGCTACTAACAGATGAGGAGCAAACGTGGGGTAATCTTTGCTTGTATCCCATACAACTTTGTTGCACGGAGTCTTTCAACACCGAGGGAAGTTATGGAAACACGGCTATCCCCATTTCACAGAGTTATTGATTTGTTTCTGAGGCACAGCCTGTTTTTCTGTGGCTGGGTGATACTCAGTAACTGGTGGTTACCAGCAGATTGCAGTCTGCAGGAGATCTTCTGATTTTGCACAATTTATTCTGGGCACCAAGTCTTTGACATATGCAAATTTAGTGTATAGGGCCAGTGGGTTATACAGTGTGTTGGCTCTCCTGCATGTGAATGAATGGCCAGGTCTAAGAGCAACTGAGCTGTCACTACAGATCTGGACAGGGTAAACATTTTGTTGCCAGATCTAGAATGGGAGAATCAAATCATAATCTGTTAAAGGAGTTTACCCAGAGACACACAGATGGCTGCATTCAGAGCTGGCTGTAGATGAGCCTAGGTGAAATTCTATCCCTTTCATTGAGTTCATCTAAAGTCAGCTCTGTCATTGAATGCTCCTCCTAACTTCATGACTAGATTTCACCAGACTCAGCCCCTCACATTTTAATCCACGTTCCAAACTTTTCAAAGCCATAAACTGAACTATTGCCCGTGTAAGCAAATCACTTTTGGTGATATGAAAGAGAAATAAACCTAATTTTGTATGGGTGAGAGACATTGGTAGGTATTTGCAATGTCAAGTGCTTAACAGCTAGTGCCCTGTTGAGCAGCTGCACCCTCCTGAGGTTTGTTCCAAGCACTGGCACTGTACTGGCCATACTGCTCAATTTTTAGCATGATCTATTGGCAAACACAGAGGAATTTATGGGGTACAGCATGCACGTACTAATATGACTTTGTAATCACACTCTCATGGCCAGTGTGGGGAGAGGATTTAGTGATGGTCAGCACCACTACCAAGGGACCAGTTATCACCAAGGGGCAAACATTTTTCTTCTGTCATTTCTACTTAACATGAAGGTCATCTGAAAGCTTTTTTATCACCTTTTCTGCCCAGATGGCTTTTCTCTTCCTGCTGCACACTGAGATTTGCTGGCCCACACCAGCTGGTGTATCTAGAGTAGGTGGGTCTGGCTTGGACACCTGAGTCTGGGGACCGTGCTTGGCTCCAACACCACAACCAAGACATTACCCACCCCCTCTTTGCCTTACTGATCACATGTGTCTTGCAGGTTTCCTTATCCTTGCAGTCCACTTTTGTCTGACAGTTGGAGTTGCTGAGCTGTGACATGCAGCTGTAACACTGCAAAGAAGAACCTGCAAGAAACCAAGAGGGGTTATAAGACAAATCCATCTGAAGCTCTCCAGGGGACCTAACTTAGTGCTTGAACTGGAAACAGGACCATTCCTGTGGGTCCTCAAAGAAAGATAGTAGCTCTGTTATTGGGAAAACAATGGGTTTTTTTCAATTTTTGGTGGAGAACAGTACACTTGCTTGGGGTGAGAGTCAAGTTTTGCAGGTGCTGAAGCTGTTTCAGATCTAGTTAGTGCAGTGAGGGAGCAAAAAGAGACCAGCTGCATAGCTGGTCCCATTGACTGGTCTCATCAGTCAATGGGAAGTGCTTCCCAAATGCTTCTTCCTCTGCATTTGGGATGCCTAATTCAGTTCCTGTCTGGAACAGGCTTTTTGTGATATTCCCACCTCCTGAGCTGGGATGAAGGGCCATATTGATATTATTTGTCTGCCTCTATAGATGTTAATGTTTTACTAGGTGGTTTTGTGAGCCTTAGCTGAGGCATTGCCAGGGCTGGATGAAAGAGGGAAAGCCCAGAGGGAAGAGAGGGTGAGGGAGGGATGCAGCAGGCAATTTGCAAGGTCTCTTCCAGCCCGTTGTCTCAGTTTGACCAACCTGTGACACGTACTCTCCACCACCCTCTCTTAGAAAGCAAAGTGCAAACACATCTTTCACCCCCCTCTGAAAACCAGGTTGCCACGTGTTTCCACCGCCTCATGGACATGCCACTCTGGGGGATGCAAGTCCATGTTGTTAACATCTGCTGTGCTGCTATATGCATCAAGCAAAGGCAGAATAAGCATTGCAGCTTACAAGTGTCTAGCCCTGATGAAAAATAGTTCCCAGAGGAGTGAGAGCATGGTGTGCAATTACCTGTTCCTATTACCTACCTGTTCCTATTACCTACCCATGCCCCAGGGCATCACTGCAAGTGTGAGAGTTAATGTATATATACTTTATGTACTTTATGTACGTATATGTACTTTAACCCCAGGCTTGTATCATGAATCCCTCAAGTCAATACCCTAATGCCTACAATACTCTTTTAGGGCACAGAAAAGCCCTATTTAGAAATTAGGGTTATTCAGAGCAGGAACAAGAAGTGATTTGAGGCACTTGGTCTCCCTCTGTGCAGGCCATTCTGGTATAAATGACCGATGCAGTCATAGAGGCAAGGAGCTAAACCCCAGTTTGTCTGTAGTGCTGCACTCTGCTCTCACATTTATCTGACTTTTAATGCAGTGAAAGTCAAATTTCAGAGCACTCTGATGGAAGCTGGCAGAGGAGAAGGTCTGGGCAGGACTGTACAAGACCCTTCTCAGCCTGTTCCTTAAGCATCCTCTGCTGATTGAGAAACATTTCTGCTCAGATCTGCTGCTTCTGTTCTCTGGTGATAGGGAAAAGCTGGTTTAAAGGTATTTTTTCCCAGAGATGTCAGAAAAACCTGACAGTGTCCAAATCCCACCTATCCAGTTTATAAAATAACGCACCATGGCATTCTCCCTTTTTCTGTCCTGTTAAAATTCTGACAATCTGTGCAGCATCAGAGGCCACTTTTGAAATGAAGAATCAGAAAACAAGTTGGAACAAAACTTATCTTTGCAGAAATGTTGCAGTTTTGATAGCCTGGGAAGAAGAAAATTAACCCTCCCACCCCACTTAAAAAAACACACACACACACATAACTACATAGTCTGGCTTAAATAATTTTGATTTCAATTAAATTCAGTTTTGTATGGGATTTATCTTTCCTGGAAGCTGCTCTACCCAGCACTAGGATCACACTATCAGCAGAGTGGCACTATGCATTTTTTCCATGCAACACCCAGGACATCCCATCAAAAAGCAAATGTCTTCATATCCCAACTGTGTCAGCATTTCTTCCCTCACTGCCAAACCCCATCACAAGTCTTTTCTCCTAGCTGAAGATCTGCTGGAGGGGTTGTGGAGTAGACTGTCCATGCTGGCTTACCTGAGTCCAAGCACAGGACTGCTCCCAGGAGGAGGACAAAGAAAGCCTTCATTTTGGGATAGCCTCTCTTGTGCTGAATATGGGTTGTTTCCTCGTGGGGCAGTTTATATACCGTGGGAGGCAGCAATCAGACATGCCCAGAAGGTTACCCTGTGAAGGCACCTGAGTGAGGCTGCTCGCTGAACCAAGGGAGGGGTTGGTTTGTGGTGGTGATATTTGCATTAGGTACCTCTCCTATCTGACCGAAACTCTCAGAGCTACCACCAGCTCCTCTCCGCCACTACGCCCCTGCCTTTCCTCCTACCCTTGAGCAAAATGTTCACATGAGTGGAAAAAAACCCCAAATTCTTTAGAACAAGGCTGGCCTTATGCATTTCCCCAGAGCCAGTGAGGCTGCGTTTGCACCCTGTGAACAAGCCTTTCCACCCCACCCCCCTTGCTATCCTGAATGGAACTATTGTGTCTAAATCAAGGACAAAATGTTCTTTTAATAAACACCTACAGCTATTTATCTGCATGTATGAGTGTCTCTGTGACACTCGTGGCATGTGGTAGCAAGGTATGTGGGCAAATTACAGTGCATGGGCCTCTTCCAGGTGCGCATTTGCCCTTATTCTTATGTATTGCCTGTAGTCTGGTAAAAGACAATGGCCAATTCAAAGTTTTTATGTGTTGAAACCAAAGGGACTTTGTGATGGCTTTATTTGGCATCGTTTTTGGCTGCCACTTCTGCACTGTGGAATGCTCTCTCTGCCTAGTAGAAATTGGATATGGTTTTGACACTTGAACTTACATCAACATGTGCTGTAAACAATTCAGGCTTGTCAAAGAAATGCCACTTCTCATCACAGATGAAGGTGAGTTCAGCCACATTCCCAACTGAAGTGCAAACATTTGCTTTGGTGGGTTGATTGGAGACCTCTCCCATCCCTCACATCCTTTGACCACTTCTCAGTACATGCTGGTGTAAAAGAAAACAGGCCTTTCTGCTAAATTCAATTTGCCATGGTTTCTCGCTTTATTTAGGGTTTTTCTTAAATCTCAGGAACTTAGCGCTTTGCAGTAATAGCCTGCAGGGACTTGCTCTCCTGCAGTTTAGCTCTTAGGACACCAGGCACTTTTTCAAATTGAAAGGAAGGTGTGCTGGCGTGTTGGTGGCTCTTGATCAGTGGCTATGGGATGAGTGATAGAAGGTCATCTGGACTAAGTCTGCTGAAGTTAATGACACTGCCCTGATTTACACCAGTGGAGAATCTGGTGCAGGGGATGATTGTGAAAATCCTATTTCCTCTGTGGGATCTTAAGTGCTTCCCCTTGGACTCTTGAATTTCTGTTTAAAAAGAAAAAAAAAAAAAAACCCAACCCAACACATTCTTTCTGTGTCCATTGACTTTTGCTTCATTGTATTTTTGCAGACCATCTTGTTTATAGCCAACTTTTATGGAATAGCTGGATAAAAAAAGTGGCAATATGTTCCAGACTCTGGTGTTCCTTATTCAGAGACATTTAAGGCTATTTTTCTTTTTTAATCCCTTATGATTGTCCCTGTAGGGTTTAGTTCCTTGTGTTAAGGAAGAATACAGCCAAGGGGAAAGCATAATCTGGTCACCCCATCAAATCCACTCAGGCCTTCAATTCAATATTTCTTCCTTCAAGCAACTCATCGATAAGCAAGAAGGAGTGCTCTTTTCCCCCTCAGCAGCCTGATTTGCTGCGAGTCAAACTCTCCTAGTTCTATTATTTCTTTTTATTCTTCTTCTAACAGCATCAGGGCTGCCAGCAAAGACCAGGACTTATGGTACTGTGAAAGAGATGCACAAAGCTAAGAGCCTGTCCATGCCCCAGTCCTGCTTGGCTGCAGCCCAAGGCTGTGTGAGGACCCAGTAATTCCTGTATCCTTACATCAGCTGTTGCTTTTCACTGGCTTTTTTGAACATTTGTGTGCAGTTCCTGCTTGATTCCTGAAGATGGCAAACGTGCCCCATTATAATTATTACACATACATTAACATGCGGTTGTTCATAGGATTGTGTGTGCATGGTATTTTTTATTTTCCTGATGTTATAAAATCCCCAGTTCATCTAACTGCATGAAAAAGACCACCTATTTCCCTTGGGAATCTAAGGATGTCTACAAATCACTTGGGTTTTATTTTTTTAATACTATTTTATGTTGTCACTGCAGATTCCTGACAGATACAGGACTGGAGCTTTCTGTTGAGGAGAGAGGGAAAGAGGACTAGATAACCTCCTGGTTGGGAGGATAGAGCTTTCTATCGAGGCTGGGAAAGTGGTGGTGGATCATGGTACAGAGCATGGTGTCATGGATCCTATTGAGGGGCTGCATAACAGTGGTAGGAAATGAGCTGGAAATTTGAGGACAAGAAGGGCAATATGTGAAACGGTGCCTGAGAAATCTGGACAGAGATACTGAGTGTCTCTGAAGGCAAAAGAAAGTTGCTCTGATTTCCTGGGCTGTGGCAACCATTTGGCTAGGTGGTCTGAAGAGGCTGTAGGGAAGCCTGCAAGATGACAGAGATAATGTATTAAGATGTCAAGCATAGACTGCCTTTTTTTCATGGGGATGTCTTTTATGAGCAGAAGAGAAAAAAAAACCCAGAAGCCAGCAAAGAGGAAACTAAGATGAAGTTCCACACACTCATCCAAGCTCCTGAATGAATTGCAATCCTTGAAAAAAATGGATCATCAGGGGATCCTGCAGAGTCTCCAGCCTCCTAGCTCAGGGGTGTAACACCTCAGATGCCTTAATACAAGCCAGAATTAAGTGCAAGAACAAGAGGAGATGCTGTCCAAGGCTGCCTGGCCCTGAAGAGAGGTCACTGTGTTGCTTGCTCAGCATGATTGTGGCTTGCAGCTCCTTTTCAGCATGTTCTGAAATACGTGTATGGAGGTTGCAATGGGCTGCAGAGGGAATCTTATTGACTTTTCCACTCCTGGAAGGTGTTTGGTATGTGTGCTGTGAATGAGCTGGTGCTGTCTGCAATGATGTCTGCGAATCTACTCAGGCTGTGGGGATGTGGCATGTATGATAAGGGATTTTAGTGGCCAATTTTAGGCTCCGAAGTGGGAATCTCTAACAGCTGCACAGCTGTGTTCCTGGGAATGCAAGCAGCCTCAGGAACATTGAACTGTCCCAAGTCAGAATGGCTGGGGAATAAATAAGACCGAGTCACTAGATGGCAGTACGGCAAATCGCATTACAGACTTGTCTGTAAGGAGGGAAGCATGGATCCTAAATGAGGCATATGTGATTGGATAGACAGGAAGACAGATGGATAGATAAGGGGAGAGAAAGATTTTAAAACGAGTAGATATACAGATGTCCATAGAGATGGATGGATGGATAGCTAGCAGTCAGGAGGAGCCAGAGTAAGCTGGTCCTGTGCACTCGCTTCTAACCTTGTACATGATTACAGGCAGGCTTTGCTCTGTTTGTGACAAAAGGCCACAGTATGTCCCCTATCTCAGCCTAAAGTATTTCTCACCAAGCTCCCAGCTGTTTTCCACTCTCCTGTGCACATGCCTTGGGATGGACAAGCATGATGCTGCCCCAGCAGCAGGAAACATGATTCTTGCTGCTCCAGGGCTGCCCTCGACTGCCAGCAGAGACAGGCTCCAGCAGCTACAACTGTAGATGCTTAACACTGTTTCATGTCATGGTCTATCTCACACTACAAGGCTTTACATGTAGGTTTACTGTTCAAGTAAGCTTCAGAGCGCATGGAGGCAAGCCTAGGCTGCCTGAGACATCTTCCAGAGTCCAGCAATGGAGATCGGAGCTGTCATTAAGAGTAGAACATTGAGCAAAGACAGAAAGGTCTTGGGGTCTCTCTACTGGGCTGCTGAGGGACCTTTGACATGTGCCTTCCCTTCTTTGTGCTTCTTCTTCTTCCTCTAATGGCAAATGGGGCATATGACTCCTCCATCACAAGGGAAGGGTTTTGAGATCTGTGAGTGCAAACAAGTACAACTAGTGAGCATTATAAAGGTTTAATAAGCAAGGACCCTGTTTGACCTTGAGTATTTCTAAAAGGGTCCAGGCACAGACCCAAACATCCAGCTATTCCCATTCAGGATTTCAGATTTCAGAAGCTAGCCTGATAAACCTTGGAGAAAAATTTCGCCTTCACATCACACGCGTTCTTGCTGACAACCATGAAATCAATGCATTGCTGCAAATTAATCCCACCATGGTGCTAATCTTGTCTGTGGAGCAAACTGTAGATGGACAAGATTCTGAGGGCTGTAGGAGTTGGATATCCCCATACGGTGGTGCTGTTGCTACATTGCTGGTGCACGGATCTCGGTGTGTGGGAGCAGCCCAGACTGTTTGCTTAAAATCTCAGCAACTTCAGAGCATCAAAAATGCATTTGACATTTTTTTTGTTATTTTGCTAATTGCTAAGCTCTTTTGGTTGTAAAAGACTCGGAGTGTGGGATCCCTGCCAGCTTCTGCTGGTGATGCCTCGCGCATCTCTGAGTTGTTTGCAGGAAAAAAGGAATGCGTTTTCCTATGCCTATGCTTTGGAGTTGAGGCGAAATGTGGGGACAGTAGCCTGTGCTATGATCACAAAGCAGTTCTGTGCTTGCTTTGCCCTCACAAAACACTTTCTTACCCCCTCGCACACCAGGCATTGCAGTTTTCTGTGGACAGATGTAGCAAAAGGTAGTTTGAAATACAGGCAGAAAACATGACTTTCCTGAGATCACACAACAGGGCAACATTGGACCTCAGACCAGGACCCTCAAGCACCCTAGCTGCTTCCTAGTCTGAGTCCTTTTCCTTCCGTCAGGAAAATTATTTAGTTGCTCTGGCCCCTATAGGAAACCACAGAATATAAATGGGGAAGAACCTGAGATTTCCAGTCCAGCTGCTGCAGGTAGAAAAGGGTAGACCTGATGGCTGGACACACCAAGCCCCATATGGGGCCAGCAGGAACAATTGCTCCCCACATGGAAGTGGGTGCATTCAATGCATGGCCACTTATGGTCCCTCCTTTGTCCTTCTTGTCCTCATTTTGAGGCCAGCACTCTTGGGTGGTACTGCTTACCCCACTTTAATACAGTTTAGGGAAGAAACTGTGGCACACGAGCTCAGTTCATGGTCTTACATATGGGGAAAGTATTGTCCTGAGGCAACGTATTTGTCAGGCCTGTTTTGTGACTTTGTTGTGAATTTGTTGACAAAATGTTTTCAGGGTTGGAAAATACCATTTTGTTGACAAAGAAATGTTCTGCAGAAATAATAAAGCTATTTTAAGTCCAGGATGGATTTTGCAATCAAACCCAGGTAGAGAGCAGAAGATCAATCTAGAATAGCCAATCTCCACTGGCTAGGACATGCAATTAAGATGCGGGAGATACAGGATCAGTCCTTTTAAGTCATGTTTCCTTTTGCTTGAGCAGATGCTCTATCCACAGATACTGGAATTCAGATTATACTTGTCTTTGTCCCTCTTCTTAAAACTGTTCCACTTTGTGTTAACTAATTATAAACTAATTGGCCCAGAGAGATGCAGTGTTGTGAAGCAATTTGATTTTGATGAATTCGCAAATTCTTACAAAAACTGTTTCATTAAAAAAGTTTTTTCCTGGCTGCTTTATCAAATGCTCCAATGCTTAGGAAAGCAGATGAGTGGTACAAACCAGGAGAGATAATGGGAATTCTGATTAATATCTGTCATTTCCTCCTCTTTTAACTATTTATCTGGAAAATCGATTTGAAAAGTCAACCCACAGTTTCTTGGAGTCATTACAAAAAGAGAGGGGGTTTTGCTAAATAAGGTGTATATGAATGGCTCTGAAGAAAGGACTTTATTCTGGCTTTATATCCTATTTTAAGTACTGGCTAGGAGGCTTTTTGGCAAGCAGCACCAGGGGAATGAAATTGTTTCTAACTCCAAGCATTGTCCTCCTATCCTGACTGTACCTAAGTAGCCAAAGTAATCAATACAGGTTAGTAAAAAATTACCATTACCTCATAGTTTCCTTGCTGTATCCTCGAAGTTTTCTTTGGTGTATCCTCAGATTACCATGTTTTAACTGCCTGTATCTCACTCTGATTCAGTGATTCTCTGAGTTTCTTCCCACGTCAGCCACTAAAGATAAGCTCATCTGATGCAACTGGGGTGTTATATCTGGCCATACCACCCAGGCCACTCTCTATGCTCAGGGGAGATGTGGTCAGGAGAGCTTGGGGTGGTGTCCAACTTATCTTAAAGCTGACACCTGAATTTGGTCGGACAAATTGTCCCCCCCCAGCTCCATTTGTTGGCTAAATCTCTACTGACTACAGTGGGAGCTTGGATACTCAGACCTACATAGGCTACTACATTACAGATGGTCATGTTTTGTCAGATTGTCAACAATAAATGCATACATAAAAGGAAAAAAAAAGTTCTTATGGTGTGACTCAAAGCTGTTTGCAGCAGTTACATTTTTTGTTTTGTCACTGGACTGAAATCATCCTTCACACATCCCCAGGCAGGAGTCAGAGATCCCTTCCCCTACTTGACCTTTACAAATTGCACATCCTGCTTTGCCGTAACCTTTTCAGAGGTGCCACAGACCCCCAAGCATAGATTTTTTGTAATCGATACCACAGCCCTGCACTGAGCATGCGACTTAACAACTGCCTTCTCAGTCTCTTCAGCAAAAACTGTGATACCAAAGGACAGAGACGGGAATGTGCCTGGGATTAAAACAGAGATCCGACAGGACCCAAATGGAGGAGATGGATTTACAGACTCTGCAGCCTGGGCACAGCCAAAGGGGTGCATTTTTCTGATGAGCAGCAAAACTAATGAAGCTTAGTTTCCCATGCACAGGTACCCTCTGTCCTCTAAGCTCCCAGTTCCCTGATTATGTATCGCTACCTGCCTTTTGGCTCCCTCCCATGACTCCTTCCTCTTTGGCTGGGCAAAAGGCATTATGTTCAGGGTATGGATTTTCTGGCTGGCCAGCTGGCTGCTGCTTCTAAGAGTGGTTGAGGAGCTGAGATTCCTTTGGTGGGAGCACTCATTTTGGTGTTTCTACTCTGTTAGACCAATTTTCACAAAACAGAGTATGTCTAGACCTTTGAGACCTTTCTCCTCATTGAATTTGTTTGAACCTGGGCAGGGTGATAGCCAGCCAGACGCATGGGCAGGCAGGTGGACAGGGAGAGGGATGGACAAGCAATGCAACTGCATAAGCCTTATTTCCATAGATGAGGTTAAGACTTATGCAACTCTAAGAACAGCATCCAGAGATGAATGAAAAAAAAAAAAGGATAAAACCACCAAAGAAAATGTCAAGGATTTCAAGAAAATATCAAGGATGATACTAAATAATTGCTGGACAGGGAATAGATAAAGAGGTAATAGGAAAGGTAGCGGGTGCTGTCCCTCCCTTGTAGTCCACAAACCCTGCATGGAAGAAAAAAAGAGTCAGGAGTTCAGGGACAGTCTGTTTCTCCCATTTTGATGGTTCACATTGGATGGACCTTGGCTAATTCTTCTTCACTCCACAAAGCAAGGTTGTACGCTCTCAGGGGCATAGCAGCCTGGTTTGAATTAATTTTCTATTAATTACTGGAATGATTTTAGCATGAATAAGCAATGGCTATTTTTAGCAGTAGGACTGATTAGGCATTGGAGAGAACTACTCGGGGAAGTTGTGGGGCTCCTGCTGCTTAGGAAGGGGAGAATGGCTGTCCCTGGCTGGACCAAAACGTCCGTCTGGCTCATGTGCTGCCTCTGACATTGGCCCTTAGTGGTTGCACAGGGAAAGTTTATACGAGAAAAAGCCAGAAAAGGCTGCTTTCTCCAACAATATCCCCCTAATTTTGGCTACCTGTGGCTTTGTGTCTTCATGAGCAGGATGGGGCATTCAGAGCATTCTGCTTTTTTATGAAAGACTTGTCTTTATGGATTTCTCCCAGCCATTTCTCAGCCTTTTGTGTTTTTTGGTGCTAAGATATCCTCTGCAAAACCTTCGCTTATCTTCAGCCTCACATCTGCTCTTTCCAAGACTAAATAACCTCAGTATTTTTTCCTCCCTGGCTACATTTTCTAGACCACTGCTGACTGTTTTTGCTTCTCTCTGGATCAGCTCCAATAGGTACATCTTCTCGCTGAGGTCTTCAGCTCAAGGTTGGAAGCCTTTTGAGAAGAGAGATTTTTGCCAAAGGTGAGGTATTGCTCTCAGCACAGTGCCAGTGGGGTTAACATAAATTCTGCAGGAACTGAGGCAATGTGGTCTGATGTTTTCTTCTGGCCATTCATTTCTGAAGCCATGGCAACCTTTTTAAAAATTCCAAAGACAAAGTGACAACGTGTGCTTTGAAAAGCAATGCCTATATCCTCTTAGTAAATTAAATATCCTTGTAAGGGGTTTTTTTTGTTCGTTTGGTTTTGGGTTTGTTTTTTAATTATTTTTTTTGCCACTGAGACCAATGGGCAAGAAAAGGCTACGCAAATGCTACAAATTCTCCTACCCTCCCAAGTAGGAGGACTGCATCAAAGGTATTGCAAATAGTCCCTGGCCCATACTAACTTCTAACTGTACAGAATTTTTGGGGGACAATGGTAAACATTTAGCTGCATTTATTAGACTCAGTGCTGCATGAGTGTTGAGTGAAAAGACTGCTCTTAAATATAAAGAATAAATAGTGAGTTACTGGCAAATGATGCTGATGGGGATGTAGCAGGACAGATAAAGTTTTGCAGAGTTATCATCTAACTTAAGGTTTTTAGCCTAAGATAATCAAAAAAGAGACAGCAAGGAAAGAGGGATCAAAAGAAATGGGCACAGGTGAGAAGGGCAGAAAAAATGAATTTTCCATCTGAACAGCCAGCATCAGCCACAGTATGAAATCAGGCTGGTTTAGATAACGACTGAATATAAAAATTAGATTAAATTTTTGATAGAGTTTGCCTGGAAATAAGGTTATAAATTAAGCATTATGCAGTTACCGTATTTGTAATAATGCAACTTTATGTTAGGGATTGCAGAAGAAAAGATAGGCTGTGCCCTAGAGATGCTGCGATTCCCATGTGCGGGGACACACAGACTCACACTTCCTTCTACTTCGACACCAGCAGATTTAACATGATTTAACCCAAAACATCTGACCCCTGTTAGTGTTTCTTAACATTGTAAAACCCACAAGAATTTCAGCAGGAATAGGTTATTCTTTTGGCTATGTTTATAAAATTGTGCTACTTCTAAGTTTGGACTATTTATAGTATTTTTCCATGCAGCATTGTGTAGCCTTGTTGTGATTTGTTTGCAATTAATGTTTTCTGTAAGAAACTTTAAAAATCAGTTATTTGTAATTCTCCACTTGTTTTTTCTCAAACTGTCACCGAAATCGGGAATCAAACTCCTTAACACCAATGTAGTATTAAGAAGCAGGCATTCTTTATTACGGCGCCGGATGCATGGGGGATCGTTCCACCTAGCGTGCATACCGCAGGTTACATCAGCCGAAACTTATATTGTCCAGTTACATACATATGCATCAAATTTCCCAGAATAATCGTGCATATTCATTCTATTTCCTGGAACTAATTATCATATTTGCGTGGTCATTACGCATGCGTCCTTGAGCTCCAAGGGGCTTCCGTGGGGGTCTCTGGTGGTCCTTGGTGGTCGTACAGGTGTGTCCTTTAGTTGACCCCTTCTTCTGGACATGCGCAATCCCACCTTGCTTATGTAACTTGCTCCCCTTCTTCATGGTGCCTGGTCCCTAACAATGATTTGGCACCCTTAACACAAACCAATTATTCTAACCACCCTCGACTCTTTGTCAAGATGGGCTGGGGCTGTACTGGGAACATAGCAGCATGTCCGTACTACTCCTTGTCCAGTTGTCTTTGGGCATAGTAGCATATCCATAGCCATAGGTGTACAAACACAATATTAAAGCATTGTCTACCCTGCTCCTATCTCTATGTTGCTTAGTTACAAAAGAACAAACTAATAATTTTGGTTACATCTGGTTACAAAACCAGTAAGGTGTTAGTTGACCTGGACTAAAACCTTTCCAGGGTCAGGAGAGATGATGGTGTTCCAGTACAGGACACATCCCCAGGCATTGTGTCATTTACAAGCACAGAAATAGCCAGTGTTTGCTATAGGGAGGTTGCTTTTACAGTGAACTGAGGCTTTTTGGCCATCACGATCCACTAATTGGGGTGACTCATGCTTCCATGTTGCACCTGGCTGCAGTAGCAGTAGCTAGGCTGTTTGACCAACTTTGCTTTGTGGCTTATGTGGGAAGAAGGGGTTGCATTTGTGTCTAAGGGCTGTTAAAGCACTTTGCAAATATTAACCACTTCACACCAGTGTGCTCCAGGTGAGGTGAGTATTGGACCCATTTGCAAACAAAGAACAGCAAGAGGAAATGCTTTGCTCAACATCCACTAAATAGTGCAGCTTTTAAGAAAAAATCGACCTTCAAAAGTCACCTGTTGGGAATGGAGTAAAAGAGTCAGGTAGTCCGTCATGGTTTAACCCCAGCTGGCAATGAAGCACCACGTAGCTGCTCACTCATTTCCCTCACAGTGGGATGGGGAAGAGAATTGGAAAAATAAAAGTGAGAAAACTCGTGGCTTGAGATAAAGACAGTTTAATAGGTAAAGCAAAAGCTGTGCACACAAGTGAAGCAAAACAAGGAATTCATTCACTGCTTCCCATGGGCAGGCAGGTGTTCAGCCATCTCCAGGAAAGCAGGGCTCTGTCATGCGTAACAGTTACTTGGGAAGACAAATGCCATCACTCCAAATGTCCCCCCCAGCTTCCTTCTGCCCCCAGCTTTTTATTGCTGAGCATGATGTAATATGGTATGGGATATCCCTTTGGTGAGTTGGGGTCTGCTGTCCTGGCTGTGTCCCCTCCCAACTCCTTGTGCACCCCCAGCCTCCTTGCTGGTGGGGCAGTGTGAGAAGCAGAAAAAGCCTTGACTCTGTGTAAGCACTGCTCAGCAATAATGAAAACATTCTTGTATTATCAACGCCGTTTTCAACACAAATCCAAAACATAGCCGCATACTAGCTACTATGAAGAAAATTAACTCTATCACAACCAAAACCAGCACATAGTCTCTGAATCAAATGAATCTGCACGGGTGGACCACAGTTTTAAAGTGAAATCCATGTAAACACAATGTAAAGACATTACTTGTTAATTTGTCTCGTAGGACTCCATTGGCTGAATGATTGAGCATATCAGGAATATAATCACTGGTGCTTGCTGCAAACTCTACCTTGCAGCCAAGGTTCACAGGGTGCAAAATACACAGTGATTACTTTCCCTCTGCACTGAAATGCGGCTTCCTCAAGGGGTGAAATGGTAGGGCTGCTAAATGGCAATGCTGCCTGGGAGCTCAGGACAGGCAGTGCGAGGCATACCATATCTGTGATGATCATTATGGGATTTAGGGTTGAAGGAGGTGTTTGTCTGGCCTGGGGCTTGGCCAAGTCACACAAGTCACATGGTTGACTCTTTCTGCAATTACTGCTCATGGGGAGCCCCATTGCGGTGCATCTTGCCTGCAGCAGGCATCTCTGATAAAGCAGCCCCCAGCACTGCTCTGAGATGGCATCTCAAAGGTGGCTTTAATCACCTAGGGAGTGCAACTGGCAAAACGCTTAAGGATGTACTTAACCTTAAATGCGTACATAAGTCCCATTTGGCTTGGCTAAGGATGCGACTCAAGTGTCTTACTCAATAAACATGCCCTCAAACAATGGATAGGGACATCCTCCACACCCCCTGACCTTTTATTGCTGTTATTTATTCCCACTAATACAGGTATTTCTTGCTTTCCTTGATCATACTGCCCTGTCATAATATGCTTGTTGCTCCACGTAAAGAGAGCGGAGACACCAATTTGGACTGAAAGCCATTTGCTTTTACATATGTCCCCGTGAATTTCTCTTTTAGTTCCTCTTCTGGCTTTTTTTCACCATCTTTTTTTAACAACTCTGTTTTCAGGCACCCAAACTGTCTGGTAATTACACTGTCTTTGATAAACATTTCTATTAACCGCAACTTGTAAATACCTTGCCTGCTCTAACTACATGCAATTTATCATAAAAGCTTGTGAAGCCTTTGCTTTCCCTCTTCTATGTAGAAAAAAGGAAAGCAAGAAGTAAACTCACAGTGTTATTTTAAGTAAGGTATTAAGAATGGGACTTGGTTTCATAGATCCTCCTTTTTTTTTTAATGAATATGACTGCTTAGACTTCCTTTAGCAGGGTTATACATCTTGCCTCCTGGCTTTATATATTGTTTTATATTTTGTCTCCTGGCAATATATTTTGTCCCTAGGTTTTTTATTTTCATTTCTTTGATCCTTCTTCTATATAACCACAGAACTGCAGCAGGACTGTCTGCATGTCTGTGCATGAAGAACAGGTATGGAGAGCAGTGAAGGCAGTGGCATTAATAGGGTTGAAGGAAGTAAGACTGTGGGATTTCTCTTCTAAACCACTCTACCTTGAGCTGTGCCAGAAAGCTAGCTAGGGGCAGTGGAGCTGTGACATTGGGAAAGTCTTGATGGATTTTGTTCAGATTATCCATCCAAGACCCAGGGAGACTGGGAATCATGGCGTAATTTTGCTACATATATATATATATATACACACATATATATAAAATGAGCATGTGATTCCTTTCCATCTCATTCCCAGTTTTAGGGTTCAATGAATGAACAGACAAAAAAGGCAGCACACACCCCCTGTATGTATGTTCACACATAGATCTGTGAACAGATGTAAGGGTCACTACCTTTTTGACAAATATGTGTCTTTTGAGATGACAAAGGAGTCACTAAGCTGTTTCTCACCCCTGGTGCTTGCAGAGGTGTTGATGAGTCTGGAAAATCAACTTGCTTTTGGTTCTGGTTGGCCAGAGGCCACAGAGACAAAGGATATTGAGCATGTGGATGAGGGTGGCCGGGAGGAGTGAGAAAGTCTTGCAGAGTGCTGCCCACCCCATGTGTGCAGTGCTGAGACAGTTGGCTGTGCAGGGGGAGGACAGCCTAAAGGAGCATCTTTCTCCCAAAGGGGATGAGTGCTGTGACCATCAGGAGGACAAGCTCTGTCTGCAAAGGTTGGCACTGCAGGGAAATCCTGTCTCCGTAATGACTCTCAGTTTTCCCCAGCACCAGTTTCACACAAGCTAATGCTTGAGGAATTGATAGGCCTGAGTCTTGCAGGAAAGACACTTTACAATGGTTGATTGCACTCCCACAAACAGATTTTCTTTTCTCTTGAAGCCTCCTTGGGGATCGCTGTGCTCATTATATGCTTTTCTGCGGACTAAAAGTGGTTGCTCCCACGAGGTGGGAGCTCTCTTACCCTCCAACAGGGCAGATAAACATTTGAAAAGCACACTTCAGATTGCACTGCCTTTGATTTTTCTTTCATCCTGGCCCCTGAAGTCAGCAGGGGCAGCTGGGACCTCACCAAGCAAGAGGTCCAAGGAAAGACAAGCATCAGGAGTTGGGTAGGAACTGGGAAACAGTCCCCCACCAGCTCCTGCGCAGGGGCTCAGAGCTCACTAGAAGATGTCAGATGTTTATCACAGAGATATGAACATTTCCAACTTATGGTAAAACTTGCTTTTGGCCTGGTGACAACAGCACAAAGCAGTCAACAGCTTTGTACTTGTGTTGGGTTTGCATGGCAAGGTTTTGGTAGCAGGGGGGCTACAGGGGTGGCTTCTGTGAGAAGCTGCTAGAAGCTTCCCCCATGTCTGATAGAGCCAATGCCAGCCGGCTCCAAGATGGATCCACCACTGGCCAAGGCCGAGCCCATTGGCAATGGTGGTAGTGCCTCTGTGATAACATATTTAAGAAGGGGAAAGAAAAGCTGCGCAACAGCAATTGCAGCGGGAGAGAGAGGAGTGAGAATATGTGAGAGAAACAACCCTGCAGACACCAAGGCCAGTGAAGAAGGAGGGAGAGGAGGTGCTCCACGTGCCGGAGCAGAGATTCCCCTACAACCCGTGGTGAAGACCATGGTGAAGCAGGTTGACCCCCTGCAGCCCATGGAGGTTAATGGTGGAGCAGATATCCACCTGCAGCCCGTGGAGGACCCCATGCTGGAGCAGGTGGATGCCCAAAGGGGGCTGTGACCCTGTGGGGAGCCTGCACTGGAGAAGGCTCCTGGCAGGACCTGTGGACCTGTGGAGAGAGTTGCCCATGCTGGAGCAGGTTTGCTGGCAGGACTTGTGACCCTGTGGGAGATCCACGCTGGAGCAGTCTGTTCCTGAAGGACTGCACCCTGTGGAAAGGGCCCACGCTGGAGCAGTTTGTGAAGAACTGTAGCCTGTGGGAAGGACTCACATTGGAGAAGTTAATGGAGGACTGTCTCCTGTGGGAGGGACCCCATACTGGAGCAGGGAAGAGTGTGAGGAGTCTTCCCCATGAGGAGTCTTCCCCTTGAGGAGGAAGGAACAGCGGAAACAACATGTGATGAAGTGACTGCAACCCCCATTCCCCGTCCCCCTGTGCCTCTGCAGGGGGAGGAGGTAGAGAAAATCAGGAGTAAAGTTAAGCCTGGGAAGAAGGGAGGGGTGGGGGGAAAGTGTTTTTAAGATTTGGTTTTATTTCTCATTATCCTACTCTGATTTGATTGGTAATAAATTAAACTCATTTCCCCAAGTTGAGTCTGTTTTGCCTGTGACGGTAATTGGTGAATTACTTTCTTATCTTGACCCATGAGCCTTTCATTATATTTTTTCTCTCCTGTCCAGCTGAGGAGGGGGAGCAATAGAGTGGCTTTGGTGGACACCTGGTGTCCAGCCAAGGTCAACCCACCACAGCACTAAATGTAACTCAGTTTCCACCTGCTCCCTTTCCTTTTATACCGGTGTAACCTCTGCTCTCTCCCTCTGCATCACAATTATTGTCAATCTGGGGCAATGTATGTGATGCATTTATAGAGGTCAGGCAGGAAGCGGATGGTGTCCAAGAGGGGAGGAGAGCTAGCAAGCAAATTAACACAAACATTGTGGAATTATTGCATTTCCCCCTGATGAAATCAGCATGAAAAAAATCCAGAAGCACCCACTGGAGAGAAAGGGGACTGGGTATTGAATATAGCAGAAAATCACATCTGCAAGCACATCACAGTTTCTGCTGTGTCTTCATCTGAAAAGATTCACAGAGTGCCTGTTGCGCTGGTAGCTCACAAATTGGTGGTGGAGGGTAATGCTGTGAGTGGCCAGCTTGCAGTGCCTTGAGTGCATGGCTCAGTTGCATGGAGTAGATCCTGGGGCTGACTGGAGAATCACCCCTCTTGCTTTGCCAGCATGCTGCTTCCTGTAGGTTGGGTAAGCATAACTCATCTTAGAGAGTCTCCAGGGTAAATCCAGGCAATTCACTTGTTTGAAAGTGTTCCCCTATGAGTGTTTTAGCAGAGCTGCTTCTGCCAATGCTCTTGAAAATTAAGACACTCAATAGAAGTGTCTTCAATAGAAGCGCAAAGACACGACAACAGGAAGATCTAAAACCAGGAATATTTGCGAATCATTCAGGTGGATTATTCACCATTATTTTTACTTTGGCTTTGGCTGTCTTTTGTTCATTGCTTAAACTCCAAGAACGGACAGGTGGAAAACACAGGTTCCAACCTGCTTAATACAGGCTTCACAGCTGAGCAAAACCTACTAGATATGTATCATCTTGGGATAAGATGTTTCTGGAGTTCCCAAATATGCAAAATGAATGGACTAGCTTGAGTTGGACAGTAGGATCAGACTTGATATGCTACTTAAAAGTGCAATTCTCCTTGAATTCTCCTTCTAGAAGTTGAATGAAATACATGATGGGGACCATCCTAGATTCACCTGAACCCACCAGAGAAAGATTGAGAGAACAAGTAAAAAGTGAAAAAGAGAGCCAGTGGGGATATATATAGGAACCATCCTGGAATACCTTTGCAGAGCCGGGATATACAGAGCAGAAGAAGAAGGATTGAAAAGGGACAATTGTTGGATGTGGTCTGGGACACTCTCTCGTTCTTTGTGACCTCTGCTACTCAAATGATCTGTCTGAAAAATGTGCCGATAGGCGTATTAATTATGGGTCAGCTGCACAATGCCATGTGATCATAGCTGATCTTACTTAGCATTCCTCAATAGCTCATCCCAAAGCATTTCAGTGGGGAGGCAAGGCTCACAAGGGGAAGGAATACTGTTTATGAGACCAACAGATGCAGCTGGAGAACAAACACTGTTGAGCTCTCAGGCACAGAAGCCTCTCATCAAGTCTGAAACCAAAGCAGCAGGCTTGAACATAAGTACAGCTGAGAGTAAAATTGCTCTAAGTTATCTTCATGGTGTTAATTGGTGAGATAATTTGAGAGGAAAGGCATCTTGCACTTGTGGAGCAAGCAGGTGTGTTGGTAGGGCTGGTAAGTGATAAGGTCATTACCCTGCAGGATAGAGAGACAGAAGAGAAGCAAGTGTAGTGTTATTATTCTCCATTATATACACTGGGAAATTGAGGAACAGAGCAGTAAAAAATTTGCCTAAGGTCACCCCACTGGCAGTAACAAAGCTGAGAATAAAACTGAGGGTCTTGAAGCTCAGTCCATGGATCCTGGGATTTCCCTGCAATAATTGTAGCACAATCACAGTCACCATCAGTGTGAGTAAGGGAACAGGAAAGGAGCTCTTGGCAGGGGATGTTGGGTCATATAGGAGAAGACTCTCAGGAGCTGCAGCAGGGAATATTGTTCTCTAGTACAGCTCCTTTGGTCTGATGCTTCTGGAGTGGGACCAATTTCCTAACACACACTAACATATGAATGGTTGGACATTTCCTGAGCTGGGGATCAGGGCCTGAACCTGGGGCTCCTTTTTACGTTTGTTATTCAATGCAATGTTCTCTCCTTCACATTCAGGATTCTGCCCAGTGCCCTCATCTCCTAGTGTGACCAACATCCTCTGCACAACAGGTCCTGCTGTATCTTTCTTACTGGGTGTATGATGACATATTACTCTAGACTCTGACCCAAAGACTGGAGGGCAGCTCCAACCATCCTGACAGATCTATAGTATGGAGCTATAAGAGATACTAGTTTGAGCATGAAAACTTTAACCATCATAGTATGGTGTCGTACTGGAGATAATAATTGTTCCCTCTAACATCTATAGAGGAGATAAGAGGTAGGGCCATACTGGTTTCAGTTCCAGGGTTACCTTGACTGGCATTACCTCAGGTATCTGTGCTTTGCTGCATGGTAGAAATGTGCCTTTTCATCCTTTCCAAGCTTTCATCCACATGACTGTTTCATGAAGAAATCGTCCTTGTTAGCACAGTGCACTAGGTGTCTACCTTCCTCATCTTCAAAGTATTTCAGGTGTGAAGTCCACCGGAATTGAATCAGGGAGCATCTCCATGCCAGCCCAGTGGGAGTAAGCACTGTTACTCTGAGATGAGAAGCCAAGGAGCTAATAGTGAGGGAGTAAGAAGTTCCTTCTTGTCCTCTGTTCAGGGAGCTTAAGGAGATACGGATATGCTCACTAGGGACTTTGCTTTGCAGCTGTCCTTTCGTACCACTCCTCATAAACTTCCATCACAAGTCAGTCCTGATTTAGCTTTTACAGAGAAATCTGCTACCAGTTGAAGAATTAATTGCACTGGAGGCCTTCAACAACCTGTGCGTTAATGAGCCAGAATTCAGAAATTCATGACTTAATGAAAAACACAGTAGAAGGGCTGGCCATGGGCTTCAGGCAATTCTGCATTGAACAGAGGAAGCACTTGCTTTTGGTTAGGACATTAATACAGGGAGGATAGAGGAGAGTGGCTTGTCACCATCTGTCAGTTCAACCTGGAGCACAGCCAGGATAGCCAGGCAGTTAATTAGAAATAAGAGCTGCTTCCTTTCACAGACATATATATATGTTTATATATAGGCATGTGTGTATATTGCCATTAGTAGAAGTATCTCTTTCCTTTCTAACTAGATGAGCCAGCCAAAATTTTGTTGGATGATATTAGCTCTGGAGAATTTGCTCAGCCACATCAATCTGCCTTTGCTCTTCATGAGATCCAGGACAAGCTTAGGGAAACACAGCACTACAGCAAGGGATGATATAACACCCAGGTAGCTTGCTCTTTTTGAATGGGCTTCAAGAGAATGACATTAGACCAAGAGAAGAAAGCCATCATCGTGTTACAGGATTCATTCTTCTTGCTGGCATCAAGAGCAAATATTCTTCTCCTGATGTGTTCAATAAGCAGTGATTGCAAATGTGCCTTGTTAGCAGATATCATCTTCTCCCAGATGTCCATCTTGTGTCCAACCAGCCACCTGGGGTAGCCACTCCTGGAAGGAAAGGAGCTCCTTCTCAGGCCATCAGGACCCAGATGATGAATACAGAAAGGCTATGAAACTTCAAATCACCAGATGGCTAGCAGAACTGGCCATGCTCTGCAGACCTAGGGCAAACTTTCAGTTGTCCTGTGAACAAAATATGCTTGTCCATAAACAGTGGGTCCTGACAGAAGTCCTCTTTGTGGATTTTGTATCAAGGGTTTACAGGTTTGCTATTTCTACCGCTCCACACAGCTTTGGGTGACAAAACAGAACCTGTATCTGCCCAGAAATCTCTTCATTTTGTAGTCTGACATTACTAGTTAAAAGTGGAGATGAAGGTAGATTTCCTTTTAAGCTGTGAGGAGGTCCACATGCTCTTAAAGCTCTTGTCTCCAGCTGAGATGGAGACACCTGTACAGCAGCATGTAGAACCAGTGGCGATGTGAACGTGTGTCCCACCAGGACCCCAGCATCTGCTGTAGATGGGCACAGGTTTCCCCTGGACCCTGCACTGAATCAGACAGTGTCTTGCAGAAGTCGTCACTGCCTTTGGTAATCTCAGGTTGCACAAGATGCCAGAAAAGGATCTTTTTTAGCAAAAAGGTCTTTGGTTCCTTCAACCAAACACAGTTCTGCTTAGTCATAGGAACATGTCTGAGAGGAGAGAAGGCAGCAGCTGGTCTCAGAAGATTTCTTCTTGTTCCTGCTGAATGACCTCATCTTTTCTTTCTCACTGACCTCAACCAAACAATGGAGAGTTTAAATCTTTTCTCACTCACCCTGCACTTGACCATATCCCTGTGTCCTCAGGGCTGTGATCCTCCTCCCACCTCCTCGTAGTTGCTTTGATCTTTCTCTGCTTGACAAAGACTTCCTTTCTGCACAGAGAACCTTCCAGCACACCTCTCCCAGCAGGTTCCCAGCTGCATCCTTGTCAGGAAAACTCCTTTTTTTTTTTTGGAAATGACTCCCAGAAGAAATGCGACATGAGGAAGTGATTTTACTGAGAAGGAGAAAAGAGTATATGTGGAACTGGTTTACAGGGACTGTCTGTGAGGCCTCTCTGTGGGCTGTGAAGTCTAAAAAGTCTGTTTTTTCTAACAAGCAGATGAAGCCCTAGACAGATGTTTAACATTCAAATAAAACAAGTCTCCATCCCTCTGCTTCTAGCAGACATCAGTGTGTGCACATAGATAAGAGATGAGCTAAGGTTCACAGCTCACTTGTGGAATGACTCATCCCTTTAATTACATCCCTTTAATTACAAATTAGCCTCCTTGACCTTTTCTTCTTGCTTTCTTCTGAGTGCCACAGCACAGTCTGATCTCTGTGCTGCTAAGAGCAGAAGTAAGAGATGATGTCTCTTGGTGAAAACACTGTTTGAGCTGTGGCCGTCCAGTCATCTCCCTTAATCCCATGAGTTACATCAAAGAAGCCCCTTCTTCTTGAAAACGTCTTTGTGACTTAGAGAGGGCTGAAAAATGCAAAGACAAAGTCACCACCTAAACCTGCAGAAGGAAGAAAAAAGTCTAGCAAATGAAGATACTTAGATTTGATCATAAAAACTCTAAAGACTGGGAAGACTGAAGACCTAATGCTGGCACTCCTGGACCAATTTGCTGTTATGCTATCTCTCTTTTAAGGTCCTTGAAACTCTATTGAAAGCAGTGATGTTACTCTGACACAGAACTGGAATCACTTAAGGCTTATTCGGCATGAATATTCCAGCAGAAATTCTTCTTGGCAAGAGCAGACATGGAATCCAACCAGGACACCTCCAGAAGAGGATGGATAAACCGTTTCTAAAAATGGCAGTTCCTTGGCAGAAGTGAATACAGGAAGTGGAGATCACCTGTGAATTTCCTTTACTTTAGAACGTTGAAGTCTTCAAGAACAGAAGTTCCTAAAAAGGAGAAAATATTATTTGAAGCTATTCGCCTTTATTCATCAGTGAATTTTTGAAATTTTCTACCCTGCTAGAGTGTTTGGAATAACACCAGATTCGCCCACTCTGTGCTGACATTTAACTCATCCCATTATATGTATTACGCCACCACTCCAGCTTTATCTAGGATATAATGTAAGGAACATATACACAGATTTAGAAAAATACAGATTCGTATATGCTTATTTATAACAGTACATATATTTATAATTATCTTCATTGTGAAGAAAGTTAAGCACACAGCAGAACAACAATGGCCCCTTCAGCAGAAAAATCCCATGAAAAGGTCTTTCCTCCTCAGTGAAAAATTTCCCTAACTGCTCAGGAAAGTTTTATTCTTTAAGAAGAAAAAAAAAGAAAGCTGAAAACTGAAATGTTTTGTTTCTAAAAACTGATTCCAGTTTAAAGTTACTTTTTCTTTCATTGTAGAAAGTATACTTGAGAAGAAGGTGTAAAGTTTTCTATAATGTTAAAATGATACACACTGGCCAGGACAAGACGTAATTTTAATTAGACTTTTTGGTTTGACCCCCAGATTTGAAAACTGAAATATTTTTCTAAATTCCCTTGGAAAACCAAAAGCATCACTTGTTTTCAAAGCTCAAATGGCTCATCTGTATCACTTGCTTGAAAGCAGGACTTGGCATGTTCTGGTCACTCCTAATGGAGGGGGAGCACATCCTTTCTTCAATCAGCCTACACTTTGATCTGAGAAGGAGGACATGGGGCTGGGAAGGGTACCAAGGCTCATGCAGAGAGAAGGTGATGTATTTGCTCCTCAGGTACTCTTTCAGCATCCAATTTCTGGTGTCTAAGCCTATAGTTGCAATGCAGCAGGGAGGTGAGACTTCTGGGCTGACTTGGTTAAGTAGTCCCAGTTATCCCTGGGCTCATGGTGGTGATGGCCTGGCATCACCCTCACAGGTTGGGAGCTGTGTAGAGCAACATCTGAGAACAGCCAGAGTAAGGAGGGATCATAAGGAGATGACAAGATGAAAGACAAGGCTATTTGGGAGGAAAAATGAAGGGTGGAGGAGGTTGAGAAGTCAGGGTGAGAGACAAAGATCCCACCTGGGGAACACAACCACAGCGGTAAGTGGGAGAAGGTTTCAGAGATTCACACCACATGACCTTGTGCTGCAGGTTGTCCCATGATGAGGGCTGTGTGAGGTGAACGAATTCCCATGGGCTTTCTTTAGTTCCTGCGAATCACCCTGTTCTGCTGGTTGCAAATGTCCTCACCATCAGAATGAACAAGAGACTGTGGTGTGGTTGGCTGTGCAACCGAAACCGTCCCACGCTAAGTGCCAACCAGATGGGAAATAACTCAGTGTTTATCAGGAAGTAAGTGGGAAATTCCACCTTACATAAGAGGCCTTTTGCCATCCTCCAGAGAGCTCCTCATGACCTACTTTCCTTGGGATTTTCACTGGAACTATTCAAAGAACTTCATACACATGTCTTGATTTGCAAGTTGAAAAGAAAAGAACAGGAACCTTGCTTTCTTCCTTACTGCACATTGCATAAAGCTTTAATAGCGAGTAATAGCTTACATGGGTTTGATTTTATTACACTTAAATGGGTAATTCTCATGTCTCCAACTGTGCCCAAGAGGACTGAATAGAACAGAAGTGACTGTGCCACAGTACAAATGGGTCTTTGAATTCCTCTTAGATTCCCATGGCCTGGATTGTATTTAATAAGTCATGCACAGTAAATACAACCAAGAGACGTGAGGAGATTCATTAATACTTGCAAGGCACTCAGGTGCCACCTTTGTGAACACCAGAGGAGAACATTGCAGACAGAGCATGGGAAAAAATGCCCTGCTTATGTCTCTACCCCTCCCCTTGCTCATTAGTGAAGAATGTTCCCTACCACTAGAGATCCCCAGATATAGCTAATGAACCAAAGCAAGCCATTTCTAATTTTATCCCTGCTTGCTTGTGACAGGGAGACATAAGGTTACACCTGAAAGTCGACATCCGTAGCCCTGTCTTTGATGATGGTTTGTACCGTTGCAATGCCTGTTGCCTGCAGGGCAGAGATTTCTTATGGCATGCCTCAAGCCTTGCCATGATGGACGAGTCAAACAGCAGTGCAGTGTGAACACTTTGGGTGGGCAACATGGGGACTGTTCACCCAGCCATTTGACCAAGAGACATGACTGTGCAAGTTTGGTGGCAGAGACAGCCTGGAACTCTCGTGTCCCATAGCTATCCTGGAGCTATTTTCACTCTACTCCTCCCTTCCTGGGTGATGTGGAGTATGGAGACCTCTGAAGTGAATATCTCCTATGCCGTCCCCATCTTGCTGCATCATATTTCAATGTCTTGTTAATATTCTCATACTTCATCCAAACTCTACCCCTGCTTCTTAATCTGTCCTCATTGAATTCAAGGCCTCGCACAATCTCTTCTGCCAGTGAAGGCAGCCTTCTCCTCCGTTTCACCAGGGTATTTCCAAAATCCAGCTCCATACACCTTCAGGAAGTGAATAGCTACTTGCAGTGCCACTACAGTCTGTCAAAAATATTCAAACAACCTACCTTGGATGACCCCAGTTTCTTATTGTGCCTTAGACAAAGCTATGGAAGTTTTCTAGGATGCTCAGTAGCATCAGTAGCATCAACTGGCCTGAGCTGGGGAGCTGGCTTGATGGGACAGAGTCTTGACCTTCCCACAGATGATTTGCACAACTCCACTCTAATGAAGCTGTTACAGTTACTTAAGATCAGATATTGGAGCCTTTGCAGTCTGTTTAGCAATGCAAAGAAGGAATTACACTGTCTCCTTTAACACTTTTAAATGGTTAATATGTCACTGCTGACAGCTGAATAAATTGTTAACTAATATGCAAATCAGCAGGTCTCCTAGAACCATCTGAAAAACCTTGTCTCAAGGTGTTTGTAATGCATGATGTGCACTTTAATGTTTGCAACACATTTCATACCGGTAATCATCTGCTTGCCCTTTATAAGCAGAATTGCTGTTAAACCATGACCTGTTTCACGCTGGCTTCATCTATAACAGTAAATTAAAAAGTGTCAGGGAATGTTGCTAGGTGCTGGAAATTGATTTTTTTATCCCATTGGATTGCTAGCATCCTCTTGGGCCAACTAGCGCACTCCTCGACAACTCTGGAGCTTGAGCAGGGACTTACCCAGGGCCAGGGACTGAACACAGCTGCAGTTTGGAAGTGGTCACTTTGTTTTGGAGGGTAAGAGAGAAATAGTATAGATGTGGCTCGTTCCCTGCTTGGCAGCCTCAGTGCCAGAAAATATTCCTTAACTGAAAAATACAGAGGTAGCCATTGACGGTTAAGCAACAGCTAGATGGAGGGAACTGGGGGTAATAAGCAGAAGACCTGGATCTGATTTAGAGTTGTGGCCAAGATGTCAAGCATCCTGTTGTTTCAATAGTGACTCCTTCTTGGCCATCAATCAGGCATTTTTCATGGGTTATATAATTTCCCATCCTTTCTCTCTTTCGTGTTGAGTTCCCTGACTGGGAGTTGTCAGCTGCCCACAGCACTCCTATTGACTATATGCAACATCTCCTGATCCTATCACTTCTCCTCTTCTCACAGGGATTCCTGGAGCCTTGAGCTTTTAAACAGGATATATCTCCAGCTGAGAATCCATGTAGCTCCTGAGGGAAAGGATGGGTCCCTTTTTTACTATTATTGATAGTTTTGAGCCTTAGGGTGACAAGGACAGACAGGCAACTTTCAGGGGAAGAAAAAGAAAGAAAAAATCGTGAGTCCCATATAAAGGCCTGTCAACAAAAATCCACCTCTAACAGATGTTCTTTCCTCCCTCGTCTTTCTGCATTTCCCTTTGACACATAGCAAACTTTCCCATGTGTCCTGCACCCATGCTGGGTGCTACTTCAGGGAGATGAAATTGCTTCATTAGCGTCACTAAAGCTAGTGTCACTGACACACTAGCAAAACAATGAGAGATTTGCACTTATTGAGATTGCAAAGCTACGCTGGGGTTTTAATTTCCTATTTTTCTCCTGGTTAATGGAAATTTGGACACTTCAATCCCTCAAAGACTTCTGAGGTTCTTCCTTCAGTATTTTGTATGTCTCAGCAGTGTACGTGGGGCCTCCAAAATGTGCAGTAAATCAGCACCATCCCTGAAGCACTTGCAACAACTGAAGGAGATGCAAGGCTGCAATGTATTTATTGTTCTCATTTAAATCTCACCAGACTATATCAGTTTTACCCCTTACACACCATCAGCTTCCTACCAGTCTCCACCTCCTTATACGATCCTTTGCAGCATCTCCAGGATTACACCAGCCAATTGAAGATGTGCTAAGGGTTCAACATACCACCTCATGTCCATCACACAGCCCATCCTTGGTATTTGGATTCATCACTGCTACTTTTCCCTTGATACCTTGCCTCTCCTACAAGGCTCTGGTCCAAGACTCTCTAAAGTACTGCTTGCCAGAGTCATATTTCTGTAGATGTTGCAAGACACACAGGGAACTGAATCACAGTTACATGACAAGAGATGGCCTGCTCAGCCTAAAGTTATTTTTATAGACAGGGAATATGTACGAATGAAGGATGAAGTCAGTTTTCACATTTGCCAGCAGTTTGTTGCCTGTGATCATTTTAGCACTTGCATCCTTGGTATGTTCTATGTGGTTTCTATTTTAGTCTTGGAGGTAGCAGTTTTATTTATTTTATGAGGTGGAGTTATTCAAAAGCTTGGAAACTGCAGCTCAAACAACATGTACATAAAACTGGGCATTCCTGGAGGGTTACAGATCTCAATTCATAGCACTTGCAGTGTGCCATTGAAAGGAGTGCCTCTCCCTGTACTTCTCAGCTGTTAGAATTGTGAGAGTATAAATAAGCCATGAAAAAGCATCTCCTTGCTATTAATAATAAGAATATGGAAAGTGTGTCACTGAGTCTTGACTGTGAGAGCTGCAGCCACCAAAATGTAACCCTTACTGCTATCAAATGTTGTTTTAAAATGGATGTGGTTCCTCTGCACTCTCCTGATATCAATTATTAATGTTGACCAGAGCCCCTGCAAACTTGGATCTATCAAAGTTTTGATGATGCTTTACAAAAGATGTTAACTGATTACAACCCAGTGTGATGACCAGACGTAGGAAATCTCTCTATCAGACCCTGGTCTCATTTGGAGCTATTGAATACTATGAAATTACAAATAATGAGTCAAGTTACATCCCAGAGGGACATACTACATTGATGGATGACACGATCCCATCCCATTTTGGACCAAACCGTAAAACTTTTCTCTACTTTTACTCAGGGTCTCACTGAAGTAGTTCGGTCAAAATTTGAGGTTATTAGTGGTTAATAATTTTTAATTTCAGTCTTATTTTGATTAAAGAAAGAAAAGACAAGTTAGAGCTGTGTAGACTTCACCTGATTTGGAAATTGAAGTTTGGGTGTTTGTAAGTCTATCTAGAGGGCTCACTATGAGCATGCCTGAAGTACCCATGGCCATTACTGGCTTTTTATCTCACAAATCAGTTTGACAGTGCAACATTCCCTTTGTCTCACAGACCATAAGTGGGAAGAAGAGACTTCTTGAGGATCAGAAATGGTCTGGTAACGAAACCACTTTTCCTGAGACCCTAGTCAGCAACCACTTTTGGTAGGGGTCAAAGACTGATGGCCCATGGGATTGGATCTGGGAGAAGTGGCATCTGGCAAGGCAGTGGCTGTAGGACCTGTGGCTTTCCCAGGGGCAAGATTTGACTGATGAACTGATGGCTAGTATCTCATCCCTGTGCCAGGGAATCTCATGCTTTTATCTATCAGTTAATCACCAACAAGTTGTCCCTTTGAGAGACATTTTCTCCTGATGACTGTTGATTCTATACTTACATGCCCCACTTCTATTTTAGAAATGAATAATTCAGTCTGGGTCCCTGCAAATAACATGTAACCAGTCTCAACAGTAGATGGTTTTTCCTACTTTACCTGTGTTGATTTTTTCCTTCCAACTGTTCTGGCTTTTGCAGCACTCAAACCAGCCCTGGTAGCCATAGACAGAGCAACATATTAAAATAGTTTTGTGTGCTTGTTTTGTCCCTCAAGAGCTGTTGAGATTTGAGAGCTTAATTGGAGCTCTGGGTCAAGCACAAGCACAACCCAAGAGAGTGGGGAGAAGACACTGGGGGAGTGGAGAGCAGGACAGCTCTCTTCCTTGCTGAAACAAGCAGTCATTAAGTTCACAGGAACATTTTAGCCTAAAGGATGCACTGTTTCCCACCGAAAAGAAGGTGTTGGAAGATAATGATGGATGCTACCCAAAGATAATTAGTCTGCAGGTGGAAACATCTATTCACATGTACTGTCTTTATCCATCTATCCATTCATTCTTTTTATAAAGACCATTCAAGTCAACAAAGAAATTCTGCTGCTTTCCACGCACAGACAAAGTCCTCTGTGCCACCTCTGTGGTGTCTGGCAAATTCTCCTTGCACCACGGTGCTAAGCTCAACACTGATGTGACTAACAAGGAGGAATTACTGCCACCTCTTATTGCTGTGAAGATATTTGCTGTGTTCCTCTCAATTTGGGGAAGGAAACAAAAGGCTGGTTGAATTTTTTCTTCTGGCTCTTCATGGTACAGAGTCTCCCTGGGTTGCCACAGCAATAAATTTGTTACCTGTTTCTCTAATGACGTTGGCTAAATATTTTAATGCAGTTATGTTTAATCACTATTTTGTACTTACAATAAAACCTCTGCAATTACCCTCAGGGACAATAACTGCTTGGTGAACCATGCTGTGGCTTAAACTCCCCTCTCTGAATAAAGAAAATCTGTCTCTCAAGAAGAAAAGTGCTTCACACAGGACACTGCAAGGTTTCTGCCTGTTGATGCTGTTGTGCTCTGCATAGAAATGTGTAAATATTCACTGAAGGGAAGATAGCAATGAATAGGCTTTATAACGTGCTGGGTAGCACACACATGTGCAAAATATGGTCTCCATCTACACTTGCTGTAAATATATCAGGCAAAAAAGAACAACTTCAGTGATAAGACCAGGAAGAGCTTAACTCCAGCATGGGCTAGGCATTCTGCCAGCATGTAAAAGACCTGAATGAAAATCCAGTCTCTGTTTTAATTCTGAGCCTGAATTTTGAGCCACGACAGTGTACTGAACAAACTCAGTAATCACACTCATTGTTTCCTTTCCTGCTTTTTTTATTGCCTATTTCAAGTAAGCCTCCCACAGAAAAGTGTTTTCCTTTGTATCAAACAAAATTACGCACTTTCAAATGCAGATATTTTTATTTCAAAAAGAAAAAAACCACTAACTTTGAGTTTATCTGAGCTAAGATCTTTTGGGTAGAGGGGAGAGGAAAAGTTTCTTCAAACTTGTTTGCTGCTGAACCGAAATGTCCTTCCCAGATTTTTAAACAGCCTTCAACCACCACTTCTGTGAAAGCAGAGAAAGGGTTTGAATGCAAGCTTTCCACCCCAGGGATGACTGTTCTCTCTTCTGCATAGGACTTGCATAAAGTAACTGGAGACCATAATACACATTTCTGAGTAATACCTGGTATTCAGTTCTAAAAAACACAGATGCTTCCGGTTCCAAGGCTCCTGTGCATCATCATACCTGCAAGTGTGACCGAATCCTTCTGAGATCTGTCACCTGAAAGTGGCTCTGACTAATCCTCCCACAGCACAGTCACAGTTTGCGTAAGGGAGATAGGCAAGATACACTTCTCCTCTCTCTGCTGGTATCCAGATTTTGGGGATAACCTCTCATGAGGTTTTACTCTCCAGCCAGAGGTGGCTGGGTCCTTTCAGGCTCCAAGACAAAAATTACAGACGGGTACTGATTTCTTCTTAATCTATCCTATGTGTGTTGTTTTTTATCCCTCTGGCTTTCAAAAGCACTTTCAGGAGAGATAACCATAGGGCACTTCAGGTGATGGAAGTAATACCTGCAACGGGGAGAAGGAACAGCAGCTGCCATCAGCATAGGTGTTTGTGAGAGCCAAGGAAGTCTCTAAACCCCCAAAAAGACACACTCCACTCACCTCAACTTGCTGCCTGTTTTTTTATGCAGAGGGAATTTTCTGCCTGACATTTCTAATTATCACACTGCAGAGGAGTGGGGATCCTGCCGACAGTGGCATGGACGGGTGCTGGTGAGAACAGAGGAGTGGGGATCCTGCCGACAGTGGCATGGACGGGTGCTGGTGAGAAAGATGAACAAGCAGAATTTTGGGGGCTCCTTATGTCTCTCCATCCTTGCTTGGTCTGTGGTGACAGCATCATCATAGTCTCCCTGTCTACACACAGCAGAGGCAGTTTATGTTTATATATAACCCGTATATATGTAAACAAATATACATTTCCTGAAGGAAGGCAAAAGGAAATACCATTGGGTGTAAATGAAAGAGACCTAGATCCAACGATCAGCGAGGCCACTGACTTTCTGAGTTATCTTCAGTGTAACTACCCTTAATTTTACCTTTCCTTCAGTTCCTTTCTGTGATGTCAGGTGAAGAAACCCAGGTTCTAAGGGCATCCTAAGGCTTAGCTTCATAAACAATTATGAGATATTTGGATATTGGGGTGCAAGAAGAGAGAATAAACAGCAACCATCAACCCTCACTTATCCAGGGGTATGGGATAGTATAAATGGGCAATAGGAGGTGTGGGGTGGAGATTAACACAAAGGAAATAAAATATTGGCTAGTGCAAAACTAATGTCCAGGAAGGGGAAGGAATCAGTACCTTCCCTTATGGAAAACGTGCACACAAGCTCTGCAGAGCACAAGGGGACTTCCAGTAGCTAAAGGCAGTGCAGGGATGTGAGGGTCATGTGTTAGGTGGAGGTGGGCCTCAAAGGGAGGTGTCAGAGCAAGGTTGGAACTGCTTAATTGCTATCTGGATGAAAACAGGCAAGATGGCAGGGGAGGAGAGCAAAAGGCAGATGAGTTATCAGTTGCTGAGGACAGAGCAGATGCTCTCTGCTAGAAGATGCAAAGAACTCAACAATACATATCTGCTGGAAATTTAACCCAGGGCTTAGGGAAGGTGTCCTGGTTTCAGCTGAGATAGAGTTAATTTTCTTTATAGCGGCTGGTATGGGGCTATGTTTTGGATTTGTGCTGAAAACAGTGTTGATAATACAGAGATGTTTTAGTTGTTGCTGCACTGGTCAAGGACTTTTCAGCTTCCCCTGCTCTGCCAGGTGCAGAAGAAGCTGGGAGGGGACACAGCCAGGATAGTTGATCCAAACTGACCAAAGGGATATTCCATACCACATGACATCATGCTCAGTATATAAAGCTGGGGAAGAAGAAGGAAGGGGGGACATTTGGAGTGATGGCGTTTGTCTTCCCAAGTAACCATTACGCGTGATGGAGCCCTGCTTTCCTGGAGGTGGCTGAACACCTGCCTGCCGATAGGAAGTAGTGAATGAATTCCTTGCTTTGCTTTGCTTGCATGCACGGCTTTTGCTTTACCTATTAAACTGTTTTTATCTCAACCCTCGAGTTTTCTTACTTTTGCTCTTTCGATTCTCTCCCCCATCCCACCAGGGGGGAGTGAGCAAGCGGCTGCGTGGTGCTTAGTTCCCGGCTGGGGCTAAACCACGACAGAAGGGAATGGAAGCAGCATGTTACAACATAACCTATTTTACCAGCCCTTATACAAGGGTCCTTTAGGGGAGCGCTACACTGACATCATGGGATATTCATCTTCCAAGGCAGTAACATCTACACCTTTGAGCTGAATTCACACCAAATGGGTCTGGAGTGGGATGCAGACTAAGTCAATGGCGCTCGATTCCCAGGCATAGTGGCACACTGAGGCTAAAGCCAGCTTCCCCCAGCACAAGCATATTATGCTGCAGGGAAGTCCCAGCCAGCTCAGGGCTAGTTGATGGGACTGCAGCATGGCACTGCCATGGATACCCAGTGAGCAGTCTCCATCCAGGAGGATCCCAGAGCCCTTTGCCAAAGAAACTGACTGAGTTATTACTTCTGTGTCTGTAGAGAGAGTCCTCAATCCTCAGCTTTGCAATGCAGTCTCCCCTGGTGTAATATGTGACTTTGGAGTCACGTCTCTGTGGCCCAGTAGCTCTTCCTCCACACTACTGATTTCCAGCCAGACCAATTGACTTTGCCAGCACAACACTGGAGACCAAACTGAAGATCAGATTTCTCTCTGAACCAGTTCTGCTGGATCATGGTGATGGGAAGAGTCACATGAGCAAGCTGGGCTGAAATCTACTGAAGTCAGTGAGAATGTTTTTTCCAGTGAGTGCCAGGGTCATAGGACCAGATCACTGCAAATATGTTATTTTTGTTGCTTTTCTGGTCACTGTGCATGCACACAGTGGTCACAAATTGTGATCCCCACACTTTAAAGGCAAAATATGGAAGGAAAAAATCAGTAGCTGTTATCCAGTGTGCTGTTATACAAGCACATGTAGTATGTGGGTAGTGTATGCCAGTTTACATTGCTTTACTGGCCCTCTGGTTCACTTGTTTCCTTAAAAAGGGACAGTAAAAAGTGGAAAAGAATGTAAAAAATAACACAGCTGTTATAAAAGGAAGTTTCAGCATATTAAAATGTGAAAGCCCATTCTGTTTTTATGGATAGCTATAAATAAGTAAACAAGAATTAGGCTACATCTTTGGAATTCTCTTTTCTGTTTGAACTTTGTTCGGTGGTCAGTGTTAATTACTGAGTCTCTGTGGCTGACTGGAAAATTCACATACATTTTTCTATAGAATATTAGAAGCACACTTCAGAAAGTCCCTGCTTTGGAGCTACCCCCTTTTCAATTCATTCTTAATCCTGCTGTAAGATTTCATCAAGCTTCAGAAAATACGTTCTTTCAATCTGTTTCTCTTCAGCTCCCTGTCACCTGTGAAAGGAGAGCAAAAGAAATGACCACAAGCTTTTTGTCAGTCATGAGAAAAGTTATTTATACTGATGAGTTTGGTGCACAAGGGAAATTATTTCTCCTCTGAATATTGTTACAGTCATTCTTTTTTTCCCGTCTGATCTTTCAGTTGTGAAGGTTGAGGTCTCCTCTTTCTGCTGAACCTTATGGGAGATAGATAAAATAATATGCAAAGACAGCTCAGATGCTAAGGTGTTCAAGCTACGGTGTTATTTAGGCAGAAAAATACTTAACCAATACAGACTGGCTCAACTGATTAAAAAGTCAAAGTTAGTAGCATTGCACAGACACACACAGAGAACATCAGAAAATCAATGTTGTATTTATTGACTTTTCCTTCTGTTATTACTATTGTTTGCTAATTCCACTACAATTTTTCTGTCTTCCTTTATCACACTATCTCTCCTTCTCATAACTCTCTCTGAGGGTTTACTCTTTTATTGCTTGTTTCTAGCTGTCTGGTCATCACATTTCATCACTTACTGGCCTCTGGAAAGCAGAAGGTCAGAGGAGAAGCACCCACACAGCACTCAGACTGAGCCTTCCTGACAGAAAACTGCATTTTGAGATTAGGCTCTGTGTAAGATCTCAAAACCAATTCCTTAAATTCAGCTTCACTAAAATGCTATATTTGCCTCATTTGCCTTAAATGTACAGTGTACACCTCCTTTTTTTTTTTTCTTTTTTTCTTTCTTTCCCCTCTCATAATTACTTTGGGCAACACTTGCAGGTCCAAGAATGAAGCACGTACATTTGATTTCCTTTCTCTTAACGCATAGTGCTCAGGAATAGATATGTTAAAAGAAAATCCAATCAAATCAGCACTCCAATCTACATGCTTTTTCTCAGGAGAGAAGATTTTTCCCAGGGGAGAAGATAAGAAAGCAAAGCACTATGAGAGACATTGTCTATGTTTTTAATGCAAAGGAGTATGTTCAGAGCACTAAATACAATGGTACCTAGCGTGTTATATTATCTCTATATACATAGATAAACCTCAGATAACTTAAAGCAATACATTCTCCTGGGATACTGATATGGGATATGTTATTATTCCCACTTTCCAGCTGGAGAAAATACAAACTAGAAGGCTACATATGGGAAGCTGTAGTAAAGATAGGACTCTAATCACGTTGCCTGAGCAATACCATGTTGATTTTTTTAGCTTTCGATTCTTTCTAACCAGTGACTGATCCTGCTTTTTCTGTGAGCAAAGTTATAGCCATTGGTGGACAAATCAGTAGCTGATAATCCTGTTTCTTAATCTGCAAAATTAAAAAATTGATTATTAAATAATACTATTTATTTTTAAGACTGTATACCCACTACTTTACTTTGGTGGTCTGTCATATGAACCTCTGAGCATAAGCAGTGTTAATCCCGAGGTTCCATCACAGATAATCCCTTAAGAAGATTTCTGCATTGTGCTATTTAATTAACAGTGATGTCTAATATATTATTATTGTACTTCCTGTATTTTATTAAGAATTAAAAACATCTAAGACAAGGACAGGCCTGCATGGACAGTCAATGGCAGGAAGAAATACAGATCCTCAAAGCTTCTCAAAGCACATTTCTTTGGGTGATAGTAGCTCTAGACTTTTTTTTGTTGTCCAATCTCTTTTCATCTTTCTGCACTTCTCAGATTCAACAGCTGTACAACCCCTCTGAAAATCCATCAGCCCAAAAGGTTAAATGGCTTGCTTTCAAAAGCCAAAAAGGAAAAAGGAAGAAGTATGTTGCTAGAAATTCACGACCATTATGAACCCAGCAATTAAGAGAACACAAGTGACAGGAAAAACAGGCATGCAGAGCAGGGTGGAAAATGAGCAAAGGTTAGGGAGTTTTCTAAGATAGCCTGGAGATGAGGTGTTCTGAGCTCTAGATGAATCAGTGTGACCTTTCAGTCTGTGCTGAACCTACCTTGTTCCAGTCCATGGCCCTGATGCCGGCAGAAAGGAAGCAGCAGGTCTGAGCGCTCTTCTTTTTACACTGCCTACTTCCACTGGATAATCATGATTTGCTGTGTCATTGAGGGAAGGTAAGGTCAAGCCACCAAGGACTTGACACCTGTGGAGATCTGTGACAAGGCAGAGATTTTTGGAGAGGGTGTGGTTCCTTGCAACACAGGTGACATGGATGAGTGTGTGGAAGACAAGTCTTCAAGCACTTTCTGACCCTCTCTTAAACTTTTTTCCCCAAGATGCAGAATGTCAACATACTAGCTTTACATCCCCACTTTGCAAAGGGAAGCTAATGCTATGTAGAGGTGCAAGACTCCTTTCAGCATCTCATCTCAGGCTAGAGTCAATAGCGAAACAAGGTCAGATGGAATGTGCCCTGAAAGTGCTTCTTTTCCTCTGTTGGTCATAGAACAAGTCTGAGATGATAGGCTGAGATGTAGGTATGTACCTTCTAGGCAGGTGAAATGAATCCTGTCCTACATGTCTGAGTGTTGTTGACTACCGTGAATCCCTCACCCTCTCTGGGGACATTCAGTACAACCACATTGCAAGTAATAACGACTTGATTTGGGGTTTCTCTTAGCTAATGACTGATATTTCTGTTTTCCCTGGAAAGTCAGGATGAATTAATGTCCGTTAATCATCACAGGGCTGTGGGGAAGGTAAGATAAAGAAGGAACCAGCAGCTAGGCCGGAGTCAGTATTATAGGCAGAACTTAGTACAATGGGTTAGCACTGGACTTGTGTCTCCCACAGTGCTTTGTAAAGGCACAACAGCATACTGTCTCTGTTTTTCCTAGATTGGAGCTCTCACCAGGACAGAAACATTCATACCACCTTCAGTATTTCCTAACTTCCAGAATAAAGCAGCCTTTATTTCGTCTCAGTTCTTGCAATGCAAAGGTAAGAAGAAAAAGATGAACATATGCAAACAGGCAAAAGCAAACTCTTCTCTGTTAGGTCCAGGTTAAATGGGTGAGGTTATGAATAGGTAGCACACCCACAGCCATGCTCAGTGGAGGATTCAGGCACATGAGATGTTATTTAAGTAGAATTTATATATCTGAAACCAAAATATTTGGATAATAATCCAACACTATCTGACAGCTGGTGGCTCCATAGACACCTCCCTTCCTTTTTCTTAGTGATGTTCAGCAGCTGAGAGCCTGCATCTCTACGCATGTGCCAAAGTGGCCTGGGAGAGGAAGAGCTGAGTGACAGAGCCAAACCCTGACTGGGTTTCTCCTCCAAAGTCACTTGAGGAGCTGATCCACCTTTCTTCTCAGAAAAGTCTTGCTCCTGCTGACAGACTGAGGCACCAAACAGTTTCACTCTTCAGTTTCCTCTGAAATCTGGCCAGAATAAGTCATCCTATTGCACCTTGCCAGTGAAAGACCTTGCCAAGGGAGTAGGGTCTTCTTTGACTCCAAATTCAAGACTCCATCATTCATATGATTGCTGGGATCAGTAAAGTAGAGTGAAAGACTATTTGCCACCTTTTCTGTTCAAACTGTGTTATGATATAGGAAATAATTAGCTTGGGCCAGAAGAAAGCATGGAACATGGCTTCACGAGCAGATTACTTGGCCATTCACATTGTAGGGAAGACTATGAGTTTGTCTTGTGCTCATTCCAGTTCAGCAGGAAGTTAAACAGTCCAGGCAACACCAAAACACCCACATGCCTAGAGGGATCATCTACAGGGATATGAGAAAAGTCATCAAGAGCTTTTCTTACCTGTATTAGCAAATTAAGCCTTGCCAGACAATATTCTCCAGCACTGAAGTTATGTTTTCTATACAGCTAAATTGTAAGAATGGTGATGATTTTGGTCTGTATCAGCATTCTCCAACAAATCTTAGGCATAGTTTAGGAGTTAAAATGAGCCAGGGAACATCTCAGCAGGCAGCATGGATCCCAGCCTGTTTTGGGGAGGAAAGAGAGTTGAATAGTATGGATAAACCAGTTGTTTTCAGTGCCGGATGTTTTAATCTATTAGCATAGGCATAGACTTAGAGTTTGGAGAACAAATTCCTCCTGCCCCATGTAATCCTTTCTTGGGCAAGACACATTGATACAGCAAGAAACTGGCTTTTCTGTTTCTGTCTTGGAGAGGTGGTACCGGTATGAGGCAGACCAAGAGCTTACGTCATAGTCTTTCAGCATGCATGCACCCTGATGTATTAACCTCATTAAACAGCTACACTTAGTTCACCTCCTGGCTTGTTAAGCACTGTACACTGAGTCATCCTGTAGAGGAATAAGATCCTGTAAAATGACACTTGTCATCAGCTGAGTAGTTTTTCTGAAGGTCTACAGATCTCCTGCTGTAGGATCAGGAGTGTAGGAACAGTTGGAGTGGACTACATCTGTCCAACATGTTAGCTTCTCTCCAGCCCATTTTAAAGTAGCTAGTGCTGTCTTTTGCCATATTTGAGGCCCATGTTTTTCCAATGTCAGTTTAAAATCTTAAATATCTTCGGCACTGACTTCCTTAGCTGATATGAGAAATTACCTCATGAAAAATTAGGGTCCTGCCTACCAGACAATATGGTTATTCTGATTTTAAAATCAAAGCCACATGAAATTCTTACAAACACTAAAAAGAAAACAAAAGGTAAATGTGAAAATAAAGGATTTTAAAAACAAAGACCTTTATAGCCCAGAGCTAGTGTATTTATATATTATTGAAAGAATGGGGCTCAAAAGGTTTTGATATTTATTTCCTTGCCCCTAGAGTAGAAAAGGGAGGAAAGACATCCTCAGATTGGAGGAGGAGCAGGAAAAAAGGATATTTTCTGAATTTCTGATACTGGAAAGAGCTCAGGTGTCAGTGTCTCAAACTTTGTCAAAGGAGAGGGCTGATGCGGAAAACAAGCAGAGCAATACAAGGACATGAAGCCACGAAGCACTCCAGAGTTGTTTAAGGCAAAAGAGACCTGTTTGTAGACTGATAGAGACCAAATGCATGTATTGTGCTTTTACTGCAATCTCTCTTAATTTTAGGATGTAGAAATGTGAGGCATTTTGTACTTTAAGAGGCTTGGCTTTCCATACAGCTTCCTCAGCACATTCTGGTTCAGGAGAGTTGTTTTTCTAAGCTGGCAGATGCTGATGGATCCCTCTGCCTCCCCACAGTCTTTTCCTCTAATGTTTGTTTGTTTACCTGTTTACCTGAAATTTATCTTCACCAGAAGCATCACTCCCGAGATTTTATTAATCACCACTGAATAACACAACAGGTAGGATTTCATCTGGTAACATCTTAGACTGAGGGAAATCTTCCTTCCTTGTGTATGTTCCTGGAAACATCTCCCTTTTCGATGAACTACAGTTGCACAATTTAAAAGAAAACCAAACCAAAATCATTGATGTAAAATTTGCCAATTGGTCCTTGGGGGACAAATAACCCTCTGTCAATGACATGACAGATGATAGTGTCCCCAGGGAAACATTTTGGCAGTGCATTCCCCCTATCCTCCTGTGAGCCTGTTAGATTGTCCATTTATCTCCTGTATGTACAGAACGACTTAACCTACATCGAGATGGATAAGGTCTTTAACAACCTGATTTTCCTCTAAAGTCAGCCCTGCTTTGAGAAGTAGATTGGACCAGAGGTCTCCTACCCACCCTATGCCTACATGTAGTGGACATACCACAGATGCCTTCACTTTCTGTTTGAGATCCAGATCCAAGCAATAAATTTTGGCCTTGCATTCAGTCCCAACCTCCAATACTTCTTGTGCTGTGTCTCTCCCCTCCCTGGTTAATCTTGACAAGCACTGGGAACCAATTCCCAGTTTACATGGGAGGATGCTTCAGCTCTTCCACACATGCTATATCTCCCTTCCCTCCCCTTGTTGCAAGATTGACTTTTCCTGCCGTTCTCAACTAAAGAACAGCTGGGCAGAGCTGTAGTGGGAACTTAATAGCTCTGTTTCCTTACTACGGCACTTTATGAGACAAAACTCACCTGAAGACAAACTCCATGTTTTGTCCATTTCAAAGGGATCTGGCTGTACTTGGGGTGATATGTCCATCAGTTCTTTCTTCTTTGATGTTTTTCCTTCTGCTTCTGTCGATGGGGAAGGTTGTATTTCCTTTTTTTTTTTTTCTATTTTTTAATGACTCATCCTCTGTAGGTGTGAAAAGGAGCATTATGCACTGCCGGGAGATATAATTTGTGACTCATATAACCGTGGGCTCTATGCTTTTGGAGTGATAATTAAAAGGAGGGGGTTGGAGCTGCCCGGGGGCTAGGTAAGTATGAGGTTGGAATAAAGAGCCTTATCCTTCCGTTCAGCAACTGACTGATAGAGAGAAACAAGGCTGAATATGTAAGAAGGCTGGTTGAATTAAAGGTAAGCTTTGAACTTTTAAGCATTGCCTGCTTCTCACTGGGTTTGCTGCATTCTACCAGAATGCCCAATTACACACACTAATTACCTCGGCAAGTCCAGAAATCCACCAGAGCTATAGAAAGAGAATCTGAAGTAGGAGAAAGGCACTAGGTTTCCAGAAAAACTCTTTCAGCCATTCTCCAGACCTGAAACCCAGCCAAGGGTTGACTCAAACGCAGATCTCCCATTCTCAGCAAAAAAACCCCAAAGTGGTGGAGTGAATATCAGTCAGTTTGTTCTAGGCACTGTGTACTCAAGGTCCCTCCTGAAACAGGATCCATAACTATGATTTGATCAGCTTGGCAATACAGGGACACTTTTCTCTTTTTCTTGGCAAAATGATGATCTGCTGAAATTATAGCAAATATTCACAGAAACTGAGATTCAGATCACACAGAGACTGCAGAAATGCCTCCAAGCCTCATTGGCTCCTGTTAATTGTGCTTTCCAAGGAAGAAAGACAGACGTAAAGGGATGCATCTCAATCTCTTGCAGATGAGTTCAATACTGCCCTTCATATTGTCCCCTTTTTAGCTAACTCTGCTTTTCAGTGGTGTGTGCTGGGGATTTTCACTAATTACTCACCTAGGAGGAAAATATCTTTAGTAAGGGAAGCATGGCCGAGTTGCTTGGATGCTTACTTGCGATCTAGGAAATCTGGGATCTCTTCCTTGCTCTGGTACAGATGTCCTGTGTAATCCTAAACACTTCTAAAGGTGAGAGTCATGCCACCTAATCTGAGGATTAGTTGGGATTATGTCTGCAGTTGAGGCATCTCATGTCAGCTATTTGCCTAGGCTTTCTCTGTAGATAGATCATGGAAGGGGTTAGGCAGTTCTAGGACGTGATTCTTTTGGTATAAAACATAATCTCATTAAGCATAATACAGTGTCAACTATGCCAGGGACAGTGACAATGTATAAATCCATCTGCATACTCCAGCAGAAAACTTCCTGAAGGTACCAGTTTAAGCCCAGAAACCAATTGACCATGCTTGCATAACACCTTCTGAGGTAATCACATCTGTCTTTGACCACCGTTTTTATCTCCAGGTGACATGTTAATGTTACTGTATCTCTTCAGGCCCAAGATCTTATATGAACTCAGATGCAGTGGATGTACACTCAACCTCACACTCATCTCTTGACCTGTAATGAAAGTGAAGGTCTGTAATGAAAACAAAGACATCCTACCACAAACTGACTTCACACTTTAAGAAAGGAGGTGTCTCAGAGAGTATGTAAAGCCTGCTTTGATTCCATTGATGCTACATGGAAGTTCCTCAGACATAGGTTGAGGTTCAGGGTTCACGATTGAAAACTCTTAGCTAGGCAGAAAAATCTTTCCTGCTTTAGAGCACTCTGGAAGTGAAAAGGGCCTGAAGAAAGAACCCAGTCAGACTTTTTGTCCAGTTTCAGCCTTCCATTCCTTATTACAAACACTCAGATCATCTAAATATTTGTGGTGGGTTGACCATAGCTTAGCACCAGGTGCCCACCAAGCCACTCTATCACTCCCCCTCCTCCTCAGCTGGACAGGGGAGAGAAAATATAATGAAAGGCTCATGGGTCAAGATAAGGACAGGGAGAGATCATTCACCAATTACCATCACAGGCAAAACAGACTCGACTTGGGGAAATTAGTTTAATTTATTGCCAATCAAATCAGAGTAGGATAATGAGAAAATAAAACCAAATCTTAGAACACCTTCCCCTCATCCCTCCCTTCTTCCTGGGCTCAACTTCGCTCCTGATTTCTCTGCCTCCTCCCCCCAGTGGTGCAGGGGGATGGGGAATGGGGACTGCAGTCAGTTCATCATATGTTGTCTCTGCTGCTCCCTCCTCCTCACACTCTTCCCCATCTCCAGCATAGTCCCTCCCACAGGAGACAGTCCTTCACGAACTTCTCCAATGTGGGTCCTTCCCACAGGCTACAGTTCTTCACAAACTGCTTCAGCGTGGGCCCTTTCCACAGGGTGCAGTCCTTCAGGAACAGACTGCTCCAGCGTGGATCTCCCACAGGGTCACAAGTCCTGCCAGCAAACCTGCTCCAGCATGGGCAACTCTCTCCATGGGTCCACAGGTCCTGCCAGGAGCCTTCTCCAGTGCGGGCTCCCCACAGGGTCACAGCCCCCTTTGGGCATCCACCTGCTCCAGCATGGGGTCCTCCACGGGCTGCAGGTGGATATCTGCTCCACCGTTAACCTCCATGGGCTGCAAGGGGACAACCTGCTTCACCATGGTCTTCACCACGGGTTGCAGGGGAATCTCTGCTCCGGCACCTGGAGCACCGCCTCTCCCTCCTTCCTCACTGACCTTGGTGTCTGCACAGTTGTTTCTCTCACATATTCTCACTCCTCTCTCTCCCGCTGCAATTGCTGTTGCGCAGCTTTTCTTTCCCCTTCTTAAATATGTTATCACAGAGGCACTACCACCATTGCTGATGGGCTCGGCCTTGGCCAGTGGTGGATCCATCTTGGAGCCGGCTGGCATTGGCTCTATCAGACATGGGGGAAGCTTCTAGCAGCTTCTCACAGAAGCCACTCCTGTAGCCCCCCACCCCCCAGCTACCAAAACCTTGCCATATAAACCCAATACAATATTGTTTCTCTTCCCTTAACCTCTGCGCATAGCTCGACAAAGAGAACTGAAGCAGAAAACTTTCAGCTCAAAATCACAAATATTTCCCACCTGGATGTTGAATATTGCCTTACTAGAAGAGAGTCTTTGCTACTGGAAGGAAAACATACCTCTAAAGCATACTTTCATTTTAAACCAGAAAAGCTGAAAGGGTCTTTGGTCTCCAGCTGGGCTGTATACTAGCCAGGGACTCTCTAGATACACTGTAGTTTTGGGACTGTCAATCTTTTGTAAAAAAATCTTACACCTATAACGGAGTTCTGGGGTTTCTGGAATTGAAAGGACGTAGCCTTTTCTAGAATAACCATCTATTATTACACTGTTGCCTGCACTTTTGTGGGGGGGGAATTGGCCTTGATGACTTATGCTCCCTTGTAGTTCTTTGTTCCTACTGTGTGAGAGAGATCTCTTCTCTCACTTCATATGGGGCAAACAATAAGTAAATCTATAGAAATGAAGAACCAAATCCATCCGAATGAGATGTTTCTTTTCATCAGTATGAAAATTCCTGGCTCTTCAGTGATTCTCTTTAAAAAATAACACAAAACACAATGACTTTCAGCTGAAGCAGATGCACTGTAAGTCAGTAAGTACATCCCAATGAAGAGCAAACACTTCTTCTATTAGAGCACTCGGCAATTGCATCGGCTCAGAAAAATGTTTCAAGTTCATTTTAATGTTGCAGCATACTGAAAAATGTATTAAAGCTTTGAAATAATGCTTGGCTTGGGCTTTGAAGCTAGCTTGAGATACTCAGCTCAGATACCATGATGACAAGTGTGGTTTAAAATACCTAGAAAGAGATGAGAAGTGCGGGCAGAACCTTGTAACGTTGCTTGAATTTGGCTCCTCATCACCTTTGCTATAAAAAGCTCAAGAGGAGAGAATGGATTTTCTTTCTGCTAAATAGACTGTACGCTAGTAAAAATTTCAGATGCTGTTAAGGATATTGCATAGCTACCCAGGATATGAATGGCATGTGTTAGTAAACCCACAGCAAAGTATGCAGTCCCTTTCACATATGACGTGCCTCCTGGCATGTGGGTGTGCACACATGGATGCATACAATTTAACATGTATAAGTTACATTTTAGCAATTCTTCCGGCTATAAAACTCTTCAGCAAATAACAGTGTTGATAAAAGTGAACTGCACTGGGAGAGCCTTTGTAATTTTTTTCTCTGTGTGTTCACGGAGAAGGGGAGGACATCTCACCATCCAAGAGTAGTGATTCATTATGGATTAATAAATTTGGTTGCCTGAAATGCAGGTTTCTGTCTCTAAGCAAGTCAACCCATCTGGAGTTCCTGCTCTGTTTTCAATCAGTGAAGTTTAGGGCAGGAAAACTCTTACAGAAAACTCTGTAAAAGTCTTTTTGCTAAAGGCAAGAGAGAGAGCACAGGCACTATTACACTGTGGAGCACAAATGTGCAGTAGGGAAAGCAGAGGGATCAGACAGTTCTTAGCCAGCCTCAGCAGGGTGAGGGCACTGGGGGTGAGGGACCCAGCCCATGTTAGAAAATTAAAATTGCTTAAGGAGCATTCTCTGGGACACATGCCAGCTGGCACATAGTGACATTATTTCCTATTATTTAGCTCTTCTACTTTCCAAAACGAGGTATTCTCATCAATACTGCATGCTGGGGATGATCTTTGACCTGTACTAACTCCTGGCCTATGACTGAGAAGTGCACAGGGGAATAAGCTTTTGGCATAGGCTATTCTAACAGCACAATGGCATTGAAGTCAGTGCCTGGGACTTTTCACAGGACTGTTTAATTTACTAGTAAAGATATATGCCCAGTCTTTAACACTTTTTTTGTTGATGGGATTTGACCCCACATCAGCCATCCAGCAGGGGCATCTGTACCCCACCAAGCTGCAGGACACAGAGCAAGGGGTAAGAGTTGTCTCCATTTTATCCCACTTAGGCTCAAGAGGAACCTCACAGCTCTCCCATATGCTGGATCCAAAGCAAGTGTGTATGCATGTGGCAAATGAGAATATCTCTCCCTTTAAAAACCAGTGTCTTGAGAACTGAGGCTGAATAAATCCACTGGAAAAGCAAAGCAAAACTGAAACATTTGCTTCTGCCTCTGTATCAAAGAGCTTTAATGCAACAGCAAAAAGTCCACTCTCCCACACTGACTACAATTATATTTTCATTTGTCCTGACTTGGCTGTGACCTGCTGTTGCTTAATGTGAAGTTAGTGTGGTGAAAAATCGATGAAGCCGTATGAGAGTGGCTTTGCCTGTTCTTTTTTTGCAGGGAATTCATTAACTCCTAACACTGCTGCCTACCACCTGAAACACCTCTAATCCACCATCCTTCCTGATAGCTTTTCTCATAATAACTGTCCTGTTCACTCTGTGGCTCTTCGATCAGAAGCTGTTTGGGAGGGGTCCTCTAATTCTTTGATCCTTTTCATTTCAAGCAATTTTTTTAATGGTAATTCTTTTTGGCAGGCAATCTCTCTAGCCCAGCATCCTCTGTCCAACCCAGTGATTTAGAGGAAGGTGGAAGGAACCCAGCTGAGGGATAAAACATCTTGTGATAAAGTTTCCTCTACACACTTGTATTTACAGTCTGCATCATACCACAAACCTGGAGCCCCTTCCAGGGTGATTAGATACTTTTTAAGCTCATCTGCTGGCTGTCTTAGCAGACTGTTTTAATGTCCAGACGTGTTTTTGTTTAAGCTTCTGATGCCAATCAAGCCTGCTGCAGTGATTTCCACAATGATTTTTGTCACATCCATTAATGGAGAGAGGAACTATCATCCCATTAGGTGGGGGAAAAGGTGGCCTAGGAGGAAAAGGAGGTAACAGATTTAAATCAAAAAGAGGCATAGATGCTTCAGAGGAGGAGGGAAGAATTTGCTGAGAATTCTTTAAGCTCTTAATTACCAAATTATTTATCTGTGCCTCATTTTCCCTGTCTGTAAAACAGGATAATTGTGCAAGCTTTTTAAGTTTTGAGACTTAGCTATGAATAATCTCATTAAAAAACTAGACAGCACACTAATTATTGCTACCATGAAATAAGATGCACATCATATACCAGCAATAGGCAGAATTTAAAATGGAAGACTCAGAATTCTGAGAAATTTTTCCGAAAGAGAATCTTCCTCAGAAACCCTGTTTTGTAGAATTGTATTTTAACATCTATTTCTGTTTTAATGTTTACAAAACCTGTTTTTAAAACATTGACATTCCACACAAAACAGAATTTTGATGCTTCAACCCAGTCTAATAATATCACTTGCATTACTCTGAGTGGGGACATGAGGATAAATATTCTAATAAATAGAAAGTACTGTGTCATTCCAGTGATAGGGGCCAGAAAAATATTTAAAGCAAACAGACTTTTATAACAGTGTGATGTTGCTGAATTTAGCTCTTCTCATGCTCCCAATGCACAGAGGCCCAGATTCAACCCACCTGGTTTTAAGCACTGAAATGAAGTACCTACATTATGGGGCTATTCAGCTTCCATCAATGAATGATGAGTGCCTTCCAGGGACGATTCAGCTCATCGGTGGCCTGACTTGCCATCTGGAGGTTCCCCGTTTCTCATTATTGATTTCAGCAGGACAAGAGTAAATGCTGGTGGTAAGAGCCTACATTTGGACAGGATGGGTGTAAACTTCTGCTTGGTTAAAAACACCACTCAGACATGAATCAACTGCTTTCTAACTTACAAATAACAGTACAGCCATGTGTTGATAGCCACACAGACTTCTTATGGGCTGAAGTTGGTCTTGGTAATAGTTTGCCTTGGCTTCCTAGCAGATGGATCATTAATGTGATTGATACTGATATCACATCATCAGAGCTAACTTAGCTGGGCTATTAAAACTAATTGCTGGTCAGGATGAGCCAGAAACAATTAGCAAGAGACACTGATTGTGTCAGAGGGGATTTATCCTGCTATCAGCTCAAAAGACATCATGGCTTTCAACTCTTCTGGCACCTTGGTTGAGTGGCAGCCAAACTGAAGGCTGGGCAAAGAACTTAGAGGCAATTCAGCATAAATAATAAAGTCAAATGAGCAAGTTGGTTTAATCTGTCCATATTTATTTAGTTAATTTTCTCCTTCACTCGCTTGGGCTGTGGAAAGCTTAACAAAGCAGTGTTAAACAGAGGTATGAGATGCAGAAGGGATTGTTTAGGAATATTTAGGTAATGTCTCAGAAGAGTGACATGTCCATACTGCCTCCCCAGGGTGTTGCCTGATGAGCTTGTGAACAGTAACCGGGGAAAAAAAAAAATAATTGCAATTTGTTCTTCCAGAAAAGTAAGGTGCTACCAGCAAAAGGGGGTCTCCTGGAGGGACTTTTCCAAACCAGTGGTAGGTCTGTCACTGCAATATTGCAGACTTTGGTGATGGAATGACAATTTTATTTTTTTTTTAATTGAACACAGTATTGGAGCCCTGACCAATTGCAAGTATTACAGGATCGCATTATACTTCCCCCACCACATAAAATATTTTAGCCCTGAGGCAGCAGCTAAATTCAATCTGGGGCTATTACATTTTGCCTGTATTTGAATTGTGCTACACTTCACAGTAAAGCCAGGAAGAATTGCTAGTTTGACCTCTGGAGCACGTTCATCTGCCATTAGAGGGAGATAGTTTTTCATGCACAAAAGATGTCCCATGAAGGCATATGAGAACCTAGAAATAACATTGGTCTCCTGGTGCGCTGCATCTGGTGCCCTGCTGGCAACGGCCACCATGTCTGCAAATCCCTTTTAAAATAAATGAGCTTCCTCTTTAACATAAATAGTGTTTGCCCCTGTTTCTCCAAATGGAAAGCTGTTCTAATCAGCTGCAACCTCCTTCTAATTTCTCTCCTGCATTTATCCATAGCTAATTTAGGTCTATTTTTCCTTTTGCCAGTAGTGTCCTTCAGTTCAAATAGTTCTCATTCCTTGGCATTTCCCTCCCAAGTGTATTTATAGACAGCAGTCAATTCATGCCCAGCCATTGCTTTGTTCAGCTGCATGAACTTAGCTCGTGTAGTCATCTCATTAGGTCAGAGACATTCTCCTTCCCCTGAAAACCCTCGTAGTCTTTGTTGCACAAGGTCATGGTGGAATTTGTTCTTTGTGAACACAGGTGATTGGAGCTGTGCATGACGTTCCATATAAAGTTGTACTTGAGACTTGAATAATCTAATTCATTCTTTATCTCCTTCCAAAATATCAATGACTGCTTCCCAGGGCTGCATTTGTCCCATTAGTATGGTTAACTGTGAGTAACTAGAGTGGAGGCATGTATCTTGGCGCAAGTTACTCTAGACTCCCTTGACTCAACAGAAAGTTAGTCAATAAAATCAGTGCCGTTGAAGGTGCTATTTATTCTTCTCAACTAGAAGAAGACACCAACATTTGGTTACACAATTCATGTTATTGACTTTGTCAATACAGGAAGTCAATCTTTATTGACTAAAAAGGGATTTTGGGGTGATTAGCCTGTGATCACCTGTGTTGCAGACAGTGAATGTTAAATGAGAGAGATCTCACCCCACTGAGTTTGATTAACATCCTCAGAACTTTCTTCTCCATCATTTCCACTGACTAACTTCCTCCCTAGAGCACATGTTCTTGCTACTGGTCCTTGCAGCTCTTGTTGTTAAATTTCATCTCATTTTGAATACTTTTATCCTCAAGGTCATTTGTTTCTCTTTTTGTGATAGCTTAATCCTTCTCGCTAGGGAAAATGCTTTTTAAATTTGTGTATTGAAGTGAAGACTCTCGTGCTTTTTGCATCATCATGATTAATGAAAAAAATAAGTAAATTCAATCCCAGGACTGATCTTTGGGTGAATTAGCTAATAACCCTTTTCCAGCCTGATGCTTCTCTGACAGTCCTATTTTTCTTTCATTCTTCCTTCCCCTCCCTACCTTTTCCACTACTTGTATTAGTCTTGATCTCCTAGGAAAATATGAGTAAAAGCAGCAAAGTGGAAGATCTCCCTTTCTTAGTGGCAATACTTGTTTACACCATCTTAAGTTGCTCAGGGAGCTACACTGAAAAACTCAGTGTTTACACTGCAGTTGTGACATTCCAAAGCAGGTTTTGCTTTCTGTGTCTCTGATCCTTTTCATCCTCCTTTTTTTATTCACTTCCTCACTGTCACAGTGAAGTCCAGAAGGGGCAATGCAATGTTCTGGCATGGAGTGCTTTGACCTGTAATGGGTTGGAGAACAGACGGAATGAGAATGATCACAGAATAACAGGTTATCTGAGGCTGGAGGGGAGCTCCAGAGGTCTGTTCCAACAACCTGCTCAAAGCATGGCTGATCTTGAAGGTATTTTCAGCTTCAAAGACAGGTCAGTTTGCTCAGGAGTCCAATCAAGACTTAAATATTCTACAAGTATGGAGATCTCATGACTCTCAGGGCACCTTCTTCAATGTTTGTCCACCCTTATGTTGATTTTTTCCCCACTTAATATGAAATAAGAATTTTCCTTTTTGGCACTTATGTCTGTGGCTGCTTGTCTCTTCTCTTTGCACCGCCAAGAAGAAGATAGCTATAGTCAGTGAATGATGTTTTCTTCTAAGCTCAGCAAGTATTAATACACTTTTTGTACAGGTCTGGAATGGTAGAGGCACATCCTTTTGGAGGGAAGGCTTTTATAGAGGGGTGAACCAAGCACCAGGAATGAACATTATTCATTAACTTCTTGGTCTGGATAAAAGGCTTCATGTTCATGCCAAAGTCCTGATGCTACTTAAATGCTTCACTTTCACATTGCTTTAGATCTGAAGCATTGCAATTCCCATCTGCAACTGACCGGATCCAAAGTTGTCTGCAGTCAATAGGACACTGCACTGTGGTCAGCAAAAGGGGATTTAGTCATGTTTACTCACACCCTTCATTTTAAGGAAAGATATAATAAGGATGTCTAAAAAGGGCATTAGTTCTGGGAGAGACACAGCTGAGAGACGGAAGATTCTGGAAAGGTTGTGAGTTAGAAGAGAAACTTTTCTTTAAGTATATAATTAAATAAGAATTCTATTTTTATCAATATGAATTATTTCTCCTTTTAAAAATCCTGAATTAAAATATATAGGTTTTTTTCTTCCTTCTATTCTATTTTCCTTTGTTTCCCCATTTTTTTCTTCATTTTGTTCCTAGCTAAAGGATGCAAACAGAAAATACAGGGGGGAAGCAGAAAAATTACTTTGAAAACCTATTTTTGACGGAAGTTGAGAAAAGGGAATTCTGTTTGACTTTTCCTTTGCAAAAAAAGCAAACAAGAATAGCTTTAGGACTTTCTCATGAAAACCATTTTCATCAACAGAGTCAATGTGGCTGTCTGCAAGACAGAGATCACCTCTTACTTCCAGCTGCACCCCCTTCATGAAGTTTTCAATATATGGTCTTTAATGGCACTGTTTTGTGTTGGTCCAATCTAGGCAATTGGGAAAAAATTGAAAAAGGAGAGGAAACGCTTCAGCAGGAGTGAACACAGGCTTCCATCTAATATATGGAATACATTTATTTTTTATTGGTTTGTTTATTTCTCTGCTATTCTTTTTAATTAGAATACCAATTGATTTTCCATTGTCAAGAATAACTAGGTTCCAATCAGCAGAGTCTGGAATATTAAGTAGACTTAATTTTTTTATATGGAACCCATAACAATGTTAATATTAAAATGTCATCAGTCTCGCTGAGATACATAATGAGCATGAAATGAACATATTTTTTTTTATCCCCCTCCTTTTGCAGATCCAATTTAAATTACAAATGTTCTTGATAAAAATTGCACAGACTAATTCGGATATCACAGACAATTATTTCCAGTTTGGTGAGGAAAAAAAATACTCCAAAAGACAAAAAAATTTGGAGAGGACTTTCAGACCGAGTGCAATGGGTCTGAAGCATTCCCCACCGTCATGGGTCCATCAAGAGGGGCAGTTTAAAAAAGCTAAATACTCCTCCCTTTGAAATGGCTTCTGTCTCTGGGGAGCAAATCTAGATTGGTTCATCTTTATCAATTTCTCCTCTGAATATATATATTCTAGAACAAGACAGCCTTGTTTCAAGTGAACTTAAATCCATTTCATAGACTCATTTGTCATATGACTCGTTTACTATGGAGCAATAGCATCCACAAAGTGTGTTAATTAAGAATATTTTTTCTGCTTTAAATTAGCATCCTGCCTCTATCTAAATGATCTTTGATGTGCAGACTCTGTACACTGTGAATGAACTTTGCTGTGTGTTTCCTAATGTAAAGGGATGCATTTCATACCAGCTTGATCGGCTTTCAAAAACCCATAGCAACGGGGTTACTTGAGGTCTGCTACACTGAAAATGGTATTGTCACTCTACAGAGATGAAGTATTACTACTTGTTATGTGGATATGGTTATACCTCTAGAGAAGTACTTATATCCATACAGATAATGCCTGAAAAGCAGGGAGAAAATCAGAACAAGTGGCTAATAAACCAGTCTGCTTTCCTAGAGTCTCTCTGCAGTATGCATTTTGCATTAAAGAATGCCCAACTGTAGTGATTATACCTATAATTAAATAGGTCTTAGATATTCATTTCTTCATGGCAGGGTCTATCTTTTTATTAGCTGATCATATAAACTCATTTATATATGCTTATTATGTAGCACCCAGAACAATAAGGGCACTGATTCATAGCTAGCTACTGCAATAAATAAAAGCTATTAAGAGACTTTGTCATTGTAGTCCCAGATCATCCAAAGGATGTAACAATTAATGGAATATCGGGAGAAGTAGGATAATTTTCTGTTGCTCCCTGTCCTTGGTGTGTCCCTTGTAGGCTTCAGTTTGCTTTTAAAGGGAGATTAGATATCTGGCTCAGGGTCACCTAAGGTGGGATTTGTGTCATCTAATTGCTGTTGTTGATAGTGTGGGGGTTTCTGTCTGAGACTCTTTTGCCAACAGAGAGTGATTTTGGAAAGCTAATGGAGATCGGGACATGTCTCAGACAGCTGACAGCAGATGCACATCTGAAATGCCATCAGCTCTCTGGGCAGCAGTCGGTGTGGCTCCAGTCTGGTGTTAGGAATCCAGACTGGACAGAGGCTCTCCAGTGCAAAAAGCGTGCGTATTTACCATTCCCATTTTATTTTCCATGACACATGGGCCAGTACAGGACTCTGTGTTCTGGACACAGAAAAGAACAGGAATAACCATAAAGATTTGATCCTTTACTGATCCAAGGGCATCACCAGATCTCTTTTACACCAGTGTCCCAGCCATTGGGGAGCAGAATTAATAGCACTGGAGAAAAGGGAGCAGAAAAAGTTATCAAGATCAGACCATGCAGAGAGGTAAGGCTGATAGATATGCCTTGAAAGCATCTGCCAGGTAGAGGCAGCTCAGTCCCGTCATTCATTGAGTGGGCTGCTGTCTTTAGCCCACGCTACTGTGTCATTATGTCTTCTTGTTGGAGGATGACGTCTTTGTGCATTTGAAGTTCTTATTTAACCAGCTCGTGTCTCTCTGGTTTTGAAAGGAAAACAGTCTTCTCCTTCTCAGCAGAAAATAGATTTGGGGTTGTCTTCCACTGTAGATCAAGAAATGGGAAATCCTCTCTGCAACTGTTATTCTATAAGATCATGTAGGCTCTGTCGATCCAGTCCCAAATAATTATTTATAATGGACTTCTGAAAAGATCAATTTTTGCCCTTCACTATCAAACATTTTCCCCTGGTTAGTTGCCAGAAATAAAATATAACTATCAAATTTTATAGATGCCACTAAGCTTGAGGGAGACTAAGTAAGAAGGATGGGATTGTCAGTATGGTGGCACATGGATCATTTGGTAAACTGTGTTCAGACAAATAGTGTATATTTCAATGAGGTCAAAATTCTACATACATCTAAGAGCAAATAAGGCAGATCAGTCATCCATCAGGGGCTGACTCCATCCTACGAATTAACATATAGAGTGGATTGATTCTTTATAGGGTTTATGTAAAGCAGTAAGTCTGAGAAAGGCTCATGGCAGATAATCAGCCAAATATGAGCTCCTACTTCAGTGCAGGAGCCAAAAAGGGCTAATATGATTCCTTGAGGCATAAACATGGATCCTCAGTTTGGCCAAGGTTGTGTTAATTATGCATTTGTCACTGGTGAGATTATGGCCTGGGTTATAATGGAAATAAGTTGATAAATTGGAGAGGGTTCAGAGAAAGTCTATGAGAATCATTAAAGGATTGGATTTGGCTTAAAATGAAAAGACCAGAGCCCGCTTATCAGAGAGAAGGTCAAGAAATTGTTTGATCACAATCTGTAAAAATTTACATCAGGACCAGACTATTTAGCCTAGCTAACAAAGGTATGACAGCATCTATCTAGAAGCTGAAGACAGATAAATTCAAAGAAGAAATATGATTCAAGTTTCTTTTTAATATTAAATATAATCAATGGATAGAATTCTTTTAAGCGTTACTGAGCATAATTCATTATGGCCAATTTCTAAATCAGGTCGGGAAGCATCTTAGAACTGTGTCAGAATACAAACAAGTGTTGACTCCACTGAATCTTTTGGATATCAGACTGGCAGCAAAAAATATGCATTGGAACAGAATGAACTTTGACTACTCCTGTGGAGAGCTTATTCTGTGTTCTGGAAATGTAGGACTAGATGTGTGTCATAAAGTTTTCAGACTTTTCTCTTCTGATCCCCAGAGTAAAACAAGATAAAGGATTTTATCCACTGGATCCAACAGTTCCTGGATGAGCTGGAGAGCACTATTAGGAAGGCAAAACCATATTGAAGTGTCCTGCAGTGAAGAACACTCTACAGCTTCTGAAAGACTATTGCCATGTGTAGTTATCTAAACTGCTGAAATGATTCTTTTTCCCCCAGTGTGAATAGGCTTTTACAACTTCCTGCTTTCAGATCTTGATAGTAGGTGTCCAGTCAAGACCCATTTACAATCATGCCCTGTCTCCAACAGTGGCAAAGACTGGAGTTTTGAAGAAAAGTCCAAGGCATCTCTAATACTGACCAGTCACTAAATAACCACCTCAAAGTTCTTTATTCACATGTGAAGGAGACAGAAGGAAGGCAGGTGTCACACGTCATTGCGAAATGATCACTACCAAATCCTGGCTGTTGCTGATGATTTTGATATTTGATATTTGAGATTTGAGATTTGATATTACTACCGTAATGTAAAGATGGTAATTGGTATTCACCGTCTGGCTTGTGGTGATAAGTGCATTCATGAGGACATGCATGAGTGTTGGAGGCACTCTTAAAGGATGTGAGCTGTGGCACAGTTACTTCTGTTCAGAGTGCTGAAAGGAAACTTGCAATACCAAAGGCAATGGTCTGGATCCCAAAGTGATAGGTCTGTCCATTTTTAAAGCCTATATTTACTGAAACTAAAAATTACTTGAATCCCTGCAATGCATAAGCTTATATGTCTTCTATAATCAGACTTTCGTTCTTGAACTCTTCCTAATATTATTCCAGATGTCTTCCATTGCAATGTCCAAATCATTTCTTCTAAATATCTAATTAAATTGATGTTTCTTCCTGTTTTTCTTTCTGCTCAGTTTCAGGGTCCAAATTTTCAAGCATGGTCACTTCCAGTGGCTATACAGGCTCATTTAAAATGTTTTGGGTTCTCAAATGTCAGTTGGAGGACATTTCATCTAAAGAAGGAGGGAAGAGAGAGAAAGAATTGGAAATAATTCTGTGGGCTTCTTGCCAAAGACCTCCCAATCCTGCCATGTTTGGCAGCTCAGAAGGCAAAACATGCCATCACTTCTGTTATTTTAAAGTGATACGGTAGAGTAGAAAGTGATTTAAAATGCTGAAGTGCCTCCAGCAGCCTTAGAAATGTTCTATTTATGGCATGACCAGTCAACACATTGCCAGCATGGTGGCCACTGATACAGTGAGCCGATTAAAAATGTATGTATCCAAACGACGTCAGAAATTAAAACAGAAAATTTAAAAGGATGAGGGCCCAACTAGAAAAAGAAAAAAAAAAAAAAAAGTAAAAAAGTTACTGTGGGCAGTAGAACCAGTCAAGCTGAGATGACTTTGCTGATTTTTCTTGTGGACTTTCTGATGGGTAATGAAGACTATGATTAATAATCTTTACTTCTATGGGGATCAAAATTTGGGTCTCCCTTTTTGTATCATAAAATGTCCAGGGACCTGTATATTTAAGATCTCTGGTTCTGTCAAATTTGCTTGAAACTGCCCACTGGGTTACAAGGGATTTTAGGAAGGAATGGACAAACATAAGGCTCAGATAATTAGGAAAAAATCTCACTTGTTTAGGAAGCTGATCTGGGGACACATTTTTAAAAAGTGTGAAGAAAAAGCCCATCTTGCTCAAATTAAAAACGATATCAAATTCCTATCAGGCCTGCATTTTCTAGGATACTTTTTTTGTGTCACTGGGTAAAACAAAGTAAGAAGCAGAAAAAGCCAGATGTGATTTGGCTTTTGAGAATAATCCTTAATGCAGGAGAACACAGAGGGCAAAAGGATGCTGAGGGACTGCTTCCTGTGTAAGGATTTCTGGAAGATTTTAACACTGCTCGTAGCACCAAGAATCCCATTCCACTGCTGGTGTCCTCATGTTCTCCTGCAGGACTGCTGTTGATGCTGTTCTTATGTCTTAACAAGAATAGCATGGGACCAAACAGCTGTTAGTCCATGAAATATAATAGCAAATAATGGCACACAAAGACTTCACTTCAACTATGAGCAGGAAAGTTGGTGCTGACTTGCAGGTAATGAATACTTCTGCACCTAAAAACAAATGAGGTGTAACATTGTCCCAGTCCATTTCTGGAGATCCAGATCTTGGAGCTTGCTCGATATCATGTGCTATGTTAGTGCTGGGAAGAAAGCCCAGGTGTCTTGGCCGCTAGCCTGGTGCACTAGCCATTAAGTTACTGGAGCAAATGTTTCCAAGCCTGAGCTTACCCACTGCTTTTTGCATGGTCCATGGCACAGCCCTCTGGCAGATGGAGAAGTCCCATTTACAGCTCTTTTCTGCTTCCAAGGACCCATATGGAGCTGCAACATCAACGTTTCCGGCAGCTCAGTGAGGCCAGTGGCTCAAAATTCAGCAACAGCAAAGGGGTAAGAAAGGGAGGCAATGGGGTAAGTACAAGGGATCTCCTCCCTTCTTGAGGAAATGAAACAGAAACATCAATCTAAAGCCAGCGCTGGTCAGCTCAGCCAGTACCCCTCCTTCCCCCCACCCCCTCCCCCCCTTGCAACAGAGCGCATTACCTATCATGTGTCCCAGCCCCAGCAGCAGTGTGGTTCCCACATATTGACCCCAGTGCAGGGACCGGTGCCACCATGGACAGAAATGCTATGGGTGCCCATGTTAAAAACTCCCTGACAATGAGATAGTCCAGTGTGGATGGATGTGGATAAGAAAATGTGACTGCACATTTTAATAATATTGATATTTTTCAATTACTCTCTCTTTTTGGGAAGTGATAACAGATGCATTGGCCAATGAAGGATTTCCACTCCAGGTTGATGGCAGATGTCTGCAACATGGGAGGAATATGGAGTGTCATGACCAGTCTGGCTGAGCTGTTCACCTTCATGCACTTGGGAGAAAAGGTGTCTACTCCATGTGACTCGTGGCATCTGCTGAACACCTGAGCACTCCCCCATGATAGAGGGTATCGTAAGTATTGCTCTTCTACAGGACCGTTGCTAGCAGTCAGTGGATATAATCTTTCTTTTCCTTTAACAGGCTAAATTGTTCAGGTCTGAACAGAACCTGAACAGGCTGAACTGGAGGAGGCCCTTCCCATTGCCACAGGTGCACTGACACAGTGAAAAACTTGTCATGAAGGGCTCACAATTCAGCTAGAAGAAGGAGTAATGGAGAAGATAAAGCATGGAGGAGATGCGGGGGGAAAAAAGGGCTTGTATACAGTTATCGAGAACATTAAACCTGGAGGTGGGAATAAAAGGCTGGTCTTCTGACTGCTAGGTCATTGTTTCACCAGCTAGATCATTTTCTTTCAAGCAGTGTGTGCTCGGGGAGCATGTGGCTCTCTGAGTATCCTGTCCATTGACTGTGTAGCCCCTGATAGCACAGTGACATGCCCAAAGAGGACCTCCAAGAGTCACCTGTTTCCTCCAGGCCTGGGAATAGCAGACTCAGCGTCCCAGGAAGAGGCACATCAGGAGGCAGGGATAAATGGAGCGATGGGCAGTCATACAGGGTCTCAATATCTCCTACTCAGGCACCGGCAATACGCTGGCAAGGCTAGTGACCTGGAACCAGTTCAATAGTTAGACATAGCATGGGTGGAGAAAGGTCAGGATGAAATGTATGGGCTACAAATGTCTAGGAAATTCTCTGACCTACCTGACCCTGGTGCAGATGGGTCCCCAAGCTTTGTGTTTGTACTGATGATTTCTCTGCTCCTGTTCTTCAGTCTTCTTTCTCTTCTACACCCCGGTTCTCCTCTGTCACATAGTTGATGTATAACTTCATTTATCTCTCTCACCCACAAAAAAGCAAAAAAACAGCTATATGTCAGATAAAGGCCATCTAGACACTATCCTGTCTCTGAGTGACCAAAAGCAGACTCTAAGCATGTGAAGAGCATAAGTAGAGAGTGAGCAGAGAAGGACTTTTTTTTCCTCTAGTCTCCCACTGTTCAGTCATTTTCATCCCTGAGACTTCCATAGACAGAGGTGCTTTCTGTGTCCTAGCAGCCTTTGCTGGATTTATCTTCCAGGAGCTATTCATTTACTCCATTAACTCAGCTAAGGTTTTAGCATTTATCATATCCTAGGACAGCTTAACTACACTTTGAATGAAGAACCACCTGCTTTTGTTTCTTCTGATTCTTCCTTCTGATGACCTCTCATCATCATGCTGGAGGAAACAGAACAATTAACCCTTACCTGTTGTCTCCAAGCCACTCTTTATATACTCCATCAAACACAATAACTTCCGAGACGGTAGATGATTTGCTTAGTGAACCCTGCAGGCCTGGCAAGTGCATTAGAGCTTTCTGTGTGAAAACTTTTCCCACGGCTCTCAGAAAACCCTGCTGTCAAGACTTGGTAGCATGTACAGATACTAGCAGAAACTTGCAAGGAAAAATAGAGTTTGGGGAAACACAATCCCGACTGCCATTAAAAAGTAATATATCTGTGCTTAAATTATATGATGGTGACAATCAAGTGCCTATTTACCTGCCAGAATATGTTTTTTGGGTCTCTGATGTAAAGGATTGGCACTTAGAAAGCTGTAGTTGTTAAAAAATAACATACCTGTCAGCACCTCTGAGTCAACCTGATGAAGCTGATTGAACAGCTTATCAGGAAAACACTCAAACTCAGATTAAAACCTCAGGAAAGTAAATCATGGAGATGCTGGCAAGTTGTAAGGGACACAGAGCATGTCAAAGACCTGCAGCCCTATAGGGACATTTGTGGGTTCTAGTGTGAGCAGAAACTATGTGCTAATATGATAGCACTGCCCACTGAGCCGTAAGTGTCCCACACCCCCACTTGGGGGTGAGTGATAAAAAATTGGTCTCTCTTTAGGCACAGACGTAATGCTACTGCTTTTTACCTTTGTTTTAAACTCTGAGTTTCAGAGCTCTCAGTCATTTGAAGGCTTGGATTTTGGTGCCTTTGCAGCCTGAAAAAAAGTTTAAATCTCCTGTTTTGATGTGGAGGAGAGAAAAATGCCTTCTTATTGTCCCAGGGCAAGAGTTGCAGGGTCAAGTGGAGGGTATAGATCTTTGTGGGTTGATACTCAGGAGGTCAGAGAGGTCTTGGGTCCTGCCCCTGTTCCCAGGCTTGTTGTTGCTGCCTGTCAGATCTCAGGCATGCAGACTTTCCAGTGAAGGGGTGAATCCTTTAACAGTCTTCAGCAGGCTTTGAAGCAGAGGGCCTTAATTGCACCGTGTCTTGGGATGCCTGTCAGCCATTGACAAAAGGTGGGTGCAGAACGCGCTGCTTTTTGATGGGAGGAACATGCCTCCCTCTGGCAGGACGTAACTGGATGATTGCTTTCCAAACAAGGCTGACTATAAAAGCACAGCTGCCTCCCCCAGCCGGGGTAGACTGACTGCACCTTGTCAAAACCAGCATTAAGGGGATGCAGCAGGACTCCATCAACTGTGCTGATTTACCCGCCTGCCTGGAGGGCTTGGAGCTAAGGGCTGAAGCAAAATCGATATCCTGAATGAACGAGCACAATTGATTTTGGCAAACATTGAGTTGAGGGGGGTGGCTTCCTCCTCCAGGACAACCATTTGGGTTGCTAAACTGCAATTACAGGGTTTTGGCCAAATGAACATTGCGCTGTCAGAAATCACCAGCCTGGAGCCCTGGCATCAAAACAGCCTTCCAGCCTTTCCTGTTGCTAACTGGAAAACGATAATTTGCAAAAACACATGTTCCTCGTGCATGCACACAAACACAAACAAATGTGTTTCACTTCAAATATTTCATCATGAAAATCACTTTGTCTTAAAACTCTCCCTTGTGAGGTTCCCCAGGTCCTAGCACCTACACAGATCACTTAATGACCATTTTCTGTCTTCTGTCTTTGTGAATAGTGTTTTTCGTCAGGCCTTCCAGATGATTGCACTGATTGACAGGACTCTTTTTTGCCAATCCTGTGTATCCCAGCTTCTTACAGGGTAGCTGAAACACATAGAAACAAAAAGCAACAAAGGAGTTTGAAAGAACAGCCAAGGCGAGAAGCAGGTAAGAAAATTATTCCCCCGTTCTGTGTCCCACAAAAATGGAGCTAATTTGCAGACCTTCGCTATCATTATTTTAAAGCCTTCCTGCTCTGCTATTGATCCTGTCAATCGGACTTCTTCAGTGGAAGAGTCACAGTCAATTTTTTTTGCCTGATACTTCTTCCTTGCAGTTGGGACTACATGTCTCTCACGTGTGGGACAGTGATAACAAGCTGCAGATGTTTGCCAGTGTGCCTGTCCTGATGTCCTGCATGCAACCTGCACCCATGGTAATGATCCCTCCCTTTCTGGGCCATGGGGACGTGCCAACCCCCAAAGACAGCACGACACCTCACATGGCACATATGTGTGGGCATTACTTGATGAACCAAACTATGAGATCCTTGAGAGTGGGGATGAAGAACATGAAGAAGTTTGTGGCCTAGTCACCAAGACCATAGTTGCACAGAGGGACAAAAGGAAAAGGAGGTATTTAAGGCAGGAGCTGTGCAGAATCTAGACAATCCATGGGGGGAAATAAATGAATTTAGGCAGAAAAAAGGCTGCTTTTTAAGAAAAGAAAACTAGTTTGGCTTAAGAAGTCTTGCTTATTGCTTTTATATGGGAAGCTCTGAGATACAGCGTAGTCATTGTGGGAGGGCAGAATTCAAAGACAGGAGCTGAACACACTTCACTTGACATTGAAGATGTGGGCTAGTGATTAACTACAATTTTTATGATGCCAGGCACCATCACAGGGCTGTAGACGCCCCAGCTGGATGTCATCCCACAGTGTTTATTGGGAATTTTCCAGGCAAATGTCAGCTCACTGTTTCCACACTTCAAACCTGCCCACCACACCAGCAGAAGGCAATCCAACTCTGCATGCAAAGTTTGAAACCCTGCGTAGCACTGTGAAAACACTTGTTACACTAACTCATGCTCGTCTGTAGACAAGGTCAACTCATACCTGCCTATTGAAGCAAAGATAAATGTCCACAATACTGGAAAGGACACAGAGAAAACATGCCCAGAGCACGATCCTGAAGACAGTTACAAGGTGGGGGAAGTGTTTCTGCGTCTGCTGGTTCTGCACCCTGGAACCTGCTAACCTCATGTTGCTATTGCCGCTATGTTCTCCACCTTCTCCTTACCTTCTTTTCTTGTCCAGTTTGTCCTGTATTTTGTGTAGAATGGGATTGCAAACTGTGGGAAGAACTTGTCTTCTATGTGTAAGCAATGCTAGTCACTGTGGGACCCTGTGTCCATCTTCCTCAGCCTGTCACATTGAAGGAGGAATTAGATAATAACAAATGCAGTGTCTGAATGCAGTCATGAAAGAATCAGAGGAAGAGAAATAGAAAAAGGACAAACTGTGTGCATCACAGCAATAATTGCAGCCTGGCAGGGAGGAGCTCAGGGTTTATCCATGACAGGCCAGGTCATAGCTGGAATGCAGCCCAAGGAGAAAGGTTATTCAAAGGCAGGGAATGCTTGCAGGGATCTCGGCATGCTGCCCAAGGTCATCTGTCTTGGACTCCTTAGCTAATGGAGCCACCTTACACTTCTCGAGAAGGCTCAGCATGCCTGATTCTCTAGCCAGGTACTCTGCATACACTTCAGAAACAGAGCTGTTCTGGATCTGCCTTTCTTGACACTTCATGGGAGAGGACAGTACTTTCTGCTTAACCATTCCCTTTCATTGCCCATGGATAAGACACAAGGAATGGCAGATGCCGGCAGAGGGTCTATATATATTTGCACATCTCAGATTTGAGACTAAAACTGTAGCTCCATCCATCCAGCCAGCCAGTCAGCCATCTATCCACCCACCCATCCATAACCCCCAAAGTGTTCACCTCTTTGAACATTTATGGATGGGTCTTTACAATGCTACCTCTCATCCGTCTGCTTCCCTTCCATACATACAAACTAAGCTTTTAACACTGGTATTTTCTATTACAGAACCATGGATCTTCAGAAAGCAAGGCCAGTATTTGGGGGCCCTGTAACTTTACAGACTAGTCTTCCCTGCATGTTCCACTGAGTTAGTGCTGATTCACCCCAGCGCAGCTCTCCCCAGACACAAACCCTCTAGAGTATCCTGTGACATGAGAATAGAAAGGAGTTATCCAATTCAACGCTATCTGAGGGAGAATGATTGACGGTGAGTGAGGACTTTGCTGGGAATTTCCAGGGCCTGCTGAGTGAACCTCCAGCTCAAAACTAGTAATGGAAAAGAGAAAGTGTGTGAGAATAATTAAGGAGGAAGGTTTAGAGAGGGAGAGATCTAATAGACAGCCTTGGAGTGACAAAAGAATTATCCAGCTGTAACAAGCAGACTAAGCCCCCTGAGGAACACAATGAAATGTAATAATAAGATAGGTACTGGAGGGAGAGAAGGGAAAGGTGAAGGTTATTATAGCTGAAATATTTAGACTATCTTATTACACATCAGTTCTCTTATAATCTTCAGAATATATGTCTGAGACCTCCATCATCCCATAATGTACCTGGATAACTAGGAACAGACCTAAAATACTCAATATGGTCCCTATGGCTCCTTTTTCAAGTACCTGCATATCAAAGAGGTAGGCAGAGGAAATGCAGATGCATTGTGTGTGTTTCAGATGTCAGCAGCCTCTGCCTAACCCTTCCTGAGCCTTTCTGCCTGGGGAGTCAGCTGGCAGAAAGTAGCTGATGTACATGGCCAGGCAGGATGAAAGAGGCAGGAGTACATGTGGACGGGTCCACAGGTACCTGCCAGCTCGGGACAAGCCAGTTGGCTTCGGGGCTGCTGAATGATTGAATGATAGAGGATTGAACGATTTTGCTGCAGATATGAAGATGGCTTTCCAAGCTTGAAAAACACCCTAGCAGCTGTTTTAGGAGCTTGTGACCATCTTCTACCCTACTTTGGCAAAGGCCAAGGTAAAGGAAGCAGGGTGCAATGCTTAAGAATAAAGGAAACTTTATGATTATTCCCTAGGGATGTTTTGCCTCCACTGCTGAGGCCACAAGTTTGCCAGGGGATTTTAATGTACATAGGATTTTTTCAGCTAAAAAAAAAAAAAAAAGGAAAGCAATCTTAAAGCAATCTTTTTCAGAAAAGTCATGAGGTGTGCTTGCTGCAGGTGTCCAGCAGCTAAGGGTGCATTTGCATACCGTGCTGCCTTGCCAGAAGAAATCTGTGGTTCGGGGGCTGCTGCCTGTCTGTTAACAAGAATGGCTTGATTCCTTAGCTGGAATATATTACCTGCAATGCAACACAGCCTGTAAGCATCCCACAATGCCATGCTGTCATGAGAATTTCTTCAAATTCCTGGTTTCTGTGATGTCCATGACACAATAAGGAAATGGGATCATGTAATGTCCCTATTTCACAGTGATATTGAGAAGAAGAGTAGAGCAGGAACCATTTCATTAAGCACTTGATCAGTAGGAATGCTTTGCTAAGGTAGCCTCTATAAATTTCACTTTTTTTTTTTTTTTTTTTTTTTAAGAATGGTTTGGGTTGGAAGGGAACTTAAATATCATCTAGTTCCAACCCCCCCTGCCATGGGCAGGGACACCTTCCACTAGGCCAGGTTGCTCAAAGCCCCAGCCAAACTGGCCTTGAATACTTCCAGGGGTGGGGCAGCCACAACTTCTCTGGGCAACCTGTTCCAGTGCCTCACCACCCTCATAGTGAAGAATTACTTCCTTATATCTAATCTAAATCTACCCTCTTTCAGTTTAAAGCCATTACCCCTTGTCCTATCACTACATGCCCTTGTAAAAAGTCCCTCTCCAGCTTTCTTGTAGGCCCCCTTCAGGTACTGGAAGGCTGCTATAATGTCTCCCCGGAGCCTTCTCTTCTCCAAGGTGAATAACCCCAACTCTCTCAGCCTGTCTTCATAGGAGAGGTGCTCCAGCCCTCTGATCATCTTCATGGCCCTCCTCTGGACTCACTCCAGCAGGTCCATGTCCTTCTTATGTTGGAGGCCCCAGAGCTGGACCCAGTACTCCAGGTGGGGTCTCACGAGAGCGAAGTAGAGGGAGAGAATCACCTCCCTCGACCTGCTGTTCGTGTTTCTTTTGATGCAGCCCAGGATACGGTTCTCTTTTGGGGCTGCAAGCGCACATTGCTGGGTCATGTTGAGCTTCTCATCAACCAACACTCCCAAGTCCTTCTCCTCAGGGCTGCTCTCAATCCATTCGCTGCCCAGCCTGTATTTGTGTTTGGGATTGCCCCGACCCATGTGCAGGACGTTGCACTTGGCCTTGCTGAACTTCATTAGGTTCGTATGGGCCCACCTCTCAAACCTGTCGAGGTCCCTCTGGCTGTCATCCCTTTCCTCCAATGTGTCAACCGCACCACACAGCTTGGTGTCATTGGCAAACTTGCTGGGTTTGCACTCAATCCCACTGTTCATGTCGCTGACAAAGATGTTAAACAGTGCTGGTCCCAATACCAACCCCGGAGGAATGCTGCTCATCACTGGTCTACACTTGGACATCGAGCTGTTGACCACAGCTCTTTGAGTGCAACCATCCAGCCATTTATTCTGAAAATGCCTACTTTTTCAAATAAAATGAGTATGTGTTTGTTTCCAATGGTGTTTTCAATGTGGATACATTTCATTCTGAACATTCAGAAAGGTTAGGAAATTTTGAATTTTGAAATTTTAACTGGAAAAAAAATCATGCTAATTCCTTGAACTGCTCCACCATATCTTTTAAAAATATATTCAGACATACACAGTTATTGTAGTGACTGGAGCTGGAGCTGTGAAGGATGCAGTTTGGGAACACTGACCATGGAAATCAGGCAGTTCTTAAATTGCTTTTGGGAAGTTTTCCCTGCCTGTGAGCTGCTCATCTCCTGGGAACAATTCCAGATGTGTACAAGTCAGTGAGAGGACATCCTTCTCCTCTTCCCTCCTGTACTCCATCAGACATGGTAATCTCAGCATGGGACTCACCTCCAGTCATGGTCCTCCTTCCACAACTCCTGCCATGGTCCTCCTCCCAGACTCCATGGACCAACCTCTCCAGCTGGTTGTTAACTGGTTTGTTATCAAGCCCATGACAGGAGTCGTTAGACTGGGGTGCTGAAACTTTGCAAGAGAAATTTTGGTGAGATGAAAAAAAAAAGAAAGAAAAGAAGCAGCCCAAAAGCTAATATCACACTGGAAAAGGTTTTTGTCAGAATGTTTTTCCTTATTCCCCATTACAATCCATTTTCAGGGATTGCAACTTCCTCTAAGAAAAGTTTTAGAAATGCATCCCACCATTACTCAGATCCTTCCAGAACCCCATATATTTATTCACTATACCCCAGGAGCATGGGAAGCAAGTGGAAATGTTCATGTCATCTACAGCTGAACTCCCAAAGCTGGGAGAAATCTACCTTGTTTTGAGGTTGCCATTCCTATTTATTTCTGGTTTTATGCAGAGTGCATTCCATCTGTTTATCTGAACAAAATAAGTTAGAGTGATTTGATTAGGCAAATAAAGCCTTTCAAAAGGAGAAAAAAACCCAACACAATTTCTAACAGCTCTTTAATCCAGCAGAGAGAAGTGTAACAAGAGCCAATGGTTGGAAGCAAGGTTAGAAAAATTCCAATACCAAACAAGGCAAACATTTCAAATACTTGTAGAGATGACTAATTATATATATAAAAAAGATTCTGAGAAGAAGTAATGAATTTTTCTTTTCTTCATGCTTTTAAATCAAGGGAGTTGCCTTTATAGATCAGCTTCAGTCAAACTCACAAGACTGGACTGATGATGGACAAATGAGGTGACAGTACCTTACCTTATCATGCTATCATGCAGGTAAGAAGATACAGTCCTAAACTCTAAGAGCTGGGTCCACCTTAATTAACTTACCATCTATAAATTAGGTGACTCATTCTAGATACGTGTCTAGGCTCCTTCTGTAGTCACTAGAGAGAAAAAGGCACTTCCAGATGGTGATTTATCTTATACTAAGGTGGCTAAGGTATCTGAGATGAATTCTCCTCTGAAGGCCTTTACGTCCCTCCTCTAAGCACCGAGACCTCACAGATAAATGAAATTGTCTTATTTGAGAGGGTAAAGCTTCATAAGATGGATTCTTTCAAGAGACAAAGAATTTGCTCTGATCTTCTAATATGATTATTTGCCTTCCTATCCAAGTCAGATCATGGCTTCATAGTTCATTATGACGGAGTAATGAAAAGAAGACGAATAAAGGGAAACCCAATATTTTGGATGCCCTTGTTCAGAATTGTAAAAAATACAGAGCACTTTGGGATCATTCTGGGAACAGGAACTTCAAGGATATTAAATCACTGCATTTCATTATCTAGATGTCAGTCATAGCACTCTAGTTAAAACTTCAAACAGGCTTTTAGTATAAACACTCATTAAACTGAGAGAAGAATAATGGATAATTGTGATCAGTGTTAGAGAGAATTAGATCTTTTCTGTGTCTTTAATTACTTATGCAGACAGCAAATGATGTTACATTTCCACACACTCCCTTTATGAAATGTTCAAAGATGATCTCAGTTGCTTCTGTTTTTCTACTTGGAAAAATCACAAGGAGTTTACGCTGTCTGTGCATTTGCCCATAAAGACTGATTCACAGGAGAACATAAAGTCAACAACCAAACAGAGTATGAAAGGTTTAACAACTTTTATGCTTAGTCAATAATTTGATGTTTCTCAGGGAAGGCTGGATTTAGAAGCTCTGCCAAGATTTTTAGATGAAAGATGGTTCTGCAAACATTCTTAAAATTAGATAATCCAGCGGCTATATTGCAAACTTTCCAGCTCAGACAAGGCTCAGACAAAGCATGCCCTGCAGAGCAGGGGGTGATGTTGTGTGCTTAAGAAATCTACTATGTTGATGCACTGCTGAATGTGCTCAGCTCAGCTGCCAGTGAGGTGTTGCGCAAACAGAGGATAAACATGGGATGAACTATGCCCTGATACGGCTGCTACAAATGCAACAGTGGCAGAAGAGCTGAGCAGGGCCAGCAAGTTCTTTCAAGGGCTGCATACAAAAAGCTGACATGGACTTTTATTTTGCCAAGGTGAAAAGTATTTTGCAATGGACATGGCCTAGGCCAGCTTTGTTTTTGTTGTTGCTGCCTGCAGACACTGACAGGAGCAGGTCTTGACCACCAACAAATGTTCTTCAGGTCTGGGTGACATCTTTAACTCCATGTGGCTGATGGGTCTATTTTGTCTGACCACCACCTCCACCCATGCAAGGTTTGCTGGTGTTGTGGGTGTGCCATGAAGATTATTTTTACCCTATAGATGACAATGTGCAGTGATGGCCCTCACCACAGAAACGCTGGTGGCACTGGTATGTGTACTTTATCACTGCCTTTGAGGTGTCAGGGCAAGACAGATGCTCAGCCCATGTGAGATGGGCATAGACAATCACAGTGCCTAGGACACAGAGCTGGTTATCAGATCCCTTTGCTTTCGATGCCAACTTTGTCACCAACCACATTTAACAACTCAAACTACACTAACCTATTCTTGAGTGCCTCGGTTTACTTCTGTAGAAATGGAAGAAAAAAGAAAGTTTTGGTCAGTGAGAAAACGGTGCTTTGTCCGTCACAAGTGTACACAGCACCTTACCCTAGTTGGTGACTTTCCTAGTTGGAAATCTGGTTGTACTTAGTCATGGTTTGTAAATTATGTAGCCTGAATGCAAGGAATGGGGAAAAGGCAAAACCGAACTGTTCTTCTTCTAGAGTAGTCTTGTCTTGCCCATCTGAATCTCTCACAACACTGCAGCATTTGAGATGGGGGATGCACGTTCTGCCTTGCAGCCTCTCCCAGTGGCTTTAGAGCAGCTCAGTAGCCCTTAATTCAGACTGCTAAAAATGGCTCACAGTGAGACACACCTGTTAGCCAAAGAGGTGACAGCATCTCCTTACCCTGAATAGCAGTTATTGGATTGAGACTCGACGGCCTCCTTGCCAAATCCCACCTCCCTTGTCTTGCTAATTACAGATGGAAAATAGTGGAAGCAGCCCAGACTGATTTTCAATAAAAGTGGCTGTAATCTTTGATTAAAATTCCTTTGTTTCTCTGACTGCAAGGCAGGAAACACAATTGTAACTCCACATTGTAGCCTTCAAATCACAAAAAATAAAATATGATTCTCACTTGGAAAGGGGCTCCTAGATCTGTGGCAAGCAGTGAACCCCTGAGGGGAAATATTCCCTCCTGTTTTGGGTGCACACTGGAATAGCTTCTTAGGGTACGTTGGGTGCTCTAAAAGGTCAATGAACTCTGGAAAATTTGAACTGGTTATGGAATTTTCATTAAAATGGCACCTAATACGTATTTTAATTTTGAGATCATTCCATTCCCGGGATCTAATTTCACCCTGTGTGATCACAGGACTGCTGGCTTTCACCATTGTATCGTGAGAGCTGTGATTTCTAGTGACAGACCCGTTGCTGCGTCGATGACTTCTGCCCCAAATGAAGATCTTTTGGGACTGAAGGAAGGATGGCTTTGACTGGCCTTCACATGGTGTGCTCCAGACCACATGGCAGAGGAGAATTGCATGAAAATAGCGTATCCTACAAGCAAGGAAGCCAGAGAGGTTATTAAATGAACCCATACTGAATTTTTTAAATCCTGTCATTTTTAATCTTATCTCATGATTTTTGAATGTTTGTGGCTGACCTAATTGTAAGTACCTGGCTTTGCAAACAGATGACTGAATGTTTTCCTATGTGGTAATAAAAATTTAGTGTTTAATAACATTTTTACATTAAGATTTTTGGAAGATGCATACTGCTTATAATACTGAGCAGTTTTCTTCCAAGCAGACACATTCAACGCTGTTCCCTTATAAAATCTCTTCTAGAGTTTCTTCCCCCATCATCTGTGACTGATTTCACCTTTCTGTGCTTTTAAAGAATCAGTAAGATAGAGTTAATGGTTCTAGCTGGATGTGGGCCCAGTGAATGACAGAGGATGACAAGGCAGTTTAGCTGATTGTTAGTTACAACTCATTATTAGTTATAAAAGAGAGTAAAATAGCTTGCCTCCATTGCACAAAAACCTGTTTTCTCAGGAGTCTGCTGCAGAAAAATGACCTCTTAGCATAATGCATGGATGACAACTTGTATTTCAGTTTTGCCTTTCTTCATGTCATTTTGTTTTCTTGAAATTTTTCCCAATAGCCAGGCTTCCCTGGACAGAACACACTCTTTCTCCGGTACCAAATGTGCTTTGATGTATATTCAATGAGGTATAGATGGGTTTTATACTTGTTTATTACAAGCCCCAGGGTACTCATCTGGCTCTTTTGTAAACGCTAATTGTTGGAGACATGGGATTACTCAAAAATCTGAGTTGGGGTTTTTAAAGGATGTTTCTCATCCTTATGCCTGGAGAAAATAGCTTCAAAATATGAAGACAGTGCAAGAATTAGGTAAAGAGACTGCCTGGTGTATTAGTCTCAGTAGTAGCAGCAGTAGCATCCCCTGGGATTCAAAGCAGTCTCATGAGGGAAGTAGAAGCAATTATGGTCAGGGACTCCAGAGGTGGAAAACCTGATGCAAGTGTCAGAACAAGAACGATAAGGAACCCGTTAACCCTTGAAAACAAACAGAAAGATGCTCTTTTACTTGTAGCAGCAGAGAGTGGGTCAGAACAACAGACTTTTATTCCTGATTCTTCCATGTATCACTTTGGAAGTCTTTTTTTAACCTCCCTCTGCCTCAGTTTCCTCATTTACATATATCAAAATGTGGGAGCATGAACAGTAATTCACTAATGCATCGCAAGAGTTTGGGAAATGCCTAATACTGTTCATTGGACAATGAATAACCAGCATGCATCACCTCTTAAATCTGTCATTCCTGCTGTTCCAGCTGGGTGTTCCTACATGACTGCTCACCTGTCATCAAGAAAATAATGTCCATTAATACACAAATATCATATTTTTTTAAATTAGGGTAAGTAGGCAGCTCTTACTCACACTTCCTAGCTTCCTCAGGCAGCTGCTGGGAACAGCGATGTGTCTGACGGTGGTAATGACTCCAACTAGAACGGTTCCACTACAGTGGAAGATGATCCTCTGCTTATTGTGCATGTCATTTAAAAAGTGTTCTTGAAAACAATTTGAGAGATAACAGGAACTTGCCAGCTGCAAAGAACAGTATGAGCATACAAATCACAGAGAGTAAATTGTGGAGAGCAAACAAGAATACAGAGTAACTGATAGCATTTGAAAGTTGATTGGTGGATGTGCTTACAGAAAAAGATATGTTTTAAAGCATTAGCAGAATCATAGTGGAGTTGCATAGCAACAAGTGCATTTGTCCCCAGCCAGTCAGGCTGACTGAAATGAGACACTGAGGTGTGAGCAGAAGGGTTTTATTAGTTTCTGATACACAAACAGAGGAGAAGTTGGTTGGGTGAAGCTTGGGGCTCAAGAGCTCATTGTACAGACCCCTTCTAACTGCAAGTTGGTTTGCATTATATTCTCTGCCTAGGGAGGCACCACAAAGCTGAATAGGACTTGTGTGTTATGTAGCAGGATGCTGTTAATGCTTCTGTATATTTTTAAGGCCTTGAAAATCCAACATGATCATTTCTAGAGAAAACAGTCTGGACAGCCTCAGCTCTGCTGCCAAACTGATAATTTCTGCTTAATGTAGAAAATATCTATATCCAATGGTGGGACAGAGCTGATGTCTCTGAGTTGCTTGGCTGCTATTACGGTCACAGGAGTTCTAGTCAATACAGTAAATGGAGCAAATGGCTCAAATCATCTGAAGAAACATTGACAATTATTGTAGCATGAGTGGATTGTGCCTTAAACTTCACTGCCGCTAATGCCCAGGGACTACAAAAGGTGATTTTCTCAGATATAGATGTCTACAGTGGCGAAATCCATATTCAGGAAAAAGAAACCTGACCTTAGGCTGTCTTCATCATCTACAGAGGGAAAAATCATAGTAAAAGTCAGTTTCTACAATGTGAGATGAACTGCCTCTCAAAACATCTGCTTTTCTCCATTGGCTACACAGAGGTGACAGGTTGGGTGGAGACATCCATCTGCAGAAGGTGAGGTGAAAGGTATCTTCCTCCTCCCCCAGTCTTGATTATAAGACTCCTGAATCTACTATTCTCTTAAATAAGTTTTCCATCAGATTCATTTCTCTCATTGCTAAGAATCTGGACTTTCAACCTGAGCTGCATGTATTTGACTTCATCTTGCAGCCACCATGTTTGTTTATTCCTTCGTCTGCTTTTAGCACTTGGTGTGGGAATGGGGATAGAAGTTATATGAATTGGTAAAAGAAAGCAATGAGCTTATAATGCAATGGAGTCCGATAGACAGATGATAACTAAGTACTCAAAAGTTTGGAATGTAGTCCAGTACTCAGAAGATTAGAATGTTGTTGTTCTGTTTGAATTTGGGGAAATCACTGCACCCTCCTACTTTCCCATTTCCCTAGTCTGCCTAGATAATGATACTGAGCAGTAACGGGGGAATCTAATGTGCTGAGTAAAAGAAACAGTTTAATTTTCTGCTTTTTGTTTCTATTTTTCTTCAGAATCAAATGAAAACCTTCTGATGTTTGTTGTGATTCTTCTTAAACCAAATAAAACCAGAAAAAAATAACTTCTCTAGAGTAGTCAGCCTTGGTCACTGTAGTGGTTTAACCCCAGTCAGCAACCAAGCACCACGCAGCCGCTCGCTCACCATCCCCCCCCGGTGGGATGGGGGAGAGAATCAGAAGAGTGAAAGTAAGAAAACTCATGGGTTGATATAAGAACAGTTTAATAATTGAAATAAAATAAAATAAAAATAATAATAAATTGTAATGAAAAGGAAAACAATGAGAAAGAGAGGAACAAAACCCAAGGAAAAAAACAAGTGATGCAACTGCTCGCCACCCACCGACTGATGCCCAGCCAGTTCCCAAGCAGTGATCCCTGCTGGGATCCCGGCCAACTCCCCCTGGTTTATACACTGAGCATGACATCTTATAGTATGGAATAGCCCTTTGGCCTGTTTGGCAGTGCCCTCTCCCAGCTTCTTGTGCACCTGGCAGAGCATGGGAAGCGGAAAAGTCCTTGACCAGTGTAAACATTACTTAGCAACAACTAAAACGTCAGTGTGTTATCAACATTATTCTCATACCAAATCCAAAACAATACCAACTACTAGAAAGAAAATTAACTCTATCCCAGCTGAAACCAGGACAGTCACTTCTGTGAAAGCCATAAGTACATGGGTGATCAGTACCCCTGTGGAAGCTGCTCTGGCTTTGTTCCCATCCCACTAAGCCAGTTTTTGGGAGCTGTCTTGGCTCATGCTGTCCCTGGAACTCTGCCCAGGTAGCAGCTAGTGAAGCTCTGGGTGGGCTGGACCGAAAACTGCGTTGGAACACTATTAATAGTTAAACAATGTGGAAAATTACAGGACTGACTCCATTCAGTGTGCTAATGCAGGATTACCCCGAGGAGGTGGTGGAGAAGGCCTGGCCTGGAGAAGGTTATGCTGTCTCAGTCCTTGAAGATATTCACAGTGGACACAGCCCTGGGCAATCCACTCCAACTGATGCTATGTTGAGCAGGACAGCTGGACTAGATGGTCCCCACAGGTCCCGGCCAATGTCACTCATTCTGTGATTCTGTGATTCAAGTTTTCCAAATCCTGGCCCATTTCAGACTACCTTGCCTTGATGGTGTTGAAACATTCAAAACACACCTAGTCCTCAGTGAGGCCATGAGACAGAGTGAATGGCCTAATGGAGCAAACTCAAGAGCCACTAGTGAGCCCTGAGCAGTTCATAAGACTACAGTGATGCAAACCCTATCGTAACCTCTCAAGTGCTGCATAGGTTCATGGTCAGGAAAACTCCACAGCAAATTTACTAAGCACCAAGCTACAGAGCTGCAGCTAAGCAATGGGAAGGAAGAAGGACATCATTACTTAGATAACAAGAGCTATGCTAGGTGGCTATGGGTAGGACCTGGGTACAACTCTTCTGATGTACCTGTAAGCAAATCTCAAGAAAAGATACTGTCCTTAGTTTGCACTTCTGCTGGCAGCTTGGGGCATCACGCACCTCCACTATGAGCTCAATCTTACCGCTGTTGGTTCTGTTGGGGTGAGATGAGAAGGGTCTTGTTGTGAGGAGAAACCCCTGCAGAAATAGCCCTGCAGCAGGAGGATCCCAGGATGGGCTGGTGGTGGCTGTGTGATGCACCAACTTAAGCAGCAGTGACTCACTTCCATTTTGTGCAGCTCTGTCTGGTCCTATGGACACAACTTTGCCTGGAGCACCAAGCTCAGGTTCAGGAGTATCAGAAATGACTGGAGTTTACCCTGGCAGTGACACATCAGCTTTCCCTCTGCTGGTAGGAACAAACCTTACTAACCAGGCTCCTCTGGGACACCAATGGCAGAAACACCCAGACATTATGGCTAGGCAAGCTGTTCTAGCTAACATGTGTGTGAAATTCACTGCTGGCTAATTTACCTTGTTCCTTGACTGCATAGAAAAAGAGAGTATGTTCAGATTGGACATAAAGAAGACATTTTTTACCATGAGGGTGGTCTGACATTGGAAAAGGTTGCCCAGAGAAGTTGTGGATGCCCCATTGGAAGTGTTCAAGGTCAGGTTGGATGGGGCTTTGAGATGCCTGATCTAGTGAAAGTTGTCCTTGCCTATGGCAGGGGGGTTGAACTAGATGATCTTTAAAGGTTCGTTCCAACCCAAACCATTCTATGATTCTACGATTCTACGAAATTAGTCCATTTTGCCATGTTTGGACAACTTTGGTATCTGACTGACTCATTTCGTGAAGTTCATGTACATCTGTCCTGTGAGTGGAGGTACCTTCCAAGAGCGTGGCTTTTATTTAGTCGAACAAAGCGTCAGCCATGTAGCTGTCATACTGCTTGATGGTGCTTTCAGGATAAGGCTGGCTTGGCAAAGGCAGAGGGTGTTTAGGATAGTAGAAAGGAGGAATCTGACAGTCGGATCCCAAGCTTCACGTCCCCTGGTTTTCCCGTGGCAAGGTCCCCTTAGCGTGCCATGGCACACTGGCTGATGACCGCACCATGAGACAGGTACTCACAATGTAGCACTCACTAAGTGAGCTGCATGGATGCTGTAATCCCAAGAAATCATCTTTAGCTTGCATAAATCTTTTCATCCATTAAATCTGTAGATTTCTTGGAAAAACCTAGAAGCTCCAAACATGGACTAGGCCTGAATTGTGCAAGTGCTGTGCACACACACAGAGAAAAGATATCTTCTATCCCAGAGCAGATAATCGCATAAAGAGCAAAGTGGACATAATATTGCTAACAGATTTCTTTTATAGTCTTTATAATGATATGTAGGAATATAAATTTTGTGTTGTACAAATTAGGGATTACAGGGTACTGTAGGTACATTTTGTGCTACATAAATTAAGGCTTCGAATCTAAGGCCAAAATAAATATCAAAGGGAGAACAGGCAAAAATCTGCAGGCTGCTTCAGATAATGGGAAATCCTAGACGATACGAATGTTACCAGGCATGCTGGGTTGCCCATTGAAATGATTCTCAAACCCATTCAGGACTATATTTGAGCCCTGGCACCAATATGTCTTCATTCCTTTTGCCCGTGGGAGCTGATCTTCAGCCAGGCTATTGGCAAGGCTCTCCTGGAGCCCAGAAACACCCAGATGTTACAGCTAAGAAAGCTGTTCTGGGTAAGCTAATATTGGTGGAAATTCATTTCTGCTTCCTCACTAGTGTGAATGAATCTGTTTTGTCATGTCTCTGCTACCTGATGGAGCCATATTGTGAAATTCAATTCTATACGTGCAGTGAGCAGAGGTATCCTCCAAAAGCAAATGCTGAATATGACTGTCCTCTGTCTACCCTTCAGGGAGAGCCAAGGGGTTAAACACACAGAAAAGAAAACAAAAGTTCGTGTAAAAGGCAAAGATGGAGCAAGAAAAATGTAGAAATATGGCATGAATGCATTTATGCTGTAAATTAGAAGGTCTCTGGTCATGAAACAGCATCCGTTGGAGAATGGTCCAGAGTCCTTGTCCCCGCCTGCAGAAGGGAAAGGGCTCGTGCACCTCCTGGCCTTGCTTTGCCATTGAGCCAGGACATGGCCAAAATTGCAGGATTTGAGCGAGGAACACATCTCTGGGTCCCATATCTAGAAATAACTTTGCTGTTTGAACACTATTCCTTTTCCATAGGTCTTCTGTTCACCAGCTCATCAGCTCACTCTTGCCTGCCTACCTGTTTAATCACTTTGTTCTGCTTTTTCATTTTCTTGTCATTTTGAGAGGTGAAATACTCTCTACAGATCCCCCTCTGCTCCTTCAGAGATTGCCTGACTCCTTCCCAAGAGCCAGCCCTGCCTTCCAGCAGACCTTTGTCTTTCTTTCTCCCACAGATAATTTTCTGCAGTTTTTATCTCCTTAGCATACTATTCTTCTTTTTTTTTTTTTTTCAATCTTCTCCAAGTTTTAACAATTCTCCACAGACAATATGCCATCTGTATATCTTACCTACGTGATTTCTTCTCATTTAAATGAGGATAAATGCCACTAATGGGTTTTGAAAGGAAGCAACTCCGATGAATATGGAATGAGCAGGAGAAGGAGTCACTGGGAATCTCAATTAGTGATCGCCTGGGAAATCTGTGCCACGGGGAAGAGGGAGCTGGGGGACCCCAGTAGCTATGAGAGCAGGAAAGTGTGCTGGACTACAATGGGATGTGGGATTGTTCAATTCTTTCCTCTGCTGCTAAGGGACTGGGCGACCCTGAACAAGGGCCCAAATACACTTATCCTGGAAACCTGTTGAAGATGTTGTTTTCAACATGCTGAAAACGTATTCGCTTGCATGAGTGCTTCTGCACCCAAAGCTGATGGATTACACTAAGTATGTGCTCCATCTCCAGCAGCCAAAGCAACTTGCACTGCCTCCATTAAACAACACCAACTGAGTGCTGCAGCAGATTGCAGAGTGCTTATGTGTCCTTTTCCATCGGCTCAGCTGCAGGGAGGTAACTAAGGGGATTACAGTAAACCTACTGACTTTATTAGCCATTTATTTTTTTAAACATGTGAGTCATGGTAAGTTTAAGCCCTGAACATTTTTCTTTCTCTGTGATATGCAGAATTGTAATAAATTGGTAAGAAAAATCTATATTAAGACTTCATGGATTGGATGGAGAAATTTAACCATCATAGCTAGGTCTCAGAGCAGGGTCTACCCCTATGCACACTCACAATTAATCAAGTTAGCAGAAGTAACTCCACTTTTTACTGGATGTGTCATATACGGGCAGAGACATACTGGTACTGTGAACACTCATCACAGGTACCTCATGGTACCTCACAGGTACCATCACAGGTACCTCATGGTCAAATCACCTCCCCAAGCTTTTGCATACAGAAAAGGAAAATTTCAGTTTCTAGGACTTACTCCCTACTCAGACAGTGGTTCCTCACCTCATCCGAGGGAAGAAGTCAGGATGTATGCAGTCACCCTGTGGTCTTTATTCCCTTGAACCACTGGCTGCAAAGAAAGTTAATGATGTGTAGGACTCTACAGTTCTGGAGCATCATTTTTAGCCCAGGCCAAAACCACAGCTGCTGGACCTCACTGCTTTCCTGAGCAGGAAAGCCCAGTTGCTCCTCAGTCAGGGTGGGAACCACAGAGGTGCTCTCTGGGATCACTTTCTGCTCTCCCGGGAGCCCACAACAGGATGGAAATATTGCTTAAGCTAAAAGAGCAAAATTAGAGTGTTAATGAGTATTTAAGTAGAAACACCTGCAATGAGTGTCATTACTGCTATTAACTGAGTGCCATCATGGCTATTACCCTGGAAAGTATCATAAATATGAATATCATGAAAATATTTTGCAGCCTGCAGATTCTGCTTTCTGCAGCTCTGATTAGATTATTTGGCCTCACGTGAATGAAGCCATTAGCTGGAAATGCTTTTCTTCTTATTAGCACAACCAAAAAATAACAACAGCTCCTGCAGCCTTTAAACCTTTGATTCGTTGGGAGGATATTCCTGATACAGACAGATGTTTCATTAATGCTGTTCAGGACTTCTGGTTGTTATCATATTCAGGTTCACTTATTCTGTCCTCTGCAGCAAAATGAGATTCTCATTTCTGCACCAAAATAACTTCCGCTCAGCTCAGTGAGGAGCCAGAGCTCTCCAGACCAGATCCCTGATTATCAGAACTGGATCATGCTCTGTTTGAAGATCATGAGTGTTTTGTTCCTGTTTTCTATGGGATACACTTAAAGCTTTAAAATGGGTTGTATCCTGCTGGGATGTAAAGACGTTACATGATTGTGTTTGGAGCAATAATGGCATTAAGGTACCCTGGATGATTCCTAGGGTTCATTGTACAATGAAACAAATTAAAAAAAAAAAAAAAAACAAAAGAAAGAAAGAAAAGAAAAGAAAAGAAAAGAAAAGAAAAGAAAAGAAAAGAAAAGAAAAGAAAAGAAAAGAAAAGAAAAGAAAAGAAAAGAAAAGAAAAGAAAAGAAAAGAAAAGAAAAGAAAAGAAAAGAAAAGAAAAGAAAAGAAAAGAAAAGAAAAGAAAAAAGAAAAGAAAAGGAAAGGAAAGGAAAGGAAAGGAAAGGAAAGGAAAGGAAAGGAAAGGAAAGGAAAGGAAAGGAAAGGAAAGGAAAGGAAAGGAAAGGAAAAGGAAAGGAAAGGAAAGGAAAGGAAAGGAAAGGAAAGGAAAGGAAAGGAAAGGAAAGGAAAAGGAAAGGAAAGGAAAGGAAAGGAAAGGAAAGGAAAGGAAAGGAAAGGAAAGGAAAGGAAAGGAAAGGAAAGGAAAGGAAAGGAAAGGAAAGGAAAGGAAAGGAAAGGAAAGGAAAGGAAAGGAAAGAAAAGAAAAGAAAAGAAAAGAAAAGAAAAGAAAAGAAAAGAAAAGAAAAGAAAAGAAAAGGAAAGAAAAGAAAAGAAAAGGAAAGAAAAGAAAAGAAAAGAAAAGAAAAGAAAAGAAAAGAAAAGAAAAGAAAAGAAAAGAAAAGAAAAGAAAAGGAAAGAAAAGAAAAAAGAAATAATGTATTTTGTCCCTTTACAAGTGGTATAAATATGTGTTTGTATAATATGCATTGACCTACAACTGGAGTATATACCCACCAACAATATATGTGTATATATATGTATCTCTCTGTACCTACCACTATCATTTCTGTACACACTCTTTTATGTATTAAAAATTCAAACCCATACTCTTAGTGTGATTAAAAACTAAGTTTGAATTTATGGCCTTACTAAAATGGTTGGTTTTTTTGCCACTTGCTTCAATCCAGTCAGGAGTTCCCTTCTGAAGAGCTAAACACCTCCTTCATCATTAACTCATTCCTCTCCTCTTGGGACTTGCTGCCTGTCTTTCAGCACTTTTGAGTTGCATTGGTGTGCCCACATCAGACACATAAATGCTCTGCCCTGTCCAAGTGCCAGAGGGAGATGTGTTTGGAACAGGGAATGCACAGAAACACAGCAGAAATGCTGCAGCACACATGAGAATTTGCCCTGTCCTCGAAGCTTGTGCTCTCCTGAAATAGCCACAAAGATCTGGCAGAAGTGGGCAGTCGAGAGAGAACTGCAGCCCAGAATATCAATGCCTTTGTTGGTTTTTTTCCCTCTGAACTTGACATTTCACCTTACTAGGACGCAGCAAAGGGAATTTTGCTAGCCCCTAATTACTGTGAGTCCTTTTTTCTCACTGGATAGCAGATCTGGCATTGCTCTGTGTTTTTTTTTTTTAAATTATTATTATTCAGCAGCTCTCTTTTCCTGCTAAGGATGAGGCAGCTTGTAAACTCTACCTAACTGATTTTACAAACTTAGAGTCCTTGAAGTCTGAACATAACCTGCTGCCATACACAATCTGAAAAACACTCTTAAATCCTGGGTCAGGTTAGAAAATAATGGTGTAGAAGAAACAAAGAAAAGCTATAACAATAGAATACCGTTTGACTGATTTTTATCTGCCATCCAGCTTTGGAGGTCTTGTGTTTCCAAGTTTCTTTCACAGCTAGGAAATTTCACAGTGTGCATTAAATAGATGTTAGACTCAAATTCTGTAGCTAGAACTTTAAGAAAAAATAATAAATAATGCAAGACTCATGATAAAATCATGAAATGTAATAAAAATCATGAGAGATGGCAATGTTCTTATGGCATTAGTATGAAATTGCAGATTGAATCACCTTTTTCTAACTCCAAGCAAGGAACTCTACTACAAAAAAGACAAACTACCCTACCCTTAAGCGTACCTTATCCCTACCCTTGATGAAAAGCATTTCCTTGAAAGGTGGTTCCTGGGCTGTGGTGTACTGGTGGTCCACAAAATCATGGCAACTGTCCAGACCCGAGAGCTCACTGGTCCCATGTTCAAGAAGGCTGTGCTAAATGAACATCTAATCTTTGCAATACTTCCATGACCCATTCCCAGTTCTTTACCTGATAGTCCAGAGTGTCCCTTACAATATACCAGTCTGTGCTGCTAACCCATGAAAGTTGTGTTAAACCATGAGAGAAGTTTCTGGGTAATTAATGGCTTGGCTCTTTCCCTTATCTCCTTCTTGAAAGGCTTTCTGCTTCAAATTTAAATAACCGTTCTCCTGTACTCAGAGCCATCCTCCTCTATGAGCAGCTTTTTGATTGAATGGGTGTAAAGGGGGTTCAGGCATAGAAATACAAATGTGGGCTGTCAGATTGAACCTGGAAGCAAACAAGCTATTTTTTTTGGCCTGGTTTTAGGTAAATAATTAATTCCACTGAAGCTCACACTGTATGTATGGTGGATTAGGGGAAGAAAATATTTTTTGTGAGCTGCACTGGACACAATGAGGGAGCAGGTTTAGACCTGTACATCTGATATCCACATCTAAGCTAGTTATCGAGTATGGTGTTCATATTACCCAGTATAGTTCATGTGCACCGTATGCATCTTTGCATGACTTGATTTCCAAAGCTCCCTTTACAATGAGTGAAAGCATCCTGAGAGCTGGAATCTGGAGTGCTAAAAACATCAGTTAAAATAACGTAAATTTGGGAAACTCTTGCTTCACTGTATCTGGGATTTGAGCCAACTTATGTGAGACCAGAGTGTGGACTTTCATCCTTTATGAAACATTTGCAGGGTTAAAATGAATGAAAAGAGGTTTAAGTGTCAAACATTGGAGTTTTTTTTGCCAGCTGGGTTTCCACAGTGTCTTATGTTATTGGTCATAGCAGCAGCACTGCTTTTAACTCTTTTTCAAGCCTCTTACTCTGTGAATGACAGCAAATTGCAGAAAAAGGTGCCCATCTTCTGCCATTTTAGATCTGTCCAATTTCCTTTGCTTTTAAAGGACTTTACAGCAGCATCTGGATGAAATTTTTGCAATTAAAAAAAGAACTTCTTCTAATCTATTTACTAGGGAGTTAGAAAGGTACAAATTCTGGGGTGCAAATTGCCCTGTGGATATTTTTTGCCATCAGACATGGCAGTGTGTTACTGTGAGAGGTGATTCAGCATCCAGAAACAGGAGCTCACAGCTGAGATGATCCATGAGCCTCTTTGGATAGCATGAGAGCATTCCTTTTTTTGACTCAAAGGCTTTTATTAGTGCCATTGGGCTGTGAAAGGGGAGCCAAGGCAGGAAAGGCCAATGACGAATGATTCATTGAGAGTGCTGAAGATATCTGAAAAAAACCCCCAACAACCGACCCTGGGGCTTGCTGTCTCCCTGAATTTCAGAGGTTGACATGCCAGGAGGTGAGAGAACTGCACAGCCCACAAATCCTTCATTGGGTGCCAAGCTGCATCGGGTCTTATTTTTCTGCTGCCTGCAAATGCGGGAGGGTATTAAGCCCACGTAGCAATTCTGTCCAGCTGGCGGGCAGCTTGCCATCTAAAGAAAGAGTGTGGTCCATGTGCCTGCCCTTATCTGACATGCTTGTCACCTTGTGGCTGTGCCAAAATTGTACTCTGCAGACCTTCAGTGATGCAGCCTTCAAATGGAAGCAACCAATTGGCTATTTGCTTCAGCTCGGTGTCAGATGAGTCTCTTCCTCTGTTTGAATTTGCTCACTGAAAAGGAGCTCAGATTAGCCTGCTGGGAAACAGCTGCTGGCAGAAAAGCTAAAAATTTCTCTGCATCAGCAAAAGGATCAACAAAGACCAAGGGATTTGTTGGAAGCAGAGAGAGCCTCATGACCTACCTGCTTTCTGTCTGCTTTGGGCTGCCAGCCTGGCTGTGGCATAGGTACCAATGGTGAGACTCATCTGACTGAATATGCATGTCCACAAACCTAAGAGATAATAGACAACAGATAATTCTCTTGGTGTTTCTTCGGGTGTGATATGCCAGCCCAACATAACTGAGCTAAATCAGGCCCTGAAAGGACCTGTTTCTCTCCACCGACTGCAAAATAGTCCCTGGGAGAACCAGCTCAGTTGAAGACCTCTGTCTTGAAGATGTCTAACATTAGAAAAGTGGACCTCATCCTTTTGGTGTTTGCAGTGGAAATATCTTCATATGAAAGTGCTCAAAACAGCCAATGGCCTTTAGGGGCAGAATTTGTCAGATCAAATGTAGGTCTCAATTTTAGGATGAGAAGAAACACTGCTTAAGCTCCACTCCCATAAGAAGGAATCCCAAGGTGACTGGATCACATGGAGGCAGCATCATTGTAAACAGGCAACTGAGTAAGAAGGTGCATTTAACCTTATCCCTGCCTCTGAGCAAGAAAGCTTTGGAGGGCATGGCTGAGTGAAAACAACACAGATACTGGGAAAAATCTGGACTTCTAGGTCAGACTGGGCCTGTCCTGAAAATCATGTAGACCTACTCCTCCAGACCATTCCCTAATTCATCAGTGCCTGTAACTGAGTAGATGGTGCCAGAGACTGACTCCTTCATCACCTAAGAAATATCTCAAATGGAAACTAGCCTGACATCAGCAAGTGATCAGGCAGTCAGAGCATCCTATGCAGTGGGCATTCTATGACCTGCAGCCATGTTGGTTCACAGGTGTGTGGGCTCACTGACCTGAGCTTGTCAGTGTTGGAAGAAGCATTTCAAAAGCTGTCAAGCTCACATGAGTAGGAAATTCTCCATGCTCTACTACTTGATTAACAACTTTTCCCTATGTTTAACTGGAGTCATGTTTGAGCAGCCAACATCCCCCCTGCTGCTTATGTGAAGATGGGAGACCTCCCATTTTGCTCTGTGCTCTCATGGAGAATCAGAAGCGGATTTCCAGATTCCCATGGCATAGTGTCCCCTCTCATACCCTGCCAGCAGGGAGCTGATGGTCTCTCATTTAGCATGTTATGGACTCCCCAGTTATCACTGAACACATCTGTGTGAATAACCACAGCCTCCCTGCTGCCTCTGTCTGCAATGGCTAGTTCAAAGCTAGCTTGCTATCAACCTATCATTGCAATCTGTGAGGTAGATGTCCCCACGTGGCCCAAAGGGATCATTATCCTTTAAGTGAGGAAAGCCTTCTCCCCTTGTCAAACAAAACCAAACAATATTGCTCAATTTCATCTATAAATCCCTACTTCATCACTACGCGTGACTCCCTCTCCACCCAGGCCAGTACAGTGTTCATCCCTCTCACTCCTGGGAGTGATAAAAGCATTAATTTATGAGGAAAGGATTATGACTGAACTGCGGCCATGTGTGACTTGAGAATCAAGTCACCGCAATAATTGATTTTTCCTCTTTCTCTCCTGTCTGATACTCATCTCTCAGGCTGGGCCTTTTGATTTATAACATTATTATTAAAAACGAATAAGTTCCTCCAATTACAATTTCAATAACCTATTGATTTTTCTCAACTCTTGTTCCATGCGCTGTTCATCCAGTGTACACAGCTTGCACTTTGTTTTGATATATGTATTCTCAAACTGATGCCTTCCTCTGGGATGAATCATCCTGCCTGACAAACCCATTAATAAACTGTGAAGCATGGAGGGGACATGGAGGTGGAGGATCAAGGAAAGGTAGGTTCAGGGTAGAAATAAACTATGTGTTGTGAGGGAGCTGCTGTCATCCTGTAATGGATTCGTTCAGTGTCTGCATGGCAGTAGGTTGTCAGAGACTGTGATGTGATGCCCATGTTCACAAGGATGTTGCCAGACTCCACCATCTTTCTTGAAGATCCATTATTTCCTTTCCAGGACACCTCTCCATTTCTTTATCTCCAGATTGCTTTTTTTAGCACAATAGGATTACATCCATTGTCAGTTCAATAAGGTGGACCTTTGGTTATACTTTAGATGACTGACATTATTAACCCAGGAATGGAAGAAGTCTTCATTTTCTACATACTTGGTTTAGAAAGAGATGAGTTCCACCTCTGCAAGTAGATCTGTTTTAGACTACAAAACAACAACAACAACAAAATCCAACTAGGAAAACCACAAATCTCTATCAACATCTCTTTTGCTGTCTTACATTTTGCCTCTACTATTGGGCATATGCCAGGAGGGGGTCTTAATAAAGTATGTCAGTTAATTCTGTTACCTTTCTGGCACCATGTAGCACACTAAAAAAAAGGTACTTTACGGCAATGTAGGAGAAAGTTTTATTGGCAACTTTCTCTGAAAATATGTCAGCCACGCATGAAATACTCGTTTTAAGTCCTGAACGTGCTGCTGAACGAAGACATATGTGTATAAGGGAATATGGCCAAAGTAGGCAACAACCAGAATATCTGATTCACCAAGTTGTAGTGCCATTAAATCATCTTGCAAATCTTGAGCTCAGGTTTAAATTCTTTAGCTTAAGGAAGAGGTCTGTTCTACAGCATTTCTGGCAATAAATCAAAGTATTAATTAGAGAAGCATAGGAAACACCTACTATTTTCTGGAAGCAGAATTTTTTAAAGCTTCTACATATCCTGCCCAGTAACAAAAGTCACATTTTGATTATCGCCAATTACAGCTGCTATGATTCAGGGCTTGGATCAAAGCACTCTGAAGTCAACCAGAGTCATTTCACTCACTTTGCTGTTCTTTGTATGAGGCCATATATGAACACTTTCCATCCTCAGATGGCATTGCAAACCTGAAATAATGTTCCCTATTCATCAGATGAAAACATTCTGTTAAGAGAATGATAAGGTTGCCAAGAACATTCAAAAGGAGGGAAATGCCAGCCTTTGAGAAGCCTGAACAACATTAATAGACAACCCTGGTGTGAATTCATTTTTATGAGAGGTTTAAACAAAATCCTGTCTGCAGGAAATTCTTAGCAGAGTCTGGAGTAAGGCCCAATTACGGTTCCTGTGTCATAAAAGCAAAAATAAAGCCTTTTCACTTCTTACAAATGTCTTGCCCTTATAATAACTTGTGTTGGGGATTTTCAATATGTTGACATTTCTGTAGCGAAGGTGGGAGCTGGAGAGATTGATCCTTAATCTCTGAAGACCTTACATGGTCCCTTGAGGAGCTGTGAGCTCTGGGAAGCACTGAGGAGGCTGCAGGGGCTTGTGAAGTCCTGAAGGTTTTGGTTGTTAAGCCTAGGTTTGAAAAATGCATGATGGAAGAGTAGGCTGGGGCAGCATATGGAGTTTTCCCTTCTGACAGCAGCTCTGAAAAATTCTGCTTTTCGCTCTGAAATGAATTTTCCTCCCTAAGAAAACTGAAATTTCCTATGGATCAGAGATGTTGAATTTCGGCGTTGTTTTTGTATGTTCCCCTTCAGTGGTGAGGGGCATTGCAAACTCTTTGTGGATGTTTGAACTTGTGAGACATCTCATCTTTATCACATCAGAGCACCTTATGGACACCAGTTTACCTGCCCCTGTGACACTGGGGATGTCACTGTCATGTCACACTGGATTCTCCTCAAGCTGTTCTGTCTCACATTTCTTTGTGTTGTTTTTGTCCTGTACATTCATCTATTGCCCTTTACTCTTGGCTTTTTGGGGGTAGTTCTGCCTTTGCACAGCAACCCGTTTGGGTGCCCAGATCCATGTCATGGACCTGTTGCTACCTAAATACAAATCTTTAACAGTTATATCAGCAGCAAAATCCTATGAGAAACTTACATTTTAGAGAACTGAAACCAGAGGCATAGAGCACAATCAACTTGTACCAGATGAGCAGAGATGCTTTTGGGTGAGCATGGAATAAATGTGGAAATACAGTCCAGTAGGCTGAGTACTAGCCGGTGAACAACAGACAGTAATTTTCCTTTGTTTCTGTACTTTCACAATCCTTTTCTGAAATTTTTGACAAGGCATTCTTATCTAGAGCTCTCAAGGATCCAGGGGCATCAGCTTGCAGCTCTTGGAATTCCTACAGTGATCTCTTCTCCCAGCCATGAGGTTTCTTCTCCCACTGCAGAGAGCTCACTCTGGAGTATCTGCCATGGTTTGTAGCCCAGCTAGCAAAGTAAATCTGGCTCCTAGTTTCTTTCCTTGACATCACAGGCTGTTATTTAGGGTGTCTCAACAGCTGTTTCACACAGACATCTAGGAATAGATGTGGCAGAGGGATGATAGAGAGGAACTGCTCCAGCTGTACCAAGACAAGCCATGCCTACTGAGAAAGCAGAGCCCTGAAGTGCTTAAATCCCACAATTAGATAGACACTACAGAGTTCCTCAGCAACCCTGCTCTAAAGACACCCAACTTCTTGCCAGGCCCATGTGCAAACCAATGGGGGTTGAGTCCACACTACACAAGTCTGTCTCTGCTATGGTGATCATTGCACGATTGACACCAGTATGCCCACAAATCTCCTGGTGTGGAAGGATGTGAACTTTGGCAGTTGCTACTCCCAGTATGTCTTGTCTCATTCAGGTATGGCAGTAACTATGCAATAAGAGGGAAAAAAGGATCTGTTGATGCATGTTGTGTTTCTGAGCAAGAACAAGCCACCATGGTGTTAACAACAGAAATCACAGTGTAGCCAGTTCTTGGTGCTTTCGATGGAATTCCTCTTCCCTACTTCAGGTACCTACAGAGTAGGGTCTCCATGTGAGCTATTGGTTGCTATTACTGTCTGTATTATTGCAGTTTGTAAGTCAGTGGAGTTTAGGCCATGAGTCATCTAACTAAGCATAGGGACCTACTCTGCTCTTTCAATGTAGCTGATTTCTAGACAGGTTTCGGGTTCTCTTTCACCCCAAACATTAGCTGTCTAAATTACTCTGGGTTATGATATATAACTTCTCTCTACTTGCCATGTGGAATAAAGATCCTGGTTTTATGCATCAAACACCCTGTGTACAGCTTTCAGGCAGCCATGGACTCTAATCTACTAATGGCTTGAGGGTAGGAAGGATAGGAAAAGGAGGCATTGCAATATTGTGCACCCGAGTTCATAGGTGAACTGAGCTTGCATTGAGTTCTTCAGCTGTAAATCAGTGTTGTTGGTAACCATCTGGTCTCATGAGCTGGCACACATGAGTCCAAAGGAATTGTTTTAAGAAAGACAGCAGGGGCTATCATCACGAACAATCATTATGAAAACTTACTTAGACTCAGACTCATGAGACCTTCTTCGCTCCATGTCCCATTCTCTCCTTGTTTAGTCTGAGAACAAGGAAAAGTTTGAGCTAGTGCTTGTCCTTTGCAAAGACATCCCTGACAGTAATTCCTGTTTTCAGGCGCTTTCTGAATTTGAAGATTTACAGCAATAATTGATTTTCTCATTAGAAAAAATAAACAAAACAAAATTCTGAAACTCCTGCCATTCTTTCTCTCTTTCCCTTGATCCACTTCTCATTCATCATCCATTTATTTTGATAAAATTTAACATTAAAATTATTTATATCAGGAGGTATATAGTAGCCTGCTGAAGCTGTCTTAAGGTCTACATGAGCAACATTTGCATACAGTGGAGCTAAGGGGCAGCCTAATGGTTTATGGTTGCAGCTGTGTAAGAATGCTATTAACTCCTCCTTATAGTTTTTATTTCCAAGCCATTATTGTATACATTTCATCTAAGCCAATAAAATGATAAGCCCCTTCCTAACTTGTCCTTGGAAACCTGCCAGTGAATGGGAAACCTGTGATAAGGGCAGCAAACATCTTTCAGAAGAGCATCTGCTTCTGAGAAGGGAGAATTGCAGCTTGCAGACAGACTGATACCAGGAAAAGGAAGATGAAAGCATGGGGAGTCCTCTGTCTTGCTATTTGCATGATGGGAAACAAGGCTTTAAAGGGTACCTGGAGTAAAGGCTTCAGGGAGGAGAATTAGAAAAGGTGGAAAAGATTGATCCTAGATGAAGGGATCACAGGCTGCAGTTGGCATAGCCATGCAAGGTGATGAGAGGCTGATAAGAGCCCCTCAGTGCTTGACCTTCTCTCTTGCCATTCCCTAATCTTGTAGCCATGGAGAAAAAGTGTTTTCACACTGCTAGGTGGAGTAAGGACAGGTGAATTATACTAGGTTGCATCCCTATCATCCTTGAATCTAAATGTCAGCTCACACATAGGCATTGGACTTCATGTATTAGAAGAAATTTGTCCTTTATTTGCATTGCAGTTGGTCCAGGAGGGACGCTTCTCCTCTCCCATATTTCTGATGCATCCTTGCCCAGAGAAACCTTCACAGATTCAGCTATTAGTGACAGAAACATCTGGAGACCTAACAGGGAACAGGATCTTCTTCTTCAAAGATCTTACCACCCAGTGACACTCAGGAAGATGAGATGAACAAAGCACCATGATAGAGCAGATCAGTAGAAGAATGGTAGAGATGGAAAAGCACTTGTTCAGTAACATGAAGAGAAATCTGTACCTCAGTTTCAAGTCCAGTTTCACCCTATAAGACTTCATGCACCCGTCTAGGGCAACTAAATGAGATATGGCTACTCCTACAGGCAATGAGGAGCTAACTGGCTTCAGAGAGTGATTTGGACCTTAGGAGACTGAGTAGCCCCTTGGGTAGCCATTTCTCTCAACTGTGCAGAGAGGGAGTTTACGGTGAGCACAGTCCTGACCTAGGTGCTTGGAGGCAGATAAATGAATGCCCAGGTCCACTTTTACTCACTAAAGTCCATGTATGGTACATTATACATTAAATTATACTACTTTCAGAGGAACTCTGCTCTTCCTGTTGTACTGTGGACCTCAGGCACTGTAAGGAGTTTGTGGATGTTTTTATGGGCATCAGTTTTCCTCACATCTCTTCCCCCACCTGTCCTACCATACCTCTCTATTGAACAGCGTTCTCTCCAATTAAGATAAAAAGTTAAGGCTTAGTGGCAGAATTATTATTATTACCAGCACAGTTTGTGACTCATAAAATTGCAACAACTGCTCTGCTTCATGTCAAGGGGGGGTAATTAAGCAAGATCATCTATAGCACCAGGTGGTGATTCATTCAAAACAGGAGCTGGTATAGCAGAGCTCAAGTGCCCACTGGACAGTGCTGTATATTTCACAGGCCATGAAATATATCCAATGTTGTTTTTTATCCCCCAGCAAGCTAGTAAGTTGTTTTTAATAGGGCTTTAAATATTTTTTAATTGGCATTTTATTTTTCTCTGGGAAAGATGCAAAGAGGCTGTTGCAAAATGGGACAGGATCACTTTTACTGCCATCATCCTTCTCGTGGGATCGCAGGGAGAATACCAATCCCACCCTTGTGTGAAGAATGAAGGGAGCAGGAGGAACTGGATGGCAGATAATCTGTGCTAGATTTCAGGAAGCTGAAGTCTTGTGCTGAGCATATGAGCTGGCTTTGCCCATGCTCTGGATGCAAATGAGTGCAATGTGAAAACCGAGTAATTGAGTTACTGTGGGGTCAGCTCTAGGCTAATGCTCCTTGCAGTTTTCTCAGGCTGATTAGCAGAAGCCCAGCACTTGTAAATACAGTTATATGGCATCCTGCTTAGGGCTGATCTCCTGGTTTAGGGCTAAGCATTAGAGCACTATGAAAAGCTTTGGGGATAACTTTGTTCTGAGGTGATTACCTAAACCTACCAACATCTGGTTTTGCCACAGCAGAACCTGTTTTCAGGCTATTGAAATGTACCCTGATATTTCTTTACTGTGAGGGTGGTGAGACACTGGAACAGGTTGCGCAGAGGAGTTGTGGATGCCCCATCATCGGAAATGCTCAAGGCTAGGTTGGATGGGACTTTGAGCAATCTGATCTAGTGGAAAGTAACCTTGCCCATGTGTGCTGGTTTTGGCTGGGATAGAGTTAATTTTCTTCGTAGTAGCTAGTATGGAGCTATGGTTTGGACTTGTGCTGGAAACAGTGTTGATAATACAGGGGTATTTTAGTTACTGCTGAGCAGTGCTTACACCACATCAAGGACTCTTCTGCTTATCACACTGCTCAGCCAGCGAGTAGGCTGGAGGTGCACAAGAAGTTGGGAGGGGACATAACTGGGACAACTGACCCCAACAGACTAAAGGGATATCTGATACCATATGACATCATGCTCAGCAATAAAAAGCTGGGGGAAGAAGAAGGAAGGGGTGGATGTTTGGAGTGATGGTGTTTGTCCTCCCAAGTAACCGTTATGCATGATGGAGCCCTGCTTTCCTGCAGATGGCTGAACACCTATCTGCAGATGGGAAGGAGTGAATGAATTTCTTATTTTGCTTTGCTTGTGTGCGCAGCTTTTTCTTTACCTATTAAACTGTCTTTATCTCAACCCATGAATTTTCTCACTTATACCCTTCCGATTCTCTCCCCCATCCCACTGCAGGGGGAGTGAGCGAGTGGCCCTACCAACCCAAACCATTCTATGATTCTACTGGAACCTGATCTCATTCTAGGGCCTCTTTTTGTGGTACTGAAATAATTTGTTGCAGTACAAGAACTCATTTTCTAGTCATATGTACAGGGTTCTGGCATTTTCCTTCCTTGAAAATTGGGCATAGTTATTATTACCCAAAGCCAGATGCAAACCAAACCTGTCAATTACTTGATTTCTGAAGGTTTATTTCCAAACAATTCAGAGACATTCTTTCCTTCTTTTGACCATGAAATGGGCCTTCACAATTTTCAGATTCAACCCACACTCCTGCCAGGAATATTGTCTCCTAGCCACTCAGGACTGCTGTCAATGAACACAGCTTTGAATAATGATTCATTTTCCACCCACTGATCACACCTTCATCTGCCCCTATCATTCATTTATACCTAAGTCTAACACCCAGCTCAACTGTCTGCTCTGAAACACATTGTGGGAAATGCAGTGGTTGACTGTGATGGGTGGTATATGCTTAGGAAATCCCCTTTTCTTCTAGGATAGCAAGAGAAAAATGACTTAATATTTGGTAGATGGAGTGTGAGAGACCAGCAGAGTAACTTCCATGGCCTTCCCTTTCTCTTATTTTGTGAGTGCAAATGGTATTAATGTAAACTTCGTAGGCATGCTGCAAAAAAAGCGTTTGCTGAAAACCTCTCCAGCACACACAGAGTTAAAGGATAAATGGGCAGAAAAAAATATGGCTGCTACATGCTAGAGATTTTTCCTGGGTAAAATTACACCCCAGAAAACTCTTATTCCATATAGATTTCCACCTCCTATATTGGCCAAAGGTATAAAGTACAGATGTACTCCATAATGCATATGAGTAGTATGGAGCCATTTGTTGGAAATCTAGTTACTGCTGGGGATGGATTCAGATGCCTCAGCATAGCTGCTAAGTCCCAGCTTGGACACCAAAGAGCACGTGACACACAGGTTAAGCTGATATGAGTCAGGACCACGCTCCTCTGGTTTGGTGCCTGCAAGACAAGAGATATCCCTAGGACATCTTGTTTGCCTCTGGGTGCCCTGAATCACACCCAGACTGAATCATGCCCAGACTGTCTCATTAGACCGACTTTAGGAACCAACACATCATCGGCATCAGTGTACTTTGATGGTAGTAGTGGCCTTTTAATCATTTTAAATCCAAGCTAGGCTAAAGTTAGAACGCATAAAAGGTCCAAAATAGACACCAGAGTTACAAAGTTTTATAAAAACAGAGGATTTCAGAAATTTAAAAAATACTAAAGCATGTGCTTTATATTATCAAATTGTATCCCAGAGAGGTGCAGCTTTTCCCTCTAAATGAGCTGATGAAGCAGGAGACTCTACAGGCTTTCTGGAGGGGCGTCAGCACCTGTGCTATTCTCAGGATCTAACATCCTTTTTATTGCTCTCTCTGGGGATTATTCTGGTTTAAAACTTCCTATCTTGGCGATTTTAAAGTTGAATGAACTTCCTGTGACCAGTTCCCTGTTTTCCCTTCCAGTTATAGAAATGCTCATGTCCCTTGGCGGTGGTGAAAGGGAGTTACCGCCTGCCTGAGGATTAAATAGAGGCTACTCAGGTACTTAGCTAATGTATTGGTCAAATCTTCCTCTAGAGTGGAGGGAAACACCATTCCCCACCTGTTACAGCAATGTCCAAACTTCTGGGAACTTTACCCATGCAGTGAAGCTACTTTTTTATGTGCACATGAAGACAGGAATAGTGCCCTGTAAGAATGTGTACATCAGAGTAATGGTTATAGATCATTGCTGCCCTCAACTGACCCTAGACTGTTTTGTAGAGCTTGGCCCCATAGTTGGTTAGGGGAGGTGGAGAAATAGCAATGGATCCATGATACTAGTCAGAAGAGGTGGCTGCCACTTCTACCTCTGCTCCTGAACTGAGCTGTGACTTCCACGCAATCATTTCACCCCTCCTGGGCTTTGACTTTGCTGTTCACTTACCACGCTTTGTTAATTGCTTTGAAATCTATGATGAAAGGAGCTACCTGGCTGCAGGCTGTCACTGATGATTTATGTCATGTGTTAAATGCATTGGCTTTTAACTCTGTGCAGCAGCCCCCCCCCCCCCCCCCCCCCCTTCACCCCCATTCAATAGCTTGGCAGCTGCAAGAGTAGCTTTAAAAAGTACGGTTGGTATTATAACAATTTCATCAACTGTCCTGGTTTCAGCTGAGATAGAGTTAATTTTCTTTATAGTGGCTGGTATGGGGCTATGTTTTGGATTTGTGCTGAAAACAGTGTTGATAATACAGAGATGTTTTAGGTGTTGCTGCACTGGTCAAGGACTTTTCAGCTTCCCATGCTCTGCCAGGTGCAGGAGAAGCTGGGAGGGGACACAGCCAGGATAGTTGATCCAAACTGACCAAAGGGCTATTCCATACCACATGACGTTATGCTCGGTATATAAAGCTGGGGAAAAAGAAGGAAGGGGGGACATTTGGAACGATGGCGTTTGTCTTCCCAAGTAACCATTACGCGTGATGGAGCCCTGCTTTCCTGGAGATGGCTGAACATCTGCCTGCCCATGGGAAGGAGAGAATGAATTCCTTGCTTTGCTTTGCTTGCCTGTGCGGCTTTTGCTTTACCTATTAAACTGTCTTTATCTCAACCCTCGAGTTTTCTTACTTTTGCTCTTCCGATTCTCTCCCCCATCCCACCGGGGGGGAGTGAGCGAGAGGCTGCGTGGTGCTTAGTTGCCGGCTGGGGCTAAACCATGACATCAACTCACAGGGATAATAAACAGGTAATTGAGTTTTGGCTGTTCTCTCCTGTCCTCGTGTTGCCTCTGTGCTCCACTCGCCTTGGCATTTCTCTCTTAGAAGAGCATCAGCTGGGAAAAAAGGTCAAGGGTTTACGAGGATGTCTGCTTCCATGAGCACCACTGATCATGGCCATCACGCAGGGGATGTTGTTATCTGACGCATCATACTAATCTCCCCGTGGTCTCCCAGGGCATTTTCTGTAAGGTATATTTCTTGGGCTAAGCCAGAGCTGTCTCTTATTATATGACCCAGAAGAATAGGCATGTCAGGGATCTGATGATCATCTACCACTAGGAAACCCAGCACATGTGATTTCATGCACTGGGAGTCAAAAGAGTTAAGAGGTCTGGAAGAGTGTAAATGAGCAGGACTCAGCCAGACCCCTGCAGGGAACTGATGGGCAAGAAATGACTTTGTTGAAGCATATTTCATCTCCCATTAACAGAAATGAGGCACAGCTCTACTGTGTAATCATTTGTACCTCCCCGGTACATCTAATTTGATAGGTATCTCAATGATCGGTTTAGCTAGTGAGCAATTAAAGACTAATTTGCATCTGCACATGAGATTAAAATGCTGGATGGATTAATTTTTAAAAGCTGCTACCTTTCATAGAAGACAGCATTAAGTGATTGGATGTATACATAGTATGGGATAGCATTTCTCCTTACAAAGAGGCACTGCCATGAAACTCAAGAAAATCTCTGCTTTGGTCAGCACACTTATCGCAGGTGATAAATATTTTCACCAGCAATTCTAGGTAAAGATAAGGCTTGTTGCATGGCTTCATTCCAGTGAAACTCTAACTACCGCAATATATGAAGTTTATCATCCACGTAAGTTGCAATGAAGCAATTTTCATGCCAACCTGCGTTAAATACATCGACTAGAGTATATGTTGCGGCATAAGGAATAGAACTTCTCTTCCAGTAACACGCATGTCTACGTTTGTGTTAAAGAGCTGGGAAAATGCTACTAGCAACCCTGGGATTGAGCTGGGTGGAGTATCCCGAGGCAGAATCTGTTTGCGCAGGAAAACATGTCGATCTGTCAGCAGTGAAATGGCAGGTGGGAAAAGGCAGTTTTTTCATTGCAAAGAATATTGGGCAAGATTATTTTTTTATATGCTGCAACACCCAGTGGAGTTGTGCCCAGAGAAAACATAAAAACTCCATTTGCAGGGCTGAAATGACTGCGTGTTTTGTCAACAGAGCAAGAAGAAGAAGAAGAAGAAGAAAAGTATACATGTAAAGAGAATAAATAGATTTTTTTTTACAAGCTGAGATGGAAAAACAAGTTTCAAAATGACTGACATTCAGTTTGATCCCACCCCCTTCTGGAGCTCTGGAAGATTCCTGATCCACAGTAATTGTCATTATTTTGTATTTTTGACCCAGTTTGGGATAAGAAAAATGTAAAATCCTGAAATTTCTTTTCTGGTAGGGAGTCAGTGGTCTCCTAGCAATAACTGGGATATGTATATGTTTACATGCAAACACACACAACCACACAATGAAGAGACCCAGCACACACTTACTCTCAGAAGTTCTGTATATAGTCCAGTCTATTAAATATGCTGTACTTTAAATGCATATTTTTCTGAGGCTGACAACTTGTCACAACCTCCACTCCATCAAGAGAAGCTATATCATTTTTTGCTCTGCAGGCTAAGCAGTTTCAGGCCACGTAGGTGCCTGGATGAAAAATGCTCCCTCTGAGTCAGCGGTGTGCTGCTACAGCGTTTTGCAAGGGGTTTTCTCCTGCTGGCAAAGCCAGGTAAAATGTGGTCCTGGCTGTCTGGGGCTGTCTGAGTGCCGAGTAGAGGCAGCTGTCTTTGATGGGTCTGGGAATGATGCCTCTGAATATCAAACTCTGGGTGTTTTAAACACTATCTTGGCATGTGGGAGTGGAGGGACTTTTGCAAAATAAGGATGCACCTACTGTACTTGGGTTCATCCCAATGAAACCTGCCTGCCAAGCTGAACAAAGCTGAACACTGGTGAAATGCAGCCACTCTTGGCCTATCTCCTTCCCAACACTGAATCTTAGGGGACCATATCACAGCTGAACACTGGAGACAGCGTTATCACTTGGGTCCTTAGTGGGAAGGATGGACCATTGAACACCTGCAGGCTTGAGGTTCTGAAGGTCTCCGCTGAGCACTCAGTTCCACGTGGTTGGGGTAAATGATTTAATAACAGCAATCAATGGGATAATACTCCCTTTATTTGTACTCGGGGTTAGCTTAGAAACATTAATACCCTCTATAAGGGGAGTGCACTCTGCTGAAGAGCTTAACACTACAACAATGTAGACAATAAAAATTTGGGTTTGGTGTTAGTATTAAGGGTATGTTTTTTTCTGTTCACATATATGGGTGTTTATGCAAAAAAGTCAAGGCCAGCCAGTATAAGCCCTTGAGTACAAAACTTGTGTAGCAGCTTAGAATCATAGAATACCAGGTTGGAAGGAACATCAAGGATCATCTGGTCCAACCTTTCTTGGCAAAAGCACAGTCTAGACAAGATGGCCCAGAACCCTGTCCAGCTGAATCTTCAAAGTGTCCAATGTTGGGGAATCTACCACTTCCCTAGGGACGTTATTCCAATGGCTGATTGTTGTCATTGTGAAAAATTTTCCTCTTGTGTCCAATTGGAATCTCCCCAGGAGTAACTTGTACCCATTATGCCTCATCTTTTCCATGTGACTCCTTGTAAAAAGGGAGTCTCTTCTTTCCTTCCAGAGTTTTCCTGATGGGCAGGTAGCAGGAGGGAAGTGAAAAAAAACCCAAAGAAACCAACAAACCAAGCCTGAAATTCACAATGTGCTTTAATTATGATATAACAACATTAATGACTTCTTGGTAATAGCTTGGGAAATTAATTAGCATGTCATTTGCAAACCGGAGTACCGCTTTTCTTCCATTTTCACTTTTCTGGTCTTGTTAGGGCCTGTGATACTATCAACACTCATGTCCAATCTAGTTAAAATTGCAATAACTCTTGAGAAACAATGACTTTAAAAAAACCTGCACGTAGATTAAGGGAGGCTGATACCTCTCAAGGTCATGCAATTCTTCTGCTGGGTATTTCTAATTTACCTATTAAGAAACTGTATGTGTGTATGAGACTTTCCCCACCCCGGGACTTCTTGCTGACTTCTGATCATGAAAGGTGTTTTCCAGATACATTCATGAATCATCAGGGTTTTTAAGGGGACAACACCTCAGTCCGCAATGGAAATTTCCTTCCAGACCACCTTGGTAAATGCTGGTAATAGGAATTTTGCTATCCTTCCTACTAGATTTTGTGTTGCTCCTGCATAGTATTAGGAAAGATCAGTTCCCAGGAGAAAAATGGACTGTTTGGTTTGCTTGAAATAAATCCAGTAATCTGAATTCATGCCTATCCATGCAGCAAAAGTAATCTCAGATTCTGATATTGTTTCTTTCAGTGGTAACCTTGGGAGGGAAGCGAGGAAAAATCATGTAGGAATAAACTACTTAGTTTTGTATGGAACAGCAAGTATTGAACAACCCAGTTCCTAGGAAGGTTAGGATAAAAGGCATTAAGAGCTGTGGGAATAGGATCCCAAACCCATAATCTCCCTAAGCAGGAAATCCTTCATTGGTGTAATTACAGAATCAGGAAAGAGAGAAGGTCTTATCATATTTTCCCATTTTTGTTTTGAGATATAGGGAGCAGTCAGCAGGTTCCTTTCTCAAACCATTTTAAAAATACATAAAGCACAAACACACCTCCACCTTTGCTTTACTGACCAGGAAATAAGAAAAATGTCACCATATTCAGATCCCTCCATAAAGCAACCTTCAGCCTAAAACCTCTCTCCTCCCAACAACTGTCCTCACCTGTTTCCTTTCCAGGCACATAAATTAGTACTTGCCATACGGATCCACAGAGAACTTCTAAATGGGTACAGCTCATAGCAGAGCAGGGCATTTCCCTGTGCTGAGGAGTTTGTCTCTTTATTGGCATGGACATTAAAGCAAATGCAAGCCAGGTCCTCAAGGTTCAAGAGCATGTGGCACCAAACCAAGTTGCAGAGCTCATCTCCCAGCCCCCCTCTTCTGCTCCATACATGTTGCTCACAGCCAGATTGGTGACCAGCAATGCCTACACTTAGGCAGCTCGGCTGAGGCTGAGATGTGGCTCTCAAGATGAAGGATAATCAGCTGGGAGGAGATACACCATATTGGAGATTCCCAAATCCCAGCCTTTGAGGATGTTCTGATTTAAATCAGCTTCTTACAGCTGTTCACATTCCCTCAAGCCCCTCAAATGCCCTGTAAAAGGGAGATTTGATAAGGGTAAATCTTGCTGCAGGAAAGGTAGGGACAGCACACCCTGTCCCCAGACATTTCTGCTGACTTGAGACAGGGTTCAGAGAGTCATGGAAGTGCCTCCAGGTGCAATTTCTTGAGGAGCGGATGCGAGAAGTTGCAGCTCTGCACCTGCAGTTATTTGTTTTAAGTACATTTCAATTTCCATTTAATGGGTAGGGAAACATCCTGCTATCACTCAAATTTGTCTTTGATTGCCTTTTTTTCTTTACAAGTTAAATAGTAAATGAAAATACAAGATATCCAATACGAACAAAATTATACAATGTCCTGAAAAGTTAAATGCACCCAAATATCACCCCTGCACAGCTCTTGCCATGGACATCAATTGTGATCTTAGCTTTGCAGGAGTGTGTTGTGGTTTAACCTGGCAGGCAGCTAAACACCACACAGCTGTTCGCTCACTCCCCCCAGTGGGATGGGGGAGAGGAGTGGGAAAAAAGAAGTAAAACCCATGGCTTAAGATAAAGACAGTTTAATAGGATAGAAAAAGAAGGGAAAATATTAATAATACTAATGATAAAAGAATATACAAAACAAGTGATGCACAATGCAATTGCTCAACCAGCTCGCCCAGCCAGTCCCTGAGCGACGATCGCTGCCCCCTGGCCAACTCCACCCCAGTTTATATACTGAGCATGACATCATATGGTATGGAATAGCCCTTTGGCCAGTTTGGGTCAACTATCCTGGCTGTGTCCCCTCCCAGCTTCCTGTGCACCTGGCAGAGCATGGGAAGCTGAGAAGTCCTTGCCTAGTGTAAACATGACTTAGCAACAACTAAACCATCAGTGTTTTATCAACATTATTCTCATACTAAATCCAAAACACAGCACTGTACCAGCTACTAGGAAGAAAATCAACTCTATTCCAGCCGGAAACAGGACAGTATCCACTGCTTATTCTATATAATCTATGACATGCCCAGGTCCCGCACCTTCCAATACATTCCAATTAATCACCACCACCTTTCCTGTCTTTTGATATAAACACACAGATATCATTCTCTTAGTCTATGGGCCTCCCTCTAAAACGTCCATTGAGTTCACTTAGTCCATGACATTGGGCTCCATCTGTCATAACAGTCTTTCAGGGCAGGAGAGATGGTGTGTGGTGTTGGAATGTTGCATGCTGAAGCCAGTTCTGGTTCCATCACCGCTGCACTTGTGTGGTTCTATCATCACTGTACTTTCCTTGGTTTCATCAAAGTTCATTCTTTATTAATCTGTGTGATTCTTACTGTAATACCATTGATATGGCATATAGCCACCACAGAAGTGATTACATACAGTATTATATAGCAATTAACATCATACAGTTTAAATAATTGGCTATTCTCACTCAAAATCAAATCCCCTTGAGGTACACATTGGACATCCTCATCCTTCCACATTACCCACCAAGCACACCCAGGCCCTTGAGCAAAAGCAATCCCACAAATGGGTTTGCCTTTGCCTGAGGCAGGAGTAACCCAGACTGTCTTCCCCAGCATATTTTTTACGTGCGCTACAGGGACTTTATCCCCTTCACAATACAGTACGTAAAGTTTTTGACTGGGCAGGGCCAGCTTGATTGGCAGATCCCCTAGTGTTGACTAACCAGGTGGCCTTTGCTAAATGTGTATCCCAATGTTTGAATGTCCCACCACCCACTGCTCTCAGTGTACTCTTTAACAGTCCATTGTATTGCTCGATTTTCCCGGAGGCTGGTGCGTGGTAGGGGATGTGATAGACCCACATCCCCTGTCGTACCCCACACCCACGGTATATCACAGGGATGTGATATGCTGTGCTCTTTGGCCCAGGTGTCTATGAGGTTGTTTCAGAAATGAGTCCCGTTGTCTGACTCAGATCTCTCTGGGGTGCCATGTCGCCACAGGACTTGCTTTTCAAGGCCCAGGACAGTGTTCCGGGTGGTGGCATGGGGCACGGGATATGTTTCCAGCCATCTGGTGGTTGCTTCCGCCATTGTAGGCACATGGCACTTGTCTTGGAGGGTTTGTGGGAGTGTGATATAATCAATCTGCCAGGCCTCCCCATATTTATATTTCAGCCATCATCCTCCATACCAGAGATGCTTTAACGGCTTGGCTTGTTTGATTGCAGCGCATGTTTCACATTCATGGATAACCTGTGCAATAGCGTCCATGGTCCACCCCTCGATCACGAGCCCAGCTATATGTTGCATCTCCTCCTTGATGGCCTGAGGTATCATGGGCCCACCGGGCTATAAATAATTCACCCGTATGTTGCCAGTCCAGATCCACCTGGGCCACTTTAATCTTAGCAGCCTGATCCACCTGCTGGTTGTTTTGCTGTTCTTCAGTGGCCCAGCTCTTGGGTATGTGAGCATCTAGGTGACGTACTTTTACAACCAGGTTCTCTACCCAGGCAGCAATATCTCACCACAATGTGGCAGCCCAGATAAGTTTGCCAATGCCCTTTGGATCACTCTCAGCATGTCTGGTCTTTATCATCTTTCCTTGAGCATCTGCCCCTGATCACTGTCAGGGATGGGATGCAAAGCCAGATGGACCTTTGATTTGGCCCATCTGTCTGTCCCACTCTCCATTGTGCATTGCAGACATAAGCAGTGAGTCAGAAAAATTTAGACAGCCATTCCCATGCTTTACAGCCTTCTACCTTGGTCTGAATGCCATTCCTGCAGCCTTGTTGGGGAAAGCCCTTTGCAATTCCACTGGAATCCTCCTGCCAAAGAGAGGAAAGGAGAAAAGGCCCTTTGTGGCTCTCAGCGATCTGAAGTGTCTAGATTGGTGTAACAACAACCTTTCTGAGTTTTGAAATAAAAGCCAAGAGTTGTATTTTTGGAAGACAGAAGTTCCTCTGAGTGCACCCAGCAGAACGAATTTTAACAATCACTTGACAAAATCTCCTAAATTAAATTTCAGATTAAAAACCTCATGGAAATTAAACTGATAATCCATGCATTAAAAACAAAGTAAATCAGACTACTTGAGAAGCCCTTTCTAAAGAGGAAATCACAGCCCCACATCTCTAATTTGTGAGTTATTGACACGCTGGTGCAGTGGAGCTGCAAGACCTTCAGATCACAAAGCAATTCTCTGTTCTCCAACTCCCTATCTGTAATAGCAATTTCATCCCCAGCTTGTCCACACAGAGATGTTCAGGAAAATAAATCCATGCCAATAGATATCAGAATAGACTCACTGTCTCCTGTCGCAAAGTTTGCAGCCTGCTCTGAGTTTGCTGTGGCTGTAGCTATGCATCTATGTGGACGCTGTGCTCTGTGCATCCCCTCCAGCCTAAACGTTTTTCTATTAAGCCTGCTGGAATTGGATTCACTGTACAAAACTTGCCTTATGGTATAAGGCCCCTCTCACAAGAGTCTCTGAGTGCCTGCAGGGCACAAACTAATATTTTCTTCAGTTTAAATACGTTCTGGTTGAGGCAACAACAGGTTTCAATAGGCTGCAGGGGTGATACAGGCTCTGTAATAGCTCCAAATGATATTACTTGAAAGTTGAGTAGAGCAGAGAAAGATCAATCTGTTCAAAGTGTATTTGGCAGTTTTAAAATACATTTGAGTTCAGATTGAAACAGAAAAGTCTCTAATGTTGGTGTAACTCTGCCAGAAGTTATAGGGACCCTGACAAGCTGACCCCAATCTCTGGACTGGAAAAACTGGAAATGTCCACCCATTGGTTAATTCCTGGAGATGACTGTCCAAAGACCATGGGACATGGAAGAGCTGGCACACAGTATGAATGCAAGGGCAGTAAGTTGCTGTGCCAGGCTGTGCTAATAAAATATTATAGTCTGCTTTATCTTACCGGGTACTTTGCTCAGACCAAAGACATGGGCAGCTCCCCCCCACATTCCCATGAGGAGAGACAACATGATATTCTGGACCAACCAAGTTCAGGACAAACTGCAGCTAAATCTGAGTTAGTAAATAAGGGTGGCCACATGTCCCAAATTTACCAGCACATTCCCAAACTTGTAGCGTCATGTCACTCTTTTTGCTTGTGACATTATTTTGTCTTGACTGTTCAGCTAGGTCACAGTATTTTCTCAGTCTTCTCCAAGCCCTGGAAACTATCCCACTCCCTGTGTGGTGGGAATATGAGGTGGGAACATGAAGAATCTGCCTTTGCTAATTTCTGAGTTTGTAATAACATGTGCTTCCAAAGATAACTTCTGGTCTCTCAGGGTCTCTGCTTTCCCCTCTAACCTGCCCAGGACTGCTGTCTTCTAAAGACTAAGGTGCTTCATGTGTTTCCTCAGTTCAGAATTTCCTGGTGAGAGACGGTAGAGAAGTGGACTTGCCAGTTGAGCTGCTGTCTTTTGTCACATTATGCTTCACATTGCTCACTAAATATGGTTCAGTGGTCTGTTAAAATTAATTTCATATTAATTGTTTTAAGACCGACAGCATCCTGTGCTGCTTTGGGTGAGCAATTGCCTTTCTCTGCTGGGAAATAATTTTGGCATTTCATTTGGAAAAAAGTAATTAACTGCATGGGTATGCTTAGTTGAGTAAGTCATTACAATCTCTGACTTATGCAAATGAGATTGTTGAAGTATAATTCCAACTGAGATAACTCTACACATACATAAACTTTTAATTTGCACAGTCCGGCAGAATATTTGTGTGCAAATAAAAGCCGTTCACAGGTTAATTTATAAATCTCAATTGTATAATCAATTTTCAAGGAGCAGAGAGCTTGTGATGCAGCAAAGCTGCTCTGTGAGTTCCCAAGGATCTTTCTTGGCACATCATTTGATGGTTAACATGATGTATCCACTGGTTCAGACATCCCTGTGCTCATTTTACATCTGCTGTAGCATGAAACATGCTTTCAGGGTCACCCTCCACATATTCTGCCTGCCTTAATTATGATGTTTATTATGGATATTATGAAGACAGGTGGCCATGCTCATGGATTTTAGAAGTTCATTACTGGCTTCTAAGTAACTGTCCTGGACTTCTTTGTTCCAACAAGTTTAAACTCCTGAGTACATATTACTAATTTCTTTTTCCCTTCTTCGTCATCTTCCTACAGCACCTAGCTTTTTCCGTCCTGGAACATAACATTATTATGCAATTTGCTTGGCCAGTTTAAGATAAAGAGATGGATGCAAAGGCTAAATATGTGCAAAGAAAGAGCTAGGAAATTATTTTTCCCTAGAAAATTAATTACTTCCCCCAAATATTCTAATTTGTCCTGAAAATACTTGGGAACTTGGAGAAAAGAATATTTTAGGGACAGATTCCTAAAACAAGGGAACAGATGTTCCTTCTTTGTTCTCCACAACTGATGCTGTACAGATTCAGCATTAGGTCAGATGGATCCCTTTCTGTTTCCTATTTGGAAGAATTACATTTTCTAATAGAGGCCTGAGTTAAACCAAGGGTCTGATGTCTCTGGAGAAATCCCAGAGTTTGGAAAACCCTCTGCTAGTAGGACAAAAGAGTCTTTCTGTAGGATTTGATATAGTGTTCTCTGGGGTGGTGATTTGATGGGACTTAATAATTTTGTGCCTACTGTGTAATCAGGAGCCTGCATCCATCTTATCCTCTTGACTGATGAACATAATTCTGAATATGAGAAGGGATGAGCCCTTGGATGGAGGAGGTGGAAAGATGAGGAGTGAGGGAATTGTGGATGGCAGTGACTGAAGCTCAGATATCTCTCCAGGAGAGCCAGTCTCCTCTGACAAGTCTGATTAAAGGAGAAATGGTTTTGGAAGCACGGGGTCAGTGGCTCTGACCAAGCTGCTACTTCATTTAGAGAGCTGGCTGATCTGTGCCTTGCACTAAGGCTCTCGTAACAGTAGAGAGCTGTTAACAAGAGATGCTTAATCATCTCTGGCTGACAGGGAGCTGCCAAGTGGCTTGGCAGCTTGGAAGGCCTTTCTGCACTCCCAGAAAGACAGGTCTTTGCAGATGCTGAGGTTTCAAAAGGAACAGTTGTTCCCAGCAGAGTGAACAGACTTGATTTTCAATTTGTGCTTCTTTTGAATGCAGCAGACCATCTGTCTTATGAGTATAGACCAGGTCCACAAATTATTGGATCAAAATTAATACATGAGGTCATTAAAATCTGTAACAGCTCTGAATTGCTTAAGCTTAGGTAAATGAAAGAGGCAAAAATAAACATTAACAGTAAAACCATCCTTTGGCACTGACTGCGACTACTGAGTTGAGGGGTCCAACTTCTGCAGTAGGCCTTAGTGGCACAGAGCCCATGTCCAGAGCTGGGTGCAAGGCTCTCTCTGCAGTTGGGAGCTATACCCTAATTACTGAAGTGTCATATGGAATGCCTTTTTAATTTTTTTTTAATTTGGGGTGTAAACATTCACCTGAAGAGGGAGATATCTGAAATCTGGGTCTCTGCTCCCAGGAGCACTGTATGTTTCTCTTGGTAAAACCATCCCAGCTTAATTAGCACGTTTTCAGTACCAGAGAGTCAACCATGTCTTACTGATGGTTGCAAATGATCTAGCAAAGAAGGAGAAACAGAACAGCATTTCGATGTGACCTTGGTCTTACCTCTTCTCTTCTCTTGTCTCTCTGAGGGTATGAGGTTTGGGGAGGGAACCCAGCACAATGAGACCCCTTCTCAGCTTGGGCAGGGCCTGGGCAGGTGATTCTGGCAAGGCTTGTGTGTTCTTCTCTCAAACAAAGAAAAAGAAAGAGTGTCAAGTCTGTTAAGCAGAGTTTGTTACTGGCAATTCCTTGAAGCACAGAAGCTGGTTTCACCTTCGTTAGTTCCGTAATGAAAGTTTTTCAACTCCGTGTCAGGCAAAAAAAAAAAAAGTTGTTTGAAACAGAAATCTTGTCGCAAGGTCAAGCTGAGATTGTTGCTGCTTTAATAAACACCTCAAATTGTCTCTGATTAATTCCAAATAAATTTGAGGACAGACTTTTCTGTGTGATAAGTGATTTCGAGCAAGTGCTGTTGACACATTGAGCTGATTGAGATTAAGGAGAGAAAGAGATGAACAATGGGGTGAGATTAGAAACTCTTTGTCACACAGATCAGGACCCTGGAGTGGAAGGATGACACAATCATTTGTCATGTACCAGAGGTGAGAGGAATGAATGAGGGTTTGCAAGAAGATGGCCAGAGACTTGCAGTGTAGTTGAGCTGCTCAGTAGGCAAAGTCAGTACAAGCCATAAGAAAAGCATATAGTGGGATAGCATGAAGCTTATTTGTGTTCTTGGGAATGGGAAAAGTGTGGCAAAGCAGTGGAAACTAGTGGTCCAAGTGAGTCATGGGATGTCCGCAACTGTATGGTAGGAAGGGATAATCAGCTTCAGGTGTGGGGCTGATTTGTGGGACCCACTGGTGTAAGATCTCCTTAGTTTAGTACTGGGAGTGTAGTGTTTCTCAGTCAGACAAATGTTTTGACTCCAGGGAGAATCATGGGAATACAAGACAAATAGCGGTCATATCCAGCAGAAGTTCAATGTTCTGTTTTTCTTGCCTGACGTATGGTAACAAGGATTGCAACAAGACCAACCATGGCAATGCACCACGTGAAACAAGAGACCCCTCCGACACCTCTGATATAGTCCTGGCAAGGACCATGGTGGAGGTACTCTCTCTCTCTCTCTCCATCATGCAATGTTAGACCCACATGGTCAAAACCCCCTGATACCCTTTAAACATACTCATCAGAGCCAAAGACATCCTACAGGATGATGGAATTGGGGAGCAGCTATTAAGTGGTGTAAAAGGAAAGGAGACAGATGGAGTCAGAGTGGAAATACCCACAAGGCTGAGGAAAGGGAGGGAAAGGGCTGTTGTTGCATAGAATATTTAAAATACTCCAGATATATACTGGGAAATGGCTGCAGGGAATGAGTCATAGAATCTTGGAATCACAGAATCGTTTAGGTTAAAAAAACCTTTAAGATCATCAAGTCCAACTGTAAACCCAACACTACCAAGTCCACCACTAAACCATATCCCTAAGCACCACATCATCTACACGTCTTTAAAATACCTCCAGGCATGGTCATTCAACCACTTCTTTGGGCAGCCTGTTCCAGTATCTGACAACACCTTTGGTGAATAAATTTTTTCTAACATCCAATCTAAACCTCCCCTGGCACAACTTGAGGCCATTTCCTCTTGTCCTATCACTTGTTACCTCCTTTCAGGTAGCTGTAGAGAGCAATAAGGTCTCCCCTGAGTCTCCTTTTCTCCAGGCTAAACAACCCCACTTCCCTCAGCCGCTCCCCATCAGCCTTGTGCTCCAGACCTTTCACCAGCTTTGTTGCCCTTCTCTGGATACGCTCCAGCACCTCAATGTCTCTCTTGTAGGGAGGGGCCCAAAACTGAACACAGTAGTCAAGGCGTGGCCTCACCAGTGCCAAGTACAGGGGGACAATCACTTCCCTAGTCCTGCTGGCCACACTATTTCTGATACAAGCCAGGATGCCATTGGCCTTCTTGGCCACCTGGGCACACTGCTGGCTCATATTCAGCTGGCTGTCAACCAACATGCCCAGGTCCTTCTCTGCTGGGCAGCTTTCCAGCCACTCTTCCCCAAGCCTGTAGCGTTGCATGTGGTTGTTGTGCCAAGTGCAGGACCTGGCACTGAGCGTTGTTGAACCTCATACAATTGTCCTCAGCCCATCGATTCAGCCTGTCCAGATCCCTCTGGGCAGAGCCTTCCTACCCTCAAGCAGATCAACACTCACCACAAAGCTTTGGGCCTGGCCATCCAGCCAGTTTTTTACCCAGTGAAGAGCATGCCCGTCCAAGCCATGAGCAGCCAGTTTCTCCAGCAGAATGCTGTGGGAAATGGTGTCAAAGGCTTTAATAAAGTCTAGGTAGGCAACATCCACAACCTTTCCCTTGTCCACTATGTGGGTCACCTTGCCATGGAAGGAGATCAGGTTAGTCAAGCAGGACCTGCCTTTCATAAACCCATGCTGACTGGGCCTGATCACCTGCTTGTCCTGTACATGCCGCATGATGGCACTCAAGATGATCTGCTCCATAACCTTCCCCAGCACCGAGGTCAGACTGGCAGGCCTGTAGTTCCCTGGACCCTCCTTCCGGCCCTTCTTGTAGATGGGTGTCACATTTGCTAACTTCCAGTCAACTGGGACCTCCCCAGTTAGCCAGGACTGCTGATAAAGGATGGAAAGTGGCTTGGTGAGCACTTCCGCCAGCTCCCTCAGTACCCTTGGGTGGATCCCATCCAGCCTCATAGACTTGTGTGTGTCTAAGTGGTGTAGCAGGTCACTAACCATTTCCCCTTGGATTATGGGGACTTCATTCTGCTCCCTGTCCCTGTCTTCCAGCTCAGGGAGCTGGGTACCCAGAGAACAACTGGTCTTACTATCAAAGACTGAGGCAAAGAAGGCATTAAGTTCCTCAGCCTTTTCCTCATCCTTTCTCACTGTTTCCCCCTGCATCCAATAAGAGATGGAGATTCTCCCTAGCCCTCCTTTCATTGCTAATGTATTTATAGAAACATTTTTTGTTGTCTTTTACGGCAGTAGCTAGATGAAATTCTAGCTGGGCTTTGGCCCTTCTAATTTTCTCCCTGCATAACCTCACGACATCTTTGTAATCCTCCTGAGTTGCCTGCCCCTTCTTCCAAAGGTCATAAACTCTCCCTTTTTTTCCTGAGTTCCAGCCAAAGCTCTCTGTTCAGCCAGGCCAGTCTTCTTCCCTGCTGGCTTGTCTTTCGGCACATAATGACGGCCTGCTCCTGTGCCTTTAAGATTTCCTTCTTGAAGAATGCCCTGCCTTCCTGGACTCCTCTGCCCTTCAGGATTGCCTCCCAAGGGACTCTGCCAACCAGGCCCCTCAACAGGCCAAAGTCTGCCCTCCGGAAGTCCAAGGTAGCAGTTCTGTTGACCCCCCTCCTTACTTCTCCAAGAATCAAAAACTCTATCATTTTGTCATCGCTATGCCCCAGACAGTCTCCAGCCGTCACATCACCCACAAATCCTTCTCTGTTCACAAACAACAGGTCCAGTGTGCGCCTTCCCTAGTTGGCTCACTCACCGGCTGTGTCGGGAAGTTATCTCCACACACTCCAGGAACCTCCTAGAGTGTTTCCTCTCTGCTGTATTGTATTTCCAGCAGACATCTGGTAAGTTGAAGTCCCCCACAAGAACAAGGGCTAGCAGTTGTGAGACTTGTCCCAGCTGCTTATAGAATATTTCATCTGCCTTTTCATCCTGGCTGGGTGGTCTAGAACAGACTCCCACCATGATATCTGCCTTGTTGGCCTTCCCCCTGATTCTTACCCATAACCACTCAACCCTATCGTCACCATCATTAAGCTCTAGACAATCAAAACACTCCCTGGCATACAGGGCTACCCCACCGCCTCTCCTTCCTTGCCTATCCCTTCTGAAGACTTTATAGACATCCATTGCAGCACACCAGTTGTGTGAGTCATCCCACCATGTTTCTGTGATGGCAACTCTATCATAGTTTTCCAGCTGCACAATGGCTTCCAGCTCCTCCTGTTTGTTGCCCATGCTGCGTGCATTGGTCTAGGTGTACTTCAGTTGAACTATTGGTCCTGCTACCTTTTTGAGGGGAGAAGTCCCAGTTCCTATGTGACCATTCTCAGGCACTTCTGTGGTTTCTAACATGTCGATAACCCTTGTGCCTTTGCTGCTGCATGGATCTCCATCCCCTACATCCACTGAGACGGCAGACCGAAGGACCTCGCTAGCACACTGTCCCTCAAACATTGGCATGCCACCCCAGGCTTGTCTCTAGCGAGCCTGGTTTTATCCCTTTCCCCCTTCAAATCTAGTTTAAAGCTCTTTCAATAAGCCCTGCTAACTCCTGTGCAAAGCTCCTTTCCCCCTTTTGAGACAGGTGTACCCCATCTGTCGCGAGCAGGCCTGGTGTCGTGTAGATGGACCCATGATCAAAAAAAAGTCTTTGCTGCCTCTCTGGTCTCAGTGTCCTGGAATTTCTTTCCAGCTCAGATAGCAAGTTTTTGCATATTCAGGAGTATTTCCTTCTGTGAGGCAACAGAAACAGGGCTTTTTTCAAAGTCTATAAATTTATTTTAATCTAATAAAATTACATAACAATGTCTTCCCCTCCCCTGTTAATTACAACAGCTTATTTTTTATGAATCTTTTAACTAGACCTTTGCCTATGAACAGAAACACTACAGAAATTCAAATCATCTGCATTAACAGGTGAGAGATGTTTACTAATGACCCACACACTGGGTCTTATATGAAAAATTCTTATGAAAATTTATTACTCTCTATAAAAGCAATGACTTATTCAAAAGAAAGAGATGATATTGCACGCAGGCAGGGAGAGGGCCTGAATGAAGTTGCCGGGACTGGTACATTTGCAAATCGGCTCTTCAGGGCAACATAAATAAATATAGCAGAACTCTGAAGAAAATAAAATAGCATGAATCATAAATCAAAGCAGTGTAGTGGAGCTGCAGAGGACACTGCAAATAGATAGGATAACAGAAGGAAATATTGGCTCAGGCATAAATAGCTCTTAATAAATCATCAGCCAACAGGAGCAGGGCAGCAGCATCCTAACTGAAGATAATGACAGCTGGAAACATCTTGCTGGTGCTTGTGCATTCACTGCATACACAGTCAGTAGGTCCAGGAACATGCTGGAAAGGTCTCCGAGCCCTTCTGCATTCAACAGGAACATCACTGGCCTGAGAGGAAAGCAGGCTTCAGCTGAACTGAAGTCCATCTCTGGGGTGACTGCTGAAGACTTGGTCTTGAGAAGACATTGAAGGCCTTCCCCCATTTACTATGTCAGCTCCCTAAGATTATGCACCAGCTCTGGTGTTTTAGGGCTCTGTTTCTCGAGCCAGGACCTCTTCCCATACTACTTGCTATGTGGTGTTTTCTGGGCCATAAGTTTTTGCACCAACTCAGTAGCTATCAGAGGTAATCTGAATATAGACCTTAAACTCCGAACCCATTTCTGTGTTTCCTTGATTCTGCCGAAGGTGATGTGATTGCCTGACACAGCTGCAGAGTAGATTCAGTGCAGCCACCGAAACAGTGCTGGTAACTAAAATACAGGATTACATGCTTCTTTTTTGAGGATGCTTCAGCTGCATGGAGAATTCACTTTAAGGAGTAGGTAGGAGCTTCCTGCTGATCCTTCATTAGGAAGCACTGTCCTACTCTCAGAGGAAAATCAATCTAAGCCTGAAAGGGAAAGTCCCAAAGAGGCCATAAATCAGGTAGCTTTTACAAAGCTATCTTAGTGATCCCAATTTTGCCACCATGTATGTTTCCCCAGAGGTAGGAAACAGTTTGTAAAGACATAGCCCGTATTATCTTGGAGTGGGCTAAGAGAAGGAGAACATATACCTAGACTGTGATGATTGCTAACCTCAAAGAGATTCGGAATAACAGAGAATCTCAGCTCTCAGTTCCAGTTTCCTCAGGGGAATCCAACCGTGAAATATCCAAGGTAGGAAACAGGAGTGAAAAAAACCCATGACATCTGGAATAAGACATAAGTTCTGCACTGTGGCTCTTTCTTACGGGGAGTTGCCAGTGGATAGCTGTGTCCTGGATGAGGCAGGTGGTCAGAGTAGTTGAATACAATGGGTCCTCTGCTCCAAAAGTCAATGAGATGTTGTTGCTATTGTGAAGATAAAACACGTGAGATGGAAGGAAGGGAGGAAAAGAAGATGCAAGTCATTTTGCAGTCAGTTTAGTAGAAAAAAAAGAAATAGAGATTAAAACTCCTATACTCTAAATTTTATCTGCCTTTGATAGAGCTGTCAGTTTTAACATAGATTTTTTGCTTAACAAAAATGATAAGGTAGGCCATGAATTTTAATAAAGCAAACAACAGCGCTAGGACTGATTGGATTGCTTCGATGTTTCATTTTGTCCGCTAACCTTGAGAAAAACAGAATCGGGATTAATATGTAAATGCATTTTCAACCCTGGCTGTGAATATAGTGACATTGTAATAGAAAGCAATGCAAAAGTTACCGCTGATGAATAGCTCCAATCGTTCAGCTGGTTAGCCTATTTAGAAAAACATTAGCCTGTGAACAGGCTACTTACTACCATGTTCACTGTGTTTTATGACCCCAAACGCAAATGTACGTTTAAATGTCTATAAGCCATTCATCACTCAGAGCAAATCCCAATGTTTCTCTTGAGAATACCAAAGTTCCCAAAGAGAGTAAATAAAGCAGGGCAGTGACGGTAAAAAGTGATTGGGTGTGACAGTGTTAAAAAGGATATTAGCTCACTGCTGATCTGCCTGGGAGATGTACTTACAGGCTGATTGGCACCAACTAACATTGATTACTGTCCCTTGAAGCTTGCAGACTCCAAATTGGAGCAGCTGGAGGAGAGTCGATGCCTTTTTCTGAAGCCATTCCTGAATATTCAACTCAAAGTTTTATAATGACCATAAGGACGCAGGCATGTGAGTGGGGCAGTGCAATCCTTGAGACAGTGAAACAGCCATGGCAATACACTCTGCCAACATCAGTGCCTAGAAAAGACCTGCTGGCCACCATGGGCAAGGATCAGTGTGGGTAAGAGGGACTTTTACTGTTGGACTTGATGATCTTAAAGGTCTTTTCCAACCTACACGATTCTGTGATTCTGTGATTCTGTGACTTTCCCTCTGTGAACCCCTCCTTATCCTGCCCTGGCAGCGTAAGGAACTGACCACTCATATCCATGCCCTTGCAATGTGCATGTTATACTGGGTTTTAATAATGGAACATCTGCTTTCCTGGTCTGTGAGGTTACAAGTTATTTTGGTTTGAGGTACAAGACCAACCCACCACATGTTTGCTTGCCTGGCCTTTGAAGGCATTGTTTTTGCCTGTGAACAAAGATTATGGCTGATCTTGCATTATCTGGAGGTGGTAGGTCAACCTCTGGTGGTTTTGTGTTGGCTGATTTCCGGATCTCTTTGATAGTGAGGGAGCCAGCAGGAACTGGTTGTCCTGGTAGGACACACTAACTGTGTGCATAAGCTGTACCAGAACCTCATGCCTGTAACTCCTGCACTTATAGCAATAATCAGTTGTCACATCTTTACAAGGGTGTCCGCATTTTTGATTTATACATCCCAAATGATAGCACATCTGTCATTTCCGAGGTGTCAGCTGTTCTGCAGTGATGGATTGCTCTTTCTTTAAAAAATACGTATTTCCCAGTGTGAACATTTTGTTAGGATTCTGGTGCCTTAAATTCTCTTCGGCAATGCTTGTCTCTTCTTGTCCTCAACCGCTTTTTGAAGCTGTAGGGTTCTCTGAAATAGCTGCCGTGATCCACCTCAGGTGTGCTCGCAAAGAATATCACAGCCTTGAAATATAAATCTGAATAAGCCTGGTAGACTGGAAGAAATGTATATACCAAGGTAATTCTCATCATTATCATAATGGGAATCAGCATTAGAAAAAAGTGTCAAAATGTTACCGTGAAAACAGAAGATCACTGCCAGGCGGGGAGAGACGGTGCACCCCAGAACTGTGTTTGTTAGGTAATAGCAGCTGAGGGATGTGACAGGCTTACAGCAGGCGTGTGGGAGTCTCCAACACAGCTGGAGGTTGGGGCAGGCTGTACGCCAGCTTGTGGCACTAAGACACTGAGCAAATGCCTCCTGAGCAAAGTGCCATTGTACTGTAACGATAACACAGTCCTGCAGCAAGCTGCGCAGCTGGCCACCAGTTGGTTGTACTGACAGCAGTACGGATAAACTTGACCTTTTAAAGACCACAAAATGGCTTGATTGCACTGCTTGTTCTCTTTCTGTCAGTCGTTGGGATTGCTTTGCAACTGCTGAATTTATAGGAAGAATTTCTATTTTTCAGAGGAATACATTAATGTCAGGACAGGGTTAGGCTGATAAAAGCCTAAGAGATAGGAACCTAGAGATCAGAAAAGGTTGGAGACCAGGCTCATCTGAGGCGACATCCACTTAGGTCTGGTGAGGGTTTCTATACTTGACTTGCATTGAATAGGACCAGTGAAAGCATCGGCCCAGGCTTGGTCTAAGACAAGCAGGTGGCAATACTGTAGTGATTAAAGTTCAAAATTTGATATAAATGGCTCAGCTTCAAGGCTATACACAGCTTCTGGAAAGAAGGTCATGAAGGGAGCTAGTAGATAGTGATATTACAAGCACATGTAGGCACCTTTCAGGTAAACTCTGAACCCTTTACTCACTTGAACTGAGTTTACAGATACACAGGAAGACAAGAGAAAAGATAGCATGTTACAGTCTTTTTTTTAGATTAGAGACTAAGTCATTGTCCTGGTTTCAGCTGAGATAGAGTTAACTTTCTTCATAGTGGCTGGTATGGAGCTATGTTTTGGATTTGTGCTGAAAACAGTGTTGATAATACAGAGATGTTTTCGTTGTTGCTGCACTGGTCAAGGACTTTTCAGCTTCCCATGCTCTGCCAGGTGCAGAAGAAGTTGGGAGGGGGCACAGCCAGGATAGTTGATCCAAACTGACCAAAGGGCTATTCCATACCATATGACATCATGCTCGGTATATAAAGCTGGGGAAAAAGAAGGAAGAGGGGACATTTGGAACGATGGCGTTTGTCTTCCCAAGTAACCATTATGCGTGATGGAGCCCTGCTTTCCTGGAGATGGCTGAACATCTGCCTGCCCATGGGAAGGAGAGAATGAATTCCTTGCTTTGCTTTGCTTGCCTGTGCGGCTTTTGCTTTACCTATTGAGTTTTCTCACTTTTACTCTTCTGATTCTCTCCCCCATCCCACTGGAGGTGAGTGAGCGAGTGGCTGTGTGGTGGCTAGCTGCCGGCTGGCCACGGGCTTAAACCACGACAGTCGTGGTGTTATGGAAATGGCTCCAATGCCTCATATTATGGAAAACCATGGCAAGGCTTGGAGTACAAATTTCCTGACTTCCCATGCAACTCTTGTCATCACTAAATGCAGCATCTCTCAGGCTGGGGAGGCTGTGTGAACAGTGAGTGCAGAGAGTCTGTCACAGAGTTGTTTTCCCCTTGCTAAAAGTAGCAGCAAGACATTGTTTTGTGCACCGAAGGCAACAGTCAAATAAGTCACTGTACCAGGACCACATCAAGTAAATATGCCAAATTCTATCCCAAGCAGCCACAGTGGATGTCTATGTGGAAATCTGGGTCCCATTTCAGGCCACCTAAGCCCTTGCATGGGAAATATATGTCAGCACTAGTTTCAGCCTGTTTGCTAGGACAAATGGCAATACTTGCTACTTCTTCCCCTATCTATTATAAACAGCCAGGAGATCGAGATGTGTTACGTTTGCTGATTTTAATAGGAGAGAACGAACATGCACACTAAATTTTTCATATCTGCAAATTTGCTTTTTGCCTCCCACTACCTTTTCAGCAGTGTAGACATCTGTCTCCATCACCTACCATTACAGACCATGAAAAAAAGAAAAAGCAAACAGCTTCTTGTCAAGCAGAGGTAATGGACAGACTACTCCTTTCAGTGCATCCCATGTTGCAGGGGTGTTCAGCTCAGGAGTCTTCAGCCTCAAAAAGACACAATTAAGAAAGGATATGAAAGAAGTCTATAAAACTATTTAGTGGCCTAGAGAAAACAGCTAGGGAAAAACTGTCCACAGAGTCTCCGAGAACAAAAACTGAGGTCTTGAAGGTAGCAAATTTGGAACAAAGAAAATAGACTGGTTCTTCACAAAGCCGTATCAAGCTGTGGAGCTCTTTGCTGCAGCGGGCTGTAGATGATACACATTTAGAGGAGTTCACAAAGCAATGGGGCAAACCCATAGAAAAAAAATAATTTAGATCTTTAAAGTTCAAAGATAAGATGCCTGTCTCAGGAGCTTCTCACACAGAGTTCATTAGAAGCTGGGAGAACATCCTATTAAGGAGTAGATATGGGGTTACACGGACCTGTTGGCTGACTTGGTGTGGCCACTCCTAAGTTTCTGTGTCACATCACTGAAGGAAGAATCACTTCTGACATAGTTTTGGTGGATCTGGCACTAGGTGCTCAGATGGTAACAGCAGGTCCAAAGCAACACTTTATTTTTTGACATCTATTCATTACAGATAATGACTCTTCCCAGGCCCATACCTGAAAGCAGAGTCTAGTTTGTTTTGCTCTGGGTTGTAGATTTTAATTCTGAGTGTTAGTTTCACTTTGGATGTCTCATTAGCAGGGTGACATTTTCCTATTAGATGAAAATGTTCAACACAGATTTCCTTGTCTCCACATTGCTGTCATCTTGTCTTTTGTCATCCTGGCTGATGTATCAGTATGTTCTGATCTGTTACTGTTTTATGTAATGCCATTATTATTGTTTTCTCTCTCTCTTCCTCTTTCTTTTTTAAGGCAGTAATAAAAAAATAAATAAAAATGAAATATACATAGTATAAACTGCCTTTATGACTGAATGATTTCCTTGCTGCATTAAGCAATTTCTTTTGTGCCAGCACCTCTCGTGAATGCTCAGGATGTTCTCCTGATGTATTCATGAGAGCTACTTTGCCTCAATCATTGCATGCATGGCTGCTTCTTTTTAAACAAGCTCATGATTATTGATATCTGGGATTCTTCTTTTCAGCTTAGTAGCCAGGAGGGGGTGTCTGTGCCTTACAAATCAGCTCTCTTTCAAGGCTGGTGGTAAAACAAATTCAAGCAGTCACTGCACTGTAAAATGCCTTGCCACTATGAACTGTGCAGAGGGGAGGGAGTGATGGGGGAGCAGCACCAAGATGATAGCAGAGGTGGGAACTGCTCCAGTGCTGCAGGGAGTTTTACCTTTCAAGAGGCCTGGGCTGTGTGGAACAGCACAAAAAAGGTAAGAGGAGAAAAGGCAGAGAAAAGGGATTCCCAGGATGCAACAGAGTATGTCAGATAGATCTTATTCTTTGTGCTGCTCTTGACTCTCACTTCACATTTGGCCCAAATATGTTCAATTGGGATGCCTCAGCTCAGTTTGCATGCCTGTGAGTTTTTGGGGTGAGTGTTTTTCCTTGAACTTTGTGCTGTATTCAGCTGCTTTCAGCAAAAGAGTCAAGAAACACCTATGACCTCAGTTACAGCTACAGATGGGCTTTACACTCCCTAACTTTGTGCCTACAGTGTCAGTGTCTCTATCTGACCTGAACTTCCAGGATCTGATTACAACCGGTGGAGGTCCAGTCAAGAGAGGCTGTGGAGCTCGAGGTGTGACTTGTCTGACCAGTGTAAGCATCTAATCTAGAGACAAGCTGCTTACTTACTAAAATCCCTTTACTCTGAAAGGGTCTTCCCCAGATTAAGATGCCTCCTGTGAGCGCTGCCTCCTTCCTTTGAGGTTTCCCACATCAAGATGAAATTCTCAGCTCAAAGCTCTTTAACCGTACCATCTAAACTGCAGGTATCACCCTTGAAAAGTTTGTCCTACGTACATCAGAATCCTAGTGCTGCTGTCCTTGAGGAAAGCAGAGTTGGTTGGTTCACACACAGTTCCTGGACTATACAAACAGCACTCTCCTGATATCTGTCATGTAGATCCTTGCACCTCCTGGTTATGGCTAAAATCTGCAAAAGTTGTTCAGGGAGTTAGAAAAATGAGTTCCAGTTTTCAAAATGGGATATCTACCTCCTGCAAAATATTGAGGTACTCTTGGACCCTAAACTGTTAACTCTTCAATAAGAATTATGTCTCTAAGTACTTTCTGTGCACCTGGCATTAAGGAGCTATATCTCAGTAACGGTCAGATCCCTAAATCCAATCAAGCCCCCTGAAAATACCCTCAGTGCCTGTATGCCTCAATTTCCCACCTGCAAAATGGGCTTAAAATCCCCTGAAAATACGCTTAATTTCTGTATGCCTCAATTTGCCATCTACGATATAGGCTTAATACCCCACAGAAAAGCTAGCTAATAGCTGCACCAGGAGTCTTCCTTGGGTCAATGCACAGAGAAAATCTGGCTCCCTGTCTCCTCTTTTCCGTCACAGCAGGAACTCCAAGGCTGCCTGATAAATACAAAAGGGAGAGATATTTTTAGCTCTGCCAAATGCTCAATGCACATCCATGAGGAAAGTGGATTTTGAACCTTTCTGAGAGGCAGGTGCGGCAATCAGGAGTGCCTGAGGCAGTGGCAGAGGTCCTGCATACTCTTTTTCCAACACCCTGCCTCAAGGCACTATAATTTCAAGAAAACGAAAAGAGGGTCTCTCTTCTTGGGGCTCATGTCCCTGGCAGACCCAAGACACATGCTGAGCCTTGTCCCGTGTTATGCATTTTGCAAAGAGACTATATAGGATAGGGGTGTGATACCGTAGTACCCTTAGCAATACTTACTCAAAGGGACACAACTTTCTTCTCTTGTGACACAGGGCTCTGCAAGGAAAACTATCATATCAGTGAAAATGGTAGACACTGGTTGAATTGGTAGCTTTTCCATCCTTTTTGAATGCAACTTTTCTTATGACTTCAGTGTCCATGCCTTTTTCATGGGAGATAAATCAACAGAGCTTCTAATCGCCTGTTTTCACTGAAGATCCCTTGGAAACTCTTCCTAACACAGAAATGTTTTCTACTGTCCTCTCTAGTGTATCTAACTTGTTATGAAAACATCACCCAAAGGCATCAATTCAATCAAGGCTGCAATGTGTTAGGCACTGAATATTCACCTGGGGAAAGATGGTCTTTGCTCTGAAGATCTGACAATTTAGCAAGAGAGGACAGCTATAAGATGCCTCATTAGGCTCTTCATTTTTTTAGATAAGGAACAGAGGGATTAAGCAACCTGCTGGTAACAAAAGCAGTCTTCTGTGCCAAAGCTGGGAAATGTCAGTTCAGGAAAGGATGAAAATATCACGCTAGAAGAGTTGTGCCACCTTGGAAAATATAGTCATTGACATGAGATGGAAGGTAACAGGGCTGAGAGTGAACTGGTGCATTTGGGAAAATAATAAAAATAACCTGTCCTCTAATATCAGGGCTCATTCATTGGAACCATCAGAGGAAATGAGATCTAAGCACAGTCCTAGAGAGGGTTTGGTAAGGTGTTTACATAAGAAATCAGGAGATATTCCTGCTTTTGTACTGATAAGATCCCACCTAGCCTAATTGTGTGCAATACTCCTGCTCAGGAAGACAAGCTCAGCACTTCAGTGAGCAGAGCAAATTCATAAGGGGAACGTCTTTTATGAGAAGAGACCTTGGGCAGGTTAGAAAAATGTAGGCTAAGAGGACACTTTTTTTCTTTAATACAGTTTTAAAATAACTTTAAAACCCATTGCAGCACATTTTTTCATTAACCGGCTTTTCTTAGGCACCACCTGCAGAATCCCTAGGTAAAGAAGGCAGACCATGGGTTGAAAGCCGCAGATCTAATAGACAGCCAATGTTGGCATAGAGGAAATGTCAAAAAAGAAAAAGGATCAGGAATAAATTTAAGGAATAGTAAAACAGGAAGATCATGGAACAGCCTTCCAGCTGGAGGCAAGAGAACCAGACCAACTACAGGAAACAAGACCAGGTCATGAGATGGATACCATGCTCACTCACAGAGTAGTCATCTACCTCCTGGTAATCATGAGACAAGTGATTAAAAATTCAGTCAGTACTCAGTGCAGAGGGGCGAAGGTGGAAAACCAACTTTGCTGATGGCTGACTATTGCACAAGCATTTTCTGATTGTGCCATAACTAGGTATTTTGTTTTGCTTCTTTCTCTACAGCCTGGTATAAAACAGTTTTACTACCCTTGATGTTTGTTAGCTTATGGTCTGTTAGAGGTTGTTAAATCAAATAACCCAGTATGTGAGAGACTGCTGTAGTTCCATGTCTCCAGGTACAGCCAGTGGTAAAACTGAGCACATTTTCCAGATGGGTGCCCCCCAATATATTTTACTTATATATATACAAATATGTATGCATGCATATATGTATATACATGGCCAGCCACGCAGATCAATACAGACAGAAAACACAAAATAATGCCCTACCAGCATCCATTTAAATACACAGCACTCCCAGAAACATGAACAACACTGATGGACTGATCCTGTTCCTCCTCTCCAGCCAACCAGGACTGAAGTTGCTACAGGAATACACAAGCACACAACATGGGTTTCTCCAGTGACTAGTCTTAGACAGCCTGTGCAGTAGCTGGCCCTTAAATCCCTGGGTCTCCCCAGTTCCTGCCACCTGGACATTTGAGCCCTGATGGCTCATGGCTTTACTCCAGTTGCTGGTACACATACCTGTCCTCCTACTCACTAGCTATTTCAACTTGCAGTTCACTACTGTTCACAGATGCTCATCCAGAGCACAGAGCACACTCACCCAGAAGATAGTTAGAAATAGGATTTAGAGAAAGCATAACACAGTCTGGAGAGATCAGGGCAGGAGCTGGCCAGAACAACCCGTACTGCCCAGTAGCCTGTTCACACCAGAGCAGACCCTTTTGTCCCCTTTCCCCTTTCGTTTCCCTTGGTAGTTTCTACCCAATTCATGTTGATCCCTCGCTTTTCCTACTTTTGGCCCTTCTCCTAAACAACCTTTAGTAAGACTCACGTGTTCTCACAATCCCCTTAAAAACATCCCAGAATAAGTTTACGCAGTCCCCAGTGCTCTTCTGCCTGCATCCCATAATGAGTGCTATACCCCTGTAGGGAGTGACCCCTTTTAGTCTACAAGTTGCTGGTTTTCCCACCTGGGACAATGGTCTAGTTGTTCTCCTTTGACAGCCTTAGGGGCAGCCAGTTCAAGATGCTCCCTTTGCACTGATTAGGCTACTGGGGTTTCTCCATCTATCATCATTCCTGTGACCTTCCCTAAGTCTTCTTTGTGTTTATGGTGATGAACCTTCACTCACACAATCCAACATGGTCATCCTGCGATTTGCCAGGGGAATGTTCTTCATGGCTCATGGAAGAAAGTTTATGTCTGTTACAGAACAGTCTCAAACAAGTGGGAGATACAGGTCTCTATATATTGAAATATTCCTTTACCTCATACCTTGGTACAGGGGCACTTGCCTCCTTGCAAAATTGGCTTGAGATGAGTAGGCCACAAGAAAATGGCAATAAGAGCAGAAGCACCAATGATGGCAGGGGATAGACTTAAACGTTTCAGGTAAGCTCATTACCTGGATGTCGTGAAGCTGCTAGAAGCTGGTATCTCCAGGTTTAATGAGGAATGGACCTGGGAAATACTGACAACTTGTGTCTCACACCAACTTTAGGATCTTTAGGACCCATTTTATATGTCTTGCAGAGGCAGCTTTATCCTTGGAAGGAGGAAGATAAAAGGTCACTAGGTTACTGCAACTCATGCCACAGTAACTAGAGAGATCCCATATAGGCTTGGAGGTCATTGTCATACACGGTGAGGGAAAGGTTAGGGTTATAGGAAGAGCAAAAGCTGGAGCCAAAGAGTAAAGGAGAGTAATAGTCCTATGCAAACAGTCAACTCATGTCCTCTGCTCCACTAGAGAGCCAATACTCTCAGGTCATTTTTTACCTCTGGTGAGTAATCTTTTCTCCAAGGCTATGGTCTAAAATGGCTGTAACTAACCAAGCTTCCTGCAGTTAGTAGGCTTTACTTAGGAGTCATCTAGGGACAAAGGCACAGGAGCTGGAAAATGTAATTATTAGAGAGATTTTTATTCAGGAGACTATGCAAAGTTAAATGTGCCTTGCTGGGGAAAAGGGAAAAAAAGAACTTAAAGGTCATTTAACAACCTGTCTGATAGCAGTGAAATGTACTCACTTCACATAGCGTGTGGCCAGACAAACTTTGCTGATTATATTTTTAATGCCAGCAGCTGTGAGAATCTAAAAATTTCCATACTTAGATGCCTCCATTTCTTCTTTTGCAAGTAATCACACTGAAGCAATGAATATTTTCACATTAGAAAAATGCAACAGATGATACATGCAACATGAAGGTAACTGTTCACACAATGAAACCGTAGCAGTCGGTCTGTAGAATATTTCACATAGCCAAAACCACTCTGAAAAGGTTATTATTACATAAGGATGTAGATGTCAAAATTAAGGGAGAAACAAGGCCAGGATAAGTAGGACTCAGCTCACCTAGTTTTAGCCGTCTGAAGGAAAGGCACCCAGTCAAAGCTAGTAATCTAGGGAGGGGTTGATATGATTAGATGTATGGGATTTATGTAGTTGCCTGCATGTAGCTAGTTGGAGCCTTTGGAGATGCCCTAGGGAATCCCACACAGCTTCTAGCTGTGCGTCAAGAAGGGCACAGGCTCCTGTGAGTCCTGTGTCCTACCAGTCAGCCCCATGTGTATGTCTTGTGGATACCCTTAAACATCACATAATGCCTAAGTGTGGGAAAGAAGTCAAGCCCTGAATTCATACCACAGAGACGTGTCCATCTCACCAACTCGTTCTGGGCAACTTTCTATAGGAAATGGAGCTCTGACCCACTGTTAGAGAGGGAAAGTGTTGTTCAAAGCATCAGTCATCTCATCCTACAGTAGACGTGTGTATTTGGTTGGATGGAGCTTTAAATCTTATCATCTCCATTACCCCTCATTCTATTATCTCCTTTTCTTTCTATTTACCTCCAAGACATAAGTGTGTCCTTTCAGATGTCCTGGTATTTCCAAACTGGTCTCCAGCTGCTGCTCTGGAAGGGTAGCTAGCAGCCCCACGTGGAAGTCTCTAATACCCCTGAGCATCCCAAATGGCATGAAACACCTTGTGTGAGCAACTGAGTGAGCTCTCAGCATGTGTTCATTGTCCACACAATATGTTAAATGTATGCATCATGTTATGGAAAGTAATTTTAGAGTTTGGGATTCCCCTCTGTGCTCACAAAGGTGTGTTGTTGGAAAAGTATTACCGAGGAAAAAGTGGCCTCAAATACAATATACATCTTTTAAAAAAAAAAATGCCTATTTTCATTGATTTTTTTTTTTCCTCCAACTATTTATAATTCAGCCTTCAAAAAAAAAAAAGTGTGTGTTTTCAACAGAAACTCCAAAATCTTGAAACTTAATTTTTTTTCTATCCATACTATCCATGGAAAATAAAACACATTTCCTGTGTAAGTTCAAGATTTGTTTGTTTGCTTGTTTGTTTTCTCTTTCTTGAGCTTTATGCATTCTAATTTATCACCGTAGGGTCACATGAATGTCATCTTCTTTTCTTTTTTTCTTTTTTCCCTTTCAAACAAATGATGGAAAGGCAGCATATAAGGTACTGTGAATAAGGTACTCACTAGTATCATTAGCATGTGAAAACAACTTGTCAACTAGTAAGTAATGCCAGTTCTGCTTCCATGACTGCAAATGGTTTCCTCTCAGTATGCCTTGCTTCTCAAGTATTCCTCAGCTAGGCTGCTCTCTGGGCTATGCTGAAGCTCGCCATTTCAGTCAACCTAGATGATTTATAACTTTTATATATATATATATATATTGATTTGAATGTCAAACTGGTCGAAGATGCATCTGAAAAAACATGACTAAAGGGCAAGGAAAGTTGATATATGGAAAACCTCTAGCGCTATATACTTCAGAAGTGTACTGGGCACATTTATAAGAGTGTGGACAAAGAGCTGGCTGGAGGCGAAAAGGAGTGAAGATCTCCTCCACCTAGGTGAGCTGGACTCTAGCCTTTTTTAGAGTGTTTGTCTTGATTTGGGCACTACTGATCAACCTTGAGAAGAAGATAGAGGTTTACAGGACATTAATAATATTAGAACTTATGTCATAGAACCATAAAATGGTTTGGGTTGGAAGGGACCTTTAAAGATCATTTAGTTCCAAACTCCCTGGCACGCACAGGGACATCTTCCAATAGATCACGTTGCTCAAAATCCCATCTGACCTGACCTTGAACACTTCCAGGGATGGAGCATCCACAATGTCTCTGGGCAATCTGTTCCAGTGTCTCACTACCCTTATAGTAAAGAATTTCTTCCTTATATCTAATCTAAATTTACCTTATAATTTTACCTTATATCTAATCTAAATTTACCCTCTTTTAGTTTAACACCGTTCCCCCTTGTCCTATCACTCCTAAGAAATGCTTCTAAAGGATTTTTAAGCTTATGGTTAATTAATATGTTTAACAGCTGTTTTTCTGACCATGAAATTTTGAGTTGACACAACATGAGATTGGAGGATAACGGGCAAAATACATCTGTGCTTTGTCACTAGGCACCTGGTGGTGCAAGGAAATGTGAACTCCATTGTAAAGCAAGACAGATCCAAACTGGAAGAAAGTGGAGAATCCTCTGTCAGGCATTCAATTAGTACAAGGGAAGATAGAAAGGGCCTTGACTGAATCTTGCTACCCAGAACCCCTTGCTCCCTTATTGTCTGCACCAAAATAGAGTGGCCATTAGGAACTTGAGAGTCCCTATGAAGACAGGAGGCACTGGAGGTTGGGGGAAGAGGCTGCAGGGTGAAAAGGGGTTGCATAGTGTCTCCTATGGGTGACACAGCTATAATCCAGCATCAGAGGAACTGGTATAACCTTGCCAGCCTGTGTCTTGTCTCCAGCCTCCTCGTCTCTTGTTTCCTGATGGAACGTATCCTGGGGTCAATGTGAAGATGCTGGGTGGAAAGGACTTGGCTGAATTCATTTATCTGTACACGTATCATTTGTCTAACAGCCATCAGTTCTAATGATTCTATTAATTCTACATCATTAGCAAAAACTGTCATAGAAAGGATATCCTGAACATTGGTCTCCGCATAAAAGTTTCTTGATGTCTCTTCTGTTAAACAGAAATTGAAGAGGATACAGAAATAGCCTCAAACCTATGACCCCATGCCTAAGCTTTGCAAAGTCTACCGTTCACTTTTAAAATGAATCTCAGTCTCTCTAAAATGACAAAATCCAAATAATTTTGTACATTGCAGTTACTGACCAGCAAAATGAATGTCTGGAGGAGTCCCAGCCTCTCTGTGCCATTCCCCCAGGGGGATGAAAGTACTGCCTGGGGGATGTGATCTGTGGTTTCAGTAGCAGAGGTATGAAACCGCAGTTTTAAGACAAGAACTGAGGCACATTTGGAGCTTGGACACTTCCAGGGTTAGAGAGGAATGAAACTGAATTCCCTAGATTTCCTATGTGGGAGGCAAACTCTTGAATGTTGTGGTAAACCCCACCATAGCATCATAATCTTACTTTGGATGGGGCTCAGTGGAAATCCCCATCCTGTGGATCATGTACATCACTACTCACATCCTCATCAGGCACTGAGTACTGTTTCAGTACGCATTCCTACATCCATTATCCCTAGTGTAGACATCTCTAGGAAAAGCGTTCAGAGATGATACAAATCTATTGGGGCAATGCTATATTGATTTTATATGGTACAGGTCATAAATGACCTGTCCTTCTGCCTCACCCTCTAATTTCCCATTGCAATAACTGTAATGTTCAGTTAAGAGCTGTGTGTCTGATGGGTGTGGCAAGTACAGGCTACATTGGTTTATTCACACTTGCAAAGAATTTCAGTTGTCTCCAGTTGGAGACTCCTCCTGGAGCCGGGGCATTAGATCATGCAGTGGAGACTAAGGGAACGAAGAAGTGAATGGTTGGAAGAGAAGAACAGCAAGGTACCTTAAGTGCTGCACTTGAACATCTCAGGAGGTGTACAGGTATGACAGTGACAAATGATATGGCACTTGGAAAAGACAGATCAATAGCTTGAGAATGATTTTTTCTTTTCATTTTCCCAGACAGATTGGAATCATATTATGCCAGCTGATAATATCTTGAGTCCCAAGGGGCTGTTAATGAATCAAGGCTCACTATATGCCTTTGAAAACATGGGTATGATCAGAAGGAGGGAAGCTGAGGCAGGGAGGAATAGGGACTTGCTGCTGTGGCTTGGCAGGTCTGTGGATTAGAATTGAGACCTCGAAGCTGCCTTTCGTGCATCATCTGAGAACCACCTGCTCCACTCCTCATCTGAAAGTGAGAAATGAAATAGCTTGAATTTCAGCTATTCTTCCTCTTTTAATAAAAAGGAGAAAATTGAATCCTCAAAGCTACCAGCCACCATCGATGAAAAATTAAAGATTAAATCATGTTCAGGAAGACATTAAAGAGCTCTGGGTTCCTGTGGAGAAATTCTATATTCTTCATAAACCCCTTATGGATTTCAGGGAAGGAGGTAAAGGAGGGATTGTGTCAAGGCATCAAGATCTCTCTAGCTGGGCTATGAGGGAAAGGAAAATACAGTGATAAGAGTGTCTGGTTGAATTTCCCAGCCCTGTTAGTCACTACTGAAGGATTATATTTTGTAACATCTCACTATTTGAGATGCTGAGTAGATACTCAGCCTTCTGGAAGTGTGCCACGATAAAATGCCATTGTGATCTTTCTGTAGTGTAACCTAAGAAATACTCTCTCTCTGTGGCCTGGCCACCACTGAAGAATGGACAAATGTTAGACCACCCTTTTGAGAACGGTCTGAATACTAACTCTTAGCTTTTGTGGAAAATCTAAGCGGTCTTGTCTTTTTAGCCCCTCCCCCATGGGTGCAAAAGGCAATTAGAAAGCATGAACTAATTATGTGAGTCTGTAGAGAACCCAAGGGTTGCTGAGTCTGAGATGAGCTGTCCCAGCCTTACCCTTGCACAGGGCCTCTGCATTTGGGATGGACAACTTGGTGACATTGGTCCATTATGGTGAGAATGGCAGCCTTCACGCAGAACATTTTGGCTGAACTGAGGAAAGCCAAACAAGTCAGAATAGGGGGGGTATTCCTCCTCAGGTGAACCCATGTGGGTGTGGGCATCATTAATCTTAAATGAGGGTATCTGAAATGTTTGTACAAGGCTCAGAGATGGACAGGACCAATGGGAGACCCATGGTCTTCTGGACTGGTAGCTGGATGCTGGGAAGGCCTCCTAGGATATTTCAAACAGCTCTAAATAGCCTTTGTGTTGACGACTGAGTTAACAAATTTTTCAGTGTCATTGTCATTGTAGTTGTTTGCACCTCCACAAGGGACTTGATCGTAGCTGGCTTGCAAAAAGTGAAAAGAAAGATTTTTGAATGCTTGGTTAGAATCTTGTCTGTTGCCCATAAAAACTACAATTTATTCCCCCAAAGAATGCCCAGGTTATGCACATGTTGAACACCCCCTGCAAAAACTGATGGCTCTGTAGACATCTCTGGATGCCTTGACACAAAAGCAGCTCCAGCCATCTCCATGTGGCAAGGCAACATCCACTTCTTGCCTGCAGAAAAGTAGCCCAGACCAACCTTTGGAAATTCACTGATCTGCTGTGTGGCAGGTAGCTGTCTCCTGCATCAACTGTTAAAAGCAAACTGCATTTAATACTGAAGCCTGAACAGCAAACACAGTGTGACACCTTTTCTCCAACCTCTGGGGTGTGGCAGGAAAATCACCTTATTGCGGGAATCACAGGAAAATTGATATGTCATGGCCCTCAGGGTTTTTCTTCACTGCTTTTCTTTTTTTTTTTGTATTTTTCTTTCGGCTTTTAGATAGAAACAGAAGCATCAAGCACAGCACTAGGCTCCAATGTAGGACACAGGCTGTCCATGCCTGCTTCAAAGAGTCCAGGGCACTAGGGCTGGCTGTTCAGCAGTGATCCCAGTGCTCTTTCCATACTATAACTACAGCCCTTTTTGTGTTTGACCCAGTTGCCAAGTTTAGTTAAGAGGGATCTTTTCTCCCAACTCAGACTAGTGGGGTTGTTGCATTCCTCCCTTTGTTTTAGAGTGAAGCCCTTTTCCTGGGATCACTGGGAGTCAGATTTAACAAATCCTTTTGGTAAGCTCTAGCGATACAAGCAGCGGCTTCCCTCCCTCCTCTTTCTTACTGTGACTCATTGTAGCTGTGATTTTATGCCTGTTATTATGAGCCTTATAATTCTGATAGTGGCCTGTGATGGCTGAGGTGGGGAGATGGGGTTTTTTGGACTCTCCTGAACTAAATGTCATTGCAGAGATAGGTTGTGACAAAACATGCTGTCCCACCCAGCTGTGCTCTTCGAAACAGGGTATACAGCAAGGTGGGCTGAGCCCTTCCTTGGCTTCGTGAGACACCTCTCCCACTACCAGAACAGCCCTGAAGCCACTAGACCTTCCTTCACTCTGCCACGGCTCTTTCCAACCCAGGCAAGTTTAATTTGTGCTTGATAAGATTACAGATAGTGGGGTTTTTTTTCAATAGATGACATTTTTGTTGTGTAGAATGAAGATGAATATGTACTGACTAATGCAAATCCAGAGGAGCTACAAGGGAGAGAAATACTTGCTGCTCAGGTGTCCTCAGCACCCATTGGACAAGAATCATGTGGGGATGAGACAACGTCCATGCTGAGAACTCCTATTGCTATTAATTACTGTTTTCAGCAGACCTGGGGGCCCTGGCACCCACTCTGACCTTTGTCATTCCTTAAATTTATTTTCTTTAGATCAAGTAAAGTCGTTGTTTCCATGTCCCGCTGCCCAAAACCCTATGAAGCTTGCTGTGCCCTATTAATTTGGATTATAGCTACAAAGCAATACCTATATTTCGTACCATTCTTCTGTGCTGGAACCAATGGATTTTTCAAAAGTAAACAGCAAAACAGTATAATTTTCTAGTTTTTCTTCCAAAGCTGACAGAAAGCAAGAGGATGCCTTTCTTGGACTTGTAATGAGAACGCAATCATACCAAAGAGACAAGCAGAGTTTAGATTAGGTCCTTAGTGAGCTGGTGTTACTCATGCAGAGCGCTTGTAACACATTTAACAGCAGTAGAAAGCATGAGTCCTACAGCAATGGTATATTACTAGGGACCTGAAACAAGATATTAATTATTTAGAGCTACATTTTGAGAAATTGAGTCCTTTGCCCTCTGGGACCACCCTTCCCTCTCTCTCAACTTGCCATCAATTCATTCCTGAGATTAATTCAAAGCATGTTTCTCCTTCCCTGACACTGCTTTAAACTGAGGAAAGGTACATTGCTGAAACCAGTGGAATTAAATTGGCAGAACAGAAATATGATGAAGAGAAGAAATAGGCCCAGCAATGTCTAAAAATTTATATAAAATCTGAAGATTTTAGATTTTTTTTGGTCAGAATCTTTATTTTTCACTGGAAAAGCCGAAATCACCAGGACACTTTCCAAAGTGTTTATTGCACCTTTGGACTAAGCTCCTTTTTTTCCCCTGCTCCCTTTGTTTATTCTTCTCTTCTCTTCTCTTCTCTTCTCTTCTCTTCTCTTCTCTTCTCTTCTCTTCTCTTCTCTTCTCTTCTCTTCTCTTCTCTTCTCTTCTCTTCTCTTCTCTTCTCTTCTCTTCTCTTCTCTTCTCTTCCTCCTTTTTTACTCATCAAGAAACAAGTTTCTTTACCCTACTCAAATTAAAATCCACTGTTTTGAAGTCTGATTCCTCTAACTGTAGTTGATAAAATGCATGTGGCATCCAACAGAGAACAAATTTTAGCATCTAATAACATTTTTAATGAAGGCTGCTGAACCTAACACATCATGGTTTCATTTAATCAGAGACTGATGCACTACTTTGTTTTTCTTCTTGCTTTTACAATTACAACACTAGCACAGAGTTAAGCAAGGCTGTAGGTGAGAACAACCTTGACAGTCACTTCTAGCTTCTGCTTAACATCATGTAAATTCTTTCCTCTCCATCCCTCCTGGGGGAAAATGGGATTTTTCTTTCTCCTGGCCTAACCTCCTTAGTTAGCAGCAGATGGGCTAGAGATAGTGTGGTCTCAGGGACTAAACCTTAGAGATGACACAAGGTGCTTTCTTCCTGTGACTGCTCAGATGTCCTTGTCCTAGACACTTCACTGCACTGCGCCTTTGTTTCCCTGCCTGTGCTTTGTCTTCCTGTGTCAACCTATGAGTTCTTTGTCTGCAGTTAGTCCTGTGCACATGCTGTTCTCCTCTCCTCCCTGTGTTCAGGCTGATTTTCAGCCTTCACCCAGGTCTGATGGGTATGACCTCCCATTCCTTTGGAATATCGCCTGACCAGTGGGGTGAAGCAGGCCAGGACAATTTCAAGAGACAGTATGCGCTGACTTGCATTGTTTACATCTCACAAGTTTTCTGTGACCCAGGGCATTGTACTGAACACATTATGAATATCCTGCTGTCCAAAAAGTTCAGGATACAGAAATAGGAAGGAGAGAAACTATGGCTTTTAGCGTATGGATTTTCCTTCTCAGGCTGAGCCTTGTGGTGGCATTTCACAGGTCTTCCTAAAGGATCAAGACTAAGAGGTTCTAGATGGAGTGATCTTTTTGGGGACTGTCCTGTGGTAACTGATGACATTCTGTCATCCATCTGTGTACAGCGTGTGGGTTTTCACAGATCATTTCTATAAAGAAAAACAACACCCTTGCCTGAGGGTGCAGAGATCCCCAAAGCAGTCTGAGTTACTCCATGCTCAGTTTTGCTTGATCCAAAGCAATGTTAATCCATAAACCAAATAATCTGTTCAGGGTATCAATATCAGTGATTAAGACTAGTGTGCATTATTTGCCAGCAGTTGGCAGAGGTTCTACCTTCTGAAAAATTTAAGAAGCAGCACTTGCCTCCCCAAATTGTTTACAACTGAGCACAGTAGTAAGGAGTTATATATCTCTGCCTACATTGTAAATACCTTTACAAAAATGATTTGCCAAGAGCCCATAGAATAGAATAGAACAGACTATTTCAGTTGGAAGGGACCTACAACGATCATCTACTCCAACTGCCTGACCAATTCAGGGCTGACCAAAAGTTAAAACACGTTGTTAAGGGCATTGTCCAAATGCCTCTTAAACACTGACAGGCATGGGGCATCGACCACCTCTCTAGGAAGCCTGTTCCAGTGTTTGACCAACCTTTTGGTAAAGAAATGCTTCCTAATGTCCAGTCTAAACCTCCTCTCGTGCAGCTTTGAACCATTCCCATGCATCCTATCACTGGATCCTAGGGAGATCAGCACCTCCTTCTCCACTTCCCCTCCTCACAAAGCTGTAGACAGCAATGAGGTCACCCTTCAGCCTCCTTTTCTCCAAACTAGACAAACCCAAAGTCTTTAGCCACTCCTCATAGGACATGCCTTCCAGCCCTTTCACCAGCTTTGTTGCCCTCCTCTGGACACATTCAAGGACCTTCACATCCTTCTTAAATGGTGGGGCCCAGAACTGCTCACAGTACTCAAGGTGAAGCCACACCAACGCTGAATACAACAGAATGATCACCTCTTTTGACCCGGTGGTTCTACTGTGTTTGATGCACCCCAGGATGTGGTTTGCCCTCTTGGTTGCCAGGGCACACTGCTGACTCCTACTGAGCCTGCTGTCAGCCAGCACCCCCAGATCCCTTTCTGCAGGGCTGCTCTCCAGCCGCTCCTCTCCCAGTCTATACTTGTGCCTGGCGTTACTCTGTCCTAGGTGCAGAATCTGGCATTCCAATCCTTGACTTCTAGGTACTGCTGAACGCTTGGGACTTAGCACAGATATAGAAGACCTGACACAACAGCTCAACAACTGGCTTAATCTCCAAGACACTGTTTTTTTCTGGAAGTGGAAGAATCACAGTGAAGATTAAATTCTCCCCCAACTCATCAGTCCCTGTTGCAGCTCAAGGGAGAGATGTGGATAACCTTCAAGCTGCTGATGGTGAATCTGGGCTTCCTTCCTTCAAGCTCACTAGTTAGCGCTGCAACCCTCTACTAATCCTACTTTTAAGGAATTACATCATTTTACTGATGAAATGTTGTCAGAATAGTCTGTTTAGGACAACACCGTATGAGCCTAGCATAGGATAAAATTCAGATAACTGCAGTATAAGTGAGAAACACTTGTATTCACTCACAAAACATTACTGTTCTGAGTGCTCTCTGACGTACTATTGTGGATGCACTTAACAGCTGCAAATCTCCAAACCTTGTTACTCACATCTCCTGGGCTCCATTACCCCAAGTTTACCAAGACAAAATCTGGGATCGTGGGAGCTGATGACTGAATTAGCTGATAGTTTCTTCAGTGTCCTCGTCTGCAGGAGCATCTGACAATGATTTCTGTTTGCACATGGCTTGCTGCCTGAATTAGGCTTATTGTGATTTATGTAAACACAGCATTGAGATGGTTTGCCAGCTAGCAGAGGGAAATGGCTAATCAGTTTTGCTTCAGGAAAACAGACCCAGGGGAGGCCTGGAATCTCCTCACTTCCTCCCATCTTTAAGGTTTGCAAACAGCTCAGTCCAGAGAGTGACTGTATCTGCACTAGGCGAAAACCAATTCAGCACAGAAACTCTATGTTTGCCAGGGTCAGAGTGCGTCTATTGAATGGAAAGTAGCCAACACACATTCATCTGGTGCAGGTGGGAAGGATGGATTTTGAATTACTGAACTGGGCTTGGATGCACAAGCCTGAGTTCTGCCTAGAGGAGGATTAAGATTTAGCTAATCTCGCCTTGGGGCAGTAGGATGTACTTGAGGTGTCTTCATGTGGTTTTTGGTGTTGTTTTTTTTTTTCTCCCACAATTCTAATTTTAGCCAAATTGCTTCATTACTGAGGGTCTCAGTTTGCCCATCAGTTTCACATCAAGGAACAGTGGCTTGCTACCAAAACCAGGGAGCTGTGAGATGCCCACAGGCTCCCATGTGCTGAAATCCTTAGACAGAAAGGACTATTAGGGGGCAACATAATGCTTATAATTTTTAAATCGAAGAGGATAATAAAAAGAAAATACAGCAAAAAGAAAAATAAACTGGAGACGATACTGATCTTTTGTGAAGAGCTCCATGCGTCATCAGTCCCTCCTCCCCCTCTTTCCACCCCTGCTACAGCTGCAGCCACAGAGATTTATGGATGCACGCATTCTAATTTACTTTATGTTTCGTCTGGAGAAAGACACAGCTGTACAGAGCTACTTTGTCAAGAAAATGTCACATTGCACTTAATTGCCCGATAAAGAATGACAAGTCAGAAACAATATAGCTAACATGCTCAACTTTTTTTTTTTTCAATATATAATTTAAATTTGCTGAGGCTTGGGTTTAAAGGAGAGAGAGTCATTGTGTGTTTCTCAGCAATAATTTTTCACCTGAAAAAGTACCCAGTGAAAGACTGCCATCTCCCCACGCTTTCCTTTCACATCATATGATAATAATCTGAGTACACTCCCTTTTCACTAAAACATCTGCTTTGTGTTTTGACGGGTAAGATGAAATATACATAAAAATTAATTTGGGCTGTAATCAATTGATTAATGGGTTTAGCAAATACACTATATTCTCTCCCACTTCGTTCCAGGGCAGTTCAACATCAGTTAAAGAGCACCGTGTAGTCTGCAAAAGCAGGAGTTCAAGTTTGTTTCCTGTTGAAGACAATAGTGAAGGTGGCACAATTGAATAGATATAACAACCTGAACAGGGAGAGATTTGCAGCTGTGATAGGACATCTATGAGATGGACTTCTGGAGGGATGCCAAGGAGGGCACAGGATGTGACCTTGGTTTGTGTTAGCACCAGAAATCTCTGGGAAAGCAAGTAAGACTTTTATCAAAATCCCTGTCTCTAGTAAGTCTCCTCCTTTAGAAAGGGGGGAGAGGAGGGAACAAACAAAACCCACACATAATCTCCTTTTAATTCTGTAAGAAGCTTCCATATGAAATCACACCCTTTTTCAGCTGTGTTGCCATCAAGATACATGAACTCAAACCAGAAGATTTCAGGGTTCACCAAAGCCTACGTAGCATGGGTAACGTGCTGCTATTTCTCCTGCCAACTTCTCAGAGCAGGGCTGGTCAGCATTATACCTGTGACCATCCTCATGCTTCAATCCATGGGCCAACCACTTAGATTTATGACAAGCTGTCTTTGGATCAAGTAAAGCACAAGGCTTCAAACTTGCATCCCTGGGACCAAACAAAACACCTTAAACCCTCTGCAAGAATAATATCAATACCACATTCTGGGAACTTAAAAGTACCTGTTGCTACTTTTTCATCTCTTGGAGTCTGAATATAATCTATGTTGTAACTTGTAGGGTAATGAATATGGCAATCTTAATCTTTTTGTGTTGACAAGCTGCTGGGAGAAATGTACTGGGGAACAACCACTTCATGCACGTCATTTTTTATACTCTTCCTTTCAAATCTGTGATTAGTACCAGGAAGGGGGAGATGTATATTTTTTCTAGCACAGGTTTCGTATCTACCTGGGAGAAGTGTGAGCTCTCTTCACTACTGGAATTCTCCATATTTCTATTCTTTTCCTAGTACTTTTATAAATACTGCTATGTTTCTAGTCTCAACAACGAAGGCAAGACCCTGGTTAAATGAATTTCCTTCTTCTTTTCTTTGATTCAGTTTCAGCTGACCACTTCATAGGAACATCTCAGTCCCATAACAAAATTAGTAGTAACTATTATGATGCCAACTGCAAAATCCAGTGAGATTTTTCTCAGTGGGTAGGACACCCACTTTCTTTATAGAAAGACTGAATTATAATCAGAATTAGTGTTTTTAGTTGTTAGGCACATCCATTTTTCCCAGTACTGCTTGTTTCTGCTGTTGATACATCAACTTCCAGGAGTGCACAGTTGTAAACAGAAAATGGCAAATTGGGAAGAGGAGCTGTTTGGGTGTCTCCCTGGCTATTTTCATCAATCGGTTGGTACAGCACCCTCAAGGAAAGTGCTGGCAGAGTCTTAATTTGTTTTTTAGTTCTTTGGGAAGTCAGAGGAGAAGATAATTCTCATCCTGCATTCCCACTACAGAGAGGATTGAGCACAAGGAATTGCAATACTCAACAAATTTAGAGTAAGTTTACAAAATCATGCAAACTTTCAGCCACAGGGACATACAAAGAATTATATTCTTTCCATAGTGAGGATTAGTAGTCTCACCACCTGAATTTTAAGACAAGAAGAAATGAAGAAGTTAATAAGAAAATGTGAGTGGTAACAGGTGGTTGCAGAGATGAAGGTTGGCCCTGGCAGAGATTCTCATTTCATCACTCTGAGCGATCTGCTGCAGGACCTAAAGCAAGCCATTTTGTTTGCCTTCGTTCTTTTATGTTATATCAACTCTAAGTAAGGACAAGAGAGTTTCATTAACTCTTGTAACCAGGGATTCTATCCGAATTTTCATCTATATGTTTCACATTACACACAAACCTATTCCCCTCTTGCTGAGTCTAACTGCATTTGATAAAATGTCTAGAAGGATATGAAGTCTTTCTTTGAAGACAGCAAAAAATGGACACTATACTTCTTCCTTTGATGCTTCACCCAAATGGTTGATCACGCTTATGGTTTAATCTGGTTTTATTTCCAGGGAAAATGTATCAGGCAGCACTGCGAGGCATTAGCTCCTGTTACATTCCCTGTCAGGAGAGAAAAAGAAAGATGTACTGAAGAAAATATCTGTCTGTAATAATTAGGTCACCTCTTTGTTATATTAGCATGATAAGAAATCAGGTAACTTTGGTCATTCACTGCAGAGCATTTTCTCCAGTCTTCAAAACCACATCCCTTGTTTGTTTGTTTTCTTCAAACCATTTGCCAAGTGTACACACAATCCCAGCAGAGAGAAGACTAACATCCATGAAGAAGAAGAGTCCCTTTCACGTGCTCAGCTTTTCTTCATATCTCCAGGGATCACCTAAGATTTCTTGACATGGCTATGGGATGTGGGCTGTTGTCCCACCGTAACCCTCAGTCCTTTGCAAAAGCAATCCCCTGTCAAAACCCCTTCCTTCCATATCCATAGCCTCCATTTTTTGCTTCGATGGGCCCACATTTTTCATTTAGCTGTACTACATGTCTGAATGCTTATCAGGTCCTGCCCAAGTTTCTCCTGTAACAAGGACTTAACCACCTCCTCAGTCTTTGCATCATTCATACATTTTACCGTCAGTAAATTCATACTTGCCTCTAGCAACCTGCTGAAAATAATGTCGTGTTTGGAAGCAATCCTTGCAGAACCTACTGAGAGCTTTTTTTGCCTTTTCCATTCATTAATGATTATCCATCGACAGCTACTTGAGATCCGTGTGTTAGGTGGTTTTTAATCCATTTTATTACTCCTGTTACATGTTAGTCACAACACAAGTGCAAGAAGTCGCCTGTGCACAAAGGTTAGAAGACATTGCTTAAGAAAAATACTTAAGTAAAGTACTGTGCATAATGGGTTGGAGCATTTTATTCAGCCATGGGAAACATCAGTCAAGGGAAATGCCTGTAGGAGTAACAGCACACTGAATGCATAATAGCTGACGTTTCCAATACTGCAGGAATTGTTTACAATGGTTTTTATGCAACTCCATATGTTTTCTTAAGAAAACTGTTCTTTCTTGAAGCTGGAGATTAATACCTATGTATCAGGGCTTTACAGATACATGCATCCATGAAAGCTTACTTTGCATGATGCTTTGTCAAGAACCAAACCAAACTCTGGCCTATACTTCTAGGTTCACTCCAGCATAACAGATTTTGGGGAGAGCCAAACTGAACTGTAAACCAGGTAGTATGTGTCTTGCTAATGGTGCAGCTATGAAAATGTGGGCTGAGAGAATCTGTTTCACAACCTGCAGTGCTATAACCACAGAGTAAACATCATTGGTGGAAAAAGGTGAATACTGTTACCACCATTTCAGGACATTGTTATAACAGCATTTTGTTGGACTTTGTTTCCGTGGCTGAAGGAATATGATGTTCTTCAATCTCAGTCTTCAGAAGCAGAAAACAAAGATAAACCTATTTTTCCATTTATTTTTTATTAACAAATGAACAGCTGCTATTTTCTAAAGCTAATGGTAACAATGAGCAAATGAAATATTTCCCTGATTCAGAACTTTGTGGAATCTAAGGGAAATTTCTGTCTAATACAGGCTAGCGGCTGCTGCTAGAATGAAACTGGTAGCATGGTGGCATACCATTGAAAGCTTATGGGAGGATATCAGTATATGGAATTGTACCACCCCTCTCCTCTGAGAGACCTCATAATTTCTATGGGATATTCCTCACTACCTAATCCAGCCAGATTATTTAAGATTTTTGCAGCTGGAGAAACACAGGCAGGTACTATCTTCATGGGAAGACTTTAATCAGCAGGTAATTGACTATAATCTGAAGGATGTCATAGCTATTTCTTGTTTATTCTTCTCTGTTTTTCTCAGGAGTGGGAGGCTGCCCTTTCTTAAGATGTGAGCACCAAGGGTTATGGTTGTACTTCCTGATCTGGATTGTCGACTTAATAGCCTTTTAGGGCATTATAAGTTTGAGACCTCTGTCTCTTTCCTCTTTGATGAGTGTGGATTAACACAAGCAAATCCAGTCTAAATAGTGGCTCCTGTGAAACTTTTCATCAAGCATTAATGACCCAGTTTTGCTGGATTAATTGGACCAAGAACAAAGGACTTCTGTCTCCCACAGTCTGGCTGTTAGACCATTTTTGTTTCTCCTCTTGCCTGAGGCAGACGACCATGCAGATCTCCTTCCTCTTGGCTTTGTGATATCAAAGGTGGGTGACACCAGCCCCTCCAAAGAGGCTACTCTCCGTTCCTTCACAGACTACTTCAGCTGCCTCCGTCTTAGACATTTTGGGCTCTGGATCCTGAGTGGACAAAGACATCTCTCTGAAAGCCTTGACTCAGGTGCCCACAACTGCCAGTTTTCCATTCATTCTCCAGGTATTTGTTGTTGAACATTACTGGAGGCAGACGCTTCAGCATTATGCAGAAACAAGGTGCTACCAATTGCATGATCAGCAATAACTCTCCAGTGAGGGAAGGAGAAGGTCTTAGCTCCAACAAAGCTTTGAGTCAGTCTGTGCTGGAACTGGTAACTAGTGTTGGGTGTTGGGTGAGGGGAAAAAAGGTGATTAGGGGAGGTATTTTGGAGGGTCAAGATAAATACAGGTCAGTAGTTGGGTTTTTTTGACACTGCATTGTATTTTTCAGCTATGAAAGTTCCTTGCTGAGCCCACTTTTGTCACACTACTCTGCAGCGCAACCAGACATAGGCCACCTGATGTCAGCTTCTGTTAAATCCACAGGAGCCTTTCTCTCGATGCTGCCAGGACTGGAACCAGAGCTGTGCTGGGATGCAGACAGATGTAAATAGGACTGATCTCACTTTCTGTGCTTTCAGATGGAGAGGTGTTGTCTCCTTTGCAAAAAGTCAGCATTGCCTCACAGGGCCTCTTAGTCAGGGCTGGCCTGATTCCTTTCCCCCTTGAACAACGCTGCCATTTTGAATGTTGCCTGAGCTGCCAGGCAGTTTCAGGCACTACAAGAGTGCTGAATTCCTGTAGGTCTTGTGTCATATGTGCTGGTCCCACATGGACATCCTGGACCCCAGGCATCTCTGATAGGCCTGGACACCTGTTGAACCATGGGTAGCTGAACCATGCTGCTAGTAGCTGCTCAGCTAAGTGTAGGTATCTTAACTTATGTGGTGGAATATAATTGTGATCTCAACACTGCTCACACAAGGGATTTCCTTGCTTGAACTAAGCTAGTCTGTCTACCTGAGCTTCATGAATCTAAGCCTGCCTGCAGAGAACTGCAGATGAAAAACAAGGGTGAGAAATGTTCGTTTAGTGGGAAAAACAGCTCCTTGTGGGTTTTCTACACCATTCCTGAGAGTGTGTGGGATCCCTGGCCCCAGGCAAATCTCCACCCGTTTCTCCAGTATAGTGACTTTAGCTCCTGTTTAGATCAGGACTGCCATGGAGAAAGGGCACTTCTTGCAGAGCCAAACAGACTAGAGCACAACACCTGACCACACTGTTCTCCCAGTGCCCTGGGTTTTCTAGGGAGAGTCAGTACACCCTCAGCAATACAAGGAGCCCTAGAGTTGCTGCATCAATAGCATTTTAAGAGCTAGTGGGTATTACAAATTAGAATCTTTCCCTTGCTAATGCTGGGGAAACTGAGGCATTGGGGGTTAGTCATTGACAAGTGCTGCTCATCCCAGTCTCTGTTGTTCCAGTCAGCTGCAGCTCAGAGCTTTGAGTTACTCCAGTACTCCACAGCTTTGATTCCTGGTTCCTTCCCTCTCCTTACACATCCCTCCTGGGCCCTGCAGACACAGTGAGACAGAGCAGGATTTATCAAGAAGCCTGCATCTTTGCCAGAGTGATAATTCCTGGTGTTGGCAAGCAAACTGGGGACTTGTGTCTTGTGGCCTTCATTTATTCTGCACATTGACTTGACTGCATGGTCAGGTGGGACTGTGACCAAACCTGACATCTGGCAATTAGCTTTAACTGAAGGTGAAAAAATAATCATAAAGGATAAACTGAGGCAAACGTGGTGAGATGTACTGTGCTGGGAGGCTACTTGTCTGCAAGAGCTGATTTTCTTTTGCTTGAGATGGTAGATCTAGGAAAGACAATTGACTTAAGCACCTCCTTATGCCTTCAGCTGTGATCTTGCTTTCATTGTGACACCCTCATGTGTCAATGAGTCTGGAAAATCAATTTATGACAAGCTCAAAGTATTTAAACTCCAGGCTCAGCCTAGGCTGCCACCATATCCAGCTTCATTATGAGGGACCGAGAAACCAGGGCTAAATGTGAGTCTCTTGACCTCATGCACACTTAATGTCTGTATCTTTTAAAATAAATTTCTGCGTGAGTTGTGCTGTTCTGGTAGTTTTTCCTTAACAGAGTAGAGTACTACCAGCTCTCATAATTTTAGTAAGAGCCTCCTCATGACTGGCACTTTCCTTAAAGCTCTTGATCTTGGACTCATGCTATTTTGTAATAATCACTACTTTCATACATAAAAATCTCACATAATTGCCAAGACAGTCTTTCCAATGTGACCTGCCTGTGTTCAAGTGGGTCAAAAATAAAAGACAAGAAAAGGACACAGATTTTCCAACCTTATGAATTAAGATGAATGAGGCCTGTCTCAGTTGCTGTAATAGCTCTCTCAATCCTGAAGAGCTCTTCCTCTTGACAGAAGTCTACAAACAGATTTGTGCAGCCAAAGAGAGAGATTGCTCTCTCTCATGGAGCGTTTAACTTTCTCTTTTCTTTTGGTTTCTGAAAGTAGGATTGCATTTTACTTCATTCACTTGGAAATCCTGCTTTTTAAAATGAAGATCTATTCAAAAGAAGACAAAGATGCTATGAGATATATAAGTGTTTTTAACTGCAACCAATTTAACTGAATAACTGGAGAAGAGACATGGTACAAAGATATTAAGGGCACATGTCCCATGTATGAAATATGGTACAAAGATAATAAGGGCATGTGTCCAGACTGTGAAATAAGGGGACCACAAAGTGACAAGAAAGCCCTTAGGAGCCTGAGACTTTAATTTTTATGTGTAGGTTGTACTCTGCCCAATGCATTCCTATTATGGGCAGAGAAAAAGGGACAGCTCTTGAATGTAGTCTTAGCATCCTGGATTAGTACAGAGTGCTCTTTCTTTATTACAAAGGTAGGTGGGGAAAAGCATCTGGGACGGAAGCTGTGATTTGATTCCGAACACTGGTGTCTCCAAGATTTGGGTAGTTTATGTCAGGACTTAGTCTAAGTGATAACTGAACACTTACCAGGCAACTTTTAGCTGCCTTGATAAGAAGAAGAGATCCCTCCACTCCCTGCTTGAAGCATTAGTGGAGAAAAACACAGCAAACTTGCCCACAAACCTGTTTCCCAGTCTAAAAGCTCCAGGGACGTAGATAATCTCTCAGTCACCGCTAACGTTGCCCTGAAAGAGAAGAGGCATTTAGGAGGGAGCAAGGTTTGTAACAATGAAATGCCAATGGTGACGTTAAAGAGGAAACAAATGTTCCCAGTCGATGCTCTGAGAAGAGAGCTGCAATAGATCTAAGTAGGTTGGCTCTGTGTCTGCGCAGGGATTTTCCCCCACTCTGCATCTCCTTTGTTGTTCGTCATATTTCATTCCAGATGAATGTCTGCAGAGGCAGCCTGCTAAAAGTCAAGAGACATAAAGACCTTACAGGCTTTTCTTACACTGCATGTAATTGCCGTACACACTGTCAATCACAGGTTTTATGGCTACTCTGAGGCAAGACACTGGTTCCTACAAGAGTACCAGTGGTGACAATTATCACCCTTCAGATCCTCAGATACTAACAGGCTGATGGATAAACCAAAATAGGAAAATGACTCATCTCAACAAGTCATTACTGTAGGATGAAATTATTACTGCTGTAGAGGAAAAGCAGGAGAAATGGAGGAGCACTAGACAGCAGCTTTGAAACTGGAGCAGAATCTCTTGCACCTGAAGCTGTCACAGGGACAGAAATACCTTGGTATGGTTCTGGTTCCTTGATCCTCTTTCTCCTGCCCTGTCTGTGAGCCCAGACCTTCTCAGCCTTCTGCAACCACCAGAGCAACTTGCTTAGGGACTTGCAAGCGCTAATCCACGAATGGTTATCTCAGTAAATTAGCTCCATTACAGAGCTGGGCAAACAGCAACAGTTTAACTATGTGACAGCTCTTGAGCTCTCCTACATTTTTGTGGACTGTGTTTGATTCTGCAGTAGGCTGAAACATCCAAAGTTTTCAGTTACCTGCTGTGTTCAACTTCTGTTCAAGTATGAAAGCACCTGTCAAAAGAAAGACTGAACTTGGAGTTTCCTACACGTTTGCTCAGCATGTGCTGACCTCAGGCTTAGGGTACTCTAAACCAGAGCCTTGCAATTCTTACTGCTTGAGCTGCCCCATTGTGCATGAGCAATTAAGTTGTCATTAGTGCAAGGACTTAGAGCCCCATCCCACCTATGGGGTGTACTGTGGAGAGTATAGCCCAAGGGATGTTAATTTATTATTTATATCAAGTAGAAGTACAAAGTAATTAAGAGAGTTGTAGGCTGTTGGCTCCCTGCTATTCTGCACTGAGTGTTGTTTCAGCTACGGCCACAAATTCAATTTTCCCAGCATTTTTCCATTATGCTCCTGACAATTTTGGCTAATCCTCCCCATACTCTTACTGTTGTGCACGTCACATCCAACTGTCTAAAGCACATAAACTGCTATGGCCAAAATGTAGCAGGAACAACGTTACCAGTACAGTATCTAAATAGCCTTTGAGTCCCTGACTAGCCTTGCAAAGTACCTGTGGCAGGGAAAACACTGCTCAGTTCACATTAAACCCATTCAGAATTGAGGCAGTTTATTGATTTATTAACAACAGCTAATTAACTGGCAGTAAGTGAACCTCACATTCAAGATTGATATCAGCAATACCATAGATAAACTCCAATATGAGACATGTATTAAAACATTAATAAATACCTAAGATTTCTAAACACCCTTCTGTAACTAATCCTAAGAGGCTTTCAGGACACACACACATTGAGTTATATGTGAACACTTCTGTCCCCTCACAGGACCTGTGGGTTGCAGGAAGGGTGCATTCCCTTACTTGCCCATCATCCTGCAGAAGATCATAGAATCATAGAATCAAACAATCATAGAATCATAGAATGGTTTGGCTTGGAAGAAACCTTAAAGATCATCTAGTTCCAATCCCCCTGGCATGGGCAGGGACATCTTCCAATAGATTAAGCTGCTCAAAGCCCCATCCAACCTGGCCTTGAACGCTTCTGATAACGGGGCATCCACAACTTCTCTGGGCAACCTCTTCCAGTGTCTCATCACCCTCACAGGAAAGAATTTCTTCCTAATGTCTAATCTAAATCTACCCTCTTTCAGTTTAAAACCATTACCCCTCCTCCTATCGCTACACTCCCTGATGAAGAGTCCCTCCTCATCTTTCCTGTAGGTCCCTTTAAGTACTGGAAGGCTGCTATAGGGTGCCCCCTGGAGCCTTCTCTTCTCTAGGCTAAACAATGCCAACTCTCAGCCTGTCCTCACAGGGGAGGTGCTCCAGCCCCTTGATCATCTTTGTGACCCTCCTCTGGGCCTGCTCCAACAGATCCATGTCTTTCTTATGCTGGGGACCCCAGAGCTGAACACAGTACTCCAGGTGGGATCTCAGAGAGTGGAGTAGAGGGGGAGAATCACCTCCCTCGACCTGCTAGCCACGCTTCTTTTGATGCAGCCCAGGATAAGACCGGCTTTCTGGGCTGCGAGCGCACATTACTGGCTCATATTCAGTTTTTCATCCACTAATACCCCCAAGTCCTTCTCCACGGGGCTGCTCTCAATTCACTCATCACCCAACCTGTACACATGTTGGGAATGTAGGTGCTTTGTCTTTTATGCATACCCTTGTCACTCCATACAACTCATTAATCTACATGCCTGTGGGAATGCACCCTTTGAAGTCCCATACACATGCTCAAGATGTGGGTGCCCCCATTTTGCACCCCGTGCTTTCATGGCTCTCCCACATTTATGGTGTCCCATGGGATGATGCTCTGTCTGGCCTAGGCACAGGTTGTGATGCTGGTGGGGTGACTTCTGGCAATGCCAAACCAGGTTTTGACCACTGCTGTTTCCACTCTAATGTCTCCCCCTTGATCTTGCAAATTCTCATGTTTCTTCTCAAACTGTCTCATTTTCTCTTTCAAAGGTCTCCGTTATTTCCCAGGTAGGGTTTCCTCTGGCTGAAGGTCAGCTTCCTGTTTAACACGATTGATTATGGGCAAACACCCTTTCAGACATATTTGTGTGCTGAATTCAGGCATGTTGGCTGCACTCACATTCCTACCATAATGGCTGTTGCTATCCAGGCTATTTGACAGGGGTAGGCATATGAGCTCCCCCAGAGTACCCACAGAGCTTAGTCAAGTGAGAATAATCTTCATGTGTATTCACAGGTGATGATTACATGTCCAGAGCATCCCACTCTCTAATCCCTCAGCATCTAAGTTGGTCAGGGAAAGTATTTCAGTTTTGTCCTGAAAAAGCATGAACTTCATTCCTTGTGCCAAGTCTTCAGGCAACAGAATCACTTGCAAAATCTCCCTCTGACCTCTCTGAATAAGCCTCAAGTAGCTTGTTTAGGATTCCATGCTCTTTGGAGTGAAGCCTCCACATACAACTTTCATGGGGACGAGTTTTCGAAAACAGGGTGCAGATGCTGTCTGGAAAGAAAAGCAAAGACAGAAAGGGGAGGGAGGGTGTTTGGGGGGAAAGCCTGGAAAGGAAGAATTTACAAAGATGGCTCAAGAACACAAGTCTGCCAAGACCCACATGGCCCCCTGGGCTTTGTGGCTAAGGTGGGACAGACTTTTTGGTGAACAGGGTGTGGGTGAGTGGCATTGCAAAACCATGCTCCACCAGACAAATTCTCATGTATGTGCTTCCTATGCCGTCCACTGGAATAGCCTTTGGTGTGAATTCAGGATATAGTTCAAATAAGGAGTGCGAAGGACAAAACTCCTGGCTGCTCCAGGTCTCCTGAGATGCAAACTCACCCTACCCAGTGCTGGGATACTACTTACAGTCTGTGAAGCCCAAGAGACTGCTCTAGCCTCACTTAACACACAGAAGTTTTTCAGTCCCCACATTCTCCTAGGCTCAGCTGGTCTGCCAGAGAGAGCTATCCCTGCTTGGACTGACCCTAGCCCCCATGTCCTCTTCCTCAGCCACCACCTGCCTGAGGTTGCAGCAGAGCCAGCAAAGAAGAATTCCTCCAATAAAGCCCTGTTTTATGGGTGTGCTGCTTTGCCTTTACCCATCCCTCTTTGCATGCTTTGTTAAAACCGGTCCATTAAGAAGTAAAATAAAAGAGATGACTTCCAAATTAGATAATAAACCTGGAGCCAATCGGGCCGTTAGTGGCTATGAATTTTTTATGTCTGTGCCGTTGACATGATTGAGCAAGATGGGGAGGGGAGGGAAACAGGAGCACTTTGCTGGGGGTCTGAGCTCTCCATTGGATTTAATGCAAGGGTAGAGGCAGTACAAGAAAACAGACATTCAGGAAGAGTGCAGATCTTTGCTCTAGACATCAAAAAACAAACAAGAAAACAAGGAATAGTCATATACCTTTCAGTACACATGCTGATGATTGCAGGTAAGACATAGGGCAATAAGAGATCAGACTTAAGTGGTTTCCAGCTTGTATTACAAATTAGGGGTTGTATATAAGAGATGCATCAAATTTTTTTTTGCTTCTTTCTTTGCTCTTGTTCAGGTGATAAACCGGAATAATGGAGGCAGGAAAAACACTGTATTGGGTTAAATAAACCCAAACCAATCAACTCCTTTTATTGAAATAAACCTTCAGCTTGGGTTGAGCAAATCAGTTATGCAACCTGGATCAAAAGCTTTTCGCCTCTTAGTGGTTTGTTGTTTGGGGCTAAATTTCTGAATTAAATATTGTCTGTGAGGAAAGACATAATTTCTCATCACTAGTGAAATCTTTCTTTTCAGCTGAGGAATTCAGCTGTTAAATGGACCTGAATTGTTTCAGTCCATCAGTTCTGAAGAGCAAAAGTACTTAAGCATAAATTTTTGCTGTACATTAGTACCAATTTGCTGCCTTTTCTTGGGCTTATGCTATTGCTGCTCTGCTGGTATCTGTGAAGCTGCTCATGGTACAGTTTCTCTGTGTAGATAAACGTAGCCTATAATCTACAGTAACCCTAGATAGGAGGTAAAATGCGATAGTTCCTATAACCACACTTTCACTTTGGAATAAGAGGGTTCTTTGCCCATCTCCATCATGTGGCCACCTTCTCTTCCTTGCCCAAGTTCAGCTCAACACACAGGAACATACTAACCTGCTAAGAAGCACTCTTAGACAATAGACTAGGAATGACTATACAAACTGTTTAAGCAGATGTGCATTGCCCTGGCTGGGCCTGAGCTGGCTGTAAACTGGAAGTAACATGGCTATAGTTTGCATAGTGCTAAGTCTAATAAGTTGCAAAGGGAAACTGTCCACTCAACTCTTTTTCCTGACTATAGTAGTTCCTATAGACTAGAGAGGAGAAATGGGCTTGCTCTGTTTTGCTCCTGATATACTGGCTACATGTTTTGACCTTGTTTTTCACTGAATCTGCTATTTCAGGTTGCATCAACCTATAATGGCTTTCATACATCTACCACAGTTAGGTACGTTCTGCTTTGCTTATCACAGAGATGAATACTGTCTTAGGCATGAGTCACAGCCACTGTTCAGCTGCAGCATTCAGCACTGCAAGCCAGGAGAAAATACAAAATCCACATACAAACAGAAATGTGGAACTAGAAACAGGTAAGGTTGTTTCCCTTCTACTTCATTAATTGCTTAATCAGGAGATGATCTTCATAACATTTAGGCCTGCAGAAGTGAAATTGGAAATGTCTCATACTGCACTTCTAGTCACATCTTCAGAGCTGTTGGCCTTCTCCTCCATTTGCAAAGCAAACGAACCAGGAGCTCTTTTACAGCACTAAGATAATATAGAAATGAATACTCAACATGCACCAAAATGCATACAGATGGATGAGCAAATGCAGACTTACCTAGGATTACATCCAGTTCTCAGGGTGTACGAACAATCTTCCTTCACCCCCAACAAAGGAGACTTTTTCAGGACGAGTAGGTTTAAAAAGCAGAAGGGGTCTGCAGAGGTTGAGAAGCCCTAAGCTATTCTGATCTCTTGTTAATTCATTGTATAGATCTTCTGTTATTCATTGCCACATAGACTGGAGGTAACTGTTAATTGAAGTACCTCTTCATTCTCTGTTATTCTGGGAGGACCACATGCTCTGCTTATCTACCTTAAGCAGGAGTCTGTGGTGACTTAGATCATTAAGCAGAGATGGATTTTATATATAAAAAAGCCGTATCTGACATCATTAGCAGTTAAGTCAACCTTCCGCATTTTTTTTCCCTAAATAAAATGATTTGAAAACCTGCGACAATAGGGATTGGCTGCATTGAAGCCTCACCAGGCATGATTAGAGGGAATAAAACGTGAGGGGAAGGATCAGAAAGGTTAGCAAGGATGGGAAGAGGAAAAGAAATACACCTGCTTTAGAAACTAATTACGCAGCACCCTGATTTCTTCACTGTGCCACCAACATTGCTTATTCTCAGCAAAGATGAAGCTCCACCAGATCAGTGCTAGCAGATATTCAGAGGCAGATAGGGACACACAAGGCCTGTGGAACACAGTGAGACTCAGTGAGACTATGGTAACTCTTTGTAGAAGAATCATACAATTATTGAGATCAGGAGAGACTTTAGAGGTGTCTGGTCAAAACCCATACTCAAAGCAGGACTAACTTTGAAGCTAGACCCAAATTCAAAATTAGAACAGGTTGCTCAGGGACTTGTCCAGTCAAGTTTTGAATATCTACAAAGATTAAAATCACACAGTTTTTCTGTTGTTTCATTTTTCCTCCGGGTGAACAAATCCAGCTTTCATGAACAATGTTAACCTGAGAATGTAATTGCTCTGGGAAGTACTTCGCCACTGTAGTGAAGGACTATAGTGATACTGAGAATAGTTGGATGTGTGGATGAAAGAGGCCTGAGGAGCTGAGATGATACAACTCTGTAGCCTTCAGTCCTAATACAGTTTTTTAGCTCCCAATTAAGATTATTTCTTTCTTCCCTCTGCTTGTTCAGCATTAACTATTCAAAATGCTGCCTATAGAGGAACCTGGATTTTGAGTGCCTACCCTGAGCAGTTTCAACCTTCTTTGAACTAACAGATCCCAGTGTACTCCATGTCTTCAGGATCAATTGCAGAAGCTGTGTCTACTCTGCATGGCAGCAATGGCCTTGAGGTTGGATTTGAGATCACATTCACACCCTCTAGGTCAGCTGGAGTGTCCACAAGGTTGTTTTCATAACAATTTAGCCATGATTATCCAAGGGTGGGTTGGATAGGGGTAACCTCCCCTTCTGGACTAGCAGCTGAAGGCTTGAGGGACATCCCAAGGTCTAGAAGTCTCTGATCAGGCAGTCAAATTGCTCTCCAAACAACAGGTCCTCAAATACTTATGTGAAGGAGATAATTTTTGCAAGAAATACAAGAAACAGTGGCTGGAAACAGAAACAAGGGCAGAAACAAAATGTAAATTTTTTACAGATAATTTAATTAACTGCCAAACCCAATTGCCACAGGAGGAAAGAAACTTTCCACCTAGAAATCTCTTAAAAAAGAACAGGTTTTAAAAAGATCAGCATTTGTTCTTATCTACTGTTCCAGAGATGAGACAGAAAATATTTGTTGAAAAATGATTTATGCAGAAAGATGACCTTGATCATCAATAATGCCCTATCTGGACTTCAGCCACCTTACCTGATCATTGTCAGGAAATATCCACTGCTCACTCAATTTCTTCAGCGTGAACCACCAAAAGCAAAGCTTTCTTCACAATTTGAGACCAGAATTCAGTGGGAGATATGGCCGTGCAGCAGATCCCCCATGGGCTTTCTCACAACTTTCATTTCATCTTACATTTCACTTTGCAGCTAAGGACGTTTTAGTAAACTGAAAGTTGTGCTTATTTGTGGGCAGAATAGATTATCCAGCCTGTCTGAAATATAAACTGTGAAAAAGTGAAACAGGAGCAAAGGAGATGGGCTCTTTTATGTGGGTTTGTTCTTCTCTCCAAAATGTAAGTTGCCCAAAATATACTCCAGGCAAGTTGCTTTACCATTTCAAAAGCGTGCTCAAAAATGCTACTTTGCAATTAATAACGAAATTGCATTGACATTCCAGTGCCAACTTTTAAATAATTACAGGGTAGCAGAACATCATGAAAATTAACTGCAGTTCCTGAGGCAGCTGAGACCCTGAGGACTAATACTGTGCAATTATTGGAAATTAAATATACACTCAGATTTACCCTGTGTTCACAGTGAAAACAGCAAGGCAGTTAGACTTGAAGAGCATTCGGGATGACAAGGAAGCCCAATGATTAGTTAGCATCAAGGGTGGATTTACTGGGGAGTTGGAGAAGCTGTCATCCACCCACCCATTTCACATCATCACCAGCCAGTGGGCATGTGCTGTTGGTCATGGGGCAAAGGATTTCCTTTAGGAATGTGATAGAACAATTTGTTTTAACATTAATGAAGTATCGATATGTCAGGATTTCTTCTTAGTTCACTTCCCCTTCTCTATTAGGTTGATTTCTCAACTGCTGTCTTCTTTAATGTGGCCACCTTCACAACCAAGACACCTATCCCTTTCTGCCTTCTAAAAATGGAAACTGAGGCACTCAGACTGTGTCTGCACAGCTTAACAGAGCAGGAAGCCTACTGGATGTGGCAATGTCTCCATCATGTGCTTGGTTTTCCTTTGCATGGCAAGAAGGGACACAGAGGGCAAAACCAAAATCCTGGAATCCATTTCAACATAGGTGCAAAATACAGCCAGGACATTAGCCATGGAAACTGGGAAGACCTTCTGGATCCAACACTATGTTGGGTCTGAAAGACTCAGGGGTGAAGATTTATTTAGAGAAAATTTTGGTAGGTGTCATGCTATTCAAACTTACAGGTGATCTAATACTCCTATAGTAATTCAGAGCTCTTTTATTGGGCTCCTCTGCACACAGCCATGGGGGGAGCACGGCTGCTGAAGATGTCAGTAAAAAAGGATAAGGAGTCCTGTAGAGCTGGGAACTGTTGAGGACCTTCCTTCTCACAAGTGTAACTGCCAAGGAGAAAGAGAGAATGACTGTACCCTCTCTAGATGGGGAAGTGGTAGACAAAGATCTGCAGACATTTCTCCAAGGTGAATCTATGGATGCTGCAGCCCAGAACTTGGAATCATAGAATTGTTTAGGTTGGAAAAGACCTTTAAGATCATCAAGTCAAACCGTTAACCTAGCACTGCCAAGTCCACCACTAAACCATGTCCCTAAGAGCCACATCTACACATTTTTTAAAATACCTCCAGGCATGGTCACTCAACCACTTCCCTGGGCAGCCTGTTCCAATGCTTGACAGCCCTTTCCATGAAGAAATTTTTCCTAATATCCAATCTAATCTTGGGGGTTGGACTGGAGGACCTGTAAAGGTCCCTTCCAACCCAAAGCATTCTATGATTCTATGATTCTATGATTCTAAACCTCCCCTGGAACAACTTGAGGCCATTTCCTCTTGTCCTATGGCTTGTTACTTGGGAGAAGAGACTGACCCCCACCTCGCTACAACCTCCTTTCAGGTAGTTGTAGAGAGCGATGAGGTCTCCCCTCAGCCTCCTTTTCTCCAGGCTAAACAACCCCAGTTCCCTCAGCCGCTACTCATAAGACTTCTGCTCTAGACCCTTCACCAGCTTCGTTGCCCTTCTCTGGACACGCTCCAGCACCTCAATGTCTTTCTTGTAGTGAAGGGCCCAAAACTGAACACAGTATTCAAAGTGCAGCCTCACCAGTGCTGAGTACAAAGTGACAATCACTTCCTTAGTCCTGCTGGTCACACTATTTCTGATACAAGCCAGGATGATATTGGCCTCCTTGGCCACCTGGGCACATTGCTGGCTCATATTCAGCCAGCTGTCAACCAACACGCCCAGGTCCTTTTCTGCCAGGCAGCTTTCCAGCCACTCTTCCCCAAGCCTGTAGCATTGCATGGGGTTATTGCAATCCAAGTGCAGGACCCGGCACTGAGCCTTGTTGAACCTCATACAATTGGCCTTGGCCCATGGATCCAGCCTGTCCAGGTCCCTCTGTAGAGCCTTCCTACCCTCAAGCAGATCAACACTCCCACCCAACTTGGTGTCATCTGTAAACTTATGAGAGTGCACTCGATCCCCTCATCCAGATCATTGATAAAGATATTAAACAGGACTGGCCCCAGCACAGAGCCCTGTGGAACACCACTTGTGACAGGCCACCAACTGGATTTAACTCCACTCGCCACAACTCTTTGGGCCCAGCCATCCAGACAGTTTTTTACCCAGTAAAGAGTACGCCCATCCAAGCCATGAGCAGCCAGTTTCTCCAGGAGGATGCTGTGGGAAACAGTGTCAAAGGCTTTACTAAAGTCTAGGTAGACAACATCCACAACCTTTCCCTCATTCACTAAGCAGGTCACCTTGTCATAGAAGGAGATCACGTTAGTCAAGCAGGACCTGCCTTTCATAAACCCATGCTGACTGGGCCTGATCACCTGGTTGTCCTGTACGTGCTGCATGATGGCACTCAAGATGATCTGCTTCATAACCTTCCCCAGCACCGAGGTCACACTGACAGGCCTGTAGTTCCCTGGACCCTCCTTCTGGTCCTTCTGGCAAGAAAGGAAACATTGTGATGTGAGAGAAACTCAGTCTTTCAGGGCAGATCCGGAGCTCTGACTGTGATGCAGTTCCTCTGGTTAGGTGGGCTTATCATTTCATAGACCATTCCCATGAAGATGTAACCTGTGTTCGTGAGCTCCTTGGAAAGACCAGTTCCAAGCATTTGAACTTGTTTTGGGGGATTGCAGAACCAGTTTCCAAGAAGGGTGTAGATTAGGATGTCTGGACCAGTTTAACACTGAGATGTACATGTCTGGTAGTCTCCACTGAGATCTCTCTTGCCTTTCTACCAAATATTTTTGGCTAAGTATCTGTCATTGCTATCCCAGCCCCTTTTAACTCTCCGTTTGCAGTGTTGGGCTCCAGTGACTTTTAACACCCCCTATATATTTGTCCACCTATCTGCCTGCTGAATAGATCTTTCCTCTTGGAAACAAGCTGTGGTACTATAGTCCTTACCCTTGCCCACCATAAAGATTTCCAATTTCCTCCTTGTCCACCCTTATGAGCACAAAATCAATAGGAAAGAAAATAACCCAGACTTTTTATTTTTCTTGAATGTATTTGTCCACTTTAGAAGCATGCTAACCTGAGAGGAAGTAGAATATCTTTTGCCTCTGTTTATTAGACATTGAATCAACACAGAGAAAGGGAAACATCTATTGATCATCTGACCTAAATTGCAATTGACTGCAGGCTATTACCATAGTGTGTCTACAATTATCCCAGTTTTCTTATTCCCCAAAGGGCTCTATATCAGAGACAAGACTTCAGCAACATGCCCAGACTGGCTCCCCATCTTGATTTTTGCTGACATACATTAATAAGCTTTCTGGATACTTTTTTTCAGAGCAGTCTGCTGGCTTCTTGCCTTCCCATTCCTTTTAAAGGACACATACACATATTTAAAGAGCATAGTTTCTGGGAGAGCATCCTGCCATGCATAGACATATTTTAACTCATGTTGAAGAGAAGGGGTTTCGTCATAAATTCTGTACAGCCCCTCAGATCCCAAGGGCTTCATAGGCAATTGAAATTGTTCCTCTTTCCACTCCCCTTCATGTTCTCATCCCAAGTGTTATTTGCTGTTTTATAAGCTGAATTTGATAGTTACAGTGATTTCTGGCCTCGTACCACACAGATTCATCTATCTTCATCTTAATATGTGATATGTGATATATTCTCAAAGGTTAATATTCACATCTATTTTTCATACTCATAAATTATCATAGTTGCAGATATTACAGACTACTTCTTTTTACTAAATAACACCCATACTGCATTTCTCTCTCTCAAAACTGTCTTAAGGTATCAATGATATCATTAATGCTCAAAATAACCTCCCTTTGTTCCTGGAAATAATTTTCATTATCTAAGGACATATTTTCAATATTGATTGCATTTAACATGTTAGCCGTCATGCCAAACTTTATATAGATAGTTTATTACACAGCCTCTATGTATCCCTGTGGGCAACATGGAGTTTAAGCCAGTGTCTGGTCCCTGGTACACAAATGAGACAGAGGTGGGATGGAAACAACGTGGAAGGCAGTTTTCCCAGATCTGTGGTTGGCATTTTTTCATGTAGTAGCTCCTGTTTTAGAAAGACCTCCCCTATTGTGATCTACCTCATCACTACAGAGTCAGGAGATATGTTCATGTTTGTTAATGAGTTTATTTTCTTTTCCAAAAACTACAGGAACAAAAAATAGCATTTCCCTTTCCTTCATGGAAAAATTCTGTTCTAGTTTGCTTCAGATGTAATTATTGTCCTGCCCTACACCGAAATATCTGTATATGTGTATATTAGGGTATCAAATGCAATGGCTATTTTTGGAAATGTGGTCCACAGATCAAAGAAAGTTATTGGTTTACAAAAGTCTAAAGGCCAAAAATTCTGATCCTCTGATTTCCCTCCTCTAATTAGAGATAAATGTCTTCAGGAGAAGTGATGCCCCTGTGAATCAGAGAGCACATTCCCACAGCTTTTGGTGCCTGTTCTCTTTGAGGGCAACATTATAGGTTGCCTAATGTTATTTTTAGGAATGAGCCAAACTCCATGATTCTCTTTACAGGATAAAACCAAGCCAAATATCTATAGTGAGTAAAATGAAAAGTGTTTTAGCCTTGACCTGCCTGTACACCAAAACTTCTATGTTCCCATTTGGCACAAACACACAAATATGAGAAAGTTACCCATAGCCATAGAACATTAGAAAGATGCTGGTAGTGGTCATGTTCTGGAAGCTAAATTCATTTACATGTTAAATGTCTCGCACAAGATCTATGTAGTCCAGAAATACCCCAGAAGCTGAATACTGAGGACTCTCTACAAAGATCTTGATTTTGCCTTTTAGAGAAGTAATTTACTCATAATACAGTTTGTGACTGGCTCTCCCATATACTCTGGTATTAGTCAATGACATTAGAGATACCTTGGTCTGCACGTTGAGGGACTGAGGGTTTAAGAAGGCAGAAAGCATGAAGGAATACAGTTTTAAGGTACTAGGGAGAATACTGCTATAACTGCTCATAGCATCTTTTCTAAGATTGTTTTTCAGTGAATTGGCCCTTGTTAGTCAGGCTCCATTGCTGTCTTCATGGTTATAAGGAAGAAAAATTTAATACCTGTCAGCTGTTAAGTCTTTAAGTGCTTTTAAATTCCAGCAGCTGGTCATCCAGGCACATATAGTAGTATAATACTTTTTATTTTGTGAAAAAATCTGACTGGGAAAGGAAGAAAGTATCTTGCTCCCCTCCTGGTATCCCTTACTCTTGAGTGTGTGATCATGGCCTGTGCTCACTCACCTCAGAAAAAAAAGAAAAAAAAGAAGGAAAAAAAAGAAGAAAAAAAGAAAAAAGTAATGTCTGCTCCTGACTCCCACGGAAATTCGTTATGAGAATTCAGATCTATGGCAGCCCAATCATCATTGTCCCTTGGACAATTACTGCAAACAACATGACACTGGAGCTGCACCACTGCTGGATAAACCATATTCAACTTTCAGATAGGGTTTTCCAAAATCCAAGCTACAGTGCTTAAAGGACACAGGAAAGGAGATAAAAGCACAGAGCAGCCTATTTAGCAACTGTGTGCATTGGGGATTATTCAGAGATTTGGCAGTTTTCCTCCCCTGTGAGATGTATTTTTTGCTCAGGAAGGGGAAACCCATTGACAGACTGGAGTAAATCCCTTGGAGGCCATCAAGTTGGTCAGGAGGCTGAAGCATAAGCAAGGAAATGGGATCTTCTTCTGGAGCTAAACTTTGTGTGGCCACAGTTGTGTCTGTGGTCTCCTGTGTGTCCTCAGTCAGTCTTGCACTTCTGAAAAGCATCAGAGGGACCAGGCATGGACTAACATGTATGGCCCAAATGCAAAGGCACATAGCAAAGATTTCCACATGGACATCATGGACTTCTCAACACATGTGCAAAACCCTCAGTCTGAGCTTGGAAAAAAAATATTCTAGTTGGAAAAAGAAAACAAGTTTAGAGAGATTTTGATGAATAACAGATCAACTAAAGCTAACTCAGCTACTAGTTGTCTTAAGGAGATGATGATGTTAGATGTTAGTTGATGAATACTAACCTGTAAGAGTGCAGTAACTTCTTTAAGCTCCTGAGCTCTCTGGAAATTGAACCACAGACACAGCATTGGCCAAGACTTCCCTTGGGAGAGCACTGATAAATTGTACAGCCCTCCAAGAATTAATTCTGTTCCTGAAGAGTCCAGATAACAGCAAAGTGCTGATACACTTTTTTTTTTTTCCTTGCAGTGGAAGAACATTCTGGTTTCTGTTGCAAATTTACCTCCTCTTTATTTCAGGAGGGTTTCAGCAGGTTAAGACAAAAGCAAAACTAAAATTCCCTTTGGCAAGTCATCTTGACAAGAGAAGAAGACAGAAGTATTTTCAGGCTGTTCGCTCATTCTAGTGAACAGAATCTTTTTTGCACTTTTTGGTGAAATGAGAACTGTGGTGGACTTGCAGTAAAATACTCAGAGTTTGGCACATTCCGAAGTACTTAAACCAGTGGAGAGGCCCCACTTTATTGTAGATGTGTGTAGGCTGTTTGTATGTGGGACATGATTCTTGATTTTCAGTGCCTTTGTGGTCTGGAATGCCCCAGAGCCCACTAAACCAAGCTGAAATTTTGTAATGGCAATAAAAAAAAATGTGCTGTTTCAAATTATAAAAGAATTAAATACGGTTAAATTTGAAGCTGTTCTGGCAAAGTGCAATAGTAAAAGGCCATTAAGTGAGCTGCCCATTTATAGAAAACATAAGATATAAAATTCATTTTTAATGGACTGTTTCCATGGAAATGTTCTTTAGTAGAGACATTTTATAGTGTATTAAGCAGCACAAGGAGTTAAGCTGACTGTAGTAGTGACTGTAATGCGGGGTCTATGGTTTGTAAAAAATTGAAACCGTTAAAAGGTTTATGGCCAAGAGGGTGAGGAATATTTCAAAGCCGTTTATCACTCACCCAGCAAAATTGAGTGCTAAAACTCAGCACACCTACCAAAGTGGAATCCCCTCATTAGCTCATTACCCCAATGTCTCAGAAAGAGAAAGAAAATGTGTTCCTTGATTATCGAGGTAATAATAATTATAGATAATTTGTACATCCTCATTCCATTAATTGATGGAATCTTGAAGCATTTTCCAAATATTAATTAAATAACTCACTCTACAAAGTAAAATCACTCTGCACAATAAAATCTTGCTTTTATTTGCAACTTGCTCCTTATGCCCATGCCTAATGGTTGCCATTTAATGCTGGAATTTCACTAACATGCTACTGAAACTGTGGTCTAAGCAGAAGAAGCCCATGACTGAAATCCAGAGACAATCTGGTCCATGTCCCAGAGACTGTAAAAATCAGGTAAGAATGAAAAAGGCTGGGAGAAAAAGCAGAGTCTCAGAAGGGGAGAAGCTTTGCCTGTTATTTTGAGATGCTGCTCTTCCAGACAAAGATACCCTGGATATTTTAAGTCAGTATTTCTTTGACAGTGAGTCTGAAGGGTCTAAGACAAAAAGGTCAAGCTCTTCCAGTGACTCAAAGGGCTCCCCTTTTCTGTGGACTCCAACAAAATTAGACTCTGATGGAGTGATGTGGATTCCTCTTTTTGCATGCATGAAAAGCTCGCTCAGTGCTCTCTGTGCAGTACAGATCTGAAGGACTGGCTCCATTTGCAGGTTCAGGAGAGCCATATCAGTTTGAAGTTCCCCTGATCTGAGCTATCCTGCACTGTGCAGTGCATGTGTGCATTGGCTAAATCCTTGCTTCAAAGTGAGCTGACGTTATATACCTGTGACTAGTTCACGGGTTTCTAACTTGAGCCAGTGAGGAAAAGCATCCATGCACTAGGAGACTGGAGAAATGCTATCAGAAGTTAAGATGTGCAACGATGTAAGGGTCTGCAGTATACAACTGGTGAGAAGGAGTTATTTTACCTTCTCTTTGAAAAGAAGGCAAGCTTAAATTCCACCTTCATTTTGAGACAGAAGGCCCAGAGCTGGGCAAAAAGAAACATAAGGTACTGAAATGCAGTTAAAATTCAGACTGCCTACATCTGGGTCTGTGTATATAGACATAAGTCAAATTAGGAGAAGCTTTTAATTTATAAATTGAGTCTACAGTAAAGACCAGACATAACAGCATTTTTTAAATGCTCTGAAGCACTTTTAAATACTGGCACAGCAGGAGCACCCCCTCCTGTTCAATATGATTGAACAGCTGAATAAGGATGAGGACAACCTCAGCTGATGGTTTGTAGCTCATTTCAACCTTCACAGACATGGGTGAGAACACTTGCTTTCTCCCTGGCTACCAGCTCAGTCCTCTGAGGCTGCTGTCCACACACAGCACAGCAGGAATTTAATCCAGATGTCAAACTGCCATGAGTTTTGCAAACAGAAGGTCTATTGGAAATCCACAGGGAGGCTGCATCAAAACACGTCAATCCAGCACCTTTCTGCCTCCAGCCTGTTACATGGGGACCCACTGTACTGGAAAGAGCGGTAACAAATGACCCTGCTCTTTCCTCCAGATAGTAATGGAAAGGGCTTAATTTGCTAGCCAGCTGGCCCTTGTTAATGAAAGGTTGTTACCAATGACCCAGAGACATGTTTAGTCAATTCTCTCTTTTTTTTTTTTTTTGTTTCTTTCTCTGGCACTCAGAGAAGCGAAAGGAAGTTGCTTTAATGTGAAGTGACAATTTGCAACTGAGACCATTTCTTTCTGTCAAGGAGAGTAAATGGCCAGGAAGAGCCTTCAGGTCTGCAGAAGACCAGCCACAGAGGGAATTTAGCTCTAATGCCACTTCTCTAAGTACCTTCTCTAAGTACCACTTGGCTGGATTCATTTACGGAGCCCAAGTGATGCCCTGGCAACCCCCATCCTCCCGGAGCCAGTCCTACAGGGCCAGTTATGTCCTGAAGCCTTTCTCACTCCAAACCCGGGCTTGCATGCTGCTCCACCAGCATTGCCTCACTTTTAACCACATCTTCAATGATTTCGAGCAGTGCCACCATGGGAACTCTGAGCTGGGCTGCTTCCTCTCAGCTCTGCCAACGTGCATTGGTACTAACCTATACCACCTTCTGCTACTCCAGTCACGAGCCTCCCTGAGATAGAGACCTATGTCTATATGAGCTGGTAGAAGGTGGAAAATAGAATACATCTCACAGGATCTCAACGTGGTCATATTAATTTAGAAACTCTTTCTCATGTCCATTTTCTCAAAATGAGTGTTTTAGCCAGCTCTGATTCAAAAGGCCGTGATCTGGTTTAGTACACACACACAAAAGGTTTTATTTCAAAGGATTTAAAAGAGCTTATTTAATCTGTTTAATTTCCCTTTCCATTTAAAAATACTACAAAATGTATCTAATGGTGGCTTTTGTGTCCGCCCAGCAGTATCCCATGAATCTTTTAGTTAATTCTGGATAACAAGTTTTGGGAGAAAGCAATGTAGTCATTTTTGTGAGGACTCGCAAGCACAAATGCAGACCAATCTCTTACACAAATCCTTTTTCTTCAAAAAATAAGTCATCCCAGTGCTAAAACTTCATGGACCCAGTGGATTGAAAAAAATACCAAAAGTAACAACCAACACATTGCAGCAACTCTGTTCACTCACTTTATGCTCCTGAGTCTCTTTACAGTATATGGTGAAGAACGGGCTCAAGGTGGAATGAAGTAAACCAAGCCCTGTGTCCTAGATATTCTCCATGCATATATCTCGAGTGTCTGTACTTTGTGCTCAAAGTGTCAACACTGTACCTAGGAATAGCTCAGCATATGCCCTGGAAGAGCTGAGGCTTGCTGGTTGACTGGGCCAAATCTGGCCCTGATTTATGCATGCAGGTTCAGTGAGAACTTAACCTGTGAGAGAAGTTGAGTGTGCTCAGACTTCCCACCTTCAAAGAGCTCCAGAGCTCTGGCTAAGGCATTATCTGACCTTAAGCTTCTGCATACCAATGTGAGCACAGGCAGAACTGAACTGAAGAATGGGCTGATACCCAAATTCAATTAGCAGTGTTGATGTCCTCTTGTGCATTCATGAGGCTGATGGCTTAACGACATCTCTTGTCAAGGTATGCCCTTCTGCTCGAAGTGACCCAGATTCACAGGACGCTGACACACAACAATGACTTTGACTGTTAACACCATTGCATTCATTATACTTTAATATTTGCTCTTTCTATGGACAAAAGACTTTGTTTATTGGTTTAATATTTTTTCAGTAGAAGGCTGGTGATGTAGTTTGGCCAGTGAGATAAAGTCAAATACCCTTGCCTACTTCCCTTGTTCGTGTGTTGTTGTGGTCCCAGACAGGATGCGTAGCCCCTCCAGCCATAAAAAAGAAAAGTCACTTTACTAGTCAGATTACCTCAGAATAAAAAAAGAATAAAAATAGGAAGTGAGACAGGATTTTGAACCACCTTGGCTAATACAGGAACAAGATAGCCTGGCCTGGTTCCTGGGTATTTAATTTGTTCGGTGGGGATATGTCAGAAAGAAACAGAAGTAAAAGTATCATGAAGAGAACAAAATGGCTTCAGAGAATTTACGTCTCACTGGAGAACCAGGAATTGTGAAGAGAGACCCAAAGCTTGGGAATCAAAATGAACCCAAGAATTGGAGTGCTAGAAAGATATTTCCTCTCAGCGGAGAGATGAACGCATAGTGGATCAGAATAAAACACATGGACCCATCAGGACCAATGGTGGAAGTGAAGCTGTTGCCTGGTAATGACTCTAATAAAAGCAGCAGTTTTGCTTTTTTTTTTTTTTCTTCTCATGTATGTGCTGTGTTTTTTCTCATGTAGCAAAAATGAACATAAACCCAAAAAACAAAACATAAAAAAAAGTTAGCTTATGAAAACTGCCACTCAATTTACTGTTGGCCGCAGGCTCCCAAAAGGAAGGCTTAGACCTGCTGAATAAATCTGCCCAATGCACAGATTGCACCATCTAAAGCCAGCTTAGGAGAGAAGGGTTTGTAAAATTGTGCCTCTGCACAGGCAAAAACACCTGATGAAAGGGGAAAACGGGAAGGTCAGACCTTTATACAGGGGCCATGATGCAGAGATACCACCCTACAGCCCTGCTTCTTCCTTAATCTGTGTGGATTGTCTTGAACAAAAGGGTGACCATGGAAATCCAGCAAGGAAAGGGTGAGGCAGAATCATCCCTTTCCTTCCTTTGGCCTATAAAAGGCATGGCTTCGGGCCAAAGTGAGACACAGTGTTGAGTAGGTATTTAACACCCAGTAAATTTTTACCTGCAGTAGGAAAAACTCTAGGCTTGAAACTTTCCCTTGGTAATTTAGCTAAGTGTTGCAGTGACCAGACTTGGAAATGCTACAGGGCTTGCCAAGCCATTTGGCATGATCTGCTGTCCTCTCTTTTATCTCAAGTGCAGCCGTTTTATTAATAGAGGCTATAAAATATTCCTTTATTTTATGGCTGCACAAATATTCCTACATGCTCAGCTATCAGAAAAAAAAAAAAAAAAAAGACCATTCTCATAAAGCCTGGGCATATGTGGGTGGCTTGAAACCTCACTCTATGAGAGATGATACAGCCTTGACAGATAGCATGATAGCAGCGATATTAAGAAAACTTCTCTCCTTGGGCTGCCCATACACTTAATGAGGCCTTTCAGTTTGGCTCCTCCATTTCGTCTCTTCTGTCCCATTAATGGCCCCACTTCTCCTGTTGGCTGCTCCTCATGTGCTGCCCATTAAGGAGAGATTAACCAGTGATGGATGGCAGCCCGGTTCCCTGAAAGCATGGCTGACATTCAGATGTATAGCACGGGAGCTCATTAGGAGCAAGACTGGTTTCAGTGATAATAAACACTTCAGCAAAGTGCTTAGCAAGTTGCCTGTCTGACTCCTCACCCTGCTCTCCTGTCAGGGCTGCAAATATCTCTTCAAGACAGAGACATGGAGGACTTACAGGGTAAAATTTGAAAAAAAAAAAAGGGGGGGAAAAAAGGAAAATACAGGACAAAATCAATATATTTAATGGGCATGAATGATATAAAAAGATTAACCTTGAGAGACACTGTGAGGGAAAATATTGCAATGCCCTGTCTAATGTGCAAGTGGGTATCAATGCTGTGGGACAAGGGAAATCAGAACTATCTGTAAGGTTTGGGAACTGTCATGGGAAATACCACACACACCCCCCGCCCCCCCCCCCCCCGCCATTGAGCGACAGACTTTATATAAGGTAATTCTAAGGTAATGATGTCCTCTTCATTTCCATCACAACTGAGCTCCTCCCTGCTTTAGCTCACTTATTGTCACATTGATCCCAGGAAGGAAGGAGGGGAGTGAAAAAAGCCTAATTTTCCAGCTAAGGTCCAAATTTCATTGTTTGTGTGTGCAAGAGAAGGGATTTGAAGTTCTTGGTTAAAACCCCTTATTTCATCCTCCAAACCACAGTGCCTCTTCCATTTATGCAGTTGCATGGCCTGATTCTCCACTGTGTTCAGTAACCGAAGCAGTGCGAGATAATCCGTGTGAGGGGGTCCATTAAAACGATATTTAGTGTTGAAGAACAGATGCTGCTAACCTATCATATGACCACCACTATGGGTAATGCTAGGCATGACAAAACCTTTAGCACCATCTTTAATCCACCCTGGAATATAGCAGGGATGTGATTACTCACTGAAAATACCTAAACTGAAGTCATAGCTATACTAAGAAATATGGACATAAACATATTCACACCTACATGTAGTGTTGGTACTAAGAAGAGAGTGCAACTATGCAGAATGCCTTTACTGGTTCTTGGGTGGTGGAAGGTGCTGTGTCTTAGCTTTAGTTTGGGCTAAAAATGCAGTTTTGAAAGGGAGGACATGTTGTGACGTTTGATTTTGTTGAAAATATCAGGTCAAGTGAGCTTTGTTGCTGTGCTTGTATGTAGATCTCTTCCCTAAAGTGGTTGACCTACCCAAACAGTTAATCATTTAATATCCCACAGGGCAGAAAGTAAAGTTTCTTAAGGACAGACTGTAAGATACCTGGATACTTTCACATTAATGACAAGGCAAAAAAATAGATTTTTTTGTCCTCCTAAAGATATGTTTGAACCTGCTGGCTTTGGTCTTGGGAAAAAGAAAAGGAAATAGAGGAGGAGGAGAGTAAAGAGCAGATGAGGAGCTCTGAAGAGCAGGGCTTGTTGCTTCTGCTGCTGTAGGGAAGAGAAAATGGTAGGAGAGAGCTCGGTCAGAGAGGGCATCCCACCAAAACCCATCCCATTTACCTAGCTTCTCCCTTGGCAGCAATAGCAAACTTCAATAGGCAAGGCAGGCAGCAGACAATGACCGTGTTACTTCCTTAGGCTGTTTCTTCTGCTTAAGTCTAGAGCTGACTCTGAAAAGTCTTTGTCCAAGGAATGGTCCCACCAATTCAAAGCAGGGCTGCTCTAGGAAAGAGTTTACTGCACTGGGGACCAAAATGCCTTTAATCCACACAACAATCAGTTTGTTTTCCTGGTGCTGAAGAAGAAAATTGGAAAAGTGGAAGAGGATGCAACACTAATTAACCTTGTCTGTGATGGAGAATTACTTCAATTATTTCACAACATGACTCCAAAGAGGGCAGCACTGGCTTTATACATAATGCGTCATCGTTATTATGAACTGTACTAGCCCTGGCATTGTATGAGATTATTCCTCTATGTGGTGCATGTAATGTGCTGAGAGGGAAAACCAGCCAGTTACACAGAGAGGGCACAGAGCATTGCAGCAGGGTTAGCAGAATACAAATTGCCTCTAAAAACTGCATTTATTTTTAGCCAGGAGCTCCAAAGAACAGCTATGAGCCATTCTCCAGGGAAGACTCTGGCAGGAAAAAAAGCAACAAGCTGTTACATTCACCCCCGGCAAAAGTTGAAAAGTTGAGCAAAGGGAAGTAGGTCCCACTGGAAGTTGGGGACTTGCTCCAATCCAAAGGTTGTGCTCATTTCTCTTCCTTCATTTCTGCCATTGAAAAATGCCAGAGGGCAAGTGGCAGCCAAGAGCTCCTTGTTTTATTGTACACAGACAAAAGGGTTTCTCCAACAAGAGCTTTCTCAGATTTATCATCAGAAAAAAAGTCATAATAACCTTGGGATACTAGCTCATGCCAAATGACTGGGAAGGGAGGGAATGCTTCCAACTCAAAGGACAAAGCTCGTATGTTTGCTCAAACCAAAGGCATTGTCAGAAAGAAACCAAAGGCTTTTGAGTTGGGAATAAAAAGGTTTTGAAATAGTTTGATCTGCTAAAACTCCAGGGACAGTTGCACACACAACCTCCCCTCTTCTTGTTTTGAAACTTTTATAAATGTAAGGATCAAAGCTCAAGCACAGGCTAAAGTTACTATGCACAACCACTTGCTGTGCGTCATCCGGGCTTTAGCAACTGTCCATGTAGGCACCCTCAGCCCAGAGCAAAGGCATAATTCTTAGACTCTCTTTACCTCTAAAAGTGGCATACAGCCCCATGCGAATCCATGTTAGCCTGGCCATGTATCTGAGGCCTTGAAAATCCATGAAGAAAAGATTTGTTTCCCTAGGAAATGCAATTAAACATATTAGCTTGAATTTTCCCAAGCCACATGGTTACTTCTAGTGCCTTAAGTTTTCCTACTGCCTCCATTTCATTTTACCTTTTCAAGGTTTTGGTTACCCTCCTCCCTTGCTCTGATCTGAGATAAAGACCAACTTTAAAATTTTCTAAGTGCTAACGTAGAAAATCATTTTCATTGCAGGACCTACCCACACCCACTAAACATTTGATGCTGCCTTAGAAAACAGACAAATGAGCAGGTACCTTGATGCTAGAATAACCACCCTGAAGCCTCTGAATAGGAGACTGCTTTAAGGAGGATGACAGAGGTCTTTGCAGAGCTATATTGAAAATCTCCCATTGTCTGTGAGGTTTTTTTTTCTGTCTATCCTGTCTTTTGCCAAAAGACACTATGTCTTGGAAGCACTTATTCTGTCTTTGCATCCTTGGTCAGCAGTGACTAATCTCCTTTCCAAGCCATGACACATCAGTCATTTGAGGGACTAAGGAGCAAGCATAAGGTGCAAGACAAAAGACCTAATTCCCCTAAAAGGAAGGGAATCTACTTCCTTGTACTGTAAAATGAGGATGAAGCTGGTACAGTCATTTCAAAATTAAGGTGGTGTGTGCCCTGTGGCATGTGACTCAGAGGAGAAGTCCATACACAGCACTGCAGTTGGAAGGAGTTTCAGCAAAAGGGTGGCAGCTCAAGAACCTTGTGAATATGCTAAAGGGACATTAGAAAAACAACTCATAGAGGAGACAACTTTCTCTTTTCCCTTTGCAAATATATTTTCAATAATATTAGAACTATTAAGCCAATGAACCTATCCATCTTTTCTCCCTCAAGTGTAGATAATAAGTATGGTTGCAAAATAGCCGTGTCCCGAAGGACATTTGAGGGGCTGCTCCTGTGTTCCACATTTTCCAAATTTTAGTGCTGCCAGCAGTGGAAAGGGATCTGCATGAGACTCACGGTTTGACAGTTTGAGAAGATAAGCACATTAATTGAAGGAGAGGACACAAGGCAGCATTAGGTTCAAAGCGATGGGTAGCTGAAGGACATGGAAACAGAGATCTATATGTTGCGTACAGTGAATGTATAGTTGCTTCTTTTTAATCTTTCTTGGAAAGCTTGAGTTTGACGAGGGAGAAGAATGGATATTGGTGGAAGCATCTTGGGGCAGGAACAATGCCCACTGAGGGGAAGGAGCTGAGGAAATATATAAACAAGCCCAGCCAGAAAAAGCAACTGTAATAGCTTCGAAACAAAGCTGCTTGTAAAAGCAGCTGCTGGAGATTACACAAAAGGTAACCTCCATCCTGTTATTGAACCTGGACATGACCTCTTCCATTTGGATAACATTCACATAAACAGTTCTCAAGAGCTGAAGTGTTGGCTGAACAATAGCTTTCAGCTTACTATACTGTGTTTTCTCAACAGAGAGGGTCAAAATGAAGAGAATTATACTGTTTGTACCATTTTAGCGAGGAGGATGAGAAGACAGACATGCAAGAGGATCTAGCAGTAGCTGGAGAAGGTGCAGGATTGTGAGCAGGGCAAGGTAGAAAAAGATGGACCATGATATAAGGGAAAGTGGTAGGAAGCAGCGCAGATTCCTCCAGGACTCTTCCAGTTTTCAGGAGGGAGTAGGTATGTTCAGGAGCAAAAGTAGTGATTCTTCTATTCTATTCTTATTGCCTGTTCTCCCTTCTGAAAACTCAGATCCTGCTCTCCTCATCAAGCATATCCTGATCTAAAGTGGAGCTTTTGAGCTCCACTCTCCATCTCTGGGTGTGGGTATGTGGGAAGGGGGTTGAGAGAACACAAGAAAAAGAGGAGGGGAAGGGGAAATGGGAAGTCACGGGAAGAAATGGATGCCTCAAACTAGGGTGGTTGGTGTTTTTTTCAGCCATTGTTACCCAATGCAAATCCACATGCAATATGTGTATATATGAAGACAGAGGAAAATGTCGGTCCTGTTTGTAGCTGGTGAGCATTCCTCTTACGGAGTCAAAAATGCAAAGCAGTGGGATGGTTAATAGCCTCTCTTAAACCCAGATGTTTGGTAAGTGTTGAACAGGTCTATGTTGGGAGTGCAGTCCCTAGGGTGTATTGCACCATGGAGAAGTGCAAGGTTTCCCTTACCTCCATATGAAGCATGAAACAAAATTGTTCTAAGCTCAAGCTCTAGTGCTCTGAGATAGGTCGGACCATTTTTATGAGACCCATAAAAGGTGTATGGTCTCCTCTGATGGTAACCAAGAGCTGAGCAAAGAAAATTCCTTCCTTTTAAAAAAATCATGTCTATTCTTTCCAGTCAAGATGCAAAGACATAGAGAGAATTTATACATAAACTTCATTGCCCAACTAATGTTGTGGAGCCATAATGCTGAGGAATATATCTCCTCCAACCCAGTCCCATACAGTCGGCCTTGCAGAGCAGAGACACACAGACACTCTGCTCTATAAGCTCCTTAGCTTGTCTTACCTTGTAGTGGAAATTCCAGCTGTGCTCACATTTAGCAAATGCTGATAGCAAACGCTCTTCCTCTGAACTTCGAAGGGAAGACAAAAAAACAGTAAAAGAAAGAGCCCCACAATACTATCACTGACAAACCCAAGCAGCTTTGGAGTGAGGACATCTGCTATGCAGAATAAAAGATAAAGACAGCGCTGTGATTAGCAGGAAATGTTGGGACTTTTCCACTGAACTGATCAGGGTTTAGTATTCTTTTGTTTTAATATACCATTGAATATATAATATTGCACAAACATATTTATTGATTTATTAATAATTTGACTGTTTATTTTTCACCAGGAGGGAAGATGAAAGCCTTAGTTTGCACAGGTTGATGACCAAATACCTCTACACCTCTGTACAGAGGAAAATACATACAAAGATGAGCTATAACTAGAGTAGGAAAGTATTTTTCCTCCTTGAAGGCTCTGGTTCCTCAAAATACTAGCCAGATATCTGAATTAGTGTGGTCTGTGGTTAAAGAACGTTCTAATAAGGATTACTCTTAGGGATTTAAATAACCAGATGCCACCTAGTCCTGCTCAAGTCTTGGATTACTTCAGGGTCAGAGAATTCACAGTCTTGCTGACACTCTCAGACAAGGATTTTAGTGGAGTACTCCAGGATACTGGCAACACTGTCTTTGACCCAATGTCTTTTCTTTTGATTCCCAGTGGAAAGCTGCTTAATGAAATGAGCATTTGGCATGAGTCTGTTGACTGACTTTGCACCTTTACATTAAGATCAAAATGCAACTGTGACGGATCAGTGATGTAATGGAAAAAGAATGAGAGAAAAAAATAAAAAAGAAAAAAATAAAAAAGAAGAAGACAAAGGAGGGATGAGTCCCTGACAAATTCCCCCAAGCTCCAGGTGGTTAACAATTTGACATGAGCTGTGCCTAGCACAGGGTCATAATTTCAGAGAGAATATCTAGAAGTGCTAGGAGAAAAAAAATCAACATGAGTGAGTTTTGCAGATCCAGTGATGGTGAAGAAAGAGCTAAAGGAATAACCTGTTGGGTGGTGGGGAAGTCTCAGATACATTTATGCCTCTCCTTCCCCTTTCTCTGTGTCTCCTAGATCAGACTAACCTCTTCTGCATTAACACTGGGAACAGCTTGGGCATACTTTACATTTGCTGCCATTAAAGTAATCGGTCTGTCATCTAAACTCGCAAATGGATCGGGAGAGGAGGGGCAAGGAGGACACACGCCTGGAAAATTAATTTGCACAAGAGTCTGAGCAGCAAGAAAAGCTGCCTTGGAGCTGCTCATTAGCCAAGCTGATGACAAAGCGAAAATAAAAAGGTAAGTTTTAAGGCAGCTTTCTAACCAAGGTACTCAAACATCCATTTCCATCTGCCCGGGATGAGCAACTTTGCATGAATTAGGCTCATGTGCACCATATGTCTATTTATTTCCATCTTTATCCTCTTTGCAAAGCTGTTTGAAGACAGCATGCCAAGTTAGTGTTTTAGAGGTTCAGCAAGATCAGTGCCTGGAACAAAAAAGCAACAAACCAAAAAACACCCCCAACAATCCTCCTAAAACAAAATAAAAATAAAACAAACCCCCTGCCTAGTCACTTTCACAAAAGAATTAGCATAATTTGTCTCCACTTTAGATACTTCTACTGACAAATACAATAGCCGCAGCAAAGCAAGAGGTGATTAATGGCTAATATTCACTTTAACTGAGTTTAAATAACAGTTAGAAATGCATCAGTTATCACCAGACGTAGGGATATAAACCATAAAAAGAAAGGCTGGGTAAACCAGGTCACTTAGTCCTAAGTGTGCAGGCCTGAAGGCAAGAACAGCTGTTTGTAAGCTATTCGCGACAATGTTCTTCTGTTCTCTTCTTGAAGATTTCTGTTCCTAGCTGGCATTGGGCATAGGGACTACAGACTACTCTTGTAATCAGGACAGTTGTTACGAGGGAGATTTTAGGCATCTAACTGAAAGTTAAACAGAGCAAAAATAAGCCCTTTGCACTTAATTTATGCACGCTCAAGTTTTGAAGATATGTCACACCTGGACCTTCTGGGAAGTAACTACTTTTGTTACTAATGAAATGGAAGAATGCACACTGGAAAGCCTCCTGAGCATCCGCTTTTGGGAGCTTGTGGATAAAAAAGAGAAAGGAAGGTGGTGGCAATGATTTGAAAGTGAAGTGTCCTCAGGGAGCTGAGATCTGGTCCGTTACAAGTTTAAATGTGAGCTTTGTGCTATGAGAAGAAACATGCTGGAAATAGAGGTCTCCTAGCTACTTAGGAAGCTGGTATCCACAGGTAATATTTAGACTCTGCATTTTATTGCCTTATCTTCATGAAAACTTCCCTAATACGTTTTAGTTTTGGGAGAAAACCACTAATCATTGATTTCATTCACTTCTGAAGCACAGAATTATGTGACTAAAAGTACACAAAAAATTCCAAACATCTGGATTCTGATGCATGTGTTTCACTCAGTATTTGTTTGTATGACTTCAGCCGTTCCATGGAATTTGCTCTACATTTTGGTGATAACTGTGATATATACCAGCTGATTAAAATGACTCTGCCAGCTGACAGAGGGAACTGCTTGGAATAATCCACATAAATGATGGGCGTGATGGCTTACAAAAACCAGGTGTCTTCAGTGATTGCCTTGGGAGCACAGGCTTCTTCTCAATGTTGTAATAAATGGCTGAATATCACAACCTGCATTGTGATAGACAAGGTCAAACATGGTCAGTCAGTTGGCAACATACAAATACTTACTTAATTTTCACTGTCGGCATTAGGTTAACTGGCAAGGCTGTCACCAAGGTCTAAAGATAGTTTCCTCCAGAACAGGAGACTGATACTGGAAGAGTGATCAGAACCAGACACCATGAGATAACACTTTAAATCCCTATTTCCACAGTGCTTGAGCTAAATATGAAGACCACTCTGATGGTGGCTCTCAAGCAATATAATTTTCTTGATCCATTTGCAACAATAGTTACTCACTGGCTTTGGCTTTAGTTCTGGTTGAGTTTTTTCAAGATTTGTCTGTATTACTTTTCGGAGCTAAGCTACATGGAGCTGGAGAAGGACTCCATAGATCCAAAGATGGCTTCCCCCAGTTTTCAAGAAATCTCAAAGTAAAAGGAGATAAATGCTATGAACGAGGTTGGCACTATCTCCAAATTATTAAGAGGAGATTCATCTGCATAGTGTGTCTGTACAGACCATGGATGGTTGATTCAGGAGGAGCAGAAAGCCATCTAATTCACTGTAGAGAAGATGGCTTATTCTGTCACCTCTGGGGTTATGCCTGTCCTGACAAATCACAGAGGAGCAGGACAAATCACAGCCATTTCCATGTCTCTGATGCAAAACAGTGCAGGATATCTCAGCTGACATTCATGTGGCTGCACTGCTTCCCCCTCTGTGAAGGGTGCCTTCATCCGTATCACATTTGGGAACAGCCGCTGGCTTTTGAGATCCTCCAGTATATGTCCTGACTCTTCCTAGAGAAGTGCTAGTTGTCATGGACCAAAATTATGCCAGGAGTAACAATTAGATGGTGTGGACTATCAGAAAACAGTGCTTCAGCCTGTACTCTGGCCCTGTTTGCTTTATCAGGAAAGAGCTAAAACCTAAATCTGCAATACGGTGTTAAGTGTCAGGGATTGCTCTCTCCTGCTGCTGAGATCAGCGTCTGCTGAGTGAATGCAGATCCATGGATGAGAGTGCATCAAACGAGAAACTTGATACAAATATTCAGAATAGAAAGATGCATATCTAGCTAATTTATCTTCACAAACCCATAAGCTTGTGAGGCTTTGATGTCCAGCCACTGTTTTTTTTCTGATGCTTGTCTCATCTTGCTTTTCTTAAGTAACTCATAGTGTCTTGGTTTTGCTCAGCAAAGTGATCAAGGCACTTCTTAATCTTCCATTTACCAAACAGATTCTGAAAAACTTTTGCCAGTTAAAAAAATTTTTTGTTTGTTTTTTTTTGCCTTTCTTCTTTGTATCTCACAGATTTTTAAAACACACTCTTCCAGTATCAGTCTCACCCATATTATGTGTACAGCCCAAAATAATTTAATTAATCCTGCAATAATCACATGCATAATTTTTGCTATACATTTAGTCTGGGAAAGCAGTTAACATTGAATTGTTTGTACTGTCCACCCTGGAGGTTAATTCCTTTACAATTTATCATTTTCTGAATGGCAGTCCTATTTGGATTAGTTGGTCTTCATTGCTTGTTTCTGGATACAAAAATTTGCATTCAGATGGGCTAACTTGACTCATCTTGGAATTGGTCAAGTTTCCTAAACAATTCAGATCTCTCTGTAGAATCACTCTGCCCTACTGAGAGGCAATCATTGTCTTTTAGAAATGTTGTCAGCAGTGATTTTATTCTTATTCTCAAATCATTGATAACGATGTTGAATAGTTCTTGCAGAACCTGCTTCAGTGATGATTTGCCATTGACAAGTTCTTTCCGAGATTAGTCATTTTACGAGCTCTTAATTGATTTGATATTTATATTGCTCATTTAAAAAAAAAAATAGACTGCTGGAAATGAATGAAATCCTTTAGAAAAGTCTTACATTGATGCGGTTACCAGTATCACAGATCTTGTTATCTCATCAGAAACATAATCAGGCTGGCTTGACAAGGACCCCTTCCATAAAAGCACATTGACTGACATTAATTGTATTCTGACCCTCTGGTTCTTTATTGATTGCATCTAGTAACAAAGTTTTCACTATTTTGTATGGAATTGATGCACAGGCTTACCAGCTGATAATTGCCATCTCATTTCTCTTGTCCCACATAACATCACTTTTGGACTTAACAGATCCTCTTGCCTGAACTGTGGTACTCTGATGAGCTTTAGCAACTGCATGAAGGCTTTGGAAACCATTACAAAGTTTTACTGTTGCCCAGACTGATTATCGCTTGCATTGACTGCAGCATCATCTTCTTTGGTTCCAAAACATCCCCTGGAAAACAGGCTGTTGCACGGTCACTGTGACTGTCAGAAACATTGCAACCTCTTTCTGCAAAAGTGGAGATGAGAACCCTGAGGAACCAGCTTCCAAGAATTCAGGGAGAATGGGAAGGGGAACAGGACACTTCAGTTTCCCTTGTAAATGGGCTGTAAATGCAAAAGTATACCCAAGGGTCAGAATACAACCCACTGAAAGGAATGGGCCTTCCTATGCTCTCTGCACAGGTGAAAAATGGGCTGGCTGAAAAGCAGAAGTCTTGATGAAGAGGAGGGAGTGCTGAGCTCCTACCAGGACATTCCCCCTGATTCCATGAAAGGTGGTATCTAGCCTGACTTAAGTCTTTTCTTCTTGCTTACACACAGGAAAAGACCTTCCTTTGGAGTCCAGTGCATAATTGTCAAAGGGTAAAGCTTGGATATTTGTATTTGGCTCTCCTGGACTGCTAGAGGTTCACAGCAACCACAGTGTGGACACCCTATGAGATGACTGCTGCTGTGCTTTGACCAGAGGAGGATGCATGTGAGTATTTGCATATTTATACAATCTGACCTCTTTACTGGGGTGATATGTTTGCTACAGATCGTGTAGTAGGCAGTTGCTTTTGAACAGGAGAGTGCAAGTGTATAAAGAAATTGTTACCCGCGTGTATCTTTTGCATCATGTAGGAGATAGAAAGGTGTTTAGCTTCACTTCTGTAGGCAAAAAATAATCTTTTCACACAAGACCTTGTGAAGGCAGGAACCTGAGTGCCTTGGCATGGGAGTCTGGCAGGGCAAGGGGAGAAACAGGGAACGCTTACAGACAATCTGCTATCTGGCTACTGTAATGATTTTGAGCACAAATCAGACTGTGAAAAGAAGGAGCGGTCCATAGACAAAGTAAAGGGACAGAGGATCTATTATCACTGGTGGTTTTAACAGGGAAGTTTTAGAATTTGTTAATCAGATGCAGTTCCCACATGTCCAAAGTAGTGATAAACTCCATCTTGCTGTAAAAATTCATTTTTATGTCCTGTTAACTCATCAGCAGATCCCCTGTTATAGAGGACTGACAGACCAAGGGGTGACCAATGCTTGCGCCATCCAGGACTTGCACAAACTGTCCTAAACTGATGCAGTTTAATATGAGCTGAACACAGAAGGATGTGAGAGAGCATAGATCAGACGCTGAAATATGCTGCACGGGCTTGTTAACAGCACAGCTGTCCCATGAATAGGAACGAGCCATCCCAGGACATGCCCACTGAATTATTTTCTACTTATTACAGCAGGAGAGATTTTTATCTCAGGGACATCTGAGATGAGGTTTGATGTCAAGACTGGCGTAACTCTGTAACAATGAGCTGCACACAAGAAGGGGCATTGCAAAGGGACCAGTAATCGCAGAAATACGCAGTCATGAATGCTGAGACGGCAATAGCAGGCTTGGTGGAGGTTTATTTTATCTTGTTTTATTTTGATTCATATGTTTAACTACTAACTCAGAATTAATTTCAATGCATCACTAATGGCTGGCTGCATTTGCAGCCTGGTTTCCTGATGAAATGAACCACATGCGATACGCCTAGGGAGCTGTTTGTCTCAGTCCCTAGTACCTGTTCATCCTCTCGGCTGATCTCAGCTACATTTGAAAAGAGGTTTGAGGCCTTTAATGTCTAAGTTGCTTTGTGAAACACCTGTCTGAGCAGAGGAGAGCGCTTGCCTGCTTTGCAGGGAGGCAGAGCAGACAGCCATGGGATGAGGGCTGAAGACAGCACAGAAAGCAGGAAGGAGATTGCAAGACAGAGGAGGTCAGTGGGAAATAGATAAGGGGAAAGACTGGATCATAATTGACTGGGGAAATTATAGGATGGCATTGGAGGACTAAAAACATGAGCTCTGCTACCCACGCTATAGCTCTGGTTGTGTAGGAAGACGGCCGGTGAATCTGTTGGGGGACCCACAGGACATGGTTACACCATTAACAAATTTACTTGCCCAACTCCTCTCTGGATCCTGGTCCCTGATCTTCCACATGTCATTAATACTAGTTCACTTCCAGAATCTGTTTTTGGGCACAGGACCTGATGGTCACTACAACACTTCCCCAGCTGCAGTGCACTGCTGACAGCTGAAGTTTCCCAGGCAGCTGAAATTTCCCTTCTAGTTTTCTCGTAAGAGGAGACCTTATAGCTCTCTACAATTACCTGAAAGGAGGTTGTAGAGAGGTGGGGGTCGGTCTCTTCTCCCAGGTAACAAGTGATAGGACAAGAGGAAATGGCCTCAGGTTGTGCCAGGGGAGGTTTAGATTGGATATTAGGAAAAATTTCTTCATGGAAAGGGTTGTCAAACATTGGAACAGGCTGCCCAGGGAAGTGGTTGAGTCACCATCCCTGGAGGTATTTAAAAAACATGTAGATGTGGCACTTAGGGACACGGTTTAGTGGTGGACTTGGCAGTGTTAGGTTTACAGTTGGACTCGATTATCTTAAAGGTCTTTTCCAACTTAAATGATTCCATGATTCATTTTTTGCCTCCTCCAGCAGTGCATACAGGTCAAACTGGGAATTGCTCATTATCATAAATAGTCTCAAGAGGGAGCAAAGGTCAGCAATCTCCCTCCCTCCCCTCTGTTGCTTACTTTGGTGAGGGCAGTCATCCACACACACACCAGCCCACGCACAAACAGCCTGTGCTGGTTCTTTAAGCACCTGCAGCACGCCCAGGCATCGAAGAGAACCCCTGCTTACTGTACACACTCATCACGTACTGTACACCAACGTGCCGCTTACAACGTAGATGCAGATGCCTGAATCATACTCACAGGAACACGCGAGCAAACCCACCTGCTGCCTACTGCACTCATGCATGCAGGGAGCTTGGCAGGCACAGCCATGCACATGTCTGCTGCTTGCCACACGCACATGGACCACAGTATCTACACACACGTGCCACGTGCGGCAAGCTTGTACCTCCCTCTCACAGGCTGGAACAAGTCGTCCTGGCTTACTGCACTCACACGCACACACACATTCGGTGCTTTCAGCATGCCCATGAACTGTTATACACAGAAATATCCCTGTTTCCTCAAAACATCCACATCTTTCCTTAAAGCCACATACACTGGACTTGCACATGCACTGCTGTAGGTCTCTGAGCACTCTTATTTTCTGTATATGAGTGTATGCACACACACAATTTATCATGTGTGCACACATAGGGCTTACTATATCCATGCAGCTCCTTGAATATATACAGGCAACCACCAGTTTACATCCTTATGTTTCAGACTCCATAGTGGTTTGTTTACCCCAAAAGCTTATTTTGCTTTTCTTTTTGTCTGCAATATATTTTAAATATAGACATTACATTAATATTTGAAGTAGTGTTAACTCTTCCCACAAACCTTGCCTGGTTTTATGTGCAGAAGCACACACACAACACACATGCAGATCCCGCAAAATGTGCTCTCTAGGCATCTGCACACAATGCTGCACACATCCCAATGCATGCATAGGCGCATATGTGAGGATAAATCAATTTTCTGGTGGTTTCCTGTGGTGCTTCTCACCCCCTCAGCTTAATTAAACAAGAAAAATCCATGCTTCACGTCTCATCTATCAGCCTAAAGACATAGACACTGAACTGTCACTCCCCATGACTCTGTTCTGTGGGTTAGAGAGGGCTGGAGGGATAAACTGCTCTATGGTGACATCCTGAATCGGACACACGTGGTCCCTCCGCACCCAGATGAACAATATTGCCTGCTCCTCTCTAGATGTCTATAATTCTCTTCCTTTTTCTCTGGACTTATATTTGCTCCTCTTTGTGTTTCTTAAACTGATTGGTTTTAAATTGATTGTTTTTCTTTAACTGATTCTTAACTGATTTTTTTGCTCCTCTCTCACATTTTAGGTACAGATACAGGTTTCTTGTTATCTGACCCACTGCATCCCTTCTTGGTTTCCAGCATCCCTAACATATGTTAATATCAAGGTTGTCAGGAGTGTGGAAAGGTCGGACAACCCTTTTCTTGCCATAGTGTTCCCATCAATTTTCTGACTTCAGAGACTCAAAAGCAGCGACCACAAAAGACCTTTTCAACTGCTGCTATAACAAAAGCATGGAAATCTCTTTTTCTGCTGGCTTACAAAGCAGGGGAGGGATGAGGCAGCCCAGCAGGCAGTGAGGGAAAAAGAGGGTCTTCCAGGGGCAAAGCACTGCGACCCAGGAGAGCTAAACGCCTCTCCTTGCTGAACATTGAGTTCTGTGACCATGCTCAAATCCAGACTTGTCTGGAGGAGTGCTGAGCACAGTGTATGGTTCAACACTCACCCAAGCCCTGGACTGTGGTGTACCTAAGGTCTGTCCATGGCCTGGTGGGGAGAACTCCATCCCCACCTCTGGGCAGATGTCCCTCACTTGTCTCTTCCTATGCAATGTAAATGTATTGGCTGTCGCCAGGCAGGTAAATAAAATTAGCCAGAACTCCTTGTCTGCCTTGAAGTCAAGTGAGACATCATTGCTCCATGTACATGACTAACCTCCTCACTCTCCCCTCTTGGGATATAAGGTGGCTTTTCCCTTTCTGCTTATTTCCTGGACCACAATTGCCTGCAATCAGGTGTTGCCTGCAGAAGTACTTGTGGGTACAGGCCAGGAGTGTGTGAAGGAGCAAGCCGGCATTTTATCAGTATAAGTGATTGCAGGACAGAGCGTAAGGCTTTTACCCATACATTTCAGCATGCTACAAAGGAATGAGCCTTTCAATGGGTAGCAAGTCAATAATATGGATAGAAAGCATGTGAGTCATAACACTCAGAGATGTAAGCTCATTTCAAGCCTCCCTTTCATCCTGCAAGAGAGGATCGGATAGGACACGCCAATCAGGCGACCACAGACCAAGTAGCAGTGCATGGGATTGTATGCAGGGTGCTGGGGTGGCTCAGCATAGAGCATGTTGAAGATCTCACCAAATAGCAGCTAGAGGACAAGGCTGGTAGTGGGGTCTGTTAGGTACACACTTTCCCTTCCCTCCTCTGCCACTGACACATCCTGCAGTGTTGGTATCCCCAGATCCCATGCAAAAGGGATGCTGGCCAGCTGCTGTGCTATGCCGGAGGTGGCTGTGACAGGTTTGACAATGGGGGTAAGAAAATGCATGGTTGATACAGTGTATGGGAAGCTTGTCACGTCTGCCTTAGTCTGGATAGGAACCAGTCTGGAAGCTGGCTAAAGGCAATTTGACCTTCTGGTTGGCTTCTCTGCTGACAAATTTCTCTCTGCTCTCACTTCGAATGTCACCAAGTGATAACCCATGCCAGTGCTCAGCAATCAAGGACAATTCAGTAGAGTCTGGGTACTGTGGGAGAAGAAGGGAGGGACTGGTTACACCTTACCTAGGCAGCCCCAGGAGGAGAAAAGGTGTATCATTTGTACCAAAACCACATCATACAATAACAAAGGAAGAGACAAACAAGCAGGCAGCCCGAGGCCAAAATGTGCAATCAGATGGGAGGACAATGTAGCAGGGAACGAGAGAGGGAAGGAGTGAAGGATCAGAGTCATTTTTGGAGAGATATGGAAAAGCAAGAGAAGGATTGTAAAGAAACCTTATCTCATTCCTGCCTGTTCTCCCACTGCCGTCGGGATTATGCAAATGAATCATTCAAGTAGATTTCCCTGGTAATTAAAAACTCTGCTCTTTTTAATTAAACTTTCCCTCCAGACTGATTTTTTTTTTTGGTTTTTGTTCCCCCTCAAGAAACTAATCTTTACAAGGCTTTTTTTTTCCTCCTCTCTTCTCTTCTTTCTCTTTCTGTCTCTTCTCCTTCAAAATTGTCAAGGCCCATTATGAACTGACTTGAACACTGAGTTAAATGAGAACTTGCTGGAGAAGGCAAGAGGAGAAAACTTTGAATCTAGGCTGAGGCAGGAAGTGGGAGTCGGACTTCAGAGCGTGAGAACTAGTTTAAGGGCTTGTGCAAAGGAGCAAAAAGAAAATATGAGAGGAAAACCAAAGAAAGGTAGGATGGAAAAAAATACAAGTTTGAGTGCTTCTAGCTCCTGAGATTTGGCTGGTAGGATGTTTGCAGGCAGATATAATTAGTGGCATATCTGTAATGAACTCAGGCTGCTTGAATATTTAACTGTGGGTCACGAGAAATTGGCAAGGTTAAACTAGATGAACAATTACTGCATACCATTGCTTCATAGCCTTTTTTAGATGCATTCATTCCCAGCAGCTGATAGAGACAGGGTCTGCATCAGATAGACTCAAATTTAATGCTGTATGCGTGTTCTCCTTTATCAATGTTCTTAGGATTAGGGGTGGTGTTTCAGTGTAGGACATGGGTGCCTGTGCTGTTGTCACTATCACTGCCATGTCCCAGCCCTCCTGAGTGACTTTTTCTCTTTCCCTTCTTTGGAGCAGACTCCTCGGAAGCTGGATCGGTGGAGAAAGAGAACAGAAGAAGAAAAGCAAAAAAATGCAGTGCTTCCACCTGCTGATTTCTAGGGCTTCACCAAGTAGTGGCCAAAGGAAGAGTGATTACCCACCTGAGCCCTGCTGGCCCTGGAAGGTTCAGAACAGGCTTCCTGCTTAGTGTCACTTGCTGCTTGAAGAGCAGATCATAACTGTTGACCCACCTTTCTTCTCTCACCTGGTTTCAGTACCCTGAGTATCTACAGAAACTCAGAGAGGAACCCCTGTGGCCTTATCAACAGAGGTCTTGAGCAGGTAGACATTTCTTCGGCTTGGTACTGAAGCTGGCCATACTCTACGATTTCCACAGAAGAGATCCACCCTAGTCAATCTCAGCCCCTTCCCTGTGCCTGTTCCCTGGATCAGTGATGGGCGAGCTTTGACTCCACACCAAGCTGAGATCATTGTGCAGGGAATCAACTCAGACTTTGTTGCAAAATTCTCATTTGTATTTGCTACCAGGAGTCATCTGAGACATTCAAGCCCCATGTGGATCTGATGGATTATGCAGGCCCTGATACAACTTGTCAAGACCCTGGTCCTACGAAGAGAGCTTACTTTGCAGTCTATGGTGCTGGAGTTCAGAGCCAGTTTTTGCCACAGGTTCCTTGTACCTCTGTGAGCATTTTAGATGTAGGGGAGGTGGGAAGGGGAGTAATCTAATTTGGATGTCCTCATTTGAGCAAGTCAACCTGTACAGTCAATGAAGAGGAATTCAATAGTCAGTGGTGTTCAGGGTTTGGTATATCTCTATCTGAATTAGATTCCTGCCTTTGGTAGGTGGATCACATGCTAAATTTCATTGACACTTGCTAGAAAATCCTTAGTCTGTAAGAAGACAGCTGGTTCTGGTGGAGACATGGACTTTGTAGACGCTTGAGCTGAGGTGAGATAAACTCGATCCTTAATCAAACCAGGTGGGCTCTTTACATTTCTATGCATGGAGAAATAAATGTACCTCCAGAAGGAGGGGAGAGTTACCCTATAGCCTCAGGATCTGGAGATGCCTGCTCCTCCCTGTTCATCACAGAGACCCTAGGTGATAGACTTGCCTGAACTCCTGTTTTGGGGTTTTTTTTTTTTCAGTTGAGACGGAGAAGAATTCCACCTGAAAGCAAACTTCCCAGCATGCTTTATCTTGCTATGGATTGCTGGTTGTCCCCATGGCTGCAAAACAGCATCCAGGGACTTGGGTAGATACACTGCTGAGTAACCTAGACTGAGCCCTGTACTGCCACAACTCAGCTTGGTGTACAATCGCTCTCCACACAAATTACTGAAGCACAGGTGACTTCCACGAATCTCTCTGCACCCCTGGTAGGCAGCACATGGTAGGTAGGTGCTGGATGGGTGCTGTGTCAAGGCAAAACCCTGAACGAGGCAAGATCATCTGGTAAATATACTGAGCTGTGCTTTCCTCTTGGAAATTACAGCCTCTCACCAGTGCAGAAGGAAGATCTATTGGTGACTTACCACAGCTGAGTATGCTCTAAGGAAAATACAGTGCTTCCATCTACCGCCTCTTTAAATCTGCATCCTCTTCCCATCACAGGGAGGTATTTTTAGCCTTGATGCTTTATCTTCACAACACAAAGGCTGCTAGTTTTAAGTGCTACATATTCTTCAAAATATTTTTTCTTTTTTTTTCTTTTTTTCTTTTTTGTTTTGTTTTGTGTTTTGTTTTTTTTTTTTAAGCAGTGCCTCACACATGCAGATAACTTACATCAGGGTGTGTGCAAATGTACACAGACATGATGGGAAGTGGCAGACAGAATAAGTCCAGAGGAGATGAATTGTCAGAGAGCTGATGATGCTTTATTTGGCAGTCATTAGACACAGTTATTAGACACATGTGGAACATATCACATGTAGGGAATCAGAAGCAGTGCTCCATGAATAAAATGTTTTTGAGGATCAATATTGAACTGTTCAGATTTTTTTTTCACTATTTCTTTTTCTCCAGCCCTATTTGAGGCATATGCAATGACCATGTAGAGCAAACATAGCTCTCTGTCCTATGCCTGACTGACTCCTTACCTCCTTGTGTATTTTTTTTTTTTTTTTTCCAGATTAAATCAATAGGCTGATGCTTCCAGGAGGAGATATTAGCGGCTACTTTATCATGCCTACAACGTGCTGAGTCTCAAAGCAGGTCAGGTTTCGTGCAGCATAGTGTCTGTCACAGACATATGGATGCTTCTTGTGCCTATTTGATCTGAGGTCTCCCTGATGTGTTGGGAAGCACAGCTGTAGTATAGGATGCATCATCAACCAGTTTCTAAAAGTTTGGGGTTACCAAGTGTAAGAAGCCAAAGGGAAGAGGTGGGAGATTAGAGTGAGATTATCTTCTTTTTAATGTGGTGCAGAAATTCTTCAGCAGACTTCAGGGAGAAGAGAAATTCTGCTCTAGCTTAAGTCAAACAATTGAAAGAACACCATTTTCAGCAACAAATGTCAGGTATTCAAAAATTTCTTTACAATGTTGAAAAGGACAGAATGTTTCAGTGCTTCATCTGAAATTGCCTGTTTGAAATGAATCCCTTTCTTTTATCTGAAAAATATATTTTAAGAATTTAAAAAAAACCAACAAAAAATAAACCCAAAAAAGCAAAACAGTGTGTTCTGATGTCACTGAAACAAACATTTCCCTTCAGCCAAAGTTTTCTGTTCTAATGTCTTTGTTTGAAGTTATCAGTATTTCAGGGGATATTCAATTTCAGAATTGAAAAATTCAGTAAGTGCTGGAATTTCCCATGAATCAGAAAGTCTGGTCCACTTTTAACTAAATCACTTCCCAGCTGCTAGTTTTACTTCCATCCATGCCAGCGTGGAAATGGATTTTTCCTTTTGAACAAAGTTTCCTGGGGGTGATCGCTGATGAGCTCACATTGTCTCCCTGTGCCCAGACCCTAAGAAAAATGTTTCCTCTTTCTTCCTGTTCTTCTGTCCTCTCTTGATTAAGTCTTGTACGTTATGTTCTCTGATACGTGCCTACTACCTTCATGAGAAATTAACTGGCATAATTTATTCATTTACATTCAGACATTGCACTGTAGACAGGAGAGGCTGATGAATGGGTTCACACTGGCTGGTTAAATGCGACACAGCAGTAGGCAAAGCTCAGATAAGGCTATTTTGCCAAGGGATGAGAAAGGATGAAATCAAAGAGAGGAGTCTCCTTCAAAAAGAGCAGAAACCCCTGTTTAAGTGTCTGCCCATGTGAGTAAATGACAAAATACATTATTCTTCATGCAGAGTAGGCAGAAAGTAGTTTTTCCTTCACCTCTTTGCCAAGAATGAATCCTGGGTTTCCCCTGTTAAGAGCAGCTGACGGCACTGACACCTAGAAGGTGGTGAATGTAATCATGTTCTCTTTAATAAGGTCACTGCCTGTTTCTGAAGATCCTGGCACACTACTATCAGATTTGATGATGGCAGTAAAGGTGGAACTGATTAGTTTGTGAGATCTTTCACTTCCAAACCTGTAACTCTGCCTTTCTATTCAATGAATGATTTAGGATTCTTGGATTTTAATTTTACTTTTTTTTTCTTCCCAGTTTAAAGATTCAGGAACAATGACAGACACTAATAATCAGCTGATTAATTTCATAGAAAATCAAAAGATTTCCATTTTCTCTTATGGGCAAATTACTGCAGAGTGTGAGTGAGCCAAATCCCAAAAGCTAGCAAGGCACTGGCTTGGAAGCTCAGAAAAAAAGGGAAGCGATTTCAGGTGTGATCTCGAGGGTTTGGGTCCCAGAGGAGTACCCTGACTGCTGACTGTATCTTTAATACTTTTTGTCTCCTCCCCTCTGAGCCAATGAAGCTGGGACATTTGTGGGGAGGTTCAAGACATCTGGGGCCAGATCTCACAAAAATTGGATGTCTGTATCAGCATACTGGATGAGGACAAAGAATCAGCCTGCTTTAGATTTGGCAAACAAAGATCATCAGGGGCTGGAGCACCTCCCCTGTGAGGACAGGCTGAGAGAGTTGGGGTTGTTTAGCCTAGAGAAGAGAAGGCTTCAGGGAGACCTTATAGAGGCCTTTCAGTACTTAAAGAGGGCCTACAGGAAAGATGGGGAGGGACTCTTTATCAGGGAGTGTAGTGATAGGAGAAGGGGTAATGGCTTTAAACTGAAAGAGGGTAGATTTAGATTAGATATAAGGAAGAAATTCATCACTATGAGGGTGGTGAGACACTGGAAGAGGTTGCCCAGAGGAGTTGTGAATGCCCCCTCCCTGGAAGTGTTCAAGGTGAAGTTGGATGGGGCTTTGAGCAACCTGGTCTAGTGGAATGTGTCCCTGCCCATGGCAGGGAGGTTGGAACTAGATAATCTTTAAGGTTCCTTCCAACCCAAACCATTCTATGATTCTATGATTCTTTGATTCTATGATTGCCAGAATAGCACTCTTTTGTCATAGATTACAAGAAAGCTACCATCTTAGATCACTTGGATAACTCACGACTGTAAGACAGACTTTTCCTACATAGCACAGTGCTCAGTTCCTTTCCTTGAAGCTTTGCCACTTGCTCCAGCATGTATCTATTTGTTGGCACACGGCTTGTGAGCACCATAATCTCTTTCTTGTAGCTATGACTTCCTGAGGTTAATGACGTCTGGTCCTCTTATGTTGTTTTCCAACACCTTAAACCCTGGGATTCCCACTGGCATGATACAAACTTTAAATTAGCATACTAGGATGTTTTTTATGTTATTCTGCTGAATTTTTGTCATCTTTAATTTCATGTGGTTACCCCGGTTACATAAATAAATATTTTTTTTTCAAATAGAAATGCCAAGCATTTCTGTTAATGTATCTTTTCCTGTTCCTCTTGGGGAAAACCAAACAGATGGGATTTATTTTTTTAATCATTAAAATGTTATCGAATTTTCATAACAAATAATTGCTTCGTATTTAAACAGTGTTGGAGCAAAAAGCAAGTACTCAGAAGTTACATCTGCCAAACAGAACAACATGATATTAAGTCCTGATCTACTTGCAGGGTCACACTACAGACACACATTACTTAAATCAGTGGGTCCTGAGGGTACTTTCAAGATACTGGACTAGAAGCATTTGAGCTTGGAAAATGAGAATAAGAGAAGGACCAGGAGCCTCAGTGACACTTCCTTTTTTTTCTAAAAGCATACTCTAGAAATCAATGAGCTTAACCTCCCAGCTATGAACTTCTATGAGGTGGCAAAAACTGTGACTGCAGAGTCCAGCTTCTCCCAGGGATCGAAAAAAGCTGAAAATTGAGAACCTTCCCTTGATAATGACTGGGACCAAACTCTGATGGAATGGAATGAAAGAAGAATATGCCTTGCCTAGAAAGAGCTTGGTGGAGGTAGAGAAGAGGACTCAAATCCCTTGTCTTTCACAAGATGTGTTGCAATAGGAAGCATAACCCTGTCATTTGTGCCAAGCTCCTCTGTCTCTCCAATCTTGAGAGGCACTTAGTTGTTGGAGTTTCTAACAGGACAGTGGCTTATCTTGGGACAGCAGTGAAATATCTGGCGTAGTTCCTGGGAATTACTTAGTTCATGTTATCCAAAGAGATGTTGGAATAATGAAGATCCTTTGGCCTCTTGAAAGTAAGCTCAGTCCAAATGGCACTTGGAGTGGAGGTTGCACATGGGACTCCGAGTGAGTGCACAGAAGGGGTGTCCAGCTGCTGAGCGTCCCTGACAGTGAGTTGTACTAGGTGACAGTGCTGTCATCAGGACCTCAAACACATGCCCCTTATTTGCAGATGAAATTCATCCCATTTGGAAATAGCATCTACGTTATTTTATCTGTGCTGATGCAAGTCATCTGTGAGATACGAATGCATATCACCCCAAGAACTGTACCACAGAGGCACATTTGGGATAGATATTTTTATATATATATATAAAGATAGTGGTTTCCTTTTCCTTTTCCTTTTCCTTTTCCTTTTCCTTTTCCTTTTCCTTTTCCTTCCTTGGCTTCCTGTCCCAGCGGGAGCTTAGAGGGGAATTGACCACAATTTTTTTTCTCTCTTGTTTTCTCCAGAAATAAAGGATTTATCTAGAATTAATGTTCATCCATAAACATTTCTTCAACAATAGCTAGGAGAGGATGACAACTGCTTCAACACAGACTGAAGCCATGGCCATGCTATACAGTGAGATGTTTCAAACTGGTATATAAACCTTGCTAAGTTTTTGGCCGAATTCATGTTTTAGTTTAAATTACTTGGAAGGAACAGATTCAGGAAAAGGGGATCCAGCTATTTCCTACCTGCGCCTGGGTCTCCATTTTATTTGGAAAAACATTGCATTAGTTCTGCTGAAGTCATGGGCTGAATTCAACAGCTACTTTAAATCTGGGTTTCTCTAGGCCTAATTTTTTTGAGATGCCTTTCTCTAGGCCTCTCATTTTTCTCCCCAGAGAAGGCATTCATACTTGTCTCTGTAGAAGTATGATGGTTTCTGTGCTGCAAATGTGTTTTTCTTGGCATCAAGTCTGATGCTAATAACTCAGAGTTGGACTCCTCTCCTTGAGTTCAAAGAGTGACTGCTTGAATGATAGCTGCTATTGGCTCTGATATTATGTGCCCCAGATGTAAGAGATGGATAAAAACACAGTGGGGTTGGATGAATCACTGACTTTTATAGAGGAAGCCATTAAAAGAGAGGTGGAAGATGCCTGCCTTTGCTACAGGCAGCAAGGCCTTCCTCATTGCACATCCTCTGGCTGAACTAATGAATGAAACAGCCAGAAGTCAATTAACTTGCGATCAAAAGCCCTGCCATGCCTTGTCCTTGCAGTGAGTTTGACTTTGGCTGTCTCTGGGCTGTTCTGAAAAGCCATGCAATGTTGTCAGAGAAAAACAAGCACACATTCACATTGTAGAATAATTGAGATGGCAGTTGGTAAATCTGGTCCGTGGGGATATTACATGTTTGCTTGTGTTCGTACATGAAAGGATCCTCCCAGCTAAATCTCTCATACTCCATTCCCATCTGTGTCCTGCCAATCAGTGGGGTGGGCACCACCCAAAACAGATGCTGCTGGGCACTGGGGTGCCCATTCTCTGTGGAATTACTGACAGTGCTGCCCTGGAAAGCTAATATATCAATAGTGTCTTCTCTAGCAGAAGGGAGAACAATTTGGAGAGGAATTCGGTCTGTGCTGTCAAAAGCAGGATGCAGTATCAGCAAAGCACAGATGATGGCAGCAAAGTATAAAACCAAGACAGCTGGGAAAATATCAATTACATTTAATAAGGAGCAGAGAAACTTATAAATAATTTTCTGGGAAGCTGATCTTTGGGGTCTCTGACGATTGGAAATGAAGCGTTATTGATACACCTTCCTTCAGGACAGCAACATTGCCCTTCACTACAACAGCACCTGCTAGAAAAATATTTGCTTATAACAGTGGCTTACAGTGGATATAGCAGACAGAGGTGTAATTGTTCCCATGTTAATTAATGCAGGTACAATATGGTCCCTGTGGAACTCATTGCCACTTTCTTTTCTGTTGTTAGAAGCTTGTGACTTTCAAAACTGTCTTCGTTTCAGAGGAGTTACAACAGAGGAGTTAGTTACAACTTTGGGAATACCTCTGAGATCACTGTGAATACATTTATTCCTGGACAATGGAGTGCATTGGTGTGATTTCTTGCCTGGGTAATTTCCCCCTAATTCCCCTGCACCAGCAGTGCATTTTTAATTGTGGTTACTACTTGTTCAGGAGGCAGGTGTGTAACTCCGCAGGTATTAGTGTGCTTGCTCAAGCACCTGAGCAGTAAGTCTGGCAAAGATGCTCACGGTTGTTTACACAGAGAAGCTTTCTTCTTCTGCTTCCACTGAGAGGCAGAGTCTGATATAACTGCTTTGCATCACTTAGAAGAGCTCCCAAAGGACCACATTGCTGCCTTGTGTGGCTCCCAAAGGACCACATAGGCATGCTTGACTGCTGTACTTGGCCAGTTACAGGATTTTGGTCTGTGCTAGCTATTGTTTAGTGTCCCATATTCCTAGGGTGTGTACTTAGCAGGTGGATAGAGTATTTCCCATCCCCTCTTTTTTCACTTGTGGAACGGCTAATTAAGCAGCCCCGTGGCCGGACCTCCTATCCACTTACCTTCATGCTAGGATGGAGAGAGCACTCTTACTTCTTTGCAGAGAGACTTAAATTAACTCTGTTCCTCCAGCTGCACAGCCCGGCCATGGGGACAGGTTTCCAGACATGCAGAGTCTTTTAGAGCAGTCAGTCCTTGGTGGAAATGTAGTCCTGTGGCTCAGCAGCCGGCACCAGCTTCCCCAGTTCCACTAACAAATGTAATAAACAGCCCTGGAGCTGTCAAGTCACTTTGCATCTAGATGATGTGGGATCATCTGAAAGCTTGCTCACTGCCTGGCAACCGCAATAGGTGTTAAGAGCTGCAGTGAAAGGGCTGCTTAACTTGACAACTAACAACATACCCCGGCCTTTCTGCGTCTGTCACTGTCTGAATAATACATTTTGTCAACGGCGTGATTTTTGAACAAGTTCCTTGTATTACCTGTTCAGAGGCAAAGCCAGGGGAAAGGCAGGGGAGCCAGTGAACTCCTGCTAGAACAGGGGCTGAATCAGCCTTGATTTTGCCAAGGTAGGGAAAGATCTGAATCACTCCAGGAAAAAGAGGGTGAACAGATCAGTAAAAGCCTACTTTTACTGATCATAGGCTACTGCAGAGCAGCTATGAGCTGCTCCAGGGGCCTCAGGGACTGCAACATTGCAGTCCAAGGTCAGTGGCTCAACTTGTCAGGGGCTGACTCCACAATGACACACGTGCATGCCTCTTATCTCTGTTGACACCAGACAACGAAATCCAGCTGAAGTCCACTCTTAGACCTCACTGTTAGCCCTGGGTTTCAAGCTGGTTTTGGGTACCTCATTTATTTCAAGCCAACAGGTAAAGACTGAGTCAAAACAACTTTCCAACAGCCCTGTGGGTTCCTCATGGAGGAGAAAACCAGAGCACCTGATGGCACAATTGCACACTGGTGGGAACTGTGCCAGCTGTCCAACATGTTCCTAGTAAATGGGTGAAGTGTGGAACACACTGGGTTGACTCTCACTCCAGGAGTGTCTGGGCTGGTGCAGGACATGTACAGCCTCTCTGCCTCCATCCCCCATCTGGAAAGCAATGATACTAACACTCCTCAGTAATGTTTAGGTTGTAATCATTCTAATGGACAGGCTTTTTTTTACCGACAGCTTCTTGCCTCAATCCTAGCTGAAGTTTGTGGGTGCCTCTGTCGTACAAATACTTGTCAAGATGTGTTAGTTCAAGGCGGAGCTGCGTTTATGATTTGAGGTTTGCGTGGAAGCATAAGCAATAGTTAAAGCTGAGGACTCTAAAAATACTGCATGCATAGATTCAGCATTGCTAATGCCCCTCAGCTATTAAGAAATCTCTCTATCTGTGCAAAGCCCCTTGATTTCCATATTACTAGAGAAGGAGATAAGTGAAGTACATCTGAAGAGATTTTATCCGAGCCCTTAGAAGAAGATAGGAAAAAAAGACTCAACCCCTTCTCATTTTCATGATGCTGAGAAAGCTGATCTGTGGCAGAGGTGTAGGGAAACCACACTTGCTACAAAGACAGCTTTCTGCTTGGGAAGATGGCCTTTGTCCCAAAGCTCTTACTCACAGGAACAATACTTACCTCTTCTCACTTAGGGGCTTTACTTCTGGGGAAAAAAAAAAAAAAAAAAGGTTGTTAGGATCTCTCAATTGGAAATAATTGGAAATAATCCATCTCTTCTTAATTTAGGTAGCCACAGTGTGACTGCTTCCAGCTGCACTGGCTGGGGTTGCAGGCTGGGAGGAGGATATGCTGTTTGAGTTGCATGTGGATGTCCACGGAGGAGAAATCCGGCTGTGGGAGAACAGGGGGCTACAGATGAGAATGGTGCTATGTAAAAAGAACTCACGTCTGTTGAGCTCAGGTACAAACCCATATAACCAACTCCCATGTCTTGCTTCCCCACAGCCAAGCTGGTTCTCACAGCATTAGAATCTCTTTTCCACTTTGAGACCCAAAATGCCAGGTGCAGCTCATCTGTACCTCCCGCATTGGAATCCTGGGTAGGGAGAGGAGCCATAGTGCTACATGCAATTGGGTCATGGTGGCAGGCTCTCCTCCTCTTGCACAGACTAGATCTGCAGTCCTTTCCCTGTCGCATGTCCTACCACATGCCACTTTCTCACAGGTCACCATGGAAGATATTTTCATGGTTTGAGAGGTGGGAAAGCACAAAGCTAGACTTGTTGATGATGTTGTGCATGTATTCTTATCATCTGAGGTGGATATCCCTGACTATAAGAGATGAAGACACCATCAGCCACCCTGGAAGTGGATATGTTGACTGATATTTAGACCCCAGTATCATTAGAAGAAGTTTAACTCTGAACAGATCTCAAGTGTCTGAGCAAGTATGGCAGGAATTTCCGAGGCATCTTGTCCCTACATTTGCTGTGGCCAGGAATCACTCACAGGTATTCAAATAACTTAAAATACTGATTTCTTTCATTATTTTTCACAAAAAGCCTGGGCTGAGAAACCAATACATTATAGGGATCTGATGGATTGCTGAGTGTTTATGGAATGTCACCTAAAATAACTCATAGCAAATAGGTGTTTGCCTGTTTGTGTGATGCAGTAGAAATTACTTACACATTATTGCACTGCTATAGGATACAAATGACAATCATTTAAAACAAATAAAAGCTTTAAATCAGTTAACACACATTCTTTTACGTCTTCACATTATTTTTTTAAAGGGCAAAATATTTAAAACAACCAAACTGGATTGTTTATTCATTATTTCTGAGGTTGAGGAATTATTTTTCAAGGGGATGTGAAGGAAATCTGTTCCTGGACTAGTATTAGGTGAGATGGACATACATGCCTCTCTTCTGTGGTAGAAGCTATAGGTTTCACCTCTAAACCTCAAATTGCAGCTTGATGGCTTTAAGGCACAAATTTGTTTCAAGACTGGCTGTGGAAGGGATTCATGATAGGGATTCATTTAAGTATACAGAGCTTTCCTTCAGCATTTCCATAAATTTACACACACACAGGATTAAAAAAAAAAAAAAAAAGAATAGTCTGGAGGGAACATTTGGGGATTTTGGTCAAATTTTGCAATTCTAGAAACAACAAGGGAAAAAAAGGGAAAGCCTGGGAAAGCCAGATTTCATGGAAGGGAAGATGAAGTTGAGAATGTGATTTTCAAAGACATGCTCTTGGAATTGCCAAGCCTGTGGAAAAAGGTGTGTTAGACCAGAAACATGGTCTGGTCAGAGCAGGAAGGGCTTTCCCGTTACAGCTTCGCTCACCTTCAAATTACCCTGCCTGTTTTTTTCCCATCAGTCCTGCACATCCATCCTAACAGGCTTCCTTAAAGCCAAAGTCTCTTTACATCTCCTTTTCTTCAGGTAGGAGCTACCAGGGCAGCTACACAGACATAAGGAAGGTTTGCTAAGACTGTGGGCCAGGCTAGTCTTTGTGGTTTTTGTTTGCGTTGCACTGAGCACATAGGTGGAACTGACAGGTGTTTTTACAACTAGAAATAATGCAAAAGGCATAATGGTAAGATAATTATTAAGTGCAAAGGCAGATTTCATCTCCAACTTCTTGCTTCATTTAGTAATAGTGATATTTAACTTCACTTATATACAATTTCTCTCTAAACTGGGGTCATTAAAAATATAGAAAAAAAATCTCTACAAACCTCCTCCATTTAAACCACTGAGTTTGAGTCACAAGGCAGTTCATTTTTAGATTGCCCAGGTTCTTAGCCTGGAGTGTTTCTGGCTTCTCACAAAACAGAGTTTACAGCATCTGTGCAATGATAATTTTGCACACCCAGACAGGTGCTACGATGAGTATCAGAGCACTGTTCTTTTACATGGTGCCAGCAACAGATGGGATCTCCTAGTAAAAGACTAAAAACCTGTATGATCTGCATAGATGTTAAGCTGTTATCACCATGTTCTGCAGAAGTGGCTTTGCTACTTTGGCAGGACGATTGCTTCTGTTGGGATAGTATGATTAAGCTATTCCAGGAGTGGACCAGGAGGTGGTAGGCACTGTACAAATGCAGAGTGAAGAGGCTGCATCTCTCAGTGCTACAGAGCAGGTGCAAGATGAGAGAGAAGTGGTGGCAACAGAAAAAAGGTGGAAGGACACAGGGAGACAACACGAGATCCCAGTTAAGGCTCCTTTAAACATCAGTGGTCACTGCATGACGTCTCATTTGTTTCATCTTTAGGGATATAGGTTTGAAAGTAATATGGAGATAAGGTGACATTGATAACTTCAACAACACGTTGACTTCTTGCCCATGGAGGTAATTAGAAAGTCGAATTGCCAGTCTTGTGGAAACTCCTGATATCTGTTTTCAGCCCTGAGAAAGGATATGGGATTATGAAAGCTTTTTTTTGGAACAAAATTGTTCTCAGGCTGGAGCTAATTTGGGAATCATTTAAGTATACAGCTAATTTGGGAATGCCAGGACACCTATTTGGGCATTTTGAAAGAAAAAAAAAAAAAAAAAGCCATTTTAGACATTCTCAGATTGAAATGTTTGATTTTAGATCTCTGTAGATCTAGGATGAAACATTTCTGTTTTAAGTGGAAATAAAACTCAGTGTCAGACTGAGTTATCTCAGAGAAATTTTATTTTCAGGTCCCATTGCATCTGATTTATCTTGTACTCTACCCAGTTAATACTACCTGTGATGGTCTCTCCCTGGGTCACTGCAGTTTCCCATGAGACCTGTGGGTTCACATGTGAGCTTTTAAAAAGTCAAGTAGAGCAGAAGTGAGCACATCTGGGGCTTGTTACAGAGATATTCCCTCTCCTGGTGTTTCTGGTCAGTCCATGTCTCCAAGGCTTGGGCTGAATATGAGATTCAGTTCACTGTGAGTTTTCTGTTCAGGCCTTTTCTGTTCAGAGTTGTCCATCAATATCTGTGCTAATAATGGGCTTCATTTTGCAAAACCTGTGTAGCTGTGTGTTCAAGACATCTAGGAGAGTACAGGGCCCATTTCAGCTCCCATTGCTGGCAGATTTCACAAACCAGCTATGAAAACTACTCTTCATCTTCCACCCCCTCCCCCTGTTTTAGGCTCTATGGAGCCACCCCAAGGGCACCCCTCTTAACAGACCTAATGATTAGGGCAAGACCAAAAGTGGAAGGATTTGTCAAATTCTCTGACATCAAAGCACTGAGATATCAAAGGGACAAAAGTACCTACAGACATAAAGACAACTTCTGAAGAGGCCTCCAGGGGCTACATATTTATCTTTGTCTTTTTGCTTTACTTGCTAACCAAGAAAATATATATATGTTGTGAACCTGTTAACCCACAGCTGTCCTTCAGAATGCTAATACAAGAGATTACCAGGCCCTTTGAAGAGGAGATGAGAGTCATTTTCTGGACGACGAGATAATTCCAAGCGTGCACTCTCTGGAAAGGCAGGAGGTCTGATCTGTGTCCCACCATGTCTGCAAGTCATGAATCACCATGAGAATATAGATAAGAATGTCTGTACAGGATCAGTATAAAGTCCCCCTAAACTCATATCCAATATCCCCAAGAGTTAAGGGCGTGTGCATAGAAAAAACTATAACAACAGGGTGAGTATGTAGTGATATATTCCCTTAGAGTGCTTTCGCCATGTCAGGAGATCTGTGGTCCAGGGTCTTTGGGCACAGATGTGGGATTTTTGTGTTTTATAGTCCTGTATTTATAACTCCTCCTTTCCTCCCTCAGGAATTTATCCAATTACTTTTTAAACACTTTAAATATATGCAATAGCCTGTGGCAAGAATTTCACAGTTCCACTGTGCACTGTGTGAAGAAACAGACAGCTTGTGCCAGAGGCGATGTCTTTGTGTAATAACTCTGGATGTAATTTTTAGGTCACAGGGGTCACCTATGCTTTCTGATATACAGGGAGTATGAGCAGTGCTTGGATACTTCTCCTTACTTATTCCTGCCTTTATGCCAGAGCCTGGATGCTTAACCATGGATCAAAGCCCTGTTGTGCTAAGCACTGTGCAAACACGAAAGGTAGCAGAACAGCACCCCAGCATATCTACAGGGCTTCTCACCTGCACTGCTCCAAAGGCTGTACAAAGGAGCTACGCAACAAAGGAGGCTTTGCAGAAAATGGGGGAATCACCTGCTCAAGGTCACCCAGCAAAGGCAGGTATAAACCTGGGGAGTTTCCACCAGTCTTTGTTGTTCCCACAAAGAGACCACAGCTATTCTGAATAACCCTTATGAACACGGAAGCATCAAGGCTAGGAGCCCTCCAGTCTCACCTTGTCCCAGCAGTTCTTGCACTCTTCAGACACTTCAGCATTTCCTAGAGCATGCAATTCCTCAGTCTGAGGTGGGTTATTAATATTGACATACCAATTAATAAATAAAACCCAGCAATAAATAATAAATGAAAAAATATCAAGAAGCAATTATTATTTGTTTATCTGCATTAAATCAGACACTTGGAATTGAAGACACACACATATACACATATTATTATTATTATAATATGTTAAAACCAACCATCACTAGAATAGGTCTAGAAAGGAACCAAGGAAAAAAGCTATTTATTTAATATGAATGTGGCCACTTTGTGCAGATTAGCCTCAGGAACCTGCACTAATTTATTTAATAGCACAGACATAGACTAGTTGAAGAAATAGGTGGTAGGAAATTGTTGGACTTAACTGGAAAATATTATTATAAGTTATTTACTTATAATTGTGTGAGACCCTACTTCCCTGAAATGTCTTTATATCTTGCTCAAAAATACACAAAAATTGAATAACTGAAGTGAGCGGCTGATGCTTCACTCAGGAATTATCCTTGCTGATGATTATTGACCTGTCTAAAGACCAGTCTTCCTGGAGTGGTTATGAGATCAACAGCTATCTCCTGCATTCACGCTATGTGTCAGTAGGCAGATAAATGCATCGCACCACTAACACTTTTTGTCCCTGAATTTTTCCTCCCCTATCCCTTAGGGCCTCGCAAAGCATAATGTCAACATTAGGGCTGCATTTGTGTTATTGACCCTAACAAGCCAGGGCCCATTCCCAGCAGGCAGTCTGGAGGTTGACATGTTGCTTTGGAGGTAAAAGCAGTTGAATTTATATAGAGACTACCTTTGCTACTTGGCCTTGCGGACTGAGAACAACTACTGGCACATTGTGTTCATTTTGGTTATTAGGATGGAAGTGTCCTCACACATGTATTGCTTGAAGTAGTGTTGTCCTATCCAATGTAACATCTCATGGTGTGTCCCTGCAAAACCCAGGAGACACCAGATCTCTTCTGTAGTGAAGGAAATTCACAAAGGGAACCACCTGGGGAGATTGAGAGACTCTCTGTGGCTGGCAGTCTTCACATTCAGGAGAGCTCGAGTTCTGCCGACCTTGAGAGCTGACCCATGAGTGCTGTTTGGGTGTCCAATTGCCAACAAATCCAAAGGATGCTCATCAGAGGGAGGACCGGCTTGGAGCATCATGTCCCAAGCCCAAGGAGGGGACTGTATTAGCTAAGTTGAGTAGAAAGAGAGAAAGGCCTTTGGTTTTTCCTCTGCTTTTTGAAGTTCCCTTCCATCTATTGCTAGCTATGAGATTCAATAAATGATCCTTCCTAGCATCAACATCTCTGCAACCATAAATCATTCTCCACATTATAGTTTCTCTAGGAGAAGTGACTCAGTCATACTCTTCAGACTGGTCCAGATGGTTCAGTCCATTTTTTTTAGTGTGTCTGCAAATAGATGGCAAAGTATTTTGAGGATCAGGAATTTTCTTTGCATCTAAACTTTCCACTGCCAAGATGGAGACAATGTTCCTCTTGGGTAGATAAATGCATTAATACTTGTCAGGCCCTTTTATTCTACAGGCCAGAAGCCCAAAGATGTATGAAACTGGACCTTTCTTCTTGTTTCTCAAATAGATATTATTGTGTATCATTGCAACTATAGGGGGTGTAAAGCCATGTATGCACACCTTGGTTTCTCTAGTGGATATATGGCAGTATTTCAGACCAACGCTGACTCACATCTGTCTATATCTGAGGACTGGTGGTAGATTACCCATCTGACTACAGCTGTCCTTGACCACTGCAGGACACCTTTCTCTGCTACCCAGGCAGAAAAACTTTCAAACAATATATGCCAAACTGGAGCAGGGAAATTGTCCATTTGTTTGTGGATGATTTGCCGAAGAAATTAAATGCACTGATGACTTGCTTGACTACAGAGCAGAGTTAGTGTGAAATAAATGTAAAATGGGACTGAATTGTGTGCTATAAAACTATACACTGTGGGCTCAGCTTAGTTTTTCTGCAGAATTTATTCAAAAAAAGAAAGTGCAGAGCAGACTGTTTCTGACATTCTTAATAGGAAATAGTCATTAGAGCCTTTCTCCTTTGGTGGACAATTAACCTCTCACTTGATGGCAGGTGAAAATGGTCATTCTTGATTTGAACCAGAAAACTTGCCTTGTATTAAAAGGGGAAAATAAATCCTACAGAGTGTAGAACAAAATAATGAGGATGAATGAAGATCTGACAGGAATTGCTCTCCTAAATGATGATGGGCCCCAACCAGAGAGGACTTCTGAACATTTAAAAAAAAAATTTGGGTTTCTTCCTTTCCCCACTCTCGACATTGTCTGAGGAATATCTGAGTTCTGAATCCTCATCAGCAAAGCTCTTACTCTTTGCAGCCTGACTGGAAGCAGAGCCTATAGGATCTTCCTTTAAAAGCTGCATCCACTTTAAGGCCAGAGGGACCAGAGTAGTCATCTTGTGTCAGGGACATGAATAGGGTTAGCCCGGATTAGTCTGGAGCAGAGAAAGATGGCTGCATCATGCTAGACAGTAGCACAAATATCTCTCTTTAGCATACAGTATTTATCAGATAGGTAAGAGTAATACTGAGCTCACCCCTTTTGCCATACCTCTACACTCATTCATGACTGGAAGAATCCACCCCCTCACTTTCATGGTCCTCCAGTGATGAATAGATGATGCTAACAAATATTTCCTTCTGCAACTAAATTCAGCAACACCACCTGCATTATCAGTGTCTGTCTGATAGCGTTCAGGATCCTTGCTGCCAGCTTGAAAGTCTAAGACCACTGAAGTTGTGATAGACATCAATACAGTTTTGGCCCGTGCTCTCCCCTCGGTGACCTATCCTTGCCTACACTTAGCTGTTACCTATTTTTTGGTAGATAGCAGGTGGCAAATTGCAGAGACAGACTACGTTGCTTTGCATCTGTGACCTGAAAGCAGCAGTGGATAATGAGTGTCACTGAGGACAGACCTGGTTAAAGGAACCTAAAATCACTTGCAAACCTCTCCTGAATAATTGAGTAGCTCAAATTCACTGTGGCTCTCTAAATACCAAGATTTGGACTTTCATGCAGAGACAGGCAGGCACATCTGATGAGGAAGAAAGCTTTGAAAGTGCTCGGAGGCCAATTTCTGCGGAAGACTAAAAATGAACTGATGGTTGATCTCCTCCAGAGATTCCCTTCTTAATCCTTTCCCTTATCAGGAACAGGTTTCTTATCAGTTCTCTACAGCGACATTAGTAAAGAGGGGAGAGAGATCTCAGAGTTCCAAACAATCCAGGCTTGAAATGCATCCAGTCCACAACAGCTCTGCAGTCTATTGTATCACTTAGAGGCCAACCTGCACCTTCCTCCCAGCTCTTCTTAAGCTCTCCTTTGCCCCTTGCTTTCCTTCTCCTCCAGCTAGAACAGGGTTAGGGACATGATAACAATTTAATATTTCTGCAGCTACTTCCTCCATAGAGGGGGTCTCCCTTCTCATTTCTATAAATTTAGGCCATCTGAAGAAATTCCTTGCAACTGCTACTCAGCAGCCTTTGGGACGCAGGCCCCTTCAAATCCTTGATTGCCACAAAAGTGTTTAAGACAGAGACTTCAATCTAGTGCTGAGCTGAAGCACCAGGAGAACTTTTATTTCAGCCTGCTGCAATGGCTGAGGTCAGTACTTGGCCAGAAAACCAGCTCTGTGATTGCCATGGCATTTTACTGGCCACACATGGTTGTCTTCTAAGCTTGACTCTCTTGTCCTTAACATGCTTGACATATCTAGGGTTGATACTTAAAGCTGAGCCACATCAGAAAAAGATTTTTTTTTCTAAAATATCTTCTCAGTTTTCAGCATCCTGCCTGCCTACCCCAAGGGATGTAGATATGTATGAGACAGTCTTGGCTGACCTTGGACAGGAAGGTGGAAAGCCCAGGGGTGCTTTGATGAGTCTGTGATGTGATAGCAGGTTGGACTGTTCCCTGTGGGGCAATATCCCCTTTCATGCATGAAAGAAAGTATCAGTCATGCAACCTTCTGGTCTGAATAGCTCTGTGCCGGAATGGTATGACTAAGAACCATCCCCTCCCTTTCGCAAACACTGTATGTATATATATATTTAGACCTGTGTGTGCATCTCTATCTATATCTAGCTCTATCTATATCTCTCTATCTCTATCTCCATGTGTGTGTGTGTGTATATATACACTGTAACTAAGCTTTTTTCATCTGGATTTATTGTTGACTCTGTCCTTCCTTCTTTTAAACAATCTTCCAGACGGTCAATAATGAGACACTTCGTGGAATTTTTTTTTAAACTCTCTCTTTCTTTGTGCAAGGAATGGAGTTACAGTCCTCTTAAATCCTTCAGAGTTTCTAGACTCTCTTTTTGCAGCAGCTCAAGAACAGACAATTAGAGGGAAACCCAGCTCCCCCAAGCCTGGCTGTCTTGTAAACCATGACCTGTAAGGTGTCCCCTGACACAGCAAACACACAACAGCATTCTTCTCTGTCCAAGCTGCTATCCCAGAGCTTGGAAGGGCGAAAATCCTACCCATGGCCAACCTCAGAAAAGGTTTCTCAGCAGGAAGTGTCACTTTCGTTTGGGAGCTCCACTCCATGAATCCTCTTTTGACAGAAATAATTTGGAGAAAAAAAACAACAAGCCATCAGAGTGACTTTAAAGACAATGAATTGTGTAAATAATGAGACAAGCATATGCCCTTGAAGAGGCTCTCATCTTCTTGTATCTTACTGTGGCTTTAGCAGAAGTCTGTGGTTTTAATTAACACCTGTCTCAGTGCAAAATTACCACATTGTTCTCAAAGACTGAGTGACCCAGATGAGAGTTTCCTGATTTTGTTGTGTCTTCAGAGCCTTGGTTAATCCAAGGTTTCTTCCATTTAGTTGAACGGCAGGCTGTTAATGCTGCACCACTCAGAGCAGCGTGCCTGGCGGCAGCCCTTATCACACCGGTGCTTCCCAGATGTGCCTTGAGTATCGAGCACCTCAGGACATGACCATACTTGCAAACGGCATCCAGTTGGTTTTCTGGATCTGTGCCTCTTTTCCTCCTAAAGTGCCAGCAGCACAGGAGGGACTTTCTCCTCTGGATGCCCTAGCAAAATTTTAATGGCAGAAAAAAGCATAAAGTTTGCAACGTACAGGAGGAATTTGAGCCTTTTTGGAAATCAAGGGTGGGCATTAAGATACAGATGCTGGGGCATCCTCAGTTGAACTCTGAGGGCTTTTCCTTTAAATAAATCCTCTCCTTATCTGCCATTTTCTTGCTAGGTCTGTAAAGGGATTAGACTCTTTGATGTTGGCCCTGCTGCCACCTGGGAGCTGACTTACCCTTTATCCATTTTGGTCCATGCTGTGGCTTTGTGACTCCCTGCCCTGCTTTGTGGTGTGGTAGGAAGGGCACTAGCCACAGTACGGTCCTTTCTGCCCATGCACAGGGGTTTAAACAAAATTAACACCTACAGTCCCCCAGATCCAGGCTGGATCTTTTATCTGGTTTTCAAATCTTTCAGGAATCAGCCTTCCATCACAATTTCCATAGGAAACAAGTTCAGAGTGTGTCATCCTATCCTGCTAGCAAGTCTAAATTGTTTTAAGGCAAAACCCTTGCTTTTTTAAGGACTATGTGTGTTTTGTCATTCATTTTCAGTAGATGTGGGATTTTACCAGCTGATTTCAGCTTAAGGTAGACTGAGTCATCTCTCCAAGATGATCTTAGAGATTATAATTTCTGAAGGGTGAAGAACTGATATAAAAAGGGCCTCTTGGAAGCCAGATGTCATATTACAACTGTGGAATTAACCCAGATGCAATAGCCTTAACTCTGACCCTTTCCCATTTACCACAGTTCTCTAGTTTTGTGTTTAAGAACCGTGATATAAGATGGAATTTTTGGTATGGATGATTGCTAGTCCAAGTGTGCTGTGTTATTTTTATTGCATTCTTAGCATAATAATATATTATGTTCAAAAGTAGTGATGTATGAACATAAATATATCTTATTTGCCTATTAACATTAGACAGGAAAAGACATTCTTCATGCAACATCTGTAATATGATCATTTAAATTTTATTTTCGCCTTTTATATGTATGTGCAGTAAACTTTGAAAGGCATTATTTATGGAATTTGGTGCAATACCATCACCATTATTGTAGAATCACAATTCTTCTGTGCATTCAAAGAAGTTCTAAGGTTTTTTCTTTTTTATTGTCCCTCTAGGAATTTGAAATAGAAGTGCTGCAGTGTTTTTCAAGGGTCACAGATAAGGCTTGCTGCAAGAGAGAGGAAAGATCATTTCCATGCTTGTGGGTTGCATTTTTGAATGAATGGGCACCGTGGGTGTGATCCTCATCAATAGAAACTAATGCTGTTCTCCCAGGCAGTAGGCTTGTCCTGATTGGAGACAATAGAAAATCCAGCCCTAACAATACACACACTACATTTGTATGAGTAAATAAAACAGGCTGGGGATGATTTTCTGGCTTAAAGACCAAATGATGCAGCATGGCTCACATCCATGGATGCGACCTCTCTTCTCCATCCTTATGAAAGAGGGAAGCCTGGTCACTGTATCTCTTAGGAAGAGTCCCTGGCCTGTGCTATCCCCAGATCATGATAAAGAACACATGGACCATTAGACAGTGTGAATGATTGTCACATATGTTTTCGATACTGGTTTGTGCTCTGGCTCTTTTTCTTTACTAGTGGAAAAGGAACTGGTAGTACAGAAGACTTCTTCATGGTTCGTGTTCCTGTCTTGGAGGTCTGGCATAATTTACCCCCAGTAGATTTGGTCTTAATCGTTAACACACAGGTCAGCTACAAAGGCTCTGCCCACCCCATGTGAAGGTACCTACCTGTTATTCACTGTCCTGTGCAAGACACATGCTGCACAGCCCAATCACTAGAAAATCAATGTTTAAGTGGAAGCAAATATGAAAATGATTGTTACTGTAAAACAGGGAATAAAAGACAGAGAAGGAATGTCTTTTCTAGTGATGACATGTGAGTAAATCACTATGGCTTATTTTGATATCACTGACATTTTTCATAAAGGCTTTCTCCTAGGAGCCAAAGAGATCTGTCAGCACAGAGTGAAGTGTGTACAAATGAAGCATAAATCTACGCTCCCGAGGAATGACAGAGGTGTTGATAATTTCAGCGTCCGGGGGGGGCCAATTCTGATGCAAAACCTGGAGGAGTGAATCTCAGGTTGAGACGGTCTTTTAGCTCAAAATATGATCACAGTGATGCGATCATGGAATAGCATCAGTGTGCACAAGGCAAGCTGCAACCCTCGAAAAAGCGTGAGGCATGTGGAAAAGAGAGGAAAATGTTCTGATATGGCAGCGTGCCTGGCTTCAGCTATGTTTCTAAAAATATGGCTTACAGGTCTGTTTTGGGAGAATAATGATAATAAAAAAAAAGGCTTGTGTTTTAAAGATGACAGTATTCAGTGAAGCTGCAGATAGTACCCTGGAACTAGTGTAGTGAAAGGTAATGGAGCCATAAGGTATCAAGCCAAAGGGAATCAAGTCCTTGGATATAACCATAAGAAACTCCATAATGTGAGTTAAAAGATGGTTGTCCAGTTTCTCTGTCATTTTTTTTTTTCCTAATTTCTACTTAGACACCTAAATAGCTTTTAAAATTACTTAAGTGTCTTTATGAACCTGCCTCGTCCTTTGGTACTGTAGAGCAGTGATTTTCAGACTGTTTGTCCAGATATTTTTCTGAAGAAGATATTTGAAGGTAACCCAGAAAATGAAGCTCCAGGAGGCCAAACTTTACTGCAAATATCAGCTGCTTTCTTTTGCAAAATATTTAGAGGCTTGTTAACTGGAAAATATTAAACTGCCCTGAGGCAGTGTTAAAGGTGAGCACTGCTCTCCATACCCTCGCATTAACCCTAAGAGCAGTGGTGAATCACACCTTGAGGACTGCAAACCCCAAATTATCTTTTGCTCATTCTCTAGAAGACACTTTGGAGTTTTGTTTCCTTCAGTGCAAATCCTGGCACAAATGTCCCAGGCAGTGAGGCTGCCATTACAATCGTTAGAAGACTTTGCTGTGGTCTAGAAAATCCTTAGTCCTTCTAATATGGCAGAGCTTGCTTGATCAAGTGTGGCTGGGGGCCGTTACAGTCATCCGCCTTTGCAGTTCTCCTGCAGCGAAGACTGTCTCCCAGGGCAGAGCGTCCATTTTGGGCTTATAACTCTGAGAAGTGAGCAATGGGGGTGTTATCCCACAAGTGTGAGGTCGTTTACCCAGTGTGTGAGATGCCAATATACACACAGGGCAGAGGTATTTTATTTCATGTCTGTGCAGAGATGGGTGCTATGTGGTAGCTCCGCAAAACTAGCACAGAGTTCGGTCATACAGGTACAGTATTTATACAGTCTGGTTATGCACACGCATAAGTAATTACACAAAGCAGTTTTCTATTGGTCTACATTTCTTTTATTTCAACTTAAAGCTACAGTGCTACTTTAATATTCTGCGCACGCTCAAAGGTGAGGGGTCTCTGCTTGGGCCGGGGTCTCCAGCTCGAGGGGTGTGACTTTTAGTATTATAATGAGGATAGTTCACGTGAGGGTGCTTCTTATCACACTTGTACTAGTTGTTTCTGATGGTTCCCAAAACATTTTAATTAGCTTACATATTTCTTCAGGATGTGCTTCTCTCCCAAGGACAGTAATTCTTGTTTAGATGTTCCGCTTTCCAACCTGAATCCCCCTTATCAGCTTTACGTAAGTCTTGGCCTTCCACCGGCTCCTGTTGGACTACACTGTTAGACTACAGTGGCGCTAAGTCATCAAAACTCGCCCTGTGCTTCCCAGGGTTGCAGGAGAGTCTGATTGACTACGGTTAGCAGGGTAAGGTCTCCATGCTAGTACTGGTCTCCCAACTCCTTTCCCTTGGACATGTTTTGTTTTAAGGGATTAACCACAGTGCTGAGATCGCAGTGTGAGTACTGGCAAATTGCTGGCTTCTTTTAAAGAGGGGATGTGAAGCTTTTTTCTTGGCATCATGATCTGCAGCCAGTGAATGGAAGCTGTTGGGGTAATTGGGAGCAGTTACCAACTTCCCAGCACGTCCCAACAGGCACCAGCTCTAAGAAAGAGAAGCACAAGAGAGTGACCTCAGGGCTAGAACTATGCTTTTCTCTGACTCACTTAGTTCTTTTCCATATTATTATCCTCTCTGTGCCTTTAAAATCAACCCTATCCTGGCACACAATGGGTAATTTCTTGTTGATTCACCTTTTTATAGAGAATCTACAGCAAAAAGTGGCATAGGAGGGCTTAAAAAGATCCTTTAACCCCTATTCCACATAAATGTCTAGCATCATGCTGCAAAAGGAGCCCCTGTGGACAGAAATCTATACGATATGCCCTTCAAACAGCCTGGAATTATGTAAATAGCAGGTGAAGAATCATTCACATGGGAGGCCAGAAAGATTCAGAAACATTTTGCATTTCTAAAGGCAACCTTCTTAAAGCACCCTCAAAGGAAATTAAACCTGGAAAAAAGAAAAGCCAAATGTTTGTCAGTTTGGCTGTTGAGGCTTCATTTTTTTCTTTTTTTTAAAAAATGAAAATAATTTCTGCTAAGGTATGCAAGGAGATGACAGGGCCTTGGCCTGAGGTTTAGCTAAGTGAACGCACCATAAGAAACTACTCTATATGGCATGAGAAATTGCTGAACATAACAAATTAACAGAGTGAGAGGCTCACAAAAGCTACAGATAGCACCATGAGGAACGGATAGATTTCACAGATGTTTAAGGAGGAGTTATGCAAGAAATGGCCAAACTTCCCAGTTAATTAAAGAGCGCACTGGGGACATTTGGGGAAGTGGAATTTTGCAAGGCCAACAGTGCTGCAATAACTGCTTCAGAAATACCAAATTTGGGTATGGATGTAGAAGCACTGGGACTGAGAGGGAAAAAAGTAGTAGGGGAAGTTATTTATCTGGGAGGAAACCAGGGCAGAGAAAGGAAGGGATCAAAAGGAGAGACAGAGGAAGAAGCAGCACAGGGAAATGGAGAGAAAGAGGGACAGCAAGAACTGGTCAACTGCAAAAAAACTGCTGGTAAGTGTGATTGTCCAACAGCCCTGCTCCTGACCACCAGAGTCTGATCTTCTTATTAAATTCCATTCCTGACTATTTTCTGGCTGAACATGCAAGCTGTGGGGTGTGAAGAGGTGTGATTCACTAGCAAATGTCAAGCTGGACTTGCAGGTGAGGTGGATGAAAGGTCCGGGTGCCAGGAACTGGAGAAAGGACATGAGACCCATATCCCCTAGGTAGACAACAGGGACCATGGATGGTGGGTGCCTTTGAACTGGGTGCCCTAGATCTCTGTGTAGTCCTTGGACAGTCAATGTGTGGAGTCTGTGGAGCACAGAGATGATTCTTCTGGCTGAATATCAGAATCTGCTTTAGGATGTGATGACTTGATTGCACGATGGTACTATTGTACCATCGGATGTGAAGGTACAATTGTACCTTAAGTTCTGCAGGCATCATTGAATCGCTCTCCAAGACCAAGAATGAAGTCTGGAACGACTGGTTGAATGAGCATGCCTTCATCACCGAAGGGAAATCCAAGGGTTAACTGAGGCTCAGAGCGTTGTCTGGAAAAGCGAAGGAAGCTTTGTCTTCCTCCTTACCATTACATCCTGTCCCCTCAGAGAAAATCACTGCTTTGCCACCTCCTTTCCCATTCTGCATCCAACATGTCCTGCAGTGGAGACATCTCTTCTTGTAGCAGATCCCAGGCAGTCCACCTAGTGCAAAGCAATGTCATGTGGACTTCCCAGCTCCATTTCATAGTGCAGCCATACTGCATAGAAGCATAAACTGCTGCCAGACCTGAGCTGGTCAGCCACATTCTGTCCTCGACCTGGTTTCCATCTAGGCATAGCCAGCAATATGTTTTTGGAAAATCTCCCATCAGGATTAGCTCTCCCCACTAACTACAGGCTGATTCAATTTCTGAGAACGTTGGTATATATCCTTTTGAAAATCTCCAGTTTTAGGAAATGGAGAGGGATTGCTTGTGCAATTCTTGAATCACTGTGGAATACAGCACTGCCTACACAGTTAAAAGGTTCTCATATTTTTAAGCAGGAACTTGGCTCACTTCTAACTACGAGTTTGCATGATAATGCAATTGTTAGTTATTTTCTCAAGGTTTCCTGTACTTAGATGAACCTCAGACGACAGTTAGAAGAGAATGGTTAATTAGCCAAACTAATGAGACTGGAGATCTCTGGTTTCAGTGCAGAGCTAAAGAGGGCTCATTAAAGCAAAAAGCTCATAGAATGAGCCAACACCAGCAAAAAGGAACAACAAGGAAGAGTGTTAACCCTTAAAGAGTCTTTGCTTTTCCATGGAAAGCAAAGATGGAAACAGACCCACTTTCTGAAGGAGAGCATTAACACAGGGGATGACTATATCCATGCTAGAATATTATTGACAAGGGCTGCTGGCCTGCTGAGTGGGCAGGTTTCCCCCAAAAAATAAAACAGCATTGTTTCAATAGTTTAAATTTTCCCATTTATTTAAAAGGAGAAGAGGAATAGGCTGCAGGAATAGGGAAAAGGAGAGAGAGGAATAGGCTGCAGGATGCTGGGTGAGAAGGCATCGGTTTCTTGTAGAGGTTACAAAGAGGACCACATGTATCATATCAAATACCAAAAGAAAAAGAAAAAAAAAGGTTTTCCTTTCTGTGTGAAGTTCAGGGAAGCAAGCAGGTCATTCCTAGGGGATAATGTCTCCATTGTTCACCCAAATATATGATGAGGCATAACTCAGCAGTGTCAAGTTGTTCCTGGCTCTCCCCTTTGCTGCCTTGGTCATTGCAGCCTTTGTCACACAGAGGGATCACCACAATATTTGTTGTCTGCACTTCTGTTGATATGAAGCCCTTTTGCTGACACACAGCCCCAGCTCAAAGTTAACAGTTTTGCATGGCACTGTGCAGCAGTTATAGATACATATATATATATATATATATATATATTTTAAATCTACTCTGCTATGTACTGAAGTGCCAAGGTAACAACATCTTTCTTTACACAAAGCCCAGTAATTCACAGAGAACAATAAAGAGACTGAACTTTTGCCTTGCACTTACGATTGTTACACAGGTATTTTCTTTTCTGTTCTATGTAGTAAGCCCTCTTTTGAAAAACAGAAGACGTAACAAGGAGGAAAAAGTGGTCCAGAGATTAATGACGTGCTTTGTTGTGCTGCTATCGTATCCTTTTTTCTTATCTGCATGCAAAAAAAGGTGAAACACAATGAAAGGGTTGGTCTTTATATAATACCTTATACCTTGGAAAATACTCCATCAGCTATGTGCAAAGCCAAACTAAGCCTAATTCTTAATTCTGCCCTTACTTACAGGGACACACATCTCATTGACGTAAGTACCAGCTGCGTAGAATTTTGTCTTTTCTCTGGGGCCCTATAAAATTGGATCCAGCTCTGGGGAGGTGGGTGGAAGCTGCTTGAATGAGTGCAGCAACGAAGCCTGAGTGCTAAAGAGGATGTAAAAATGTTCGAAGGAGGCAAAACCGTAGGAGGGAAACTGGGGCTTTGTAGAATTAGTGGAACTGTGGCAACCAGGGCTGGACATGGTGGTAAATTGCCCCATTTGAGTCAAATGTGTTCATAATGGCCACAAATTATGACATTTTTTCTACTTTGTATCACTGGGGGAGAAGTGGTAATGGCCGTCTCAGTTGTGTTAATTGCAGTGCAAGTTAATAACACTCTACCTGTGTAGATCACTTCACGGTGCCTTCTGGTAGAAACAGTCTTGGTCATTTCTTCACCTCAATAGATGTAAAATATTGATCTGTGAGTTAAAACAACCAGCATCTGGGCACTGCTCCACTCAGCTGACTGCATTTTCGTGATGGATGGGACAACAATATTATTGATGAGGCTATTTTAAAGGACAACACATATCTACCAAGCACAAACACACAGTTTGTTAAGCAACAATGATGAACCAGAAAGAAATTGCAGTGCAAGATGCTTGAAACCACCAGGCATCTTACACTGAGGGATACTCATGTGCTTTTCAAATGATAATGATTCAAACCTCAAAATGAGATGTAGAAGTAATGTTATGTTGTATTAGCAGTAGGGAAACTGAGGCAAGGAGCCAAATGGCTTATCTGGCACTTGAATCCTGCATTTGGAAGGGAAAAAAAGAAATAGATATGATTATGAATAAAATACATCTTAGTTTACATGAACTGGGGAATGTGTTTTGAAATCTTGCAAATTAGAAAAACTCAAAACCTAAAAAAATAATGAAGAAATAGAGAGATCTTATAACGTTGTCACCTTGCTAGATCTACCCTGTTTCACTGCTTTATGCATGGTCAACTCCTGTTAGATAACAATTTTCTTTAGAACAAACCACATGTATCGAGTCCACTGCTTCCCTTCTTTAAGTTCAGAACTATAGTTTAACTCTTAGTAAAATATTAAAACTTGAGTAAATGATTTGCAGGGGTAGAGAATCAATGGGCACCATCAGTAAACTCTTCAAATTCTTTATTCTTTGACATTTTGCATTATTTTTAGGCAAGTTCTGTCTTGATTCAACTGTCAGACAACTGATGTTTGTTATACATTTCTTTGTAAAACTGAGGAGCCCATTACCTCTCATCCTTCCTGTGAAATAAGTATTGGAGAAGACAAGTGGTTGGCCTCATAGGGAACAGAGGGAGACAGGAGTTGATTGTCAAGAAGCACAAGTGTACAGGTGTGGGGCAAATACCCACTGTACTTCCCCTGATCCCTTCCAACAAATACTGCTAATTCAATGCTAATAGGATGATTCATTTCTCCTCTTAAGGTTTTATGGAAAATGAACTGCAAACCAATATTGAACAAATATGAGCCCATTTCAGCCTAGTTTTAAGTGGTGCTGAGCTAGCATATAAATGAGTCACTGAATATCAACAGGAAATTACAGCCCGGAATATGAATCATTCGTTGATTCCACAAACGTATGCCAGGGATATGTGAAAAGATTTGGAGAAGAGCGTGGATCCAATTGAATGATGTCAGAGAAAAATGAAGTTGCTAGAAGTAGACAGAGGAGTTAAGGCCATCATTTTTTCTTTGGATGCACACGGCCTGGGTACAAATTTTATTACAACATACATAAATGGTATTTTGCATGCTTTGTCCAGGAAAAATGGAGAAACCAGTGGAGATGAGTTAAATGACAATGGTGCTGCCTCCCAACCAGACAAAAATCCATATAGCTTAATGTCGCTTCTCTCCCTTGACTGAGGAAGTGTCCATCTATATGCAATTAAGTCTTTGTTTAATAATTCAGGATTATCAATGTCTCATGTCAAGACTGCTGCAACACTTTTTAAAACACCGACTTGCAGATGAGATACTAAATGAGCTAGTACATTAGAAAATGTGCTGTATTTTCAGGGAAAGGAAAAAAAAAAAGATAAAAAATAAGCCTTTTTTCCAAACCTTGATGATTCTTCAGGAGTAATAGAAAATTAAAACAAAAAAATAATTATCAGGCAATTTCGGGAAAAAATTCTCATTTTGCTTCCTAATTCTTTTCAAGGGAAAAAGAGAAGTAATTTTTTTGCTGTCTAAATAAACTGTTATTTTGATGGGAAAAAATTTAGAAGAAATTAAAAAGATTACCTTTAATATTAAACACAGGCTTAATCTGCCTATCTCCAACAGTGGTAATAGTCCTTTTTCATCCTGGCAGAAGAGTCAAGATGATATCTGTCCATTGTGAAACTTAGCCATAATTTATTGGGTGCTTTATATTTGTTTGCTTTTGCTGCTGGGCCTCAGATTTTCTTGCAGCTGGACTCAGCATCTACTGTTCTCATTTGTCTGGAAGTAGAAAGGAGAAAAAAGTCCAGTTCCCTAAAGCTTGGAGAGATGCAATGAGGTATGAATGGCATGCTGGAAGGCAGGTATGAAGGAGAAGTCTGTATGAATTACATTATCTTTTCCACCAGAAATGTGCTTATGAAATGGATTCCAAAAGTATGTTTATGGAAATGTGACTTTTTTGTTATTGTGCTGGAATTGTTTTTCCTTGGAAAAACTTAACAAGACTACCTGCAAAGGCAAATAAAAAGCATAGGGCAGAATGCTACATGCTGTTTAAGTGTCCATTGATCTGACACCAAGGAGCATCATTTAGCACTTTGGCTAGCCAAAGTTTCCTGATCTTATAGGTTTGGGCTCCCAATTCACAGCATATTGTTTCTTCTTCTGGAATGGATGACAATCACACAAAATCTCAATACCAAGGAAGTCGGATGCAGTGTATTGTGTCTAAGGTAATGAAGCCAGATCTGGGCAAATTAACTTGGCTATATTGAGAAGGATATTCATTTTAGCGTGAGATAGCTGGTTAGTGGAGCATTGCAGTAAGGTACTCTCACTAACTCTTTCAATGCTGCTTTAAGTATTTTTATACTGTATTTCACCATGGCCATCTGCTATGCTTGAAAGCCCCAGTCAACCAAGCAAACAACAGGAAAATGCAACAATTCATCAGGCTGAAGATCATATCTCAAAACGGCTAACAAACCATCTGTAAGAAACATGATCGGATATTAAGTTAGTATTTATATTGCATCAGAGTTCCAGTGAAGAATAAGTAATAATCATCAATGATTTACCAATAATAGCTGTGCTAGTACAGAAGCAGATATAGTTCATGGTATTATTTCATGGCTTTGGAATAACCTATCCTGGCACAATAAAACATTTTAGGAGTCTAGTGTGGGTTTGTTTTCACTTTTCAGTATGTCATAGTATTAGTTCCTCCCTTCAGATTACCAGTGTCCCAAAAGAAGACTACTAACCAGAATAATCTCTTTTATCTTCATTAAGACACTAAAAGCAAAATAAAATTATTCATTTTAATGGCTAAAAAAAAAATATTAACAAAGCTTTTAACATTGCTTTTCTATATCAGCAATACAGCTTGGATTGTGCCAGACAGCAACAACACAGAGATGATGTTTACGATTTGAAAATGACATTAACTTCTATAGCACAAGCAGAGCAGGTTCCCTGTTCCTTGATCCAGCTGAGAAGAGCTAAAGGGTGAATAAATTTGTTCTTTCCAAAGGGGAGTGAGACTCATATTGGAGGGAAAGAATTACCTTTGTATTCAGAAGAAACGTTTTTTCTCCTTTTTTTTTATTTTGCGCCCCTTCTTAAGGTCTCTTCTCTTCTTCTGCTATGGAGGAGTTGAAAAGGCATTTGATATAGCACCAAGGAAAAACTGGATGTATAATGGGGATCTGAGATGGTAAGGACCTAGAGCACTGGAGCTAAAGAAAAGTATAGCCATATCCGCATATGCTTCTTTTGTGCTGCATTGGAGAAGGCATAGTAGAAGACAGCATACAGGTGGGGATGGCATTTTAGGGAGAAGAAAGGAATTTTAGGAAAAAAAAAAAGATCCAAATGAAAATTTAGGATAAACAGCACAAGGGATTTGAGGAAGAGTATTCGGACATTTTAAAGATGAAAGTATGAATGAAGTGGATCAGTGGAGGGGTTCACAGGGGTAGGTGATGTGAGCTAACAATGTGTCAAGAAAGTTATTTTAGCAAACACATTCCTGATGAAGTAAAGGGAGAGAGCAGGATTTGAAGACCTGACTTTTATTTTTTGTAGATGCATCCATATTAATTCCACATAGGAATAACTTTTGTCATTTGAATATTCATTTTAACTTCAAACAATTGCATCCAGAAAATTTCATATGTTGATGTGAAGAGAAAGTACATTTGCAGTGAGCAACAGCTGTTCTCTTTATTAAAAAATCCAGAGTGAGATTCTGTTTGAAATGAAGGCGTCAAAGTTTTAGTGCCCAATACTGGTGTCTACGTTTGGATTTTGTGTCTAAGCTTCCATTATAGATAGTGAACCTCTAACAGATATACGCAGTCCATCTCAGAGAGGGATTCATTCAACAACAACTACAACTTGGCTGCTCATATACAGGCATCTAGTGCCATTTGATGTACAGTTGGGTATCAAGCCGTTTCTCTGTGATTGGCAGTATCTCCTATGGGAGACGTTGTCCTTCTCAAGTGGGAACTGGGGGGTGAAATGACATTAAGTGCTTATATTTAGGCAACTGTATTGCACAGCACATGTTTAGGTTTAGCTGAATTACTCCCTAAAGACCACTGAGTTCACCCATCAGTGACAGTAAGGGAGTTTGGATACTTAGTGACCATGGACATATCAATTCATCTATATTTTAATCTGCAGCTGAATCCCCCCTCAAGTCTCTAGTTAAAGATTTCTAGCAGTGGATATTAACCACTTGCTTAGCTTACTTACACTTTTAAATTTGTGTACCACAATTTTTAATATACATATGGAGTACAGCTGATAAATCACACAACAGTATATTCTGCAATTCTACTTTTACCATCTTTGCAGATACTTTATTCAAGTTACAGTGTTCTTCTAGTGATGCACTGCCTGTCTGGGGTCCCAAAATGCTGGCTTGCAGCCATCATTATAATAATTTAAAAAATTATTACTATTATTGTAATTTTTTTTCTTGTGATATAGCCTACCTGGGCTGGCTGCTTCTGTCAGACTTTTTCATGTTGGAGTATTATTTTTGGCAAGGTGGAATTATTAAGCAAAACTGAGGTTTTCCTTGGTAAATGAGGATATCAGTTTAGTTGAAAATTGTGGTAGGAGCAGATTAGTAGGGTCAACAGCCTTTAGAACATAAATTGTCTGTTCCTAATAAAGGTTCTAGAAGAGACCAAGTGAATCACACCATAAAGTTGCCTATTTTTCTCTGTTAACTGTAAAGAGAGCCAAGGAATGAGACGGTAAGCATCTAAAGTGATATGAACCTCAGAATTTTTCCCCAGTTTGGAAATATCTTTTTATGTATTTCAATTGGCAAAGTGAATGTAAGATTTATGGTGAAGTGCTGAGCTCTCCACCCCAGGGAGTGTTGCCCTCTGCTTGGGCAGAGGTTAACGTATGCATGGCAGAGCTTGCTTTGTGCATGGCTTCATACTGATTTCTACTGTTACGGGGACTTTGGAGTTAAGTCACTTACTCCTGTGTCTGGTAGTGTCAATCAAGGAAAATAACTAGTCTGGAACATGATAGGTTTGTAGGAGGGGTAGACCTGAGTCTAATACTAAGTGGGCTTTGCAGAGGATGATCCTCTTAAACAGGAGACAGGGACTATCTGGGTAGCTGCAGTGTGTACTGTGCTGGGGGAAGCTGTCATTGTCTCATGAATGCTATTTTATAGATACATATATTAGTGTTGTGCATGAGGTTCCTCTCATTTAATATCAAACATTTAAAAGACTGGTGTTTAAGTTAGACTTAGGATGCATCAATAGACAGTGAAGACAGCTAAGCATTTCATTAGTTAGGTGTCGCATAACTTCTGGAATAGATGAAGTTAGGCAAACAGTCTGTACTAAAGATATTGGGTGTCCTGTAAAGACATAATGGCTTCACTTTTTAGCTTTTTCAGGTCTGGATTCCAGCCTGCTGCTGGGTTAGTGTTTTCAGTGTAGGGATTTGATCTCGTTCTCGATGTAAAATTGGATTGCGCACCTCACTTGTCAAAACTTGAAGCCCCATGAATGCAAGTATCCTCTTGTGCTGGTTGCTGTACAAGGTATATACAAGGTTCCTTTCTTTCTAAGGGAACTTTAAAAATAAACGGACAGAATATCCAGTGATGAAAAAGTAAACAGAGGTTGTGTTGCTTGCCATAGCGATACAATTGTTGAAAGACCACCTTAGTCCTGGGTCTAGGGGTGCGGTGCATATTGTGTTGTATACAGCTCACTTCCATTCAGAAGCACTTCTGAGTTCACAGTTTAAGCAACTAGTCTCCAACTAGAAGGCTATATATCCTATTAACAGTTGTCTTCTGCTGATGGGCCTCCTGTCTTTTTCCTAGTTGAAAAAATGAAAAATAAAAATTAAAAGCTTGATGGTCTGCCAAAACCAACCCATGTTTTCCTTGTGAGTGACATCTGCTGCTCGGCTGGGTAGAAAAGAAGTGGTAAAAGCTGCTGAATTTTGATTGATCTCAGCTGATCAGTTCTGTAGATTGCTCATGATCTGGTATCCAGGATCTCAGAGAATAAAAAACAGCTATAGTTTGATAAAATACAATCTCCCAGCACAAATATATGACTATTTCATTTTAAGTATGTTTTAGCATTCCAACTGCCTGGTCCCATAAGCTTCAGAGAAGTTATAGCTACTTGGGATTCTGTAGCAATACTCACAGACTTAATAAAACTGTCTTGGGGACTAATGAATTATTTAAAGACTGCATAAAGAAAATGTAACCTATGCATTTAAAGTAGGAAAATCCACTTTAAAGTCATCATTCTGCTGTCTTTATCAATCTTACAAGGTTTTTTCTTCATATATTGGTATTTTGTTTGTCTAGGCCCAATGAATTCAAAATGGAAGTATTGTCATTTAATTTAGGCCCATACTTTGGCCTGCATAAATTTATATTGATAATATATATATTTTCTTTTATTCTATGTATGTATTTGCTCTATTAAACAATAAAGTGCTTCATACAAAATTGGAAAGAATGACATATAGAAATCACAGACCCAGGTGTAACTTGCATAGGAGTGTAAGTGTTTTTTTCCTGGAGCTAACCTTGACCATGAGTATCGAAGATCTTTTTCTTTTTGCATAATGATAGGCTTGAATGGAGAGTGGTAAGAAATGACACTGTATGGATAGAAAACCAACTAGCTCAATAACACCTTGAGAGGTCAGAAGCCTCTAGTGAGTTGAACATGCAGGGCTAAATGGGGAAGAGGAAAAACAAGGGAAGGAAAAGCCTCTGAATAATGTGATGTCTGAATAGGCATGAAATCTGTTGAAAATCTGGGCTCTGATGCATGCAGATGCTGGACGTGTTCAAAGAAGCAGCTACCTGAGCTGAGGAGAAAGTCCTGGAAATGAGGGGAAAAAAAGAAAATTCCATATTGCAGTCTGAGATTAAATCACCAGAGGCACGTGTACACAAACAGGTAATGGCATCCCTTTGTTTTGTTCTTTGCAAGCTGTTACTATTTGCAAAGCCTTTGCAGGATTAAACACCATCCCCTAACACTGTTCTCAGCTCATGAAGCAGCTAAAGATGGTGACAACGTTCCAGGAGCTAGAGATGTTTGTCATTCTTACACCCCCTTTGGATCCTCTTCATGGGTGGCAGAGATGTGTGCATTTACACAATAGTGCACGCACATAGTGACTTATAACATGCCAGTCCTTTGAGTGATCCATGGCAGTGCCATGATGGATGAAAAGACTGGTTTAGTAGAGGGAAATAAGGATGGGTGAAGACAAAAACGTTTGCAGATTAAAGTGTTGGAAAAAGATCAATTATTAAAATATATGATCTTTTTCTCCCCCTCTTTCCAAGCCATGGGAGTCTCACAGCAAGTAAATAATCAGATAAAAGTTGATTTCTATCTAGGCACTGGGCATGGAAAAAGAGGCAAAACAGTCTGGCAGGTAAGGTAGGAAATTTAAAAAGTAGATGAGATTGGCCTTTCTGAAGCAGGAGAAAAGGAGCAAGAACATGGGGCAAAAATAAGAGGATGACACAGCTAGGCTGGAAAGATTATTAGCTATAGGCATGTGAAGGAATTGCGAGAAAAGAAGAATTAGGGAGGAAAACCCAGAAGAATCCCAGATTTACCAATGGGCTGTCTGGTTCCTCATTAGGGCAGACAATGAATCAACCACAAGAGCGGGCTTTAGCGCATGCTGCTGGTGAGCAGCCAAGGAATCAAAAATCTGTAGAAAGGAAAATGCTCAAGGTTTTGTGCTTAAAATTAACTAGCAAATTGAAAATGGCCCCTCATTATATCCTTATTCTGAGATTTCAGTTTGAATCTTTCATTCTCAGCCTGTCCCAGGTGAGGAATTTACATTAACTAAGTCCTTCTCCATCTCCCCCTTCCTGGATCATAGTGATAGACTTGTCACTAAATGCAATAAGATCTCCTCAGTTGGCGCCCTAAGTGAATATAGCTGCCTACCTGTGCACAGAAGTTATGGCTTGCCTGAGAAGACTTACAAAAACTACTAAGTGCATGCCTTTTGCATTGCCTGGCACGATGCCCCATGCCTCATAACATTTTCAGGGATGGACAAGATGGAAGTGGGGGAAATTGATTCTGGAAATGCTCTGAGCTGAGCCAAAGGTAAGGCTGCTTGGGACATGTTTGACCAAGCAACTAACTTAGTCCTGTAGGTAGCTGAAGGACACCTCTAGATACCAATGTGATGTAAACTTACTCTGAGTACTGATCATACTACTGGATTTCAATGTACTGTTAGGTTTCTAAGAACTAGGTCCCAAAGAAATGTTCTGTTCAGTCAGAAACTCACAGACGTGCTGGGCAGAGATGTTGCTCTTCATCAGATCTTCTAAGGCCTTTCCTCTTCTACCACCCACTATATACATGAGGCCACTCGTCTTCTAACATAAAACCCCTTGGCTTCCCATGTACCATGAAGTCTCTGCAAGGCACTTCCCGTGCACACCTGTAGAGTTGGTGAACTCAAAAGATATGGAGGTTGGGTCCACTGAAGAAAACAAGGTGCTCTGGAGCATTTGCTGAGGGAGTGCATATGGAGTGATTTTCCTTTGGAAAAGGGTTGAGAAAGGCATCCCTTACTCATGGAGAAGAGGTTCTGGACTGCAGAGATTTCCCTTGGATGTGAGAATGGATGGAAAGGGAAAGGGAGCAGGCTTCATGATGTTTTGCACACCTAGCTCTTCAGGTTTTGAGATGCAGGTGTCCCTAGGACAGGAGGGATGCAAACAGGCTGCTGGACTTTTCCTCAGCTCAGCTCTTCTCTTCCTCTCTCCTCCCTACCTTAAAATTAGCTCTGCTAACAGGGATTTTATGTATGTTTTCATACACCCCACTCAACACGTCAGATTTCGTGGACTGTGTTGGAATCAACTGTTTCTAGATATAGGAAGCAACATTATTTTTCACATGGGCTCTTCAAAACCAATTCATGAATGTGCCTTCAAGCTGTTGGTATGGGCTGAGCCATGTTCCTCTGTGATTTATGTGCAGAGGAGGCTGTTGCTCAAAGCTGGGCAAGGAAGCCAAGACTTGGTGAAGGCATGGTAGCTAATTAAATGGGGTGGCAAGTAAGCTTTAGCATGGGTGAGGTGGGAAGGGCGCCTTTAGGATTCATACCCACATTGCCAAGCTGTTCTGAGTTATATGAAGTAAAATAATACCCTGTGCAAGAGACAGCTCACACATTCAACAAAGGATAACAACAATTCATTTCAGACCACTGCGTCGTCATCCTCAAAAATCTACAGGTTAGCCCAGGAACTGAGATGAATCCCTACAGAATACTGAAAAATAAGTGCTTGAAGACCTAATGTTTGACTCCAAGCAGTTATTCCCAGTCATACTGTTAAATGTTGCTTCTCCTTTCAGACCTGAAGAAGACCCATCTGTCTGCTTCGATGACTCTCGCCCAGAGTAAGACCTTCAGCAGCTGTGAATCAGGCACACTCAGCTGAAATCACTGCCATACCCCTGTTACCAGCAGCCAGTAAAGCTCCAGTGGAAAAACACCGTGGTGGGAACTGAGGTGGATTCATGAGAATGGAGAAGTCTAACCTTAGATCAGTGGAAACCCTCAGATTATTCCAGATGTCCTATAGATTTAATGCCTTTTGGGGGTGAAAACCTATCTGGAAAGATCTAACCTAAACCCATCAAAAAGTAAGTGGAAATACTAAAACAGCCTCTGCTGTATGGTGAAACTTTAGGAATGCTCTAATTATTAAGAAAATTTGCCAACTCTAGCGCATTTTAACCATGTTTGCATTGTCTCCTAAAAACACTATATGACAATGTGGTACCTGCAATATCTTTCTTCCCCTTCTTTGATGAGACCTGCTTTTATATGTCGTTCAAATCATAGTCATGTGGACATCCAGATGCCCACAGAACCATCCTAGTCTAGGAGCTGATGTCCTGCAGTCCTTCAGCTGGTATTGAGATAATGAGACCTCTTTTTTGGGCGCTTCACTTTTACTGGCTTTTTTTTTTTTAACCTCTCTAATAAGGACATGAGAAATGAATACTGGATCAAAGGCAGGCTAGGCTTCAATGCACTGGTTTCTAGTGCTCTGGAACACTTGGAATTCGAGCCTGCCAGATGCACATAGTGGGTGCTGTGGGAAGGCTGAGGTACTTCCCCAATGTGTTAACCTTCCTCCATCATTCTGATCCTGAACAGGTCATCTGCTCCTCTGGCACTTTGTTCTGAAGTTGCACCATAAGCAGGACTGCAAAACCCAGCATGGATCTTCAAGGCTGATGTATAAAGTGTCTTAAAGTATGACATTTGTTGGTGGTGAACTTGCTGAAGTATGAATTTATTGGTGTGACAGATTTGCAACAGATCTTGCCTCCTTCCTGCATGAGACAAAGCTGCAGCACATCACTTGTCTGGAGTCACAGTGGGAACAAGATAGAGGCAGACTGCAGTGGGCTATGTAGCAAGACCCTGCTGATGTAGCAAGACCGTGCTGATGTAGCAAGATGTAGCAAGACCAGCAAGCAGGTGACATGATGTGACGCAAAATGGGCAGAGGGTAGGAAATCTGCTTTTTAGCAAGGCTTTGCCTCTCCTTGTCCAGGTCACACATGCCAGAAGGAGCAAGAATCAAGGACCTGCTCCAAGTCACATCTGGCACTTCAGATCATGCAGCTTGAGAGAGGCTGTATTCTGTATGCTTCTGTTTTGCATGCAAGTTATCCTTCATTCAGATATGCCTTTCCCTTCCGCCTTCCCAGAACAAATGGCATCCAGGCTGTTCTGCAGCTTGGGAACAGGAGCAAAGTCTGAGAAAGCTCCTTGTAGTGTCTGAATCCCGCACTGTGGAGTCCCTCTCTGTGAGGATGTCCTCAGTTCCTGCAGCCCCACAGCAACAGGAGATGATATTGTCTGCTATCTTCCTGGGTACAGATCGATTTTACAAAAAAGAGAGAAGAAAATCTCTCCCTGAGTGAATCTACTGATGCCAGTGGGACACTTTGGAGGCGCTCTGGGGAGCATAGGGCTGTTACACTAAGTGTCACAGTCCTCTGAGGGTAAAATACAGGCATAACTATTTCCCACTGCAAAGCCTTCCTTATTTTTTTAACTACTGGGCATGTCAAAATATGCACCCCTTTCTCTCCAAGGACTGCTCAATGTTTCATATAAATTAATAAGGGAAAATGTTGATGGAGATCCTGCGCCATCACCATTGGAGTGAGTAATATCTACCCTCTCCAGTCTGGGAAATCCTCACCTGCTTAACTTCCATGGCTGTAAGAAACCGTAGATACCTCGCGCTACTGCGTATTAAAGATACAGAGTCAGCAATGTGTCGTGGTTGAAGATTGCTAGAGTACTAGGAAAATCAGAAGGACTGCTGAACACAAGGGTCTGGGTGCAATCTACAAATCAGGGAATATAAATCCTGCTCATTTCTATAAGAGGGGAGAATATAACAGGGGAAGGACTACCCTAAAGATGTCCTTCTTTTCTATTCTCCCTCGGTTACCCTGAATGACCACTGGCAGAAGGTGTGCAATTACTTAGACCTTACACCTCAACCAATACAACTACAATGCTTTTAAACCTTAGTGTTAAGCTTACAACCCCTAAGAAGGTCATGTTCTTCTTCTGTCACAAAAAGGACTAGATACTGTCCCATTGGGCTAATAGTTATGGCCTGCAAAATCTTCATATCAAAACCCATCTGGACAGATTTGCAGGCCTAGAGAGCTGCTGGCAGGAAGGAAACAGCCACATCTCGTACAAGCCTTGCACATTTGGGTCATTTGTTGTAGTGTTTTTAATCTGGTCCCTGTCCAATTAGGAGTACTGGCTAAGTGTCCCCTGGGAGAATTTTCTTGGGGATACTGTCTTGCAGCAATGTCAAATACCCAGGAAAAACATTAACTGTTTTCTGCCCAGTGGAAAGCTTTAACTAAGGGAAAGACCTTGTGATATCCGCACAATGCAAATGAGCCCTGCCATTTCCATGGACATTTTGCTTGCGGGTCTCTGAGTAGAGGTACACTGAGACAAATAAGTGTATTGGAGGGAAAGTCAGTGGCCAGTTTTAAAGGAAACAAAGAGCTTCTTGGAGAAGCAGCTATGTCTTACGCTGCATCTTCTTCTGGTAGCCTAAGAAGGGCTGGAGACACAGAGGATTTGGTTTTCTCCCTGCTTCTTGAGACCACCTCTGGATGCACAGCCAGCTGTGCCGGCGACATGGAGAAATGCTGCTGTAACCAGACCCACTCAGTGCAAACAAAATGCAGAAATTTTGGGGCAAGAGTCAATTGGAGGAGCTCTGTATTATGCCCAAGTAATTTTCAGCTGTGGGTCTTTACTGAAGCAGGATTGGAGGGTCTATCCAAATTCTTGGTTCCTGTGATGGAGGAATAGCTGTGGTCCACTGGGGAGGGTTGCTTGGGAAGTCCCCATGAGGTGGCTCAAATATGAGGAGTATGGGGAATAGCAGGAACTGCGTTTCTTCATCAGGCAAAGGTTTGTCTTTCCAGGTTTCCAGTGCTGGATTGGAAACAAGCTGCACAGTAAGCAAACAGCTTTCCCACACAACCGCATTAGTCCTGTGTACTTAAAATCTGCAGAAACTATTTCCACAATAGCCCTGGGATAGCTTCACCCTTGCTGAGCAGAGCATCGCTGTATCAGTACACAAGACACAAGTCTTTCAGGTGACATCCTGCTCACCAGACAAAAATCCAAACTGGTGAAGCTGAGACACCTGGGACTGGATTATGAGCCCTGCTGTCATTTTAAATCCAGCCAGCTGATGGCTGTGTCGCCCAGGAAATAAGCTCTCAGGCTTATCAAAAGCAGTGGCGCTGGTGGTAACTGCAGCCCTGTCTCTGCTGGGGAGGTCAAGAGGGTGTCCTGCCCTCTGGAAATTCAGAGTCAAGCTCCAAAGAGCACTCAAGAGACTATGACTTGGCTCCAAGGGGGGCACAGGATGAAACCTGGTGCTGTTGGGAAAGGGGAGGGGGGAAGAGGGGACTGACAAGAGCATTTGGGAGAGGAATGGTCTTCCAGGTGGAAAGAGGGTGGAGAGAGCATCTGCATTGGGATGAGCAGTTGGGATGAATATCAAAAGGAGAGCTTCCAGTAATCCCTGGACATATTCTGGGAAGAAAAGGGATTCATAGAATCATCGAATGGTTTGGGTGGGAAGGGACCTTTAAAGGTCATCTAGTCCAACCCCCCTGCAAGACCAGGGACATCTTCAACGACAGCAGGTTGCTCAGAGCCCCGTCCAACCTGACCTTGAATGTTTCCAGGCATGGGGCATCTCCCACCTCTCTGGGCAACCTGCACCACTGTTTCAGCACCCTCATTGTAAAAAATGTCTTCCTTAGATCTAGTCTGAATCTCCCCTCTTTTAGTTTAAACCCATTACCCCTTGTCCTGTTGCTACAGGCCCTGCTAAAAAGTGTATCCCCATCTTTCTTAGAAGCCCTGTTTAAGCATTGAAAAGAGACAATAAGGTGTCCTCAGAGCCTTCTCTTCTCCAGGCTGAACAACCCCAACTCTGTCAGCCTTTCCTCATAGCAGAGGGGTTCCATCCCTCTGACCATTTTTGTGGCCATTGCTTACACTTTGTGGAATTGCTTACACTTATCTTCTCCCTAGCCAGAAGAGGACGATATATACCAGCAGCCCCTCTATTTCCCACAGCTGCTCCCCCACATCTGCTAGGGAAAGTTTTGATGGAACATTTTTTTTATCCTGTCATAACTCACAAAAATGTGTCAGTTTTACTGAAAAATGTGTGTTCAGAAACAGTCCTCCTCTTCCCTGAAAGACAGTATTGTGATAATACTGCCAACAAGTTTTTTTGAGCTGGTGCAATTGGATTTTGGCATCACTTTTTTCCCAAGAGAAATCAATGGTTATTTCAGTGGTTTTAAGACGTAAAATGAAGAAAGAAAAAATTTTTATTCAACCTTTTTTTTTTTTGTTAGCCTAATTTTTAACTTTGGATTTTATTTATGAAATATTTAAGTTTCAGTTCCTTCTGTCCAGCCTCTGTGTTCCCTCTTAATCTTGGACTGGAAATCACTTTCAAACGGCAAAGTTTCACACAGTCTGAAAAGCATTTGATTGACCCAACTGCAATTTAGTGTTAAGGACCTGTATTCATGGATACCAGATTTCTCTTATGTGAGCTCCAGGAATAACTCCCTCAGCTAACGTTGATAGCATAGTTGCCTTTCCCCACACCACTTCTTCCTACAGACAGGACACTATTTATTAGTGAAGATTTCCCAGATGCTGTCTGGCTTGTTCCACAGCCAGACTGGGCTTCTCTGGAGCACACAGAAAGGCATATATATCACCAGCACTCATTTCACTTGGACTTCCTCTATCTCACTTCCCTCTATCTCTGTGGGATCTCACCAACCACACTGGGACATCCTGCATAATAGAGATCCTGGGAACTGATAAAAAACCTAGTTTCCATTCCCATCCCATGGAGCTAGGAACCTAAAATGCTTTTGACCTTGATTTTGTTTCTTCTAAAACCTACGTGGTTTTGGAAATGTGTTGTACACATTTCCATCTTTTACATCTTGTTGTATTACAGCTTCTGGGTCTCAACAAGTGGGATTCATCTGTAGGCACTCAGATGTCAGGTGTGTGGTGGAAATCATCATCTATTTGTCCTTATTAATCAAGGGCAAGAGGTAATTATATTTAGGAGATGACTAAGTCTCTCCCTAAGGCCAGTATCTAAGGCAGTGGGGATGAATCAATGTCTGAAATAGAGGGGAGGAACTCACCTCCTGGAGGTGCCAGTCTTTTTCCACTGGCTAAAAAATGGGCCAAGAAAATTAAGTTAGATCAGGCTTAACTTTTAAAATTCCATGTATAAGTCCAATATATGCAAAAATAATGAGGTGGCTGCATTCATCCAAGCTGTTGCTGCCTTTTAAGAGCCGGATCTAAATTTTTTACAGTATCCAGATAGGACAGCATTTCTCCAAAGCCTGCTGGTATCTTTAGTGCCTAAGGTGATAACTTCCCAATGCATTAGATGTAATGCACTGTTGACCAAACAGCATGTCCCCGGTAGAAAGCCAAGAATTTGCCCTATTACCAGCTCACCGCACTCCTTACCCCCAACCACAGAGAAGATATGAAATAATCAGGGTTTTCAGTCTAGAAATGTCTCCTCCAGATAATAATTAAGATCTCTCTGCAAATTTTCTGTCAGTTATTCTGGAGCACCCCAGCAACCATCAAAACAAAAAGATACCACTTGTGTCTATGTTTATATATATTGCTATATATCAACACATTATTGAATATATATTCATATATATTATTGAACATATATGCATATTTATATGATGATCCCTAAATCAATTTTTCTTTATATTGCAAATTTCAATTTAGCAATAAAAATGCAATGTGATAGATGTGGGTCTCTTTGCATCCAAAAGCTCAATATATATCTCTCAGTATCAATAATACCATCCATAAAATACATCTCTATAAAATACAGTCAGTACTTAGGACTAGATTAAATTAGTGAAATGCATTCAGCTACCTATGAAAATAAGTTAAAAGGAGTTAACTGTACATTTGGCTCCTTTTTTTCCTCTCTCATCGCCCTGGCAAAGAAATACACATTTCATTTCCCATTGATATATATATCAGCTAGCAATAATTGGTCTGTAATTTATTGTGAGCAGAATAAGAAAGACAGAAGAAAGGCATTGCAAAGGAGCGTGGCCCTTTGTGGAGAAGCCTGGTTTGCTGAGAAACATGCCATGCAGCCTCACATAGCTGTAATTATTTCATTTCACCACCTCTAGACACTTTGAGAATATAAGATACAGAAAACCCCTACAAAAGCCCTGCAGTGGGTCACTGGCCAAGTGAAGTCCTACACTCTGAGCCATGTCATCTCCATGGGAGTGGATAGATGATTTCAAATGAGTTATTTTCACTTACTATTGCTCAACGTGTGCATGCATGCCTGGCCCACTGTAAAGGCATAGCAAATCCTTGAGCTCTTACTGCTTTGGTGGTGGAGGCCAGGATAGCAAAGCCAAGAAGCTGTGGTATATTAACTCATAACTCAAGTGCTGAAAGTTGCCTATACACAGCTTCTCTTTGTCTGTGTGTGTCTTTGTGTTTCACAAACAACTTCATCAGGCCAAGTCTGAAATGTGAGAGGACATGATGACACCAATGGGAAGAGACCTACTTAAGCCTGGTGAAAGTCAGGCAAGCAGAAAAACTTGACTTATCCTACCATTTCCGTCTCTTGCAAATGGAAGCCCTTTGGGCTAAGGGAGGCAAGGGAATTTAGGGCGCTCTAGTCCCTACAGTCTCATATCCTGGTGCTATCATACTCCACACCAGACAGCTGGATAGGGATCTCTGCTGGGGAAGTCAAGAGGGTATCTGGCCCTCCGGGAACTCAGAGTCAAGCTCCAAAGAGCACCCAAGAGACTATGGCTTGACTCCAAGGGTGACACAGGATGAAACCTGGTGGCTGTTGGGAAAGGGGAGTGGGGAAGAGGAGACCAACAGGAGCGTTTGGGAGAAGAAACAGTCCCCCACGTGGACAGGGGATGTAGAGAGCGTCTGCATCACCACTGTCCACACCTGGAGCTATTCCCGCTCTGGACACAAGAAAATCACACTGCCCAGGGCAAGCCTGTTTCATGCACCTGGAAAGTTAATATCTAAGAAATATGAATAAATAACACTGTCTAATGGACTATAATATTGCTTTCCAGAGCATGAGCAGGTGAGGTGAAGGAAACTCCACAGGATAATCCTAGCATAGGAGGGCAGAGGGACTTTCTCCGCACAAAACAGGTATTAGATTCAGTTTCCAGGCATATTAACATGCTGACAACAGAAGACCAAGCTGAAAGAAGCTGAATCCAACACTTCTATATCCTGGAAGGCTGTCCCATGCTCTTCAGGGGTCCTGATCCTCATCTGTGTTCAAGTTCCTGTGTCAGCTTTGCCACCCTGTAAACCTTCAGCCTCTGATACCACATTACACCAAGACCACAGACAGAATCTATCCAGGATTCAACAGCTGCTGTCTCTTATTGAGCCCTGTATTTCCTTTCATGGCTCATTACAATAACTCAGATTAGAACTATAGCTAATTGCTATTGCCATAGTAATTTACAGTAGATGCTGTTACTGTTTGTACATCATGGAGATGGCATAATGACATGTTGTCTTTCCTAATTATATCAGCCAAATATTTCCCACTAAGTACTGTAATAGTATTTTAATTAATATTACTATCCCCATACCTGTCACAAAGCTTAAAACTCTGGAGCTGGAAAACTACTTATTTTGTTTCCTTTTGTACCTTCAGAAAAGTCGAGCTTGACAGAAATCTGCAGGTCTTGGTTCCTCTCATGCTGTTAAGTGAGACGGAGCAAGAGAGCTGGGTTTGATTCTCACCTTTGCCAAGGGCATAACTGTGGGCAAGTGAGTCTGTCTTTCGCTGCCTCTGTGAAAACAGGAGAGTATATTTAGATTTAGTTCAGCTTGTCTTCTGCAGGTGTGATTTCAAAGAACTCCTAACTTAGAAAACGAGGCTTTAGTGAATAGGAATTAGCCAGCAAATTCTCTTTTGCGCTTCAGGCCTAGGTTCACCACCACTTAGGTGCTTAAATTAAGAATTATCTATTAGTGATTAGTTAAATTAGAATGCAATTACCCAGGCTATGTTTGCAGGTAAAGGGAAGCAGGAAAGCACCTCTGGAGGTGACCTTGATCTTTAGTTTGCTGTTTTTCCTCTACTTGAATAAGCTTTAAATTTATTCAATGACTCAGTTAAATGTCTAAATCTAGGTGAGACGAAGTGGAGCTTGCAGGGGCTTACAGACTGTGGTGCAGGACCCATCCACATGTGCATTTTTAGCCCTAGGTATACGCAGATAGTGTGTGTGTTCCTGTGCTGGGAACCCCATTGGTGTCCAGACCAACCTGACTGCTTTTCTAGACAGAAATGGTGTGATTGGACTGCCAGACCTGGATTATTGCTCTTCGACTTACCTGTGTAAGTCAGAAGTTACAGCACTGACCTCAAAAACAGAAGGGGAGCCGAAAATGATGCCACGCTCAGTATATTGAGTGCTGAGGCTGCTGTGACTCACATTGTGGTAATGAATTCACAGAGTGATGGGGAACAGCAAGCTACAGGAGTTTGGTTTTTCACAACTTCGCAAGTGTCTGCTTCATAAAAAGGTGGCAATAGTTTTGTCATGTTGTGAGCGCTGCAAGATGTGCAGGGGGTGGTTTGCATTCAGGGAAGTTGTACTCTGGGTATGAAGTACCCCATGGTTCATTAAGGGGAGTCCTAGAGCCAGCTGGCTTTCTCTGACCTTCCCTGTGCAAGGGTCTACGATAAAAGTGCCTTGTCACCTCTGTAAAATAAGACAATGCATACATTGAGAAAGAGAAGTAGAGCTGAAGCAAGGATGAGCTGAGATGGGAGCTGATGGGTAGGGCAATGACAGGAACAAATTTGAGATAATGCAATGACTTCATGCCTTTGTTGACACAGCTACTACCTTGGGGATCACCCCTAGGTTCGACACACAGTGTCGACACACACAGACCAGGTCACCAAGCTGTGTGTGACGCAGAGGACTGCAGAGACAGAAGCCAAAAATGCATGATGCACGGGCCTATGTGTGAGGAGCTAATGGGCATCTCATGTCTAATGTAGAGGTCACAGCAAGCCTGATGCTTTATGGACCTTCTTTGCATTCCTGTCAGCCTACCAAGAGGTGAAGAGGATGAGTCATCATGCTAAAACCTGGTCAGGTACTAAACACATCAATGTTATTATCTGTGATACAGCAAAAGCACTGTTGGCTTACATTGGAAAAACTGGTTTGGACATCAGCAGCTGTTTCTAACTCTGGCAAGCCTAGAACAAGTGCAAGGTATACATACATATGTATAAATTAGTTTGCCCCATAACTGTTTTTAAAGCTAGCTTGGATAGTGCAACAAGGTGCTGTAGCCTTCTCATCACTTCATTCCCGTGGGGGACATTTTGCAGGGAGAAAGTAATTAAGTCAAATTCCTGTAGATTATTGAAAAGTCTAGGTCCCTATGGGTGCCAGAACAGCACTGAAGTTTTAGGGTGAAGTCCTCAGAGCGACCATTTGCTCTCTAAATTGGACAGGGCTGGGCAAAACATATGGGTCAGCTGGGAAACTGCATAGGATGATAATGCCAGAAAGGAAGTATTTCAAGAACTGGTCGATAATTATATATCCAGGGTGTCTAGTAAGACATTAATTGGTAACTGTACTTCCAGATTTTCACGATATATTTCTGGTGTTATGTACAATGGTGTTTTTGCAATATCTGAATATACAACATTTAAAAGTTGTATAAAACCCTGTTTCAGAAGTTTGTCCACCCTACATCAATTACATGTCCACCCTACAATATGTCCACTCTACAGATTAAAACCGAATTGGACCTTTTGGTGTGAGGGAACTAAAAAATGTCACTTCCATTTGACTATTTCTAGGAATATGGGAAGGGTGTCCTACACTGACCGCACTGGTAGGGGTACAGATCCCACATTAAAATAGGTCTCTTGCCACCCAAGAATTTGTCTTCCCTGAGAATATAAGTTATATTTCCCTCTACCAGAACTGGACAGACAATGGATTTTCTGTTTGTCTAGAATTCTTCCTTTTTCACTTCATTTTGAAACTGCCTGGAAGGAAACCAGGTAGTGGCAAGGCATCCTACAGTCTTTTGAGGCCAAAAGCTTGAGTTAATTCAAACATTTAATTTAACTAAAGCAGAAACGTGTCCCTCTGATTTTTACTTTTTAATTTCATTCTATATGATTTAACAGAATACACAGTCAGAGGGAGGGAAAAAATAAGAACAAAAGTCATTTAGAAATGAAGAATGAAAAAGTTATCTGCTGGAAAGGTCAGAGAGGAAGTTTCGGCTATATTGGAACATTGTGCTCTTTTTTCTATTTCCCAAGAGATATTTAATCAAAATGCACAAAACTTTCCTTCATCAATTAATCAGCAGGCCATTTCTAACCAATCTACTTAACATGTTCCACTTTCACACATCAACACCTGTGCTATAATCGTGTCACAGGAGGAGACAATTACTCGTTTCTGACTGGGGGGAAGAGCCTAAGTGTTTTTATTGAGGACACTACTAAGCCACGATAATAAAATAACTGATTTAGCCAGTTAAACCTGTTAACACACATTGGTTTGTCTAGACTAGGTTTTATCCTGAACTAGCAGACTCTTTACATTGTCCAGATTTGCTCTTCAAAGAGTTGTGTGACAAGAAGCTAAAAAACATCTCCCAGGTTGTTACCGATTCAGATGGCAGCAACAGTGTGAAATTTTGCACAATTCTTTGTGCGCAAGGTCTTTGATTGCAATCTGTGACTGCTGTTCTAATTTGATGTTAACTCACAAAGTGTAATTTGGTAAGTAATCTGCAGTAGAATGAAATTACTGAGATACCCGGTGAGACTTACAGAGCTCTTGCAAATCCATCACAGAGAGAAGGGATCAGCATTTGATGTGGTTTCCATCTGCAACCAGCCGTTCAAATAGATGGACAAAAAAGCAGGCTCTTCTGCATAAAGGGAAACACAGAAGATAGATTGATGTTTAACATTCTTCTTTACATCTCCACATGGCTGTGGGACAGGAACATGACCAGCAAATGACAGTGTGTCACTGATGAGCTTCCCAGGACACTAACTCCCTCGACAACCTGCAAAGAGCTTGCTGCCACTAGAAATTATAAAGTGAAAACAAACCAGTTCAGTTCTTCCTCACTCTCTTTAACACCCCAAAATCTCTAACACTTTTCTCTGTGGGCCTGAGGGTGCTTTAAATCATGCAGAATCCTTACAGTTCATCAAAAACATCATGGGCCATCACAGGCATTATGCTGCAGTAGAAAAAATACTTATCTAAAAGCCTTGCATATTGCTACCAAAATAATTGCTTTCCTTTTGCTTTTAGATCACATAATTCAGGGTGTTTCCAGAATAACTTTAATCTGGTTAACTTTCTGGCTAAGGAGCTGGCAAAAAAGTTTGGCTGAGGTTCCACTCTCTGCAAAAGCTGAGAATACACCTTAAAGGTGAACAATGGGATTTAACTTCAGAAACGGAAAGGAACAATTGAATGGTCGCTGCTTGCAGGGATCACAAATTTCAGCTGAACTGAATAAAGCTCAGCGTTATTCAGTTCAGCCTCAGGAAACCACAGACAGAACTACAGGTTGAAGGAAATGCTTCCTGGCTAATCAATGGCTAGCACAGTTGAGACAATTGCAAAGAGCATCCCTGGAAATATCAAGTTTTACTTACAGATTTAAACATGAGCAAGAATATATTTTATGCAAACACAAACACATTTTGGGACTCCAATATCGTATTACATACTACAGTAGTAATGTACAAAGTACTACAAAGTACTACAGGAGTAAAGTACAAAGTTTCTTTGGTCTCCGCTGGCATCAGTCAGTGTCAAGAAGGCATTCTTCTTCCATGGAATGATGCTGCTCAAGTGGCTATGCCATTTCCAGCAGTTGGAACATGATCCATTTGTGATGTTTTCTAATGGCTGTTACAATAGACATAGATTCAGGAGATCTGGATCTTATTCCTAGACATGCTATCGCTGTTTGGAGATACCCTGGACAAACCACTTCCCTTTAGTTTGCCCAGCTATCAACTGGAGATGATGACACTGACTTTTATATGGCCTCCTAAAAACTGCTGTCAGGTGAGCCTGGCAGCTTGCATCCTCCCATGTTGTAATAACTGCATTGAAAAATAACAGCACCTGGCTCATTTGCCTAAAACAGACTGAAAAACATTTATACTGGTGGCTGAGCCAGGACATCAAACAGGAACTAATTTCCAGCAGGCTGCGCTGAACAGGGGAGTATATAGGTCTGCCACTTGAATGGGAAAGTCCCAGAAAAGATGCCTGTTCACATCTCTTCATGAGAAGATGACTCCTTCATGTCAGCTCTCTTCATGTCAGCCAATGCTCAATGCTCAGATGTTTCCACCTGAGCCCATGGATCGGAGTCACAGCACAAGTGTCTGAAAGTTGCAGGTTTTTCCGTTTTTCCCCAGGCTGGCAAAGGGCTTCATCTCACTCAACTCTATTAGCAGCTTGTGAATGAAAGGTTGTGCTGACTGGGAAAGGGCTGGAGAGACAATGAAGTGGGTGGGAAGTGCAAGGATGAAGAATAAGAATAGTTGCAGTGGGAAAATAAGGGAATAGGAAAGCATGAGAAATTATCAGTGCAGGAAAGACCTGGGGGTGAAAAGGATTTGCAGAACAAAAAGGAGGAGACCAAAGGAGAAAAAAGGGTTGAGTGGAGATGAGAGGAAGGTGGAGAACAATGGCTACAGGTGAAAGCAAACCAAAACTGAGCACAGCAAACTTGGCCAATTGAGGGAAAAAATATTGTGTCAGTCTAAAATGCTTTATTTCATCCCGAAATTATTGCTATGTTTCACAGCAGGGCTTTTTAACGCCTCTACTTAACCTCACCACCTTTTTCTTCACAGTAATGTTTAAAGGTCCAGTATAACTTGAAATAAAAAAGCCCCAGAAAGTTCAAACATGTTGAAAGTATCGAAGTGAAATATTTCAGCATTTCTGAACCAAAAGTTTTCATTTACAATGTATCGTAATACATTGAAGCACTGGGACACGTATTAGTTGCCCCTGACTTTCACCCATCTTCATTTTCTTGCATTGCTTTGTGGAGGAAACCATTCATCCATGTAGGCTTAATTACTCACTTAAATGTGGCCATCCTGAGCATCCTCTTTTAAAACAAGCTTGTATTAATTTATTATCAAATAGAAATATTAATGTCTCTACAGACATGCCTCTATCCAAAGGGCTAAGAGGAGGGACGGAGGTAGTCCTGTTTTAACAGGGAGCAATGGGAGGTTTGCAAAACTGCTCTGTCAGGACAGTGTCATCTGATGCAGGAATGGGTGGCACATTGGCTGGCATTAATTGCAGGGCAGGGTAAAATCCACACTTGGTAAAACCCCCTGAACAGATATTATAGTGTGATAAATGGGGTGTAACTGGACTGAATGTCTGTATTGACACTAGCTAAGTAAACAGGGCCATGTCATGGGATAAAGCAATGATCCACGTTCCTCCACACCATTTAACTATCAAGATGTTTCTTGGCATAGATTTAGTCTGAGTCTAATAGCTTCCTCTTAAAAAAAACACCACATGTATTTTAGGAGTTAAAGCAAGCTGGAAACCTTTCCTGAAAGACAGTTGGGATTAATCCTCTCTGTTTTATGGGGAAGAGTTAGGAGCATGGAGTCAGGCTGTGTCGTCCCCGTTGGAGTTAGGGCCAGAGAAGAGCTCCAGGCCTTTTAATTTGCTTGTACTGACTAACCAACAAGACACAGATGAAAACAGGCATCCTTCAGGGGAAGGATGCACTTTTTTTCACCTGAGAATGTTTCTTCTGTCTAAGCCTGTACTACAGTCCTAGCCCAGACTGTGCATTTTGACCACATCCTGACCTCGTATCTGAACAAAACCAAGGGGAGGGCACCCCCTTCCCTCCACGCCATGCCCTGCTTTCCTTAGGCAGGGAGATATGCTCTGGGTGTCCTGGTGCAGACAACTGCAAGTGAGGGTGGACTGCCCTGTGGCATAATCTGATGACGATGCTGTTGAAACATAATCCCTGGAGATGCTTTTAATGCGAGAATAGCAAAATATTTAGGGAAGAAATCTTGGTGGAGAGCCAGGATATACACTCTGTACTCCGAGTGTTTTAATTGCAAGAGGAGATGAACAACAAAATGCCTGCTTTGAAGAATCGCCGCATGTTTTCTAGTGTGCTTCTGTTCGATCTTTACTTTCAATCCTCGCTCGTCCAAGCAAGTGACGTTTTTGCTAGTCCCTCGGGTTGCTGTGGAAGATGAGTTTCACCATGATTACCTTTTCAATCTCTTTGGGGAGCATGGGTGCAGGCCAGCACATGGTAGGCTGAATCCCTGGTGGGAGTGAAGCAGTGACATCAATTATGCCAATTTATAGCCTTTGAAGAGCTGCTTCAAGATCCTTGGCACCACCTGGGCCCTGCAAAGTTTGCAGGGTTAGCAGGCTGCACATTTTATTGCTCTCCATCCAAACTGACATGTGAATTTCCTATGCCTCCCCAGGCATTATACAGTCAAAATATTAATGTACTTCTCTACTCGATCACCACCCTTTAATTGCCCTTTAGTTTGTTACTGACTCCTTCATTGCACTCTCACAGAAACAAGCAACTTCTCCAGGAGTAGTATAGGGTAAAAAGTTGCATACTGTTCAAGTCTCTTCTTCCACTTGAACACTGGACCTCATGTGAAGTTATTTCCTTAGCCCTTGATGACGAATACAGATGGCCCAGTCATCCCCAGACAGATCAGAAGAATATATAGTCTTTGCATCTATCTCTGTTCATAATGCCCAGAGCTGAGGAGATTTGTGATGTGTCACCTCTCCCAGTGTGGGACTGTGCCAAACGCCTGCTCCTGTCAATGCGGAGGTACTGGAAGTGTTGTTGTCACTGCCACATTTGGACGCATGACCCAGGTGAGTCTGTGCCATCTGGAAGCACGTCTGTTTCAGGACATAAGTTAGATGGAAAGTGAGACACACACACACACAAAATCTATATCCAAATGAAGAAGGAAAAGTCCCATGCCTGTTGTTGATGAAATTGCCATAAGGAATCTGTACAAGCTTCAGCAAAATATAATTAAGCGCAAGAGCTTGTATAGGAGGCACCATCAGGAACTTAATTCATATGGAAGTGCAACTTGGAAGTTTTTAAACATATTGAACAAGAAAGTGGACATGCCCTTATTCAGAGTGAAATCTGACCTGATTTATTTTAGTTTAATTCTCTTTCAGATTTAACTGAGAAGGCTTGAGTTGAGCCCACTACATTTGTGAACGTGAGCTAGTGGTCACAGGCAACGATAAAATCAGTCATAGGTCCCAACCTAAGATCTGTCTGAACTGGCTTCTAACTGTAAGCCAGACCATGCAGAGCCACAGAAGAACCTGTGGTAGGTATTCCTGAGATCTGAACTCCCATGGTAGTAACCAGACTTGAGCAGAATTTTTCGGCTGTTAGAGGAAATGTGTAATTGTTGCCTGGAAAGGGACGGAGTGACTTGGCTAACTGGATTACCTTTGCAGAGGTGGTGAGAAAAGTGCCACACAGTGGGCCTGTGTGGATTCATTAGTCCACTTGGAAAGTTCATCTGGATTTTCTTAAATTTCCCTGTGTGCATTTTCTAAGCAAAAAAATGCTTGACGTAAGTGGAATTAACTGTTAGAGAACTTTTCTACAAAATTCAAGTCCCAAAATGATAAAGCCAACAATGGGACACTGAAATTCTGCAGAATGCTTCCATAACAGAGAATCCAATTCAAGAAAATCCATGTGAACTTTTCAGGTGGGTTAATGAATCTGTTGTTTCTCAAATTTAAGCACCCAAAGTATAAAATCAGTGCAGACCCACTGAAATCTAGGTCATTTATTCTAGTATTTATAAAAAATTTACCTAGAAGTAATAATGATTAATAGCTGGCTTAATACATATTTGGCCAGTTGTTCCTGGGTCAAATTGGCTTCTTATAACCATGGAGAATAATTGAATATACTTGTTACTCATGTGTTTATAACATTTCCATTGTTATAATTGGGTCACTACAGTGCTCAGATGAAATAATGTTTTAAAAATAAGCCATATTCAAACTGGTAAAAGGGAAATCTTGACATCAAACCTCAGCAGAATGTGCTTGTTAACAATTAAGTAAAAAATCTGCATGTCATACTGTTGCCCAGTACTTGCATAAGGATGTGAGAAATTACTTACTGGGTCAGACCTCCAGTCCTTCTAGCAAAGGATTCCCTTTCCAGCAATGGAATTGGTTAGGAGATGCCATTTAGAGGGGTGAAAAATCTTGGCCACTTTCTGCAGTCCATTCCCCCAGTACTTCCCCTGCATCCACAGCTGTTGTATTAGAGAAGGTAGAGGGGACATCTCTGCCAATTCCTTTTCATATCTATTTTGAGTAACTATTGCCCTTGAATTTTCTTGTCTGACTCCACTGCCTCGTACAACAGCAAGTCCCATATTCTGTCTACTGGATTAAGAAGCAATTTGGCCTGTTTTCTGATCTTCTACCGATTTTGTTGAAAAAGTTTCCCGCTTGGTTTATGAGTCATCTTCATTATTTTGTAAACCTCATCCTTATCCTCCACCTCCTCAGCTTTCTTCTCTCCAGATTGAAGAGTTTCTGCAGCCTTTTTAGTCTCTCCTCTAAAGGCATCTACTCCACCCTCTTGATTATCTTAATTGCTTTTATCTGGACTTTCTCTTACTGCCACTGGTACTTTCTTGAGAGACAGAGACCAGAACTGCACAGATTACTCAATATGTCAGCGCATCAAAATTCTGTGTAACAACAAAATTACTCCCTCTGTCTTGTTTTCAAAAACATTCTTGGTGATGACCAGCATTTTGTTGGCATTTTTAGCTGTTATGGTACACAAAGCCAGTGATTTCAGAGAACTCCCAGTGAGGACTCCAAGAGATCTTTCCTGAGTTTTAACTGATAGTTTTGAGTGCAGCAGCATGCAGGTATGGTTTAGATTGCTTTTCCCTAGGCACGTAACATTTATTTGCACTGATGCTCATCCGCCACCTTGTTGCCCACTCATGCAATCCTGTGAGGTCCTTCTGGAGGTCATCACCATGGCATTTCACCCCGCTCTTCTGTATCCTGCAAAGTGACCATTCAGTCCTACTTTTCCTTTTAAACAGATATCAGCCCATGAAAGAAGCTTTTCTCCAATGCTGTAGCATATTATATTTTTTAATGACCTTTTGTGTGGAGGCTTTTTGGAAGTTCAAATACAGTTTTTCCACTGGATTTCCAGTGGACTCTTACCCTCCCTGAACTGCAGCTGATTTGCCTTTACAGAGCCACGTTGACTCTTTTCCAGCAGTCCATATTTACCATACACTTAGTGGTCTCCTTCTTTACTGTAGACTCTACTCATTTGCCAGGGAGTCACACTCAGTAATCTCCAAGACACTCTGTAAGGAGTCTACTGCTTATTATCCCATCTTTTGTAGATGGGAATTAGATTAGTTCCTTCAGTCTTTGGGAACAGTGGCCATTTGTGATGAGAGGTTATATACCTTGGCCGAAATTTCATATGCAAGTACCTTTAAGACTCTAGTCCAGGTTACATTTTGGCATTGAACTGACTTCTTTAATACATGTATATCAGAAGGTAACGGGTTGTCACAGATGAGAAAGTGGGACTGATATAGATCTTTTTCAATATGATCTGCATAATTTCTGGGTTGGTCAGCAAGCTTGAATGCTACAGGTCATCTTGGCCTTAAGCTAAATACCAGTACATCAAAGCTTTGGTAGACAGTCATAAAACTGGTTATAAATTCATCCAGAGTCAACACGGGGGATTTCTTTTTTTCATTTCAGAGTATAATCATTCCAAACAAAAACAAATTTTAGAGGGATGAAAATCTTTAGAGAATTAGGTTGAATTTAGCAGGCGTTTTAGCCAAAAATTGCAAAACAGTAATGTGGGAATATTTTTTTAAATGTCAGTGTATTTCCCTTTGACATTTTCTAAATGAAATGTTTCATTTTGGAAATGCCAAACCCCTTTGTTTTGACATTTTTCTAAGTTAAACCTTTTCACCCTTAATTTCAAAATGGCATTTTTTAATTTGAAAAAATGACCTCCATATAAAATAAATGGTTGACCTTTTTATAGTTTAAGTAACTTGAAGACAATCCGAGCACTTCATTCTGAGTCAAAAGAAATAGTTTAGATCTACCTGGTGTGCTGTTTTACCTTTTTTTTTCCCCTTGGGAGGGAGCAGTGGTAATGGAGGGTTTTGGTTTTTTTTTTTTCTACACTGATTTTTGTTTCAGTTCTCAGGTGCATTAATTGCTCTGTTCTACCTGCAATATACAGGTAGCAGAGCTTAAGAGAAGTTCCTCCGGAAATCTCAAGCAATGTAAGATGACATAACACTGCTGAGATTGCCAAGAGAAGAATGATATACAAAAAGCCTAATTAGGGGGTCATTATGGCTGCAGAAATCTATACATCATTTAGGGCAGAAGCAGGGCTGGCTGGAGGCACTGTCAGGATCTTCACTCCTCACCTGTACCTTTTTCTGGACGTCTGTCAGTGCAGATGAACTGCTGACAGCTGAAGTAATTCCTATCGTGAAGCCAGCTTGCCCTCATAATTTTATCTTTCTGTGTCATTCATATGATAATAGCACATAAAGGGAATTGTGGGTTTAATTAGCTGTTGAGGTGTGCAGGTAGTAATAACCACTCCTGCTGCATCATGTCTCTGACACTGAGTTTCCTGTTCCTCTGTTCCCATCACAGCTGATTGCAGAGTGGGCTACCTACTAATTGGGAGTGTTTCTCTTATTATATTTTAACAATTACATGCCTCCTACTCCCACCTGACTCACTTCCAAAGGCAGCCCGCATCTGCGACAGTGCTCCATTTCCGGGGGGATGGACTCTGATGCCAAAACTTCTCTGTTGTGGTGAGTCAGAGAAGAGGAAGGGTTGGGAGAAGAAGGGGCCGAACTGCTTCTCTTTACTTTCAGTTAAGGGACAAAACAGTAAAGGAACTGCTGAAGGACATAATTACAGAAATATATTAGTCGTAGAGAGGTGGTTTGTCCAGACGTTTTGCTAGAAAGCATGCGCTTTTGAAGTAGGGACTACCTCTAGGAATCCCTGATATAATTAGCTTCCTGCAATGTCTTCAAAAAGCTAGCAACAAAACAGTTGCAAAGGCAGCCAAACCAGCCCAGGGCTGGGTTTCTATCACCTAACTTCAGATCTTGGCATGCCTCACCGAGCTCTCTATTTTATTAACCTCCAGAGAGCAAGTCAGCAGAGTGTAGGATGTTGTTTGTCTCACCCAGTGCAGGTGTTGAGTGGAGATTACGTCCTGAATTTCACAGACCCCATTGCCTTGCTCTCCAGAGACAGAGCAAGGAGCCTCCAGTGATTTTTTCAGATGGAAACACGATCATTGGAAACACGCACGCTAAATCAGACGAACCCACCCTTGGTTTCCTGAGGGTTTAGCAACAACGTGGATAGTCTCATATCAAGTCAGGGTTGTGAAGGTACGACCCATCTCACCTCTCTCTTTTCTTCTTTCTTTGAGCCACGCATTTTACAGAAGGTTAGGAGTACTTTAATAATTCTCTGTCCTTACAAATTAGGTTGAAATTGTCTGCTGCTTGTATAAGTTATTAAGGAAAAACATGTGAACAGGGAGGAAACAAAAAATGGAATACAAGAAAGTAAACACACATGGCAGGTGATTGTCAATAGTTTAAGTTTATTTTCCTTAGGACTTCAGGCAAGAGCAAGCAAACAGAGGAAGACTTTCTTTGAAGTATCTGGTTGAAATAGTTTAGCTTTTCAGAGGGAAAAAATTATAAAATAAAGTATTTAATTCATAGTTATTTTATTGATTTTGTCTTAATTTTTTAATTAACCATTGTCCTTTCCCTTGAAAAATGAATGGAAATGAAAGAAGTAGCATTGGCAAAATGTAATCAAAATCACTTTAATTCCACTCCTCTTTTCTTGAATTTCCATGGCAAAAAGACATAAAGTTAAAAAGTGAGAAAATGAACTTCTCAAACAGAAGTGAAAATGTACAGCTTTTTAAAAGTAAAAACAAGTTGCAAAAATCTTCATTAAATTGCTGATTGAAATGTTTTTCATAACAAAATGGAAAATGTCACTGAAATGAGTGTGATTTATCTAAATGTTTAGATTTTGATGGAACTTGCTTTTTTCAATGATCAAAAAATCCATTCCACTGTTTTCTGTTAGCAAGTGTAATAATAAGACTAAACCCTCTTGAAATCCAAGAGTGGGAGTGGGACAGTCTGCTTCAGAGAAGATCTTACACACTGAAGGAGGAATTGAGAGGCATTCCTCAAATTACACCATCTGCAAAATGTGCTTGCTTCTTATACTTTGCTGACAAAATAAGACTTGTTATAAATCTAGAAGAAGATAATATGGTATAAAAAAATTGCCTTTTTTTTCTGCAGGAAACTGGAAGGCAGGGAAGCAGCCAAAATCAGATGTGTGTTCTGGTAGATATAAAATAGAAATTTTGATCAAAGGACCTTGGGGAAAAATGAGCAAATAAGTATGGTTATGTCACCACAATATTGTGTGATACCAAATACCTGAACCTGGACTTAAGCAAACACATTTTCTCAAAGAGGTTATTCTACTTTGGGAAGGCCTACAAAAAAGTTGTGGGTTTTTTTTGTTTTTTTAATTATTATTTATGCCTTTCATTTTGTTGCTGAGATAGCAATGAAGATGGAGTGAAGAGAGAAATAACATTCAGGTTACACAAGCAAGCTCCGTCTTACAGTAACTGAAAGAATTTCCAGATTATCCAATGATAGAGGCATTTAGCAGAGAGGTTGATTCAGCTGAGGAGACAGTTTATCATTAAATGCATCACTAATAGTATGTTTTGGTGTTCTACATTTTTGTAACACGTCCCCATGCTGCAAATCTATTGAGTGCCTGAGAAACAACTGTTAGACTATTAAATCTCCCTAGTGACAAAGCTGATTTGAGGCACTTGACACACAAAAAGGCATCCCTCACCCAAGTGTGTGGGCAATCATAAAAGACAATACAGAGACGCTGCATTTCCCGTCCTAATCCTCCAGGTCTCCATCTTCAGTTATCTGCTCCAGTCTAAAAGGCTGAAAAGAGAAACAGCTTAATTTTCATTTTTCTTTCCCCTTCTCCGGGGAAACTCTGCCTTGCTCTGTTCTGCTCCAGCATTGCTACTCCAATGTTAATGCCAAAAAACCCAGTGGTCTTCATATTTGGCATTTCCACTTGGTAACAGCTTAGGTGACAGAGCCTTTTGGGTAGTATATTTATTACAGGCACCAGCCTAGCAATCAGTACACAACAGCACCATGTATTCATGACTGTCCCATTCTCCCTTCCCCGCTCCCTGAATATTGATCACGTTATAGTTTTTCTGCATCCACCTTTACCTCCGGTGAGGAAAAAAACCTGCTACTATCCCTTTGGTTATTAGGCAGTGGGAAGCAGAGATGTGGATATGTCTCCATTTGGAGGTGTCAGCCTATCATATTGCATAACCCATGCATGGACTGTCAATGCTGCAGGATATCAACTGGCTGTAGTTCAAATTCATTGTGATAACGGAGGCAGCTGAGCTAAGGATGTTTGCTGGGGTATTGGGCTAGATCCCAATCCATCCAAGCCAAGGTGTTATTAGCAGACCTGGGGCTTGAACTGATGTCACTGGAAGCCAGTGCTGTTTGAGACATCCTTCCTCTACAAAACCTAAGCAGAGGAAATGTTCAATTCAAATGCCTGTTAACTGAACACAAAAAGGAAATTCTGCTGCTATCTGTGCTTTGCTTTTCTTCTTGGCAGACACAGGCATTAAGTTCCTAGAATCTTCAGCTCAGACCCCCACAGAATTGGAAATGAGGGAAAAGGGAAGAGGTTTTTTTTCTTCTCTCTCATCTCTCGGAAGAGGTGTACAAGCTGCTAAAGGAACCTACTTCTTCAAAATGTAGAACCAGATTTGGGAGTTATATGGCAATATGCTAGCTAGATCTGTAATTCATTCAGATAAACCCATTTGGAATGGAAAACTAGATCCATAAGTGAGAAAAAGAGGCTCCTACTTTATACTGATTGTTAGGAAATTTCAGGATGGTTGCCACTTTCCCCATTGACTGTCAGTACATAACCTTGGAAAAATCACATAATAGTTCTGCATCTTTGCTGCCTATCATTAAAATAGGGATAACAAAACTTCCTTTTTTCATATCCTCTATCTGCCTTCTCTTCCTCATTTGCAAATGCTTGGACATACAGAGAGTCTTTGATAATGTACATGGACAATGTTTAACATCAGTCCCTTTTTAATTTTCCTTGATGTGTTCTAGATGTTATTTAATTTGATGATGGTCAATGAGCAGCAGTACACTGATTTCCAGTGCAGTTTTGAGTCAACACAAAGGAATGTGATGGCCCCTCTGATATATAGTAAGGGTTATGCTCACTCAAAACCAATTTTTACAGTGGAAGAAATCAATATAATTTGGAAATTCTGCCTCCTTGTCATGCAGGTGACAGCTGGGCAAACAGCTATTTGTATGGTTGCACACATGTGCAAAAGAATTGCCTAAATTTGTTTCCTGGGGAAACCAGGTTGGAAAAGCATCTCTTGAAGTGTCACATAGCCTTCAGCCATTGACCTTAAGACTTCAGGAGACAGAACTTTCACTGGAGAATCACTGAGATTCTTTAATGCTGCCTAAAGTTCATTATTGGGGATTTCTTTTTTTTTCATTGACCAGGTTGTAGAAAGAGCTCTTCTATATACTAGTTTTGATGGTGAAGATTAGATATGAGCTAAAGTTAAAAGAAAAAAAGAGTGAGTCAAAAGAAACCTGTGCTGGAAATTAAATACCCTATCATCTCTGTAAATGATATCCATTAAATCTCTGGCCAAGATAGTGGACAAAACAATAAAAATACCAGTCTTTACATTCTGGGGGGCTCAGTGCAATCAGGAAATCCATCAGAGGAGCTGCTTTCTCATCTCCTGCTGTCTTTCTGCACATAAAAGCTCATATTTCTCCTGGCTGGTGTTACATCATGCCCCGCATCGCTATGCCGCAAGATCAGCAAATGAAACCTCAGAATGTTTTTTCTTCTGTCTGGCTAATGCATTGCAGCTTTGTTAATTGGTCTTGTTTGTTGGGTAGTAGGCTGGTTTGTTTAAAGGTTTTGTTGGACATGTCCTTTTAAATAATTATTTGCCAGGTTTTTGGAAGGGATTATGTGTTTGGTTGATTTTTTTTGTTGTTGTTTTTCAGGCTGCTGTATTTCCTTCTCACGTGGCCTTACTGTCTGTCATCAATTAAATTTCTCATGAGATATTTTTCAGTTAAATTGCTTAGGAAGGCTAGGACTAGGGGATAGGAAAGTAAGAAAAAAGAAAAAAAAAATCAGAGTTTGACATGAATAAACATAACTCAGCAGCTATAGTAGCTGAGAGAAGGAAATTAAGAGTGCACCTGCTACCTCAATTGGGATGCAGCAGAAATGTCACACTGTGACTAAGGAAACTCACAAAGAAGTTGCAAAGAGGTTGATTTTACATGTGCTCTGGGAGGTCACCAACCCTGCCACTGACAGGAACAAACTATTAAGTTAAAAGGGCTGATCATCTACTCCGTGGTAGGAACGCCATCTCCTTCTTGGCAATTCTGCTTGTCTTGGAAGGACAGTACTCAAGGAATCAATTATTCAAGTAAATAAGCAAGCAGCTTCCCCAGGCAAATTGCTGGCAATCCAGACAGAAGACAGTGCATTGCTCCCTTCCCTTGTTAGATGATTACATGTTGTTTGTTCTTACAAGGATGATTCTCTGCTGACATAGAGTAGACCGGAGAGTCTTCCCTTTCAGAAAGGAATGAGGAGGGAAAGAAAAGAATATGCTTTATGCTATTTATCTATTTTCTTTTTTCTTTTTATAGTGTATTAAGCAAAACATTAGACAGAAGGAGGGACTGATACCTCAATCCCTGGATGCATTTGATGCTCTGAGCAGCCCCTAGACTCCTCTCTGATGTCCTCTGAATATACCCTAACAACTCTGCGAGCTGAGCATGGGACAAGGAACAAGCCAGCTCACACGAAAGTGCTCCCAAGTCCAAGTCAACCCTTTGATGCCCAGAAAATGTGAACAAGCCAACACTGTCATTGATACTTGGATCACTGGGCCCTGATCTTTGGTAGAAATCCACAAACACAGTCAGACCTAATAACTTCAAAAGATTTAGTGGTTCAGATTTATATGAGCTGCACAGTGCTGCACTTCAGTGGAGTAAACACTGTGTTGTGAGTCTTATTTTGTCACAGCTGACGGCTTGAATGCTTCATTACACTGTAATTGATTCTGTCTCCAGCGGTATGGGCCAACCTCACAAGTCAGGATGCTTCTTCGACATGGCTTAAACTGTCTGGATATCTCAGGTCTACCAAGCCGGTGTTCAAGTATTGCATGAATGCAACTTCTGAGGTTTATTTTTGCCCCTGCTACTGCAAAGACCATAGGAATGCAAGCTTTACCATGCTACTTTGGCTTCCATAGATGTAAGATCAAGAAATAAATAATACAAGTGTGAAAAATCACATAGCATTCTTGCATAAAAATGAAAAGAGGAGATTGTAGATGAGTAGGTGTCTTAATTGTGAACAAAATCCCACCTTTACTCTGGAATGGCCAGTGGTCTGTAAGTTTAAGGGGAGCAAATCACCACCACTATTATTTTTCATTTATGCCATTCCTTAGTAGGTAACAGAAAATAGAGCATCAAAGGGCTGAATGGGCCATGAAAGTCACAGCATGGTCTTCCACTAAGGCATGACTTATCCAGCATAAGAAGGGAGCAGTGAAGAGAGGTCAATTCTGGATGGGGAGCTTTGCTAGTCCTCATCTCGAGTCAGGACAGATTCAGCCCCCAACCTTTCCAGCCCAGCATTTTAAGTATAGCCCATTGCTTTCAGTAGGACTGTGTATTTGTTGCCCCATGACTGACATAATACCAAGCCTGATGTGATCCATGAAAATCTGCAAGCAGAGGGATCCTTTCACAAGGTTGCCATTTCTAGAGGGTTGTTTTTCCCTGCAGTTCTGTTTTTCTTCATTCTAATCCAGTGCCAGAGCTGCTTTGGCTTTGCCAGGCATCTTAAGAACATCTCAGAACAGTTGTTCACCATTGAAACTAAAGTTGTTCTGTGTGATCTGTCATAGCATATTCTTTTCCTGGGAGCACCCTGGGAGGCAGCTGGTTGCCCACACTTACAAAACAAACAAGCAAACAACAACAAAAACCCCTCCACCAAAACCCAAATTAAAAACCCTGAGCCTGTTTTCCAGGAGCTGGTATTGTTCTTTGTTTTTTAAAGGAGCTGATATTGTCCTCAGGAGGGTTTTCTCACATCGTCCTCAGGCTAAGGATATATGTATAAGGGAACACACAGTACAAAATGATCTGAGCTGGCTTTAAAACTGAGCTTCATCAGCTCACAAAAAGTGACCTGATTCTGGATGTAGTTGGACTTGTACTGATGACTGAGAAAATCCCTCCTGTTTCTTGTTCCTACTTAAGTAAAAGTGTGAATTTAATGTGAACTCATTAAACAAACTGAACCTCTACTTATACACAGACATTGAATCTTAATGCTCCTTAGCTTTTGTCATGTGAATTCACTTGTTTCCACCAATAGTTTGGCAATGAGTTTGGGCTCTAAGATTTCCAGAAGGCTTCAGTGAGGAGAATCCCTCTGGCATCCCTCCATAATGTCTCTTCTTCATGGGCCTGGAGGAACGCTGACCTTTACGGGATGCTGAAAAAGGTAACAATGAAATCCTGGAGGTATCATTCAATATTGCCAGGCAAAAGCACAACACTATGGCATGGTGTACACAATTAAATGATCCAATAATGATCAAATTTGAATGAAGCCGTACGGCTTTCTCAGACTCAGTCTCTCTCATGAATTTGTTCCCATTACTTGCTCACAGATGTTTTTATGTAACAAGATTAATGGAAGAATATAGATATCTAAATTTTATTTTTAAATGCCTGTTCAGGTCATTTGCAGTTCAGCATCCTAGAAACCCATCTTCATTTGTCTATTTATTAGTGAGATTACTAGCACAGATTAAATGCATCATCATTGTAAGGAGCAGGCTATAGAAGATTGATTATAGCATATAATCAATATAATATAACTGCTTTATTATTTCTTCAGCTCTTTCATATGGCTTCCTTTTCCTTCCAAAGCTCTTCCATGTACCCTGGATCCTCCATAGCAATGCCTCTAAGTCCTCTCATCCTCCTCTCTTACATAGAAACAGTTAAATCTACTTATGGCCTCTTTCTACTCAGTGTGCCGTCAGCCAACGGGGCAAAATGCTGACAGTGCTGCAGCTAGTTAGCTCTCCACTGTGTTTAATGGCCAGCTGGGCCCTGTCTTTTGGTTGTGAATCACACCAATAGTACACACTCTCTCATAGTTTCAAGTGCACAAAGACAAAAGCCTTTGGAGGAGATGCACGTAGTCTACAGAATTGGTCTATAGTAGGATTTAAATACTTTTAAGTCTCCTACTATTCTATCAAATTTAGTTGAACTTGGCAAGTGGATGCAAAGATATTTGGGGGGATGCATGATGATGCAGATAGATGTACAGCAAGACAGTACTACATCAGGAAATCAAACTAAAGATTTGAACACACAGATCTTCATGCTGTGACATATGAAGCTCTAACTGTTGGCCTTCAGGAAAACACTATCCTTAGGAGTGGATACACTATTTAAGAACTATTTCCAGTTCAGGCCTTTAACCTTCAGCTCAGAAATCTGGATCCAGTCACTACAGTGAGAAAGAGGACATGGATGGCTGGATGGAATAAATTCATTAATTCCTGTGGTCCTTTTTTTTTTTGCTAAGGTTTTGTTTTACTGCCAGACCAGGTAAGTTGCAAATTGATGCCCGAGGAAACTGTTTCTGTTTACCACTCCTTGAAACCAATATGGGATGCTGATAATAAGAATCATCATTTGATGGTGTTGAGTATCTGTCAGCTGTTTTCCTCCAAGGAAGAAGAGCAGGTTGAGACATTGTCCTGGTTTCGGCTGGGATAGAGTTGATGATACCATTAATTTTATGCCAGAGTCTCCACACAGATCTGTAGCGTGTCACAGACCACTGTGGGGACGAAGAGTTTGCTTGCTGATGGTGCATTGTTACCAGTCACCATGAACTCCAGCTGCATAAGAGGATGACATTTTCCTTTCTCTAGCTCACCCCACTTCCTCTCATTCCTGATGTATTAGCAATCAGCTTTAAAAACTTCTGGAGTTCATCAAAGGACACCTGCCTCTGATGGATTCTCCAGGAGAAGTAACTCTCAGACGATTATGTTGACATTTGAGAGAAGAAACAACCTCTCAGTAGCCTCCCCATGGTGCTTCTGTTCACATTTGAGCATTCCCAGGAGTGGATTGATTCAGAAAAATGCACTCGTAGGAAACTTTTTCACAAAGGAGGGACCAAGGTCTGTTGCTGTAGCCCTCAGCCATGCTGAGTAGTGTGACTGAATGTGCTTTGCCTGGACATGTAGAGGCTGAGTGGAAGATTATGTCTGGAAATTTTTCTGCACCGGGGGGAATGGATCGGTGTGTAAAAGTTAAAGAAGTCTTGTTAGCTGTTTGGACTCACTTCCAGAGGACTATTTACCTCACCAGAGCATTACACACTTTCTTCAGACTGGTTTTAAAATATCTCCAGTAACACACTTTCAGCATCTCTCCGAGAGAGACATTCTTTTGGCTGACAGTAAAAAGATTCGTGATACTACCCGGGTATGGGAACTTTGCATGGGTAAAAACAGCCAGTTCAGTCAATTTTAGAGAATTCAGGAGATAAGTTTTCCAATAGCTGTGTGATGGACTGAACTTTTTGTGCATACTAGTATGGGCTAACAGTGCAAGCAAGTCTAAATGCTTGGCACTGCAAACATCATCATCAGAGCCACCACCTTTGTGCCCCGCATTACAAGAAACTCTCAGTTCCAGTCAGTGTACATATCCTCGGGAAGCAAACATAAGGGAGAGAAAGGGATAGCTTAATGCAAAAAAGATTTGTCCAGTGCCTAGGAAAATAGCTTGAGCTTTAAACCAGCCAAGCTCAATTTCTTGCCAGAAGCAATTTGCGTAAGTCAAAGTCAAGTATCTATTCATTTGAGGTTCACCATACAATTCTGATCTATTGATCAGGCACCTTTTTACAACTACAATGAGTTGAAGTGGTCTGCTGGCATGGGTCCTGAGCAAGGCTTGACTTCACATCTTGGTCAACATGGAGCTGACCTTCTTATTTGCTTCGTAATCTTGCCTTGTCTTTACTCAACTACATAGGGTAAAACTCTTCTTTTGACCGTGCCTGGGGGCCACAGATGAGTTAACTATGCACTTCAAGCCAGAAATAAAACATCTACAAGTTGTTTGTTTTTGTTTGGTTTTTTTTCCCAGTCAGTGAAGAAGCCATAAACATGGTAACTATCACTAGAAATCCTGTCTAGAATTACAAGAAAGCCATCTGGTCAGCTTTATGAATTAACTTATTCATCTAACCAATATCTTGCGCAACATCACTCTTGAAGAAGCCTAGATGGGAGTCTCAAAAGACATTGGCAAGTCTCTGCCACAATTGATCCAAAGAAGTTTCTGCAGAAGGCACTGAACTCTTCCAAAAGGCCATATTGTCACAGCCAGATTTTGTCCCATGGACCTATTAGACTGCTGGAAGTCTTCCAGTGGGCAAGATGGGAACAAGTTACTTCAGAATTAAATACACTAACATGAACCCCAAAGCCTAAACAAACAGTTAGTGTTCCTACCTTGTTACAGCATCCTTACCAAGTCTTTCCATAGGCTACTGCCACTGTATGACAAACAAAACAAAGGCAAAGAAGGAATGGACTGGATGCAATAAAATGGGTGACTGACACTGGAAAAGCTTACAGGCTTAGTAATATTTCCCCTCAGCTCCTGAAAAACAGAGAAAAACACAAGCAAATAATCAGCTAGCAGTTAGTCAGCCTTGCTTCCAAGAAGAAAGACCAGGGCTAGAGATACAGTGACAGACAGGATTAATCTTAGTAACACCAATGAGTTATGGCCCCATTTCTTCGATAGGATGCAAGTTCAGATTCCTTGCACGGTGTACTGGGCGTTGGATGCACTAATGGAGTCCAAAAAGCCTACAGCGTGCTTCCTCTGATCAGCAACTGGCACTCGGCACATACATCTGTTTTGGTGCTCTCAGTATTAAGTTTGCCTCATACTTGTGCCATAATATGTCGTATAGGTTTAATAAATGTTCCTCATTATTTTTGCATTGTGAGCTGTCATGTTGTGGAACTGATGCTGAGAAATACCAGGTTTCAGCTCAAAAGGAACTACAGTCTCAAAATAATGGCCTGCCTCAGAGTGCAGGTGTATCCCTGCTCTTCTTGGCTTCTTCACAAATTACTATAAATCAGCTATTGGCAATGGACACAGGGGCCAAGTGCATTGCTTTACTATGTAATTCAGGAGATCACTCCGATGTTAACAATGATGTTCATTAGCATAAGACTAGGAATTCAGCACTTTTGGAAGAAAGAAAGGAGAAGAAGAAATATAAGACTGAATTCTCAACCTTGTTTAATTTCCTACCCCTCTTCCCAAAAGAGTTGTTTGAAGACCCAGACTGCTTAGAGTGGACTACCAGCTTGCAAAAAAATGTTGGAAATTACCTGAGTTTCTGAAAGATACTGCAGGCTTACCAGCCATCCCTCAAGGCTACTTTGCCTGGGAGGACCTATACACTGTAGGTGTTGAAGGATAGCTTTAATCTGGATAGTTTTTACAGGATCTACGTGTTTTCCTCAGGCTATCTTAAATGACAATCCAGTAAGATTTCATTAGGATTCCTATATAAAAAACAGAACAAGAGAAGGAGATTCCAGGAGAAGTCTTTTCAAGCAAACATGGGTAACAATACAATGACAGTACATTGCTGTAGCTGATTGCATGACCATTACAATGCTAAAAAATAAAGTGCAATGACATATTGAAAAGATCTGGGTTAAGATGACACTATTTCAGGAAATTCCTTTATACTGAAGGCAACTGTCACATCTAAGAGAGAAATCCTGAACATAGACTAGATAGAGCTGCCCAGAGATTGAGCTTTCACCCTGACACCCAAAGAGGTGTGTTTCAGACACTTCTACCCAAGCAACTCAATGTCTTGCAAACATCTTCATAATTTTGTGAAGTGGCACAGGATGAACCGAAGTGATGCCATGGGTATATGGCTGAAAGGTGATGCCAACAATCTGCCTTCTCAGATTTCATTTCCTAGGCTATCTGGGGATAAATCTCCATTGCTCTTGCCTTTGCTGCTGTAGTCACATATCAACTGTGGTCAAAAATCATTGGGGTAAGGAGGTTGTTTCCCTTTTGGATGTCCTCAAAATGCCTCATTTTGTTACTGAATTGTTAAACACTTTAATTCACATGCTTGACTTGGCTGTCTGTATGAATATAATTGGTAATGTATGCATGCACCTGTGAGTGTGCATATACAGAAAATCTGGAAGGATCATAGCATGAGATGTAATATACAGTAGGACCTAGGGGACTTAAAGAAAACTGCCTGAAATAAAAAATGTGCTCATTTGAATAATTTTCTATAAGACTACTTATGCTGTTAAGTCCTCATCCAATCGAGACATTACTTGACTTCACTTTAAATGATGACATCTTTTTTTTTCATATGTTGTTAAGTCTAATTAAAAGGAATTAGTCATGAGAGTGACAAATTTTAAGCTAACTACATGTGGCATTTATTAGATAAGTCAAACATGCAAGAGTTTTAACCAAACTGGCAAATTCAGCGAAAGTAATGTATTGGCATCAAAATTCTTTCTTAAAATTAAGTCACTTGTTATTAGGGGTATTCTTTTCTTTTTCTCAAATAACTTCTTTTTCTGTACTTTCTTTTTGTTAGGACTGGAGAATAAAGAAATTGTATAATAGTGAGTAATAAAATCTGTCATTCTTGTGAGTAATGCTTTGCAATTAGAAGAAATAAAAGTAAAGTAAGTACAATGGTGTGTGGTGTGCAGGGCTGGGGGTGTATTGTTGCGTTCAGAGGTTTTTATATTAATAATGATGCTGAACTTTCAACGCTTGAAGGTTCTGCTTGAATTAGCATCAAAAGGTGCAGAGGTTTATCTGTACTTTCAGTTCCACAGGCTGTCACAGCTATATAAATCTTTCACACAGAGAGAGCTGGGATGAACCCAAATCTTTCATCACTAAAGCTACAAGGCGCAAGCATGAGAGCTTTGGGAAGAAAACTCTATCAGCTGCTAAAACCCTGACTGTCTTTGCAATGCAGACGCTAGATGGCTGAGTTCCCCTCTCAAATGCTCAAGTACACTAGGTCACACTCTGCAACAGGCACCAGTGGGATTTACTATTTCCCTCTTCAGGACTGGCAATTCCCCAGAATCGACCTTGATGCTCCTATTGTGCTTTTTTTGCTGCAGAAGCACATGAAAATGCCAGTCCGTTGGACTAGAAAGATTTTGTTTTAAATATTTCAGGTCCCATGAACTTTGATCAAGTCCAAGGCTGTGTTCTAGTGGGCTGGCTGGTAGTGTGTCCCTCAGAGCCATGAACACTGTTTTTCTTGCATTATGTTGGTCCTCTGCTGGGTTTATCCAGAGCCGGGCATTTTAGCTGTTGTACCCTCTCTGGCTCTAGAGCAGATGGCTCTGATGGGGCTGCCCCAGAGCTGGGGATTTTGGAAGATGGATATTTCCTAGCCTTGGGCAGTGAGATGGAGGATCTGCCCTGGTGTCGCGGATGGAGTGAGAGTGCACTTCACTCGCAAGAGAGAAGTAAAAATATAGTTTATTGATACAGAATAGGGAGTTAACAAAGTTCAATGCGACAGTGTTTTAACAAGATTCGATGGCGAGGCACACTTGATTATTTACTGCATAGAGGACAGGGTCAGACAAAACTGTCAGGGAGACCCTCCCGTTGAGTCATGAGGTTCGGAAGGATCCCCTTGCTTTCTAAACTCCTTCTCAGAGAGGAGTCTAGGTGCGGCTAGATCCAGTCCTAGTCCCAGACTTGGTCAACGGTTTATATCTAAAGGATTATATATGCGCAATCAATCCTTTATATCACTTAGCTAAGATTTCAAAGTTTAGCATGCTATTAGTCACTTACCGAGGATCTGTTGCAGGCAAGGAATCTCTCAACCTCGAGGGTAACCTTGAGAGGCGTCCCTGCTCAAGGGGAGATCTGGCGTGCAGCCCGCTGCCGTGCAGGAGAGCTCAAAGGGCTCTTGGGCTGCTCACTATTTATGGGGATAAGATGATTGACCCATAGTCATATTTACATGCCGACCACAGGTTTTAATTTCTTCGGTGGGCGCGTTGCACACAGCCCTAGGCTGTGTTGTTATCTGTCTCCTGAATTCACTTTGAGCTGATGCAGCCATCGTGACCAGATGCATCCATTACAATCACCGCTGGTGGTTATCACCCTAAGCAGGGTTACAGAGATAAAGGTCGCGGGCAGGGGAAGCACACCGTCACACTCCACCCCGTGACTATAGTCAATTCATCTTATTCTCACAGAGTGGTGGTACGGTCACCTCTTGCCTCTGTGCCATAAATAGTATATTGATAATTTATGCACTTATAGATCCACAGTAAGTAGACAGTGAAGCACTGCTATTTGTTATGCGTTAATTTGTATGTTTTGGGTGGTTGAAGTTGGGTTATTTGTTTTATCATGTGCCAAACCTTTATATACAATATAATTATAAGCAATAGACACATTAATGTTAGAGTCAGTAAAATGACAACTGGGTGAAGCATAAGATTAAACACTCCCGTTGCTGTCGGTGACCATCCAAGAAGAGTCTCCCACCAATGGTGTTCTCCATCCTTCTTTACTCTTTCCAAGACATGGTGTATCTCTTCTGCATCATGATGAACGGTGATCAGAGTTTTGTGTCCATTGTTTCGTATGCGTTCTAGCAGTTGACACAGGTCATCGTGTTGTAGTAGTTTCTTCACCAATGTAAGATTCATTCCGATGGGGGTAGGCAATAAATCTCGACTCAATGTATAGTTAGATTGTAACAATTGATAAGACGTAACAGGAGCTGAATAATTGAAGTCACATCCCACAATTTTTGTAAAGTTACAAACACAAATATTTGAGCGATTGCTTGTATCTACAGTAACGTTATCTACAAATATAAAATCACAAAGGGTTCTCATACAAACACATCCTTTTCCAGTATACACAAGTACAGTTTCAGGGGCTTCATCAGGTCGTATTTCAAAATGACAAACATTTTGTTCAGTGTCAAGACAGATGTCTTGGGCTTTGAGGGTGTTACTCTCACAAATAAATCCTTGTTGTTCCCGTACAACGCATGCATTAACATCAACAGTTTGCCATTTGTTTCCATTTTGGTGGGCCCATACTCTGTGTTCTAATGGATGAAGTACAGTTCCATTGTGATTTAATCCCAACGCAATGATTGGGTATATGGTATATACTGAAGCATTGTGTATTGTTAAGACAAAAGCTGTGGCCTTATTGCTAATGGGGTCATAAGTGAAATTGACTAAATACCACCAGGACTGGAATTCTTTCTCAAATTTAGTTGCATTATCCCAAATTACCTTTCGAATTTCAGTGGGTAAGGTGCCCCCTTCACCTTCTCTTATAATTGCTGCTACCATAGATTGCATCCACAGTTGAGCTTGGATACAACTAAGAGCTAGAGAAACATTGGTTTGGGCTACACCAAGTGCATCCACAATCAGTTGGTGGTCCCTTTCATTAATTCTTTTCCACTGAGGTAATATATCAGATAAGAGCCATTGGTTAGTTCCCAATGCTAATAGAGAAGACCGCAATGGGTGTTCTAATTTGTTTAAATCACTTGTTGTTGTGCTCAGTTTGTTCACGAGTACTTCAGCATCGATACTATTTAAGACTCCCAATCCTGTCCCTATGATACCGGTCACATCTCTCCTTGTTCGTCTTGGAGAGGTGAGGGTTCGCCCATGTAACCATGCTAACCATCCTGCATAGGACGTACCTAGGAATGGTGAACAGGTCGGTTTGATTGCAGACATATTAATTTGCATCAGTAGTTCTACTCGTTTAAGAGACCATGATGGATTAAATAACACTTGTTGTTGGCCTGTATTTTTGATCACATATGGTCCAACTTCAGAAACTTGTGGGGATAGAATTGTCTCATCCTTTACAGTCAGGGCGGATGTTGTGCTAGGCTTAATAATGTCTATTTTAAATTTAAAGGATAATCCCACACGATGGTGAGCCCAGAGGCAGACTACAAAAACAGGTTGTACTAAGGTAAAATTGTACCAACAGTCCAGTTTTTCAAAGCGCAAAGTTTCGTATCTTTGGCTATTGGTTTTGATGTAATGTTGTACACAGAAATCTGAGATGCCTTCTCATGGGTAGACCCATTGATCATCCGGCATCCTATTTTAATTTCTTTCCCTGCTGTTCCTCGGAGCCGGGGAACTTTATCATCTTTATCCCAGCTCCATTCATTTTCTAAGTATGTTTCAGTTCCGTGCATGACCACGGTGGAAAGCTTTAAATCCCCCTTACTAGAGTGTATTCCCATACTTCCAGTGTACTTAACACGAGCTTGGGACCATGGCCATTCTAGGGTTCTTTGACCACAGGCTAAGAAGAGCAGCATTGTTAGGGTTTGGAATAGTAACATGAACACAGCATTTCCATCTGCCATCTTGTGGGGTGCTGTAAGAGAAAATAGAGACTTGTTTCGGTGGGGAGAGTCCGAACAGGTTACCCCATTAAGAAGAAGGAAAAATCCATCGTGAACTAATTCTGTGTTTTGCACCACTGCTATCAGTAGCTTCCCAGGCAAGTGGGCCACGAGGTTTAGTTAAAGTCATAGGGACAGTACCGATAGATGGTAAATTAACCATCACAGGCTGTCCTGGCTGTAATGTCATTGGATATTCTCTTTTCCTAGTAGGTGGAGCGCTAAGCTCAGTTTTTGCAAAGAATGCTCGGCTTACAGGGCTTCCAGTAGGCCCATACCGATTGTTTAATTGATGGAGTACTTTGGGAAGTCTCGTATCCCATTGAGCTTCCTGTGGTTTGAGACTCCTTTTCAACAAGCCATTAGCTCTTTCTACCATCCCATTTGATTGAGGGTAGTATGGGGTGTGGAAAACCCATCTAATTCCCTCTTGTTTTGCCCAATCTTGCACTTCCTTACAAGAAAAGTGTGAGCCATTATCACTCTGGATAACATCAGGAGTAGGTAGATTTGAGAACCAAAATGGTAGCCCTCGCACTGTATTTCGCCCATCGGCTTTCCGACATTTAGTCGCCATAAGCAAGCCGGAGACTACTTCCACTCCTGTAAGGATGTATCGATATCCTGCAGAGGATTTGAATGGTCCGATATAATCAATTTGCCATGTAGACCATAAAGTTTTCCCTTCATTGATATGTAAAGGTGGTGCTTTAGCAGGATGATCTGCTTGTAATTTCAGTCTACACTGAGGACATTCTGTAAGAATAGTTTCACAAGTTTTCTATTTATAGGCCAGCCTTTACTCTGTGCAGCAAAGTAAAGTGCTTCTTTACCTGTGTGGCCTAGGTTTTGATGTAACCATTCTCCCAGTCGATACCACTCAGGATTTAAGGTGATTTTCCTAATTTTAGTTAGCTCATCTACCTTTTGATTCCACTTTGTGGCTGGTTGATTATCTTTAGCATGAGCTTTTACCCATCCCATCTTGAAAGGTGTTTTCCTGGCTATATCTAGTAATAATTGCCAATCTTTGTTTCTCCAAACTGGGGATCTATTTACTTCCCAATTCAAGGTTTCCCATTGACAGAGCCACTGTGTGGCACCGGCCCACACAGCATAGGAGTCTACATATATGATTTTTGCTCCATTCTGTGCTGCCAAAACAACTGCTCTTATTTCTCTTACTTGTGCACTGCCTTCACCTTCTTCTACTACTTGTTTGCCGGTGGTAATGTCTAATGCAACAGCCTTATATTGCCATTTACCATTTACCCTTTTTGCTGAAGCATCTGTAAACCAAATGTTTTCTGTTGGTGTACCCTCAGTGAGGGTGGTGCCACCAGAATGGGTGAAGGTTTAAAGGTTGTTGTAATGCTAAAGGGTCTGTGTTTATGGGCATCTGCAATTTGGAAACCTTAGTGTGTCCTTCAGTTAGTTGCATATTTTCTGCAACTCCTGTTAGGTAGGCATACCATTTTCGGACAGTGGGTTTTGTGCAACTCCTTCTGGGGAGCAGTCCCCTTTAGGATTGCTTCTAGTAAATTAAATGGTCCTCTAGTTTGCACAGGTTGTCCCTGATGTATTTTCTCAACTTGTTTAACTGCTCGGACTAAAGATAAAAGTCCCTTTTCCCATTCAGAGTATCGTTGTTCTGTTTCTTTAAATGCAGTTGAGCTAAACAATAGAGGTCTTTTTGGCCCATCGGGTCCAGTTTGGAACAGGTTACAGTAAGTAGCATGTTCGGCGAAACCCATTCAGCTATAATAGGGTCGCGGGGTGCACTGGTCCCAGTGACTGATATGTTTTTAACTCTTCAGTTAGAGTTTTGACTGCCTCTTTATGTTCTAATTTCCACTCCCAGGGTTTGCCTTTCCTTAAGAGTGAGTATAAGGGACGGAAATGATAGAAAATCCAGGCACATGTTTCCTCCAATATCCTAAAGTTCCCATTAATTGTTGTAACTCCTTCCTTGATTGGGGCATTTGCAGCTCTTCAATTTTTCTTAAGGTATCTGGAGGAATCACTGCACTGCCTGCTATCCACCAAGTACCTAAAAATTTTACTTCTTTGCTTGGTCCCTGACATTTTCCAGGTGGAATCTCAATTTCTGCTTTATTTAGTGCTTGCCATACTGCTGCTGCCGCTTCCCCAACCTTTTCAGGGCAAGTTCCTCCAATCAGAATATCATCTATATATTGGTACAGTTTCACTTCTTGGGGAGTAAGACTGTCTGTAAAGTTCAGCAAGCGCAGCATGAGCAATCGTGGGTGAATGTTTATACCCCTGTGGGAGTCTGTTAAAGGTGTATTGTATTCCCTCCCAAGTGAAAGCAAACTTCTCTTTATCCTCCTCCTTTAAGGGAACCATAAAGAACATATCTTTTACATCTAGGGCTGCCATCCATGGGTGTGCAGCTGCTTGCAAAGTAGCTGTTAAGTTGGCAATGTTTGGCACAGCAGCTGTGAGCGGGGCTGTACTGGCGTTCAGGCGCCGATAATCGACTGTTAAACGCCACCTCCCGTCTGGTTTCCGGACGGGCCAGACAGGTGAGTTATATGGGGAGTGCGTTCTGGAGATAATTTGTCGTTTCTCCAAATCAGCTATGACTTCAGAAATTCCATTTCGTGCCGCAGCAGAAATGGGGTATTGCGGTACGTTAGTGATTTTTGACTCGGGAGCGCAGGGGCTGCGCGCAGTGCCTCCGCACTGCAGCCTCCCGGCTTCTGCTGGGGTTGGGATCGATGTTCGAGCCGAAGGACCACACGCTGCCGTTCGGCAGGCGCCAGGTTCGTCCGTTTAAAACATCGAAACCTAAAATATTTTCATGGTGAGCTTTAATTGCAAAGCGAGTACTCGACATGCGCTTCTCGCCCGGGAGCCATAAATTGACCTTGGCAGTTTGGCACTGAACACTCGCTCCGTTCACGCCGGTAATTTTAACTCTTTGCCGTCTGGGTTGTACACCCAGCTTCTCGGCATCTTGTTGTGTTAATAGTGAAATTTGTGCTCCCGTATCTATTAAAAACTTTACCAATTGTCTTTGAGGACCAACTGGAATTAAAATGTATGGGCCGTTATCACTCATCCACTGATAAGCCTCCACTTTCCGGACAGGCAGGCCCAATTGCCTTCCGGACACTACTCGTTTTTTGACTTCATGCCCTGCAATTCCTCCCTAAGGGGAGGAAGGGGTTATCACCCCTTCTGGGGTGTGGCGCAGGAGGAGTTGAGATACGCTCCTTCCTTTCACCGTTATCTCGTTTTTGAAATGCTTCAATTAGACTCAAAATTATGCCAGTAGGTTGACCTTGAATCGCAGCTCTGGGAATGCCTAAAGCTAATGCATTCCTCCACAACTCATTCCTCTGTTCTCGAGATTCCGTTTGGGGGTTTTTAAATTTGTTTCCCTTCGATCTAGTTTCTGTTCCCCGTTTTATGGGTCTTACTTTGTGATCTCCTCCCCGGGGCTTCAGGTTTTGTTTTTCAGCTGGTGCATCGTCCCAGCCCATCTCACGGCTGTAGTTAACAATGCCGTGCATCAGTTCTGCCCAGGTAGGGAGCTGCTTGTGGGCATTTTGAGCGTTATCACCTAGTCCCTCATTGTGCTCTGTGTCTTTCTTGATCTCATCTCGTTTTGCAACTAAATGGGATTTAAGAATTGCCGGGGCTCCTCTAATCAGTGGTTTTAACATTGCAAAATCTACTGTAGCAGACAGTGGGACATCATGGGACCCTCGTTTGTGCATGGCTTGTATACAGGCGGCTTTTTGTGATGGCTGTAGAGAGCTCACTTAAAGATTTAATGGGAATTATGGAGGGTTCACCTCGCTCCATGCTGTCTATTCCTCCAGCCCAATAAGCTACTCGGCTGGTGATAGAATGAGGTGTATTTGTCGGGTCAGGCCCTAAATTTAAGAAAACTCCCGGACCCCAATAGCCACTTGCTTCATCCTCAGTCAACATTATTCGGTCACCGCCACTGAGGCATACTCGCCACAAGTATTCCGTTTCAGTTTCACCTGGTTTTCTGCTATATCTCTCTTGCAAATTTGTCAATTGCAACGGATCCCAGGGGATGGTTCGCGTAGTATGTCGCGGATGACCACCCCGAGGACCCACAGTTCTTTCTGTTTTAACAATGGGTCTGGCTTCATACTCAGGAGGATTTGTGGGGAACAAGGGTCGTCGTCTTCTGGCTCGCTATCATCGGGATCACCCCCAGATGTCTCCATCCCAATCTTCAGGGGATACTATTAGTTTCCTAATCTGTACGATGTCGGGGGGCGGGGAGCCTGTATAAGCATCATCTCGACCTTTTCTCCCAACTTTTGTCTTTTTTCCTTTTCCTCCTGTAACTGTTTCTGCAGTTGTTCAATTTTAAAGATAGTAACAACTCAGTTGCCTTTCTACTTTCTATTTCCTTCTCTAGGTCCTGCTCCCTTTTATTTCTGTTGTCTCTTTCCTGATGTGCAGCTTCTAAACAGGCACCTAGCATCTTGCAGATAATTCCTTTCCCTTTTCCATCTTTTGTGTGGCCTCTAGTTACTTTTAGGTGTTCTTCAATGGCTTCCCAATTATGCCAATTGTCACGAGTCCATTCTGCTGAGAATTTGGGACTCGGATTCACTCCATGCCTCCGTAAATAATCAGTGATACTACTTGCCATCCTGCCGACTACGCCAATTTGTCGCGGATGGAGTGAGAGTGCACTTCACTCGCAAGAGAGAAGTAAAAATATAGTTTATTGATACAGAATAGGGAGTTAACAAAGTTCAATGCGACAGTGTTTTAACAAGATTCGATGGCGAGGCACACTTGATTATTTACTGCATAGAGGACAGGGTCAGACAAAACTGTCAGGGAGACCCTCCCGTTGAGTCATGAGGTTCGGAAGGATCCCCTTGCTTTCTAAACTCCTTCTCAGAGAGGAGTCTAGGTGCGGCTAGATCCAGTCCTAGTCCCAGACTTGGTCAACGGTTTATATCTAAAGGATTATATATGCGCAATCAATCCTTTATATCACTTAGCTAAGATTTCAAAGTTTAGCATGCTATTAGTCACTTACCGAGGATCTGTTGCGGCAAGGAATCTCTCAACCTCGAGGAGTAACCTTGAGAGGCGTCCCTGCTCAAGGGGAGATCCTGGCGTGCAGCCCGCTGCCGTGCAGGAGAGCTCAAAGGGCTCTTGGGCTGCTCACTATTTATGGGGATAAGATGATTGACCCATAGTCATATTTACATGCCGACCACAGGTTTTAATTTCTTCGGTGGGCGCGTTGCACAATAGCCCTAGGCTATTGTGTTGTTATCTGTCTCCTGAATTCACTTTGAGCTGATGCAGCCATCGTGACCAGATGCATCCATTACAATCACCGCTGGTGGTTATCACCTAAGCAGGGTTACAGGAGATAAAGGTCGGGGGCAGGGGAAGCACACCGTCACACCTGGAGCTAGGTGTGCTGGGAGCCACCTGCAGCTGCCCAGTGAAATTAGCATTCTCGTTAACTAGCATTTAATGGGCTTGCTAATTGCCAGCTAGTAATGAAATGCACAAGAGTGTCAGATTTGCTGAGCAACTTCTGGGATCTGGGGACTTTCAGTTCTGTGGAAATGTGGATGATTTTTGCTTTCTTTCTCTTTTAGACAAAGAACATCTCTGTCATTAAGACCAACAAACCATAAATCCTGATTTTCAGCTAACTCTCCTATCTATTCCTGTCTCAGAGGTTCCAGGGAATGTTGAGTCCACCATCTCCACTTTTAAATTACCCTGAAATATAATTACTGCCAGTTTTTGGAAATCCTGTCTTATTTCAAGGCTAAATTCAACTAACTTCAATTTCCAGTTATTTGATTCAGGAATACCTTCTTGCAAGACTTGAAACTACCAAAGTTGCCTTGCTCAATATCTCAGATATTCTGTTAAACTATGAAAAACTACCCAAGAAATCTACTTCTTATCTACTTTAATAGACTGATGTGCTTTTGCACCCTAAAGTTCATCCAATACAGCCCTTTCTTAGAAAACCCTAGCTTGCACTATTTTAACACTTAAAGTGAGGGTGGGATGTTGTATTTTAGTAGCAGCCTTCATTATACAGCATGTAGAGACATGATTTAAATAAATAATAAATAAAATAAATACATATGGTAGCATTGTCTTACTGCTTTTATTAGAGGATTTCTTTAAGAACTTGTGGTACATCTGTTTCAGTGATTTCTAGGACCTACTCAGCTTCCTAATCACTTCAGTTTCTCTGTTTCCAGAAGTAAAAAACCCTTTTAATTGTCTGTCTTCAGTGCGCTTTGATCACTCAATGTGTTGTTTGGTATCTTTGTAATGGTAACTTGTCCTCTTTATTATTGATTCCATAATAATTCTTATGCTGTATGCCAGCTTTCACTAAGCAAACAAATCAACAAAAAGTAGCATTTATATATCAGTGGAAAAATGTATTGAATAATGTTTGCTCAAAATCTATTTTTAGGGTGATTGCAGCAAAAAGATACAACTCACTGAATATCCTTCCCTCCCCATTGAAAATAGCATTTATTGTACTGAGACAGGTCATAATTGATGTAGGATGTGTCTTTTTGTTTCTTTATATGGCAGCAGCTTCAATCCGGAAGGCACGTGGTTATGATCTAATAAAACCAAAGTAGCTTATATCATCATGACTTTCTTTATCAACCAAACATAAAATCTCCTCGAAAAGATAACAGGTTTCTTTGACGAGACCTACTTTCCAGGGAACAATGTCATCTGGTGCTGTAGCGATATTTTTTTAACTTCAAATTTTCTTTTTTTATGGACTTCTGAGTTGACAGTGATTTTACTTGCTGAGCATCAGTCTTTACAGTCCAGCATTTAACTCCATTAAGTTTCCACAAACCCTCAAGTCCCTTGAAAGGTCTCCAGTTTTCCAAGACGTGTTAAAATTAATGCAATCCCAAACCAGCTTCCATCAGTCAGTAGATTTTTCTAAGAAGAAGTAGGAGTATCAACTTACATGCTGCAGAAGTTCTCAAATATTTCATTGCAACACCTGTGGCCTCAATTGGTAGAAATGTTTATAGGTCAGCTTAACTCTATTGGGATATTTACTGTCACAATGGGACCCACTAATATGGGTGCACTGGGAATGTTGCAACACTCATTGTGTATGCAGCTGATATATTTTGGCTGTAGGCCTGAGGATCACAAATGATGGGAGAATTTTGCTGCATCCAGGTGTTATAGCCCTTCTTCTTCTACACAGAGGAATTTACAGCTACATTTTGTCAGACCAAGTATGTGTCTAGGCAGTATTCTGTCTCAAATAGTGGCCTACACATCATGCCTAGTAAAATGTAAAAGATAAAAATATACTGTTATTTCCATGATATGTTCTCTAGAGATGGGTGGTTGAGGAAATGCTGCAGCCAGAATACTGGAATGTAGTGTGCAAAATCAGAAGAGAGTGGTTATTTTCTGCTCCCATGTACCCATGATCCAGAAGGCAGAGTGAAGGTTAACTGCTGTGCCCCTTTCACCCCTGTTACTTTGGCATGTGCAGAGAGATGCAGTTTTCTTATCAGCACATTGGAGCTCTGAATTCCTTAATCTGTTTGCCCTTTCTGCAGCAGTACCTCCATTTGGTAAATAACCTGGGGAGGGGAGCAATGAAAGTAGTGAGGCAAAGCAAAGTTATTATGAACATGTTGAAATGTATGAAGGAACTAAAATGTGAGATGGGAGAGAAAAAGAAAAAAGAATGTCCCAGGGGCACATTTTGTTACTCAGTGGGCATTAGGTTGAATAAGTTACAAATAAACTGTCACCTTAAGAGCTACCAGACACTGACGCAAACAGAAACTGAAAACAACAGCTCCCCAAATATTATAGAAAACAGCTTTTGGTGTTTTACTGCATCTGCAGTCCTGAAAGTCAAGTTGAGCCTGTGCTTTGGCAGTGACTTCACTGCTAGTCATTTAATATTTTGTTTCTTTTTTATTATGATTTTTAGGTCTCAATGCTCTCTGTTCTGACTATACTGGGATGTACTGGCTTGGACAGATTTCCACATGACTGTTGCTGGTAGACTTGGGGCCAAGAAAGGTCAGCTTAACATGAACTAGCTTGTGGAGACCATCCACACTGTTTGCACATAAGCAAATATGGATTTAGTCCAAGCTCTGAAAAGAGAGAGTCAAACTCTAGGTTGCAGGAGTTCTATGGGGATGTGTCGCTCCTTATGAACCCTATTTGTTTTTACACTCTTCCCTATGTGCCCACTATTGCCTACTGCCATGACATTTTCTTCACCAGTGACACCGTTTTCTTCTCTGGTGACAAATTTTCAGACTTCAGCAAAAGTTTCTCCTTAAGTATGCATGTAAACACAGGCACAGACATAAATCGGATTTATTCTCAAGCTTTTAAAAGCAGTCCTTTCTCAGGTCCATTCAGTATTTGGTCAAGGGCTGAACTTCATGTTGGCTTGCTCAGGAACACAGAGCTCACTATGCTCCAATACCTTATGCAACAATACCTAGCCCTAGACAGTTTTGGCTATTTAAGAGGACCCTTGCTCAACTTTGGGAAAAAGATTTGACAGCATGAAGTGCAGAGGGATCATGACATTCATGGTCCCAAGGTCCTTTTCATTGAATGTAGAATTGTTGAACCCTGGAGTGGGAAAAACGGAACAGATGGTCTTATTTCCAGACCTATAATGCCATTGTTCATGCAGCACATTTGACCTAGGTCTCCAGGCTGGTTATATCTGCTAATTAAAAGTAGTTTCAGGTGGATAAAGAATAGCTTATACACTCGTTAGCACAAAGGAATAGGTTGTTCTTTTTGACTGTGGTAGGTACAACAAGAAGGCACGGGTTTACCCTGCAGCAAGAAAGACATTTGGGAAAAAGCTTCCTAATGAAATGGTGAAATAGATTGCCCAGGAACTGCAGTCTCCATCACCAAAGGTCTTTGAGATCAGGTTAGACTGACATTTTCCAGGAATGAGGAAGGCCATGTTAAACTAGGAAGAAAAGTCAAGTACCTTCATAATTTTTTGGCTCTCAGTTTTAGGCTACCTTCAGATGAAAACCACTCTGCAAAATAGAGTTGTATCTCACTTGTTATTTATTGGGGCTGAATGAAAAGACTAGATCACCATCAAATAAAACCTTCAAGGTTAAGTGAAATGTGCCAGGAACCACTGAGAACAAAAAGGTTTTGACTTTTCTATCATTTTGTAGTGCACTATAGGCACAAATTTGTTTTTCTGATCTGCAGCATAGAATAGAAGTTACCCTTTGGCTCTAAAATCCCCCTACCCAAGTTAAGGGAAGAAAAAAAAATTCTTCTCCCCAAAAATATGTTCTCAGGCTCATAAATACCAAACAACCCCTTCTGGACAGCCCTCAAGAATCTACTTTCCATTAATGAAGTGGATACCTATTCTTAGCTATTTTCATATACATTTTAATATGCAAAGAAAACCCTTCCCATCTCCTCAGATGAGATTCTGACATTGCCTAGTTTGCCTGTGAAATGTGGATATGTTTTTCTCCCTTGTGTGGTGTATGTATAGCACGTGCTCTACTTAGAAGGGAAGCAGAAATACAGGTGTGCATGCACGCCTGTAAATCTGCTTTTAGAAGGCAGAAATCCCAGTTCCGTAAGCACCTCCAGTTCCTTAAGCACCTCCATAAATCTCTGCTGGGAATTTTATGTCCACAGAGCACAACTTTTGAAATTATGCACATATTGAGGAACTTGGTGAAAAAGTGGGGCAACCCAGTGTTATTTTAAAATGTCTTCTTCTCACCTTACTGACTTGCTATCATATTTTCTGCAGCTTTCACATCATGCTAGCTGACCAGACAATTTATTAAGGACTGTGTGGGGGGAATACTGAAATGAACAGCTAACCACTCTGAATGTTGATGTTCAATGGAGTAATAGGCTTCCAAATAATTTCTAGAAGTGGGAAACCTTATCAGAGTGTGTATAAAAGTAACATGAACTCCAATCAGATCCTGTGTCTTCATTTCTGATAAACATATTTTGCAACACAGATATTAACCTTCTTAATATGAGAGCTGTGTTGAAAATTGATTTCTTATTATTTTTGAGGTCTGCAGCATTTGTGGGAAAGAAAAAGCCCAATAACATATTTTGCATAGAGTCTGATCAAACATTGTTTTTCTCTGGTAAACTGAAAAGTAGATAATGCTTTCACTCAAAGAGAACGTTTCACTTCAGTGCTCAGTTTTTTATTTCTGTTAAAAAATACTTCTGATTAAACAAATGTCATTTCCAATCAGAAAATCAAAAGATTTTATTTTTAAATGAGATGCTTTGTCTCCTACAGATTTTGTGCTTCCTGCTAAGTTTTTTGTTTGTCTGGCTGAGTCCCAGTAATTTGAGAAACTAACACAAACTCAGGAATAATTTTGAATTTACCAAACAGGCATTTTTCATCTGTTCTCAACCCAAGAATTTGGGTTTACCGGAATCCTTTAGTGGGAAGAGTGCCTCTGGGCTGGACCCTTACACTAAGTGCTCTTCAGCACTGTGACCTCCACATCAGTCTGGCATATAGTATTAAGACTTTAAGAGTTACTACCTTATCAATAAAAAAACCCCATCTCTATTATTTGACCTTAAAGTATGCCTTAGTTAAATTTCTTACCATGTTAAACTGAACTGAAGAATGAAAACCTACAATCTATGCTCTGCCCTTAGTAAGTTCCAGTAGGTCTCTGATGCCTACATAAGAAATCTTGCTGCTGAATTTGATTTTTTAATTATGACTCTCTTCATGTAGGGAGGTGTAAATGGACACTCAGTTACTGCTCTGCAAGAACTGAAGGGGGAAGATGAGGAAAAAGCATAGATAGGACTGTAATTTGCACATACATGATGGCCCAAGGATCGTGTATACTCAAGCTATTGTCCAGAGGCATTATGTGACTCTTGAAGACCTCTCTGATTCAGGTTTAAGCCAGGTGGCTCAACTCACAGTGGCAGGTTGGCTACATCGTTGTGAACTCCAGCATTAGGACCATGAATAAACACTGTACTCCAATTTACTGCAGCTAAAATCTGCAACTTAAACCTAGCTTTTGCAGCTATTTGTCTTTCATATGTTGCCTTTCTAGTTAAATGTGCCCTTAGCTCTATCTGTGTCAAATGAGTTAATGCCAAAGAAGAGTCCTTTGGAGTTTCCTCTAAATGCAAATTATCTTCTGTTCCAGCTTTAATAAAGATCCTGTCATCTGAATTAGCAGTTGATTGCATTAAACAGAACAGACTCAAATCCACTGCCCCTTACCCGACCCATCCCTACAAGTGGAAAGGACATAGCAAGTTGAAGAAACAGCCTTCACGTTGCCTTGTTGAAACCCTTGGATCTCTCCCTTTTTAAATGCCAGGAGGAATATGCCTCCAAAATAAAAAATCACTGTTGTCTTTTCTTGGTAGGTTTGTAAGTGCCTCCTCTGGACAAAGAGGACTTCTCCAGAAACAGAACTGGCCCCCATAATTTTGGTGTCCTGAAATGCATCTGGACTTTTACAGACAAGCTTATAGCAGCAGACTACCATGTAACAGGGAAGGCAGTCACGGACTGCTCCTGCAGTTACTTGCTTGCACCTGCCTGGCAGGAGCTGTGCACCCTGAGCAACTGTAAGTGGAGGTGGTGGTGAAAGTGTCTGCAGACCACTAACACCAAGGAGGAGAGGTATATTGAAAATACTCTGCAATGGGGAAGAATTCATCACCTACATGAAGCCATCCAACAGTGCCGTGTTTTTCCTGCGATGATCATCTGGAGTCTCTCTTCAGTCAGCAGAGAGAAGTGGCCCTGTGGGATGATCAACGCTTGCCTAGCAATGGAGTCCAAGCTGACCAGCATTTGCACATTCTAGGTGCCAGTCTTTTCCCATCAAAAGCAGCAGCACAGTGGTTAAAGCACCCATGGGACCTTTGTTGTCCAAAATGGAGGAGTTGCTAGGCTTTTAGTTATTTCCAGAAACACTTGGACTTGGACACCCAAATCACTGACAAGAACTTACCCACCTTGGATGGGCTAAGGCATGCCATGAGCTTCATTGCCTTGAACCTGATCATTCCCACCAACTAGATACTTGGGTGGTCCTTGGGATGGGACATGGAGCTCAGTGTGGACTCACTAGCCCTCAGGGGAAAAAACCCTAGAAGAGGACAGGTAGGAAAGACCTAGCACCAAAGGCAAAAAGATTGGCTTGAGCTGCAATTAGCCAAGCTATGCGTCTTTTTTTTTCTTCTTTTTTTTTTTTTTTAAGGAGTATTATGACCTATAAATCCTGAAATCTCCTTCACTAATGAACTCTTGTTTTCAAGGACTTTATTGCTGTGTGTGCAACAGTTCAGTATCTGTGCTCAATCGACTGTGACAGATAAGAGAAACGAAGATGCATAGGTGCAGATGGTCACATCAGACATTTGCATATCCTTAGTTTTATAGCCAGGCTATCAAACAGATAACTATGATGGGACATTGCAGACATTACCCTCTGGTCAAGCGTTTTAAGCACTTTGGACTTGGCAGGGGTTTGTGGCATTCAGCTGGAACTTCTCAGGCCAGGCAGGGTTTCACCCACCTCAGTCCTGCCTTGGTTTGCATCCAGCCTGCATAGCAAAATGGTCTGGCCCTGTGAAAGAAATGGGGAGTGGGGAGCACATTTCTGTCTTTAGGAAGGACCATGACTTATCTGCCTTCTTGGCTCTTTGTATCTGGACAGTCATACTCCTAGACAGGAGCAAAGCAGACAGCAGGACCTCACTGATGGAAATCCCATAACCGTGGGACTCAATACTGATGTCTGAGCAGGCATCTGGCACCTTCTCAGACGTCCTATTGCCTATCTGCAATACAATGCAAGAACAAGAATGGCCTTTGTCCTTGGAATCAGTAACTTAAATACAGACAGTCGGGTTGGGTTCCACATCATCTTACCTTAGAGAACGCAATCTGAGCTGGTCACTTTCAATCCCCTCTATAATCAGAAGAGAGAAATCTTTAGGGTGTGATTCCTCTAAGCTACATTAGCCACCTGCTGCAGGAAGAGATAATTGTGCCCTCAGCCTTGTGGCATCGCTCCCCACCAACTGTGCAGGTAGCTGAGAGTGACTAACTCAGAGGGAGAAAACCACCCTGGGCAAGAGATTTCCCTGCCTGAAGTTATCCCAGAATTGGGGAGCTGGGAGGGTGTGGTCCAGAATTAGTCAAGAGGGATGTAACTGACTTAGCTTGGTCAAGGATACAGTCATCCTATGGCTAGTTACTGCTTTAGGGGAGCTAAAATGTCTTGAAGAGCTCTGTCCCAGAGGCCAGCTAATGCACCCACAACCTGGGAGGGTGAGCCTACAGTGTTGTACTGCCCCAGAGGCACTTAGCAGCACATGTCTCCAGACCTGGGCATCTTCTACAAATGCTCTATTTCACCATTGGACTATGACCAAAATCCACCTGTGGGTTTCCTGTTGTATTAGTGCCTTTCTGAATGCACCAGTGAAAGCATTTAGCTATGGAAAAGATCTCCTCCATCATGATTCAGGCTGTTGGCATGCTGGGAATCATACGGTCTCCTCCGTATTCTGACCCTGCAATGTTTTTGCCCCAGAATGAGCTGAAGAAATCGATTAGGTGAGAACTGGAAGGAATCCTTGCTCCAATTTCTCGCCCCACTTTGAGTTTTACAGACTCATGTCTTGTTTCTTGTCCTAACACACTGGGTATAATTAGACAACCCTAGAGCTAACAGTGTCTGCCAGACTTGCTGAAGACGCAGAGGGAAACACTTGTCAGTCACCCACTAGGGAGGTTGCCCTTGCAAAGCAAAGTGGTGTGCCATGACCTACATCGCATGCACCCACCTACACCATGTGTGGGCTGCGTCTTCTCCTGGGGGAAGCCCAGCAGCTGCGTGTGGGTACTATTCCAATTAGTTTTCACATTGTCAGTGTGAGTGCAATATGGAGACATGCTGGCATGTCCTGCATGACAGCATTCTGCCAACAAAAGAGACTCCCCCTGCTACTGGGAAAATATCATCTATCTGCAAATTTGTCCACAGCTTTACAGATATTTGTATTGTTCCATTAAAAGAGTAATTTTTATTTTAGAAATACATGTCTGCCTCTAAGCATGTGTATCTATATCCCTCTCTACATACAATACTTGGCTGGCATTTTTCAAACTCAGCCACTTAAGCAACAGAAGGGTTGTTTTTTTAATCCCTATGTGTCATTAGCTAACAGCCTGTATCCTTCCATCTTAGGGAGGAAAAAGCTCTCAGATGAAACCCCAGTCCCTTTCTCACAGGCTGAGTCAGCAGGAGATTGTTATTTTTGTGTTGCTGGAAGGCAAGTGAAGGGGGACAGTGGACTCACACTGCCCACGCCACCCAGAAGGAATGGTGAATGCTTCACAGAGTCCACAGCATCCTCCCTAGGCATGGTGGGTCATACCCAGAGCTGCAGAAACACCTTGATGAGGATGTGCCCTCAAATCCCAGAGTTGTTCAGGGTTTGTGGGTTTCACGCTTAGGCTTCACCATCCAGGGGAGATGCTGGCTGTTGTTGTCCACGTGACCTGACAAGTTTTCTGGCTCTTAGTGTCCTAATGGACACAACAGCCACCCCCTGCCACTCACTTCCACTTGCATTATGTTGGTGGGAACATTAGGGGCTTTCTACATCCTGGAGAGATGTTAAAAAAAATAAAGGCTGGCTAAAAACAATCAGGCTGTATATTTGCAGGCAAAACTCTGCAATTAGATGGGGTCTGTTACTTAAGACTGAGAGAACAAAGTGAAATACAGCAGCAAATGCAGTTACTGCTATGGAGAGGAGCAGATGGGGGAAGGCTCAGCAAACATAGTTTGCTTGTTTTCAAAACTTTTCAACAACATCTTTTTTCCTTTTCTTTCTTTTTTTTTTCCCTTTCCCCTCTGGCTGTTGCTGGATGATCTGTACTTACATGTTTGGAATAACTTTAAAACCTAATAAACACACAGCTTTGCAGCTAGTGTGAGTATTGGGAGGTGGTATTTCCTCCCTCTGTCCTGTCCTGTGAAATCAGGAGGACCTTTATTGGGGTTATAATTGAAGTTCACCCTTTAATCTAGGGCAAAATACTTTGCTAACAGAAATATAGGGTTTGGTCCTGAAATAATTGCAAATTCAGACTGACGGTCAAACTTTTTTTTCCCCCCAATCTCATATATATAAAATAACAAAGAAACCCTTTGCTTCATAGCCTTGTATTTAGAGTCCTCTTCCTGGATGTGGAAACCCTCAGTTCAAGCATTTTCCTTTTTTCAGGGAAGGGGTGAGGCTCTGAATTCACATGTGATACAAAAACACCCTTTGCCACCAGCTCTAGGGCATTTCAATGGGGACAACCTTCAGTCAGAGCCATGGGTCTTAAAGTAGGCATAAAATAAGCCAGGAAGCAATGGTGAAGGACAAAGATTATTCACAGATTTAGTTATGCCTATTTGCATAATAGTTCTCAGCAACACTGGCCTGTAGCTAAAACCCTGAAATCTCCCCCTCACACTGCTCTTGGGTTGAGCACTGATCCTGAAATAGTTTCTGTATAGGGAAAAGCTGTCGATGTGTCAGGAGGTCTGACCATCCTCCTACAAACCTCAGGTAGCTCAGATTTTCAGCATTCCCAAAAGGATTCAGTATCACAGACTTCCCATAGCCACAGGGAGACTGATGGGTGCTTCTCCCCCACGTTTCGCCCCTCTAAAACTGCTGTACCCTGCTGGGATAAAATACCCTTTGAATGTCAGATAAGCAGAAGCTGGGAGGTGGCTCTACCTCACTCCTCAGGGACACTTCTGACTCCTCGGGGCCTCCTGACTCACAGGCAGTGCCTGGGGGGCTGCACTACCCACCTCCTTGGCGGGGGAAGGCAGGTGGGCAAGGCAGAGCCCCGTCCCCGCGGGGAGAGAGCTGCTTTTTGCCATGACTCATCTGTGTGCTGCCTTCGGAGGGAGAAGCAGCAGCTTCGGTGAGTGGGAGTCGCTCTGCTATTTTCTGTTTACAGGTTTTTCTTGCTGTCTTTTCCCACCTAGGGGACGATGGTTTTGAAAGCCAGAGTGCAGTCATTTTGTGGCTAGAACTTTTTTTTTTCCCTTTCTTGATGAAGATTGAAAGTTTGGTGTCTGCGGGAGAAACTGGAAAATGGATAAGGGGAGAGGGAGAAGGAAAAATTTATTTTGGGCAGGGATGGACTATGCATAGGCTACTCTCATTTTACAACCCAGCATCCAGCCTGTCCAGGGGGTTTACTGGCACTAAAGGGCAGCAATATGTCAACTTGAGAAATATGGGGGGAAGGGGAAGAAGAAGGCTTCTTTGCCTCCAGATCTTGGATGGATGTTCGATCCTGGACACCACAGCCCACGTCAGTCCTGCCACACAGGACCGAGATAAGCTACCATGAGTCCCTTTGGGTCAATGCTTCTCCCCCTCAAAACTGTCAATCTTCCCATCAAACTCAGTTGTCACTGAGGTCCATTTCACGCTGGATGCATTAGCCATGGTGAATCAATTGCATGCCTTGGGGCTGGGTTATTAGTGCCATTATCTTGTTTACTGCTTGTGGATCTCCCTAGCTTTAAAGCAATGCCCTTCTAACACTCTAGCAAAAGAGAAGGTCAATCATTCCTGTGTTTCACATGTCAAAATGATGATGGGGAGATGGATTCCCTAAGGGTCTTTGCTCTGCCAGGCTTATGTTGTCTGCAGGGCTTGATCCTGTCCACATTCTCTGGGAATACCCTCCAGCCTGGGCCTCTCATTGCACACAGTTACAAGTGAAAAGGTCTGACACAGAGCAGCCCAAGGCCAGTATCACTCACAACTTTCAAGGCTCAAAACCTTGCTCAAAAAGCGAACTTACTTGTCAGAGACCACTTGATGGAATCACCTAGGCAACGGTAGAGGATATCCTGCACTGGACTGGGATCCTTCCTGTTGAAGCCGTGGACTAAATGGTGATGTGGATTTGAATTGCCAGGAAACCCTTGTATTAGTCCATAGCTGTCCATGAAGTAAGAGTCCCACCATGGGAGCTGCACTTGGAAAGCTCATTAAATAGCTTTGGCCCCAAACCTATTGTTTGGCCATCTCTGGCATCAAGATAAAGCTCTACACAGAGAGCTGGGGTTTAAAGCTTGACATGATGAATGAGTGTTTAATAGCGGTGAACCAGCTTCAGTTGGCCAAGCTTAAGTTCTCCAGGATACCTACAGCCTGGTGAGCAGAGCATGAGTCTTGGTTCTGAAAATTCTGGTCTTCTCAGTCAGACTTGAACCTCCACCTCTTCTCTAACTGCCAAGTGCAACAGCCAATTTACTTCACATATGTCTCAAGCAGCAAAGTTTTGTGAGACTAGGCTGGCTTAGCTGCCTTCCTCCAGGAGAGATTTCCAGGCCTGGATCCTAAGTGAAGACCTCCCAACAGCCTGATGTTAACTACCTGACTTCCAAACAGATCTGAAGCTCCTGTTTCCCCCTTCCCAACATATCCTATGAAATACCAGCTGGCACATACAGTCTCAATTCTTGGCAGGAAATGTCTGTCTGTCCAAGAAAGCTTATTTTGCACTTGCAGGAGCTGCAAAATTAGCAGCTGAGGCTTAGCCAGGTACAATAGTGGAATTTTGGAGGAGGAACCATGAAAAGATGCAGCATACACCTCATTTGTGAAAGGGGTGAGTACCTGGAGAAGTGGCCCAAGGTTAGAAAAAGCACTCTCCAATGCTAAGAGACCATAGTACATGTGCCTAGCCTTCAGGGCTGGGTCAGAGTTGTGATACCCATGAGGATGCAGAACCTCCCATCCTCCAGATCACACATTTCATTGACACGGTCCCTTTCATTTTACTTGTCCAGTTTTAATGTTTTCTTTATGTTTTTATATTTTTTATGGTTTTTTTATGTCCAGTTTATGATTGCCTGTTTTGCATGGACAAAGAATGAAGCTGAATCATGCACCCAGATTTAGGTCAGGGTAAAGTTTTGAATCCCACTGTTGAAACAGCCAGACACTAAGGGAAGGAGGGATTCTTGCAAAGGATGAAGCAGATGGGTGAACTGATGGCCTTCAACTGCAGGAGGTTGCTGTGGAGGGAGCTAAAGATGCTCCAGCCCTTTTCCCCATCCCCACATGCTTGCTCTGGTCCTTGCTCTTTGCAGGACCCTGGTATAAACTCAGGTAAACTTTGTGGTGGCTCTGCCTTTCCTTCTGGGCTGAGGGAAGCCAAGTATAGCCAGAGGGTGTCACATCTTGGTGATGTCCATTGCCTACATTCCCAGATCTACCCTCACTCTACAAGCAGCATGTAGCTTTTGTCAGTGCTTTGGATGAAGGCCCTCTCCACGTGCCCTCTGAAACAGCCCCTGCACAAGGACTGCTCATGAAACTGGAGCTGTTTTACCAAGCAGTAGCATAACCAAACAACATACACCTTGTTCTTACCAGTTTTGGGTACTGTGATTAAAAGTTAAGTTGTTAAACAATAACATTTAAATTCAGGAATTGTTCTTTTTTTTTTTTTTTGTCCCAAACCCTTTACATTTAAGCAGAGATATACCCTCCAATCATTTCCAACTGCCTCTCTATTTAAAACAATTGAAGGCAGAGAAAATTATGTGCAACTAGGTGCATACTGTGGAACATAACTCTTTTATTTATTTAAAAGGCAGCGATGAGCCATGTATGTTATACAATTATACGGAAGATAGCAAGATTGCTGCGTTTTGGAATAAAAAAGTGTCAGCATTTGGAGAGAAGGGGGATTACTGGAGCCAATTTATGTAGTTTAGAGTGATTTAAGTCTAGTTAAACAATTGCACATCATAGTACAATATAAGACATAATAAGCCAAGGGAATTGAAAAGTTTTCCAGCCTGTTTTATATGCCAGCTTCCCAGTTGGTGTTCCACCAGAGAAACCCGTGGGGGTCTGTCATCTGGGGAGAGGCTGCTCCTGACCTGGGTTTTCCTGAAGTCTGTTCTCTCTTGCTTTGTTGTGTGGTCAGTCATTCACCCCATTGTGTTTCCTCCAGGGCTCTGAATGGGCTTTGCACCATTATACGAGCCATTAGACAAGCTGGTCTTACCAATCATCCCAGCTCAGCTGCTTCAAGTGTCCGGCGAGCAGTTCTTTTATTTTTATTCTTTCATTACCCAAAGTTTTTCCTGTGAGTGGAAGTCAGGGCAGACCGCACCGAGGCTAGAGGTAAAAGGAGCTGGGAAGGGGTGTTTAGGAAGAGACATTGATGTTTCAGGACTTCAGTGCCTATCAGCATTAAGGTTACCTATCTGTTTGAGGTACTTTGGAGGATGGGGAATAGGTAAAGGGCCACTTATCGCTCAGTCTGAGGGCTGACAGTGTTTCTCAGATCTGAGCGCTCTCCAGCCTCAAATGCTTGAGAGTTCTCACCTGCTAGAGCAGAGGGAGAGTCCTTTTACTGATGGGGGAACTGAGGCACAGGGGAACGAATGGATCTTTTTTTTTATTTTACTAGTTTTACTGAGCTGCTGCTCAGCACCTCTGGGAAAAACACAGCAAATAAATACCAAACTAGCTCCATAAAATATATTTTCTTAGTTTAACCATGTGGAACATCACAGATTTCTATTAAAGGGGCAGGAGTTCCCCTTCCAAAAGTCTGCATCCAGAAAGGGTGAGAAAGCTGTTACACTAAAGCTTTGACTTTGAAACAGTCCCTTCTCTACGTGCAGATTCAGTTCAGGAAGGGCAGAGGAGTTAAGCAATGCAGCTCTGAGATGATAAACGAGCACTTGGTTGGCTTGCATGATCTCTGGATGGGAGCAGAGTGGAAAGGGTGAAATAAGGGGTAGGCTGTGAGCCAAAAGACCTCAAAACATGCAAGTCCAAGCAAGTCACAGGAGTGTCAGCAGGATCTCCCCAGGGATGGGGAGCAGGCTGAACAGCTTCAGGTTGAGGGAGAAGGTTGCAGAGAAATAAGACTCTGCAATCGCCCTGCTGTGAGTGACTAATGTTGTGATTGCAGCAGAAGTGGGTGACACCTGCTAGTATCATCCTGCCTGAAATGGCAGTGAGGGTGCAGGAGAACAACATCTGGGCACTAATGCAAAGGTGATATTGGCTTATGAATGGTCTCCCCTGACACAGACTCCTCGTTTCCTCTAGCAGAGGTGCTTGGAGGAACTTAACTTCAGACATGGTTGTTATTTGTTGTGGTGGGAGTTTTCGGACAGACAGCGTTAAACAGCCAACTTTTGGGGCAGATATAAGAGTACATGTTGCCCCTGCTTCAAACTCCAGCTAATGATCCCAACATCTGATTAAGAAAACCAGCTCTCCAGGCTGCATTTGTCTTGGCTTGTGGAGTCCTATCCACAGCACCATACATCCACCCTCTCTTCCCAAGTTAGCTGGTGCAGTAAGGTCTGTGGACAGGGTGTAGATAGAAGGTGCTCAAGTTCACCTTCCCCAGCACCACACAGCTCCCAGGCTAGAGGAAAGTACTCATCGAGTTAAATGCTGACTGCAAGCTACCCGTGTGACAACTAAGAGCCTTGAACTTATCCTCTCTAGTCCTTCCCAGATACCCATCCTGCACCCTCTCTCCCATGCCTGAGGTCAATATGCCTCGGATGATTTGGTTTTAGGGGTCTGAATACTCCTGGATTCACTACACAGCAAAGCATTAGAAAAAAAGAGCATAGCAACCTAGTGGCTTTCTACGAGGGAGTTACCACATCAGTAGGCAAGGGAAAAGCAATGGATGGCATCTATCTGGACTCCTGTAAAGCCTTTGACACGGTCCCCCACAACATCCTTCTCTCTAAATTGGAGAGATATGGTTTTGATGGGTGGACTGTTCAGTGGATAAAGAATTGGTTGGATGGTCACATCCAGAGGGTAGCAGTCAATGGCTTAATGCCCAGATGGAGATCAGTGACAAGTGATGTCCCTCAGGGGTCTGTACTGGGACCAGTGCTGTTCAATATTTTCATCAATGACATTGACAGCGAGATCAGGTGCACCCTCAGCAAGTCTGCAGATGACACGAAGCTGAGTGGTGCAGCTGACACGCCAGAAAGACGGGATGTCATCCAGAGGGACCTGGACAAGCTGGAGAAGTGGGCCTGTGTGAAACTCATGAGGTTCAACAAGGCCGAGTGCATGGTCCTACACTTGGGTTGGGGCAATCCTCGGTTTCAATACAGGCTGGGGGATGATGTGATCGAGAGCAGCCCTGCAGAAAAGGACTTGGGGGTACTGATAGATGAAAAGCTGGACATGAGCCAACAATGTGCACTCGCAGCCCAGAAGGCCATCGTATCCTGGGCTGCATCAAAAGCAGCGTGGCCAGCAGGTCGAGGGAAGTGATTCTGCCACTCTGCTCTGCTCTGGTGAGACCTCACCTGGAGTACTGCATCCAGCTCTGGAGCCCTCAGCACAAGAAGGACATGGATCTGTTGGAGCGGGTCCAGAGGAGGGACACGAAAATGATCCAAGGGCTGGAGCACCTCTCCCACGAGGACAGGCTGAGAGAGCTGGGGTTGTTCAGTCTGGAGAAGAGAAGGCTGTGGGGAGTCCTTATAGCAGCCTTCCAGTACTTAAGGGGGGCCTATAGGAAAGATGGGGACAGACTTTTCAGCTCATTGTCCTGTGACAGGACAATGAACAATGGTTTTAAACTAAGAGAGGGCAGATTTAGACTGGATTTAAGAAAGAAATTTTTTACAAAGAGGGTGGTGAGGCACTGGAACAGGTTGCCCAGAGAGGTAATGGAGGGCCCATCCCTGGAAACATTCAAGGTCAGGTTGGATGAGGGTCTGAGCAACCTGCTCTAGTTGAAGATGTCCCTGCTCTTGCAGGGGGGTTGGACTGGATGACCTGTAAAGGTCCCTTCCAATCCAAACCATTCGATGATTCTATGATTCTAAGCTAAAGTGAGAGATGGACCTACCGTCCAACGACTCTCACACACCTTATGATTACTCCTCTATGCCATGCTGGGGCTCAGCCCTTTATTGCACAACTCCTCGGGGTGCTTCTCCAAAGCCCTGAGCATCATGCCTTGGACCCACAGACTTCCCAGCCACAACTGATGAACCTCTGCAGATGAACCCCTTCCAGGTTGCTGGAACTCTTGGGTTACAATGCAAGGGATATGAAAAGGAAAGTCACTTGATATTGCCTGAGCTCTGAGGACAATTACCAGTGCCTGGCCACCTCTTCCAGGCAGTGCTCAAGGCTTCGAGCAGCACCAGCTGCAGCTGCAGAGTCATCATTACCAGCAGAGCTTAGCTCCTTGCTAGAATTAATGGTTCGAGCCTGCTTAATTGAAGGTTTCTCCCCTTTGCCCTGAATGTTAATCCTTTCTTCAGCCATGAAATTGCACAGGGTTTTGTGAGCTGCCATCTTGCCTGTAATGGTGGCATTTCAGCTCAGTGAGGCACTGAAAGGGGGACTAGATCACCCCATACCTTCACTTGCGCCCTCTTCCCAAGAACAGCAGAAACAATGCTTCAACATCACATAACATAATTTTATTTGGTGTTTTTGGATACCTATAAGAACTGCCAGCCCTTGCAAACATCTTCATCCCAGGAAGAAGTGGGAAAGAATCTTGAAAATAGCTTTTCAACCTCAGAGAAACTGAAATAAAGAAAGTCTGACTGAGACAGCTTAAAATGTATGATTCATCGATGGCAGAGCTGAGATGAGATCTGAGAAAGACCAAAACCCTGCTCTAAGCACTGTATCACACTCCTGCAAACTGATGGCAGCAGGGGTGTGGTGGTGAGCTAGATTGTCATGAGGAGATAGGTGTAGGTGCTGGGAAGACAACACAATCAGGGAATAAAATAATCCCTTGAGACCAGGACAGGCTTCACAGCTCATTCCTGCCCACTCTCGTGATTATTTATGATGCAAAGCGGCTGCAGGGGGTTGCCATGTGGGAATTTTTGTCAGAGGTTGCTTTTGAGACATTATTGCTTCTTTTGCAGAGCCACAATGTGATTGCAGACGCCGCTGAGCTGCAATAGTGTGTGGAGGTTGCAATGCAGAGAGCCTGTGTCTCACCTCTCATTTGCAAAATGTGTAACTAAGGAGAAAACCCACAGAGTCCTGGTCCCTCCCTGGCAGACCTTCATTCTCTTTTGTTTTGTGCTTGGCTCTTCATAATCCAAAAATCTGGGATAATTTCCTCTCCAGACAGACTCTGAGCATCAAGAAGGTAAAAAATACTTCAGTAGCTTCAGGGATTGCTGAGAGTGGATTTAAGCAGGAAGCAGAATGCATTTTCCCGGGTGGTCTCATGCGTATCGCTCACACGCTGGGGAAAAGGGAATAGACTGACGGAGGGATAGTCGTAAAGCAGCAGAAAAGAGAGACTTACATCAGAGCTACTGATTTCCATCTCTACGTCACCTAGCAACATTCCAGTTAAGGACTTAACTTCCGAGAAATTGATTCCCTGGGAATTTTCCCATTAGGTGGCACCACTGGCCTTGAGAAGGCTTTCCTCTGCTCTGGCTCCTTCATGCCAGATAGACCTAAATCCCAACGCATACCCCCCAAAAAAAAAGCTCAGGAAGAGTTGAAAGACGAATGGGATTTGTGCAGACATGGGCTGCACAAATCCCAGAGGAGACATGGAAGTGACACAGGCTGTCAGTTCTAATTAAATTTGGAGAAAAACTTTTGATAGGGCCCAGCCTATCTTTGCAATGGGCATAACACAGATTCAGGAAAACCCCATGGAGTGACTCCATAGCCTGGCTTCTCTGGACAAAAGCGTGTTATGGCTTCATTAAAAGTGTACAAAAGCTGCTGAGCTGGTTCCTGGTTCCTGAGCCATGCAGTATGCTCCAAGACAACTCATGCAGACTATGGCTTTCTAGAGAACAAACCAAAATGCTCATGTGGTGACACCACCGCACTCCCAGTGATCCTCATACCACGCAGTGTAGCAGACAGTGCATGCACAAGGGTAATTTCTAGGGAAAGCCAATGCTTCAGCTGAACTCAGTAGTGGAAATACCTTTTCTCATTGTCACTGGGTAACATCAGTTCTGGCATGGCTGCAGGGAGCTGAGTTGTAACTCAGAACAATGCTGTTCTTGATGCATATATGAATTGCTGCTAGAAAGGGGATGATCAGTTTGCCAGACTCACACGCTGATAATGTCCAAGGTGTCATACAGAGCCTTCCAGAGTTGATGTTCAAAGTTTTTTTTTTGGGTTGGTTTGGTTTGGTTCAGTTCGGTTGGGTTGGGTTTTGAAGGGAGATTCAATTTGAGGACTCAGCACCAGTGTTCCCAGTTTCTGTGGACTCTGTCTAGTGACTAGGTCAGGTTTAGAAAATTTACCTTGTTGGCCTTTGAGAAGTCAGGTGAGATGAATCCCACCCCAGGAACCTTTTCCAAACTGCTGGGGTTTGCAGAAAAAAGTCCTGCCAGGCTCAGCAGGTCTTCTCTTGTGGTCTTTGTTACCTATCATACTGATGTCCCCCTCTGGCCTTCTAGGAATTTGGTAATCATCAGCTCTGGTAATGCTAAATAGCTCACAGCTCTTAAGGGAAGACCAAAACAGTGCTCTTTCCACAGAATCAGAGACACCAATGTTTTAAAATAGACAGAGTCTTTAAAGAAAAAATAGACCTGGAGCAGGTCCACACTCCAGACATTAGTAACCCTTCAAAGCAAAGCTTTACATACAAGTAAATACTTATGATGGACCCCACAATAATCATCTAATAAATCATCTGGCTATGCAATCCTTTTTCTCACTTCCTTCAGCATCCAAATGAGTAAAAATATGCCAGAAAGAGTTTTCTGTTCCTGCAGGCTGATCCAAGCTGTATTTGTAGGCTCCTTAGTCACTGAGCTTAAGAAATTGCTCCTGTAAGCATCTTCTGTAGATAAATATAACCAGACCTGCTCTGAACATACAGCCTTGGTTTGTAGATTATTCGGGGGGGCGGGGGGGGGCAGGGGGAGATTGCAAGATTTGTTCCTCATCCTCTTTCCTAGACAATTGGAAAGACTTACTGGGATCAATCCCCAACTACCTTCTTCTTATGGATCCTGAGGTCCAGGTGGAGGTGAGAGAGACAGTCAGTAGGATAGATAACAAGGATTACTCATTTCCACTTCAGGGCTGAGGTCTAATCACTCTTCTGTGGCTCCAAATCCCTGAGCAATATTCTAGGTTCCTCTCATATCAGTGTCTCTACCAGACACAAAATGTAACAGAGGAATTGGTTTTTGGGTTGCCTTGTCTAGTGGCCATGGTCTTTAGTGATGCTCTGGATTTGTTACATGCACCTGTTCTCAGCACCATAGAGCTTTCAAGGGCTGGATCTGGCATGTTTCTAGGTCACATATAGGAGACAATTTATAAGTAGAAATGGACAAGAAGCAGAACTCTGTAGCAGTGCTCAGCTGTCCAAAAGCTCCCCACCTCATAAGCACAGAGATGCTGAAACCCTCAGCCACGTATGTGTGATCAGCTCCTCAGGGGGTAGGATCACTGGGGAGGGTAGGATCACCATTGGGATCCAGGGGTGGAAGTGGTTTTTCAGAAACGAAACCCACTTAGGGTACAATCCTGATGGCTGGGTATTGCAAGAGGTTCCATAGCCTAGTTTGGGAGCCCTAGATATCAGGAACTGTTATCTAATGAACCTCTGTGAGGAAATATCTGCTGCTGTCGAGCTGAACATTCAAACCCAGATTAAATGTATTTTTGACACCTTTCACTACCAGTTTTTTAGCAGTCATGGAAAACTTACTGTGCATTTCACATATGTATTTTGGGGAGATGTGAATCTGGAGCTGGTGAAAGATGGTAGATTGTCTGTACTGGGAGTGAAAGTCCTCTATTTGCAGAATAAGTTGGTGGGCTGGGCAAACATCTCCCATATCACTGCATGAGTATGCTTGGCTCCCATTCCCTAGCTGGAGAGAGACAGATTGATATGAAAGGAGTAGCCAAGCTCCGCGAATAACTCCAGATCCTTCAATGGGCTCTGTGAAAAGATATTAGAAATGTCTGTTCTACGCTAATGCTCTTGGCTCGTCCTCGGACCAAGGTTGCCGTTTAACTCCTGATTTTGGTTGGTTTTTATGATATGGATCTTGGTCTTTAGGTACAGCAAGGAGACCCACTTTCTTATTTCTTACCAGCACACCCAAACCTCTCCATACAGAGAAGGGGCTGAGATATTACAGTCCTTGTTTTGGTATTTTGGATATGTCAGACCAGTTTGGAAATGCAATCCCCACATTCTCTCTGATGCTGTTGTTTGTTTTATTGACAGGAGTGCAAACACCTCTGTGCTCCACCCAGTTCTGATCTCTACTCTGCAATTAGCAGCATGTGCCATGGACCAGTGGCATTGCAAGCAAGTCTAATCCTGTGGAAGAAAATAGCACTAGCCAACACAACTGCCATCCAAGCCTGACACCCTAAACAGCACTAAAAAGAAAGAGAGTTTGAGGAATGAGACAAGGTTGTCTCTTCAACACCAGAAGCACAGAGAGAGCAGTCTATGTTTGATTGTCCCTTTTACTCTTTTTCCATTCACAATCATCTCTTGAGCCCTCCCTACAATCAATCTGTCTTTCTCTTCATCCTCGTCACTTCACATTCAGCTTCCTCATCTGTAGCTTTGTATCTATAGAGAACTAGCTCCATCTCCTTATTTTCCTTGCAAGGACTTGTGAGTGCCAGATCCCTTCTTTAATCTCAAGGTAAGTGTATTCCTCTCTCAGACCTTCAAGAACACTTGTTTTGTTTCCCTGCTCTGCTTCTCTACATCCTCCAGAGTCATGCTATTGTTAAAGTCATACACATACACAGAGGTGATGTACGTTGGCAAGGAGCCTGTGTTGGTGCAGATGGTTAGACCACTGCTTTTGAGCCCAGTCTGTCTGTATCCTGTTCCCTGCAAACAACAACTTTGACTCACAAGCTAATGTCAGCTAACCTTGTCTGAAAAGGTTGAAATGTAATTACATTCCAACAGGTTTTGTGAAAATTAGGGCCACAGCAGGGCTGAAGTAGCTCAGCTGGGAGAGCGTTAGACTGAAGATCTAAAGGTCCCTGGTTCAAGCCCGGGCTTCAGCAGTGTTTTCCTGTAGGTTTTTTGTGCCCAGTGCTGGGCTTTTCAGTACAAGAGAGATATGGAGCTACTGAAGAGAGTCCAGCAAAAGGCCATGAAGATGATGAAGGGACTGGAACATCTCTCATATGAGGAAAGGATGAGAGACCTGGAACTGGTTGCCCTGAGAGGTTGTGGAGTCTCCATTCTTAGAAATATTCAAAAGCCACCTGGATGTGGTCGTGGGCAACTGGCTCTAGGTGGCCCTGCTACAGCAGGGTGTTGGATCAGATGACCTTCAGAGGTCCCTTCCAACCATTCTGTGTGTAGTGGAGAAAGACTCAAGTTTATGTCTACAGCAGGGAAAAGCAAGGCTAATGTCATCCTCATGTATTTCCATTAGCAGTGGCCACCTGGCCAATCAACACAACCGTACAGGCTGACCAACCAGTCAACAAACAGCTGTGATTAAGATTAGGGTATCAGAAGACATATAAATAAAAACAGGTTTATACATTCCTATCCTTATAGAATCGTTTATTGAGTTCAACTTCTTCCCGTTTTCAGATAAGCTAATAGCTCTGTGGACAGAGACTGCTTCAAAATTATCTCATCACCCGCTCTGAAATCCTAGTGTCTGTCATCTGTTGCAAGATCTGCAACACTACGTCACGCGCAGAGCCCCCAAATAAACTTCCGTTCTCATTTAAGACACCATCTGTGTCCCATTTCTGCAGCGCTTGGCAGAGATTGCTTCTCTTCTATGGTATGTTTGTTCCCCTCGCTGAGCTACAGCCTTCTTTGGAGGTGGGAAAGTCAGCGGGTGGAACGGATGCCAGCTCTGTGCAAATGGAGATCACTTTGCTGTGACTGTGTCCTTGGGTAGCAGAGTTCTCTTGGTGTTCAGCCTTGGTCAGGTGATCCTGGAGCAGACTCAAGGGCAGCCCCACAGAAGAGCTAGAGCCAATACTAGGTCATGTTTGGCTACAAGAAAAGGAAGAGGCTTCACTGGGATGTTGGCTATTAATGAGGGCAAGAGCAATGAGGTGAGGAAGAGCCAAGTTGGGGACATCATGGACAGGTCCAAATGCACTGGAACACCCAATTGCTCTGGGTCTTTTTACCAGGTAATCGGTGGAGTTCGTAGTCTTGTCTTCCTATTATGCAATTAAATTAAGCTTTATTGCATAATTCAGACAGCTGCAACCCACAACAAAGCCTAAACAGCCTTAGCTTAGGCTCTCCATCAAACCAGCTGAATGATCTGTGCAAATTGCATTGCTGTGCCTCAGTTTCCCTAGCTGTAGCAGTGATGCCTGCCTTCCCTTACGTACCCCAAGCATAATAAGAGTTAACTTGCAGGTGAAAGTACTCCGTGTTCTCAGCTTGTTTTTGTGTGTTATCCCAGCACGTGTCCCCACGGATGATGCTGTATTACTCACACACCTCTCAAGTCCTCTTTTTCTCTAATTCCTTTTATTTGCAAGAGCTATGAACAGTCATACTATCCAGGAAAACACAGCCTTCATAATGCTGGCATCAGCGTCACTGAGCTGTGCTCAGGAGACTGTTCCTTAGGAACTCCTATGACTTTCAGGTGAATTTACCTCAAAGTTGGTCCGAGGGGGGAGTGATAAGAAAGAAGAGGACAGCTCATCTCAGAAGAACAGCGAAAGATGAGGTAAATAATGAGGAAAAAGTGTAGGAAAGAGGATGACAAACTGTAGTTGATGTAAGAGACTACAGAAGCCTGGGTCATCACTGATACAGACCATTGTAAATGGCCAAGAAGGACTTTGGGATTCATCTGGAAAGGGACTCTATCACATAAATGGAGATGAGAAAAACTTGGAACATTTTGCCTATCATGGCAAAGGCTAGGAGAGATTGAGTATTTTCTGTGTGTATCTGGAGGAGATAAACACCAAGGATGAAGAATATGTGGTTGAGCTAGAAGGCATCATTATAAGGCATGGGTTTAAGCTGGTTAAGGATGTGTGCTAGCTGTAAATTCAAAATTTTCTACTAGTCAGTATACAGCAGCCCTCAGTGAGCTCTTTCCTGTCCTTCAGGAAGGGCAACAGCTGACAGAGAAGTCTTTTAGTGGTTCTTCCAGGAAGGGTTTTACAACACGCGGTGGCTGGGAACCACCTTCCCATCCCTAATTTTCATTTTGCTGCACAACCGTCTCTGTTGCCACAGTGGCTGGTCACACTGAGGATACTCAGGTTTCATTACACATAACAAAGTGGATGAAGAAGGCATCATGAATCAAAACCTTCTCTTCTCCATTCTCCTTCCCTGAGTAATTTTTTAAAATTTTTTTAAAGAAAAGATGAGATTTTGTATAAGCCACAAAACCCAGGGAAACACCTAGGTTTTAGCCTACTTTTGGAGTTGTTGTATTCCTCTTTGCTTTTGAGATTGTAGCCCAAAGTTCCCCTTGGACACTGCTTGCTTACCTTCAAGCATCCAGTGGTACCGTCATCCATAAACTAATTAATGTCATGTGAAGACTGCCATTTCATCAACCTGTCATGACAAAGATGAAGGATTTGGAGAACAACAACACGCATAGGAGATATAGGAAGGTAGGACCAATGTGGGATGTTATTGTCTATAAATTCTCGGTCTTACTTAGAAGAGACTAACATGCCTGACTCTCGCTGGCATCAGCCCATGACCATGGTAGGCAGTGACATGGGATGGAAGTGTGGGTTACATCAAGGAATCTCCATGCCTACAGAATAGGTATAATTCTGGCTCAAACCGCCTGTCAGGAGTGAGTCAGATCCCGTAAGCAAGTGGAATAGGGAAGGAGATAGCTCTGACCTTGCCCTTCACCTCCAGCTAGTTATTTCTAGGGAGGGCAAAGTGAGAAACACCACTTGCTCGCATTATTCACTAGGGAGCAAGCTCTTTTTGCAGTTTTGTTCTCCAGCCATTCCAGCTCTCCAATTGATAACAAAACATTAAAAGAGACAACTTTGACTCCACAGGAGTGGAGTGGATGGCCACAGGTCCATCAAACCGTGGGTCAATCAGCAGAGGGCAGTTTGAGAAAATCTCTGATATAGGGAGTTATGGAACAACCTTTCCTTTGGTTATCCCAGCTGCCAAAACTAGAAGTGCTGAGACGTCTTCAGCTGCCAGTTGCCTCAGTATTACCATGTTTAATAACCCTGATGCATCTGTCCACGCAGATTTTGCCTAAAACAGTTAAAACTCTTTCTTGATCATTGTTGGTTGATGAAGTCTGTTACTGGTTGCAGATACTTCTGGTGCCCTTGCTCATTTTGGCAAGAGAAGTGGCCATCACATGGAAGCAGGGACAAGATAGAGGTGCCCCCAAACCAATCTCCAGCAAGTTGAACTGATTTAAGGGCCTCATTCTTCCCTTCCTGTATTCACATAGAGACCCACATTCACTTGAATCCCAGTTATGTGCACGCTCACTGGACAGGCTGTGTACGTGTGTAGTTGGTCTGCTCTCAGACTAGCCTCTGGAAAAAATGAGCAGTTTCATGAAAAGACATGGCAGGGAGGGAAAAAGATCAATCATCTCATTTTCAGCTTTTCTTCAGCTCTACATTGGACTGTCCTCCACCCCTTTCCACCTGTTCTTCTCTTGTCCCCCACAACAATAAAATGGGCTGGCAAAGGTGGCTGCCATGGGGTGGGGGTGGACATGGGAGGGAAGTTGTGGTCCCTGGGAGTGACAGCAGAAACTCTTCATCAGGGAATAGGAATAACTAGTAACACATTTCTAGAGCACTGACTTGCTTGCTGTCTGTGCTGCCCGCCCCCTCAGCTCGGCTGGCCTGCCAGCTCCAGGCTGAGTACACCCACCTGCGAGAGGGAGCCAGCCTGAACGGCAGCAAGGGAAAAGTTCACCTGGAGGGGAAAGCAAGCTCTCCCTGGAGGAGGTGAGAGGAGGACGGGGGATCCTGTGAAATACCATGGCTGCATTTTGAGAGGGACTTTCTGGACTGAACCTGATCTGGGAGTATGTAAGATGGGAGAAGGGAGAAGCAAGGGGGGCTCAAAGAGTTGTGTTAGCATCCTTAGCAATGTGCTATAGAGGGGAACGGATCATCCAGAATGCTTAGCTCATTTAGATTAAAAAATCTATTGCATATTCCTCAGGAAATCTCTCTTCCACATTTGCAAACACTGCTTGACTTGGCTACAGTGTGTAAGAGCATCTTTTAACTATTTATCTAGACCGCCGCCAGCTCTGGAATGGGACAATCCCCCAGCACTGCAGATGGCTATAGGCATATTTGCAGGTGTTGAGATGTCTGCAGTGTTTTGCCTCCTTCTCATGACATCTCCCATCTCATTTTTTTGCCTTGTTTATGTTTTGTCTCCTCCAAGAGGACATGTTTGACCCACCTGGGGAAGTCATGGCTCACTTCCCACCACTCATAACTGAGGTTCTCACAGGTCATGCCAGGGATGCTGGCACCTGATTCCTACATGTGTCAGTTGGATTCCTTATTAGCACATGCACAAGCTGTTTGCATGTTTCTAGAGGTATGATCTCTTGATGTCGGGTCCTGCTCCCCTGGAAAAACAATCTTTGGGAAGGTCCTAGCATGCAGCTCCAGGCTCCTGCTGTACTGTGTCACTGTGTTTCCCCTGTCGCGCACCAACACAGGAACCTTTACAGGGCTGGCAGGAAAAAGATTTTCTAAACTGCCACTTCTCAGCCAACCACAACTGAGAAGACTTGAGGAAATAAAAGCTCCCTCATCTTCTTGGGTGACCACATGCCATCCATGAATTTGGTAAGGACTTGGTCCTGAGCTAGAAACAAATGCTTTCTCTGTACTGTTGCAGACTCAATGGCTGGTGCTGGCCAGGATCAAGAGAGCTGAAAGTCTGGCTTTAGAAGCTCATCTCCTGGAGTGATTTCAGTTCCAGAGAGCTATCAGAGGCTCAGGATTTATATTTCCTACATGCTAAGACCCTTTCCTAAGGGTAGTGTAGGTACAATTATGCAAACTTTACAAGCCGAGTGCTCTGACACTTGAGTTGAGCTGCAAGAGCTGTGTGCCTATTTTTGCGGTCTGTAACAAATACAAGGTAATTTGTGTTGCCTGAGCACATGGTAGGGCTAAGGTTGTGTGCGGGTACCTCACATTTGCTCCAGAAATATCAAGCAGCTGAGAGGTGCTAATCTATTTAGTGGGGAAAGCTGACTGCCTCTCCAAACCCTGAGCTAACAGATCTTTCCCCAGGGAAGAAATGAAATTACAAAGGAGCTGATTTTTACCTCTACTGACTATACTGAGAGGTCAGGGAAAAAAAGAGCTCTTAACTTAGAAATTTCAGTTGAATGTTTAAAGCTAGAGGTGATGATTTGAGACCTTAAGGCCTAAAAATCCTTGGGCTGAAAAAAACCCGCACCTTCAGTGGCTTTGCAAGCCTTCTAGTCCTGGTTTTATTTACATATGCTTGCTTTTTTTTTTTTGTTATTGGCTCCAACACTAGGGAGCTTGTATGGCAAATCTGTAGCCAAGGTAAAGTCTGAACTCTGCTTTGCAAGCTTTCAGGCTGGCGCTGTAGTTGCAAAACTAGCTTCCCTCAAGCAACAGGCAATTCAGCACATCTGTGGCCACCCATCAGGATCTGTAATGGGGTGGCTTTAAAATCAGCAGGCAACTGTACTGACTCTCACTCGGTCCGAGTAAAGAAAAGCTGCCGCTGTTTTCTATGCTAATTTTATGGTTTTCAAAAGCCCATTTCATTTCTCCTCCTCCTCCATGTACTTCTCTCTCTCTCTCCCTCTCTCTCCCTCCTCATGCGGAGGTGCCAAAGCCTCCTCTGTCAATTTGTGAGAACTTCTGCTTGAAAACTAGAGCAGAGAATCACCCACGTAACCAGGCTGGCATGAAAATATCGGAGGCAGAGACACTGACTCAAAATGACTCGAGGAGTTTCCCCGTGTCAGGGTGAAAGAAATGGGAGCCTGGAATCAACTTCACCAAAATCCCTGGGGGATGAGAGACCTGTCCAGCATCTTCTGACCATGGCCAGTGAAATTGCTCGTTAGAAAGACTTTTTTGCATTTGTTTCTACTGTCTGTTCATTTTTAATTTTATCTGTTTTCTGCTTGCCTGGGACTTGCAGTGTTCCCAGTTCTGCTTTTTTTTTTTTCCGTGAAAAAACTCAGCAGGGCAGGCTTTCTTCTAGACATTTCCAATTGCTTATAATGAGGGATTATAGGACATAGTTGAATTTCCTCAGACCGAAGCAAAAGAGAAGTTTCCAACCGATGTGGCACAAGTCAAGTAGCTTAAAAAGATGATATAAGTGTAGTTTAAAGCCTTACATACTATCTAGTAATTAAAATCACTCCTGTACTTGATTCTTGTACTTTTTACATTAACTACTTTCTTGAATTTGCAGAGCTTTGCTGACGATGTTTTCTGTGCTGCAAATGCTTGTTGGGAACCAAACTGAAATCCACCCACCCTTCTGCATGGACTACCAAACTCTCCCCAGTCTGTCACCTCCTGGGTGCTCCCAAAGGCTGAAAGAAGAGTATTCACTCTTGCCCCAGACTGAATCCCACCCAGGGCAGGGAGATGAAAAAATCTCCGTATCTCATAAGCGACAGCAGGAGCTCCACAGCCCTCTTTCTCTGGGCTTTTTTGAACACAATTTGCATATTTAAATAGCCTACTTCCACTCATAATGAGCAGTGCTTCATGTTCTTTCCTTTTCCTCCACTAACACCCTGCAGTCACAAATAAAATTAGACTTCGCTATTCAAACCGAAAATAAAGGATAGCCCGTTGCCCCAGAAGTTAACAGCCCAAATACTTAACAGCCCAAATAACAATCTAAATTGCAATTAATTAATCAGCCATATATGCTAAAGCCAAGACCCTTCAAAGGTACTTTGACTGTCTATTTACTTTAGTACCTCTGAGGAACTGAGCTGGATCCAAAAAACATTTTGTTACTCTCCAGTTTTAGCGTTCAGTGTTCAGAGCAGGTCCTGGACAGTTGCTGCATCTGAAAGAGGAATTTCTGTCTTTTTCCTTTTTTTTTTTTTTTTTTTTTTTTCATGGCACATGATCAAACCCTATTTTAGGACATTGTTTAGACAGAGAGAAGAAATCCTAACTCTAAATTTTCCAGGAGCTTGCTGGATGACCTGAATGGAAGAACTGCCCTGATCCTCATATCTGCTATCTAAAGACCAACAATGTATAAGTCATGCACATCAAGTTCACCAGGTGAACTAGGACCCTGTGCCTTTCAAAATCCAAGCAGCTCCCACCACAAAAGGCAGGCAGGGATGGCTTTGTAGCTCTAAGCTCAGTTTTTGGAAAAGCTGACAGTTCAGCTGAGCTCTTAGGAACAGCTGGACTCCCCAATGGATGGTGAAGAGTTGGCTCCCAGGTCATGGACCACTGCCCAAGGCTCCTTGGGGCAGAACTTCTCCTCAGTTTTAGGTATTTAATGCAGGAAAGACCTCTGTTACCCTAGGCTCCTTCTAAAGTCAATGGGGAGAGTTGGTGCCTCAGAGCATGATTCAAATTTCAGCTGCCAAGATGTTAGAGGCCAACCTCACTGGCTCAGATGGGCTGAGAAAGGGCAGGGCTGAACACGCATAGAACTAATCTGCTGTCATAGGGTCTGGATGGCAGCTTCTGCGCACCCACTGCTTCAAGGACTGCAGGGTGCATCTCTTAATGCGAGCACAGGTGGTCTTCATCACAGTCTGGACTCTACACAGTTGCACAAAAGCATGTGTTACCTTTATGACTGCACACAAGCTTGTGTTCATGGCACAGTGCTGCTACACCTCCAAGAGCTCTGCACTGCAGCACAAACCAAGCCTTAATGTCTTTATGCTTGGAGTAGTAATCGCAGGATTATTGCTCCCATGGCATGCAAATAATAATCCTTTCTTTTCCTCATCTTGTAGCTGCCATGTAATTTAGAAAATTAATCTTTAGCGCTGGCAATATCTTTTATTGTCTGTGTGTGTTGTTTGTCTCTATCTCTGTCACGGCTAGCTCTCTCTGTCAGATCTCAGAGCACTTTTCAAAGCAGCTCTGGAGTACTTTGCCTGATTTTCTGATGGGTGAAACTGAGGCATGAATAAAAGAATTGCCTTGTCCTCAAGCTCGCCATTTGCAGAGCAAAGGACAAAGCAGACATGCAGTCCAATTAGCTCATATATTACAGTAGGTCCTACAAGAACATAAAAAGAAAGAAATAGCAGAAGAACTCCATGGGAACGCAAACTATCACAAAAACAATCAGCAAGATAGAGAAGGTGATGCTGGGACCATGCATGCCTCACCCCATGATCTTTTCATCAGGGCAGCTATATTGACACTGCAGCAGTGATTCACAGTGACTAAAAATCAGAGGTCTGGGGTCTTCTGTCAGACCTGATAAAACACAACCAAGCAAGCACTGCATATGCAGTAACCCCTGGTGTGATCTGCATTCAGTAGTTTCAGCAGGAACTTTCCCAGGCGTACTAAAAACCAGACCCAGTCGTTCTCCTACAGTGACCACATGTCTTGCAGGGTTTTTTTCCTGTGTACCCTTTTTTTTTTCTCTGGAGGAAAGGGTTTTAAGCTCCTGCTGAGGATTTCCCATTTACTGATCTTTCAGTGCAGGCTATCATCTCAGCAGCAGTGAGATATAGCTCTGGTGCTGTGTGGTCAGGGTGGATGTGTGCAGACCGATCCATGCCAGCGTGCTCTCGGTGGGAAAGGTGGAGAGAGGTGTCACAAGAATAGGGGAGAAGGACAGCAGCAGCAAATTGGGACTGAAGCGATTAAGAGAAAGGCAGAAATCACTAGAAAAAGCAGAAAATCAGAGCTGAAGGGCACGGGCAGAGCTGTGAGCATTTGTGGGGGAGAGCTGCGGGCTGGAGCAGCACTGTGCTGAGGCTCAGGAAGAGGCGATTATCGGGGTTTGACATGCGTTGATTGATCAATGTGGGGGCCCCGGTTCCGAAGGGACATGAATGGTGGTGAGAGGAGGGAGCTCTCCCTCCTCCCAGTCCATGTGTGTGGGCTGGGTGAAGGTGCTGGCAGGGCAGCCGCCCCCTCGCTGCCTGCCTCCCACCACCATTATTCATCCTGCACCTTCCCTCGCCGCCTCCCGGTGAGCAAGCACCACAGAGCGCGGGGCCGCTTTTAACCCTTCTTTGAGCCAAACACAAGGAACCTTGGCAACTTTTGACAGTGAGACTTGAATCAAAGCTGTTTCAGCCAGGAGGGGACCAGGTCGTCAGGAGAAGGAGCAGGGAAATAAGCTGCTCTCATCACTTCTGGCGTCACTGTATTATGGTCTCTGGGGATTTCTTTATGTCCTGCAGTGTGAACTTGAGGGCCTGATTGCATCAGTGGGAGCCTTTCCTTTGCCTTCCCACAGCTGTGGATCAGGCTTCAAAGCAGTTTGATTGCAGCTACTTCCTTGTGCTGGACTGCAGCCGTGTTAGAGGTGAGCAAGCCAAGCAGTCACTAGCACCTCCATGTGAACAACAGTGCCGGCTTAGGTCATGCATCCTCCAGTACTGTCCACGAACGCAGGATGGAGTAAGAACAGGGCAAATGCACATGATATTCCCCCCAAAATCTCTTTCAGCCCTAAAAATCTCTTTTACCTTTTGACTGTTTTAAGTTTGGGGATTTCCTCAGCTGGCTGTGGTTTATCTGTTCAGCAACCCTTAATAAAGCTCTACTCCAAATGCTTATCTTCATTGTGGCAGACCCTTCTAGACTGCCTGAGATAAGGGTGCCGGTGGCCCACCAAGTGATGGAAACACCAAGCCCTCTTCAGGGAGAGTTATAGTGCCAGAAGCAAATACAACTGGTCTGTCCTGCTCGATGGGACTAAGGCCGTCTGGTAGGGCACATCTATCATGGTGCTAAAACCTCTTTCCCCCACCACCTTATCAGAAATAGATTTGTTATGTCCAAACCACCTCTTAGGAATGGTTCCTGCCCCCTGTTATCCCCTGAACTGTATCTGGACATTGCGTGGGAGAGCACGAGTTGGCACATTTAAGCAGTGTGCAGGAGCACGGGGCAATGATCAAGCCCAAGCGCTGACCTTACTTAGACTTCCAGCACACTGGTTAAACCACGAGTCCAGCACCAGGTCAAAATATTGTTTAGCAGGACTGCTTGAAGGTTAAACCTGTGCCATCCCACTGCTCTCTGACTCACTATCTGTGCATCTGGTATCTGATTTGCTGCTGCCCTTAGAACCCAAGGCTACATTTCTCCAGTGTGGTAGACAAGGTCAGAGCAGTTCAGCATAGCCACAGTGTGTAAGCTGTTCTTAAACCTGAGGGCAATGCCTGGGATGTACATATACAACTGCCTGAGGTCTGTTTTCATAACAAAATGAGGCCCCCGACATATACCAAATTTTATATAATTTAATCCTGCACATGAAGCATGCAGGGGGTTCTGACCTACACTTATCCAGTTTGGGGACCAGGAAGCTCATTCCCAATTTAGATGCAGACGTAGACAGTAGGAGTAAAGGGTCAAAGGGAAAGTGTTTTCTACTTGGTGCATCCTTGAGCCAGAGGATCCTGCCTGAGTATGTCAGGTCTGCAAAGTGCAGTGATGGGTGAGCAACTTATATTTCCTGAGCTATGCAGGAGGGCAATGCATGTTCTGGCCCTACCTGCTAGTGGGTGGTGGCTGTTGATAAAGGCATTTTCCCAGCAGTACCTATGGTGTCTCTTCAAGGCTTAAGCAGGTCATGATGTCATTGACTTACGCGCAAGTCGTTATTCACATCTTGATCAGGGAAGTCATCTCCTGGAAGTGCTGCAGGATCTGATAGAGTTACATCCAGAGATTAAAGAGCACCGCCAGAATGAAAAGGAGAAAAAAGAGATCTCTGCCCTATTATGGAGGAGAGACCGGATGAGTATTGGGGTTGATCTTTGAGAAATCAATAGTCAGAAGTTCACTGCTTCTCACTTCTTTTTTTGGACAACTGGCAATTCAGGTCTTGTCTCTGCCGTTTGCCTGAAGGACTCCACAGGTCAGGAATTAGTCAGAAAGGGATGGAGAACAAAACACAAACCACAGTTACTCAGTTATAGAACTCTTTGGGCTGCCTACACATTGAACACTATCATTTTATAAAGGTCAGCGTAAGAACAGAAAAGGTTCAAGAAAGAGTAGGAAGCTTCATCAGAGGTCTGGAGATGTTTCCCTATAAGCAACAGGTAGACACAGTGAAACTCTTCAGCCTGGAAGAAGACAAATTTTAGGGAGAGGAATTGCTTCAAGGCCAGTTGTGATGCAGACTAAAATTAACTCTTTTTGACAGGGTATTTTTCCTTTTCCCAAATCAGACATTTGATTTCCTGCATGGCCCCATACACCAGTTGGTCAACATTACTACCTCTTTATGGGGCACTCCATGACATAAGACTAGGAACAGGCAGTTGAAGGTTGCGTGAACAAAAACACCCCCACCTTTATATCACTATTTTTGATGAAGCCCTTGAACTGTAAATCTATGTCCCTGTTTCATAGACTCAGAATGGTTGAGGTTGGAAGGGACCTCTGGAGGTCACCTGGTCCAATCCCCTGCTCAAGCAAGGACACCAACAGCCAGTTGCCCAGGACCGTGTCCAGGCAGCTTTTGAATATCCACAAGGATGAAGACTCCACAACCTCTCTGGGCAACCTGTGCCAGTGCTCAGTCACCATCACAGTAAAAAATATTTCCTGATGTTCAGAGGGAACCTCCTGTGTTGCATTTTGTGCCCATTGCCTCTTGTCCTGTCACTGGGGACCACTGAAAAGAGCCTGGCTCTGTCCTCTTTGCACCCTCCCTTCAGATATTCATATACATTGATAGGATATCCCCTGATACTTTTCTTCTCCAGGCTGAACAACTCACTCATCCTTTCCTCATAGGAAAGATGTTCCAGTCCCTTCATCATCTTCATGGCCTTTTGCTGGACTCTCTTCAGTAGCTCCATATCTCTCTTGTACTGAAAAGCCCAGCACTGGGCACAAAAAACCTACAGGAAAACACTGCTGAAGCCCGGGCTTGAACCAGGGACCTTTAGATCTTCAGTCTAACGCTCTCCCAGCTGAGCTACTTCAGCCCTGCTGGGGCCCTAATTTTCACAAAACCTGTTGGAATGTAATTATCTTTCAGGCCTTTACTGTTCACGCTTGCTTGGTGGACACTTGACTCATGTCCTGTCACTGGACACCACCAAGAAAAGCCTCACTCCATCTTCTTTACACCCTCCCTTCAGATACTCATATACATTGATAAGATTGTCCTGAGCCTTCTCCTCTCCAGGCATTCCATGGGACATTGTGCATGGCTGAATGACAAAGAGTTTCAGAAGCAATGAGAGAAATGCAGAAAGTGAGTTTCATCAGAAAGTGTTACACACAGGTTGCCCTAAAACCTTTCTTCTTCCCCAGTTTGAGAAGTCTTTAATCTACAGATTGCTAGGAGCTGGGAGAATACAGCAGAGACACTATCTTGTGATTTTCTTCTTGACATTGTAGTTGTTTCACTACTGTCCCAGCCTCCCTTCTTAGTCTGCTATGCAGAAGCAGTGCCCTTACAAATGAAACAGCCAGGGACTAGTGACACCCAGAGTCGGAAAAGCCCTAAAGCCTTTGGGGTTTGGGTGGAGTTTGACCTGCCTATTGTCCTGCAGTCAATTGAACCATGCCTTTCATCTAAAATAAAATCCCACCACAGGAACTCCATTCAGGTTGCCTAAACATACACACTGAGTACTATTTGTGATACCTTAGGCTACCGCAGCTGTCCCACAGGTCCTACTCCAGAGGACTGTAGGCTTTCTTCATGACCCATCTCACATCTTTCAGCTTTTTGACGATGGCTTGAATACTCTTGGACCTCTTAAAAAGCACCAGGCACCTAGGAACATAAAATGTGGCCTCCTAGATCAGATTAATGGTCCATCTTGTCCAGTTCTCTGTCTCTGAAAAATGGCACAGGGAGATGCTCCATGGGAGATGCTCCATAGGAGATCACGTGAGTGTGGCTGCAGTCCATTCCCCTTGAGCCATATTCAAGAAGCTGGAAGGAACATCTCCTCCTGGTCGTTCAGCATCTGTCTCTGGATCTATCAACAATGCTTAAGCCTATGTTTAAACACCTGGTCCAAACATCAACTATCAGAGACTAAGGTGAACAATTATCAAAGGTTGTTGAATGAGAATGGCTCTGGTGGATAAATGCAGTAGATAGGAATACTTCTTACAGCTACATTTCCAATGGTAGCACCCCTCCAAGCAGATTTTCTCAGAGGCTGGACTAAGCTTTCACTCCATAGAGCCTACATCATCCATGCCCTGTTGGCTGTAAGTGAATGGGTGACAAGGAGCCATCTGCAGGTTTCTCCCTAGGAAAGGAAGACCTGCCAGGTCAGCTTGTGTGGAAGCTCATCCATGACTTAGCTCTGCTCTTCCAGCTGCCCCATTTTTGCTTCACCAGCTTTCTCCTTGTCAAGGAAAGTGACTGCAGAAACCAAAGCATTTCTGTTTCTCACCAGCTTTCCTCAGACAGGAAGAAATGATCCCAACATGAGAACGGTATTTGACAACCCACTCTGCCTTGCTGGAAATACTCAAGCTTCAGCTGGGTACAAAATTCCTTCTGAAAGAGGAGCTACGCTACTGCTTTGCAAATGCTAGCAGTGCTGGTGGAAACGATGAAGTGAAGGATCTGATAAAGAACCAGCCTTGAAGGAAGTGCTACATTGCAGTTAAATTAGAAACTTGACAAGCTGACTTGCTGGGAAGTTGGCTTATTCAGATGGTAAAACATTACAACTAAAAGTCTTTGAGCAAAGTTGTCAGAAGGAAGACTTGTGTTGCCAATTTAACAGGTCAGATGGAAGAAGTTGGAAGCTTAGACTTTCCTTCATCGAAGAGAAAGAAATTAAACCTGTTGTTCTGGCTCATTTCAGACCTAGGGGCTGGAGCTCCATAGGCAGCTCTGCTAAGGGAGTGAATTAAGTGAAAGGAGGAGTGAAGTTGGGATGACTGCTCTAGCTGCCTTGTGGGCAGGTCAAAATTTCTGCTTTTAGCAGATGCTGCTTTTTTGAGCCAGAGCTGTGGACACCTCTCCCTACCACACACATGTCCACCCCAGTGTTGCACTGTGCAAATGCAGAGATTTGGGAAAACTGCTTTGACAGCCTATCCACTGTCATGAAAGAGAGACACATAGCCATTGTGATCTCCTGCTGGAAAAATACCCTGTCCCTGTGACACTTATTTCCCTCACTGAGACTGTCCCTGTTTCCATCTCTGTCCCCACTTTGTCCCCCTGTGCCAGAAACTTTCTAATACATAGCCTTGTACTTCACCTTTGATTTCCTTCTGGTGGTTTCCTCAGGTCACTTGTGTGTCCTTTGCATCAGGGGGTCTGTAGGGTGTGGGCTCCCCATACTCAAAGTTCCCTGTTGTCCCCTCTCACCTGTCCTCATTCCCCCTGCAAAAACTCCTGTTTCACTCACATCTTGAATACTATCTGTTTTCTTTTGGTGTCCCGTTCCCAGGAAGGATGTGAAAAAAACCTAACCAGTGGAAAGGGGTAATAAAGTCACTTCCACACAGGGAATGGCTGTGTAAACCTTGTTTATTCAGTCTGGAAAAAGAAACGGCAAAAGGAAAGATATTATAGGACCTAGAGAGAAGTAATTAGGGGTTGATTGGTTATTGTGTCTTCTGATGAAGGGTTATCAGTTGAAACGAGCAAGTGCCAGGCTCATAACAAAGGAAAAGGAGGCATTTCTTCACACAATATCTGGTTATCTGTGCAACTCCCTGCTGTAGGATATTACAGATCCCCGAAGCGTACAGACATTCAAAAGGTGACTGAGCAGATTAATGGAAAGAAAAAACTCCATGAAGAGCGTGCAAGTATGAAACTACCTGCTTTGGTTCATGCAGTGCCTGAGCCACAAATCTCTGGAGATTAGGAGAGTATCTGGTGATATAACACTACATTCTTTTTTCTGTTATGGTACTATTCGGTAGGCATTAACTCATGGAAAATGTTGCAGACTGGGTTTTTAGCTAGATGTTCTTTTGTACATCTTCTCTAGCACCTCCCTGTACTCATGCTGTGGCTTCTTGAGACATCAGGAAAGTGTCAGCCTGTTAAACCACGTTGGCATGATGGGCAGAGATGTGCTGGAGGTGTCATTTCATGCCATCAACCAACTGTTTGATCTACCACTCCCACACAGGTGTTTGAAGCTTTGGTCATGTCAAACAGATGACAGGAGATCCCTCTGTCCCCACCTTCCCTCCTCCCATTCTTCCAGTTTTCCTATCACTCAAGGCTGATCTGCCTGTGGTTTTTAAAATATCCATCTGGCATCAGCCAGCTGCAGCTTTCAAAAATTATCGCATTACATCCATGCAGAAAGCTACCACTGAATGCTTATCCCAACAGCTGATGTGCCTGGCCATGTCGAGAGGCATGAAGCTGGCTTTTTTGAGCCAGAGTGGGTTCATCACCCCTTGCTGAGTGCACTCTTTTTTTTAATGGGGGTGAATGCATCAACCAGATGTAGGTGCAGAGAGGTGACCTTTTCTACCCAACTCAGTGCACCAGATTTGTCATTGTTTTCATTGCAGACTTCCTGACACCAAACTATGCCACTGATGGGATTTTGTCCTATTTTCCTGCTCTTAATCCAGCTATCTGCACCAGGGGAATGACAGACAACTGCAGGGTTGAGATGCTATTGCTTTTCACATACTGACTTGGCTCTGATGTGTCAAATAAAGCACATGTTCCTCCTTTAGGTTTCTTGAAATTTTTCTGTCTCATTACACTGAGTGGGCTTCTGGTTTGCTTGAAAAGCATTTTTAGTGATTATCTCTATTTTGCTGTCGCTATTTTCTCTTCTTTCTCTTTTTCCAGACTTTTCTGAAAACGATCTCATTAAGAACAAGGAACTCCTGTTTCTGAAAAAGGTTCCTTGAGGTTTGCAAAGGTCTCCCAGCAGGAAGGTTGCTTGTCTCCATTTTTCCTACAGTTCAACAGACCCCCAAGTGAGCCCATTAGCAAAAATGGACTGCTTGAAAAAAAGTCTACAAAATATGCAACAGCAGCAGCCATTGCTCTGAAACGTAAGGCTCCAGTAGGCAACAAACTATGTTTGCAAACCTCATCTTTGATGGCAGTTTAATATGTTAGGGAAAGAATGAGATAATGGCACAAAGGGGACTGTGGGTTCTTGCTACCTACAGCAATAGCTGTGAGGGAATGTACTAAAAAGGATGGAATATGGGGCCTGAGATAACTCAATTGTTATTCTGGAGAGATAAATGCATCTTTGAAAAACAGACTTAATGAAACCCAGCTGCCAAACTATGCCTGTCACATAGCCCTTTCTTTCTTCCTCCTTAAGTTTGATGTCTAAAAGATGCTGAGATTGTTAGCCCATTCTTCAGGGGGAGGGGAGGTGTCACTAGGAGTTCTTTAAAATTTTCATTTAAGGTTTGGCTCTTAGGAATCCAGGCTATGAATAACAGCACTGCTGTCCCTATGTGCAGTATCCCCGCACTTGAAGTATGTACCTTGGATGGAGGGATGCAGGCTGTGGTCCTGCTGCCGCCTAAGAGAAATTATCTGGAGCCGGGTGGATATTTGCAATCTGCCCTGTAGTGAAATACCCACATACTCACTGGCAGGGAGACATAGCAATAACAAACCCCAGACCTGGTATTTAAGTTCTCCCCAAGTCTGAATCACTCTTTGCTGGGAAAACTAAGTTTTAGTGTTTGCTCTGGTCACTGTTATACAAAAAGAGACTTGAGAGATTTTGGATGTATTTCACTCGGGGGAGGGGGCAATCTGGAAAAGCAGAGGTCCGTGTTCATCAAATTCTTGTTTCCAATCAGGCAAAGGAAGGTATTTGAGGCAGAACTTTCTAAGCTTTATGGGGGTACCTCAGCTACTGTGCAGAAAAGAGAGGGCAATGGCTATCTCCTTGGTTGTGTCCTGCATGGACCCAGGCTGACCAGACAGCAGGAGAACACCTAGTCTGAGAGTTTTGTCTTGGAGCTAAGCACACAAGAGAGACACAAGCCTTAGCCTAATTTTGTTTTGTGTCAATTACTGAATATTGCAATCCTGCAGTTATGCTCAGAGTACGAGTCCTGTTGCTTTTCCCAGGCTTAATAATATTTGCAGATCCCGCTCTGCCTCCACAAACTCGCAATGCACTATGCTTTCCCCAGATCTTTCTTTCAAGATGGATCGCCCACTGCCATTTCAACCCATCAAAACTTCATTTTCAGAAGGATAAACCAAATGCATTCGGGAATCACTTTTTTAATAACTGTCAATAGACCAGAGCAATAAAATGGTTACTAAGAAGGCAGAAAAACAGCACCAAGAAAACCCTTGTAAAAATAACAAGTGCATTAAAGTGTGTGTGGGTATGTAGGTATATTTGTAAGGCAATAATACACAAACCAGGTGGCATGTTACCTCATTAGCAATCCACTTGTTCTTGCCAAACAGGGTTTGGTGAGATACCCTGAGAGGTTTCCCAGAAACTCATAAAATTACTAGTAAACAACCCTTCTTAGGGGTTGGAAAATATTTTCTAACTCTGCCTAGCATTCCAGCCCCCTTCTGAAGTTTTTCTCTGTTTTGCAAAACATCCAGAAGTTATTGGGAGGAAAATTAGGGAACAAAGGAGTGGGAATAAGATGAGTATAGGCAGAATCCACAGTAATCAGCTTCACATTGAAAAGCGTAAGAATGATTGCTTGGACAGTGATGGTATCTTGATGTATAAATGGGTTTGTTACTTAACTCTGGTGATTCATGCTGTCAGGCACAGGGATGAGGCAGCTGCCAAATTTGATGCTGGGAAGGAATTTTCTCTCCCAGAACAGATTGGCAGGGAATTTGCAAAGCTGAGGGGTCAATAAAAAGGGCCAGATATTGTTATGATGAACACGTGGACAGGCAGGGGGAACATCCCAGAGCACAGCAGCACTGTCATGTTCCTACCTCATGGTACCAAGCGTACCCCAAAAAACAATGCATAACCCTTTAGCCCTTTCTCCCACAGCTCCGGTAGACCTGTAACCCACAAAGGGATGACTTTGGTGGACTAGGTGAGTAAGACTACTCTCCTGTTTCCTACGGATGAAGACTGGGGCAATGGGTCTTTCCATATTTTTCACATCATCTATTTCATTCATGTTTCTAAATGAAGCCTAACTGAAGTGACATGAGTCTTAGCTGTTGGGTGTTTGAGGTAGGGGTTTTTTTCTTTTGTTTTTAAAGACTGTCTAAAGAACATGTTCCAGCTGCTTGGAAGGAAAGAGCCAGAAAGAAAAAGAGAACAAAGGAAAACAGTGGAGATATTTAATTGAGATCATTTTAGCTATTCTAAATGCCACAGGCAATCTGCACAAATATTTGGAGAGAGGAGATGAGGAAGGAAGAAGGAAAAAGTTCTGTGCTGGTCATTCAGTCCCCAAATTAAGGGGAGGAAGGTGTCTTTTCAGAGATCGAGCAGGACGCTACCTGGCAGCTCTTGGGTAATTGCTTTTTGAGACTCTGTGGTCTCCTCTGCACTCTACCAGGCCACAATGCAAATTCATCCAGACCTAACAGAGCCTGATGGGGAAACCCTCTGTTTATGGGGCTGAGCAAAGAAATAATGTACTCTTAGGGTGGGTGAACAGGGGTGGCCAACCTGCACGATGTGAATTCAGATCTCTTCTTGGTCTGGACGCTTGTGTCCTAGGTGAACACCTGAGGAGGCACTTCTGGGTCGGGAGAAGGCTCGGTCACTCCTTGTGGGATCCCTGTGCTTTGTGTGTGACTGAAGCAGGGAGATGGTGTTAGCTTTCCTGTGAGATATGGGATGCATGGCCTGAGGTATGTATTCTGAGCTATACCTTGGTCTGCCCTGATGAATGTTTGATCAGTTATCCAAAACGGTAAAGCTCTTGCAGAAGATGCTGGGCTAGTTAGCTATGTGGAGGTTGGAACTCTTTAGACGTGAAGAAATCACAATTCATGTCCTAGTTAAAAGAAAGATGTGAATGTGGTTTTCTGCAACTTCCCGGAAAGGCACCCTACCCCATGACTATTCTGGACAATGAGAGCCTCCTTGTTAATAATGTAAGTGATAAACATGCTTTTAAGACACCCTGTGTCTGAAACTAAAGCTTTGGGTGGAGGTTGGTTTTCAGTCAGCTTCCTGCACGACTTCTGGCAGAAACACGGGGGTACCCTGATGAGATTGTGTTGCCCTCACAAGACTTGACATAGCAGACAAATGGTGCACATCCATCACAAGCAAAACTTGCAGAGGGAGTAGGAAGATTTTGGAGAGCTAGCGGTGGGTGGGAAGAAGGGGTCTGCATGTGTTTATCGGAGGGGTCATAAAACTCCAGATCTCAGGATTTTCCCCTCCTTCACAAAGTCCCTAAGCACTAGCATTACTTCAGAGAGCCTTCCAGGCTCTGAGCAAATCATCACTGCAGGCACCCTCTCCTCCTCCCCGATGCGGAGCCTGGGGAAGGGGAAAGATGGCTGTAAGCACCCCCGGGGCAGGCATCACATTTGGGGAGCCATGCCCACAGTATCCCTATTTTAGCAATGCTGCAGGGGTGCTGCCCTGGCCCATTTTTACCCCTTGCAAAGCTCACCCGGCAGGCTGTCTCCCTTCCCTCTTTGTAGGCAGGTGAGGGAAAGGCAGGAGCGTGCAGCAGATCCGATCTCTGGCACAAACGCTGCTCATCCCTTTTGTCTGCCCTGCTCCCACTCGCTCCTTCTCCCACACACACCCACCCACCTCGGTGTCTCATTCAGGGATGGCTCAGAGCGCTTCAGGTAGCCGCAGGGATGGATACTAACCTTTGCCGGGCTTCTCGTTAAGGAACCCATTAATATGGAGCTGCTGCCTTTCCCTCCCCTTCCTCCCCGCAGCAAACCCCGACTGCTGAAAAACAGAAAATGGGGGTGTCAGGTGGGAAATCCAGGACACCGCATCCTCCCCCACAGCATGGGCTGGGGTTTCTTTGAGAAGGTCAGCAGCAAGGTCACAGTCTATATGTCAAGCGGGAAGAAACAGTGGCGATCGGCAGAGAAGCGTTGGCTCAGTTGGCTGCATGCCACCGCATCTCCCCCCAGATCTTTCCCTCTCTTAGTTGCAACATTCCTGCGAGGACCCATGGAGAGCTAAATCCTATTGTGCTGGGAGGGAGCTGCCACTGCCTCCCCAGCATCTGCGGGGCTGAAATCACGAGCCCAGCAACAGGGCAGCGCTGCCTGTCCCATCCCCACTGCCCTACAGCAGGACCATCTCTCCCCAGGTCATGTTTGAGGGACATGCAAAAATTATTCTTCAGTCCTTAGGGACCTTTCACTAAAATCAGGCATAAATAACCCTGGCTACAGTTGCAGTCTCTGATTTATCTTTTTTATCTTTTTTTTTTTTTTTTTTTCCCTCCCAGTTTGGCCTTGCTGAGGTTGAACAGATCCATGGGGAAAAATCTTCCCTTCTCAGAAGTCTTCTATCCAGATGGGACCAGCCCTCCTGAGAGACAACCTCTACAAGGAGAAGGGAGATGGAGTAAATTCCCATGATCATGTGGGGAGACACTAGCAAGGGAAAGACGTGTCAGGATCACTTCTGTCCCAGATGTATGCTTCTTAATCCTCTGTCTTTAAGGGTGCCTCCTTCCCTGTCTTTATCCTCCTCATGCTGTCTCAGAGCAGACTGTACCTCATGTGGGACCTGCAGCCCCTGCCCCATGGACCTTCCAGGTCTCAAGCTCTAAATAGGACTTACACATGTACCTTCACCTAACCCCCCCTATTTTCTGCATGCTCCCAAATACATGCCTTTCTCAGTGCAGAGATGTGAAGCCTCTGCAGTGCTTTGCTCCCATGGACCTGGTGATCTCCAGCCTGAGACCACTGAGCAGTTATGTTCAGTGAGGGGGTACTGGTGTGCTGGGGAGCTGTGGCACTCTGCTAAAGTTTTTCTGGAGGAAGAGAAAGCTCCTAGAGAGCTTTACACAGCAGCTCACTCCCCAGCTACTGCTAGCCCTGATCCAATATGTCTTTTAGTGATGTTTGGGGCCTCATACATTTGGAAAGAAGAAATTAGTACAGTCTTCTCCTTGCTTCTCACATTCCTCTGTTTCCCTTGAGCTCCCCTGCTGTCCCTAATTATCCATCTCTCATTTACAGGGACTTAAATAGTGGAAATGGAAAAGCTGGTTGAATTAGACTGGGATGAGGATGCGCTGAATGAGGCTCCCTTCCCTTCAGAGGTGACCTAACATTACCCTTTCTGTTATTAGTGATGCAGGCTCCCCGTTACCACGTGAGGCAGCAGCTCTGTTGTTATCTTGAGCTGAGGGGACACAGCTCCTGCAATGATTCAAGCTGTGGCTCCCTGTGGCTAGGAGAGATTAGCAACAGAAAGCAAGGATGCTTAGGGGAAATCCTTTGTTAACAACAATGCCCGGAGGAGAAGAAAATAAGAGAAATAGCTTAGAAGAAGGAGAAACAAAAGGAAAATTTTGAAAAAAGGTAAATCGAGTAACCACTGAGCGATACAATTGCTAAAAACAGGTGAGCAGTGGCCTAGTTTATGGCCTCATGGTGATGATGGCTGCAAGAGCAGCTAGCTGAGAACTGGCAGACATCAGCATACAGAGCTCTGGAAACATGGATTTGGCTGGCAACAGCAGCCTCATGTCCCACCGTGACCACGGAAAGGCCCTGTGCCCCTTCGGTGCCCTTTGCGATGCCTTAATGGAGCTCACTGCAAAGAGCTAGACACACATTCCTGTTAGAGAGAGGCAGAGCATCCTGTACCCCACCATCGAAGGAGGATGTTCATAGTCCATGAGGGAGGAAATCACTGTCCAAGCATTACAAGAAACAAGTAAACAATGCCCACAAAATGAGTTGAAGTAATGCATTTAGTGTTTTCTTTTCCTTTAGGAATGTCCCAGCACTGAGGAGACCTGGGTTGAAACCCTAGTGCCAAATTAGGGAGAGCATGGCTTCGAACCTGCCTGGGGTGTTGTCCAAAGACACCTATGTGGCCAAATCCCAGCCAGGCTGGGGTAGGCGGGTTTGAAAATGCTTTGGGATTTCAGTCTGAATGAGGGCAAATAAAGCATTTAGGTGGGGTTTATGTGTGCCTGAAGAGAGAAAAACTACTCATCTATTCAGCAAGGCAATAACTGATCCATGGTTCAGGCACAGAAGAGTATTTTTGGATGAACAGAAGACTAGACAATACACATTTGCAGGTGAAGGGATCTGGACCTGAATACAGAAAAAAAATCCTGCTTAGCATGTCCCCATTATGAATCTGGAGTTCTCTAACCCAGGTTAGGGACATCAGCCAGAAGGAAGTTAACAGGGAATTTGAGAATGAGGTTTGCATAGAGGTATCCAAACGAACATGGCTTTTGTTGCTGTTGCACATCTTGGAGGATACCTACGATATCGTGTGCAAAGAGGCTTCTTCATCCCCTCCAAATCTGGGCCTGCTTTGTCTGAGCTTTGCTTCCTCTGACATTTCCCTTCAAAGGAACAGAGCTGTTGCCACTCACAGGAGGGGTAGGACTATGTCATATAATGGGGAAAAGGGGCTGTGGTGGATTCTCCATAGGACTGGACAACCACAGCAAGGCAATATGTTATAGCCTCTCCTCCTGTGAAAGGCACCCAGGAGGGCACAGTGGCTGAGTGTTGGGTTTGTGTGGAGGAGAGAGGCCAGAAGCAGGTGAAGTCAAGCTTGCCACAGGCTTGCAGAAGGGAGTCTGCAGCTTGGAAATCTTCCCATGAGCCAGTCCAGCTTCACTGATAGAAAACCAGGCTCCCCCCACCCCTAATGCCCTTCCCACATCCCCTAGTCCAGGAGAAAAAATCCATGTAGGTCATGAGAAAGTGAAGGAGGGGCTTAACACAGTCTCACCCCTGGGAACAGCATGATGTCTCTGAGAAGCAGGAGCACGTAAGCTATGGGGCAGTCTGAGCCACTTGCTCCTCACCATGTGAGTGTCTGGTACTGCCAAAGACACATGGCTGCCCAACTTTCCGCCGCTCACCATGTGACCAACAGAATGGTTTGTCAGCACGGCAGTCTGCCACCAAAAAGAGCAACGTCCCATTTTCCATGTGTGACTGAGATCTCCCAGTTCTCCTCTGCCATCACCCCTAGACCTCATCTCCCCATGCCATGGGGGGTGTTAACATTAAACCCAGATAGAAATGGTAAAGCAGAGGCAGGGCTGCAGGGGCGGGTGGGACTGGCTCCATGGACCGCAAATAGTCCTTAGAGTGGCATGGGCATATCATCTTGGCAGATGGTGAGGAGCACAGCTCTCCTGGACTGGTGGGACTCCATCAGCCCAGACGCGCAGGGAGATGAACCAGGGCTATGAGCTTCACAGCCACCCCACCGCTTTTCCTTATTTAGCAGACCTGTGATTTTCAGTGTTTACTGCTGAGGAGGAGTAAAAAAGCACTAAATTCAGAAACTTTTACTAGAACACTTAGAGGGGCACCCTAAAGGGGGGGCAGGTGGGGGAAGAGTCAAGCGTGCGGCCAAACATGGGACAGATTCAGCTCTCAGCCATGTGGCATAAAGGCAGATGAAATTTCATAAAGTAGGTATGGATCAGGCCCTTCGACATGGGGCTAGCTTGTTTTGCCAGCAACAAATGTACTCTACCAGCTTGCCAGTGATGTGCATGGGAGGAAAATGAAGTTCATTTGAAGATGTCTTTCTATTTGTGTTGACCTCATGAGGGTCATAACAGCCAACACCAGAGTTCAGGTTCTTGCTGTGAAAAATACTGACACCTACTTTGGCTTTCTTGATTTAGCCTCAGGCAGGCTTGAGGAGGCAAACGCAGCACAAGGAGGCACTCATTAACATTTCCTCTGCCCAGTGAGGAAACTAAAATAACAAACATCCCATTAAATAAGGGGAGGAAAAATCCTATAAAATACAGAAGGTATTTTTAGTCTGAAAACAAAGCGCTCTATCTTCTCCACAAAGTAGGTCTTTTCAGATGAAAAGAAAAAAGGAGAGAACTTGCAGGCTGCTCTGCACCAGAAGGAGTGGCACTAATAATAATAATTATTATTATGATTATTGTTAATATTGATAGCGGGCTGCCCTCAGTTTCCCTTTTGCTTCCCCACCCTCCCAGCAAGTGACGTGTGGGCCCCAGCCGTGGAGGACAATGGGTGGCCAGGAACAATGCACCCACTGACGTGAACTGTGTTTTGAATGCGAAACTCTGCGTTGTGAGTGCCAGCTTCAATGCAATAGAGTGTTCCGGTGCTGGAGATGGATGAATAGAGACGTATGGTGTAAATTAAATGTGTTATTCTTTTTTTCTTTTTCTTTTTCTTTTTTTTTAAATTAAAAAGCCCAACACCTTGATTTCTCTTAATTTTATTCCCTTCTTGAGGGTTTTGCTACCAAACAAATGACCGGCCAGCTTTGTCTGGTAACCTATAGGAGAATCAATAGGGATTGAAAGGGCATGGAGGCAGAGGGGAGGGATTGTGGTTTCTTTTTTTTTTTCCTTTTCTTTTTTCTTGTAGAAGGAGGAAGCAATTCTGGAAGTGAAATGGAAAATTCTAGTACAGCAGATGTAGGATAACACAGAAAATCCCTTGATCACCAGTAGAAAAAATTAGTTCCTGCAAGAGTATGGGATTAATTGCACAGCGGCCTTCAGGCTTCTAACTTTAGGCACTTCATAGAGTCCTTGGTGAAAGACAGGGTCCTCCAGACAGTGATTCAGAGAAGGAACGCAATGCACATCTCAATGCATAATTGGGGAGGGACCCTGGCATCACAGTAGGGTAATACAACATCTAGCAGAGCTCTTCCGAGCATAAGCCACTAAAAGACAGCATAACTCAGCTGCACCATAAACTTTCCCAAACCCTGGAACGCCCCTTTTCTCACTCACCCACCAGGTTCATCTGGCTCACAGTTCAAGCTCATCTCCAAGAAGTGGCATTTCTTGCCATAAGATAGATCTGGGCAAAACACTCATCCAGATGAGGTGACAAAGAGACGTCAACCAAAAAAAAAAAACCCTAAACCCCATCAAGGTTACTCTAAGGTGAGGTGCAGCGAAAGCCTGCATCCTGAATGGCTGCAAGAGGTGAATGCCAGTGGGCTCTGGCTGAATCGTGTCCTCAGCAAAGCACTGTTGTGACAGCACTGGGGAAGGTGCCAGTGCTGGCTATGACTCAGTGTCCGTTTCATCTGGTCCCCGCTCCTGCAGCCGGGTTTTTTTCTGCTGCTTGCTGCCACACGCTCCTTTTGTCTGCCTGTAATTTGTTGGCTTTTCTCTTTCTCTCTCCTCATTTTTTTGGGTCTGATTGTAATCTACTGTGCCTTAAAACTGTTCAGGAAGCTCTAGGGAGACAACTCACATTGACACAATCCCTGCTGAGCTATGAGATGCGGTTTTTGCTGTGTTCTCTCCCTTCCTTGCTCCTGCTCAGCTGTTTTGGAGGAAACTACCCCTGCTCACTGCTCACCCTTTTTCTTCTTCCCCTGTACCCACTTCCCACCTCTCTTGCCTCTTCTTGCCCCTCTCTTGTCTTGGACCTCCTGTGGCCACCCAGAGCACCACATGCCCTGCAGTCTCCTCCATCCATCCCATTGCCAGCTCCCCTGAGGCCAAGCAGCTAATTTCAACAGGACTCTGGTTGCCTCTTTGTGAAGCTGTGGGATAAAGCTGCTGTGGCAATGACAGCCTCCTCCCTGGCCTGCCCCAGTCCATGGCTCCTGTCCTTCTATGCCCGTCTGTGTCTCTGAGCCCGGAAATTGTCTGTCTGCCTCAAAATGCTCTCCCCGTCAGCTCCCAGAACTCTGCATCTCCCTCCCTGCTTTACTTCCGGCTCCCCTCTCTCCTCCTCCTCTACCCACGCACCTTACTTTAATTAGAAATACAATGAAAATGCTTATCACTATGCCTTAATCAGCAAGTCATTCCCCAGCAGGTCCAGAAGGAAAACCCCCGTCCCTCCTCACCTCTTCTGTCTCCCCCACCACCTCCACAGAAGAAAAGCACACAGAAATGGACCTGGGAGTGCTGGGGGACAGTGAGATGAGCATGATCCAGCAGTGTGTCTTGGCAGCAAAAAAAATATCCTGGACTGTGGGAGCGTAAGCACAGCCAGGAGATCAGTGGAAGTGATTATCCCCCTCTACTCAGGATGTATGAGACCATATCTAGCTGCTGCAACCAGGTTTAGGCCTCTTAGTACAAGACATTGATCAGCTGGAATGAGTTCAGCACAGGCCATTGAGATGGTCAAGGCTGCAACACTTGGCTGGTGCCTGGAGTGGGACCAGGGCTTGTTCATCCTGGAGAAGAGATGGCCTTGGGGGGACCTAACAGCAGTCCTCCCTACCTGTGGGGAGGTTATCAAGGAGAGAGCCAAGCTCTTCACAGAGGTTGCTGGTGAGACGACAAGACACATTGGGCATAAATTGAAACAAGACAGTCTGGGTTTAAGGAAAAAGGTTTTCCTTCTAAGGGCAGTCATGCAGTGGAGTAGGTTGCCCAAAGAGGGTTGTGCAATCCTCATCCCTGGGGTTTTCAATATCTGAAACCTGAACCGGCTCACCTGACCCAGTAGCTGACCCAAGTTAGAGTAGGAGGTTGAGCTAGAAACCTCCTGAGGTCCTTTCCAGCCTTAATAATCCTGAGATCCTATGACCATACCTAAGCACCAAAGGAGGCCATTCAGACTCTGATGAATCCCCCCCCACTGAAAACTAAGGGAGAAGGAAAGAGAAGTAGCAGGGGCTGGAAAGAGACAGATTTGGTGGAGTAGGTTTTACAGCCAGTTCAGCCCAGACTCTGGCATTTGATAGGACAAGGTGAGGTTGAAATCAGGTCACCTTGCAAAGTTAAATCCAGTCTATAACCTGTCCCTATCCACTGGCAATCTCTTACGGACCATTTCTGGGGATCCTCGGTGAAAACCTTTCTGGAGAATACCTTTGCACTGATCCAGAGATACATAGATTGCACAGTCTCTCCCAGATCATGTGATCTCTTACTGGCAATGCAGGTTTAAGGTGGACTCTCTGGGGTGTAGAGACCATAGCATGAAAGGCTCCAGATCTGTCCCAGCCCCTCAGATGATTGACATTTGACTCTTTCTAAACACAAACACAGATGCACAAATATCTCCTGCTCAGGAAAGCTGGGTGAAAGTGGAGAAGTAAGCAAGGCAGAGGGCATAGCTCTCTACTAGTCGTATCACTGTCATGATATGTGTGGAGGATAAAGTGGCATTGGGAGGGTCTGCTGGGTTAGGAATCCTGATTTACACCCTCATGCTTTTGTCCCCTTCCCCACTCATTGTCACTCCCCACCTTTAACCAAACCATGCAGCCCTTCTATGTCAGCTTGCTGCTGCCCTACATAACTGTCCTGTTTCCCCTGAGAGCCATATGGCAGAAGTGTTTGTCCATGTGCCATCATCTGGTAGGGAACAGACACGTGCCTTCCTGCAGCACATGGATATGGGGAGGAAAGGGAGTCCTGACCCCTGTCCCTCATGCCCTTCAGCTTAACCATTGCCAGTTAGCTCCAAGGGGACTCTGCTTTAACCAAATGCACGGGGTCACTGAGACCTCCTTTCAGCAGGACTTCACTGAAAGACCATCTGTCTCCTCTGCATTTCACTCTTACCAGGCTGGCTGCAGTCCCACCAGGAAACACATGGCCACAAGCCACGGGAGTGGGGACCCATCCTAAGCCTCCCTGGCACACTGCCCACCATCCCGAGCGGAGACAAGGCACATCCCACTGGCAACAGGCTTGAAACCCCTTTTTAGGTTATATTAATGAATCAGCATCCCACTGCCTCCGGTCACTGTCACTGAGAGGGGACGAGAAGCCCCAGATGTCCTCAGCACCTCTCCGAGGGTGTTCCGGCGGGGAACTCTCTTGGATTAGGGAATCCTTTATCTCTGGCTTATATAAGACCCGGGGACTCCTTTTATGGTTGGCTTTTCCTGCTTTGTCAAGAGCAAAGAACAAATGTAGCTTCATCTGCGCTTGTGGGTTGGCTAGCTGATTAAACATCTGATTCAAGCTAAGTACGGAACAGGCTTTTGATGGGCGGATTTAATTTGGTGTAAAAACCAGGATGCCGTCCCCCTCCCTTACTGAATATTCCCAAGATAGCAGTTGGTCTGGTGCAATTAAGCAGTGGGGATGACTCCCACCTACCAATGCTTTAGAAAGTCCAGAGTGCTCCAGTTTGTACTGAAGTGGCTCCTTTGAGTGTTTCCCCCTCTCCTTCCCCCCTCCTCTTTTCTTTTCTTTTTTCTCTTTCCTGCTGATTTACCACCATTTCCAAGCATTTGCATTAGGAGTGAGCTCACTGTGTGTGTGTGTGTGTGTGTGTGTGCACGCATGTGAGGGTGTGCGGGGGCCCGTGGGCGTCTGTCTTGGTGTGACACACTGAATTCCTCCTCATCTCCCCCTCTGCGAGTCCTGCCAGGGGAAGCATGCTAATGATGACCTTGCTGAGTAAATAGTTGTGGAATGAATAAGTATTTTTCCTGCAATCTGAAAGGCGGAAGGTGCGATTACTCATCCATCTATCCAACTGTCTCCAGCACCTTTCAAGTGCTTCTCGCGTCGAGTCTGGGGGCGTGTGCGAGGGGGTGGGAAGAGAGGGGAGGCTGCCAAGATCTGGGTTGCCACAGACACCGGCCTCGCTTTTCCTCCAATGAACGCTGCGCTGAGAGTGCGAGAGGAGGCAGGGCACCACCCACATGTTGAGCTGTGTGGGGTATAAGTAGATGGAAGAGCCTGGACTAGTGGCAGTTCAGACAGGGAAGAGAAGCAGCTCTTTGCATCTCTAGTGAAAGCGCTTTTGACTCACCAAGTTTACCAGAAGAGAAATCACCGGGATTTTTGCAGCAGCTTCCAGCTTCTGTGTGCATCTCTGTGTGTTTTTCTCCAGCGAGGACTCTCTGCTGTTCGAGATTCTCAGCTCCGGACGATCAGGTAGCGGGTACGCGTGCGGGGCTGGACATCTTAGTCAACTCCTCTCCTTGTTCCTGGAGGATCCCGGTTTTCTCTGGGACACCCTGAGTACGTGAGACCGGCGTTTCCAGCTGGGCACCGGGAGAAATTTGCCTACAACTCTCTCTGGGATCCACGGGGACTGAACAGCTTGCTCTGCGGTGATATCTGATTTGGTTGTGTTTGTGTTGAAAAGTCCTTTGAGGGGGGTTTAGAAGTCTCTGTGTGTCTTTCGGGAAGTGTTGTGGTGGGGTTTTAGAGAGCCAGCTCTAGCGCCAGGGCTTACAACCCAGTTCTTTCTGTGTTTGACACTCGCACGGTCGGAGCCATGCAGCTGGATAATGTCACCAATGCAGGCATCCACTCCTTCCAGGGGCACCGTGGAGTGGCCAACAAGCCCAATGTGATCCTGCAGATAGGGAAATGCAGGGCAGAAATGTTGGAGCATGTCAGGAGGACCCACCGGCACCTCCTGTCTGAGGTCTCCAAGCAGGTGGAACGCGAGCTGAAAGGCTTGCAGAAATCAGTGGGGAAGTTAGAGAATAACTTAGAGGACCATGTCCCAACTGATAATCAAAGATGGAAGAAGTCCATCAAGGCCTGCCTGGCCAGGTGCCAGGAAACCATTGCCCATCTGGAGAGGTGGGTCAAGAGAGAGATGAATGTTTGGAAGGAGGTCTTTTTCCGTCTGGAGAAGTGGGCAGACCGTCTGGAGTCCATGGGAGGCAAATATTGTCCTGGGGACCATGGCAAGCAGACTGTGTCCGTTGGGGTGGGAGGCCCAGAGATAAGGCCAAGTGAGGGGGAGATTTATGACTATGCCCTTGATATGAGCCAAATGTATGCGCTGACCCCTCCTCCTGGGGAGGTGCCCAGCATCCCCCAGGCCCATGATTCCTACCAGTGGGTCTCTGTGTCAGAGGATGCTCCAGCCTCCCCAGTGGAGACCCAGGTCTTTGAGGATCCCCGGGAGTTCTTGAGCCACTTGGAGGAATACTTAAAGCAGGTGGGTGGAACAGAGGAGTACTGGCTGTCTCAGATCCAAAACCACATGAACGGCCCAGCTAAAAAGTGGTGGGAATACAAGCAGGACTCTGTCAAGAACTGGGTCGAGTTCAAGAAGGAGTTCCTGCAGTACAGCGAGGGGACTCTGACTAGGGATGCTATCAAAAGGGAGCTGGATTTGCCCCAGAAAGAGGGGGAGCCCCTGGACCAGTTCCTTTGGCGCAAGAGAGACTTGTACCAGACCCTCTATGTTGATGCAGATGAGGAGGAAATTATCCAGTATGTGGTAGGCACCCTCCAGCCCAAACTGAAGCGCTTCTTGAGTTACCCCTTGCCCAAGACCTTAGAGCAGCTGATCCAAAGAGGGAAGGAAGTCCAAGGCAACATGGACCACTCTGAGGAGCCCAGCCCACAGAGGACCCCTGAGATTCAATCAGGAGATTCTGTGGAGAGCATGCCTCCCTCAACCACTGCCAGTCCCATGCCGAGCAATGGGACTCAACCTGAGCCCCCTAGCCCACCAGCTACCGTCATATGAGCTAGTCCAAGGGAGGCAGCAGTCTGGGTTACATGAAAGGGAGAATGGGGTGTATTTAGGAAGCTTCTCCTTGGAGAGAGGTTCTGGCTGAGACAAGACATGAGGTGTGCTCAGTCCAACAGCCCATAGCAAAGGAATTAACTTTGCTTGTGGGGGGAGGGAGGCGATGGGAGAGAGGCACCTTGAGATGTGGTTGCCCACCTCACCTGAGCCATGCAATACGGTGGTGCTGGAGACACTGCTTGCACCACTGTGGGGAACGGACAATTTTATGAGACCCCTGACAAGAAACTAGAGACAATTCCCAGCTTCAGAGACAGCCGCTTAGCACTGGCAGCTTTCAAGGACTTCATACAAGTGCAGCAATTGGCTGAGGGTTCCTACCCATATGGATCTCTCCTTCTCCTTCTCTCCTCCCTCTTCTGAAGAGGTGTCCCTGTCCTGAGGAGACATCTTTCTTTTGACCCTTGCCCATTTCTGACTTACCACTGGGCTTCTGTTCATTTGGCAATTTCCTGTTCTTACTTGCTCCAAAGGATTAAATAATTTTTTGATTTTTTTTTTAAGAAGAAATCCTATGACTTCAGGAACTGAAAACTTTAAGAATGGATTATTTTTAGTGTTTTTCATTTCAGTGCACCTCTTACCTGCTTTAATGTTTTTCCTTTCAAGAGGCTTTTACCAGTTTACTTCTTGTCTTAGTTTCTGCTCACTCCAATCAAGCCCACTGCAATGCAGAGGCAAATTTCACCCTTTCTCTGCACATTATACTGTGCATTCAGCAGGAAACAGAGTTTCAAATTAAATTCTGAGCTCACTTATTGAAGGGGCAGTCTGCTTCCTTTCAGAGAAGAGAAAGTGTCAAGGTGGAGAGAGGAGGCACCACAGCTATTTTGAGAGGGTGGGGGGAGGTAAGCAAAATAAATCCTTATACTTTGACCAAAACAAACAAACACATCCTAAATCCAGAGCAAAATATCCCCAGAGCAGCAAATCGAGTCCATGCTGATGTGTGGAGACAACAGGAGCTTTTGCCATGTAAAAGCAAAAAGAAGTGAAGAGAGGAGCTGTGTGTCCCAGCACAGTTTCAGCCTGTGCATCACAACAGTGAGTTTCTACTCACACAGACAGACTCAAAATGCTCTTGGAAAGCCTGGCACCCCTGTCCTGGAGTGCCTGAGGACAGAGCGTTGTCTATTCACAAAGAACTTTCTACAATATGTCCTTGCCATGGATGGAGACGGACTTGGACTCTGTGACATTTTCCGTGTTGAGACAGTAATGCTCAGCATTCACCTTGCTTTGGCTAACACCTGATGATAGGACTTTGAGATGAAACTGCTGTAAGATGTATTAGGAAGTTTGGCTAATCAAAGCTTCTTGAGGCTGGACACATCTTGAGCATCATCTGCATTCACCACCAGACCAAATAAACAACACCTCCGCAAGAGATGCAGCAAGGATGCAGCAACAGGAGTGCCCCTGGGATGCTCCTGGCACTACTACAGCAATGACATGTGGCACTGGTGGCTCGGAAGGCCTTTGGTGTGCCTCCTTCAAGAGGCTGAAGGTAAGGCAACTCTGACATTCTCTTCTCTGCACTCCTCAGACCTAAATTAGCTATATCCCACCCAGTAGGAACCTTGCACTGGGATAAAAAAAAAATCTGAACTGGGACATGAAGCATTGTAAGTGACAGATTAGGGTTGGGAGAAAGGGGAAGGGAGAGCCAGCCAAAGGGAGATGAAGGACAGTGAGTGGGAAAAGTTTCCAAACAGGACAGTATCTTGCACTTTCTGATTAATATGGGGAGGGAATGGGAAGTTTCTTCATTATCCCAGCCCAACGACCTGCCCCGTGAAGCTCTGGGCTTGAGTCCCCAGCTGTGACAACACATCACAGGTCCATGCACAGCCCAAAGGAGATGCATGTCTGCTCTGCACCCTTGCTAGAAGTAAGCTGGTCTCAGGAATGGTGGGGGCTCTCCTCTCACTTGTTCAGAGTGAGTTAGTTTGGCAGTGGCTGTGTCTGCAGAGAGAAGGGAGAATTTCTCACTAATGACCTGGGATGAGTGGTGGGGGAGTGGGTGTCATTGCTGAGGATGAGCTGGCCATGCATTACAAGCATTATCATCTCTTGGTTACAGTGAGTCACTCAGATCCTCCTCTGAGAAGGAATCACTTCACAGTGCTCAGGATTCAGAAGGAAAGCCAAAGGGAAAAAGCTTCAGAACCAAGGATTCAACATCAGACCTCCCGTCAGGATCCCTAGTCACTGACTGCCGGATCCACTGTCTGAAGGAAAGACTGGCACAGGTAATTACCTCTCATCTTACCCTTGTGGGCCTTTCTTAGCTTCCCCAGTGCCCTGACCCGAGATACTGAATAGCCCGGGTGCAAATATCCATGCTGGTCTTGAGACCTCAGCCTCAATGGTTGCAAGAGGCTGGCACCACCAGATAGGTGGGATTTCAGTTTCTTGATGTTGGAAACCAAGCACCAGCCCCAGTGATTAATGCTCTGGGGACAGTGTGCATCATGCACTGCTTTCTGCTGGACCATTGGCAAATGCTTAGACACCCAATACCTGGTGGGACCTCCAGGCTGCAGACACCTAGTGGGCACAGCTGAATATAACCCCACCTCCTGAGAAATCCCCTGTACTCTCCACTTTGGGTATGTAACCTGAGCTGCTGCATTTTTTTTTCTTTTACAGAGATCGCTGCTCCTGTTGCTGAGTTTCCTTCTCTGTGTCCAAGAGTCCTGCTTTCCCAGGGGAGAAGCGAGTGCTGCAGGAAGACAGAGGGCAAAATCATGCACCAAAGAGCCTTCCACGCAGTGCAATGCCATGTTCAAGGTCCTGAGAGCCAGAACGAAAGGGAGAAGCCACTTCCAACAGGACAAAGAAAAGACTGAGCTGGTCCAGGTACTCCAAGCACAGAAGAAAGTGTTGAGAATGAAAAGAGAAACCAAGAGGCAGAACAGAAGAACCAAGTCTGGGCTTTGTGGACAGCAAGGATGCTGGGCTTGTACTGACTGTCTGTTGAGGTGATACCATACCTCTGCCATTTGGGGCGACTGGGACTCACCTAAAGAAATCTTCACTAGATTATCAGTTAAAAAAACTTTCCTGATTAACTTTGCCAAATGACTGACCCTACCTAGGCTACGAACCCTCCATGCTGTTAATGCTGTAACTCATTTTTCCTGAGTTGAGGGTAGCTTCATTTCATGCGGGTATCAGTTTTCAAACCTCAAAGGGCTCTGGAGGTTCGGAGAAGCATCCTGTGGTCCAGATGCTTGTTTGAACTTCTTGAGCCTGCACAACTGGGCCAGCTGTCTTGCCAGAAGGGAGACTCTTGTGAGACAGCAGGCGCTTCTTGGATCTGCATGGGCCAGAGTTACTGCAAGAACTAAGGTTCTTGTGCTGGCTTTGGCATGACTGTTTCCATCCAGACCCAGGGAGTGCAAAAGTTGTGCAAAAGGCAAGAGCTCGAGTGAGTTGAACAAGACAGTTTTGGTTCACATCTCAGCTGAAGAGGTCCAGTTGGTTCCTTTCTCTTCCAGAGCCAACTGTCCCGGGTATGCGTGTGTGAGTGTCAGTGCGGGTGTATGTGTGTTGAGCAATCAAATCCACCTAACCAAATTCTGTGGTGTTTTGTTGCATTTGAACTAAGCCAATGGGACCTAATGTGCATTCCAACAATGCTCAGCAAAAATGTCCAGGACTGGAAAATTGTGTAAAACCATGTAAAGGCAGACTTCGTAGGGATCATCATGATGTTTGATTTTGAGGTGCTTAATTTCCAGGGACCTGACTGCCTCATTACACATTTTATTTTTCCTTAGACTTTCCTGCCTTTTTAATGAATTAGCCGGTCTGTGCTACTTGATCATTTGGTCCTGAGGTTTATACATTTTCAGCTGACTTTTTGGAGTGTGCAGAACTGAATCTCCTGGACTGATTTTATTTAATTATTGCTCCTAGCAGATTGGAGCTTTACTTGTAGCACCCTGGTTTATATTACCAGACTCTCCAGGAAGGACTAGTAGTTTGTTTTCCTGGGGCAGAGTCATGTGAAAGAAGAAGTGTGTATGTGTTGTGTCTGTGAAACTTTAACAAATTTCAACCACTGGACTTTTTTTTTTTTTCTTAGGCAGTTTTACATTTGAATCTGACAAAACTACTTTAGAGTTTTTATTTTTACTAGAGTTGATATTAATTCAAACAACCTTGTACAAAAGGCAAACACATTGAATCACTACAGGTTATAGGGGTTGAAGCCAAAAGGTCTTTGTAAGCCGACATCACTTGCCCTAGATCTGACTGTATCAGGCAGTTTATTCCTCATGGGTCATGTTGGAATTACAAGATCACACCAAGCCACTAGAACCTGTCAATAGAATAGTGCTACACTCTATTTGCTATTGTAGCAAAGCCTTTTGTAGATTTATACAATAAAACTTTGAAATATCTGTTTCAATTGTTTTGTGCCTTGCTTTCTGGTCTTTCTTCTTTGGTTCATGGGAGACTCAAGTACCCATTGCCCTCTGAAGATTTGGTCTTGTCAGCCATTTGGGCTTAGCTGACTCATGAAATCTTCCTTCTCAGCAGAAGCAGAAGATTGACATAAAAATGAGATGTACTGGACCTTTGGAGAAGAGGGGTTGGAGATAGATAGAAAATATGGAGGTGTTTTAAGGGGTTGTTTAGCATCTGAGATTGAGTCCAATGTAGCCCATGAGGCTGGGAGAAATGGTCCCTTGTGACACTGTGGATTGTGCAAGGCTCTTGTTGGGTACAGCTAAGAGAAAGGCTATTGAAACAGAAGGCAATCACATTCCCACCCCTGCTCGAGAGGTAATATGCATGGAAGAGCTGAGGCAAGTCATAGCAAAGTAAAGAAATCACTAAGGCTGAATCATCTCTACCTGATATCCAAAGAGACTTCAAGCAGTCAGAAGAGTCAGCACTCAGCAGGACAGAGAGCCAGGAGCTACTATCAGGCTGGTGCTTTGCTACCTAAAGCATTCCCCTACAGCAGGGTTATTTTCCATTCCTTGGGCTCGTTACCTGTAAAACACCTCTAGGTCATTGGGGCTGGAGGAAGGGAACATAGCAGGGGATGTAGCGCAGAGTGTTTTAAATTGAAATGAGTGTTTTTGATAGGCTGGGCTCAAAGATCTGACCCCAAAGACCTTCAGTCCATGGGGATAGAGGGCTCTGTTCTTCCTCTTCAAATCCCTCCTCTTCTGAAAAGGTTTTGTACTCAGGTGGATTTAGCCACCATTCCTGGTCTCTCTCCAATGAGGAGGGTGTTAGGACTAACAGTCCAGGATGTGATGCAACTTCTCATGTTCACTTTGGTGGGTCAGCTGGAGAAACAAATGACTCATTCCTTCCACAACAGGCACTAAATGTGCATTGCCAAATGCACCTCCCAGGTATCTCTTCTGAGCTCAGGTTAGAAAGGCAGAACATGGGCTGGTGGCCAAAGATGCTTAAAGGACAGCTGTTAACCCTTGTGTCTTCAGCTCTTTACAGCTCATTCAACCACAAACTCTTATCAAGACTGAGAAAGAAACCTTGAAGATGCAATTTGGCTCTGCAGCTGAACTCTGCCTTTGTGTCTTCAACTACTGTCATCAGTAAAGAGGTGAAAAAAAAGCACTGAGGGGACAGACCAGCAACAGGGGTGCAGCCAGTGTCATCCCATCCTGGGACAGTATAGGACAAACTGGGTAGGAAGGCAGAGTTAGACTTTGCATGGTCTATGGACATGGCCAAAGGGCTGGGTCTCCTGCAAGGACCAACCCAGTGCCTTGCAAGAAAAAGCAAGAGCTGCTCAGCTGGAGGTGCTGAGCTCTTCCAGCAGAGGGGGGCAGAACTCCACTGTACACTGTGGGAATTGCAATTAAAAAAACCCTATAAAGAGAAAAATCTGTCCTTGTCATCATCCATCCCCACATGGCCCACTCCCACAGCTTCAGCGACACAAGATCAGTGGTTGCTTCAGTGGTGGAGGTCTGAGGGCAAGGAGAGAAGGAGTGATGAGAGATCAGTGTGGAGAGGTGAGGAGGACTTACGGCCAAGTTACGGTGGAGGAAGATGAACAGGATGGGGATATTCTGCTGAGGGAGGTGGGCAAGGTAGATGAGGCTGCGAAACGTCTGACTGCACCGGATGAACTTGGAAGGTTTCCAATTTTGTTCCAGAGCCTTCCAGATTTGAATCTAATAATTGTAATTTACTTTCTTTCTGACAGTTCCAGATGAAAATCCCTAGAGAGTCACTGGGCCTACACCTTCATTTAATGAAGAAATGCCTTCTTACTGCTCCTGGCTCTATCAGTAGGGAGTCACGTGGGATAGATATAGCCCAGCAATGGATCAACTGCCTCAAACTAGTTGAAACTCCCTCCAAAATCAAAGTGGGAACCATCCCTGTGTTTTCTGGGGCATGATTCAAAGAGATATTCACAAGCATCCTTCCACTGGTGGAGAATTCATGTGGGGTCAAGCACTTATACAATTGAGAAAAAATCATTAATTCACACTTACTTGCTAATATTTTTTTCCCCATCTCTTTATCGTGGCTATACTGATGAGGTCCTTAATTTGCTTATTCAGGATAGCATAAAGAAAGTGCTAAGATGGACCTTCTCAGAGTATTGCATTCACATATGAAATATTTGTTCTCTTTTTTTTTTTCCTTCTATCTCTTTCTTTTTTAATCAAAGTGATTGCACCGGTCAGTCACGTAAATCATATTTATTGACTTTTCAAGCAGGTATGTTTTTGTGCACAGCCTAACTGCTCCCCTGGAGCCACTTTTTCCAGCAAAGCAATGTGTAATTAGGGAGGCTGTGAAACTTTCATTATTGACACAATCAGCTATAATGGCTCCACTTATCACATCAATATGATGCTCTGGTGAGCTCTAGGTGCTCACTCTGATCATGGAGCAGGAAGTTATCTTAAACCTATTCCCACAGATACTAATTCGTACTAAGTAAGAATTGCAGGCAGGTGACATGCTTTTTATAGCTAATATCTAATAATTAAAAATTGAAAGGAGGATTGCTATGTGCAAAATTGGGCTCAATTCAGCAAACAGTTTTAGGTGAAAAAAACATAGGTGATAATTATCAAAGGGGCAGCTATTTTCATTACTTTTTAGGTTACTTTTAGGACTTTTTAGGAAACATTTCTGAAAGTTAAAGTGATCATGCAGTATCAGTATGTTTTTCAATCTTTCCCCGTTGCATGTTTATTAACTTTCAACCTGTTAACTTGTAACATGCAAAAACAGAGACTCTCAAAGTCACTAAAAGCCTACATGTTTCTGATATGAAGTTGCTGAATAGAGGGCAGTAGTTCCATTGCTCCCACATAGGCACAGACTGAATATGCTTAGCCAATATTACATAAAAGAGTTGAAACACAAGCCATAAGTCCTTAGAAAATCAGATTTAACTTAGTCCTGAAGCTTACAGACGCACTTGCTGGCATAAAGTGTTGCTTTTTTTCTAAAGGAATAGAATCTTGACATTTTCAAAATGAACCTTTTTGACTTTTTGTTTCTAAAAAGCATCACTTAAAAACTGACTTTAACTTGAAAAAACACAAAAGAAAGAAAGAAAAAAAAGAAAAAGAGAAAGGTTAGAAAACTCAAAAAAGAAATGGAATGAACTGTTTTGGGACTCAGAGGCATGTGCTGAGTTGGTGCAAGAAGAAATCTCACTTTTCATCTTCAATTTAATCCATTGAGGTATTAGGAGAGTTTCTCTTCTGACTTGATCTTGCCCCATTTTGCCCTCTCCTGATTTGACTATTCAACTAAAAAACCTCCATTACTTCCCTTGTTGCAAAAAATACACCCTCTGTATTGTGTACTACTACGTACTAGACACTATTGTGTCTACTATGCTGCACATTTCAGTGATGCAGAACTTTCTGGGTGTCATTGGAATGGTGTGAATCCCTTCCTTACCCAAAATGAAGCTATCTTCCCAACAGGGCCGAGGAACAATCTGTCTCTGTAAGCAGGATTATAGAGCCTATGTTACACACCTGAAAATTTACAAATCCACTCACTGGAGGGCCCAAATTCACTGCCAATTTTGACAGCAGCAGAAGCCAAACTTAAGGTTGTCACCTTAAAGGCTGTCCTCAGCTTAGGCAGTGATATCAGTGGAGTATTTGAGGCAGTCTATGCTGATGTTCAGTTATAGTCTGCCCTGGAGTTCAGGGTCCATTTGTGCTTTCTTCATCTCAAAGTAGAAATAAAGGGACCAAGAACAATGGGAATTGCCAAGAGGCTCTGGATGGCAAAGCTGTGCAAGTTGTACTGTGGAGGTAGACGTTAGACTAACGTCTACGTCTTGGTGATTGTGGTTTGTATCGCCATCTTCCATTGGCTCAGGATCTCAGCATGTCCTATCTACCCCATGCACTCATCTAGCCCCCTGTCCAGTTGGCTGTGTTGTGTCCCTGCATCACAACTATGGTTAAGGGGAAGATGACAATAGTGTAAAAGAGCCCTCAATGAAGGCAGGCACAGTAGATACCAAGCAAAGCACTTCTTCCCCACCTTGGCTCCCGGATTACCTGTGTCTTGCCCAAAAACTCTCTTTAGAGACTCACAAGCACTCTGGGGATTTTTTCATGCCATATGGAGTAATTGATCCTGGAAACCTGGTGAGGAGAGGGCAATACCAAAGCAGACTTTCTACATAGTACAGGGTTTCCTTTAGCACTGTTCTGGGGAGGAAGGTCTGGGAGGGACTTCATGTACCAACTATATCCACAGCAGGAGAGGAAATCCTGGGGTCACTCTACCCCTATTCATGTATCTAGCTGGCTCCCAGGCTTGTTACAACCCACAGTGCTCACCCTTCTGCCCTGGTCCCCATAGCTTAGAAGACTTCTCAGCAACCTGATGGTACCCAAAACTGTGGAGAAAAACTGGCTTACTTGCAGGCAGTGCCCCATCTAAAAACACACTTTCCAGACCCGGTCCTGACCTACCATCCTATACTAGGAAACCAGAGACAAATTCACCCCAAGGACTGCCCTGTGCCTAGGCAGCTTTTGGGGCTAGCATGGTTAGAGTACCCCTATAAAAATAGCCAAAGGCACCCAAAGGACTTGATGGACACATCCATCTGACATGGTAGCTGGCTAAATTTTCCAAGTACATAATCCTCTTCCTGGTTACAGAATAAGGTTTGGCTTTGACACAAGCCTGGAGCAAGACCTAACCACTGTATACCTGTGACTACTCTTCTTAAACATGCAGACGACATGCTCTTACGGTGATGTGAACAACTGCTCAGCTGTTGTGCAGATTCAGGCTGAGCTTAGACATCAAGTGACTTCTCCAGCCAGTGAAAGGCCAACAGCTCTTTGTTACAACCTGTATGCCTTGCAGTCCTAGTGTCACTGGGGTCATCTGGGATGTGGTGTCCTGGTTTTCCCAGAGGAGGCAGAGGTTGGAGGGAGGGATTTACTAAATGTCTGAGGGTGAAGGCAGCAAGGAAAACTGGCTGCAGACACCTCTGTCCCCTGTAGGACCCCTACTGACATATTGCTTCCATAACACACATTCACCTAACACAGATCATTCTCATTTCACAGGTGTGGAAAATGAGCTGAATTATTTGCAAGTGTTAGAAGCAGAGGACAGTGTGGGGTTTCCTAGGATAGCACCTCTATCACTGCTCTGGGCTTTCACTGCTCAGCTATCAGTTTCCTCTGCAATTACTATCACTTGTTTCTCATTGTCATTTAAGGTTCATAAATCTCCATGAAATCAAGTAGAAACTGGACCCTAATTTACTCTGTTCTGAAGACCCTTATCTCTGAGGCCTCCTCTACACAGAGACTTTCAGAAAAGCGAATCCAAACTGGGTTAAGGCATGGCTGTATAGGAAATTACTTGGAAGACTTAAGACCTGTATCTTCCATCTACTTCAGAATTAAGGTGACCTTAACGCAATGTGGCTTACTTCCCTTTGGCTTGATCAGACAGGCATGTCTGGAAATGAATTAAGCTTGGCTGAATTAATGCCTCCTTTGATCCTCCTTAGATTTGTACACACCAAGCGTTTAAGCCAGCCTATGCTATCCACCATAAAAGTCAATGCCATAAACTTGCCTGCTTGCCTGCCTTGCCTATACATCTCTGTATAAGCAAATGCTACAATGGGTCTGGCACTTCTCTGCCTCTCAGACTGAGCAGGAGGGCATGGTTTCTGGGGCTGGTCGCATCCCATAGTCCTGCTCAGGCTGATAGGCACCGTGGCAATTGCAGGCAGCTGCCTCCAGCATCATGGACTGGGCCATGGGTCTGTCACAGGCAGTGGCATTCAGGCCATTAATGACAGTCCATCCAGAAGTGATGGTCCCACGGGGAAGTGCAGACACTCCTAGATTGTCCTAATAAGCTATAAAATTGAAGCATTTAAACCTCCTTCTGTGGGACAGGAGAGACACTACAAAAGTGTCCTTCCTACGTAGATGGTTTCTTCTTTCTCTGTCAAAGAGAGTGCTGAGGGGACTGGAAGGCTGGAAATCTGCACAGAAACTGCTGGAAAAACAGGCATTCAAGCCCAGACAATGTTTTTGCTAAAACCTACCACCAGCAAATTCTGCTCCCTGACACATGGACACTCTCCTGGGAACCACACTATGACACTGAGAGAGTAGGCACCTTCTCTTCTTTTCCACAGAAGGTCAGACCCATGGGTGCCTCTCCATGACAAGATCACTCAAATCTTCCCAGGTTCTGCTTTGCACAGGGCATCTGCTGCATCACAGTCATTACAAATGAAATACAGGTTCAACCTTAGATCAGCAAGCACGCACAGACTGATGCAACGTTACATGATGTAGGTACAACCCAAGCATCTGGAATTGCAGACAACTGATATGAATATCCAGGATATGTTGCTTCCTGGTAGGTTTTTTGTACATGAGATTTGAACAGCTGGTAAATGTCATTTTTTAGAATATGTCATATATAATCTATCAAGATCATGCAGAATCCATTTTTCCTGACAGTTTTCACTATTTTTTTGTTGCTTTTACTTTAAATCAGATTAGATAAAGAGACTGGGCCCTTTCAACATTCCTGGTAGACGTTCCCACCTGGACCAAGCTGGATGGCGCAAGAGGAAACCACCGAGGGTCTCTGCAAAACAGGGGACATTGGTACAGCTGATTCCTCCTGGAACCACCCACAAGAAAACAGGGACATTTATCACCTGTATCAGCAGAAATCACTGTCTGGCAACCCCTCAAGCAAGACAGTGGAGCTGTGCTGGCTAAAAACATGCAGTGTAAAATAAGGCCTAGAAGCAATAAAAACAAACAGGAAGAGTCTGCTTGGTAATATTATTTTTTTACTCATTTTACCCAGCCAGCTCACCCAGAGATTTCGCTTCAGGAACTCGACATACTTAACGCCTAATGTCCAAAACCAGCATCACACTGGGGTCATGAAACCAGACATCAGGCCTATTCCTCATCCAAGAAAGAAGTGGCTCCACTCATTGGGCCCAATTCATCCCAAACCCTGCAATATATTCAGGGTACAGAAAAAAATTCAGATTGTCTGGCCCTTTCCATACTGTCATGACTTCAGGTGACTGCCTTTTTCTGCTTTCATGGAAGATCCTTCCAAAACTACCCACAGCTCATGAAGTCATTGCTTAATCTGGATTTCCTCGCAATCCTGATTATCAGAAGCAATCAAGCACTTTTGTTTTTCCTTCTTACTCATCCTCTTCTCTAACAACCAGAGTGCAAATTAGCCATTTGTCTGCAGTTTTACCTGGCTGCTGAAATCAAGATGTGATCACAGACTCCAAAGCTGTCAAGCCAGCACCTTTTCCATGGCATGAGAGAAGCTTGGGGAAAAAAAAATATAAAAAAAATAAGGAAACCCTGAAAAGCTCAGCCCCCTGCCATGAGGGACTTTAATGAACATTCAGAGCTTGTTTCTATGACACTGAGGCTTTACCTCTCAGAAGGTACAAAGTGTCAATCAGGATTTTCACTGCTGGAAGCAGGGACCCAAGTCTCTATGGAAACGAGACGGAGGTGACGGTGCCTATGGAAAGGCTTTCTGCATAGATTCCCATCCTGACAGTTTACATTTGCTGAATATATTAATACCACTGTAGTTCTGGAAAAGATAAAAAATGTTATAGCTTCCCTGGACTGCAACCCTGACGTTGTTGTTCCTTCTCCCTTCTTCTCTTCCTTCTAGCCTCAGTCAATGAACTTTGCCTGGTTTTACTTATTTACTACCATATTATAAATTATTAAAATATTGATGTAGGTGAAAAATCAGTCTAATGAGTTTTCCTCCACAGAGTATGTCAGGATATAATGAGGATTTGCAACCTCCCAGGATGGATTTAAACAGGGAGGTACAAGCAGAGGGGGTGCTTTGGGTATAGACAGGGTCCCTCAGTGCAGCACGCATATTTATGGGGGAACATGATAAAGAAGTTTCCCCAGTACAAAGGATATCATATCATGACTGCATCCAGCCTGACTTCTCTGAAACAAAGCCCCAGATTTGCCTGTTAGGCAAGTGATCTCAGGACCCGCCAGCGTCTCATCTTGAGCATTCCCCAGAAGAGCATCCCTCTCACAGCTCCTTTGCTGCTGCTTTGCTTTTCTTGTTGTAAACCAGCCAGGAAACAAAGCCATCGGAGCTGCTCTGTGGGTGGGTGGTTTCCCTTTCTCTTTTGTTGCTCAGTTTCTTGTTCTTGGGCTAGAGAAGAAGACAAATTGGTGGGTTATTCGGCATCCTGACTGGATCTGAGGAGCTGAAGGGCTGAATTTGCCACTGAAGAATGAGTTGTTCTGTGCCTGTCATTGTGGAGTCTGGGATCTGCAGTGGATTTTGGCCATGCACAGGGTTGAAAGATTAGAGACAAATCTTCAAATTAAAAAGCTCCCACACAGTAAATATGTTGAGGGCAGGACTGTGCAGTGCCAAGGGAGCATGAAGGGGAGATAGTGAAGGGCCAAGCATCAGACTTAACAAGTTTACTAGATATAAAAAGCAGTGTGACATGGCTATGACTACCATGAAGCGAAGGTGGAGACGACTGTCCAATAGGACCTTGTCCCTGCTCCTCACAAACTGTGCTGGTTTTGGCTAGGGTAGAGTTGATTTTCTTCATGGTGGCTAGTGTGGGACTGTGTTTTGGATTTGTGCTGGAAACAGTGTTGATAATACAGGGATGTTTTAGGTACTGCTAAACAGTGCTTACACAGAGTCAAAACCTTTTCTGCTTAGCCTTTTCTGCTTCTCACACTGCCCCACCAGCGAGTAGGCTGGGGGTGCACAAGAAGTTGGGAGGGGACACAACTGGGACAACTGACTCCAACTGACCAAAGGGATATTCCATACCATCTGATGTCATGCTTAGCATATAAAGCTGGGGGAAGAAGAAGGAAGAGGGGGACACATTCGGAGGGATGGCGTTTGTCTTCCCAAGTAACTGTTACACATGATGGAGCCCTGCTTTCCTGGAGATGGCTGAAGACCTGCCTGCCAATGGGAATTAGTGAATGAATTCCTTCTTTTGCTTTGCTTGCACACACAGCTTTTGCTTTAGCTATTAAACTGTCTTTATCTCAACCCATGAGTTTTCTCACTTTTACCCTTCTGATTCTCTCCCCCATCCCACCACGGGGGAGTGAGCGAGCGGCTGTGTGGTGCTTAGTTGACAGCTGGGGTTAAACCATGACACAAACTCCGTAAGTCCCTGCCAAAACTGATTGCAAGTCAAGCAGGAGATGTCACTCCTGGGGTAGTGGTTTAATAAGTGTCCCTGCAGGAAATGTTGAGAATAGTGTCTACTATGAATCCTGCTGCTCTTTGATCCTGAAACACAATGAGTCATAACTTGTCTCCTGCTAAAAACTGGCGGAGACTTTCCTGTAGCTCATCCCATGCTATGAGAAGGGAAGTGGCCACCTACCCATTTGCTGTGTTACTTTCTGCAAGAATGCCAGATGTTTTGCACTAGCATATTCAGTGGCATTGCAGAAGGAAATCTGGGAAACTCTGCTTCACTTGTTGGGGGATCACACAATCACAGAGAGTTGCAGGATCATATTGTCCACCTGCTTCAGGAGAACATTATTTGTTGCCTCTCGGCAGCTCACAGATCATGTTCTACTCCATTTTTAAAGCTCTTCTTTTAGTGGTGGAGTGGTGGTGGAGAGTGGTGGAGACCTTATGCTTTCTCCAACCAGTTTGATTCAGGGCTTTTCTACCAATGGCTAGAGAGAACAAGACGGCCCTTTCCTGCTTGCAGAAGCCTTTTCTGTACTGAAAGGCTCTTATCATGCAAGGTCATGGCGTTGAGAGAGTTGGGGTTGTTTAGCCTGGAGAAGAGAAGGCTCCAGGGAGACCTTATTGAGGCCTTTCGATACTTAAATGAGGCTTATAAGAAAGATGGGGACAGACTTTTTAATAGGGCCTGTAGCAACAGGGCAAGGTGAAATGGTTTTAAACTGAAAGAGGGTAGATTCAGACTAGATCTAAGGAAGAAATTTTTTACAATGAGGGTGGTGAAACCCTGGCCCAGGTTGCCCAGAGAGGTGGTAGATGCCCCAACTCTGGAAACATTCAAGGTCAGGTTGGACAGGGCTCTGAGCAACCTGATACAGTGAAAGATGTCCCTGTTCATTGCAGAGGGGTTGGACTAGATGACCTTTAAAAGGTCCCTTCCAACCCAAACCATTCTATGATTCTATGATTCCATGTCACCCCTCAGGGTGTAGTTTCAGAATACAGAAAACTGGGTTGCAAAAATTGGTGTAAAAATTTCCCACATTCCTTCCCGTGATGGACACCCTCTCTTTCAGATCCAGTTTGAGTCCTTCCCTGTTCAGTCATACCACTGTCCATGGGACCATGCTTTAAATAGGGTTGCTGCTGTGATCCAATCTGGTTTCTTCGTATGGATTTTATTAATTCATTAAACATACTTGCTGCACCAGGACTTTCTCATTGCACACCCCTTTCTTGTCTAGTCTGTCCTCCCACTCATCAGGCTTATTTTACACCCAGTAATGTCCTCCTTTGAATTATATAAATCTCTCAACTCCACTGAGACCTGCTCTGGGTCTCCTCAGTAGGTCATTAGCCAGAAATAGCAGCTGCCATGGGACTGTAGCTTACTGACAGAATATCTGACAGCATCAGCTATGGTTTTGGAGAGTACTTGTCTGTACCCTACAAGAAAATCCCTCTGTTGCAACAGCTGACACCCCTCTGGAAGAAAAATAGACCTCAGAGAGTAAGCTTCTCCCTTTCTAAGGCTGAATTTCACTGAGGGAATTATATCACTGCAGAGGACCCCCACTGAAAAAAATTCCCCAGCTTCCAAATCTATCTGTTCTCTGCATAATTCAAGAATATTCTTCTTTCCATATCTTTGCTGGGACTCTCTGAACACTGAAGCTGAGTTTTCAACAGGTGCACTTTCAAATGATGAAGCTGGAAGATTTCTGATAGGCGTGAGCTCAAATGTTTGCTAGGGAATTATCTGTACCCCAGGACATGCAAAATAATACAGAGGCCAACTTATCTCTCAGGCAGGACACTGCTGGGAGTGCAAGGGACATGAATGGGTTGAACAGCTAATCAGATCTGAGTGCTTCCATGGCTGCTGTTGCTAGGGAGACTGCTTCCTTGGCATCTGCATGATGAGTACTCCCCTACCATTAACTTCTTTAGAAATTAGGCTCCCAGGTACTAAGTGATGAGGAGAAAGAAAGACAGAGCCAGAATTTTAAAAGGGAAAATACCCTTATAGAGTCCAACGAGCAAACAAACCCAAAGCTCTTTTCACATGCTTTTGATTAAGCATGGTTTTCCACACCAATGCTCATCATGAGATGGAGTCTCTGAGTCAAGATGCAGAGTGAGGATGATAAAGACAGATGCTGAACCACTTTTTTCTGCATACAACAAATATATAGGTTAGTAGCTGAGCACCTCTGCCTTCAGGCTGAGTTCATGCCTTTTCAACTTTTCTCAGCAATACATCTCAGCCCTGATCTACTCAGGGGGCTATGGAGGAGGAAAGGTCTCTATGCATTTACCCTCCACTCTAGAGCCTTACACACATCAATAGAAAGATTCACACTGTGTGAAAAAGGTTTTGGGTCAAGGCTTTACTCCTTTATACCTCTAATGAAGAGGTTATTACACAGGTGTTATAGGTATGTGACTGACTATACCAGCTCAGGACTCAGTAGAGACGTAGGACAGGTATGGCTGTGCCGGCTGTAGGAGATGAAGCAACATGACTGTAGAGAAGTTACTTAGGAATTCAGACCTGAAATTGCACCTCAAGGAGCTTTCAGACCTTGGAGAGCCTATTTCTGTAAGAGGTCTTCCCAAAAGGGTCCTGGCCCTCAAGTCCATTGGGTTGTCTTTTCCTGCTCTACTGCTGTTACTAGCCTTTAGGTCAGCTCAGGCTTCTTCTAGAAGAGCAGCTGTCCTGGTTAACAGTTTATTCCCCACATTTTTTCCACTTATCTGGAATGACATGCTGAGCATTTTAAAATGTCTTTAACAAGTGAGTCCAAAGCTGCCCTTGGAAGAGAGCATTTTGGACTCTCTAATGTATGTATTTATCTTTTCTTTGGTTTTGGATTTTTCAAGGGAAAACAATGCATTGTTCTGCAGCTTTAGCCTGCCTGGGTTCCCAGTTTTAATCAAACACACCCATTATTTCACCTCTAATTCTCAGCAATAGTGGCCTAATTTGCATTTTACCCTTTTTCTGTAATGACATAGTAAAAACATTTTCTCATTATTTCCCTCACTTTATCCCCTGTCATTAATGCTGTCATGATGATACAGTTCTAGACAAGGATTTTTCTCTGAGAACCCCAGGTTCCCCACCAGTCCCTGAACTGCTGAGCTGCCTGTTTGATCTGATGTGAGATGCTGCTTTGTTGACCTGTTAATTACACACCTTTCCAGGTGTGGATCCACTGGGATGGTTTTCAAACTGGGAAAATGATGCTGAGAAGACTCCACACACACTGGCTGCTCATGAACTATTCACAGTGATGCTGAAAAAGCTGTTTGTGTTCAAATCACAAGCACCCAGGCTGGCAATCTGGTGTCTGCTTCAAACCCTCCTCACCCTCAACCTGCTCTTTTCTAAGTAAGTCAGGTGCTCTGGGAAGGAAAAATAACCTAAGAGTGACTGGCTTATCCTTGGTAGTCTCACCACAAGACTGACATCAACCTACTTGACTTTCACTGTGGTAGCAGCCAAAAAAAGCAAATAGTAGTCAAACGGGGGTGGCAGGATCGGTTAGGACTTTCCATTTGCTGGCTATGCTGATAATTTGCTTTGGCTGAATTTGCTTTGATTGCCTGTGAGTAATCAGGGCATACCCCTCTGAATGCAATTATTTCACACTACCACACCTTCGTCCTGTGCAGGAAAATGGAATGTTTTTATCTCCTCAGATAAATACATCTTCAGCAGCATAGGTAGGGAGTGGGTACCAGACAACATCCCCCTGTAGCTGGGATCCTTCATACATTGACTGCACGCACCTGGTGGAAGGGGGATTTTCATGGATAGGTTATAGATAGGAGATTGCAACACTCCCAGCTGTAGGAAAGGAGTAAGGTGTACAGGCTACTGGGTGCTGTGTGACTCTGCAAAGCCATGCTCAGAAGCTGCTGGTGATTTGCTTCATCCCAAGACTGGGTATTTAAATTATTCACCAGACCCATGACAACTCATCTGTGCTGTTAGTGTGGAGACATAAAGCTGATACCTGTGGGCTTGTGTTGCAGAGACACTTGAACAACTCATGAAGAACTGCATGTAGCCAGAAGACCATTGGTTTCTCCCCCCTCACCCTACATGGGTGTGTCCTGGTTTTTCCTGGGATAGTTACTTTTCTTTCTAGTAGCTTGTATAGTGCTGTGTTTTGGATTTAAAATGAGAATAATGTTGATACCACACTGATGTTTCAGTTGTTGCTAAGTAATGCTTACACCAGTTAAGGACTTTTCAGCTTCCCATGCTCTGCCAGATGCACAAGAAGCTGGGAGGGGACACAGCCAAGATATTTGATCCAAACTGGCCAAAAGGATATTCCACAGCATATGACGTCATGCTAAGTATAAACTGGGGGGAGCTGGCTGGGGTGCAGAGATCGCTGCTTGGGGACTGGCTGGGCATCAGTCAGCGGGTGCTGAGTGGTTGCATCACTTGTTTTTTTTCCTTGGGTCTTACCCCCCCCCATTGTTTTCCTTTTCATTACAACTTATTATTATTATTATTATTAATTTATTTATTTATTTCAATTATTAAACTGTTCTTATCTCAACCTACAGTTTTCTTACTTTTGCTCTTCAGATTCTCTCCCCCATCCCACTGGTGGGAGGAGAGTGAGTGAGCTGCTGTGTGGTGCTTGGTTGCTGACTGGGGCTAAACCACAGCGGGGGGAAAGAAGAAATAGTAGTTTGAGAACTCATAAAAGGAGGCCAAAATTTCTCTAGAAGTTAACCACCTGATGCAAAAAAGACATCTTGGTTTTCTCTCTGGACAACAGAGAAAGGCATCTCCCAAGGACTTTTTGTTCCACCTCATGATTTTACCTAAGGACACAGTGAGTTTTGAAAGGTATAAAGTTCTCAGGTTTTCAGCAGCTAAATCTGACTGAGAGAAATCCCATTCCAAGAGTCAGTTCCTGTTGAAACAACCCCCCCGTCTCGTTTTCTCCTACCTTGGTCTATTCAGACGATGAGATCATACGTGTATATATATACAGAGTACCAGTTGGTAGGAGGCCTCTATTTCCGCTAGGCCTCCAAACACAGCTGTAATACACATAGAATCATAGAATCATTTAGGTTGGAAAAAACCTAAGACCATCAGATCATTTAAGAAAGATCATGAAGTCCAACTGTTAACCCAACACTGCCAAGTCCACCACTAAACCATGTCCCTAAGTGCCACGTCCACATGTCTTTTAAATACCTCCAGGGATGGTGACTCAACCACTTCCCTGGGAAGCCTGTTCCAATGCTTGGTAACACTTTCGGTGAAGAAATTTTTCCTAATATCCAGTCTGAACCTCCCCTGGCACAACTTGAGGCCATTTCCTCTTGTCCTGTCACTTGTTACTTGGGAGAAGAGACCGACACACATCTTGCTACAACCTCCTTTCAGGAAGTTGTAGAGAGCGATAAGGTCTCCCCTCAGCCTCCTTTTCTCCAGGATAAACAACCCCAGTTCCCTCAGTCGCTCCTCATCAGACTTGTGCTCCAGACTCTTCACCAGCTTCGTTGCCCTTCTTTGGACACACTCCAGCACCTCAGTGTCTCTCTTGTAGTGAAGGGCCCAAAACTGAACACAGTGTTCGTGATGCAGCCTCACCAGTGCTGAGTACAAAATGACGATCACTCCTCTAGTCCTGCTGGCCACACTATTTTTGATACAAGCCAGGATGCTGTTGGCCTTCTTGGCAACCTGGGCACATTGTTGGCTCATATTCAGCTGGCTGTCGACCAACACCCCCAGTTCCTATTCTGCCAGGCAGCTTTCCAGCCGCTCTTCCCCAAGCCTATAGTGTTGCATGGGGTTGTTGTGACCCAAGTGCAGGACCCAGCCCTTAGCCTTGTTGAACCTCATACAATTGGCTTTGGCCCATGGATCCAGCCTGTGTATATCACAGAATCACAGAATCATATAGGTTGGAAAAGACCTTTAAGATCATTGAGTCCAACCGTAAACCTAACACTACCAAGACCATCACTACACCATGTCCCTAAGCACCTCATCCAAACATCTTTTAAATACCTCCAGGGATGGTGACTCAACCACTTCCCTGGGCAGCCTGTTCCAATGCTTGATAACCTTTTCAGTGAAGTAAAATTTCCTAATATCCAGTCTAAACCTCCCCTGGTGCAACTTGAGGCCATTTCCTCTTGCCCTATCATTTGTTACTCGGGAGAAGAGACCGACCCCCACCTCTCTACAACCTCCTTTCACGTAGTTGTAGAGAGCAATAAGGTCTCCCCTCAGCCTCCTTTTCTCCAGGATAAACAACCCCCGTTCCCTCAGCCGTTCCTCATCAGACTTGTGCTCTAGACCCTTCACCAGCTTCGTTGCCCTTCTCTGGACACGCTCCAGCCCCTCAGTGTCTCCCTTGTAGTGAGGGGCCCAACACTGAACACAGTATTCAAGGTGCAGCCTTGCCAGTGCCGAGTACAGGGGCACGATCACTTTGCTAGTCCTGCTGGCCACACTGTTTTTGATACAAGCCACGATACCATTGGCTTTCTTGGCCACCTGGGCACACTGCTGGCTCATATTCAGCCGGCTGTTGACCAACATGCCCAGGTCCTTCTCTGCTGGGCAGCTTTTCAGCCACTCTTCCCCAAGCCTGTAGCATTGCATGGGGTTGTTGTGACCCAAGTGTAGGACCCGGACTGAGCCTTGTTAAATCTCAAACAATTGGCCTCGGCCCATCAATCCAGCCTGTCCAGATCCCTCTGCAGAGCCTCAAGCAGATCAACACTCCAGCACAACTTGGTGTCATCTGCAAACTTACTGAGGGTGCACTCAATCCCCTCATCCAGATCATTGATAAAGATATTAAACAGAACTGTCCCCAGTACTCAGCCCTGGGGAACACCACTTGTGACAGGCCACCAGCTGGAGTTAACTCCATTCACCACTCACCACGGGATGGGCCTGGCCATCCAGCAAGTTTTTTACCCAGTGAAGAGTACGCACATCCAAGCCATGAGCAGCCAGTTTCTCCAGCAGAATATTGTGGGAAACAGTGTCAAAGGCTTTACTAAATTCTAGGTAGGCAACATTCACTGCCTTTCCCTCATCCACTAAGCGGGTCACCTTGTCATAGAGATGTCTTATATTTTATAGCTCTTCTGTAACAAACGATACCCTATTTCATGTGCTTTCAATGGATGCAGGGCCTAATTAGAGGACTGACTCCTCAGCCTTTGACTCAGCTGGTGAAGAGGTCCCAGTTCAGGTCAACCGGTGGCATGTGGGCACCCAAAACAGGAGAAAGTCTGTGATGTACCACCACAAATACCTAATATCCAGTCCTGGCTACGTGGGACTGTGAAATGGAAGGTGACTGCAAGGCTCTCATTCTCACTCTATAAGATTGCTTCTCCAATGTGAATGGATGTGTTCCTTGCCAGACAAAACCAATATAGTTGAGGCTGCAACATGACAAACACCTAGTTTTGGCAGGGATTAAGAATTGCCTAGGATAGTCGAAAACGATTCTCCACATCCCTTTAAAACAGACCAACCCAACTCTCCTGCTTGGAGTTTTACAGCCTACTAATAAAATCTTCCTGAATAGCATCACAGGCTGTAGGCTTCCCATTTTGTCTCTGAGGCATTCTTTGCTGCAGGGGGCTTTTATTTGTCTGTTCCTTTGAAGCTCACCGTCTGCTGCCTGTTCCCATCTCGCTCTGCTCTCTCTGCCTGACATATGTGAAGCTTGAATACTTTCCCTCACAGATACTGCCTGCTTACTGCAGTCTTTAAAAATAAATCAAGTCAGGCAATAGTCATGATTAATGGCCTCATGCAAAAACAGAGCACCAGTCAGTAATCTCTTACCCAGCATGTCTGTACCAACACTATGCTGGGCGCCCCTTACAGTTCTCTTTTCTTTTTTTTGTGTGTGTGTTGCCTTTTTCCAGTTTTCTTTCTCAGATGGCTCCAGCAGTCCATGGTTATACTCTGAAAATCTTCCCTCGCTCCCCCTGGGACAGATGGAGCTTATCAAAATGATAAAGGGGAAAACAGACGACATTAGTTCAGCTCTGTTAATGAAAAAGCATCTCTGGACTTAATTGGGTATGTGCATGTGGAATAGGGCTGGCAGGAGAGAAAAGGGAAAAAGAGACCAGGATGCTCTTTCCAGGGGGAGAAAGGGGCCCTTACCCCAGTCCTAGAAACTATAACTGCTGTCTCTGTTCCCTTCAGAGCTGTTCACCAAAAAGGATAAAGGCCAAAACCAAGCAGGGAGAGCCCCACAGATGCCCTCAAGTTGGACATCCCCTAGCAAAAAGCCTCAGAGCAACAACAACAGATGATAAACAATGTCAACTGACAGCCTTGGACATTGCTGGGCCAAGGTCCAGACCCAGCACTTCTTGTTTGTCTCCCAATTTCACCTTGTCCTCAACTGGGCAGGAGAAAGAGCAGTGTAGGAGCAGATGGAGCTGCAGAGGGAACAGGCAAATTTCCCCTAAGCATGAGGCTGCATATGGACCACCACAGCTGGAGCTGAATGGAGAGTCTGAAAGGTGTTGCCTCCTTTGCTAGCTCTGCTGCCATGCTGCTTAGAAATCTTGGACAAATTGCCTTGTTCCCCAGGTCTCCATTTCCTCCCTTCATCTTGTCTACTCGGGTGGCTCTGTAGGGTGAAGAGGATCTTTTCAATGCACGTCACCCGATCCAGCAGAGTGTTGATTTTGTACTGGGCTATGGAATGGTCCTGCAACACCAATAGCAGCAATGCTATTCCTGTCCGTAAGTAGACAGACAGTCACAGACAGCAGAGATAGTTACATTTCATGATAAGGAAAAGTAAAGAAATTCCCTGGCTGTAAAAAGCAACAAAAAGAAGTAGGTTTGCTGTCCTTGAGTGTGACCTAGAACCATTCAACTTCACACCCAGCTTTGGCTTTTTTGAGTGCAGCTTTATCCACTAGTTCAAAGGAATAATTGCCATCTGGGGCTCATAAGGGAAAGCATTAGGTCCTTGGCTGAACATGTATTAGTACCGGTGCTTCTCACCAACAAAACATGCTGGTATGAAAAGGCAAAAAGGTAAAAAAAAAAAAAACAACAAAAATAGACTTAGACTTTATTAGAGATGTGTACAGAGGTTACCTAGAAGCAGCAAAGTGACTTTCCAGTGAGTAGACAGCCTGTGACCTAGCAGAAACCAAACAGAGCTCAGTATACAATACTTAAAGAGCTCCCATTTTTTTCAAGGTGATTTTGGTGGAGAGGAGAAGAAAGTTAAGAAAAAGCTCCTATCTTGTCTCCCTTTTCTACTCATCCTCTCTGGAGAAAAATAAAATTGCAACACAAATGCATGCCACAACCTAGATGTACCTGATTCTGACTGCAGGTCTGGATTAAATCAGAAGGCAATTTTTTTATATATATATTTTGCCTCGTTCAGCTAAGGTAGCCATGCTCAGCTGGATATTGGTATGGTTAATATAACTTCAAAGGGACCCTGTTTTGCAAAAGGCATTTCAGTCTAATGAGTGGGAAAAAGGAAGGACATGGGAGCTCTGAAATGAAGCAGTGGCCAGAACGTGCAAAATCATCTGTTGTTAGCCAGAATATTATTTTTTATCTGAATCCTAAATCAAAATTGAGTCTAGCTGTTGTTGCTTTCTGAGGTTTTTTTCTGAGTTTTCCAAAATATTATATATATATTCTCTTTCAGTTCCTTTCAGGAAAGTCATACACAGCACATAGTGAAAAGACACTTAAAATCGAATCAAAGCGTTTTGAAGACAATTGATATTCATACTTACAAAATTGTTTTCGGTTTTGGTAAATTGTAGAAAAATGTGCTTAAGGATAAGGTTTGTATTCAAGGAAAGAAAGAGTGAGAGTGTGGCCCTGGAATTATCCATTTCATAGTTTTCTTGAGGAGGAAGCACATCCAGCATGTAAGTGCACTAATGAGATAAATACGAACAGGAATAGTACACACTGTTCCAGGCTGGATATAGACAGTCTCGAGGAAAGAAAAATACATGTTGTGCTAATAATTTGTATGTCAGTACCCAACACACACTTCCAGCTGGCATCTTATGCATATAGAGAGATAGGGACCGTTTGGCAGAAGAAAAGTTGGTAAAGCAAATTATTATTATTGTAGTCTTCTTAAATTTGTCAGATCTCAGAAGAAAAATTAATAAAACAATGTGCACACTATTTCCAACCTGAACTTAAGATTTTCCTCCCTAAAAATTTGTTTGATTATTTTTCTCTGCCACGTAATACTCCATCATTTTATGCCTGTTTTAACTAATGACTTTCTAGAAAGTCACCTACAAAACTGGATTTGATTTTACATTAAGAGATGGTATGTCATTGTCACTAGCTCTTCACATAGTATTTTTTCCTCCAAACGGAGGAATGAGTGTGAGCTCAGCTGGCTCGAAAAATGAATGTGAGCTCAGCTGGCTCAAAAAATATTCTGTGCTGACTCTAGGGAGTCCATTCATTTGCCACCCATAACCTTCTTGACTGGTAAATGCAGGACAACACAATATCCTTGGTATTTTAAATGGTATTTAACAACTGAAATCAACTGTTTGTTCTCCACTGACTGTAACAGAACATTTATGAAAATATACAGCCAAAGCTCACCTCAGCTGTAAAATTCAGTAAAGGTAAATTCATTCTCTATAGGGCTGAATCAGGGTGTTGATGTAACATTATAACAACAACAACCACACACACAAAAAAACAAAAACAAAAAAACCCCCCCACCAAACAGGAAAAACAAAAGGAAAGGTGGATTTTACTTTCATTTTATGAACAAAGAGGTGGATTTGACTTATCTGCTCTAGCAGAGGTCTTGGCAAAGTGCAGGGTCATTTTGAAGTAGTTCATTCAAAAGACCGTTATAGATCATGGACTTCATATATGAACTGTTTTTATCCAGCCTGAGGAAAGTGCAAAGCTAGAAAAGACTTGCTGACTTCATAACAGACTCTCCGAACTTTTACAAATTTTGTCCTGACCTACTTCATGATACAGGTTATTAAATTATCCCAACAATTCCTATATCTACCCAACAGAGAGTGCTTCTGTAATAATTATCTTTTGAAATACTCCCAGCCTTTTCAGAAAGACCTAGCTGATAGAAAAGATATTCTATTCCCATGGTTATTTATCCTAATAACCTATGTTTGTACCATATTTTTAGTCTGCTTGTATTTATGCTTGGCTTCCAGGCCCTGGATTTGGATCCAGCTTTAAGTGATTGATAAATGAAAGATTCCCCCACACCATTGAGCTGTACTAGCTCCCTCTGTTCCTCATGGGACCTGTCTTACTTAAGTCCAGTTTAGCATTAAAATATTGCCAATTGCCCCACCCCTCAACACCTCCTAAGGCAAGTTAGAGTAAAAAGTTACTGGGAAAACCTACTGGTTACATATAGTATTTAAATCTCGTCAAAAGTATTCAGCAGGAGTTGTACTTGGTTAAAGTGGCCTTCAGTTTGTGCACCCTGTTTCTAATGGGGGAATGCAGATGAGTAAAAAGGGATGTCACTGCTAAGCAGTATCCCTCCTACAATAAATGGGATGTGAAGGAGGCTCTCCTGGATGCTTCACAGACCAAGCGCTGCACAGCTTAACACTTCCAGAACTTTGCTTTTTAATTGCATTATGTGATCACTGTCAGCTCTGGGCATCCCAGGTGTGCTCAGCTGAAACACAGCTCTTCCCCAAAGCTGCTTGCCTCTGTAATAGCCCTGCCACCTCTCATTAACACCTTCCCAAAGGTAATCCAAAAAGACACGCCATCCTGGTGCAGCCCAACATGGGTCATTTCCATGAAACAGCAGAATTCATTATGAATGAGCGCTGGAGAACTCCACAGTAGAAGGAAGATAGAGAAGTAAATGGGGAGAGACTTTAGAGCACACCTCATGAATCTATAATACAATTGCTTGCCAAAGGGAATGACAGCTTTGATGTGACTTCTTTTTTTTAGCTTGGTACAGTAAGTGCCAGACTCCAAGCACAGCAACAGCACCTTCCACCTCTGAAATGAAGATGAAAACAAATTGTAATGCAGTTGCTGGTTTGCAAAGAGGTAGGACTAGGCAGCTGAGACAGCACCATGCTTTGACATTCCTCTGGACTTTCCAGCCTGAAAGCATATTTTTTAAAAGGGCAGGAAGAGGCAGTGAGACATAGTTGCTTCTAGAGGAGGTACTTCTCTTTCCAGTTATAGCCAAGTCTGAGTGCAAATTGCCTGTGCTGCTCTTAAGAAGTGAGAAGGAAAGAGAAAATTATACTTGTATATAATCTAAAATATCATGTGGATAAAGCTGTATCCTTGCAATTGGAGAGTTGCAAGGAAACATCTCCTGCTCTACAGAGGCAAGGATCCAAAACTATCTGGGCTAATCAGGTCAACCCAATAAATAAGACATGCAAAATTTTAATGTTCTTCCTCTCTACTTCAGTAGGCTCACATCATATCACAGGGTCCTCAGACAAAGACATCCCCAGCTGAGATTCCCTTGCACTACTGGAGATACTTTTGTGATTGTTTTGCTATGTAATTGGGCTCTGGGTTGCAATGATGTTAGACTGGAGAGTGTGCAGCCTTTCTTTAGCATGCAGCTGGGATAGTGGATTTCTTCTTAGGCAGCAAGGGAGTGTCTAGGGATATTTTAAAGTGCCTGTGTGGCCTGAAAAGGGACCCATTTACCAAGCAGCTCTGAAAGGAACTTATCAGGAAGGAACATCCCAAGTAATTAACATAGCTACTTCTCATTAAAATGTGCCACTTGAATGCAATAAAAGGGAGCCTCAGCCCTACCAGCAAGGCAAGGGGATTGCCCAGGTGGTAGCAGTACTTACTGCACGCACCAAGCTCTTGCTCAAAGCTCCAGCAGGCATTTTGCAATTCTCTCTCCCAGCCATCCTGCCCAAGTCCAGTGCCTGTTTGTTGTTCGTGGTTTGCCCATTGGGAAGCCAATGCTCAGAGCTGTTTCTCTGTCTTTGCCTTCAAGGACACTATGCCTAAATTCTTGACCTCTAATACACTACCCTGTCTCCTTTCAGAACAACATCTAGCTGCATTGTTGACCCACCAGCAAGTCAGGATCTTGCAGTTTTTCAGATACCTGAGAGTGCAGAGAGACCCACACTTGCACTGTTTTCTTTTTTCTAGTGCTAACACAGAGAGATGGACTCTAGGAAATGACCATTTCTGCCTGCTCTCTCCAAGCACAGACAGAGCCAAAATGTCCTTGTGGGTCTGCACCAAGGGCTTACCCCAGAGGCACAGGGAATAATTTTTTCATGTTTTCAGACTGCTTTGAGTAGCCTAAATGGAAAATATTTCCTGGGAAGAAGAAAGGCAGCCTTGGATGAGTTTAACACCTTGGGAATAGGCAGGAAAACAGTCATCTGCCACTTACTCATTGTGTGGCCTATAGCAAATGCTGTTGCACCCAAGTTCAGCACCTGTGAGAGGAGAAGAATATGTGAGTCATCTCTAATACATGTAAAGAAATGCATTGTAGACCCCTACCACTCAGCTAGCCCCCTTAATAGAGGGAGGAAACCAGGCATTTTAAAACATGATTAATCTCTCATTGTTTAGCTGGCTACTTTAGGACAAGAGGAATTACCCTCTGGAAGTGCCTGTTGATTGCAAAGGGAGTTCAGGGTGACTGTCACAGATGGCTCCATTTGTCTGACGAATCTCTCCTAAACTGCCTCATTACATGTGTACGCACAGCTCAGCACAACAGGGCCCCAGTCAGAGCTAAATGCTACTGTAATATCTATAATAATAAAGAGAAGCTGCTGCTGGGTGCAAACTGTGTATTTGGCTTCCCTGTGTGGTAGACTGGTATCTCAATGCTGTGGCTGTTCCTGTTTGCATTCCCCTTGTATATCGCTGAAGCAGCCTTCACAGAAAGCTTGGGAGAACATGCAACATGAACTGCACACAAAATACGGGCATGATTTAGAGCTTGCATTGAATGACTTCATTGGGGCTTTGCAGGACTTCTCCAGAGCAGGTCGGCACCACCACACACTGTCTCCAAAGGTTTGTGTTCATAGCAGACATCAGCAGACAGCATGTTCCTGGACACAAGGATCTTTTCCACAAATAACAAATAGGATTCACTACTCACTGCTGCTGAGGAGCTGCAAGTTTTTTAGAAGTGGGTGACTCTTTTGCCCTCGATTTTGAATGATTAAAAGAGTTCTTGATGGCTCTGCCCTAAGCCTTTGCGTTGACTTGGTGGGCTGCATTTGTCTGTAGGGTCTGTAGGACATCAGTTTAAAGACCAGCCCTGAGCAAGTACTTGTGCCTAGGCTGTACCAACAACAGGTATTGCCAGCTACCACCCTGTGAGCACAACTACTCGTCTGCGGGAGGTGAAGACATTTGTTGCCAGCTTGCATCAGCTCCTTCCTTCCCATGTGAGCTTGCTCCATGAACTCAGCCAAAACCCCTCTCTTTTTCTTGCTCATGCCTTTGAAAGTCCTCCTTGAACTACTGTTTATTTACAAGCAACTGTGCTGTTTAACTGCAGCACTGCCACTACCTCTCTGCTGTGCTCTGGGATTTGCTTTGTGGCATGGAGTAAACAATTTTTTTACTCTGTTGTTCTCTGTGCCAACTTATCTCACTTTAGCTCTCTCTCTACTCTCCCATCATGATTGTTTCACTCGAGATCAGACCCATGCACTTGGGCTGGTGGATGTGTGGTCTGGACTTTGTTGAATGAATCTCCTTGAACCTCTTATCACCGCTCCCAACACACTGCTTATGAATATGCATATGCTCAGTGACTGCTCACAAACTATAAAGCAAGACTACAGTGCCAGTCAGCAGCTGCTGCCGAGCCAGATTCCAGACTTCATCTATAATTACACCCAGAGATGGGTTGTGTCAGAACAACCCTCGCTCACATATTAGGACGTTTCTGATTTTTCAGTTGTAAAGAGGGATTTCACTTATCATCACCCTCAACTGTCACTGAAATCGGGAATAAAACTCTTAACACCAATGTAGCACTAAGAAGCAGGGATTCTCTTCATTGCAGCACTGGATGCACGGGGGATCCTTCTGCCTAACATGCATACCAGTTTACACAGATCTAAGTTCTTTTATACAATATATCTTTCCATATGCATAGGTTTTCACACTACTAGGCGGGACTATGTTAATTAGTAGCTTACATAATGATGATTCAGCATAATGCACGCTCAGTTTTTCACGTGGGGGTCCTCTGGTGGTCGCTGGTGGTCATAGACCCCAAAACCATGCTTTTCAGGTCATGAATTCAGGGTCATTCTTCCTTTTAAGGCTTAATTTTCTCTATTGTTAAGTATCGCATGCTGGAAGATCCAGTTTTACCAGGATATTCTTGGGTTTTCTTTTGTTCCTTCTTGGTTGACTCTTTGGACTTTATTCTTTACATGTTCCTCACTTATTTTCCAACATTTCCCCCCTTTGAGACTTATCGAGATCTGACCTTTATTCGATGAGTCTCACTTTCATTTTGTACAACCAATACATGCGCTTGGGATAACTGTCTAGTAATCAAACTTCTCAAACATCCAAACAGAACAAGAACAACTATCATTATTATTAGAAAGACAATTACATTTTGCAACAGGCTCTGTAACCATCCTGTTAGGAAGAATCCTAATCCATGTAAAATCTTGTTAAGCCATCCTGTTTCCATAGCCTCGCTACCCCAAGGTGTTTCCTCGTGTCTCTCTTTTACAGTCTCAGTCATCACCTGTGGTGTGACAATGACTTGTTTTGTAGGAGTTACTAATCAATCCCCTTCATTTATGGTTGCTTTTAACAGCAATGCCAATTGTTGATCTAACTCACCGTAATTAGGTTTTAGAGTTGGGAGATTCATGTGTTTTTCTGGTACCAATGCAAGGATGCTTTGTTCAGCCACCTCTTTAGCAGTTTTATCGGCCAATCGATTACCCACGTTTACTGCGGTTTATCTAAACTGATGTGCTCTGCAGTGCATTACGGCCACTTCCTTAGGTCTTTGAATATCCTGTAGAAGTTGGAGAATTTCTTCCTTGTATTTGATAGGCGATCCTTGAGTTGACAACAATCCTCTTTCTTTCTTTCTGGATAGCCCCACGTACACAGACTATTCCAAATGCGTACTTTGAATCAGTCCATTTATTTACCTTTTTCCCTTCAGCTACCTTCAGGGCTTGTCTCAATGTCACTAATTCTGCCTTTTGAGCTGACGTGTTAGTGGGTAGGGCCCCAACTTCTATCACCTGTGTAGTTGTGACCACTGCATATCCAGCCATCCTTTTTCCATCTCATATGAAGTTGCTACCATCTGTAAACAGCTCCAAATCAGGCTTAGTTAATGGTTCATCTCTTAGATCCTGTCTACTTGAATATACATGCTCGATAGTCCTCAGAAAATCATGGTACAAGAGTTCAGAATCCCTCACTTCTGAATTCAAAAACATCGCTGGGTTGATTGCTGTGGTGGTTTTAAGTTCCACATCATCCTGTTCCAACAGGATGACTTGATATTTAAGCATAAAGCTTGGAGACAGACAATGTCCCCCCTTTTGTTCTAGAACAGAAATTACCATATGCAGAACAAACACAATGATTCTTTGCCCTTTTGTTAATTTTCTAGCTTCTTGAATTAAAGGAACAGTGGCAGCTACAGCACGCAAGCATCCTGGCCATCCCTTACTCACATTGTCCAATTGTTTGGAGAAATATCCCATGGCTCTCCTCCATGCTCCTAGTCTTTGAGTCAACATGCCCAGGGCAAGATGTTGTCGTTCATGTATTAATAGCTCAAAAGGTTTGGACAAATTGGGCAGGGCCAATGCAGGTGCTGACATCAAAGACCTTTTTAAATTTTTAAAGGCTACTTGGCGTTCAGGGGTCCATAGTAGGTGGTTCTCTTTTGACCCCTTCAAGGTTTCATAAAGGGGTTTTACCAATAGTCCGTAGTTGAGAATCCAGTCTACACCATCCGGCCATACCCAAAAAAGCCCTTAGTTTTCGTACAGTTCTTGGTTCTGGAGTTTGGCAAATTGCCTCCTTTCTGTTGGCTCCCAGTCTCTGTTGTCCTTGTGAGATCTCAAAACCTAAATGTATCACAGTCTCTTTTCCTATTTGTGCTTTATTCTTTGATACCCGATATCCTCCTTGTCCTAAGAAATTCAACAAGCTTATAGTCATCTGTAGACATTCTCCCCGAGTCTCTGCAGCCAGCAGAATGTCATCTACATATTGCAGTGTTGTTCCCTCAGGGTTTTCCTTTTTCCATAATTCCAGCTCCTTTGCCAGCTGGTTCCCAAATATTGTAGGACTATTCTTAAACCCTTGAGGAAGCACCATCCAGGTAAGCTGTGTTTTTCATCCAGTGGTGGGACTTTCCCATTTGAAGGCGAATATCGCCTGACTGTCTTTGTCTAGAGGTATGCAGAAGAAAGCATCCTTGGGATTGAGTACAATAAACCACTTATGCTTTTCCTTCAAGGATGTCAGCAAGGTGTATGGGTTAGCTACTACTGGGTAAACATCTTGAACAACCTGGTTCATGGCTCTTAAGTCCTGAACTAATCTATATTCCTTACCATCCTGCTTTCTCACTGGTAATATTGGAGTGTTATATTCCGATTCACACTCTATCAACAATCCATAATTCGAAAATTTCATTATTAATTCTTCCAACCCCTTTCTAGCTTCCGACTTAATAGGAAACTGTTTGTGTCTTACCAGTTTATTTCCAGATTTTAGAACAACTTTTACTGGTTCCACCAATTTAGACCAACCTGGGATTCCACTAGCTCATATCAAGGGTGTTAACTGCATCCTCCACTTCTGCAGGAATTTCTTCCTTCGGTCTTGGTGTGCTCTGTAATATAAAAATTCTCGCTTCCACAGCTTTTGATTCAGGTATTAGTAGTTGTACTTCTCCATTCTTAAAGGTTATCTGTGCATCTAATTTGCTCAATAAATCCCTTCCCATCAAGGGTAATGGGCATTCAGGCCAAAAATTGCTGAATCATTTGGTTCTTGTTTAATCTCATATAATTTAGACCAATTAATCGCTTTTGGCATAGCGTGCCTTATGCCAAACAGTGTCCATCTCTGATACCTTGTTAAAAGCCCCCTTTAGTGGGGTCCCAGCTGATTGGGATCCCACTCTGGGTCTGTGGCAGGAAAATTTTGATCTATCTTTCCCTGCAAATCCCATTAACATGTGCCCCTTCTACCCGTTTCCGAGCAGTATTTAATACCATCTTCTTTTCAGTGCCATTCAACAATGTATCTAATATTACCTGTAAATCATTCCAATCAGGATTTTCTCCAAGCCTTTGGCGAGGAGCTACCATAAACTCCAAATCATCTTCTTCTTGTCCACATTTTAAACGCCTTTTCCCAATGCTACAGGCAGAGCAACATCATTTTAAACTCTTATTCCTTCCCTGTTTTTCCAAAGCCAATACCATAGAATCTTGCAGGATCATCCCACACTGGTTTTGCTACTCCTGATGATTTCTCAAAGTGAAAAAAATAAATCTGCATAAGGTACCTCATCCCATTTACCTTCCCACCTGCAAAATAACATCAATTGTAATATAGTGTTATATCTTAGCATTCCATTCTTTCGCATTTTTCCTGATCTTCATGAATGTACATTGGCCACCAATTATTACAATACTCTATAAGCTGTTTTCGAGTGAGACAGTCCCTCAAACACTTTTCCCCAATGTTTCAATATACAGCCTAGGGGAGATCTTTTCAAAATCCCACCTTCTGCTGAAGGCTTATTACCCATTATAAAATAGTACAAAGAGCAAATACAAAACCACAAAGACAATGACTTACAAAAACACAAAGACAATGACTTAACACAAAACACAAAAATACAACTTAGCAAAACACTGGGGACTCGAACCCCTTATACCCTTTTTTCAATGGGACTCTAACCCATCTCTTCCTCTGGAGGTTTTAATTGATTGACAAATCCAATTCCAGATTCCAAACCCGGGTGTCCTACGGGCTTTTGTCCGATAGGATCGATTCCTTCCCTTAGGTACTTTTATAGCCCCGCCCTGGGGGCTTTGGCTGCGTCTTATGGGCAGGGAACCACCCTTTTAAACAAAATTAAAGAAAGAAATACCTTTACCTTCCCGGGGTCTTGCTCAGAGCTCTTCAGTCCGGGGATCAGAGGTTCTCCCTGAGAATCCCTCGGTGCTGGCTGGAGGTCTTGTGATCCCACGGATCTGTCGAAATTCAGAAGCAGAGTCCCATCTGGGTTGCCAAAACTGGATGCACGGGGGATCCTTCCACCTAACGTGCATCCAGCGCTGCAATAAAGGGAATGCCTGCTTCTTAATGCTACATTGGTGTTAAGAGGTTTATTCCCAATTTTGGTGACACAACCATATTTCAGGCTTAATATTACTCCCCTTACAAAAGCCATGAATAGCAAGGTACCTGTTGCATCCTATGCATCAAAGCAACAATACCCCAAAATATAAACAGTGCAGTAAGGGATGGGGCAGCTGTCTGCAATGAAATGAAGTGATAAGCGTTGGCCTGCTGGGCTCAATCAGTCAACAATAAGGCTGCTATCCCCTTACACCCACAAATGATAAGATCAGAAAGCAAATGAAAGAAATATAGACTCTACTTTTCATTTGTTAAGACTGGAGGATTCAAAACAAGTCCTATATCCCAAGCCTACAGTGCCTCCTCAAAATGTTATCAGTCACTGACAATGGGAAATTGCATGCTAGGAAAGGACACAGATAGTGCTACATCAGCTGCCTTGGATGTCACAGCATAAAGACCAGCTATCCGAACAGCTATCCGACTGGGAAATAGCTTTGGGGGTCCAAGGGCAGGATGGTAGGCCTTGCATTTCTGGACTGAGACCTGAAGAACTTCACCTCTGCTCTGTCATAAAATCCTCAACCAAATCATTTGCTTGTACTCCAGCTTGTTTTGTTTATTTGTTTTCTGTGAGAACAGGAACAGAAGCTTCTTGGTCTTTTTTTTTTTTTTTTCCTGAATTCCCAAGCTATAAATCAGCCTTTAAGAATAAATGGAAAATTTATAAAATTTAAGATTAAATAAAAAAGCCAGCAAGACCAAACTTGTGGATGTCTTTGGCATATGACACCCCTCTGTCCTGCCAGCTCTTCTCTGCTCTCCTGCACAGATGTCTGGTGGGGAACATGAGATCAGCATATATGGACAGTAAAGCTGTGTATCTAGAAGCAGAATTCTTAACATGGATAGAAGAGCCAAGTTCAGACCTATTCTGGTTGGACTGCTTTAGCTCAGTGCCCATTTCAGGTCCGACTATGGACAATGATATGATTCCATTAATCTATGAGTGATTTACACCCCTTTACAAATGACTAAGCCAAAACTTTTGGCAATAGACAAGAGCTGGAAATGACTCACAGTAATGAGTGAAATGACTGAGGTAATTTAATGCCTAGTTTGACAGCAGGTCATCAGTTGCTCCATGGTGATCACTTTGCCATAGTATAACAGCCCAAATTTGACTGAGCCCCGGTACCCAACTGTATTTGCACTCTGAGTCAGACCCAGGTATGTAGTAAAATATAACACCTTAAACCATCTTCAAGGTGTCTCAGTTGAGGTGAACCTCACAAAACCGTCCATGCCAGCCCAGCTGGCAGATGGCAACTCAGCAATGCATTGGATGATACACCCTTACTATTGATTTTAATGACCGAGATGCAGTATTATGTATTATTCCAGGGAACTTCTCTTGGTGTCCTGTTCTTTTATGGATCCTTTTTCCCTGAAATTCACCTTCAAGGATGCACTTCTTATATCATCATGTCAGTCTGGTACACAGCTATTTAATTTTACATTTGCTAGTAAACAAGCGGAGACAAGACTTTCAGACAATGCTGTCTGCCATCATTTCAGTGTTTCAGAACCATCCTTGATCTCCTTGTCTTTTGCTCCTAAAGATCTGAGCTATGCTTCATTTAATGTTTAACAAACATTCACCCAGCTTCCTGCTACCCACTGTCAGATGAAAGTCTGCTTGGTCCCACCAAACACTCCAGCTTTGCCTCACTGTGCTTTGCTGTTTCATTTATCTCTGACCGCCCTGACAGATTTCTTTACGCTCAGTGCTACAGTCCTATGTCTGAGGTCGGTGAATATTTCATCCTTTCACCTTAGAGCCTGTCTGGGTGATCCATTGTCCTTTTCAATCTTCCAGAGATTTCAGGTTGCTTACTGTTCGTTTTATCTTACTTACACGTTAGTGGCTGAGTTTTGCCAGTCAGATCTTCATCCAGTTCTGCTCAAAGTGTACTGTTGCCCTGTGCACAGTGGCATTTCACTTCGTGAATGGGAGCAGAGGTGTAGGAGAATTTGAACAAGTTTACCTCTGTGTTTTTCTAGGAGGAAGCTAGAGATCAATATACTGTTTAGCAACATTTTGGTATGCTACAGAGACTGGAACAGCACTGATGCTGAGGACTTACAAGTCTGTATATTCCTGGACCAAAACAATAAAAGCACTTCCAGAGCTAAAACCACATCTTCTTTCTATCCTTAGCTACAAAACCCCATTGCAATTGACTTCTTAGAGCCTAGTATCTTCCAAGTAGGAGTTATGGTGGTCATGAGCAGATTGCACTGGGAGTTCATGTATGGGTAACGATGCATCACTCACTGTGTAAGGGTCTGTCCCTTGGTCCCTGAAGAGTCATCACAGAGCCAGAGACCGCTGTCACTTGGAATGCTGCAAGTAAGGAACAGTTTTTCTGCATGTTCTTATGTGCTGAAGAGCATCTCTTGAAGAAACATGCTCCTCAGCTCATAATGTTCACCTCCAAAGGGCAGATGCCTGTTGCTGACACAAGGAGCCAATGCACAGGGTCAAAACAAACCTGACCATGAGGTCTGCAGAGTGAATCCACTCCTCCAGGTACCACCAGTGCTAGTCCATCCAGTCATCCCAGATGCTACCCCATCTGCTAATCTTTGCTTTGTGTCCAGACTGGAGGAGGACAGGTAGGAATGAGGTTTATCATCCTGTCTTTCCACCTCCATTGCCTACTGGAGGTACTTGGTGGGGCTATATGGAGATCTGGACCTGTGTTCCTGAGGCATGTCTTTCCCAGAACAAGTTGGACAGGATAACATGGACAATTTTGTCAGCTCTCCCACACTGAGTCTTACACCAGCTTTAAAAGGTTTACGTGGCAGTCACAGACACGAGGGAACACCATCAGGGAAGTGGGAACTTTCCTGCTCTTCCTGGGGCCACTATACTTAAATCAGAGGGAGCGGGGATAGATGTTCCTCCCCATCCAGTTCCCTCCCCCTTCCTCATCCCTTCACTCTTCAAGAAAATGGACATTATCCCTGCTGGCTCCCTGCTCCTGCTGCTAACATCACCCTCTCCTCCTTGACCCATGCTCCACTTGCCTTTCATCTGCAGTTACAGTCCTCATCCACCCTCCCAGCCTCTGACCCTCGTTAGCCCAAGCATTCACATTAGCACATTTCTTTGTGTTTCGCCTCTTCTCCCAGCCTGCATCTTCAAAAAATAAGAGATAGGGAAGAAAAAAGGTTTTTCAAATGGGGATTGCTCACTGTGTGGGCTGAGGTCTGTTACTTCAAGCATCCAACATTAGTTTACTGCTTAATCAGGTACCTAATGAAGAGTAGGTTAATTTTTAACTCTTTGAGTCTCTCTGATTTTGTTTTTTTTTTTTTTCCTTTTTTCTTTTGTTTTTCTCTTGAACATAAATGCAGCAATGGATATATGAAATACTGTGTGAAAGGGTATTTGTGTGCAGTGCCTTTAGTCTGAGGAGACTTAATGTTAGAATAAATAGTATAGACTCCCTCTGCCATCCATGCAGAGAGACCAGCAGCTCTCTTGTCCTAAGATGGGTCCCCATGACAGTGGGCTCAACTGCTCTCTCACAGTACATCCCTCTCATCAATGATGATGGAAAGACCATGGAAGATTTCTGCAGACCAGACACTGAATTTGTAGGTTAAGGAAACAGTTATTGTAATAATAGCTATTTATGGTAGCTAATAGGAAATTAGATTAACTTGATCCCACAAATATGGACACCCTAGCCGCAGGCTATCATTAAAATCAAAAACATGAGACAGCACAGATATTCCTGTTTGTAACAGTGCATTTTTAAATAGGCAATACCATCACAGACAAGTATATTTTCTAGGCTTTCACACTCTAAAGCAATCTGTAGCACCTAAGAAAACTTCCTCCAGCAGGATGTTACCCTTGATGGCTCAGGACAGCATTTCATCTTTCAGTGTACCTGTCACAGCTTCTGAAGAAGGCAGACCACAGCTCCAGCCTGCCATGACAGCTTTTTTGGTCCTACATTTCTGACTTACCCAGGAGCAATGACATAAGTCCTTGGCCATGTCCTATTGCTGCCATTTACTGAGTGCTGAGTGTGTGTGCTGCCTCCCACAGCAGAAAGCGACAGTCTCTTCTTGCCTTATGCCCATGCAAATGCTTTACCCTTCCTTCCCCTGCACTGGCAGAGGATGCAGCTTGTGAAGCATCTTCCAGCCCTGGCTTGTGCTCCCCAGTATTTTACAGCCCCTTCAAGTCTTCACAGCACACCCTCAGAGCATCTCTTCTTTCTGGTTATGAAATAGCTGCTATTGGCTCTTTTCCCCTGAAAAACAATCCAAGCCCAGAGGAGTCTCTTGGCATCCAGTAGAAAACATTGCTGTCAAAAAAGCATTTCTAAATGCAGATTTAGACCCACCTCAAGTCTCCCCCTGCTAGGAAACACAGTCAGATCTCACTCCTCCCTTCTTTCCATTACAAAGCCTTGGGTATTTATTACATGGTTACATGTCTTCAATGGGACTGAATGAGAACTGGGAAGAGGGGATGGGGGTAAAATTTTCTCTGTCACAATTTTACTTATGAACCGGCCATGCTTCTTTCTTACTGGCAGAAAGATATTCAGCTGGGAACAATGGGTGTCTTGGAGGACAGAGTCGGGGCATGTCTTTTCCCACCTTATGTCTGCCCTTGCTGCATCTTCCTTTGCCCTCCCGGCTCCTCCCACCTTTGCTTGGGGTTGCACTTTAACTTTCTCTGCTCCCCATGGTGGCACCAATGGAAAACAGGAATGAGCTGCGTGTTTTGCCCTCAGCTTTCCTGGCAAGAGTATGAAACTATTGAGTTTCAGCTCAGCATTGATGTCCAGACTTACCTTTCTTTCCTGGTTCATGTCTACAGCTTTACCATGATGGAGGGTTTGAGTCTCTAGACTGTGCTCAACAACAGGAGGTTTATTCTCTGTGGCTGAAGAATCACATAGAACAAAGACCTGAGCTTGGGACAAGCTTTCTTGATCACAAAAACTCTTGGAGAATGGATAAAATAAGAATTCTCATCTTTGTGGACCTCAGAGCAGTTTGGGAAGATTAAAATATCCTTTTCCCTCCCCACCTCCTCCTCTGAAGTGATGAACTTATTTACCGTCATTTAACCTGAGAGGAAACTGAGGCACTGATTAGTTAAAGAACAAGATAAAAAATAACAGATATCTGTCTAAAGAGAAAAGTAAGCAGAATTTAGATATCTATATTCAAGAATCTTTTTTATCAAGACTTGCTTGACTTGCCTATGAGTTTGAAATGTCTTGGTACTTAGGTTCTGGTGTCTACAGTTCATTATTCACCTAATCCCGAATTAATGTGAACTGAAAGCACCAACCATATTGTATGGGTCCCAGATGAAATGGTCTTGTAGTGCCAATAAGTTTGAGTTTCATGAGGCATTTGAGCTTTTTGAGGGATGGCACTGAGGAACAGCAGTGACTGCACAGTCATATCTCATGTGACCAGCTGATAAAAGACAAAAATTAAATGACTTTCCTTTTTTACTTTCCCAAGACCTTTGTTTTCACAGAAATCGTACTGTCTGGTAGAAAAAAAATCTCTTCCAGGATCATTTCTAGAGAAAGAAAGTTCAAAACAACAAACTTCAGTCTCAAACTGGAATGCTTGTTTTATTTATCTTAGCTACAAAAGACAAAATGAAAAGAAAATGTCACTTCTGAGTGAAAGGCTTCTTTTTCCCCTTGTGGCATTAAAAAATCATAACCTAACTCAGCCTTATACAGACACAGCAACCAAAACATCTCTGTAAAACTGTTTGCCTAATTAAACAGGGAGGTTTTAAATGAATTTGAGTCATGGGTTCATCTGTTTGGGGACAGATAGTCCCAGTGACCTGCTGCCAAGCAAGAAGTCCTGGGGAGAGGTCTCTGCCTCACTGCCCTGGGTTCTGTTGGGGTGTCTGACACACACCAGTCTGTTGGCAACTCTTCCCTTTCTCCTTTTTCCATGTATTTGCAGTGGCCACTGCATAGTGACCTCCATGCAAAAGAGGTTGGCAGACAGGTGGTCATTAACTGCAGTAATTAGATTTTTATTATGATGTAAGTAAGGAGCCAGGAGGACTTGGGAGCTGGCTCATACACCTAGCATAGGTGGGTAACATGGGACCTTGGGCCTCAGGTGAGATGATCGTGTGACTCGATGTCCTGACATCCTCTCTTCTCACTGAAATAGTGTGTGCTGGCTAGTTGCAGATGTGTTAAAAAAGAAAGGAGTCACTAATGGCTGACAAACTAGTTGCATCAATGAACACCATCTTGAAAACATTCTGCAACTCCCACCAGCATTTCTTACTCTTCTTTTACGTATGGATTTAACAAAGAGTTAGAGTTTTTTAGTCCAAACCATGGACGCATATGCATACATATGTACAAACACAAAAAGGAAATATTTCTATAATGCATAGTTAGGAATTAAGGTGAGAATGATACAGCACAAGGGGAAATGCCCCAAACCACTGCTACAGGAAGGAGCATCTCTTGGGTGAGTAACAGGGATTAATCCTTTCTACTGTTTCTCTACCCATTTTCAGATCATAATTTTATTATTGTCTTGGGCTGGCTTCACAAAACAAAGCTCTCAGTAAATTATATTGCCATCAACATGGCTGCCATCTAACTGCCATCTCTGTGATATCCTAAATGTGTCAAAGGGATGGGACACAAACACTGTGCAAGTCCCCTGGAACAGGATGAGAAGTCATGAACCACAACTGCAGCAAGGGAGGTGGAGACATGAGGGGAAACACCTTGCAAGACAGTCAGTCACTGCACAGGTGGGGAAGGAGATGAGCTTCCGTGAGTGGAAAATTTCAGGAAAAGTTTGGGGTAAAAGCTCTCACGCTGGAGAGGGAAGAGATGACCATCTCTGAAGTGCAAGGATGACCCGTCAAGTTTTGGTTTGGTTTTAAAATAAAAGACAAGCTTTGCAGTGAAATGAGGAATTGGCCTTTAAGACACTGACTTAATTTACTGTCAAGTAAATTAGGCTTAAGTATGGTGGTCTTTTGTTTTTATTTTTCTCCACCTTTGTATTTGTTTATTTGTGTGAATGCAGTGTTGTGTGTGTGTGTGTGTATGGCAGGGTGAGAGGAAAAAGAGGGTTTCTCTCCTGCAGTCGTTTTGCGGATCCCCTTCTGAACCTTATGGATCTGTTCAAGAAACAGTAAGTTAAGCCATTCCTCTGGGTTCTTCCTTGCCTTATTTCTGTGACTCACAAGTTGAAAAGAAGGAGAAGAAGAAAAATAACCTGGGTTTACAAATTAATCACAGGGCAGTTATGAGCCATAACCGTGTTGAAGGTGTGAAAAAGGTGAATGTGATGTTGTATCACTGTATCAGGAGATAATATTGTTGCAGAGAGAGAAAAGCTTTCATATTTATGTAAGCTGAGAGCTTACTGGGAATGTCACAAACCAACTTGTTCACCTTCACTCAGGAAAGATGGGTGCAACATGAAATGCATGCAGGAAAAGCCTGCAAGGACTGTCAGAGCTAAAAAGAGCTTCTTTTAATAGAAAAGACTAGAAGAGCCTGGCTTGAACTGAAAGCTGAGTAGGAGTATGCCTGCTCTACAGACTCTTCCTCTAGACAAGCAGCAGCAGGGAGGAGGAAGAATTATTTTAGCTGCAGGATAAAGCTGGCACCAGGACAAAGAGCTAAAAACTCATCTCAAATGAATGTTGGCTGGAAATGTAGACATTTCTAAGCAGCAAAGCCAAAGGAGGTTTTGGGACAGCCTCCCAAAGCACCCAACAGGTTTGGGTGGTGTGTGATCCACTTCTGAGCAGGACTATGAAAAAGCCATGGAGTTCAAGGTGCAAAAGATTCTGTCTAGTCATACATCGTTCTGAGAAAGACATCTAAGCCAAATCTCTCTGGAAATACGCTGGAGGAATCTTCAAGGATTTGGGAATTCTCTCTTGTATTGTTCCTGCTCTCTTTTCATTCGTTGTGGGTTCTGTTCCACAATGACATGAATCCTTCCCCAAAGTTGGCTGCATTTCAGTGCTGGGTGGGTATACGTGAAGGTTAAGAACTTCCTTTGCAAAATGTCCTGGAGATGTGAAAATACAAACAGGGGTTTATCTGCAGTATATAAACATTTGGAGTCCACAGTTTCCCCATTCAGAAGCTCGCCTGTGTTTACAGGAAACAAATATTGCAACAGTATTTTCACCATTTCTTATTAGGATTTTTATAAAGTTGCTTTTTCATCTTTTTTTTTTAAATGTAATCTAAAGTCCATTTATAAATTTTAAGAATGCTATTAACAATGACAGCAATAAAAACCTCTTATTTGTGTAAGGCTGGGGTAAACATTTTCCTGCTTCTCAGGAGCACAGTGGGTATGTCTCTGGGGAGTATCGAAATAAGTCTCCACCCAATCTCTAATCTAACTAGCAAACTTAAACAAGTTCTGCAAACTGAACAGTTTTAAAGTTCCCCCAAGGAAGATAACAGTAAAAGTGACTCTCATTTAAGGTGGCTCCTCTGCACACTGGACCTACATTACCCCAAAGAACAAGAGTCGAATCTGGAGAAGGTGGAGATGCTTAATACACTGGCCTGTTCCCATAGGTAAATTGGCTTTTCAATCGCGGTGCTTACAGAAGAACAAGAAGTCTTTTGCAATTCATCAGATTGGTTGGTTAAGCCTCTGCAAGAGCTAAAAAAGTAAAACCTGGTCAGTTAAAAGATAGGATGGAAGGAGCAAGAGTCACTCACTGTGTAAAAAACCTGAGTAATTTGGTTGTCATTGTCTTCCGTGCAAAGATTACATCCACCACTGATATTAAAAAATATGTTTGTAGGAAGAGCAAGAAAATTTATATTCCTAAAGCTACTTGGTGTTTACTGAAGGAAAAAAAATGTTATGGATATGGTCTTTCATGGCCCAAAGCTTCACGTTCATCATCATGAAATAGGAGAAGGAAAAAGGCAGAGACGCTTTGTCTGTTCTTTCTATTTAGGGTGTACACTTGGGGGGTGCATGAGTAACTTCCAATGCATGAATAACTTCCAATGTGGTATAAAATATCTAGTGCAATGAGGTCCTTTGTTATCATACGTGCTGCAGGAAATCATATTACATTCCCTATTTGCAAACAAGAAATAACAATTTGACCAAACTCTCCAGAAAATGTCTTTGTTTTTGCACAATACTGAATAAGAGGGATCCTCCCTCACCTATGACTCCAAAGCACTGCTGCAAGAAATAATAAACTCTCAGGGATGGAAAATACCTTTTTTCATCACATCAAAGTTTTCATGCAAAAAGTTCATATCTGTCAGAACTCTTCAAGTTTTAATTAAAAACAGGAAAGCCTGGGAACTGGATTTAAAAGATTCTGGAAATAGAGAATTTTCAAGTTTAAAAGGTGAGCAGCTTTTATTTTTGGCAGCTATATCCAAAAAAATACTTTGTTTTTCCAACACCTGAAGACATTCCGGGTGGAAAATGTAAGGAGTTGTAGAAAGAGGGTTTTTTGATGGAAAATCAGGAATTCTATGTAAAGAAATACTGAAGTATAATTGAGTTCCTTCCAAATGAAATTCATTCAGCTTTTCTCTCTTTTTTTTCTTTTAATTCTGAATCCTTTTGATATGGGGAAACCTCCAGAAATATACGCTGGATTTGTATATTACTTCTTTTGTGTATTTGCAAAAATGAAATCTAGCTGACAAGCATTAAAAGCAACAAATTAGTAAAGAAAATAAACCAATGTTCTTTTCACTCTCTATATAAATAAATCCCTAGGATATGGAATGGGAATCTGTGAAATAATTTGCTGTAAATATAAGGACAGGGCAGTGAACATAAAGGAAGACTTAGATATAATCTACCATATGCACAATGACAGGTCTCCCTGGTAAGCCATCCATACTAAGGAAAATCAGCCTTAACTGTAATTCACCATAAACGTAATGACACCCTAACATATGTGAAAATGCTCTGTAATATAATGCAGCATAAATACAGAGACATACTGAATAGCCATGCCACCAGATTTTGCAAAATCCTCTTCTTTTAGCGGATTAATGTATTAATTCTGTAATGAGGAGCACAGTAGCAATGAATAATGTTTCTGTGAAGACAGAAGCACTGCTATGACATGCCAAATCATGACCTGCACTGTGTTTCTCCAGTGTACCAATTGCTAATTCAACAGAATTTATGGAAGAAAGTTGAATTCAGAGGTCCCACCTATTTTTAAAAAGAAGTCTCTGACAAGGTTGGAGTGTATAAATCACATGGAAGGTGAGCCTTACCACATGGAGGCGTTAAATATTTAGTGTGCCAACATGCAAACAAACATGCAGGCACACAGGACAGTGCACATGTATGTAGCATAAGATTCTAGCCTTCCAAAATTACATTTGGGGAAATACCCAGATTCATACAGATTCAGACACTCATCCCCATGCAGAAAAATAAGCATACCAGGAGCTGTGTGAAAGCACCGTGATCACTGATGTGCACAAGCAAGGCCACGCGCTTACACAAAAATCACAGACAGGAGAACACGTATGTGCATCCACACATGTACACACATCCTAACAGCCGTGCAGACCCCACAGGTGGACTCCAGTCCATGCCACTCCAGGACCACCATGGTGTACAAAACCCAAGGGCTGTCAGTGGTAACAGTGAGGAGCAACACTGGAACAGCCAATGCTGCTACACAGAGAACTGTTTAGCAAACTAGAGTGGGGAATTTGGACCCTGATGGCCACGTCATTAAAATTCCCTAGAACGAGCACCAAGAAAAACTCGTGTATTTTACTGTAACAGAGCCTACAGGAAAAACAGGACTGCATGGAAATTGTTTGCAGCATTTCTTTATTTTTCTCATAGAACATTTCAGCATTTTTTCAGAACTGGCACCTTTTTCAGATGAAATGTAAAAATTTGAGGGCTTTGGTAGAAGACTGAAAAATGTCAAGTGATGGTTTGGGATTGGAGTGAAAGGGAAGGAGGGCTGTTTGTTTTGTTTATTAAAAAAGTCAAATCCCCTGAAAGGAGACATTTCTTATAGAAATATCACTTCTTCAAAACCAGTCAAAGAAGCCATTTTTTCCAAGAAGAATATTGAGATCAGCCTGAAACTGGGTTTGAAATGAGCCCTACCTGAGCCACCGGAGGTTCACCTACCCACCTACCACCCAGGAGAAACCATTTCACCCCTTTGCTGAAATTATGCTTTGCTTAATCTATTGGCTTTTGCACAGCTCACACTGACTCATGCACCAGCTTCTCTGCAGCCAGGCCTGGACCTCCCACATCTCTGCAGTCCAGTTGTGCAACCCATCTCCTGCTGTAGCCCCCATACACCTCATCCAACTGTACACTAGAGAGAGAAGGCAGCAGGAATGGCCAGTTTCTGGATGTGCCAGCTATTCCCCTACCATATCATGCCAACCTGATGCACAGCCTCTCCTATCTATGGCTGCAGCACACAGGATGCTCTTATGATTTTAAAAATAGGTATTACGGTTTCATACATGAAACTTTACTCTGCTCCTCGATATGGGGAAAGGATGTCTCCCTCCTTGGGACTGTCCCCATCTCTTTATGGTCTGTATCTCCATACTTCCTCCATGTTTACCTCCTTGCAGAGGAGGGGAGGGCAAAAGTACAGGTTTAACACAGACCTGATAATGTCTGGTTTCCACCTCCAGTTACTGTATATTGCATAGTCTTTGTTATTAGAGAGCCACTTGCTGTTCAAACCCTGCTCCCTAGAGACCCTACTCTGCATGCACTGATCAAGTCAGTTCTCAACCTTCTCCTCAGAGAAGGTTGGACTCCAGTCCAACCTAAAGCAGCCTGAACTGCCTTGAGATGTTTATTTGTAACACATGAAGCTGTGGTTAAGAGGAGGAGCAGCTTACCTATTTCTAATGTGACCAATGTGGAGTTTACCCAGTTTTGCTGGCCTGGAACACCAAAAAAGGATATTATCCCCTTTTCTCTTTTCATCACAGAAAAGGTCCATTTTCCAGATGGTTGCAATATCCTTCCTGAATTTCTCTGAACCCCTGGAAGCCTGCCACAGCAGTTGTGGTCATAATCCCACCTGAACAACAAAAAGAAGTCAGAGCATGAAGTTTTGTCTTCCCACCCTTCCCTGAACCTGGCAGTGAGACAAGTGAGTCCAGATTGCGCTCACAAATGAATAACACTTTCTAGCATGGGGTTATTTGGACTGTCTGGTTAATCAGTTCAGCCAGGGTAGAATGCGGTCTGCTATGTAGGATGAGATGAGGGTACACTACGATATAAAATATTGCCACAAAATAGACTACATTCCAGTCCAGTCCACAACAGTGTAATACAGTACACCACAACATGAATGCAATTTGTTACAATGCAATATGATAAGGCATATTAATGTAAGATACAATACACAATATAATACACATTTCTGTTTAAGCTTGAGGAAAATGGCAGGTTTCCCAGTTCCAGTTCCTACCCTGTGTTACTGGAGTTTCCACTTGTATAGGAAGAAATAGCCAAAATGAAAAGTGCTTCAAGACCACAGAAAATTGCTTATGCGGACTGTGCAAGTGATGACACACCACAAAATGAGGTCCAATGTGCAGCTGTGGACATCACTGTCATCCAAGCATCACACTGATTCCTTGACCTGCTGTCAACACCTTTCACTTCTTTATCCTATGGAAGGTGATTTAGATACCTCCATGCCCCATAAGCTCTGCAAATGCAAAGGATATCCAGAAAAGCTGACATGGTGAACTTGTGTAGGATAAAAAGGCAGAGGGAAATGTATTTAAAAATTGTAGCAGAAGTTGTGGAGGAAGGGAGGTCTTGAAAGGACTGGCACAGATTCCTCTTCTGGCTCCTAATTAGGATTTGAAAAATCTCTGTGTGTTAATGAAGAGCAGTCATGTTGAAATGTCGGTTATGCACATTGCGATTTAAGAGACTATCTTTCTGGTGAGAATTATTATGGGATATTAATGTAAAGTGTCTGAAAATCACAATGGAAGAGAAACCTTCTCATTGAAACTGAAGAGTGAGAAGGAGTTTTCTGAATGGTGAAAGTATTAAAAATGTGTTGAATACTTAAACAGGCTACAAAGAGAAAAATTAAGGAAGAAGCGATTGGAAGTGAGTGTATGATTAACAGGTAGTACAAACTATTATCCCAGGAACCATCAGAGCACCTGGTTCACTAGCAACATTGTCCTTTTCTCTAATGCTTTTTCTCCAACATCTGCCCCTTCTACTTTCATGTAGAAAAAGGTTCAATGGATTGAACTTAGACCCTAGTGTGGTTGGCTTTGACCCTTTAACTGCCTCCCTCCGTGTCCTGAAAGTGTAGCTTTGCTGTCTGCAAGGATCTCCCTTCAAGGTGTTGCATTTAAGGCAGGATTTATATATCAGGCTTAGTGGGTTTGTACTGGGGAGGTGTCATTCTGAAATACTCTGGGCTAATCAGAATCAGTGTTTTGGACCATGTCTTCAGTTTGACCAGGGTTATTTTATCTGCTCCTGAGATAGGTGCCAAGAGTCTAGCAAAAGTCTGACAGAGATTTGGGGACTGATGGCCCAGACTTTTCATTTTATGTCACCAAAGGGTAGCAAAAATATCTGAATTCCTTTGAATGCCCAGCCCACGCTATCAAAAAGTTATCTGGAGGTGAGAAACAAGAGCAAATTTCCAGGCCTGTAACAAATGTACTGCAGGCTATGCTAACTGCTCACCCACCACCATTCAAAACCTCACAAAAATCCTAGCCAATAAATATGTAAAGGAGAGCACTCAGATGTGTCATTAGTGGTGAGGCTTAATAAAAGGAGGGAGTTGATAAAACAGTCTTCAAGTATGTAAAAGCCTTTTGCTGGGACAAAAGAAACAGGCCAGAGTGCAGGTCCATGGGGGATGGCCCAGGAAATGAGAAGCTTTACATTCAAGCACGGGAGATAAGCTTGGAAGCTATCAAAATCCTTTCATCAGGAAGGCTAATGAAGCACAGGAATTGATTGTTGGAAAGGGTGGGAAGTGCTTAGTGTGGGAAGAATAACAGCACATCCTACAAAAGTGGATCAGGGTGGACCTAGATGGAACTGACCATGCCTCATGGCAAAGCCTGCAATAACTGACCTCAGGAAATCCTTTCCATCTCTGTGTATTTTATTATCAAATTCTAGCTTTGATTTTCCCGGAGCTTTGATTACTCACAGTCTTCCAAAATACTTTTCCATACTGTGCCCTTATGAAAGCTGGGCGATTTAATTCCCTCCTTCCCAATGAAGAGCTGATAGGTGCAGAAGGTCATACTGGCACACTCAGCAAGGCCCATTTTCCTCACCAAAACTAGTGATGTTACTTAATATTTTTTACCCAAAGGCTCTGGATTATGGATTTTTGCCTCAGGCTGTTGTTCTTGTTCAGGCAGAGAAGTCCAGTCCAAAGTCACTGTAAGCATGCACAGTACATGTGAAAGCAGAGCAATCACAAGGGTATAATAGAGCTAAAATGCTGCATATTTTTAGCTCTCCCAGCCTAAGAAATTAATATTCCATATCTGGAAAATATTAAGATGGCTTCCTTCTATTAACAAATGGTGGGTGCTTGTTGCAGATACAATATTTTAGGTTAGCTTGTCCACCATCAGCAAGATTTCTATTGCCTGCTCTCTATCACTCTCAAGGGTGTTAATATTTCCTAGTATCTGTAGTTACAATTTTTGGCAGTCAGGGTTAACTGCCTTCAGATCACCCTGAAATTCTCCTAGGTAACTAGAGGTAACTAGAGGTAACTAGAAAAATTGTGAAGTTTCCAAATAACATAATTTTGCATTTCTCATTTTCTTAAAATCTGGCAATGGGTAAGAAACACTCCCTCCATATCTCCCTCAAAGATGTTAAGAATAAACTTTTTTATGTTTTGGGGTTCTTTTTTTATTAACAGTGGAAAAGAATAGTTCAGGGAATGTAATTTCTTGTATGCTGAGTTTATTCCAAAGAACAATTTAACCTGAGTTTCTCAGCTTGTATGCATATCTATTCATAACCTTCTGTTCCACTTTGAACTCTACTGGGAGAAATCTGTGCCAATGTTGATTGCACCATGGCAATTTTCTACTTTGGGAATTCATTGAAATGACTTATAATGGTATAATAGTACTAAATACATTGCTCCTGTCCTACAAAACAAGAGAGACACCTGCAAGCAGGTGGGATTCCCTGTTTACTGTAGTGTTTATTAGCTGGCACGTTTCCTAGACTGTCTACGTTTAATTCAGGCTATTCTGCTGCAGTTCACTGGCGTAAAACAGAGATTATCATAAAGCATCGAGCCACTAAGAGAAATATAGAAGTTAATTTTCTCTAAACAGTCATTCTTGTATGTGCATCTTTGGGTGGACTGAGTACTGTGAAAGCAACGAAATACATATAGAGTTGGTAAACCAAGACATCTTGAGGTACAGCAGTTACCGTGGTCATATGTTTTATGCTGCTGTGCAAACAGCCAGAATTGCCACTGAGTGATAGCACCCCAGTGGTGTCAATGACACACAAAGAAGAGGAAATAGAATTGAGATCACTAAAAATAGCAGTCTCCTGTAAATACCGGATTTCTTTTCTTTGTAGGAAGGACACAGTAAGTCTCTGAAGGTATCATCCTTCTTAGACTTTTGGGCAAAACAACTAGTTGGATATTTTTGTTTGTTCTGATAGCCCAATGAAGGAGTAAAAAGAAATTGGAGTAGGAACACTGCTGCTTGTTTTGACAGAGGGCATGGTTAGAGAGATGCAGCAATATGAAAGCATAAGAAATAGACGCTTCTTTGGGCATGCTATATCCTGTTACCCGTTGTATGAATTACTCTTGGATATGGTCTTTGGTTGTCAAAATAAAGTGCTGTTAGACTTCAAAAAGCATGATTTTTCTTCCTTGTATGTAGAAGATGCTACAATAATTAACTTAGAGAAGGTAGTTCTTTGAACAGTATTTGTAGTTGTTGAGACCAATCCAGCCTATGAACAGCTACACAGAACATTTTGTGTGATCTCAGTATAGGGAGGTGCACATAAGTGCAAATGCTGTCCTGTGATGGTCCATCCTGTTTCATTCTGGGATGCTTTGGACTGTGCCAACTAGAGTTTGCCCAGGACGAACCCAAGGTATGGTTTGGAGAACAGCACAAGCTAAGGACTATGTCCAGTAGATGTTCTGGATATAGTCACCTTCTTTTGGGAGGAACAGTGTTTGGGAATACACATATGAACTGAGCTGAGCAGTGCCCTTAGAAACTAAGAAAGAATCCTGGTAGATACAACCTTGTGTTCAGAAGTACAGGTAGTCTCCCCCTTTCCATATGTTTGCCCTCCCTATGTACAGTTCTCCAGCAGGTGATTCAGTTATTTAACATGGATTGGATATGGCCTGTATGCCACCGTTTAAAAACCTGCTCTTCATCCGTTCTTGCTTGCCTGTTGCAGGGATACCATCACCTGCACATCTCAACACGCTAGTTTTCAGGGAGAAGTCACCTTTACAGGAACGCAGGTGGTGGATTATCTTAACTCTGTTATTAGCACTTCCTAAGACTGTATAGTCTTTTTCAGTTCCTATAACCCTGACACAAGCTATGACTTTTGTTTGTTTGCCTCAGTTTTCTGAAGAGGGGATACTAAGCATTCAGTGGAGGCTTCTCCAAGCCAGCAACCAAGAGGCACATTCTCAAAAGGAAGAGATACAACTCACTGATCTCCATGCTGTTATGTTCAATTGCACTAGTGGATGATTTGGTCTTGAAGTCCATGCTCAGCCAGATGCTACTTTTTTAAGGTTTCAATTTGGAGACTAAAAATGTATGAAAACTGAATTGAGGGCTGAGAAGCAAATTCAATACCCATAAGTCAGCAAAGATGGGGTTTACAGAAACTTGCCTGAGCTCTCAAAAATCTCAGAGAGAGACAGAGAGGAAAGGAAGAGAGGAAGAGAAGAAAGAAAGGAAAGAAAGAAAAGAAAGGAAGGAAGAGAGAAAGAGAGAAAGATAAGGAAAGAAGGAAAGAAAGAAGGAAAGAAGGAAAGAAGAAAAGAAAGAAAGAAAAAGAAAGAAAGAAAGAAAGAAAGAAAGAAAGAAAGAAAGAAAGAAAGAAAGAAAGAAAAAGAAAGAAAGAAAGAAAAGAAAGAAAGAAAGAAAGATTTATGGATTAAATGAAAAACTGTCTCTATAATACTGCAGGAACCAAAGCAATTACTCCAGTGAATCATTATTTTTGCATTAGACCAAAGGGCAGGTTTTGCCTGCTGGTGTCTCACAGGGGCTGGAGCATATAACAGATGAGTCTCTACTACAACACAAAAGAAATTAAAAAAAGAAAAAGCAAAGCTCACAAAATCTACCAATTAAGAGTCAACACAATTGTACTAAGCTAGTGAAATGATTGGGGATCCATGGAGATATTTATATAAATAAATTCACAAACACATACCTTTTTCTGCAAACTTTTAGGCACAGTCTAGTACATATATCAACACTATCCCTGAAGACTTTTCCAGCAAGCCCTCCATCTTCCCTACTCCACAATGCTGAGAATTATCCTTGAGCTACCAAAACTGGATTCCTATGCTACTTAAAAACCCTGTACACCTCCTCTTCTGCCCTTTGATGCATCATCATAAATAACAGCCTTGGGATGGTTGACTTAAATAGTAATAGGTAGATGTCACTCATCCTGATAACATCTCAGAGCATGAGACTTGTCCAGCTGAGCAAGGAGAGGCAACCTGCTGACCATCTCTAGAACATGGTAGAACTGGTGACAAGATGGCTGGAAGGGCTTGGAGGGGCCCGTCAGTGCTGATGTGACAGGGCCTAGAGTCAGACAGTTTTGAAGTGGATCTTCCCAAAACTTGAATTAAACTGAGCACAAAACCCCCCGTTAATCTGTCTTTGCATCTCTAGATAAATGTGTTGTTTAAAGAAACATCCTTGGATCTGCTGGGGAAAAGGGAAAAAAATTAAGGTTTGGAGACAAATATGTCCTTTGATCTTGTCTTAGAAAACAGGTCCTTTTCTGCTATCATTAGTCCAGCCATTTCCAATATTTTCTTATTGCAACAGAACTGAATTTTGGTGTCCGTAGAGACAACCCTCTTTCCTTCCATATTTCATGAGGCTTAGTTAGTCACATGTTTTCTGTGAGTTTCCTGGTTTCTGCTCATTCTTGACTTTCCCACCTGGCCACTTCTCCCCTGTTTTATCTCTGCTTTCCATGAGCAGATGCAAGTGGAAGGTTCCTTTGACAGTGTTCAGCAGACGATTAGTCAAATGAACTGGTTTTCTTCCAGCTTCTCTGCCCAACACTTTCTAAGAAGCACAAGCCCTGTGAGCAAAGGAACACAAGAGTTGCTCTTTCACACCAGGGACTCATAACCTTCTTTAATATAACAGCCAGATAGTTTTTCAGAACAAATTTTGCATAGTGTTGCTGCAGTGGCTTTCATTTGTTAGACACGTAAAAATGAGTCTCAGTTTTAACTATCCTTGTACTGGTTTATATCCCCACAGTTTTGGCTTATGCATTGTCATGCAGACTGGTGTATCATCCTTTCTCCTTATTGATGGGTTTTCTTGCAATCATTTCCAAAGTACCATTTCATGTTTTTGCAGAATGCTTAGTGGTTGACACATCACAGGTTGGACGACACTGATCTACCAGTCATCCAGACCTACACACTATCTACTGTTACATTCATAAACATGTGCATTACCCTCAATATGCAGTCATGTTTCTACTGGGACTTCCAAAAAGAGACTAGAGACTTGTCTTTCATCTTAGGAGCATGTCTATTGAAGAAAATATGGTTATTAGTCCTCCATTGAATAGAACCAAGATTAGTGGTTGGAGCTTTTCTCTCCTATCCTTTGACTGTCAGAGTGTAAAATAGGATGTTATACTTATTTGAAGAGGTAAACGATCTTACTCACCTTTTTGGGAGTTAGCAAAGAGAGAAAAACAGTGGTATCATGAGTATCGGAGTTAATGAAGCTTTCTTTCCTACAGACTTGAGTCTTGTTGATTTTGAAGCATGTGGAAATACAACCTCTGAGAACCTTTGAGATCTCTGCTCTTTTGCAGGATGGCAAATTCAGGCAATGAGCTCAAAAGTTACCAGGAGGACACACAGAAAGGGCAAGACAAGGGCCAGACACAGACACAGGATGACCACATCAACCCATAGGAAATCCAGCTCAAAACCACTTCAGGATAGATCAGATCCTCAGCAATGGGCTTAAATAACATCTTTGGAGCAGGCTATGAGCAAAGGTGACCTCCTCCTCTGCCTGCCTGCCTTCCACCCAGATGTCTGAGCTGTGGTTCTTAGTCCTTGCTCAAGTGTCCAGGACTGTGGTAAGGATCTGCATCCAGACTGAAACACCTATAATCTGATGTCCTCATGTGCGTGCCAACCAGAGTTACTGGAGATGTTGTCAGTACAGACAGCAATGCCTTGAGCTTAAGGTGGGGCTGTCCAAGATCCCTCTATATTTAGCATAAAAGGGTCCTCTCCAATGGGTCATTCATCCCCTCTTAAATTCAGCTCTTCAAGCCCTTGGAGTCTGTAATCTATCCAAATTGTTCTGATTTGGAATGTATGTCATTTTAGTTACAAAAGCATCCAGACTTGGTGCAAAACCCCACTGCAGTAAGCACTGAATGAACAGATTGTTCCTGCATAAAGCAGTTTGCAAACAGTGTTAAAAGACACAGACAAGCAGACAGCCATGTTAGCAAGAAAAGCAGTGATCTCAGCACACCATCAATTCCCCCTCTGGTATGGTTTTCTACAGGCATTGGCCATGATGACTGTTAAGACCCCTCACTGAAATTCAAATGTCTTTAGCAAGAAGATGCAAACATTCTTGTGAATGGTAGATGTGAGGCACTACAACTCTAAAATGATGATAGGAGTCTGAAATAAATCTGTGACAAAGAAAGAGGTTTAACAGGATTTCCTAAAGCCATGTTAGACTTCCTGATATTATCTTTAGAAAGTCTGGTTGCTGGTATCAGCATCCAGCAGGTCAAAGCTTTGGTGAGATTTTGGCCACAGACATCCTGTGGCAGGGAGTTTCACAGCCTCATTACTGAGCATGTGAAAGAGCAATTTTTTTTCGATATACATTCTAAAAAAACAGGTGATTGCCAACATCATCTAACCCCTCCCTTGTGTATCCACTTTGCATTTGAATCTTTTAATGGCTTTGACTGTTCTTGTGTTTATTTTGGGGGGGGGAAGGGGAAAGACATGAAAAAGCTGCATGCTGCAATCTTCTAAAATGCAAAATGCTTCCGCAAAGAGGAAGGTAATGTCTAGTCTCCATGTCTGTCAGGGATAGTGGAGGACATCCAGTGATGAGTGGCATTCCTCAGGGGTCGGTATTGGGACCGGTGCTGTTTAACGTCTTTGTCGGCGACATGAACAGTGAGGATTGAGTGCATCCTCAGCAAGTTTGCCGATGACGCCAAACTGTGTGGTGTGGTCAACACACTGGAGGGAAGGGATGCCAGCCGGAGGGACCTTCACAGGCTTGAGAGGGGGGCCTGTGCGAACCTCATGAAGTTTAACAAGGCCAAGTGCAAGGTCCTGCACATGGGTCGGGGCAATCCCAAGCACAAATACAAACGGGCAAATAATGGATTGAGAGTAGCCCTGAGGAAAAGGACTTGGGCGTGTTGGTTGATGCGAAGCTCAACATGATCCAGTGATGTGCGCTTGCAGCCCAGAAAGCCAGCCATATCCTGGGCTGCATCAAAAGAAGCGTGACCAGCAGGTCGAGGGAGGTGATTCTCCCCTTCTACTCCACTCTCATGAGAACCCCCCTGGAGTACTGCGTTCAGCTCTGAGGCCCCAAACATAAGAAGGATGTGGACCTGTTGGAGCAAGTCCAGAGGAGGGTCACAAATATCATCAGAGGGCTGGAGCACTTCTCCTATGAAGACAGGCTGAGACAGTTGGGGTTGTTCAGTCTGGAGAAGAGAAGACTCTGGGGAGATGTTATAGCAGCCTTCCAGTAACTGAAGGGGGCCTACAAGAAAGCTGGAGAGGGACTTTTTACAAGGGCATGTAGTGATAGGACAAGGGATAATGGCTTTAAACAGAAAGAGGGTAGATTTAGAATAGCTATAAGGAAGAAATTCTTCACTGTGAGGGTGGTGAGGCATTGGAACAGGTTGCCCAGAGAAGTTGTGGCTGCCCCATCCCTGGAATTGTTCAAGGCCAGGTTGGATGGGGCTTTAAGCCATCTGGTCTAGTGGAAGATGTTCCTGCCCATGGCAGGGGGGGGTTGGAACTAGATGATCTTTAAGGACTCTTCCAACCCAAACCATTCTATGATTCTATGATTCTATGATTCTATGATTCTATGATTCTATGACATCCTGAATTTAAATTCCAGCCAGTGAAACTATGGTTCAATATTAAGACCACACTACTAACACAGAGTATGGTGAAGTGCTAGAATTGTTGCTCGAACACTGGGCACAATCTCCATCATTAAGGAGTTTTAGAAGCATGTTAATAGAAAGTCTGTCAGGAAAGGAGTAGGGAGAATTGACCCTGCCTTGGAGCAGAGCACGGACTAGAAGACCTCTTGCAGTTGCCCAGCAGCCCTATTCTCCATGGGATCATTGAACAATTCAGGTTGAAAGGAGCCTCTGGAAGCTACCAGGTCCAACCCACTCCCACCCCTCACTCCCCAAGATACTTTGACATTGATCAGGTAGCTCAAAGTTGTCCGAGTTCTTAATATCTCCAAGGAAGGAGCTTTCATAACCTCTCTGGGTGATCTGTTTCAGTGTTTGACCTGTACATTTTTTTCCTTATAACCAGCTGGAATGTTCCTTGATGTAACAGTTATGTTGCCTCTTGACCTTTTGATGTGCACCTGCAGAAAGAATTTGGCTCTATCTTCTCTATAGGTACCTGGAAGATAGTTATAGACAATGAGAAGATCTCCCTTTAACCTTTTATTTTCCAGGATGAACAAAGCCTGTTCTCTCAGAGTCTGTTCCTAGATAATTTGCTCTGGCTCTCCAGCCACCTCAGTGGCCTCCAGTGAACTTGCTCAAATATGTTCATGGACTTCCTTGTAGTGGGGAGTCCAAAACTGGACACAGAGCTCCAGATATACGCTCACATGTGTCAAATAGAGGGCAATAATAACTGGGAAGGTGATGGAGCAAATCTAAAGCATATCCAAACACATGAAAAACAAGAAGGACGATCAGAACTAGTCAGCATGGATTTATGTAGAGGAAGTCATGACTTACCAACCTGATAGCCTTTTACAGAGAAAAGACTGGCTTGGTAGATGATGAGAGAGAAGTGGATGTTGTTTATCCTGGCTTTAGCAAGGCTTTTGACACTGTCTCCAATAACATCCCCATAGACAAACTGATGAAGTATGGACGAGATACATGGATAGAAGTGGACTGAACAGTACTTGTCTTTCATGTGCTTCAAAAAATTTTCCAAGATTAGCTGTTCTGCCGTCTTCCCAAGGACAGAGGTGAGACTCACTGGTCTGAGTGACCCTTCTTGTCTTTCTTGAAGATAGGAGTGACATTTGTTTTCTTCTGCTCCTAGGAACCTCCCCTGATTGTCATGACCTTTCAAAGATAAGTGAGAGTGACCTTGCAATGACATCAGTACTCATGGGTGCACCCATTTGTGTATGTCTGGTTTGTCTAAGCGTTCCCTAGCCTGATCCTCCTCCACAGATGGTAAGTGTTCTTTGCTCTGATCTCAGGGAGACAGGGATTCCTGAAGGTTGGTCTTTATCAGTAAAGACTTAAGTGAAGAAGCCCTTGAGTACCTGGGCCTTTTTCATGCCTTTTGTCACCAAAGCCCCTGCCCCGTTCAGCAGCAGGCCCACATTTTCCCTAGTCTTCCTTTTGCTGCTGATATGCCTGTAGAAAATTTTCTTGTTGCCCTTCATGTCCCTCACCAGATTTAACTCTGGATGAGCTTTGATTTTCCAAGCACCATCCCTGCATGCTCAGCCAGTGCCTCTATATTCCCCTTCCAGTCTATTACTTTCACTGCATTTGTCATCTCTTTTTTATTGATTTCTTCTGCAGACAGAGCTACATGGAGATCTCTCACATAGGGGAACACCACTCCAGCACCAGAGCTCATATCTGATAGCCCAGCTTGTCAGCTTTTTGCAGCTATGCCAGCTTACACCACATATGGAGTCTTCTTCCATGTGAAAACATGGAAATGTTTTGTCCAAATAAAGGCAGGAAACCTCACTGCATGGAGCTGAGAGGCAGACTTGTTTTTGACGTATCCCACCAAGAGGTCACAGACTTAAAGAAAAAAGGAAAGACACAAGATAAGGGTTGGAACTGAATTTTTACTATGGGATGGAATAACAAGAGTGGTTTGTTCTGTGTGAACGTTTATACAAAAGACCTGCCAGGTTTTATGCCATCTCATATATAACAAGAAAAATACCTCTGCCACCCTGCACCCCCAAAAATCAGGGTCTGGAGATAGAGGAAGGGTTGGGTAATTGAAAGGGCAGGAAATTTCCCTTGGTTTTCTTTTTAAATATCTGGTTAAAATGAAACTTCTGATTCACATTTTTTTGTGGGGAAAGGTTCCTGTATCATGACTTAATCATGCTTTGCTATTGTCCCAGATCTTTTCCTGGCCAAAAGCATCACCACCATAATTTAGCTTTGAGCTTCATCATCTTGTCCTCTCACCTTCCACCATATTGCAACATTTTGCAGCATGTAACTCCTCACGTCAATGCTCTGAGCCATCAGAATGTCAGCAAAAGGTGCTGGAGTGCAGATGTCAAAGTCTGCCAGCCAAACCCAGAGCTTTGGGTTTACACGGGTTTACTGGCTCTATCATCTCTATCTCCATGGCCTACAGGGCATCAGGTTTGTATTGTCAAAGGCACCTACATCTTAGCAGTTTAAGGGATTTAAGCACTGATTTGACAATACACTGTGTTACCTAAGAGAGCCACTGCAGCTCTACCCTTCTGGGTTTATTAAATAAAGTGTTCTTCTACGCTACAAGGCTCAGTCATGTGGGGCTTCTCAGAGTCCACCTGATGGGTTGGCCCTGGAAACCACTTTCCCTTCAGCCCTGTATGCCCCTTTCATATATAATAATCATCACTTTGAAGCACTGGCCTTTAGCCTTTCCAAGACTTAGTTCCCCATCTCCATGAGGAGGAAAAAGGGTCTTTCCTTTGGTTCTCCCATTTACACAGGTTGAAAATTTTCTGCTTTTGCAGGATATCTTTGCCAGTAACTATACTTATAGGACTTCTAGCAAAGACTTAACACCTCTGGCTTGGGAAGTCCCTGAACTTAAGATTGCTGGACACTGGTCATATGTTACTCCTATTTTTGCCCAGTACTTATGTTTCTCCCTGTAAATCTGCAGTTGCTCACATGATCCAGGAGTTATTGTACCCACATGAACCCAGTATGATGACTTTTATGTTCTATAGTACTCAGATCTTGGATGACATACTTAAGAGACATGTTTACTACTATAATAACAATGATACAAGGTGCATATATAATACTCACATGAACACATACAGGCACATTCAAGTTCAACTCTGAAATATTTCCCAATGGGCAGTAAAAGAGAACTCAGTTTCATATGCTCTGATTTATTCTGATGCCTTATTCCTTTTCATCTCCATTCATCAAGGCTTGAATGGGATACCAGCTTTAATAGATGTTAATTAGCAATATAAACCATCCACCATGCAAATCAATAGCAGAATAATACTGAAAAAAGCCCTGTCATAATAACAGTTGGGTCCAGCAATTGAAAGAGGGAAAAATGCAGTTGGATTCTTAATACTTGAGTGCAATTAAGCAAGAAAGGAGAAATTATTATTTTCTTCATGTGAATTATAAGCAATTAAGCAGGGCATATAATAAACCTTGGGACTGAAATCACTTTGGCTTTCTTGTGTCAGCTCCTCTGCTCCACACTGTGTTTCAGGGGGCTGCATTAGCTGAAACACAGTTGGGTGTGTTTATTGTCAGCTCTTGTTTGATTATGTGCTTGAATAGGAAAGCACAGCTCTGACTAGCACAGATTTACTACAAGAAGAACTGGAAATAGGAGACACATTCTGGATTCAGCTCATGGCCATCATTTCAGTGGGTGCAGATGTTTTGCTTTTGCTTGGAGGACTGGTATGTGGTAATTGGGCAAAGAAGGGTAATTAGTCAGTACGTGTGGGAGATGATTTGTCTGGATACCACCATGAAGAGCTAAGGGAAGAGGTCCCATAAGGCAGAGAAGCTCGAGCAGACCATATGAACTCCCCTTAAATTGACTGGACAACTGGTTCAAACAGCAATGCCTGCACTGTAAACACCTAAAATATGTGGTACCTTCTTCCCCCTGAAAATCCTTCTTATTCATGTGAGTGGAAGTAGTGCCACTCATTCAAAAAACAGGCATTTTCCAGGAAAAAAAGGATCACTTCTGAACATACTATGAGATTACACGTGCATATCAGGCTGTATGATGTGATTGCACAGGTAGAGCCTGTCCTGTGATTGGATATACACGCACAACAGGACAAGAACCGCTGCCTTTTGTTATGAAGTGTCATATGTACATTTTTGTGGCTGTGGGATGATGGGGTACTTTGGGTTGCTCCTACCACAGGCTGATGCAAAGGGTGATATAAATCAAACCTGGCCTAAATCTAAGTCCCATGACATGGCTGGGGGAGACCACTGGGAAAATGTCAGGGAGCATGCTATGGCAGAGATTATTTTTTCCTAAAGTTGGACTGGGCTCACAGGGAAGAGGTTAGCAAAGCCTGTCTCAGAGGACAGAGAAAAGAGACACATCTACTTTCCTGGGATTTACTGTAGAATCAATAGGAACAGAACTGAAGAGCTGAAGAGAGCCTTATTTAGCAGCCAGGTTCACCTTGCAATGTTTTCACAAGAGCTGAGTTTGTGGATAGAAGTGATTACCTCCCTTCAGCATTACCTGTAGTCACCTGTTGAATGACCACTAAGTTGAAAGAGTACTATTAACTTCTCTGGTTTAAAGCGGTTTTCATGTCTTCAGGGGAGCGGGAGCAGGTTTGTTGGCCACCTGGGAAAGAGGTTCTCAAGTATTACTTCAAGTATATGTCAAGTATCTCAATGCCCAATGTTTTAAGTTTTAAGATGAACATATTCATGCCATATGCTAACTACATAATTTTAAGTGAGAAAAAGACCATTAATTGAACTTCCCTTGGACACAAGACTCTCCTGAAGTTTTTTGGTCAAGAGGGGATACCTCTTTCAGTGTACTGTGACTCCGATCAAAGTGTTACCCTTGCTGCAGGAATCAGCTTGCTGGGGTTATTCTTACTTCAGGAAAACGATGAAATTCCTGTGAATCCAAATGTTAAAGCTAATCAGAAAAGGAACAGCTTTATCTGTGAAGCATTTCAAGGTGGTGTTCACGTAAAATGTGTTGGAACAAGCATCGTCCGTGCGTCTGTCTGTCTATCTACGCAGTTATTTTTCCTCAAGACCTTCAGAAAGCCTTCTGGAACACTTTGCATCAGCTTGTGGGGGGGAACCTCACACCTCATACCACCAGAAAAGAAATATCCCCCCCTATCCAGCCTCCTCCAACCCAGATTTGGCAAGTATGATATTAATTTCCTGTAAAACTCCCTGCGAAAAGCACCAGTTCCCTTATATGTGTGTGTATATATATACGTATGTCTCTGTGTCTATATAAATATATATATATGTGCGCCTGTATATATATATATATATATATACACACACATACATACCTATATATATATATATATATAAAGTCAGTAAGGCACTGAATAAAATTTTTGGGAGGATGGCTTTCTCCTGCAGTGAATGTTGCTCTGTGGAGTTTGACCAATTTCCTTCTCTGCCATTAACTCCCCAGCATTTTTCCTTCATGGTCCTGTTTCTGAGGTGTCTCTAAAATGGATTCAGTGTGTCCAGAGGAGCTCTTGGAGCCCTCCTGCCTTTCCAGGAGCCCAGGCATTAGATTGGGCTCCAACCACAAGCCTTTTACCATATAATCCTTTTTATTAAAAATAAGACTACAGATGGCGTTGCTTTCCAAATCAGCCACTGAAAGCCAGAACTATTTTTTTTGTCGTTTCTATTTAAAAAAAAAAAAAAAAAAGATGATGAATTATGATCAGATATTCTGAAAAAAAAAAGATATTTCTGGAAAAGGCCAGAGTTCTCTACAAAAAGATAAAGTGTTTAAAAAGACCATTATATAATATGAATGTCTACAGTGGAATACATTAAACTCTTAAGCAATTCAGGCTATACTTTTTTTCACTTCCCACTGTTCCTAATAATACTCTTTGTTCCACTCTAAACTAATCTTTCTCATTCTTTGTTGTTTTTACATTCTGCAAATGCTTGTAGACAGTTCTGGTCCCCTTAGTCATAGATTAGACAAATTGTGCATATTGTTTCCTTTTAATCTCGTCTCCCTCCTGACTTTTAAAATACTTTTAGTTGTTTTACACCATCCTCTGCAGTTTACCAATACTTGCTTCATACTTTGATGTGCAGAACTAGCACGATGCCACAGTGGGAGTCAGATGACACCAGTACACTCAGTCTTTTCTGTTCAGCAGCAGTTTTGGGAGAAGTATCTCATTGCTGGTTGCACCAGAGCATATGATTTTGAGAAAGCTGTTGCAAATAGATCTCTAATTAGAGACAAGGCTTGGGGCATAGGTGATTCCTGGCAAAGGGCAGCTGTTTGAGTGAAGACATCTGCAAGGGGGGGATCAACGGATTGATCTGGCCTCTCTCTTTGAAACTAGGTGGGTGCAGTGTGTCTGGATGTGTCATTAGATAAAAAGGCAGAAACAACAGTATTCCTGCTGTAGACTGTCCATGACAGCCTTCCCGTTATTGTATTCACAGTTGGACTTGGGCTCTTGCAAGCAGCCAACAGTCTTTTCTTCCACAAAGTAATGTCTTTGGCTCAAAGGAAGACTTTTTTTTTTTAACCCAAGGCTTGAAATTCAACACTGTCTTGACATCAGCTCTGGACTAATTCTTTTTCCTTACTCTCAGCAGAAAAGGTCCTTTGGTAATGCTAGCTAATGGGACTTGCATGTCTGAGACTGCACAAAGTGCTGCTTCATTGTATTTATTAAGAAAGTAAAGATGGGGTGATTCATCTGGTCCAGTTTCCTTGTCTTTCAAGATAAACTGGTTTTCCTGATCCTTTTATGCAACAGAGAGCACCTTTATTTGCTGGACTCCCCTTTTTGTCTAGGAGGTGCAGCGGTCTCAAGAACTTGCTACTGATTTTCAAAATGGATGGTGAAAGAAATCCAGGACCTGGGATTTGATTGCAGTGGTGATAAGCTATGGCTGAAAAGGAGCTTGTGACTGAGAACTATCTAAAAGTGGTCACTTCTCAGCTGGTTACCACTTTTCATCTGAGACGCAGCAGCTGGGCTGGTGAACACTGGTTGTCCTTTGAATGGGAAAGAAAACCTTCAGTATGGTTTAGATTACCTACTTGTACTTCCCTTTCCAACAGACTGAGTGTACATGTGACCACCTTTCACATCTCATCTTAGCCAGGTAAACGTATATAACGTTTCCAATCACTGTAACATTGCTCTGATTATACCTAGACAAAGTGAAATGATGCAGCTCACTCACTTGGCAGAAAAACATGCAGTTGTTTTAATAACCCCTTTTTTTCTGGCAGTTGAGTGAGCTAAATCAGATCACCAAGGGGACTGGAGAGCACCATTGCTGGTTCAAAGAACTCTGTAAGAGCAGTGGGAGGAAGCAGAAGGATGTGGAAGGTTGCAGGACCTTTTCTGGAGACCGAGAGCTGATAAATTGTCTCAGGTGATCTCATTCAACTGAACCCAAAAGGAAATGAAGCAGTTGCCACTGATAGTTACTGCTCTGAGATATAAGGAGAACACTTCCACTACCAGCAACACACTAACACTGCAGTGCTGTACAAAAGACTATCAATAAAAGACATAATCTCAAAGAATTTGCAGCATAAGAGTTATGAAGTCACAGATGTATTAGAAAAAAAAAAAATTAAAAAAATATTGTTTTGAGTTTAATTGCTGCAGCTGCTGCATTTCTGCCTTGTTGTCTTGTTTAGGTTTAAAGAGGACGTCTCCCTGGGTACTTCATTCCCCTGCGTGTCCCTGGGAGGAATATGAGACTAGCCAGTTGTCTTCCACCGAGCGTGTCCTTCAGGTGTGTGCGGCCACTTTCTTGGGCAGCCATGTTATCCCACAAGTGTAAGGTCGTTTACCCGGTGTGCGAGACACCAATATACACACAGGGCACAGGTATTTTATTTCATGTCTGCACAGAGATGGGTGCTAGGTGGTAGCTCCACAAAGCTAGCACACCGCTTTTTCATACAGGTACAGTATTTATACAATCTAGTTATGCATATGCATAAGTAATTACACAAAGCCGTTTTCTATTGGTCTACATTTCTCTTATTTCAACTTAAAGCTACAGTGCTACTTTAATATTCTGCACATGCTCAAAGGTGGGGGGTCTCTGCTTGGGCTGGGGTCTCCAGCTCGAGGGGTGTGACTTTTAGTATTATAATGAGGATAGTTCGCATGAGGGTGCTTCATATCACACTTCTACTAGTTGTTTCAGATGGATCCCAAAACAGCTTAATTAGTTTGCATATTTCCCCAGCATGTGCTTCTCTCCCAAGGACAGTAATTCTTGTTTAGACGTTCCGCTTTCCAGTCTGAATCCCCCTTATCAACTTTACGTAAGCCCTGGCCTTCCACAAGCTCCTGTTAGACTATAACCAGTGCTCTCCTCTGTAGTCCATCTGGTTAGCAAGGAACAGCCTGAACAGTTATGTGTTAGTTGTATGAACTCAGTGATGATGCCAGTGGTGAGAGCTTTGCAAGGCAGGCATAAGGCTGGCAGTTCTCTGCTTGCTTACGCATCAGTAAGTGGCACAACAGATTAACAATTAGGTTAGCATGGGCTTAACCAGTGTAATACCACAAACCAACAGAATGAAGGAAAAAAAAAAAGAACCATTAGAATCAGAAAAAAAGAAGAGACAATAATTTCTGGCATTTTCCCTTACCTCTGCCACTTCCTTTTAATTCTTTTTCTTTTTCTTTTTCTTTTTCTTTTTCTTTTTCTTTTTCTTTTTCTTTTTCTTTTTCTTTTTCTTTTTCTTTTTCTTTTTCTTTTTCTTTTTCTTTTTCTTTTTCTTTTTCTTCATTTACTTTTTCTTTTTTTTTCTTTCCCTGCATAAAGTGCTGGAATTTGTCCAACAGTCTTTGGATGAATCGACACTGACATATGCAGGAGATGATGTCTATGTGAAGCAACATGGTTTTCCTCTCATCTAAAGCTCAGTGCAGGAGGGAGCAGCTCCCCAGAGACGCTCTGAGGAAGGTCAGCTGTTGGCTTTGGGAGAGGCAGCAGGGGAACAGCGGGGCTTATCTGGGACCAGAAAGGGGGCTGAGGAAATTCAGTTTCAAATGAAGTGAGAGGAGGTTTTATTCCCAGAGAAAGTGAAATTGAGGTAAGCGATAAATCTTTGAGAGAGTAACAAGACTGGCTCACAAAATATATCTGAGAGAGCAAAAGCCATGTAAAATAAATTTTCCCCTTTATGCACCATATTTTAAAGAGATTCAGTGGTAACAAGCTATTGCATGGTCCTGGGTACTGGTGAGGGTCTTCACGGACTGGTGCAAGGAGAGGTTGACTGAGGTAATATTTGGAGAAGGGAACCCAAGGCAAAGGGTAAAAGGGCTGATAGGTAAGTACGGCCACCCTGAGGATCTCAGCCCAAAAGCAGAGCCCAAAAGAGTGGAGCTGAGACACAAAGAAAGACTTGATGTGCTAAGTTGTAGGGGCATGGCTGAAGGTGTGGAGGTAGACCTGGTGGCCTGATCTAGCCTGGGTCCTCTCTCATCCCTTACCTGGTTAGTTTTATGTACATAGATATACACATCATTATAAAGGATTTATAGTTATGCTGTTATAAATATGTCATTACAGAGGAACATTTCAGCATTCTTAATAACTTCACCCTGCTAAAAAATTTCCCAAACTGGTAAGGAAATAGGTTCAGGCTGTCCATAATTATCAGCTGGTTCTGCCCACATTCCTGGCTGATGAAAAGCCATTACATGGCTGTGATTCATATGGTCCTGAGCCCTGGCTAATGGGCCATGTTGAGAGACAGAGGAGGTTTGCTCAAGCTTGGCACTGCAAGTGCACGGCCTCGTGCTTTTGATGGATGCAAAGCACTGTTTTGTCACCGTCCATCACAGGGACATGCCCTTAATGACATGTCCTGTTTTCATGAGAGACAACAGTGCCAGAGAAGGGAATCAAACACCATGGAACTGAGTACCAACCTACCACCAAACCAATGTTCCTCCTGCCTTTTATTAGCTTAAAGACAGATATGGAGAAAAAGACCAGGAGGGCAAGTGGGGGCCCTAGATGTTGACTTGAAAGGTGTGCAGGTCAACCCCTTCTCCTCGAGCTCTTTGGCGACTGGTGGCATCTGGATGTGGGTGGACCCTGGTGACTAAGAAAGGTGTTTTGCAGAGCTCCCACTGGTGAGGAATGAGCTGCGTGAGGCTCAGAGTAGCAGATACAATGCCAAGGAGTTTCCATTGGGTAACTGGTCTACATTTGGATTGCTTTGTATAAGAATAAACAGCCGGCACAAAACAACCTGCCAACTTCCCATCAATGCTGCATCCTTTTAAAGCATTACTTTTTTTTTTTTTTTTTAACAGCTTCACATGCTCCCAGGCAGGATCGTGTAGCAGTTTTGAAATCAATGAGGCATTTGCCATTTCCCTCTCACCTTGCCCGCCTTTGGATTGGCACAGCTCCACAGCTCAGGTTTTATGTTTATGGATCTCTCTTGCTCGATCACGAAAGCAAATGCCACTTTGGCTCATCCTGGCTGGAGAAAGGAGAGGGGGCAGAGAAGTCTCTGATGCCCATCCTGGCAGATGAGTCATGAACTCAGAAAGAGACTTTAGAGGATAGGGGCAGCCACCACCTACTAAGAGAAAGGGCAGAGCCACAGTCCAAGGTAAGGCACCTTGGAGGAGAGCTCCTTCACAAAAGGGCACTCATTCAGAGGGACATCTCCAGGGTCCTATGTACCACACCAATCAATACAAACATTGGAATATGTGCTAAATATTCATCCCATGTCCAGTAAGTGGGATCTTAAAGCAGGAGAGAGGCCATAGCCCTCATCTCCCATGTGAGATCCATGCTGGCTAGAGCTGATCAGGAGGCAGCATCTGCCTTGGGTTCTCTTTCAATGACTGGGACTTTGCAAGTCTGAGAGTGTCAGACTGTTACCCTCTGTCAGCTTGGGAAGATCCAAGCAAGAGACTACCATTTTAGGTGTAGGATCTATTGAATTGTGCTTTTGTATGAACCCCAAAAGTTGCACTAAGATGCAGGTGTGTGCTGGTCCTCAAACTGATCTTGCTGATCAAAAAGCTTGCTATTTCTATCACGGAAGTGTCTTCCACCAAGCTGCTCAACTGCAAGTGGAAAGCCAGTGAGCCAAAGGAAGCCAGTTTGGAGGTGACAGGCCCAAGGAACGGTTGTAAGCAGATCATCTTTGCTGTGGTTCTTAGGGTTGTGTTCAGCCATATTCACAGAATCACAGAATCATAGAACAACCCAGGTTGGAAGGGACCTGCAAAGATCATTTTTTCAACCTTTTGTGGGGAAGGGAGCCTACATGAGATTATCTAGCACCCTGCCCAATTGCATCTTGAAAATCTCCAGTGATGGGGACTCCACCACATACCTGGGGAGGTTGTTCCAGTGGTTGATTGTTCTCACTGTAGAAAGTTTCTTTCTTGTATCAAGATGTAACCTCTCCTGGTGCAACTTGTACCCTTTGCCCTTTGTCTTCTCCATGTGACTCCTCGTGAAGGGAGAGCCTCCGCCCTCTTTGTAGCTGCCCTTTGAGTACTGGAATACTGTGATGAGGTCCCCCTGAGCCTGCTCCAAGAAGAAAAAAACTAACTCCTTCAGTCTTCTTCATAAAGCAGGTTCTCTAGCCCTTTGATCACCTTCATGGCCCTCCTTTGGACCCTCTCCAGACTGTCCGTGTCTTTTTTGAATTGTGGAGACCACAACTGGACACAGTACACCAGGTGCAGCCTGACAAGTGATGAATAGAATGGGATGATCACATCTCTGTCTCTGCTAGCAATGCCCCTGCAGATGCAGCCCAGGATCCAATTTGCATTTCTTGCTGCAGCAGCACACTGCTCACTCATGTTCAGCTTGTTGTCCAGGACCCCCAGGTCCCTTTCAGCAAGGCTGCTCCCCAGTCACACAGATCCTAGCCTGTACTGGGCTCTTTGGTTATGTCATCCCAGATACAGGACCTTGCACTTGTCTGTTAGACTTCATACAGTTCTAACTTGTCCACTCTTCCAGCTCATCCAGGTCTCTCTGTAAGATGGCTCTCCCTTCTGATGTGTCCACATTCAACTCATGCTCCAACTGCTAGACAGAGATAAGTGACTCTAATTAGTTAATGCTTATTAAGAGAGGGACTTTCCTTCAGAAGGTTCCCTTATTTTTTCGTTCATTATTGGGGGGGGGGGGAAGCAGTGGCAGTGGGTTTATTTGTTTAATTTTGTAAGGCATGGAGGGCTTTAAGTTTTCATCAGGAGGTGAAGTTAAGTCTAAGACATTTGTTTACAGGTCTCCAGAGTCTTATCTGCAGGGGACCACAGGGGAGAAGCTTCTTGGGCACAGCCTGTAATGTTAGACAGGGTCTTTAAATCACAGCCTTGTGCAAACGGCTCTGGAAGAGAAATTTCCCTTTGCAATAAAGAGCTTTTTGTACAGCGTGGCTCCACCTGAGTTAGAAGCGCCAGAGGTACTTGTCTACACTGCTGCCCATCCGGATATGTCCAGGTGCTGGGATGCCACTGCCAGACACCCAGAGGAGCAGGGAACAGCATCGGGACTGGCTTGTCTGTCTATGAGCATTGCTGCCCTCTCCTGGCTTCAACGCAGATAAAACCAGAGAAGATAGGCTCAGGAAGGACTATGATGGCAGCAGGGTGTGCAGGGATGCAGGGCAGATAGGAGACACACAGCTTGCTACTGTTTTTCGGGGAAATGGGCTCATCCACGCTGCCTGCAGATGCTCACCCAAAATCATCACTGCCGCTGGGTTCCTGCCGACTAGCTCTTGCTTCCTTGTGGTTCTGTCGCTCTTTAGGGATGGTAGGATCTCTCTGTAGAGGCCTCCCAGGCTCCTCTGAGACAGGGAAGCAGGGGCTGCAGGTGGTTCCTCATGAAGGTGGGATGTTTGCCTTGCAGAGGTTTGCATGAGGTCTTGCACAGCTGTCAAGCAGTGGGGCTTCTCAATGACTTCACAAACACGCAGCAAGGGATTTAGAGTCTTTCTTCTGCCAGCCACAACTCTTTGCCCTAGAACGTGTCTCTTCTCTCTGGGCTTCTCTTCCTCTGTTGATGAATCTCTGTAACTGCAGGCCAAGGTCTAGAAGACCAAATAAAATAAGCTAGCATCTGTTCTCAGTCCCTGAATCAAAGTGTCTTAACAGACATTTGGTCCATATGGACAAAATCTCACTCTCCTTTTCACCCTTAAATCAGAGGGTAACATCCCTAGCACCTCCTGGGACTTGTCTCTGGCCTGAGCTAACTCACAAACTAGACCAGAACATCAACAGAGAGAAGTTGGCAGGAAAAACCTTTGCAAAACATCCTGAGGGATTTGCTTCCAATGATGGAAGAGGAAATGTGGAAGTCTTATTTGGGTCTGACAAGCTGTTGGCTCAGAAAAATAATGTATTTTCTGAACTGCTAACGTAAGCCTCTGGGAAGATGTGCTTGCTCTCCAACTCACGTGGCATCATCTCTGGAAGATGATCTTCCCAACCAAGTGACCTTGCCCAAGGAAGCAAGGTTACTTTGTGCACTGTTGTGCATCAATGCAGCATGAGGGAGGGAGGTGAAAGTGTCATGCTGTGGTGCCAGGTTATCCCTTGGCAGTCTGTCCCTGACCTTAGCATGGTGATGTCTAAATCTTCACAGTGTTGGCTTTCACCTTAACAAAGCTTACCTCTGTGGAAGACAACTTGATTAACTCCATCTTAGAAACCCCTCAGATGAAAACCAAAGAGCTGAAATCCTCTTCCTCTACTTTCCTTTGCAAGGAAAGAAATAAAACTAACATTTGGAAATAAACAACCAGCTACACTAACGATCATTTCATCTTAAGTTTAGCAACTAATGCGAAGTATCCTACACACACTTGAACCCCCCTGAATGAAGGCCAGTCAAAAGAGAAGACAGCTATTTAAAAAAGAAGAGAGGCAAGTGGATAAATGATAGCTAATCACACGAAGAATGAAAGAAAAATGAAAGGGCAGTTCTTAAAAATAAGGAAAGTATCCAAAACCTATTAAGGAATGCTTGGACCCTGAAGACCTTTGTATATGAAACTGTATAGAGCCTGCATCTCTTGAGCTGAGTATGAGTCACATCCCTAGCTTGCAAACTTAACATTTTTTCTCTCTGAGTCAAGTGTGCCTTTCCAGGAATGTTTCTTCACCAATCTCAAGTACAACTTCTTTTTTTCTTCCAGCACACTTGCTTCTTCAAGCAGTTTGTAAAGGAGGGGAGCAAATTTCTTCCTGCAGCAGATACGGAGACTTGGAAGGGATGTAGAGCTGTCCATGTCTAACGGTAGGTCAGCTGAAGTCAAACGCAGCTCTCTTGGGGTTTGCTTCTTTACCCACCAACACATAGAAAATGCCAAGTGCTTCTGTTCCTGGCAGCGCAGCCAACAATCGTGATTCCTCAGAGCTGAAAATAGGCCGATGCTGGCAGCAGCTGATGCTTTTGCTCACAGTTCCCAACTGAGTGGGCTACCTACAGAAAGCAGATGGCCAGGGAGGAACTCCAGCAATTTGCTACAAAACAGCTAAAAGTCCCCTTCACCCACTCCTCTGAGAGCTCATGATTTCATGACACCTAGTGGGCAAGCCAGGCACAGTGACATGTGCGGAAAGAAATCCTTCGAAACACACCAAAAAAACTCGGCCCAGAGAAAGACAGACATGGAATTAAATAGGCACTGCCACACAGATCCCGAGAAAAAAGAAGAAAAAAAAAAAGGAAAAAAAAAAAGCAGCTTTTGCTCCCTTGAAGGAGTACAACCTCAGTAATTACTCCAGGTGGAGACAGGGAAGGAGAGCAATATTATAGAGACAGCAGGTGATTTGAGAAAGATTATACATCATGTTGGCTTGATAGATCCAAGTATACAACAAAGGCTGTCAGGTCCCAGCGTTATCCCTCTTCATCAGTCTGTCCTGCCTCCTAGTTTGAAGGAAAACTGAGCTCTCTGAACAGGGATGTAATCCACGATAGGCAAAGAAAGAGGAAAATTTCCTAAGAGAGACTTATGGACCTATTTTGCATAATCAGAGAGAGAAAACAGGAGTATTATCTACAGGCAAGGTGTGAAACCAGAATATGCCACCAAAGTATACGTTTCTGCATCCAGCATTAGAGACAGACAGTAAAGAGCTAAATTCATTTGCCCACTCATAGGTTTGTAAACCATTTTAGATTAATTTGCCCTAGTTTAGATGATTTTCTTAGGTTGAGGTGCCTAATTTCCTAAAAGTGTCTAATTCTCTCAATTTCCTTAAAAAAACCCCCAACCTCTGGTCATTTATTTGGGTGGAAATGTCAACACTTGGACAGATGAAACCCATCGTAATGGACCAGAGCATCCAGACCTACCTGCTTCAGATCTCTATAAGCTTTAGCATAGGGCCATGTTAACTTTTACTGAGCTGTTTACTGAACTCAATAGATAGTAAAGAAAATGGCTGAATGCAAGATGGATTTGCGGATCTGGGGTCCTCCAGTGTTTCGCAGTGGAGTGGAGGGGGAGAGCCTAACCCTGATGTTGCCAGCTGAGGCTTATTCTTAGCAGACTAAATCAGTAGTTTTGCAGACTTCTGAAGACATGAAGGATGAAACCAGTGATAAGGTAATGCAATGAAGCAAGAGAGGTCCAGTTTCATTCTTCAAGAACCCCACTGTGTGGACATCACATCCTGCTCTTTCTTATTTCTGTCTTCTTTTATCTCTGTGAGTATCTCTAAATACCCTCTCTGCCTTTCCAGTGGCTTTAATATACATCCACCCTCTTTGCTTTCCTGCTCAGAGAATTACTTACCCCATTCTTCATCCTCCTGTAAGTACTTAGGAGCAAAGAGAATTTATTCAAGGTGCAAAAGACAGTTTTTTACCTATACCCAAAGATTTTCCCTAAATCACCTAATTGTAAGAGTCCCAGGAGGCCCTACTTGCTTTCAGAGATTACCTCACTGATTGCTGCTGTGTTGTCTTGCTTTGCTTTCTGAACCTGACTGTTCCTTCCTAGATCTGCTCGTGTTCCAGGCTTCCTGAGTTGTAGAGGAAAAGAAAAAAATAATAAAAAAGAAAACTTTCTCCTTTGAGCCAAATACAAATTACACAACTGAGCAGACAGAAATGCTCACTGGTCCAGGGGACAGTGGATTTGTAATCAAAATTACTGTGGAATAAAAGCATCGTCCCCACTCTGTTCTCTAATTTAAACATTGTCTCCTGATCTTCTTCCCTTTTTATTTGACTAATTCAGTTGCCTTTGGCCTAAGGGCAAGGAAATCTCATTTGCATATTTTAGAGGACATTAATTGCAAGTCCTTTCACTTCAAGCCCTGATACTCCTGCACTGACTAGGAGACTCAGTCTGACTGCAGTCCTGGTTCCTCAGAGGGTCATTAATTATTGAGCCTATTGAACTATACCTGAACATAATGAGCTCAGGAATGAGCAATGCCTCCCTGGGGGTACAGCTGGGAGGAGAGGAGGGGTAGTGGGAAGGGGACAAGCCACAGAGCAGCAATCCCAGTTTAGGAGAAGGTGTGACTGTGAAAGGGAGAGAACAAGTATCTTAGTGGATTATTAGGGCCTACTGAAGTGCCGTAATCTTGTCCCAGACTGCCTGTCCCACAAAGCCCAGTCACTAGATTTGAGGCTCCAGTTCTCTTTTTTGCTTTGTGCACAATTGTCATGACAGAGGGCCGATAAGCCCCTAGCATAAAGTGCCTTGAGCATCCTTTTTCTCACCCAGGCCTTCTGCTGCACTGACAGGTGAAATGCAGAATGCTATTTGTCCCATAAATTGGCCCAAGGTAAATATTTTGAGTCTTTGTAGTGCAGGCATGAAGTGTTCTCAGTTACTTCATCTGTGGCGTTGGTGGCCTCCATGCACTGTTTCAGATGTGGTGTCCTACCTTCCAATGCTGGTGACCATTTGCTAGCTGACTAGTTCTATCATGTTACATCAACAGTCACCTCTTGTGTCATGTTATATCTGTCCAAAACTTCTGAAGAATTTGCCCAGTGAGGAACAAACTGTCTTGCCTTTTTTCCTGTGGAGCAGGTCACCCTTCTTAGGTTCATATTTTCTGAACTCCACTGTAAGGTGAGGAATGGTCTTGAGAGCAGGTTTAAGTCTCACCATAATATTTCTATTTTTCACCCATGTATCTGGGTGTCCACCCTGCGATGTAACCTCTGAGATGTAACTCAGAGGTTACATCTGGGCTGGTCTATTAAAAATTTCCAGCTCTGTTCTCCAGCTCTAAGGACCACCAACACAGAATGGCCTTATGTTAAACCTCTTTTTCCCAAAAAACAGGGTGATCATTTAAAAATTTCCTTCCTCCATATCATATCCTGGAATAGTCTGGGAGAATGTTAGCTCATCAAGGCAAAAAAACACCAACCATGAAACAGGCCACTCCAACAGTATAATAAGGCAGAAGATTGATTTCCACACTTTGGGAACATCACCTGAACTGTTTTTACAAAGCGGAGCTTGGCATGAACTAACCTGCAGTCTGCTTGGCTCTTCTTGGTTCATCCAGACCATATGAATGAATGCTTGGGCTCATTTTGTGGCAATGAAAAATATTCAAGCTCTCCCTTTTCTCGGGAGCTCCCTGGCTTTGATTATTAAACATTCCAGTCAATGCTGGTGCAGAGTGGATGAGTCTGGACCTCAGTCTGGACCTGGACCCAACTTGACCCAATGTGTGGATATTGATTACATGCTGTAGGTCGTGAGAGATTTCAGTTCCTTAGGAAACTGCCCCTGTCTGAAAAGTTCACTTTCAGAGCCTTGCTCAATGCCATTTGGAAGACAGACCAAGACAGACAGAAGGTGTCTTAAGAGGTCATCTGATCAATCCCCAAGTAAGACAGGATCTACTCTTCCTGTGCTCCATTCTCCTCATTATTAGAAAGTTTTTCCTGGAGGTGTAGAGCTGGGGTTTTGGTGTCAATGACTTCTGCCAAGTCTTCTCCAGAAGGAGGCAGGAGGCAGGACTTGCTCTGCAATACATCTGTCCTTTGGCACTGACAGTAAGCTCTGGATGTTATTTACGGAGGTTAGTTGTGGCAGTGCAGGGAAGGCTGAGGGACATTTGTATGGCTGTCTATGGATAGCAGTTAAATTTAAGGCTCCACTGTGTTTTATTTATGGCATGTTTCCAGATGCTATGCATAGAAATCATTTGCTTAATAAATAATACAAATAAACAGACAAAGTGCCTTGTGCTAGCAGTCTAGACAGCCACACACTGAGTGACAGCCTTCCAGAAAGCTGGAGGCTTTTGAACAATTTTGTTCTTGAGACCTTCCTCAAGCCAGTACAGTAATGAGTGACTAAGGGATGGGCGATTCCCTTTTCAGATGTATATCTCTCTTTTCAGAGACCCTTCAAGTATCACAGGGGAGAGTGAATAGAACATTATTCTCAGTGCTAGAAGACATGGTTTCAGTCTCTTTGGTACTGGAGTTAACCTTGGGAAAGTTATTTAGGGTAGGAAAACCTGGGAGATTTGAGTTAACCTCCAAGGACTCCCTCTATTGTTATTGTGGAAGTCTTCTATTGAGTTTGTTTGTTGGCCTTGCCACAGCTTCCATTTGGCTGCCTCTTGTTCATTTGCGATGTGGAGGAGAGTTGGGATCCATCTTCTCTACATCATCCCCTTAGGCAGTTTTAGACAGCAATAAGATCTTCACCTTTCGTCTGAACAAGCCTTTCTCTCCCAGCTTCCCCTTGTATATCCTGTTGTCCAGCTCCCCCAGACACCCTGGTGGACCCACTCCAGTATGTCAGTGTCTTTTTTGAAGTCCTAAATAGGATATGCTAACCCAATGCCATTCTACAAGTGCCTAAACAGAGGGGATATGCCGATGTGTTGATCCATGCCTTGTGCTACTCAAAAATATCCACTACAGCAACCATGAAGGCATTGAGGATATAGCAGAACTTGCTATGAGCACTAATGAAAATGATGGTCTTCTTTTACTATCACATAAACTATGAAGACCTACTTCATAACTGCTATTACCTACAAGGCTGCACACAGATGGTTACTGTTGCCCATTTCATCCATAAGCAGCAGTAAGTCAATAATGTGCCTGGGTCTTTGCAGGGTTATTCATATTCACTGAGTAAGGGTTGTGATGGTAGAAGATATGACCAGTTCTTGGTGTCCTCCCTGCCCTTCTGTCCCTTCTCTAATGTTTGGCAATGAATGGCAGCTTCTGTTGATAGTGTCATCAGAAAGGCCAAATACCTTTTTAAATGTGTTTATGATAATTAATTTGATGGTGGTATTGCTAGTCACTTTAATACACATTCATTATCACTTGGCCCCTCTGTTATAGGTTAAAACCTGGATGAATTGAAATTAATGGATGGTCTAAATACCATTCATCATCGATCAGCAGAAGCCACAGGATGTGTCAGAAGCAGTTTCCTTCACAACATGAAAGAGAGGGAAGATAAAGTTCACACTTTAAACTTCCACTTCAATATACTTAAAAGGCAGATTAGAAAGAAAGAAAGAGGTGGTTTCTTTCTCAGCTTGAAACTTGAATGCAGAACAAAATAATTTTATTTCATATTTGAAGGTACAGTCAACTGAATTATTCAGTAATCAAGACGTTTGCTGTTTTTCCTTTACTTTAATGTATATATATGTATGTAAATATGTGCGTGTATATACAGCCTTAAATCAATCTAATGATTAAAGAAGTTGTCAAAGCTTTGGCCATGCTCTGTTCCCAAACTGTCATATCCAGGAGGTGATAGTCTGACTCCACTGACGTCAATCAATGCTTTCTCAGTGGTTTCAAAGGAGCAGGCATCTGCTGTAGTGTGCACTCAAGGAAGAAGAAACGCTTGTCTATTCCCCAGTGGGACAGAAGTGGGCACATTCATATTGCTCTTTCAACCACGCTGAAGTATCCAGGCTGCTTGTTTATCCCAAGCTCAGCTAACTCCCATCCATGACAACTGAACCGGGAGAACTCATGGTGTATTTCACACAGCCTCTCTGCCAAACTCTCCTTTTCTGACCAGTGAATGATGAATGTCTTCTTCTCTGGGTGGTTAAAAAACAAAGAGAGACAAGAAGAAAAAACTGTGACAAGATGAAAGCTCAAGATGATAGAAGAAGTTCCTGCTGCTGAAATGCCTCTATTATTAACTGCTTGTATGCTATAGACTTTTGTCTTGAGAGGGAAAATAGTCAAGTCAGACCCTTGGCTTGTCCTGCCTTGGTGTGGCTATCAGAGCATCTCACCTTCTATTTGCTCTGACAGTGACCCCAGGGGGGAAGGAAAGACTATTTTTCCCAAGTCAGAGCCACAGTGTCCGTGAGCCTAGAGCACTTCAACAACTACCCTTCTGCTAAGGCACTAACTGCATGGCCAATGTCTATGCTTGCCTGCATCTACTCCTGTCTCTGGTTTAGGAAGATTATAATTCAAGATCAGTATGAAACAGTTCATGGATCATCCAGCTAAGCTTAAACAAGCTGATAAAATCACCTAGGGCTCTGAGAAATGTGTCTCAAGGGTGCTGGTGACATTAGGTCTGCACTCACAACGTAGATGTGCCAAGGTGGGAAGTCTGGTCACTTTGAGTACAGCTCCAGTCTGATGGGGCTGAGCAGCTTCCGGCGCCAGACCAGTAGCAAACATGGAGATCTCTGCTCAGCACTGCACTAATGCTGTGCATATCCCACATAGAACAAAATACTGCATTTCCACTTCTTGGTTTTCCTTCCTGGGAAGACCAAAGTATCTTCTGCCAGCAGTTTAAAGAATTTTTTAGGAAACAGGCTCCAAGGGATGAGTTTTGAGTGAGAAACAGTATCTGAGAAGATGGAAGGTCCTGTGTACTGAGGAACCGGTCATTTTCCTCTGATGAAACGGATCGCTAGCCCTTGTCCTTGTGGGGGACTTCAACTTACCAGATGTCTGCTGGAAATACAATACAGCAGAGAGGAAACAGTCTAGGAGGTTCCTGGAGTGTGTGGCAGATAACTTCCTGACACAGCTGGTGAGGGAGCCAACTAGGGAAGGTGCCCTGCTGGACCTCTTGTTCACAAACAGAGAAGGACTTGTGAGCCATGTGATGGTTGGAGGCCATCTTGGGCAGAGTGATCATGAAATGATAGAGTTTTTGATATATGGAGAAGCGGCGAGGGGGGTCAGCAAAACTGCCACCTTAGACTTCCGGAGGGCAGACTTCGGCCTGTTTAGGAGACTGGTCGACAGAGTGCCCTGGGAGGCAGCCCTAATGGGCAAAGGAGTCCAGGAAGGCTGGACATTCTTTAAGGAGGAAGTCCTAAAGGCACAAGAGCAGGCTGTCCTCAGGTGCCAAAAGACGAGCCGGCGGGGAAGAAGACCGGCCTGGCTGAATAGAGAGCTCTGGCTAGAACTCAGGAAAAAGAGGAGGGTCTATGACCTCTGGAAGAAGGGGCAGGCAACTCAGGAGGACTACAAAGGTGTAGCAAGGCTGTGCAGGGAGAAAATTAGAAGGGCCAAAGCTGAGCTAGAGCGCAATCTGGCTGCTGCTGTAAAAGACAACAAAAAATACTTCTTTAAATACATTAGCAGCAAAAGGAGAGCTAAGGAGAATCTCCAGCCCCTAGTAGATGGGGGAGGGAACACAGTGACCAAGGATGAGGAAAAGGCTGAGGTACTGAATGCCTTCTTTGCCTCAGTCTTTAATAGCAGGGCCAATTGTTCTCTGGGTACCCAGACCCCTGAATTGGAAGATAGGGACAGGGACCAGAATGGAGCCCCCATAATACAGAGGGAAATGGTTAGTGACCTGCTGCACCACTTAAGACACTCACACATCTATGGGGCCTGATGAGATCCACCCAAGAGTACTGAAGGAACTGGCAGATGTGCTCACCAAGCCCCTTTCCACCATTTACCAGCAGTCTTGGCTAACTGGGGAGGTCCCAGTTGACTGGAGATTAGCAAATGTGATGCCCATCTACAAGAAGGGCCGGAAGGAGGATCCAGGGAACTACAGGCCTGTCAGCCTGACCTCGGTACCAGGGAAGCTGATGGAGCAGATCATCCTGAGTGCCATCACACGGCATGTAGAGGATAACCAAGGGATCAAGCCCAGCCAGCATGGGTTCAGGAAAGGCAAGTCTTGCTTGACCAACCTGATCTCCTTCTATGACAAGATGACCCGCCTAGTGGATGAGGGAAAGGCTGTGGATGTTGTCTATCTAGACTTCAGTAAAGCCTTTGACACGGTTTCCCACAGCATTCTCCTGGAGAAACTGGCTGCTCATGGCTTAGACGGGTGTACTCTTTGCTGGGTTAAGAACTGGCTGGGCCCAAAGAGTTGTGGTGAATGCAGTTAACTCCAGCTGGCGGCCGGTCACAAGCAGTGTTCCCCAGGGCTCTGTGTTGGGGCCAGTTCTGTTTAATATCTTTATCAATGATCTGGATGAAGGGATCGAGTGCACCCTCAGTAGCTTTGCAGAGGACACCAAGTTGTGTGGGAGTGTTGATCTGCTTGAGGGTAGGAAGGCTCTACAGAGGGACCTGCACAGGCTGGATCGATGGGCCAAGGTCAATTGTATGAGGTTCAACAAGGCTAAGCACAAGGTCCTGCACTTGGGTCACAACAACCCCATGCAATGCTACAGGCTTGGGGAAGAGTGGCTGGAAAGCTGCCTGGCAGAAAAGGACCTGGGGGTGTTGGTTGACAGCCAGCTGAATATGAGCCAGCAATGTGCCCAGGTGGCCAAGAAAGCCAATGGCATCCTGGCTTGTATCAAAAACAGTGTGGCCAGCAGGACTAGCAAAGTGATCGTGCCCCTGTACTCGGCACTGGTGAGGCCACACCTCGAATACTGTGTTCAGTGTTGGGCCCCTCCCTACAAGAGAGACATTGAGGTGCTGGATCGTGTCCAGAGAAGGGCAACGAAGCTGGTGAAGGGTCTAGAGCACAAGGCTGATGGGGAGCGGCTGAGGGAACTGGGGTTGTTCAGCCTGGAGAAAAGGAGGCTGAGGGGAGACCTTATCACTCTCTACAACTACCTGAAAGGAGGTTGTAGAGAGGTGGGGGTCGGTCTCTTCTCCCAGGTAACAAATGATAGGGCGAGAGGAAATGGCCTCAAGTTGCACCAGGGGAGGTTTAGACTGGATATTAGGAAATTTTACTTCACTGAAAGGGTTATCAAGCATTGGAACAGGCTGCACAGGGAAGTGGTTGAGTTGCCATCCCTGGTGGTATTTGAAAGACGTTTGGATGAGGTGCTTAGGGACATGGTGTAGTGGTGGTCTTGGTCGTGTTAGGTTTACGGTTGGACTCGATGATCTTAAAGGTCTTTTCCAACCTATACGATTCTGTGATTCTGTGATTCTGTGATTCTGTGGAAATAGCTTTTCTTTCTTGATGCTATCTGCATTGGCCACCAAGCAGAAAGGCTGGAAATACAGGCTGGAATTACTTGTGTTTATATAATCAAGCCACATCTATGCAAAATTGCTTCTTAATAACTCATCAAACTGCACTGTTTGTCTTCTCCTGCCGACCAGCTGACTGAGAGCAGTTGTTAGACCTCAGATTCCTCCCAGGCAGCCTCTATAAACCTTTTCGTTTTATTAGCTGTTTATAAATTGTATCAAAATGTATCAGGCACCCACGGTTGCGAAATACCAGCAATTGCTACATGTAATAAATAACAGTGCATGGGAGGAAAACATATATATACATTTTAAAGTGCACCTGAGGCATATTATGGTCATTGCATAATATGTTTTGACTTAATAAGAAGATGCACTTTGCGTAAAGATAGTGCTTAAACCAGCTTTCACTGACTGATTTATTAAATGTAAATGTTTACACATCCAGTTTATATCCTGGGGCTAGTATGAATAAAGTCAAAACAAGCTTATGGGGGGAATGCATTTCACTGGGTAAGGTAAAATCTTCCTCCCACTTGCAGTGATGTAAAGCTGGCACATTTCTCCTGACCATGCTAGAATTGCAAAGAGTTGTCTTCGATATCAGAATGGTGCTTAATACAGGCAAAATAGATGCATGTAAGCCGGAAATGCGTATTTCTTTTCGTTTTCCATACAAAATAATTAGATGTTTGAACAGCTACAGAGGGAGATGATAGTTTCCTTATCATTTGATTTAATCAAGATGTAATGACCTAAACCCCCCCAAAAAATGAAAGAAAAAGAAATGCTTTGTGGCTGTAAAATCAGACATTATGGGCATGATTATGTATATATTATATATAGATAGATAGATACGTATATATATGTGTATATATAGAGAGAAAGACAGAGAAAGAATTCTCAGAAGATCAAATGAGAATAAACTAATCTTTCTAGCTAACCCTGAAATCTTTGACTCTAGGCTGGACAAGGGACCTCACACTTTCTTACTTTCATGGAAAACACTTGCTCTAGGTTTAGCTCTTCTATAGACCTTTGAGTGGATGGAATCCAAAGCCCTCTGGAGAGATCCCCACTGATTTTGGCAGATTTTAGATTCCATTCAGTGTCACTAAGTGGGAATTCAGAATAGGTTCACTTTGATTTACTACTGATTTTTTCAAAATTGTGTGCTCGTCTACGTGTTTTGGACATGCGCCAGTACATATACACTTATATGATGCCTTCCACTTCTGGATCTCAGATTACTTTACAGTTATGAATTAATGTTTCCTCCGAGGTACATACAGTGTCATTAGCTGCGCAGCAGTCCTCATCTTTATGTGTTAACTTGGTACAAATCTTTTTTTATCATGTAGTTGGCAAGATCTGAGTTTAAAGACATACTGGTGGATGTTAATTAGAATCCATATGACCCAAAATTCATCAGCCTTTATCCCAACATTTTTATTTTTAATGATTTTTTTTTAGTAATTGGCTAACTCTTAATAATTGTTTTAAATTGCTGAGATATTGTGATTATTAGATGAACTGGTAAAACAGACATCACCAAATTTTAAATTTCAAAATTGCTTGGGTTTTTCCTTATTTTTGGGGGGACAACAACATAATTCTGTCATCCTCATTCTTTCTCTGCATGCTCAATTAATTTAAAAATCCCCACTTTGTCTCTTATTTTTTAAATAATTTTTTAGGAAAGTTGCACTGTCAGAATTACCAGCTGGCTAACAGCCACTTACATACCCACTTCCCTCTGTGCATGAATACTATTCTTACCCTGCCTGGAGTATGTCATTGTGTTTTACTATTATTCTACCCTTTTACTGATTTTTTTTGTTTTTTAAATAAAACTCTGATTCCTCAGAATTGTGAGGGATATTCAGCTGAAACAGGGATAGCTGCTCTTAGGAAACGTCAGGAAAGATCCTAAACAGAATGACTTTCTTGCTGCATAGGTCTCCAAGGTCACAGCCCTATCTTGAAGAAGAGACAGATGAGCACTGGATGGAGCAATAGATAAAAGCTGCAGGACTGTCACGGTGCACAAAGATATCAGAGCTAGCTTAAACCAGCCATGCAGAACAAAGCTAACAATATCTGCAAAATCCCACAAGAAGGATAAATTAGCTCACGCTTCGTTCCATCCTGGTTCAGTTAATACTCTGATACTTGAGTTAATGAATTTAAAATAAACTTGAATACATCTCGAATGCTCTGGGATTTGTAGACCTGGTTCCACTTTTTAGCTTTCTGAAAGATAACCTGTGTAACCAAGCGCCTCTCTGTGTTTCGGTTTTCCCTCTGTAAATGGGTATACTGGCACTTTTTTCAATACAGCACTGTGAGAATAAACTGTGCATCGGCAGTGTGCTTGGGTACCCAGTAAAGAGCAGATAATGCCTCAAGATAAAGAGGAAAGCACCTGGTTTCATAACTCAATCAGAGACATAGATCAACCAAGCCGTAGTGGAGAACTGGTGTTGTGCTCAGAGTTGGTGGCCAGTTCACAAAATTGATATTTATTTGGTGTTCTTATGAGTTTTCTTAAGCCTTCAGCAATGCCTAAATGTTTTGGAAATATGTATAGACTCTGAAAATATAGTGACACACTGCCGTACTCATCTCCTGCCCCTTCAGTGACTAGATGGGAATTGGAGGTCAGGAATGGTGCTCCCAAGTATGGGTCCTTAGATTGCAACTATTAAAAAAGCTCAAGGTGAGGCTTCATGGGAGAGGAGGGGTGAAGAAAAAAACAAGAAGCCATTTTCACTCATTTACACTCTTATACACACATATACATAATCATCTTGTCCCTATAAGCTGTCCAGCATGCAAGACACAAAGAAGTTTGCATCCAACTGCCCATGACAACACAGAGGACAAGGGACATCAGTCTTAGCACATAACTCTGACCTCCTGGGTCCTTCTTAGGTAGATGACCACACATAGGGTTTAGATATGCTTTTTTGTCCCCTGCAGGATGTGAAGGGCATCAGGATCCAAGTTATCAGGATTTACTCACTCCTTTATCTCTTGACGTGGGTTTCCAGAGAAGTTGCGTGTTTAAGGCTAGGATCTAAATGAGCTGGAAATCTGGGTGTCACTAACACTTGCCATCCTTACAGCTCTTCTCCTGTCTGTTGCCTCCACAACTGACGTTCCCAACCATTCTCTGTTCGGACCAGTTTCAGTATTTCTATCACAGTTCTCTATGACAAGTCAGCAAGTCATTTTTCTTTTCCTATTGTCCAGTTTGTCCTATCAGAGATACAGGAGGGGAGGAAGAAAGAGGCACATGACTTCTATTTCTAAGTTCTTTTAGGTCTTTTCTGAGGTGGGACATCAACCAAAAGTGACACAAGGACCCCAAATTCTCTGGGACTCAAGGTATACTTTCTCCTTTCTCAAACCAACTTCTCCTTTGTGGGTTGAGAATGTATAGCCTTGCTGAAAGGTGTGTAGCACCCTTTTAACCGCATCTATCCACTACCAAATTGAGCCTGCCCAAGCATCATTTGAAGATGGGTAACAGAAACAAAGGGACAGCAGCCCAGTCTCTTGCATCACTGTCCTGCTAAAGAAGAGATAAATCTGAGAATGGTCGAGATGGCACAGATCCCTGGGGTCATCCAACTTCTCTCCTCAGGCAGGGCTATCTAGGGCAATGTGCAGACAGCTGTTGAGTATCTCCAACACCAGAGTTCTGTACCCAGTCTTGGCTTGGGCAGGACTGCCAGAGAGAAAAGGAAAGAAGCACACAGCTTGTAAGTTTTTCTAAATTACCTCTTGGAGAACACTCCTTGACCTGATGTTTCCCTGCTGTACAACAGCCTGAGTTGTCCACCCTGACCCCTGTCTACCTGTTTTCCCAAACCCCTTTAGTGGAAACACAGACTGGGAACTAGCTGCTGCCTTTGCACTGGGAAAACCTTCATCTTTAAACCAAAGGTTATGATTCTGAGGTCTGAGGTTTGAATTAAACTCTTGTTCCAGGATCACTGGCACAGAAGCACAACACATCAGTGTCTTATTAAAGGCAAACAGTGGTGGAAAGGGGCAGAAACTCCATAGGCAGATAGTTCAAATTAAAACCAAAGAAAGTGCATAAAACAACAAAAGAACAATGGGAGACAGAGTCTGATAACAGAAAAAAAAAAGGAAAGGAATTTAAAATAAAAAAAACCAAAACAAACCACAAAAACCAACACCTATGGCATCTGTACTGTTGCTCTAAGCTGGTATCAAAACATCTTTCACCCTTATTAGGCTGTTGGCAGACTCCATGCTGGCTTGCTGGGATAGATCAGTGTTTGAGTTAACGGTGCCAATTAGCTGCTGTTTACAGCCTGCCTGGACACAGATCTGTCTGGGAGGAAAGCAGACCTGGTGGGTGCTAGTGACACAAAGTGCCCTGGTTTTTAAATCCATGACAGTCGCACAGAGGGAAGCTATGTCAGTTATGCTCATTTCTGCCAGGACTGCTGTCAATTTACAATTAAAAAGAAGGATTTCATTGAGCTTGCAGTAATTCTAGGCTGTGCAAGAGACACAGGCAGGTCAGCCAAGGAGCCTGAACTATGGACTTTTTTTTTTTCCTTAGACAACAGGAAAATTCATAGGTGCTTTTTAGTGTGTGTGTGTGTGTGTGTAGAAACAGCTAACACCCTCCTCCTCCCCATAACTTCCACCTTCACGTTGTGTTGCAGACAGACCATGGTTTGTGCTAGAAGTTTGGTGCAATGAAAGAGGACTCTTTGCTCTCTGAAACGCACAGCATCTGTGGCAATGATGTTATGACAATATATAATTATCAGCAATATTATCAACAATATTATTAACAATATTATTTCTTCAGATATAAATCTTGATATTTTTACTTGTCCGGAATGCCTAGAGTCTAACTTGTGTGGTTCCATTTGGATAAAATGTGTATTATTTCAAACACAAATCCTGTTAATTTCTTGTGTTGCGGTGCTGCCTTGGATCCCCTGTAGCAAATCAACTCTCCATGGAGCATGCTGTAGAAACATAGAAAAAGATGGTTGTTATCCCATTTCCCCGAGTTGTCTGCATGGTAGAACCCAGCCTCCAGTGTGTCTGAAATTACACAGAAAGGGAAAGTGGAAGCAAAAGCCCTCAGTAGAACCTATTAGGACCCCTAAACCTTTCCCAGAGCCTTCCCTGCCAGGTACCTCAACCCTTTTATTTTTTCACCAGCATCTTAGGTTTCTCACAAGTCCCTCAAAACCACACTTCACCAAGTGACATCATATCATTCCATCACCATCATCATGAAAGCACGGAAGGACACCAGATTTCATCCCCTGCCTCCATTCCAGCATCTGTGGATTCCGCAGGACCTCTATGAATGAGTCAGGACTCTCTCCTTCTTGTCCTCTTTCTCCGTAAAAGAACTGCTGTCCTCTACCCACACCATTTCAGGAAGTTCTACGGATGACCCTTTGTTTTTGACTTTGCCACAAGAGCTTCTGAGGAGTTACATCAACATTTCCCAGGGGCTGGAGTCCAGCCCAAGGCCTGAAAGGAAAGGGGACTCCTGGTTCTATAGGTTATGGATGTCTGGTATGAGTCACCTTGCTCCCAGAGGCCTGTTGTGGAGGTCCTGAAAGGACCTCTTATTCACCAACTACACAGCAGGCAAAGGAATAGTCTGGGAGGAAGGGTCTCATTCCAGCCTGTCACAGGTTTTATGACAGTTTAACTAAATTCTTTACTTTAGACTTATCCACATTTTTCACCAAGAGTGAGAGCAAAGACCCGGTCCTGACCTCCAAAGTAATTTTTTAGCAGTTTCTTTCAGGCTGTATGAGTGACCTCCCTCTGCTTCTGTAATTTTCCCATGTTTCGTGGAGAAATGCTGCGGTCCTTTCAGATTTTGAATGCATGGATCCATGCCTGTTTGCACTCCTGAGTACACAGCCAAACCTTGGAAAGAATTGTCATCTCCTAGAAGGAGCAACAACAGCCAGCATCACCTGGGCCATTTGCTGGCTGTTGTGGAAAAGTACTGTGCCACCCCTGTCATGCATAGACAGACAGCACCCACTGAGCTGTGGGTCTGTGGCTTGCTGATGAATCTCTATCGTTCCCCTGCTCTCTTTCTTTCTCTCTCAGGCTTGAATAAGTTGTGACTGATGTGTTTTTCACTCACTTCTACTTGCTTATCTGTAAAACTGTCTAGTGAAACTGCTCAAAGACAAAAATCTAGAGGCTGCATGCAAAGTGAATTGTGCTTCTTGAAAAAATGCGATAAGGTAGAAGCAGGGAAAAGCAAATTCATACAGTTGAGGTTTTTTATGGTTTATAAGAGAAAAAATGCAAACTCAATTTTCTGATACACAGGCTGTGTTGGACTATTCTTATGCTGCTAGTGAACAATAAAGGAAGGAAATGCAGTAAAGTGGATTGGACCTAAACACAATAATTTTGCATAAGCTTCAGGGCTAATCAGGGACTGTTTGAGAACAGAAGAGAGTCCTGCTTACATTCCCGGTGCAGAAAGCCACCAAACATCCCATGTCTTTTGCCCTCAGGTAATGAACTGCAGACCAAGGTTAAGCAAAAGAGATGGCCAGAGAGTAAGGTTGAAGGAGGGAGGTGCTGGCAGGTTCAGGTGATGCTTCTGATCTTCTCACAACGGTGAAATCAAAGAAGGATGGCCTGGGGACAATGGCATCTGCCAGCAAAGTCGATTCTTGGCTGCCATTCCCATTCAGAGACTCCTTCCCTGTTCTCCTGATAATTACCCCCTGCGCAAGTATCCCACTGCTAGTGTGTTATTTGTTCATTTAACACTGCCTGCCTATCTCCTTTTATTTTTCCTTCCCCAGTTTCCACTGTATCTCTTTCCCTTGTTTGTCCTCAGCAGCTTTTGTTTGAATTAAATCTCTTTTATTTGCTCTCTGGGGGAGGGAGGCTGTTCAAGCTCCGTTTGCCTTACAGCAGAGGCATAACAAGATGGGATGTGTTAGGCCAGTGGTATTTCATCCGTCAGCGCTATTAACTTAGAAGCAGAGTCCTTTGATTTTTGTTCTTTCCATGTTTCCTCCTCATCGTATAACTAATTCTTTGATTTTCCCTACATCACTAACTCAATTTTTACATATTGCCCCACCTCCCACCAATATTTTGCAGCCTCTATAAAAGATATTTATATTCTAATTATTACTGGGGCCCTGGTATAAGTTCTAAGAAGATTAAACATCAAAACTATTTTATATAGTGCTAGCAGTGAACAGCTGCTAGCAAAGGTTTATAGGAAACTTCACTAGAAGCTTTGCTTAATCCCAAATCATACAGCCTTTCACATGGACTCAGATGTATGGACACACCTGCCAACACATCCTTATGCTGGCACGCACATGGATCCACAAGACACGTGCAATCACAGTGATGCACGCATGCGGAAGGGAACATGAGCGTGCAACTCACTAGCACAAAAAGCCAAGACCTCTTTGTAAAGTTTTCCGGCGCAGCTTTAGAGGTGAGAAGTGGGAAGGAGCTGCAACATGCGCTGAAAAGGCTATTCAGACAGACCCTATCAAATACTGTTTGTACCAGAACGAGAAACCTTTCCTCCTACTAGCTGCATTTCCACTAGAGGGCTGGAAAAGCAAAGCTTGTGCAATGTGCAATGATCTACACATAGAAGCCTCATATATTCCTTGTGCTCCCACAATTATGCAAACTCTTTTTTAATTAAAAAAAGGACTATTTTAAGTATTTCCTTACTTCATTTCTGAAAATGTCAGCCAGAAACCTTTGCTATGTGTGTCCAAGGTGGCACTACAGGCAGAATTTATATGAAATAAAGCAGCGGCTCTGGCACATTGAAAAAAAAACATTTGTATGAGGCAGTGCCTCATAGGCCAGAAACAAGGTAATATCCTTCTTATTTTAGACACGTATCTTATTCCTGTCCATCCATGCAACCATCCATGCATCTATCCATGTCCTCCAATGCTCTTATTCTATCAACTTACCTATTAATATTCCTAATTATTTAAACAAAATTAGTTCCTACCATCTGTTTGCCTGCCTGCTCATTCCACTGGGATTTGACTCCAAAGCTGGTGTTGCTCTTGTTCTCCTACCAAGCTTTCTGCATAAACAACAGCTTTTGGGTACATTTGAAACTTGTTTTTTGAAGGAATGTTGCAGATAAACAAGTCTTTCCAACTAGCTTTGACCACCTCTTTGAATGTAAAGGGATTTGAAGTGATGCTTTGGCTTCAGGCAGGTGCTATTTCTAATGTTAAATTTGAGGACAAGGAAGGCTGTTTATCTCCTAGGGGCTCTGGAGAAGATATCACCAGGAGCTACTCAGAGACTGTGTTTCTGAGAGGCCAAAGGGAGACGAGAGCGACAAGTGCTCTCATACCATATTTCCTAATTTTTAGGGTTAAAGGCGTATCTTTATGAGGGCCACTCTCTTCACCGTTAAAATGAGCTGTACAGAGAGAAACCCTGTTTACCAGCAAGAAATTAAGAAGTGTTGCTAATGAATTGCTGCTCTATGATTCCTATTCCCTTAAGCCTTGCAGTTAATGAAGATATTAACTGTTACTGTTATATTGTGCTGACATTTAGAGTACTCCAAAATTGGCACAATGTGCAAAATGGGAGAATTAAACACAGAAGCTAACGAGTGATGCTTGGGCAAGGAGGGGGGATCACCCTTCGCTGATAAGAGAGACTGGCTGAACTTTTTCTCTATTTGCCTGGGATGTACAGCTTGTCAGAACTGGCAGGTTTTAAACAGAAATGCTACCATAGTGGAAGAAAAGGGTAGAGAAGGAGGAGATGCCATTTAAGTAAAAAAAAAAAAATTCTAACTGAATAAACCTATGAGCAAGCACTAAATATTCCTGTTTAGGAATCACACAGCTCAAATTGATCTGTAAGAAATGCAGACTACTTTTTTTTTCCCCCCTTCAAAGCAATTAATTTGATGAACAGGAACAAAGTGGCAGAGAAAAAGTTTAACCACAGCAAATAATAATAAGAAAGCCTCCTGAAGCTTTTGAAATGTTATGACATAGATTTCAATTTAGCTGCTCACTTGCAAACTCTCTGCTGGTGAAATGTGTCTGCAAATCCTGGCAGAGGTGCCTGGTTCTCACCTGATACTGGCAGATGGCAGAGGAACACAGTCTGCCAATTTTGGATGTCAAGGTAGTGTAATCACTCCTCTCCTCTACTAGCTATGAGGCATGGTGTATTGGGGAAAGTGGGTACTGTTCAGATGATGGAAGCAGGAAGCAGGTCCAAAACCAACATCCGTGTCCATAATTTGCACAGCAGGTAGCTCATGGTTCCCCTGTAACTGATACCTTCTGCAATACCAGGCAATTTTCTCCTGGCTGTCGGTAAGCACAGCCATTTCTCCAGCTGGTGGGCAGAAGTTTCTAGCATAGTTTGAAAAGTCCTGTGCTCAAATGCATGTTTGAGCTTATAAATGGTTTTGTGTTTGAGGTGTCACAGAAGAATGTCTTTCCAGAGAGATTCACAAAAAGGAGTTACTTTTCCAAATGAAGAGTTCAAAACTCTTGTTTCCCAAGCCATGTAAAATTTGACTTAGCAAAGGTGGGGGTATGATATAAACAGTGATTAGTCTTGCATCAGGTGGGTAGAAAATACTATCACTGCAAGAAAGTGTGCATCTGGGCGTGTGTGGCTGTACTCCACCCTACCAGAAGGAAGATGGATAACTTTGTGAAATAAGTGGTTCTGGAAGACAAACTAAGACCAATCAATTTATATATTAACTAAATCATTAACAAAACAGTTAATTAGCTGGTATACAAAAGCGCCGTGATCAGGAGATAGATCACCTGTGTAGCTACTCTCTGAATTAGGGTTGGAGATTTCTCCACAGCTGCTGGAGGTGGGTTTCTCCAGAGGATTCAAAGCCCTCCCCACTGCCAGCACAGGGATACCCAGTTTCAGAATGCAGACAGGTCAGATGGAGGCTTTATGATACAGGTGTTCCCCACACACCATTATCCCTAAGCCAGGAAAATGGGTGAAGAAAGCAACACACAGAGTCTTGGGGCTTGAAAGGTAAAGCTGTACCTCTGCATCTCTCCTGCCTTTCTTGCCTCTGCTTTCCCTCTTGATTTTGCCCTTCTGTGCTCTGACAGACAGAAAGAAAGAAAAAAAAAACCCAACCAAAACGAAGTTCCATACTTCCTTGCAAAACTCTCTGTCTTGTCTCAACCTCCCCTAGGCTGTGAAGCATCAGGCTGACATGGATATCAGCTGACATCTCCATCCCTGGTTTCCAGCTGCAGTCATTCTGCTTTCAGCTGTCCCGCTTCCCCTAGCTGAGATGTCACTAGAATCTCATGTCTGGTTTCTGCTCCACGGACCATAATTCATGTTCCCACAGTGTCCCAGACAGGAACATATCACATCCACATATAACCTAGTGTCACCACTGTGCTCTAGTCATTAAACACAGAGTTTAATTTACTTCAAGAAGATGAGCTTTCCAGTGACTGTGTGTTGAGGATGATGTGGCCTTAATGTGACAAACTCTGTTTTGAGAAGCTGTATTGAGTGATTTTTTTCCTACCAGTATAATGTCAGATAGGAGACAGAAAGATCATCAGGGATTGACTTGTTCATCAAATCCTACCCTCTGAAATTTGCAATTAACTCCAATTCCAGAAAGTACTGGAAAGAGCCGGTATATAAATCAGTTATAACAAAATACAAAGTCTAACCCTGAGTTTGGACAACCCTGAGTTCTCTTTACAATTTTATTCCTAACTCTCATGTGACCTCAGTCTGCTCATTTCCCTTTTCCAGAGTTTCCCCATATGTAAAAAGAAATCTTCATATTTCCATCCCTTCCTTGACACTTCTCTCCTTGACACGTTGCAGATGAAAAGTATGATTCATTCTCATTGCTTCCCAGTGAATTTCCATGGGAAGTCCAAGCCTTGCAAGAGCAGATTCTGGATGGGGAGACACCTGTGAGAAGTCCATCTCATCTTTCATCCAGTTGCCTGGAGTACGGTCAAGGATAGCGCTTTTGTGCAGATACTGTGAAAGCCTCCATCCACCATGAGACATTAGGCAGCCCTGCAAGACTGCATCCAGAAAGGTCCACTGAGGAGAGCGAAGTACCCTCAGACATTGGATGGAGGTGGGTTGGGTCTACTGAAGACAACCAGGGAAGTATTTAGATGGATTTAGTGTAGTAATGTGTGGTATGTATCTCTATATTCCAGTAGTTTTGTAGTGCTGTTGCCTTCAGCTCCTTATTCCCTGTTGTCCAGTTGCTTCCAGCTTGCTACCTTCTCTGATGCCTTCCCTTCAGACTTTATTTTGCTCTTCTTGCCTCCCTGTTCTTGCTTTAGTGCAATGCAATTCACTGTCCCATTAAATTTAACAAAATTCAATGCAACGTAATTCAGGTCTGTTTTCAGTGGTTTTTCATTCAACTTGCCCTAATTCAATCTATTTCGACTAACTGCAACACAGTTAAATGCAATTCCAGGAATTTCATTAAAAATAATTTGCTGCAGAGGAAATAAATAGTATTTGCTCAAAACAAACAACAATCGATGCAATGTGATTTGGTTAAATGCAATTGCATTCAACAGAAGGAAATTAAATCAAAGCTATGCAATGTATTGCAATTAAAATTCAACCCTGAAAATCAGGTTAAAGCTTAATTAGTGCCAGAGAGGTTTTATTTAGCTTTCTTGAATATATTTCTGTCTGGGACAAATTAGTAGCCCTCAATATATTTTGCTATAACACTGCCATTGATGCATCATTTTCCTCCCACATATTGCTGTTGAAAGAATCATTTTACACGTGTTGACCCACGAGGTTACTTCCAGCCCCACGTTCTTATGTTTTACGATTCTTTCTGTCTTGATAGCCTATTGCCTGAAATTGTGTTTCTGAGCCACTCTGAACAGTGCAGGACGAAATCAGATTCAGCTGTGATTATGGCTTGCCAAATGCAACCTGAATGTACAGGTCCGTGAAGAGCTTCTTGACGCTGCGAGTTTGGCTGGCCAAATATTCAGAGCTGCACTCCACCACGTCTCTCTGCTCCCTCCTCTTGAAGAACAGAGGTGAGGATAAAACAAAAGCTATTTGAGCATTTTGAAAATGAATCTGGGTTGATATTAGTTCCCTGTCAGTAGAGCATCTTGCTTCAGAGATTTTCAGCTCAATCACTGCTAATGCAGAGAAATGTCTCTCCTGCTACTTGTGCATGTGAATTCATTTATAGAAAGCACTGCTCGTGCCCATGCTTGCTAGGGAAAATAACAGGTCCGATGTGTACTTGCACCATTTGAGGTCCCAGATGGTGCAACTCCAGAGATATTAGCCTGGAGTCTGTTTGTCATCAGATTTAGGAAAGGGACTCATCTCATTTGACTTACATGGAAGTTTCCTTGTGAATGATTTGTCTTATATTAAATTAGATACAGAAAATAACCCAATGTGAACTGTCTAGAAGAGCTTATTTCTCTCCACTTCTCAGAGGAGTAGTTGAGATGTTAGATTAAAGTCGCACAAAATGAATCGCATCCTGGATTCCTATTTTTCTTTATGCTTCCATTTACTGTTGGTTTGAAAGGTGAAGTTTCTATACTCTCAAAATTTTTAATATATGTATATTATTTTCTTCTCTAACTGGACCAGACTTTGAAAACTTAATTCAGAAACACAATAATGGCCTGAAAGAAACATTACAGTTCTGTAACACATATATTATGATATGATTAATATAAAGTAATGTACAGCAAAACCAAAATGGGAACATCTGAATGCACCAAACGAAAAATAATTCCATCTGAAATTGTTTCTTTTAAAAATCACTAAAAATAATTGAAAACAAAGTAGTCCTCCAAAACACTTCAATATTGATGAAACAACAATTTCAGATGAAAATTACTCAAATCGAATTTTCTTCAAGTATCTCCACTTACAGTGCTCTGGTGGAGCAACAACACAAAAAGCATCTTTTCTGAGTATTGTAAGCAAGACTGTTCTTTTAGGGAAAAGATCTGCCTCATTTTATGGCAACAGGGGAGAAAGGAGTCAAGCGAGTGCTGATAGTACTTTATAAACAACTTCTCAATTTTCCAGACTTCGAAGGAGCCAAAAAGCAGAGAAATCTACACTGCTTGACTTGGATTTTTTTCAGGTTCAGACAGAATAAAATAAAGGAGCAAAATACATCATGCAATTAGGAGTGGAACTGATGAGGTTTCCCTTCTTTCTGGTCTCTATGATTCCTACAAGACAGTTTTATGCCCTTCCACTAGCTCAAGAGGTTATTCATCTGTGATGAATAGCAGGAAGGAAAAGGGTGATGAAAGACAGCTATGCTGTGGTGTGAATTTCACAACTTTGCCCGCAAAATGCAAACAATAATTGCAAGGGTTGACACTTCTTCAAAGTCATCACCATCTTCTTGCAGTCTCTCCCTTGCTGCTGGAGAGACTGCGCAGGAAGACAATGCTGTGTTGCAGGATGCTCTTTATATTTCTGACTAGACAACTATGGCCTATAGAAAACATTCCTGCAAGAACAAAGTTTTTGTGATAGGAAGGTTTTTGAGCTGGTCATGAGAAAATGCTCTGCAGGGGCAAATCAGCTTGACTGCCCCAGCATCACTGTGGTGGCCACCATTACGTTATCGTCCCTGAGGCAGACATGGCCTTGCTCCCTGAACTCCTGGCATATAAAAATGGGACAAACTTTGGATAGCTTTAGGCTTACATAGCTTTAGGCAAAAGCAAGCAAAGTGTCCACTGGAAGTTGCATAGGGTTGGATATCCCACACTCCTCCGCTTGCTCCTCAGCATTGCTTTCCTACCAGTCAATTACTCCTATAGTAAGACACTGGGGAGGTCAGGTGGGGTCACACTGTGGGAAGGTGGGAATCAGCAGGAATAAGGATGGGCATAGAGGAAAGAGTGGAGTTTGGGGAATATTTTTTCAGGAAGGTGTGGAGGGAGAGTTGTATGCACATGACAGGGTCTGGTTTCTGTCAAATTTGAAAAAGAAAACTATTTAGCCAGGGAAAGCTGTAGCAGAAAGTGAATTCAACTCTGGTTTTGGTTAGGAAATGTGTTTTGTGATGGAAAGGACTCAGATAGAAAGGAAAATTGCAAATTATATCTGTAGTTTGTTTCCTCTAGTTTTACTTCCTTCATGCAGTGATATATAGGCTTTGTTTACTTTCTTCCTCTTTCTTCCCACTCTTGAATGAAAACTTACAAAGCTAGGACTTGGATTAAACTCCACAGCATGTCTTTCAGAAAAAGGAGGGGTGGAAAAAAAGGATTTCCTGAAACATTTTTTATAAAAGCTTTGAAAACTTACTTATGTTTTTGCAGAATTCTGAAATCCTTTTGCTTTGCAGGTTTTTAATTGGGGTTTGAGCTCACCACATCCAAATCAAATACTGAAAAAAGAAAAATAAAGAGCCCCAGCTCCCTAGAGTTACTAGGTAAATTGACAGTGTAAAAAGCAACTCTGGGTCAGACTATTCTCATTAGTTTTGCAAATTAGTGAGCTCAGCATTACATCATCCAAAACGAAATAAAGTTAAAATGTGCTGGTTTAATTAGATTCTCGTGCTAGGAAAAGTATTTTTAATGGAGAGTATCAAAATATTAATGACAATTAGATAGACTCAGATTTCCTCCAACCAAAGTGGACAAATTAACAGGGTTTTGAAGGTCTCCGTTAAATCTTTTAGCTGTCTACTACATGTATGTTAAGGTGGGGGGAAATGTTCTCTACTGATGAAGACTCACCCACTTTATGGGATCAGATCAAGACTGTAAATCACGTTCCTTCCTCCTCATGCCAGAATCTCACATTTCTTTTGGTCTGACACTCATTATCAATGTAACTCATTTTCTGTTAGAAAGCTATTAGCATTTGATTACTTATAATGAGCTGTGCTGTACTAAGAGAGATGTGGTAGGTACAGAAATGATTAATATGGTAAGGAGACTGATTTGTAGTGATTATTTCTTACTAGGTGGCCTCAGGGCCACCTTGGACAAGATTCTTGTTGTGCAAAATTCTGTACAAACGTGGGACCAGAAGTGAGGTCCAACCATACAGCACAGGCATGAGCTGAAAGGGAGATGGTTTCGGAAAACAACATGAAACATAGTCCCATGAATTGCAGTCAGCCTGGTTGGGCAAGACATACCCTTTGAGTCAGGGTTTTGTGGGTTTTCCCTACCCATCCAGATCCAGTTTTTGTCCCTGGAGAGCCCAGAATGGGCACCTCTCCCCACTGTAGAGCAAGGCTGAACCCACAAGAGGAGTTCAGAGCAGATAATCTATTACCGAGGAAGGCTTCTGCAGGGCTGAGGTGGTGCAGATCAGCAAGGCCATTGCATAGGAGAAAGTCTAGCCCTCACCTTGTGTGTGATTGCAGCCCCTCTGGTGTAGGGAACAGGTCTCACTTTTGGGCAGTATCCTTTGGAGCAGCACATTTCTGTCCACAGCATGGACACCAGGGGAGAAAGGAGCTGCTTGTATGGGACGCAGGTGGCTTAAAGCCCTTTCTGCATCAGGAAGAGAAAAAAATTGGCTTTGGACAATCTAATCCCCCTTTCACAGCTGCTTCCACCTCCATCACAGTAGGCAGTCCTAAATCCTGTCACCATTTGGTTAATATGTGTGGAGGGGGTAAGCTATGTGCCAAAATGCAGGACCCCATGGATTCCTGATTTCATGAGTTTCCACCTTCACTTAGGTGCAATGCAGCTCCATGGTGACTTTTCCAGGTAATTTGTCCAAAATCACCTACAAAGACTTTGTGATAGTTCAGTATTTTCCTTTTAGCTTATCCTTCATTATGTACACTTACGCAATAGAAAGTAACACATGTGCTTCTTGTTTTCTCCCCTCTTAGATTAGAGACAGAAGGCTCAGATCCACAGAAGTATTACTAGACAAAGGATTTCAAAGGGGATGTAGCTCCTTAAATAGGAATTAGCTGTGCAAATACTTTTCTGGATTTCTGAGACTAATATACCACAGCGCAAAGTTATTTATGAAGACAACAGAGGCTGGTTAATTGAGGACACAGCTGGTCCTTTGCTTTTTTGTGTAAAACTTCCTGGCAGAGATTCATCCAGGTCCATTCATTCCTCCTCCTGCCCAATATTTTTTTTCCTAGCCTTAAGATCTTTCCAGCACCCCAGCTATTGCTTCCTTCAAAAAGGTAACTGCTAATCTCAGCACAGGGACTTTAGAGGGACACAGCTTCCTTTCACAGATCATTTTCACTGCTTGTTCTTTGCTCACCTTTTCAGTTATGAAATATAATTTTTTGAACAATCACTGAGCATCCCTAATGCTCTAACTACAGCATAGGCACTTCTAGCACTCTTTTTGGTAACATCCATCAATGTCAATGAAACATGAAAAACAGAGAATAATGGGTTCATATATTTATTGCATAGTTGCACTACCATTAGTTCTTGGAGATTGCCCAGTTTATTTCACATGGTCTTCTATGCAAAACCAGCCAGAATTTGCTATCTTTTGGGAACTGAAGCTCATGATGGGTTTTAGGAGGTAAAACGTTGAGGACACCCTTCTGCAACCGTGCTCCAGGCGCACATCATCCACGGAGCACATCCCTCATCCTTGCTCTGGGGTCTAGTGGTTGGCATGTCCCAGAACATTTATCTTTCAGTCCTCATTTCCATTGCAGGTGCACATGGATAGTACCCTGAATCAGTGCTATAATGACAGGTGCAGATCCATAACCTGGTGGTTTATCCACTGAATACTGCTAGTAGAAGACCATTGGAGTTGATTAGACAACTCACCCAAACTCATTGTAATGAAGTAGTGGGGTGTTAGGGGGACTGGGATGCAAGAGGGGCAGTGATTTAGAGGACAGCTGCACTGTTAAAGTTCTCATTCACCCCTCGCCATCTTTAACACAGAAAAGGCTGTCAGAGACTTCATGTCTCATCAGACAGCTTGCAGCCTTGGGTGGTTGTAGGCAGAGCAGAGCATACTGCAGTGTGCATCCTCGAGAGGAGAGGGCAGTCACAGCTTTCTCTGTTAGTAACAAATTAAGGGCTACTGCTGAAGGCTGAATGCTGTTAAATAAGAACTTTTTTTCAAGCACATGGTGAGACAGCAAACCAACCCAGATTTGTTTTCAAACCTAAAAAAAACTTTCTGAGAAGCTTGTCTGACCTACATAGTTCAGAGCATGACATTTTGCCTCAGCAATATCCAGAAGCTAGCCTAGTTATTTCTGCTTAAACTACATTGAAAAACTTTTTCTTTTTTCTTTTTTCCTTTCTTTTCTTTTTTTTTTTTTTTTTAGAGAAATGGATAATCTTCCCCTAAAGAGGCTAAATGATGGGAAAATTTATCATGTCCACTGGTTGTCTGTTCTGAAGTTTGACTTAACTTAATGATTAAAGATGTGCACCTTGACTTCGATTCTAATTTTGCTGACTTAGATTTCCAACCACTGGAACTTGCTCTGCCTTTTTTTGCTTGACTCATGAGCAAGTATCTGATAAGTAATTAGAATCTGTAATCTAGTCATCTGTTAAGCTCTGTTTCACTTTCCTAAAGACATCATGCTCCCAATTGTATGTCACTGAAGACCTTATCTTTCAACTTCATATCATTCTCCCATCGTATCTCTGAGCTCTTCCAAACAACACCTTGAAGGGAAGACACCAAAACTGAACAGAGTTCTCCAAAAGACAAATTTATTTGTTCTACCTTTACTAGTACAAAAAAGAAATAATGGTGAAACATTCTGCTTTTGGCTTCAAATCGAGACAGAAGGGAACGAAACAAAAAGATTCAAGTTTTTTATGCTTTTGTATAAAGGAAGGAGAAAAATGTTTTTTCTGTATCCATGGTGGATAACATGGGAAGCCATGGACTTAAACTTCAACATGGAAGATTTGAGTTAGGAAAAGCTTTCTAATTTCAGGGAAGTGAAACCCTGGGATGAATTTTCTGGGAAGAATATCTCCCTCACCAGCCTGTTCAAAAACAGGTTAGACATATATCTGCTGAGATGGGGGGGTCTGATCCTGCCCTTGTGCTGGCATACGGACTAAGTCACTTCTCCAGCTGATCTTCCTGTGAAAATGCAATGCCTGCCTAAAATGATCTCCAAAACATGACAGAAATGACACAGTTCCTCTAAAAAGCTTTCTGCAGGAGACTTCTTGGCACTTGTGGGGAGTGTGTCTCTTGGCAAGGGACACACTGAAGGCTGGATGAGGGCTAAGCCAAGGAAAAATGCATCCAAGTCTGGTGCTGACCACTACTGGCAGCTTAATTTTTGTGAACATTCACTGGGAAATAACCAAAGGAAAAAGAACTAAAGGAGCTGAAACTGTTAATGCTGTGATTGGTAATTTACTGCTCTGAGAGGGCTTTGGACATCCTAGTATGCTCATTCAAGTGCTGCACCCACTAATTTATGCTCTTGGCTCCTCCACTCTTCTCCCAGTGTGTCACAGATGTAATAGACGGACTTTTCATAGGCTGCATGCCTGCTGTCATGAGAGTTAGGCGCTGAAACACATGGGATGGAAGAGTTTTCACCATGGACAGTGAGGGATGAGGAAGGGACTGGAAAAGGAGAGTCACAAAAAGAAAGGGGATGCTGGAGGCAGGGTGTTACAGAAGACAAAGTATCATGGGGCAAAACTAATTCCTAAGATTTGGCAGTGATCACAGGCTGGTGTGGAAAGGGAATCCCTAGGGAAAGCTTGCTTCCCTGAACCCCTGAATGGTGTGTTTTCACTCCGGCCAAAGGCACATCCTCCAAGGCGCTCTGTACGAGCTAGCTCAGTGACCATACGTAAAGCAGAGACTGCCTATTACATTTAGGCTCTGTCCTCTGCCCTTGCTCCCCCATCCATTTGGACAAAATTTACTACACGATTTTTTTTTTTTTAAGAAGGAGGAGAAAATGCTGCAAGCCATAGTACTTCATTTTAAAACATTTAAATTAAAATGCTCAGTTTCCAGTTCAAAACCATGTCATTGTGAAATTGGACATAAGTGTAGTCAAAGAAAACCAGCCGGTTAAAATGTTCTAAAACTGAAACAAGTGCCAACAGCTTCACTATTATTTTTGTTACGTTTTGAAGAAAAGACATCTATTTATATATTTTCTCTGGACATGTTTTCTATTCTACAAGCTGTCCTGAATTTATTTTTAAAAAGCAGGAAAAAATCACACACCTTTGGTGAAGAAAAGAGAGAAGGAGGACGGTGGGATAGTGCTAATGACAGCCTTTGATCTAGAGAAAAAATGCCTGAGTACAATGTACTGAGGAATGAGGGCAGCTGGGAGATGTCCTTTTAGTGTGAGAACATTTTTTTCCGACTTTCCATCTTTTTTCTTACAAGGGTTTATCCCCGTCTTTCTTGCTGACCTGACGGATAGCTCTTTTACCATCTCACCTGACTCATCTCCCAAGCATCTGAGGTGGTTCCTGTGCTGTCCAGAAAAGTGCTACTGTTCAGGTCCCTGAGAAATCCCTCATGTGGATGTGTAAATCACAGGAATTTAACTAAATTATTTTTTCCCCACAGTAATCATATCCTAATCTCATAGTATAATGTCAGAATTCTTCGGCATTTATGCATGCACAAAAACCCAAGTGATTAAATAGAGTTCAGTATTAAATTGCATCTGCATAATTGCTCTTTTCTTCTTTCTGTCTAGTTACATGACGCACTGTACGATTTTCAATTTTCTTGCCCAAGAAGATATTGTCACGGTGCCTGTGAATCTGTGGGTATCATGGGATGAATTGAGGACAAACTCAGGCCCCTGAGAACAACAACTTGCTTCAGGCTTGCAAGGTTTGAATTGAAGTTGCTTGAAGATATCATGGTGGCAGGAGAGTTCGGTGACGCCAGGCAATAGGCGCATGTGTTACTTGCAAGGGTCAGGATTTTCTTCTCTCATCAGCATCTTGCTGTTTGCCAAAGAGGTTTAGCCATTTGCTGCACCAGATTCTGGTTGCTCAGTGGGGGAGATTAATGGGAGCATACATCCCACTAGATGCTCCAAAAACATGTCAGTTGAGCCATGAGAATGTACCTGTAGCCACCAAGGAGTACCATGGCTAGTGCAGTCACATTGCTCAGAGTAAATTTTATCACCGGACAAGATTTAATGAAACCATTTTGGAATAATGGAAGATTTAAAGAAAACTAAAGCAGTAAGGCATCTTTAGGAAAATGTATTTATCAATAATTCAACTTTTTGTTGATTATTTGATACCTGCAGTATCTCAGCTATTTCCTGAGGCCGGATAATTAGCCTGCATGACCTATAAGCATGCCTTGAAGATTTCTTAGATCTGTATCTTCCTCTTCCCCTTACAAAAGATGATCCTGACACCAAACTGTGCTCCTTTCTTAGGTCAAGGTGGCATGACTCCCTCCCACCTCACTCTTCTGTTCACCTGACCCTTCTTCCTATGTGGTGGACACAGGGACATCGTACACTAACACATGGGCTTTTTTCCCTTCCTTTTTCCCTTTTTTAATTAATATTTCTAGCACATAATTTAATTTACACATTCTCTCCACTTCATTGGCTTCTACCGTTACAGCTCTCTGACAACAGATTGATAAAACTTAACCTTAATATCATGAGAAATATTAACTGCATTTACAGTTTTGCAACTGTTCTCTTTCTTTGAGCATCAGATACAGACTAAAGCTGGTTTAAAAACAGTGAACCTTCCACTCCAGAGAGCATGAGAAACCTCTACTTCTACAACAGAAAGATTCAAGCTGGATATTAGGGTGGAAAAAGATTTTTTCCCTAGAAGGGTAAGGCGGCAGTGCAACAGGCCACCCAGAGATCTTCTGAAATCTCATTTCCTGGAGATCTTAAGGACTTGACTAAACAAAGCCCTGCCTGACCTAACCTAGCATTGGCAATAGTCCTGCTTCAAGTTGGAGGATGGATGAGGGACTTCCAAACATCTTGTCCAGCTAGTACTTTTGGGATAAGGAGTTCTAAACATCCCTCTAAGGATACCAAGTAATTCAGTGTCAGGGTAGAGCCTTTGGCTAGATATTCAATTATTCATGTGTCCTGAAGCCCTAGTTTATCACTGCACAACTCCCAGTCTAGGTTTTTGCATGTTTTCTTCTGTTGCACTGTCCATTGAGATTCAGATCCAGTTCACACCACCTCAGACCTTGTCTACAAATTCATACCTTGGCCTATCCTCCACCCTGTCAACTCCTGTTTTAAATCCCAACTGTTACAGTGGCATTTTTACCAACACTATCTAAAAGTGGCTCAGGGAAACGTCTACTGTCTAGATAGTGAACAGATGTAGAGTGCTCCCCTTGCAGATCTCCACAGTCCTAATTTGGGACCCTAGCCTCCCATAGTTAAGGGCAAGAGGCAGCCAAAGCCAGGGGTGATTCAGAGCTGCCAGGAAGAGTGTTTCCATGTATCTTCATCTGAAGGATCATCTTCACCTCCACTGGTGACAGAGCCTACACAATGAGCTTAGAGTTTGTGCATTTATTTCCCCTATAAAGACATCTCTCTCCAGAACCCAGGCCTAACATGTGAATCCCTTTCCCTGAGAAAGGCATCACAAAACCAAGCCTTGCCTTTGCTGCCAGAGCTAGCACTGCAAAAACAAGCCACAAGACCATGGCAGGCATCTTACAGCAAGTTCCTTGTGTAGTGAGATTGCTTACACAAACCATTCATGATGCAGGTTGGGGCTGCTCTCTAGCATCCATCCCAGTGAATGTTACAAAGCATTTTGGTCTTCCGGGGCAGGTCATGCAGCAGAGGCCATGGAAAGGCCTGTATCCTTTTTGAGTATCTTTTAAATCCTCCTGGGGATATAGCTATCATCCCTTGGACCATCATCCCTTGGATCCATCCCTTGGATCATCACTTGCACCAGTTTTACAGCACTGTGCCCTGCGCATGTGTGTTGCCATGCTATAACCAGTTAATATTTCCTCATATGAGGAGTATGCTTCTGTCATAAGAACATTTGGCAGAGAAAAAATTGATCCCTCCACCCCACCCTGTTACCCTGATGTAGGTTTGAATCTGAATTATCAACATAGAGTGCAAGGCAGCAGCCACACCATCATTTCCAACCACACAGATTCTAACTAGCACGGTTCTTTTCAATAATAAATAGGAGAGTTTAGGGATAATTATAATAGGCCTTTTAACTTCCATCTGGAGTCACAAAATCAATAGAAACTCCTTGCTTCATTAAATAATTGCAGTTGCCAATAGCTGGAGCTGTTCCATCTGCAGGTGTGCTAAAAATCTGCTGATTTAGTGGTTACCTTGCTCCAAAGCTTTTTTGCAAGGAATGCAGCCATAGAGCTGCCATCTCCTGCACCAGAGAAAGAGAAGATATGAGGAGGGAGAAGCATCTTGGGATGCTTTGAAAGAAACATGATACGTGCCTGGGCTGGACTGAATAGGCTGCTGAGACAGATGCTGGGGAAAGGAACAGCTAATTAAATTTTCTTGAATTGCTTTAAAATGAGAATGCACTGTTGGGTTGTCAATGCATGTTGAGTTCTGTGCTGCTTGTGCTTCTAACAGTGCCTGAACTGGTGTGTGCATTGTCCTCCAAAACTGTAGTGACTGATGTGTGGTCAGATTCCTCCTCCCTCTACCTCCACACCTGCAATATTGCATGGAGAGATGGAGGCACTAGCAGTCTTCATTTAAATGGGAGAAAGTTTTGGTTCATTTGGCCAAATTCATCACGGGGGTAAAAGCACCATTTGAAAATGGAGGTACAAAGGTTATTCTGGTAGCCCTAGCCAAAAGAAGAGATTCCAAGGGTGGCTAAATGAAGCAAAATCTATTTGAAAAACATGTTTTTTTTTCCAGATATCACTTCTCTACAGGAAACAAGAAAGATGGACTAGTAACATGACTTGAAAACCTTCAATTACTCTTTTCTACACAAATCTTTCTCAGTATTTGTTGTCTTACTCCTACTAACTTGAGGTGCTTTAAATCTTTTTAACCTTTCACTAAAATCCAAGTGGATATAGGTGTTTTAGCAGATGTTATCCTTCCAGGATAGGAAGGAGACAGTCTAATAAGAGGAGTGGAGTTAAGTAGACACCCTACAGACAGCTAGAACTTGCTCTGACCTGAATGTGGGGGACAAATTTCATGCCTGCAGAGAAAAAATATATGGATAAGTTTGAAATGATTTTGCACCTCTGGGCCTACTAACTCCTAGGAATCAGGAGCTCTGGAGATGAGCACTATCAAGGAGAATGGCCTTAAGTAAAACTGATGGAATGGCTCCAGTAAGACAAAATATATTTCTAACATAAAAGTAAATCGGGAGATCTCTCAGACTGTGAGATATTCTCCCGCTGGTTAGAGACACTAGTGGTTTGTGTAGTACATGCTGGTTTTCTGCTGTTGTGAAACAAAACTTCTTCATGAAAGCAACTATTTATGGACCTTCTTGAAGAGTATCCCTTTGGTAGTGAACAGACTGATGCCTCTTCAGACTGATTCAAACTGCAATTTGTTCTTCTTGGACAGGCCTGTCAGGCTGACCTCGGTGCTGGGGAAGGTTACAGAGCAGATTATCTTGAGTGCCATCACGCAGCACGTACAGGACAACCAGGTGATCAGGTCCAGTCAGCATGGGTTTATGAAAGGCAGGTCCTGCTTGACTAACCTGATCTCCTATGACAAGGTGACCCGCCTAGCGGATGAAGGAAAGGCTGTGGGTGTTGTCTATCTGGACTTTAGTAAAGCCTTTGACACTGTTTCCCACAGAATTCTCCTGGAGAAACTGGTTGCTCATGGCTTGGACAGGCATACTCTTCGCTGGGTAAAAAACTGGCTGGATGGCTGGGCCCAAAGAGTTGTGGTGAGTGGAGTTAAATCCAGTTGGTGGCCGGTCACAATTGGTGTTCCCCAGGGCTCAGTATTGGGGCCAGTTCTGTTTAATATTTTTATCAATGATGATCTGGACAAGAGGTTTGAGTACACCCTCAGTAAGTTTGCAGACAACACCAAGTTGTGCGGGAGTGTTGATCTGCTTGAGTATAGGAAGGCTCTCCAGAGGGATCTGGACAGGCTGGATCGATGGGCCAAGGTCAATTGTATGAGGTTCAAGAAAGTTAAGCACTGGGTCCTGCACTTGGGTCACAACAACCTCATGCAATGCTACAGGCTTGGGGAAGAGTGGCTGAAAAGCTGCTTGGCAGAAAAGGACCTGGGGGTGTTGGTTGACAGCCGGCTGAATATGAGCCAGCAGTGTGCCCAGGTCACGAAAAAGGCCAATGGCATCCTGGCTTGTATCAGAAATAGCGTGGCCAGCAGGACTAGGGAAGTGGTTGTCCCCTTCTACATGGCACTCGTGAGGCCTCACCTTGAATACTGTGTTCAGTTTTTGTCCCCTTGCTACAAGAAAGACACTGAGGTGCTGGAGAGTGTCCAAAGAAGGGCAATGAAGCTGGTGAAGGGTCTAGAGCACAAGTCTGATGAGGAACGGCTGAGGGAACTGGGGTTGTTTAGCCTGGAGAAAAGGAGGCTGAGGGGAGACCTTATTGCTCTCTACAACTACCTGAAAGGAGGTTATAGAGAGGTGGGGATCAGTTTCTTCTCCCAAGCGATAGGGAAAGAGGAAATGGCCTCAAGTTGTGCCAGGGGAGGTTTATATTGGATATTAGGAAAAATTTCTTCACCAAAAGGGTTATCAAGCATTGGAACAGGCTGCCTAGGGAAGTAGTTGAGTCACCATCCCTGGAGGTATTTCAAGGACATGTAGATGTTGTGCTTAGGGCCGTAGTTTAGTGGGGGACTTGGCAGTGCTAGGTTAACAGTTGGACTTGATGATCTTAAAGGTCTTTTCCAACCTAAACAATTCTATGATTCCTTCTGAGCTCCATGCAAGTCATTAGAGTTATTAAAGTTATTTACACTGAACTATGACAAAAAACTATTAGTATTAAGTGATGAGTGTAACAGCTGAAGTGCCTTACAAAATGGACAGCAGGGTCTATCAGCTTTCTATCTTCCATCTAAATGTTTACTAACCTGTTTTTTAGCAGGACCTTTTTCCAGCTAGCTAGGAGCTGCCTTCCTGTGTAGATGTCTAAAAGTCTTAGGTTGATTCCTTCAGGTCTGTACCAGGCAGACCGATCATTTGCTATGAACTGGCCTTTATGGGAATAAAATCCAGCAAAACACTTTGTGTAAACAATATGAACACTTTAATCAAATTTTGACTAACACAGCTTCAACAAAGGACGATGCCTGTGATTTTCAGGGAATACTTGTGATGTAAAGGTGTAACCAAGGAAAGTCAAGGAGTATCATGTTGGAACAAAACAGACTAGTGTCACCTTAGCATTGACAGCTTGCAACAGCTAGTAAATATTCCCTAGTTTGCATCTTAAAATGAGCATTACGGCTGCTCCATTTACAGCATGCCCTAGGCAGCCTACTAGTGAAGGGTATTAAAGCATCTTTTAAAATACGTTTCCCTCAAAATTAATTGCCTTTGATGGGACCTTGAATAAAAAATGACTTGGAAACAAGGAGAATTATATATCTAAATTCAGCCTCTGTTTGAGCTTTTTCAAGTGTATGAAATTGGAAGAGGAGAGTTCATTCTTCCCCACGGGGAAGGGGACTTGCCAGTGCTACTAGCAGCTGATGTGCTTGGAAGAGTGGTTCATGGCTGACCAATATGCTTGCTTTTTTATTGCACTCTTTAACCATCTACCAGCATCTGTCATCTTTTCTGCGATGGACCTGGCTTGAAAGGTTTTTGTGGTAGAGGTTTTTGGTTTGCTCTGCATGCGTTCAACTGAGATTACAGTATTACCTGCTGTAGCTATGGTGTGTGACCAATAATCCTGTGCTTGGCCCTGTGATTAAAAGTGTTTTTTATCAGGAAAAGTCATTTCCAAGAGCTACAGTGTAAAGTTGGGGAGATACTGTAAGCTTTGCAATCCTTTAGGTCTGCAGGGTATTTAAGGAAAATAAAGGTTTGTATACCAGAGACTATAATCAAAGCAGTTATAGGTGTCTGTGGAGATTGGTACAAGGATGTTACTTACAGCATGAGCAGCCATGGGAAATGCGAAAGTCAGTAGGAGCTTGAGCTCAGAATGAGACTGGTAAAAGATGTTAAGAAGTAGAAGACAAGAAAGGGAAATCCATTCCTGCTATTGAGGAGGTGAAAGAAAAAGAGATATTTGAAGGAGGTAGAAAGACCACAAAGGCATTTTTACAGCAGATGAAGGACGTACATTTAAAGCTGGTGAGCGCAGTTAGAAATGAAACTGCAAATGACCACCATGTGGAGTGCCACACTTAAGGAGAAAGCAGGCTGTGTAGGACTGGGGATTGATAATCATATCTGAAACATGGAGAAAGTTGAGGTGTGCCTCAGACCTTAAGGGGCAGAACCAGGTATACAGCAAGTTTGGGAGCATCTCAGGCATGATATTGCCTTGCTTTTTTTACATGTATGAGTGATTGTAGCTCCCATGTAGTCTGAGGTCTGGGTGGTTCTGCTGTGTGATTCCAGATCATTTTAATTACAGCATGGTGAAGTTGCATCTCTTCTCTAACCAGTTTTCTCCATTAAAACAAGGAGTTATTCTGTCCTCTCACAATGAATAAGAGGCCATAGGAGACTGAGGAATGAATTGTGCAGGGTAAGGAACAGGAGTCTGAAGACAAATAGAGGGACACTAATTTGTGATTGTTATTATCCAGTATGAGTGAGGAAAGATAAGGCTTGATTTATGTACATCTGGATGTAGTACTGCTGCCTTGTTTAATAGAGTGGGTCAAATACTGTCCCCTTACGTCCTCTGTAGGGATTAAGGGCAGAAGACCCTTTTACAGAGGATGTCAGCTTTGCAGGGTCTCAGGGCTGTTGAGGATGGGATGGGCTCTCAGAAGCTCTGTGAAGCTCCAGGCCTACACAAGCTATAGGGATGTTGCCCTGAACATTTCTTCAGTAGAAAGAGGGAAGATGTAGAAGCAGGACTCCAGCAAAAAAGTTGTCTCCCCGTTGAAAAGGCCTCTGGTTAGATGCCATCTTTTGCTGTTTTCTATGAAATCAATATATAGGGTTGTGAGGGGAAAATGAAAACTCCCTGAGTCAAACAAATACACATACACTCTGTTAAGCCTGTAGAGAGCATCAAGACACAATAAATTGAGCAAGGCCACTTGACCTCTTCACTCACCTTACTGCCCTCTGGATTGATAGGACTGGGATAAGTGCCTGAAATTACATCCCCAAGCTCTTCCTCCATGGGTATGTGATAGAAATCCAGCGAGCAACCAGTTCAGCTACATGGTCCTCTGTATCCTGGTTGTTAGCTCCAGGCTGTGTACTGATCCAAGCCACATGTTTCCAGCCTTGTCAGACCTACACGTGTGTCTGGACCAGAACAGCTCCTCAAGTTGTCCAGACAGAGCTCAAAAACTGACCCTGCGCAGCGAGCAAAGAACGAGTGTACTCAGGCTTGCAAGGCACTGGCACAGATGGTGCAATTAGGGACAGCAGCTATGCTGCAGTGTTCAGTATGGTCACTCTCAGTTCCATATGTGTCCTGTCATCTGAAGTGGGTTGGCGGCCGGCCAGACATCCTCTGTATTTGTGTTTCCCTGGCATATACCATAGAAATAAGATTAAACAGCTCTCTGCTGGGGCTGCTGGATCCTAAGGGCTGGATCACCTGCAAGACTAGTGATGAGATGAGGACCATTACCTCCTGAGGACCAAGCAGTCTGAATGCGTATCCGCTCTGGGCTTGATTTACCATGTTTATTGCTCTGTGGGCACTGAGGATCAGTGTGGATGAAGATGGTGTCCCCCTACCTTTTGATAGCTGAGAGGCAAACTCCCTTGTATCAGTGAAATAGTGTAGGAATGACAATACAGTGCAAAAATAGTAAACCAGACAGTTCAAGGATAAGGATGATGTACAGCTGTGGACAAAGATGAGGATTTTGGAAACCTCTCCTGCTTCACTTCATTTGTCCCAAATGAGAATGAATGAGTAGACGTAACCCGTGGACACAGGTTCTGAGCCAGCTGTTGAATGCTCCTACCTTTCTCCACCAGGAGACAGAGAAAATCTCAGGCATATTTGCCCAGGTGTTTTAAAGTATAAGCTGATAATTTGCAAACAAATACACAAATCCAATCTGGCAGATGAAGCGGCAGAAGTGTGGACAAGGGATAAAACTGTCTGAGGGGGACTGAAACATATCAAACTGACTATCCTGTGGGACAGTGACACTTCGGGGGTCAAACTTTGATTCAAAACTATTTAGAACCTGTGCTTCAATGTCACAGGGACAACTACTGTGAAGACCAACAGACAAACTGGGCACACAGAGGCATAGAAAGTCTCATACCACAATTGTCCATTAAATTCTCCCGTAAGCTGGCTGGTTTGTTCATTTCACTATGATATGTTTTGGAAGTGATAAAGGCATTATTTGAGGTTCCCAGGAGCTTCTGTGCTGAAAAGTGAAGGTTTCTGTTGTGAATACTGGAAGAACAGTGGTGATTGCTCAAGCGCATGGGTAAGGGCAAGCAGGATGATTCAGGGAACTTGTGGTCTTGGTTATGAGGAAATATTACCCAGACATGACCTTTTAGTTAGCACCTCAGATGAATAAAAGCACACTTTGTCTCTAGAAGATCTTGGAGGCATAGCCATGGGTAGATCTCCAGGACCTTTCATGGCAGTAACTAATTCAGAAATAAGACCTAACGGGTGAAAGAGGAAAGAGACTATCGCTATCCACAGAGAAAATCATAGTGAATTATTTTGCAGCAGATGACACCAAGGCTCTCAGATCTCATACCATCCACCTAAGGAAAGCAAGTGAGCTGGTTGGTGACCACCTCAGCCCAGGACTTAACTGCCTGGGACTCATGATGTATTGGTGCTGGATGCGAAAGACCCTGACCAACACTCTGGCTGGCTGGTACAGTCATGCTAAAGACCCATTCCACAGAGACATTATCCTAAAACATTTGTGCAACAAACTATTTCTGGATTAAGGCCAGGAAACAACCAGCTAATATGATGTCTTACATAGGGCTGGGTAAAAACATGCCACACCATGAAGACACATCATGTACTTAATTTCCAAAAAAATTCAGTTTATAACTTCCTCCAAAACCAGCAATACAGTTTTTCCTTTTTTTTTTTTTCCTGAAACACTGTTACTATAAGGTGATGATCCCATCCTATCCCAGAGACCATCACAATTCTTTTTGGAAAAAAAACCCACTCTGTAAACTGCTGGGTTGCATGAAAGTGTCTAAACATAACAGATTATATAAACATACTGTGTTCACTTTTGGGCCCCTCACTACGAGAAAGACATTGAGGTGCTGGAACATGTCTAAAGAAGAATAACGAAGCTGGTGAAGGGTCTAGAGCAGAAGTCTGATGAGGAGCAGCTGAGGGAACTGGGGTTGTTGAGCCTGGAGAAAAGGAGGCTGAGGGGAGACCTTATCGCTCTCTACAACTGCCTGAAAGGAGGTTGTAGCGAGGTGGGGGTCGGTCTCTTCTCCCAAGTAACAAGAGATAGGGAAAGAGGAAATGGCCTCAAGTTGTGCCAGGGGAGGTTTAGACTGGATATTAGGAAAAATTTCTTAATGGAAAGGGTTATCAAGCATTGGAACAGGCTGCCCAGGGCTGAGTCACCATCCCTGGAGGTATTTAAATGACATGTGGATGTCGGGCTTAGGGACATGGTTGAGTGGTGGAATTGGCAGTGTTAGGTTAATGATTGGACTGATGATGTTAAGGGTCTTTTCCAACCTAAATGATTCTATGATTCTATGATTCTATGATTATTATATGAGCAAGGTACCAAAACAGACATAACGAGGTGAGGACTTGTAAAATAATAAACCTTAAGTGGGAAACTAGTGAGAACAAAACCAAATGCGAACATGAGAGGATCTAAAAACAGCAGTGAGGCATGGAAGAAAGAAGGAGAGGGGTTATTTCAGCTAGCAGGGATGAGCTAGCAAAGGATACTGAGTGCACAGCTGGTTTGGTCAAGAGGAAATGTGAACGAAATGGGATTCATGAACTGGATGGATGTCAGGAGATGGGAGGAATGCCAGGACCATATCACAGCTGTCTCATTTTATGCCTGGTACACAGTGTGGTGGGCAGGGAGCTGTGTGGCTTTCAGGCTGATAGGGGCCAAGGAAAGGGCAGGGGAAGGGAATAGAAACAGGAGAATTTGAACCGTTGGTCTTGAGTTGCTCAGTTAGGAGAGGAAAGAGGCAAATTCAGAAGGTGGATTCAAGTCTATTTTTGAAGAGTGAAATCCTCACTCATGCTTCCTGACAAGGAGGAAGAATGAAATAGCAACATAAAAAGATCCTGGCAAAGGTAATGTGTTCCCCAAGGAAGCATATTGGTTTTGAGAAAATTCCCCAGGTTTTGGTGCAGTTACTTGGAAGGTGTCTTTGAGGATGTTAGAACCAGTGTGGAGCATGAAAGGAAGAACATCGGGTGTAGGAAGGGAGTATTTGAGGGGGATAACCCACATTTGGGTACACGTGGATCCTGGCTGCCTCGGGAGCTCCTCAGTGAATTTCTCTCCCAGCAAAAAGCCCTTTTAACTTTGATGCAGTATTGTCTCCTCTTACCACTACCTTCAAAACCTAACATGAGCAAGACTGATGTAACTTCAAAACTGTTCACTGGTTTAAATAGCCCCAAGGCATTTCCAAAGCTGAAAACTAATTCTAGAGGTGAAGGGAGGCATAAAAGATATCATATCTGCATATCCTGAAGTTCAAGATGACCACTCCTCACTGAGATCTAGCACTAAATATCGCCTGAGTCATAGACTCAATTGTTTTGACCTCAAACAAATTTCGACCATTGTTTTTATACAATTCAAACTGGGTTATCTTGTAGAAAAGCAACACCAAAATGAAGAACTGAAATGAATGCAGTATAGATTGGAACAATCAGATGGAACCCCAGGAACAAACAGATCTACGTTTTAAGAGATCAGAGTCCAGTTTCATGCTGGCATCATTCTTCCTCCACTGGGTCAAATCACAAGTTTGGATCAGTTTTCTAACATGGTAAAAAAAAACTGGCTAAGATTCTTATGTTCCCAGGGAAATTACATACATGTGCCTCTTCAGCTATCTCCTTATGAAGCTAAATGAACTAAATATGTGTGGAAACAATCCTTGGATTGTCAGTTTAGTTTTTTGTGTCTTTTCCTGTATTACCCATTAGTAAAACTTCGTTTTAGTGCCTTAGAGCTCAGGTCGTGGTGGAAGACAAGCTGATGCCATGAGCCTGACTGTATTTTTAATTGTAATTGGTTGTTTGTATATGAATGTACAGGCCTGGAACAGAGATGCAGATGCTCCTCTTTTTCGAGGACTGCAATCCAATATTAATAAAGCCTTTCCACAGAATGATTCTGCTTTATGAAATTAAATGTTCCCAACACAAAGAAATGTTTCCTGTTGCTCACAGGTTCCCTTTCCACAAAACCTTGTCTAACCTAGTAATCACAGTGAAATTTCTTTAAAGATCAAAAAATACTTTCCAGGAAAAAGTTCTTAGAAGACAGCACAATCACCAAGTGACTCCTGCTACACCATTATTCAGAACTGAGAAGCCAGTGGTACAGACTTTATCCTAAAACAGCTTTTCACTTTATGGCTATGGGATAGGAACTGATAGGAACTGTTTTCTTCATCAGGCACCCAACCACAGAGAGAGAATGGTCTGAACTGGGAAATTACCCCAGGTCTCCTTACTCCTGGCCACTGCTCCAGATTTCATCTCTGCACTAGTGGAAATGGTGTTGATGATAGATCTGGTGAAAATCTTTCAAACACAAATCAGGTTTTGTTCTGACAATATTCATGGAAGCATTTTTATGTTTCTCCATAAATCACCTTGGGAGAAAGTGGAGATTTTATCTTATCCGTTTTTTCCCGAGTTTTATTCCCCGGTTGTCTTAATGTTCAGCAGAGATGAGGAAGATTACTGGTAAACAAATGCATCTCTCTAAAATCTCAGTGCATTGTGTTAAGACTGGTGCGGGGATTGAAAATGTGTATTGGTTTCCTTCAAGTTAGGATCCCACAATCCCCCATAACTCTTACTTTGACTGCTTTACAGATGCTGCCATATGTCCTGGTTTTGGCTGAGATAGAGTTAATTTTCTTTATAGTGGCTGGTATGTGGCTATGTTTTGGATTTGTGCTGAAAACAGTGTGATAATACAAGTAACCGTTGTGCTTTCCTGGAGCCCTGCTTTCCTGGAGATGGCTGAACACCTGCCTGCCAATGGGAAGTAGTGAATGAATTCCTTGTTTTGCTTTGCTTGCGTGCACGGCTTTTGCTTTCCCTGTTAAACTGTCTTTATCGCAACCCACGAATTTTCTCACTTTTACTCTTCCAATTCTCTCCCCCAACCCACCGGGGGGTGGGGGGGGGAGGCAGCAAGCAGCTGTGTGGTGCTTAGTTACCGGCTGGAGTTAAACCATGACACCATCTTTGAAATTCAGCCTTGAGAGGGCATGTTTTGTTTTCTGAGATACTTAATGATTGCTAATCCCAGATAGCTATGTTTCTATCTTCTATAAAGTTTGATTTGAGCAGGTGTCAGCAGTATTTGCAGTTTAACGTATCACCAAGGCATTGTTTAATTGACAGTAACTTTCTGAACGCAGCACTGGAATATTGAAGAATTAGACGGGAGAACGATTTGTGGACAATAAGAAAGTGCTGCAGCCTTTCCCTATTTAGTTGTCTTGTCACTTCAAGCTGTCATTCAAAATAGCCCATCATCTTTCTTCTCCTCCACTGACTTCGTTATGTTCACTTTGGAAAGGCTAATTAACTCCTTGTCAACTACTGGCTCCGCCTGAGTCTTGAACAGGGGAGTTAAAATCAATTTGTCTTTCCAGCAACATACACCAGGAAGGGATAAGGAAGCTGGCAACACAATGAGTGGCAGGGAATACTTAACTCCCTTAAAATAATTATACTGAAAGCTTGGGCTGGACTCCTGCAAGTTTATGTCAGATCAGGAAAGTCTGGACTGAATTGTTCTATTTAAAAGAGAGAGAAAGTGAGGCACAAAGCAGGTCTGCTCACGGCCAACCACCAGCAGAAACAGGAGTTCATGTAAGTTGTCATGGGTAGCTCTATCAGCACTGCTGCCTTCATTAGCTCACGAGGTTGCTCTAAGCTGTAAGACTTTCTTGAGCTCAGATAACAGGCCCAAACTGCAAAGACCACAAAGTAAAGGGTTTCCTGCTATGGAGAGCTGAGCATCCCAGACATCGACCATGAAAGGCAGGATCCCCAGGGAAGTCAAATGATTTCCCCAAAATAACTATTAGATTATCTTTTTCTTGAGGGAGTTTTAGAGTTGGCACAGCATTACAAGCCACTGGGTTGTTGGTTTCATCTTAGGGAATTCTCTGAGCCCAGTGTAGTCTCTTGGACAGTTGTTTGGGGAAAAAAAATCCTTCTAACAATCTGCAGACAAAGACTTTCTTTTTAAGAAATAAAAGCAAATGGTCACTACAAGGAAAAAGGAAGTTACATTTCGTGGAGTGCCATGTATAACAATAAAAGTTCACATTTCTCTAAGTGCTTTGCCTCTGTTTTTCCTTCATCCTTGTCCTGGTTTCAGCTGAGACAGAGTTAATTTTCTTTATAGTGGCTGGTATGGGGCTATGTTTTGGATTTGTGCTGAAAACAGTGTTGATAATACAGAGATGTTTTCGTTGTTGCTGCACTGGTCAAGGACTTTTCAGCTTCCCATGCTCTGCCAGGTGCAGAAGAAGTTGGGAGGGGACACAGCCAGGATAGTTGATCCAAACTGACCAAAGGGCTATTCCATACCATATGACGTCATGCTCAGTATATAAAGCTGGGGAAGAAGAAAGAAGGGGGGGACATTAGGAGTGATGGCGTTTGTCTTCCCAAGTCACCCTTACACGTCATGGAGCCCTGCTTTCCTGGAGATGGCTGAACACCTGCTTGCCCACAGGAAGGAGTGAATGAATTCCTTGCTTTGCTTTGCTTGTGCACGTAGCTTTTGCTTTACTTATTAAACTGTCTTTATCTCAACCCACGAGTTTTTTCACTTTTACTCTTCTGATTCTCTTCCCCATCCCACCGGGGGGGAATGAGTGAGCAGCTGTGTGGTGCTCAGTTGCTGGCTGGGGTTACACCACGACAATCCTACGAGTCCTTCAGGAAAGTCACATTAAGAACAGATTGGTTTTGAGCAGGTTATACAAATACTGTTTAATACTTGGCTCGCCAGATCCAGGAAACCTGCCTATGCTATTGTCATTAAATTCAAAATGAGTATTAAGTCCAATTTTTGAGACTTTTTCCTACTGGAAGTCATTATTCTTTAGCATAAATGTTCTCAAAATGGATGATTTTGTGAGAACTAATTACTTGTTCCCCATATTACTCGCCAGGGGCCCATTTTCCTCAAAGGAAAACAAAAAGCTCTCTTTCCACAAGGCTTCGAAACAGTGCTGAAGGTGAAATGGCCTTTCAGTTTGTTGCTGCATTCAGTTACAGCCCAGGGTAACAGAACTCTTTCAGCTTCAGATAGTAAAAGATATAGTCCCTCTGTAGTCCGTCCCAGGTAAGGTTCCAAAGCAAAGAAGGGACTCTGAACTGCTGTACACTTTCTGAACCCTAGAGCAAGGTGAAAGGTATCAGCCTGCAGGCAGGATTGCCTCCCCACTCTGGCCTTTCTTGGTCAGAAAGCTGCAGATGCCCTTCAGTTTCCAGGTGGCTTGGCTATAGCACCACCGTTAGTGCAAGTAAACTACATGGGACCATTTACATCAACCCTTCCCCAGGTGAAACTTTTCCTGTGCCCTATTTAGGTTCCTCTGTGCCCTATTTAGATAATTCCACAATAGCTTGCAATGGTAGAAAGAAAGAGACAGAGACATTCAGCTCATGCAAGATGCATGGTTGCACTTGCTAACAGGAATGGTGATTGCCCTGCTTATTTCCTCTGGAGAGGTGCAAAGTGCCACATACTCATTTAATCTTATTTTTAACTTTGAGTGGGTACCTACATTGCATTGCCTTCAATGGTAAATGAACAAATGTTTAAGCATTCTTTCTGAATAGGGAGGAGTCAAGCCCCAAATCTGGGGACTTAGCTTAGGCTGAAATACTTTTGAGCACTGACAAATAAAGAACGGGATTTACCACTTTCTCTTTTGATTGCTCTGCTTGTGCCTCTGATGTCACTCACTGGGTATGATACATGGGATACATGGGTCCTCATGTTATTTAAAGTCTCAAATGTGGACAGTCTCCAAAGGATGTTCTTCGATGCTGTTGTTTCTGCTTTCATTTGTTGGAGTGAATGAGGAGTCTGTATAATTTAGGCAGAATATCTGGTACAAACCCAGACTTAGTGCAGCTTAAGCTCACTCAGTCTCCACCACCCCAACTTCTTTGGGGAGGAGAGTCACTGAGTGTATTCATAGATCTGCCCTGAATTTAGACACACTGTGCATCTTGGATGCCGCTGTACACCCTCAGTCTACCTTCTCCCTTTTAGGTTACATACTCCTTTGGGCAGATGCCGCCAGTTGTGTAATTCCTGAGACCTTTCAAGGTAAGATCCCTATGTAGACATTTAACTGCAGGTGTCTACTACACAGGTGTCTTCATCTGAGACAGCTGATTGGGTTCTCAATATGGGCAATGGAGATGCAGTCAACAGAGCCAGAGCAATTCACTATGTGCTTCCTTTGGCTGATCCAAGAGTAGCCATATGTTTCAGGATAAGATGAATCATGCCCTAAAATCCATCATCTCCACTGATTTGCTCTCTGTTGGCTACAAGGAGTGATTTGCTGTATGCATGTAACACCTATGTGTGATGGGCACCCTGTTAAACTGAATAAATTCTCACCCTTAAAGTCTTGCTCTTCAGCCTCGTGTCTGGCCAGGGAGGGGCTGCACACAACAGGGTCTGTGTATAACTTAACAACTAACTTGTGTTTCTCAAATAACATCCTGAAATGAGTATTTAGGTGGGTCTGGTGCTGCCTACTCAAGTGTCGCTGGAGAAATGCCCAGGTGAAGTACCAATGTACATTAGGTCTTCATCTGCTGTGGAAAGGGAAAAACATGTATTTCTCTGTTTGCTTGAGTAAAAGGAACTGTGTAAACCAGCTGAAGACTGCAACTTCAGTGAATTAAATGGCAGACCAAGTAGGACTCTCTATATAATTACTTGCAGAAGTATCTTCAGCTGAAAAGAGGTTATTTTCCCCATGTTGAGGGCCCAGAAAGGACTTGTGGACAAACTAGGCTTCTCTTGTCCCTGCAGGAATCCTGTTGGCTGCAGATGGGTTGACCAGGGCTAAACCTGATGCAGTATTTGAATTGCTTGCTTCCACCACAGCCCTAGGAGGTTTCCCTTCCCACCCACCATGCCTTCCTGCACTCACAGTTTCACCCTCTGAGCTCAATGTTGGGAAGGAACAGGGATCAGGCCCTTCAGTTAGTTCAGAGCTGAAACGGAAGTTGAAAGCATGCCCTTTGCCTTCTTGAGCCCAGTGACATGTAAAAGAAAAAACTTCTCCTGACCTCTGCTCATGACATGCCGGAAGCCCTTGACTTCCTTCCCTGTTTCATTTATGTGAGAGATGTGGATGTTGCCTTTTAAGAAATCCTGCCTACATACCTATGAAAAGCAGGACAAAAGCAGCTTTTCAGGCTCCTTCAGGAATCATAGTGGTTTGCATAGTTCCTGCTCTTTCAATTTGAGCATGATGGGGCCCACTTCAAGAAGGAACATTATTATTACTTTTTCTGTAGATATTGGTCAGCTTTGGATTACCTAGATGAAGAGAAGACAGAGGCAATTCTTTGTCACCAGAGAGGACCACAGAAATCCTAGGAGCTCTAGGAGAGGACATCAGCAAGCTCTTCTCTGGACTATTCATGGCCCCATTTTTCATACATAACCCTCCTGGACAGATTGACCGTTGGGTTGTGAGCCAGCAGGCAGATGTAAGAGATGGGCCTGGTGGAAACAAACCCAACCAGCAGCTAGAGGGGTCCCACCAAACAGCCCTCAGGGACAAATCACGGTTATCTGAAGCCCCTGTTGTCACGTTGACTGAATGCTGAAGCTCATGAGGTAGGTGGTGGGGGTATGTCTCATTTTGGTGAACTATGTAAGCAGAGGGAGCTGAATGTTCCCAGAAACCGAAGGATATCTACTTACTTTTCAGCAGATTCAAACAGTATCTCGCAACCAGGGGACATAGAAAGTTATGAGACACAGGGGCTAGTCCAGACTGGCCATAGCATGGGGAGCCCATAAACCAACATCTGACAACTGTGGCCCATGTCATGTTTCATACCCAGGGTAGCACAGCAGCTGCATGAAGCAGAAGGCTCAGCCCTGTATGACAGTAATTTATGCCTTGACATATGGGGAAATCTGTGCAATTTATGATTCATCTACTGCAGATGTGGCCTGCTCAAGCGGGACCCCAATTTTTGGAAACTGAATTGTCTGAATGACTTTGTAGATTATTAACTTGCTTTCTCAAAACATTGTGTTCAGTGCCTATGCTATGAAGAACTCCTTTGCTTTCTTTTTGCTTTATTTTAGGTTATGCTAATATATGCATTTTGCATGGAGCAGAAAAAGCAGATAAACTAAACAGCAGTATCAAGTAATATGCCCTAGCTGCAACAACTGCTTCAGTGTTGTAACACAGACTTCTCTCCTCTGAATGGTGCTATGGTCTCAAAGTCTCCAGATCACTCAGGTTTCACGGTACTGCTAAGTGATAAACAGTAAAAGTATAGTAATTATTAGTTAACAAATGGGTATTTGATACCTATAATATAGCAGCATCTTGCAGCTCCAGGATTTCACAATGCTCTGTATTTACAATACAGAACATAAAGATACTCCTGTCTTAAAGATGTGACCACAAACTTGCCCTCAGGTGGGTGCAAAGCAAAGAAACAACAAAACAATACTGGCAAAATGGGTCAGCATCCACTGGTGGTTTTTATAGCCACCTCATCGGAAGATCTCTCTACCTTAAAGCCCTCTGTTTCACATGTTAATCTCAAATTCCAGCTAACAATGCAAGCCATATCCCTTCTTGGTATATCCAGAAAAACTACTCCCACTCTTTCCCTTTCACCACTTGGTACAACCAAGGAAACACACTCCGATCTGACAGATCTTGTCAAGAGCAACAGACAGAGGGTCACTGAATGTGCTATGTTTGTAATTTCTTTTCCCCCTTTCAGTGTTATCTCTCCCCCTTCTAACATTTGACAGAAACCAGGGTGACGAAGAGGACAGAAAAACATGATGATGCTCAGGCCATTTTGATGCTGTGAGGATATGAAATTTTATGGTGCTGGAAAGATAGCTCAAAGGTCACCCTCCCTTCCTCTCTCCCACCTCCACTTCTGTACCAAGAAATGCATTATAAATCTCTCCCTCATCCATAAATTAGGGATTGTTGTTTACCAGTAACCTCCTTTCCTCCGAGAGTTATCAGCTGCCTTGTTTAAAACCGGATATTCACAAACTATTAGGAGGTTTAATCTTATTTTCCAAAGGTGTATGAATAAATTACCACAAACTGAGATGGAGCAGGCAGCAGACGGGTACCCGTGAGTGGGAGGTGAATGCCACATGCATGCTCTCATGCTGTACTCTGATGTTAGTGCCCCAGGCTCCCACGGCTCATCTCTCAGGCTCCAATTCAGGCAAATGCTGGGGTTTGTTATTATTATTATTTTATTTCCCGGTAATGTTTTGTAAATCACAGTAGCAACATGATAACAGCAAGCTCAGCCCATTCAACAATATGTAAATATTTTCCCATGGGAAATGAGATAGAAAATTCATGCCCACAGATTTCAAAAGGTCACTTTAAGCATCAGGGTGTAAACACCAGCAATCTGCATCCCACCTGCCTTCAGCGATAATTCTTGTTTAGATGCTCACCAGGCATGGAGACCATGGTAAGTGAGATGCGCAAAAGTGGATGACAAAGAGATGGAGGGCAGACTGAGATGGATAGTATGAGAGACCAAGACACCAAACAGCAGAGGCAAGAAAGAGCTGAGCTGCAACAAGGGTGGTTCTTCAGACACAGAGTTCGGTGGTCTGAAGTTCTGCTAAAGGCACTTCCCAAAATAGTCATCTGCATATGTCACAGTTGTTTTGCTCCAGGGCATTTTCCATCTTTTATCTAAATATTTTCTGCCTGCTTTCTTACCACACCAGATATGCAATCTGCTCTGGGGGAATAGGTGCAGAAAAGGGACTACAAACCTTCAAGAAACTCTGCTTATTCACAGTCCCAGTGGGCAGCTGCCTTGCTTAATAAAGAGGCAACACAGTTTCACTCAGGCTCAAGGTACTTTTCCGCAGTTCAGGGGATGGTTCCATCACCTCTGTAGCTCTCCCTTTACACCACGCACCTTTCAGAGGAGGTTACCATGCACAGGAAATGCTTTGTGGGGTGACCTTCATGCCGTGGTCCAGACTTTTGATAACAGTGTTAATTTTATTTCTCTCTCCTCTCTCTCTCAGCGCACACATGGTATGTGGGCTTTCTCCTGCCACTTGCATAGAGGGCACTTGCAAGCAATACTCAATGATGTATTGCATCAAGGTGAGTACAACAGAGGGGTTTTTATACCAGCCATGCTTATTTGTCCTCACTGCCTGACTGTCCTTCCCCAATCCCCAGCCCAAGAGTTGTCTGATTTACTTCTGATCTCCATTTAGGCTTTGATTACACCCTTCCAAGTCTTGTCCTTCCCTTGAAGGTACTTGGAATATAGCTCTTCTTTCTCTTTCCACTGTCAGTACAGAAGTAACTCTGGATGTGTTGTCACCTTGCTCTCTAGAACTCACCATCACAAACACTTATGTCTGTCTATTACATTACAGAAGGTTGCTTTCTGCATAGAATCATAGAATCATTTAGGTTGGAAAAGACCCTTAAGATCATTGAGTCCAACAGTTAACCTAACACTACCAAGTCCACCACTAAACCATATCCCTTAGCACCCCATGTACCCTACAGAAGGATATATCTTTGTTGCAATGTTTATTTAGGGATCAGCTTGTGTCCCTCAAGGTAAAACACCTCACTAGTTCATAGTCCATGTATTGGCTTGAGCTAAGAGCAAGACAGGAAGGAAAAGTCAGGCAGAAGACACTGCTCAAACTTAGTTCCTGGCTCTGAGGCTATGCAAAAACAACTCATTCAAATTGTGTTCAAGCATAGTCAAAGCCAAACTTGGACCTGAAAGTGGGGACATCCAGTGGGGAACAGTGAGGGAAGGAAAGCGTAGCTGACATTGAGACCTCGTCTCTGTGATTCACAGAAAAGCTGCAGAGAAATGGTGATATTTCTTAATCTGGAGTATCAGAAGCACAGCCATGGAAAAGAAAAGGTATTGCATGCGATGGTGTCAGGACCTTAAGAGCTGGGTAGGTGGGCAGATGGTCCTGAGGGATGGTCTCAGCTATCTTTTTTTGTTGTTATTTAGATGAAATGGTTAAAGATGAATCATCTTGGTTGGTGTTTCCCAGCGAGGAGGAGGTTTTGCACTCTACATTCAGTACCTGATTTATTTGAAAAATTCTTCTCTGTTTTGCCAGGGTTTCTTTTGGCTGACATATTTTATTTTCTTCATTGACTCTGGTTTACATTTTCTACTCAGGTGACAGCTCATACAATCTTTATGTTATATGTCCTTTGTTTTTAAGGCTATTTATTTGCAACTCTGGATTGTGATCTATTGCCATTGTTTCTTCTAAAGCAGATTAAAAAGATTAAGAGGATTGATATGACATGAAAGAGTGCCTCTCAGAGAGCAAAACCTTTAGCCTTCTTTAGCTGGATGCAGAACGTTGGCTTGCAGGAGGCAAAAGATAGAGTGGCTTTGTGTGTGCATGTGGTTGGTGGTTGAATCTTCACTTCTGTGCTTCTGCTTACTGGGGTAATGGCAATACTTCCCCCTGGATTTGCAGGGATCAATGCACAAAGAGGCACAGACCACTGAGTGGTGGTCCTGGGACCATAGGAGCTGAGAAGATCGGTGGAAGGTGCTGACACATGAACTCATACATCTCTGTATTTTAAGGTTTTCTCTGAGCAGGTAATGAAGTGGAAGTACCTAAGACAGTGTGCTTAAACAATGTAAAAATATTACAGTGTTTTGGTGGATGCAAATCTTTGTCCTTCCATCGAGCCCTCTGGCAAAGCACAGTGCAAAGGACAGCAAATCCCACATCACTCCTGTGAAGCAAGTTATTATTGCAACCATTTCTGGACTGGGAAATGAGAGCTCAGACTTGTTCAAAGTGACTAGCTTCAAGATCATACCAGTAATTGGTATGAGTTTCATGAAACTGAAGACTCCTGATTCCCCCTTCCTAATGTCCTGACAAAAAGCTTTTACCTCCTTCCACATAAGTTTTAAAATAATGTCAATATTGAACTAAAATGCAGGCTTTCTTGCCGGCTTTTTCTCTCAGGCTTTTTCCCCCTCTCTCTCCTTTTCTCTCTTGACAAAGTTTCATTGGTTTTATCAAAAAAATTGCAATGGAACTGGTAAAATTTATTTTTAAGCTTCAATGTTTTACTAAGGTAAAAGGTGGGGAAAAAAAAGAAAAAAATTTAGTGACTTTCAACACTTCTACCTTTTGGAGGGAAGTATAGAAAATTGCAAGTCACCTGCACTGGAGTCAGGAGCGTATCTTTTACCATACAGATAAAGAAGTGCCACAGGTTGGTCCCTAATATTTTCCTATCACACAGTTGTGGCAGGCATCAGCCTTTGATAGCAAGTTTTTTCTTGAGAACCTCTTTGCGCTGAATATACTCCAAGTCTCTCTAGCACCGCTGTACTGCTCTGACAGCTTATACCCCTTCCAAGACTGCCTCTGTGGAGAATTATTTTCCTACCCATTATCCTTCTTGACTGTAAGACTTTGCATTCATGCATGAGCATGTATAGTGTCTCCAGTGCTCCTGTGATTCTTGGCCACTTCAGTGTCTTGGGACTGTTAATGCTGCTAAGAAACTTGATACATAAAAATGTACTGTTCTCCTATTCTTCCAAGGCTGGGGAGAGATATGAGACGGGGCAGGACCTTCTCTGCTCAGCCTGGTCCACAGGGTGCCCAGAGCAGGCAGTAGACCACTGCTGATTCAAGATGTCTACCAGAATCTTTGTAAAATGATTGATCAAATCCTTTTTAAATCAGCAAAGTGAGGGAGACACTTGCTCATCTCATAAACTTTCTCTTTAATAATATTGTAGCAGCTGCTGGGAAAATTAGAAATGGCTTTCATCCAATGAATTAAATACATAGAGAGGAGGCTTATTGTTTTTAGAGCTTCAGACCAGGTTTGAAACACCACACAGGCTGGGTAATGACTACATTTTCTGAATTCTTGATGAAAACCTTGCCTAATTTCACAGGTACTTATCCATCAGACATATCTCATAGCTCAGTGTTCAGCTTTACATTTGCATCTATGCTTCCGTACTTCTATGTTCTTACAGAATGACTCCTAAAAATACCCCAGTAGTGCCCTAGTTTTTCAGCTACTAAAGGAAAGGACTTCATCATACTAGCTGAAGTCAGTATCAGGCCTTTATTCTGATTTATTAAGAACTGGCTACAGGAAGATAATCATCAAACTGCATTACAATTCAAAAAACACACAAGATATCCATACTGAGAGGATCCAACATTACCTGGGATTCCCCAGCATTGACTAATGTGTACTATAGTCACCTGATGTCATGTGCACCACTGAAGTGAAAAGATTACTATGATAACATTCAGGATCAAGTGCTGCAAATCTCTTCCTTATGGTTATCAAAAGTCCCTGCAGAACTCGTTCCCTGTGTTCCCACGCCCCTCAAAGTGATAAGTTTTGACCAAAGGAAGCATAGAACTGAATAAATTACTTTTTTTTTTTAAATTATTCTGAGATAGAAGAGATCCTCTTGCAATATATTTTCCCTTGGGAAACATTAATATTTAAGAGAGAGACAGAGAGAGAAACCTGTTTTACATTCCTTCATTTTAAGACTAATTTCCTCCATCAGAATAAACAAAGGGATAGAATGGAAGAACTCATTTTTCAGACTTGAATGAGTTTTGCTCCAATGTCTTATGTGCAACATCCCTCTCCAGAAAGAAAAGGGAAAAGAAGAAAAAGAGAGAATTATAAAGAAAAATTCAGTGAGAAAACTAAGATCTGTATGAGCGTAGTATGCAGGAGGAAGTCTTGCAAGGTCATGGTGTGTTCTCTCTGGGATCAAGTACTCACAGAAGCCATCAGACGTGAAGTAACACAAAAAAAATATTAAAAAAGAACAAAACCAAGCACAAAAAAACCCATGAAACCAACATGCACACACACAAACAGAAAAGGGCACCCAGCAATAAAAGCAAATGACTGGCACAGCTTATATATACAGGATGGCCACATTACTGTGTTGGCTGAAACACTTTATATCTGCTCTGCTGTACACAATTGATATGAGTGAGGAGCCACTGAAAGCCACTGGCTTAATCCTGCAGTGGGACTGGTGCAGGTACAAGGACTGCAGTATTATCGCCTGATAATAAGGCTTTTGGAGATTTTGCTAGCATTGACATTGCTGGGAGAGAGTTGCTCCTTGGGTATAAAGATGCAGCCACCCAATAGTTGATTGCTGAGCCTGGCTGAGTGCAGTCAACCAAGAAGTGAGGTTGTGTGAAGAGGCTGGGAGATGTAACGGAAAGGTGCAGGATGTAAAAGGTACAATGCAAAATGCAGCATGGAAGGAGAGTTGCACAACTAGTCCTTTCATGTCATGAGTAATGGGAATAAAGGGAAAGTAAGAGCCCAGCAAGAGAGATGACTGTCTGCAGACAGCTGGCTGGTATCAAGCAAGAAGATCAAAGTTCTACCACTTGTGTAACTTGGTCTTTCTTCATTGGTGTAAAATGCACTTTTTTTCAGTTAGACCTATGGAGTACCTCGGTGAAGTGTCATCAGAAACTAACCCCATGGAAAATGTCTCTATTCCACAGAGTAAGGGTCACAACAATTTCCAAGATGACATGGTGTCCTGTGATTACCAAGTTTTTGCATAAATGAAAGAAAACCATCCCCACTAATTTCTTTCTTGCAGGGGTTAGAACTCTTTTCTTTCATCTCCTGTGAGGGTTTTTTGGGTAAAAGGTTTGTGTGCTGGGGAACAGAAAGGAAGGAATTGGAATAGAGAAACTCAGATTCCTCCCTTGAAAACTGTGTAATGCTCTCTTTTTATTTTCTTTCTATGTTTTTCATTTGATTTGGGTTTTTGTTTGTTTGCATTTTAATGCCAAGGAATACTTTCATAGATTTTTAATGAGCATGAAGGTTTTGGTGAGAGAGGAAGTTGTTGGTTTTAATCTCATTGAGAACACCGAAATTTTGAATTTTATCTGGCTTGAGCCAGTCAAACTTTAATGAAACCATGGTCTTCTTTTAACCTAGACAAAATTCTTTCAGTCCTCTCAGAATAATGATGAGAAGCAATTCCTTCAGTTTTTCCAGCATCAGGATTGAGGAATATTTTGATTTGCCCCATCTTCCCAAGTAACTCTTCTTTTTGTGAGCGCACACACAGACACTGAAAGACAATTTTGCCATCTTGCCTCAGTTTGGGAGAAGTGCGGTGTCAACATAAGACATTTCATTTTCTATCATGCACTGAAATGTAGTATTGTTCATACTGAAATGAAAGAAAATAACAATAAAAAAATGGGGAGGGGAGAAGAGAAGGAGGATACAAGCAAAGCATGGGTGAAAAATAAATCTATATTGAAAAGCTGGTTTACCATTTCTATATGGAAACCTTTCTTTTCCAAGATAAAGAGCTCATCCAGAACTCAGAAGCATATGAGTTCCCTGCAAACTGAATCAAGAGGCACTGGAGTTATGAAGGTGTAGAAATCCAGATCATATAGCACAACAGAGGTCTGTTTTTGCCTTGATGACTTTATTACACCCATACTAGCACCCAGAAGAAGATATATCACATTTATGAATATTTTCTGAGGTGGCAGGAGATATAACTCACAGTCTAGAAATGTGAAAGGTGTTTTCCAGAAGTTCCAGGCTGCATTTCCATGTCACATCCCTGGTGCACAGCATCTTTCTCATCTTGGGATAAATCAGAACTATACTTTTCCCAGGGTATTGGCTGTTGTCCAAAGTTTCAGCAATATTCAGGACAAAAGCAGATGTCCTTTGAATTCTTCTTTGTCTTGGTATGCCAGCCTGTGAACCTGTAAAGAGTGATTTTTAGAAGGATTTTTCAAAGGATAGCAAACTGATCTGTCTCCATCTCAGGCACTGGGATAGTGGAAGCAGCTGTAAAGGTCCTTCTGAAAATGAAGGAAAACACTAACATGAGAGAGAACACAAACCTTTGAGCATCTGGGCCAGTTGAAAATCTGTAAAGTCCATCTCAGAGTGGGAGATTTGGAAGATTTTTGCCTTAATATGTAGAAAACCAGGAAGTTACCTGATCACCATCTGTAAGGATGCCTTCAGGGTGAACATTTCAGAAAACTTACAGAAAATGCACCACTTCTGAACCAGAGGGTTTCATTTCTAAGGGGTTCAGGCCACATGACCCAGAAGATCAACTTTATATGACATTAAATGTATAATAGGGAGCTCTGAACGCCCACTGAGAAAAAAAAAACAAACACCAAAGGTGTGTGCAAGCTAACAAAGATTTGCATCTAGTGTAGAATACGAAAGGGTTAAACAGAAGGATATTGAAGTTGGATATATCTGGCCTAGAGATCAGTTTTGTATTTCTAACCATGAAGACAGCTATTAATTGGAAAAACCTATGTAGGGAAAAGTTGTTCAGCATGGCTTGGAATTTTTCAGTCTAAGCCAGTCTTAAAAAATAAGTATTGTCTCCAAGGGAAGGTACTGGCTTCATATAAAAACTCATGGATGACTTTAGTGCTCCACACTATATCCCAAAGTCCTTTCAAGCTTTAAGATGTAGTACTTGATTAACTTTTCATTGGTAATGGACACAATAATTGAGATTAAGTTCCTTCTCCAAAACCGAAGGATTTTGATATCAAACACTGTAATTTTCTGCAGAAAGGAATTACTTGCAGACACAATAATGCCTGAAATAACTTAGTGTTGCAGGGACATCCCACCATGGATATGCATTACAGGTGTTAGTGTTTCTTCAAAGAGTGCTCTCAGGTTTTGTTTCTTCTGGCTGCGTGCTACTCTGTGTTGCTTTTTGTAGTATAATGAAGAAGGTGAACTTGAAGAATGCCTCTCTCTCCCCCATCTCCTGCTCTCTAGAGACACACTGTCCACCTGTGGGGAACATAATCCTGCCTTTAGCAAGCCCGACCTCAGTGTAACATGCATCATTCATTTATTGCCTGTCATCCTGTTATTATCTCGAGGTAGGTTATGAGTGCAGGTCCATGTGTTGGTGTTCCAAAGGCAGAGAGCTCAACAGTCCCATACCCTAAATAAGGTCCTTCATGCTGGCTTGGGAAGGCCCTGGGTTGCCAAATGATGACCCAAGTTCCTGGAGTCTGATTTGCCCTGTTGACAAAGATGGAATACAGGGAGAGAGATTAATGTGAATTTGAAAATTTGAGGATCATTTGATGCTAATCTAGCCTTCCTGATACTAAAATGAGACATTCACTTTGAATTTCAACGTCACATGCCCATCTTGGCTGGTTGCCTCCTACTGACTCTCTGTGAATAGAAATCCCTCTTTGCTTCAGTCCAGATATAGGCATGAAAATATTTTCCAGTTGCAGCTGATCAGGGAAGCCAGGAAAGATCTAGGAACTAAAGATTCCTCCACCTTTTATTCCATGGGAAATTTAAACCTGCTAGCTAGTCTGGATACAGTCTGTGACGACATTGCAAACCTGCTTAAGAGCATTAGACAGTATGCCAGCATTTATCCACTCAGCAATGACTCTTAATTCCCATTACATTCAAATCCCCATCTTTTGCTGCAGCTTGATTACAACGGTGATTAATTTTAAAGTCAACATATTTACTCAAAATACAACATCATTAAAAAGACTAAACACAAAACTGCATATTTACAAATATCTTAACTTGATGTGATTAAAACAAACAGCCTCCTCTATCCTTGTTTGGATACACGCAGATGAGCCCAGCTTCTTTTTCACCTTTATATTATCATGCCAATAGATGGCACTAGCATTTTCTCAATTTTTTACTACAATGTTAGATTTCCATATGATACCTCCTGCCCTTGCTTGGATTTTCAAAGGGCTGAATTGCTCATTTCTGAGAGGATGTTTTATCTTTGGAATATATATAATATCACTCCAGTTTTGCTTTCAGCTAGTAAATTTTTGCATACTTCATAAAGCCTCAATGCCACAAGACTGACTTTTTCCTGTTGTGAAAACAAAATGAATTTAAAGTTTTCATTTCCATACTGATGGCAGAGTTCACAATGAAAAAGCCTGTAGGGTCTCAGTACAGGGTGCCTTAAAACTTCTAGGGCTTTTATTCCATCATCAGTATGAAAATAGAAAAAAGTTGCTCCTTTTCAGTTATATTTTTATTTGAAGAATGATCAGTGGGTTGCATGAAAAGCAGAGATATTAAAATGTGAGTAAGATTTTCAGTTTATTTTACCCATAAACTTGGAAACTGGTTAAGATTCTCTTTTCATACCATGTATGCCAGTTCAGCTTTTCTAATTAAACCCATACTTTAGGAAAATGCATTTTAAGATTGTATTAGGTGTTCTTGTTTTTTGGCAGTGTACAGTCCTCTTGAATTAAAGTAAAATTCAGCTGGTCAATGTCATCACAAACAATTTTTTGTTTCATTTGCCTGTGCTTAGGAAAGGATGCTGTTGTGAATGGCTCCTCCAGTGTGAGAAAGGATCAATGGACTTCTATTTCAGAGGGTATCAAGAGTAAACAGGATATAGTTTCAGTTCATTGTCTTGCCAGAGAATCTTTTAGGAACAGTGTCAAAAAAAAAAAGAAAAGCTTGCTGCTCCAGGTCTCCAGCTGCTAACAAAAGTGATGTTTCTTCAACTTGTGACGTTATGGTAAGGATAAAGAGAATTACAGAAATGCCTTTTCCTTTTTCATATCTGTTATATACTGAAGAGGATTCATTGGTAATTCACCTCAGTTCAAATTAGGTGAATCCGTCAACCGGGACAGACCATGGAGTCTAATTAAAAAACAAGCAAATCTTCTTATATACACACATTGGTCATGCTCCCTCCACTCCCACCCAGTCTACATGGATTTAGGAAACAGCCATAAGTTAAATCAATGACAGGTTAGTGATGGGAAAGTCCCCCTCGTGTTGTTCTGAGACAACATCAGGTCATGACTAATGAGTTATGACATGAACCCAAAGGAACAAGTGAGTCCTGGACCCTGTGACATTTATTCTCGTCCGATATTACTGATAGATCTGCTTAAATATGGCAGGTAATTGTCAGCTGGCCCAGGGCAGCAGCATTTCGCGTTTGCAATTTTACGCCTTTAACAATCGTGGCGTCTCCGTTTGCTAACACAGAACTAATTAACATGCCAGTTAAGGCACCTGGGCTTTGACATGGGAGCAAGCAGAAGGTGCAGAAATTAAACCACTACAATTAATTATGTTTGCCTCTCGGAGCAAGGCACTGGTGTCCTGGGATTTTCTGTCTGTCTTTGTTCCCTCTGTTCATCTCCCTCCCTGGTAATAACGCAACACTTGTAGAAATTAATTTGGTGGAAATTGATTAAAGGTGGACGTTGTTTGCCCATGAAAGTAATTGTCTATGATGCCTGGCTATGGAAAAGATGTGCACATATAGATGCAGAAAGGTGCATGTTAATCTTCTCCTCTCAAGCTGGAAGTGTTAGGAGGTGGGTCAGGAGGTGAGCTCAGCCAGAAAGCATGGAAAGGAAGAGAAATAAAATGAAGGTTACATGGAAGGAAAGCGAGTTCAGCAGCAGCATCCAGCAAGACAGAGAATTCCATAAGGCTAAAGGATTACACCTGACTGAGCCAACTCAGTAAAAAAAACACACTGTGTTGCAGATTTGGGTCTAATGGCTGTGCCTTGAGGCTTCCTGTAATTAGTAGGAGTTTTGACTTTGGCCTCCAGTTTGTGCAGGTAAGACTGTACTGTCCAGGGAATAGGTCAAACACATCTATTTGAGATTCATCCTGTTATAACCTGAGTGGGAACAGATTTTTACTTTATTTTTCCTTCTGATCTTATACCACTAGAAGATCAGTATGAGGGGAATCTCTCTGGTCAGATGATTTCCCTGTTGAGTGTCCCATCCTTGGTACACCCTCAGTGGGGAAAGGAGAGCTCTGTCCTCCTCCATCCAGTTTTCATCCAGTGAAAATGGAAGTAGGAGATGAGGGAGTCCAGGATTACAGCTGAAACCAGGGATTACCCTTTGCAATTTGACATCACAACCATGAGCTGTTGTAAATGGTTTTAGCCTGATAGCCAAATATTATCAGAGGCTGTTACAGATGGCTACTCAAGCTGTGTACAAGAAAACAGGCAAGTAAGGAAAGCTGATTGTAGAAAAGCACAGAGGGCAAAAAACATGCAAAACCTAAGGGCTGAAATTACAGACAGGGAGTAAGCAGACTCTTCTGATAGCTGAGATCCCCATTGTCTAATAAATCTTCAGCAATTTTTCCATTACTAGTGGAGTCTGAGATATTAAATGAAAAAGAAAGCAGAGCAAAAAGCAGAAAGCAGAAGTTGGGAATGCTGCAGCTCCATGAGGAATTTTTAAAAATTCGTTCATGTCTCTCTAATGTCATTATATCTCTCTATTCCTTTAATACAGATTCTTTTCATCATCTAGACAAACTAAACGGAAGTATTTTTAACATTTTTTCAGAGTACCATCTGTTTGCATAATAATTTCCCCCAAGTCCTTATAAGGACTGCAATAATCCCTTCATGTTAACTTTTATTATTTGATTTCCAACTTCCTCATCTCTGAAGCAACGGCAGGGGGGAATATGTGTATTAAAATAGCAGCTTCCAGCAATTGCTACTGAAAATAATCATCAAAAAAGGATAAGTTGCAACTATCTCATCAGGGCAACAGTATTCACATAGGTATGTTTCTATCAGCCTGGGTTGGAGTCATGAGAATATAAGGGCAGAGGAACTAATTCAGATCAAGCACAGTAACCTGTCTCCAACATCAGTCAAATCTGCATGTCTGGGAAACAGTAAGAACAGAGCAAGCAGAAATGATACGTACTCAATTTTCTTCCATCCTCCAATTTTTTTCAGTTCCACACCTGAGCCTGTTGTAACTTGTCTATTTATTAATCAGCAACAGGAAGCTTTTCTGAGTGTTCATGCAGCGTCAAAGGATGGCTTGAATCCGAACTGCCATCTTGAAGCAAAAAATCCCTTGAAGAAGCTCTTCAGATCTACAGCTGTACTGGTTTTGGCAGGGATAAAGTTAATTTTCTTCATAGTAGCTTGCATTGTGCTATGTTTTGGCTTTGTAATGAAAACTGTGTTGATACCTCACCAATGTTTTAATTATTGGTGAATGGTGTTTACAGTGTCAAAGCCTTTTCTGCTTCTCACAGTACCCCACCAGCAAGTAGACAGCACACACAAGTTGGAAGGAGATATAATTGGGACAGCTGACCTCAACTGGCCAAAGGGATATTCAATACCATATGACGTCATGCTCAGCAATAAAAGCTGGATGAAGGAAGAAGGAGAGATGTTCAGAGTGATGCAGTTTGTCTTCCCAAGTAATGCGTGATGAAGCCCTGCTTGCCAGGAAATGGCTAAACATCTGCCTGCTGATGGGAAGGAGTGAATAAATTTCTTATTTTGCTTTGCTTGCATGTGTAGCTTTTGCTTTACCTATTTAACTGTCTTTATCTCAACTCATGAGTTTTCATACTTTTACCCTTCCAGTTCTCTCCCCCATCCCACTGAGGGCGAGTGAGCGAGCAGCTATGTGTTAAACCACATAACAGGGGTTAAACCACAATGACAGCTTATTTTGTTAAGAATCATGTCCTTTTGTTTATTTTGAAACTGTCTTCCAGTCATTTTGTTTATTCAGCTAGTTCTAGCAGAAGAGATGGTGAGCAGCCCTTATCCAGCTTCCCTAAAGGTTTATGATCTTATAGCAGTAAAAAGAAGGACACACATCTCTTACGGAAAAGACTAGAAAGATGAGATGTATGCAAGTGAAGAGCATAGTTAAAGGTTGTCATATGTAATATTTAGAATGGTTCATGCAGACTGTACCGTACATACATCATGCAATACGCTGTCGGAACGAGGAGGACATTTGGAATTGCTACAATATTCAAGGGGGTACTTAGCAGAGTGAGACTTCTGTTCTTATTCCCTGCTTCCCATGGCCTTCAAAAAAATAAAATCACCTTCCAACAATTTCTCCCTCCTGTGTAAAGGAAGATAATCCTAAATATATGTCAAACCTGTGCCAAGACCAACAAAATGTACACATGGGACATTATTACAGCATTTGCCTCTGCCATACAAGAAATAAAGAAGGTATGCCCTGTGTCCTACCTTGCTGGACTCCAGACTCCCTGTAATATGAGTGTTTCCACACTTCAGTAGCAGTACCTTTGATGTTCACTTTATAATATTGGATAAAAGATTGTATGAAGACTTTGCCTTTCAGATTCCTTTTGCTGTATATTATAAATTTGCCTGCTCTGCAGAAGAGCAGAACAAGGACTTTGTTCTTTTATTCTTACTGTGAGACAATGTCAATAGATAAGTGTGTGTTAAAACTTCAAGATCATATTATTTAGACTTAATTCAATTAAACTTTTTTGTGCTTTTGTTGGCAGTTTTCTATTAAGGTCACTCAGTCGAACTCATACTTAAAAAGAAATAGCTGCATAGAGTCTTGCTACTTAATATATAGGAGTGCTTCAATTGCCAAAGTCCAAGGTGAGTCAAAGGAAATGACTGCTCAGGTAGACAGGAGGACATGCCAGCAAACATCCAATCTCAGACAAGTCATTGCTGCCAACCTCAAACAAAGATTCTTTTGTCAGTCGATTGTTTTACCTATATCTTCTCTTTATAGGTGCTCTGACCAGTTGCATAGAAGGGTGAAACTACACTGAGTTTAAGAAATCTCAGCACTGTAGCAAGGTCCCAAGAGCACTGAGAATTTTCCCAGAGACAAAATTTATCCTGAGTTTTAAGAACAGTAAATATATTTTTGAATCAATGTAAAAACCATCATAAAACACTATGGGAGGAAGGTTGCTTTACATGTCCCAAGAACACAGAATCATAGAATCATAGAATAGTTTGGGTTGGAAGGAACCTTTAAAGGTCACCTGGTCCAACCACCCCTGCAATGAGCTGGGACATCTTCAACAAGATCAGGTTGCTCAGATCCCTGTCCAACCTGACCTTGAATGTTTCCAGAGTTGGGGCATCTACCACCTCTCTGGGCAACCTGGGCCAGTGTTTCACCACCCTCATTGTAAAAAATTTCTTCCTTATACCTAGTCTAAATCTACCCTCTTTTAATTTAAAACTGTTACCCCTTGTCCTATCACAACAGGCCCTGCTAAAAAGTTTGTCCTCATCTTTCTTATAAGCCCCCTTTAAGTACTCAAAGGCTTGTACAACATCCAGTACTACTCCCTCAGAGCCTACCTTTGTTGTCTCACAGAGTTCGTTACCCAGCGTGCAACACGCAATACACATACAGAGCCAAGATATCGATTGATTTCTGGTTTTGCACAAAACCGGGTGCTATGTAGTAATTCCACAAAGCTAGCACACTGCTCATTCATACAGGTGCAGTATTTATACAGTCTAGTTATACATATGCATAAGTAATTATGCAAAGCAGTTTTCTATTGGTCTACATTTTCTAGTCTTAAGCTTAAAGCTACAGTACTACTTTAATATTCTGCACATGCCCAAAGGTGAGGAGTGTCTGCTTGGGCCAGGGTCTCCAGCTCAAGGTGTGACTTTTAGTATTATAACGAGGATAGTTCGCGTGAGGGTGCTTCTTATCATACTTCTACTAGTAGCTTCAGATTGTTCCCCAAACATCTTAATTAGCTACATATTTCTCCAAGATGTGTTTCACTCCCAAGGACAATAATTTTTGATTAGACGTTCCATGTTCCAGTCTGAATCCCCCTTATCAACTTTACCTAAGTCCTGGCCTTCCACCAGCTCCTGATTGACTACACCTTCACATCAGATCTGAGCAAGGCTAATGAGCTTTGTATTTTGGATGTCATCTACCACCTGGAAGACACCACCTGGTCAAGAGAAACAAGTAAGATGAGGGTAT